>NC_138914.1:23951991-25151991 GCF_965231255.1 Vanellus vanellus | reverse complement strand
TAAAACTGATTTGCTGATGGTAAGTCTCCTTTCCCTCGAAAGCGCGAAGGGAGGAAGGGAGGGCGTTGCAGGCTCAGGTCCCGAACCCCGCGCTCACGCCTGAAGGCACGTTGCTCTGTATCTCTACTGCGATGACAATTTATACTGTCTGCTGAAGGGCAGAGATGTCTTGTGCTGCCAAGCTGTGAATTGTATAGTTCTATTGTACTTTGAGCATTATATCTGTCTAAATTATTTTGTTTGTACCCTTTGAATATATTATTCCATCAATTCAGTTAGAATTGAATTTTATAGACAATTATGCAGAGTCTTCTGCCTGGGCAAAATACTTACTGTAGTAAGAGATTTCTGTTCTCTGTAACATGTATCTTTAATTTGTTTGGGTTTTTTAGATTCATGTCTGTATGCTTCATGAGCAAACATGGAAAATATGTTCTCACACCAGTTTTCCTTCGGCTTGCACTGAATCTTACAGTTTATGTCGCTATTGCCTGTTGTATAGTCCATCCCTTGTATACTGACAAAGTCAGTGGCACTAAAACCCCCGAGAAATTGTATAGATTAAAAAGAAGAAAAATAAACATTTTGTGCTTGAAAATTGTGTGAAAAACCCGGTGTTTTCCTAAAACGTAGAGTTGTGTCCATTCCCAGCTGTTCCGGGTAACTCTACTTTTTTTTTTTTTTTCCGGACTCTTACCCCTTGGCTCGGGTAGAAGGAGCAGATGCGATGCCTCCGCTCCTTCTCAGGTTCTGCCCATTAACTGACACGTGCCCACCTCTGGGCAGCTGTAGAAGTGATGCGGTGGTGCTCCGGAAGTGGCATGGTGTCACCTCGCAGCTTACGTTGCTTGAAATCCCCTGCCGGCTGCGGTATTTCTGGGGTTACGCTGCTGCAGCGCAGGGCGGGCTGGAACGTTACGTGGGTTCCCGTAAGCAGATGGTACCTGCGGTGCTGCTGGTGGCACGCCCTAGGACACTAGAGTTTGGGAAGTGATGAAAGAGGCGCGTGGACTCTGCCTCTCCTAGGGAAGCCCTTTTAACTTGTTCCTGGCATCGTTTGAATGTGAGGAAGCGAAGATATGAAATTCGGCCCCAGTGCAAGCAGCCTCTTGGGGGTGGCTGTCGTTGCTGTAGGCTGCAGGGGAAATTAGGGAAGGAGGTGCAGGAAGAGGTTGGATTCTTCTGCTGCTGTGTTCCTGCGCCTCTGAGCCCCGCGGCTTTGCTGTCTGTGCTGCCTTGCGTTTGAAAGCCGGTGCCCCGGGACGTCCCCCCGGTCCCGGTCCGGCGGCTGCACCATCGGAGGTGTGGGGGTCTGGACCCAAAAAGGCATTCCTCTGCAAATCCCAGAACTGAACTGATTTTATTCCTGACTCTGAATATCGCTTTGATGTGCAGCGAACAGGGGGCAAACCCTGCTGGGCAGAATTCCTCGCCGGCTGGGGGCCAGCAGCCGTGGCCCCTCTCTCTGCTATCTCCCAGCGTTCCCAGCACTGCTCTGCAAAGACATGTGTGAACTCAGTACGGATCCTCCGCTTAAAATACGAGGTTTTGACCGGCGAGTTCGCAGATCCCCCAGTTTTCAATCTCTTGGAAGTTACAGAAGCTTAATACAAATATTGAAAGAATGTTTTAAACTGCCAAGTCATGCGCCCAGTAGTTCAGAAATGCCAAATTAAGTTTGCCCATATGCCATTAATTTGGCTTTGCAATTGCCGTACACCATGATGGAGTACCTAAATCTGTAAGCACATCCCATTTTCCCACCGCATCCCTGGCTTGCTTGGAGCGGGGCTGGGCGGGGAGGAGACCTGCTGCCACCGGCGCCGCAGGGATGCACAGCAGGGAGCTGGAGATGGCAGGGAGAAACGTTGGGACAGTTTAAGGGTCTTCTGCAAATCCTGATTCAACCTTCCTTGACACGGATTTAATCCAAAAGAATGATGTAAAATTGTCCCTTGCAGTTTCTTTGCCTGTATAACTATGGTCTTCATTCCACAACTTTAAAGAGGAAATATTACTTAACTATTACTTTACACTGATCTCCAAAGTGCTTCTCTTTTGCTGTCTACTGTATAACTTCTTTACTTTTCTCTAAAATATTTGACGTTGGTATTGAGTATTGAATAGGCCACATGTGGCGATCTCTTTGCTCCTACCAGAGATATTTGTGTTTGGGTATAGGCCGCGCTCATGCTAAACGGCAGTATTTCTGAAATGACCTTCTTAATCAAGTTGCAGGTTTTGCCATTTGGTATTTGTGGAAGGAAACCACTAATACTTTTGAATCAGTTATTGGGTTAACTTGGCTTTGTCAATAGTTGCTCTTTCCCTTCAAGCTTTTTTTTTTTTTTTGTCATCCCAGTGCACTATTTTCAATTCCGAAAAGGTACATAATTTTTCCAAGCAAGCCCTGTGGACTTAGCGCTTGGTGGGCCTGTGTCGGTATCGTTCAGTTAGCGCATGTTTGAGTAGGAAAACCATCCGTCCTCCTACATTCTTTGGAAGTTGGCTTTGGAGAGTTGTAATCGGAAGTCTCCCTTCTGAAATGATTTGCCCTCAGCACTGCCTTCCCTGTGACCCCCCCCCCCCAATTAAGCAAAGGGCTCAAGTCTTTTTGAGTAAGATTAACGTCTCTGATGTTAGCTAACGTGGCAAAAACCTACCTAGTTTTCTGCCTTGCTGCCAACTAGCCCCCACTTGAGTTTTCCATCGATGCTGTTGAAGGCATTGGCTTGGAGACAGAAGTCACGAATGGAATAGTTCGTGACTGTGTTTAGTACCTTAGTAAGGTTTCCCTGCCTTCTCCGGTTCCTCCTCTGCCCTTCTCAGTCCCCTATTTCTGGTGATGTTTGTGGAGAAGGATGGCAGTGCTGGAGAGGAGTATGGTTGCTGAATGTGGGCAGACTATACGAGCAGGGAGTTCAGGTGCTCTTTGTTGTCACAGATGGATGAATGTCTTGCTCCGGGATTGACTTTATAAAAGAGCGAAACCGTAATCATGTGGAGTTTCTTGCTCTGGTTGTTTATTATTGATTGAATCCTTGAGGAGGATTGCTTTGATTTGTGGTGTTGGGCTGTGGTTGGCTGGCGCTTGGGCAGCCTTCAGTTGAGTATTTGGGCGAGCTGTCTGGTGTGCTGAGCCTTGTGCTGTTTCTTCTGAAGTAACCTGGTAAATGTAATTATTTTCCTGTCTATATACTCCTGAAATGAACCGTCGATCAGATGGGAATTGTGTGGTGACTTCCACGTGTGGGTGACTTTTGACTAAGGCGATATTTGCTTTCTCAGGTAGGTGTGTTTGTGGAGCCGTCCCTGCAGATGCAGCGGGAAGGTGATGCTTCAGCCCTGACCGCGCTGGCTCTTTTATCAATGCAAATAAGCTCCAGAAGTGTGCAACATAATGAAATGGATTTTAGGAGCTGTCAGGTTACAAACTCTGCATTATGAAGGAATTTGTTGCTCAGAGGGATTCGGATGTACTGTGATGCTGACGCCAGCCGTGTCGGTAGATAACTTGTAACTGATTCATCTGAAAGTCAAGCTTATAGCGGGAGGCAGCAACCTTTGTAAATTATTTGGTCCTTTCTGCTTTTTTTTTTTTTTCAGAGTTATATTTGTAGTGTACTATCAGGGTTGTTGCTATATACGCTTGGATCTATATTTGACTGTAAAGCTTCTCCCTTGAAATAACTTTCATCTGAAAAGTTTAGAGGCTGTGTAATCCAAGCTTTCAGCCTTTCAAGCAAAGCCTCATTAAGCTTTAGATTTTGCTTGGTAAGCGCAGAGAAGCTATGCCTAGAAAGACGACCTACTATTTTCATAAAAGTATCTGTTTTAACAGTTGAAATCCTTGTGACTAGTTCTTGGGTTTTCAAATTCTGGTGAGCAAGGGAAGCTTGGATTAATTTCTTGTGATGTAGTGCCACTGGATGGATGCGCGGCGTATATTTAGTGTGGAGTTGTATTTGCACATTAACAAGGCAGAAGGAAAAGTTAGGGTGTTTTTTTTTTCCCTTGGAAAGGAGCGGATCCCCATACTTTGCCTGTCATTATTGGGGCAGCACTGAGTGTGGCTACAGCACCGTTGCTCTTGAGGAGCTTCAAGGGACAGGACAGGCATGCTGAGAGCCACTCGAGCCACTCTTCTGGGGACTTTTTTGTGTCTGGTGTAGTTTTTCTGGGATATTCAGGGCTTTGACACCTTGTAAAAACCTAGGAAGCTTAAAGAAATAACTAGCTGCCAGTCCTTCTCAAATGGGTGTTCTTTAGGTGTGACATGAAACACTCAAAAAAATAAGTATTTACTCATGTGTTGTTGGGTTTCTTAATTACTTTGCGAGTAAGGTAAAAACTTCCTGCACATTCAGTTTTTGTTTATCAGGCTACATAGGCTGTATCTAATACCATTCTCGCTGTTAGTCAGCAGCTACAAGGTGTGCAATCACCGCCCTGTTCCCATAGTTCTCCCCAGCACAGAGAGAATTTTGCGTATACCAGAGTTCACTGATCTCTTCAGTGCTGTTGCCCTTTCAGTCTTTGAAAGTTCAGATGGACTTCAGAATAAGAAGTCAAGAGGTTGTCCATGGGATGTGGGCTAAGCATCTGCGAGGGTTTGCACCAGGAGAGCTTGCTCTGGTTTTGGCTGATGGGTGGTGTAACCAGGGGTCAGGCCCATTGCTGTCTTGAGGCTTTTCCCTACTACCTGGAGATCACTAATTTTGCCTTGTTTTGTTCTCCTGGATGAACTCCTGTGTCACATGCTGGTTATCGACAGCAAGCAGATGTTGAGAACAGTGGTGGATTCAGGTGGATCTGCAGAAGTGACGTTGATCAGAAGCTCAGGGAGGAATCGCGATCAAGACATGATTTTACATCCTTTGAAAGCGATTCTTCCTAGGAGCAGGCAGAGCAAGAAATACAGTTGGGACGGCATTTAATAAAAGCAAAGCCTGCCACGTGGAGACCCACCAGGAGCTATGCCCAACACAGACAACGTCTGCGCAGTGCGCTTTTCCCCTATGTCCCTTGCCCTCCCTGCTGTTCTAAAAGACTCACTGCTTTTATTTTTTTCCTGAAAGCATCTAGCAGAAACTGTATGCTACGTAAAACCCATAGATGCTTACAGATCCAATAGCAGCATGCATGTTTCTGTGCCGTAGAGCGAAGGGCTTTGGTGCATGTCACTGTGAGCCGATGGGTACCGGTGGGGCACGTACCATGGGATGCAGGGGATGTGTGGTGGCATCCTGTGCTGCTGCTGCTTCGGCCTCGTGCTGTGCTCTCAGCACCCTCCTCCCGTGTTATTCTGGTACTGTCATCTCAAGGCCTCGGCATCTCCGTACCCTTTTGTGTCTGGCCATCTTGCCCTGCGGCCTGCCAAGGGTGGTGGAGGCTGACGGATCCCATGCCTGCCTGGTGTTCTGCTGGCACGGAGCATGGCATCCCTGCTTCCCAGGTGGGAGGAGGATCCTAGGCTTGGCTCCGTTTCTGTCGAACAAGGGAGGCCGCGCTGCCGAGCCTGCGGGCGCAGGAGGGCTGGTGCCCACAGCTTGCCCCAGCAGCACCGCCATCCCCGCGGCAGCCGCCGGCTGGCACGCAGCGCCGCGTCCCTCTCCCCTCCTTACTCAGCAACAGAGTCCCATAAACCAAGACAAACGCGGGGCGCCTTTCCTGGCTTTCTCTATTTCTGCCTCCTAGGAGAGTAGCTCTTCCCCCGCAGGAGGCAGGACTCTGGAGGGACTCCACAAGGTGCTTGGGTTCTACCACCAACATAAATACGTTTGTGCTTCTAAGCTTTCAGTACGACACAGGTGATGTCTTAATGGAGGATTTCGGTGTCTGTTTCCCTGCGGTACCCGAAACGCGCGCAGCGGCTGGCACGCTCTGGCAGAAGCATCTTCTGCGCGCTCCGGGTCCACGAGCTCATGTGGCCCCTTTTGGGGTTTTGTTTGGGTTTTCCTATACGTGAAATCCATATATGGATATTTTTTTTTTTTAGATTCTGAAAATGAGATCGTCAGCGACTGACACGTGGCCCCCTCAGCTACGGTGCCAAGCGCGAGGCCCCGCCACGGCTAAGGAGGAGGAAGAGGAAGATGGGAAGTGATTTATCATGTGTGAGAAATTCTGTGCCGTTCTGGTCCATTCGACGCAATTTTGTAACTTCTTTCTAATCATTTTTTTATTTATAGTTGGAAATACAAAAAATGTTATGCAAAAAAAAAAAAATAAAGGAGAATTATTTTGGGGGAAAAGGATTTTGTTCCAAATTGTTCCCTTCTGTTGTGAGCCAGGTTCCTGTGAGCAGCGGCTGGAGAAGAGGGAGGAGGAGGCGGCACTCCTTCAAATACTTTTAGTTTCACACAGTTAATTGTAATTTAAGTAAATTTCCAAAAGATGAGCTAGGCACGCGTATTCAGATTCTAGTCCAAGGAAGACAAGTTCCAATTCCATTTAAATTTCTCACAGTTCTTTTGTAAAGATAATACTCTCTTTTAAATCCGCTTAAATCAAGTAAACTACGGAGACTTCACCGGAGAGTAAGTTTGTACTTGTCACTTCCCTTTTTACCTCTTTCTTTTTCTTATAGACCAGCCGCGTTTTCTTGCCAGAGCTAAATACAGTTCTCGAATCACTTCTAATTTTAAATGTAAGACTAAAATCCTTCTACAGACGAGTCGGTAATTGGAACAATTTTTAAAAGACTTCAAAGTGCCTTCAACAAGCTAAAATTATGTAGTGGGAGATTTCTTTTTCTTGATTCACTGAGGATGGTTTTCAGCTGTCTCCTGGGTTGAGGTGTTGTACAAAGTAGTTTGTAGCAATAATCTCATGAGTAATCATTTATTATAAAGGACTACTCAACTTTTTGGTTTTTATAGAAAGATGGGGTTTAGCACTGTTCCTAAGGAGTGGGAGAGAGTGCTGCTCTTGCCGTTATGTTTGGGCCCCAAACTCTTCCGACCCTCTGCTGCTGTGCTGTGCACCGAAGGATTTCAGTTGCTTCCCCCTTAGGCGGTTTCCACACCGTGATGTTCTGACCTTTTCACTCTTGTTTTTGACACCAGAAAAATAGGAATCTCTATTCGCCCGTAAGCCTCTTGGTACCATCCTTTCTCGCAGCTGGAGCCTGGCATATTGTTTCGTTGTTATCTGCCATGTCTGTCTCTTCCAAATCTTGGTTCTAAATAATAAATCTTATTTTGATGCTGTTGTTACCTATTTCCTTTCCACCTTGGCTTCTCTTGCCCATCAGCGAGGGCGATGAGAGCGCAGGTGGATTTAGATGTATTGCCGGAGCTCAAGAGCCATGAAGCAAAGAACCATTCAGACACTTTATAAATTCAGAGTTTTGAAGCCCCAGGGCCAAAATACATATATTTGTGCTTCTCTGGGGTGCCTCCTGTCCCGTCCCGTCCCCGTCTCGGGAAATGAGACTGATCTCCCGCATGAGAGTGGGGGTTAGATAAGTGGTGAAGGCTCTTGCTGAGTTGTGGCTTGCCTTGGCCTTTTCTGCTCGTAGGGAGGGACCAGATCCATTCCCCTTTTTAACGGGTGGGAGATGTGGGGTCCCACTGAGCGCTGCACCTTTCATTTTTTATTTTGGTTGCTGCCATCTTTCCCTTGGCTGTGAATGCACCTCCCTCGCCCGCCAGTGCTGCGCGCCGGCATTGCCTGCGTGCTGGGTACGGGGGACAAGGGTGTTGTGTCCAGGGATGAGTTGCTATTCCAGTGATTGTCGCAGCAAAACACTGTGCCCTCACCTGAGATTTTGATTCCCTAAAAGTTTACAAGGCTGCTTCCTCCAGGGAAATTCCATGCTGGTTCTCCTGGGGTCTGGGTCATCTTCAGCGTGGGCAGCCTTCATCAGTTTTTCTGATGCCTGACCCTCTTCGCTCCTCCACGGTCTCAGCTATGGCTGCAGGAAGCCAACGGGCCTCTGTCTCCACACAGGTAGTTTGAAAATAATTGATTAAATATTCAGATTAAATCTAAGTATTAGTATCAGGATTAAAGGAGTGGAAATTGTGGCAACCACCTGGACGGCGGTTGCTCCCCACCTCTGCCAAGTCCACCTAGTTTTAGATAATCTCTTCTGCAAAAGGCTGCTTCATTTTGGGTGTAGCCCATGTATGTACTGCTTGCGTTGCAATTTGAAAGAAAAGCCCTGTGAGGTGCTAAGGGTCCTTGAGCTCCTCTGGTACGGACCGCTGACTGGGATCCTCTGCGGAGGAAGAGCTGGGCTTTGGTGCTTTTCCTCCCTACCTGCTGTCTCCAGCTTCTCTCTTCCTTGCAGAGCTGTAACAAGTGTTCCCCTCTCCATGGGATGCCAACCTAACATTAGGGTTTAGAGTTTAATCAGAAATATTTTCTGCGGGCCGCAATCAAAAGCCCAAGCAGGTGAGTGTGCCCATTACAAGGTTTAATGAGTGAAAAGGAACATGACGAAGACTTGAGCTTTAACTTGGCTCTGAAATGCAATGCGTAGTCCCTGCTTCCATCAAGGTGCTGACGTGTTTTCTCCCACGGATGCTGGACGTGCTTGTTCCCCTTCATACCTGTGGTTAGCTCAGCAGTGCACAGTGGGCACGGGCAGGACCCGTGGGCGGACAGCCCTGTCCACCTCCCAGCAAGCCCCTGGCCTTTCTTTCCCTTTGGGTTGTTGGGTGGGAATTGTTTTCAGCCTCCTTTTTTTGACATGCACATTGATTTCTTTACTGAGGTGATGAGATGGGTCTGCTGTGTCTGTCTTGTCCCTGCTGGCTGGCTGGAACAGCAATGCTGAGCTAGGGGCACCCAAAGCAGCTCTTTTCGTTGCACCCATGAATATTTCAAGGCATTGGTAATGTCTCCAGCTCCATTTGTCTGCTCGGAGCCGCCAGCAGTCTCACTGTCTGCGCTGAACATCTCATATATATTGGCCATCCTAAAATGGTGCAACTACGTGCTGAAGCTATTGCAGTGTTCCTGGATGGTGTCACTGAAAACGTCACCTTGGAGCTCACCCTTTGCCTTTGCTGCTTGGCTTAAGCTCATGGGAAGCCCAGGAGGATCCTCCACCAATGCCGCTGCCTCTCAGGAAGTCTCCAACTAAAACTGAGCCCTGAAAAATATTCTCCCGTGCCACCTGTGGGTCACTGTAGTTCATACGGTCCTGTGCCACCTCCTGAAAAAAACACCCCTTCCAAAAAAAAAAAAACACCTTTCCTGTTTGGGTGGTAGGTGCTATGAAAGCAATCCGGCACATTTGGTTTGACCATGAGCGTGCTCATAAGAACGGGACTCCTTGGTGTCGGTTGGTTATTCTGAAATTACTTTGAATATAAAACAAGCGTTTAAGGAAAAATTAAACAGTTTGTTGCAATCTAGCTATTGGCAGCATAGTCATGAGGTTTAGAGTTGTACAAGACTAAGATAAAAACCTACTTGTCTTTAGCTAAATTGTAGACCAGCTCCAAGAGGTTGTTCCCCCCCAGTTTCTTGCTAAGCTGTGGATGTATGGCAACTGAAGTCTTGAGATAACTTTCAATAAAGATTTTCCGGGTTATTGATACGGGGTATCTTTAGATATTCAAACTGTCTTTTGGGGATGTCCTGGGGTAGGGCCTCAGCTTCAAGATTTTCTGTGATCTGTTAATCAGTGTGTAATCCTCCAGGAAAAACAGTTGGAGTTATCAGCCAGCCCTCAGGCTTCGGCGGCAGCTAGAGGGATAGCTAGTTGGTAAAGCCTTGGTGGGCGTACGAACAGGCAGCCCCACTGCTGTACAAGCTTAGTTATAAATACGCCTAATGAGATGGTTTTTTAGCTCTTAGCTGAGACAAAGTGATGGCTCCCAACCCCCCGACAGCCCAGCTTTGAGGGCTCCCAAACCCCCTGAGAGCCTGACTGTAGGGGCTCCCAAACTCTCCCAAGAGCCTGGCTTTGGGGGCTGGAGAGCCAAGATTTCCCCAAGACTAACCAAGCAGGTACGTTTGGATAACAGCTTCTGTGCTCTGACAGAAGAATCCAGGAGAACAGTGAGGTTGATCTGTCAGATCCTCCTGAGATCTACTCATAAAACGCAGAGTAAGTACCAAAATGTTCCTTGGTTGCAGTATTTAGGGGATACGTGGACCATAGCTTGTCTCCACTGGGACACATGGACCGTGACGCTGGTACCAACACCGCACAGGGCAAAGAAAGGTGAGATTTTAAATCTGTGTGCGATCCAAATTCTGATCCACTTGATAGACCCTAAATCGCTCTGCGATGTGTTATCCTAAAAGCGGGCGAGTCTGTGGATGCAGCCACGGCAGCACGGCTTTAGTCGGGTTGCAGCGTGTGGGCAGAGGTGCATCTCGGTCATGAGGAGGTGTACGGTCAGCCAGAACAGTAAAGTTGCCCTTCGTGTTTTGTGCACTTTTCCAAAACAATAATTGCAGTTTATGGAAAAATTCGACTTTTTTTTTTTTTTTTTCCCCCTGGGAAGAGAGGAGTTCTGGTTATTATTGAAGGAATAAGTAAAAACACTTGCTCTGTCGGAACAGCTGTGCATTTGGAAAGGAAGACATTTTAATTTGTCAAAAAAGTATTTTTGTGGCAATAAAAGGAAATAATTGCAAATGTTAAAGATGCAGCTTGCTTTCCTGCAGCAGGGGCTTTAGAAGCAGCAAAGTATTTTAGTAGCTACTGATTTAGAAGGGGTGGGGAAAAAAAAAATCAAAAAGGTTTCAAATCCCCTCTGGATTTGTACAGTTTCTGTGAGACTCAAACGCATATTTAAATGGTTTATTTTCTGCCTTCAGTTTCTCAGTGCTTTAGTGCTCTGAGCGGGAGAATTTCTGGAAAGGAAAGGAGGAATAAATTTGGTGAGATGCTGATTTAATGCTGGAGGCATATGAAGATATTTGAGGCTGTTAGATGTTTAGCAAAGGATTCCAGGGGCTGTTAACATAGTCGTTGGAAATGGGAGTCAGTTAAAAATGTCAAATATAGCAAAATAATGCTCAAATATTTGCTAATTGCATGTGAGCGTTCGGCCGGCCGAGGCTGTTGGGTACCCCAGTCGGCTGCTGGCAGCAGTCGACGTGGGGAGTGCTTTTGAAGAGGTGCGCGCGGAAACTCCGTAGGACTTTGCAGCCTTAAACATTACATTTTTGGGGTTACTTTAGAAGGTAACCTGGCTTTGTTGTCCTTTTTAAATCGAAGTGTGTATTGGTTTGGTTTTTTTTAAAAAAAAATCCCTATAAATTGGAGTCGGTGAGGCTCAGCATCGCTGTGCCTGCCTACTGGTGGCAGAACGAACCTTGATTTCCATGGCCAATACTGTCTTGTGACGCTGGGGGGAGCGGGGAGAGGAGAAGGTGGCTGGGACGAAGACACACTTCTGACACATCTGCCTTATTGAGACAATCCCAGCGGTTTCACTCATGCCATTGAGAAGCAACAAACAACCTAAAAATTACTGGCAGTGTTGTGTTTGCTCTTCGCAGCAGGACTCCAGGAATGTATTTCCACGTGTTTGTTTTTTTTCCTGATGAATATTCGTTGCTGAGAGATGATATGTGAGAAAGATGGCAATTAGCAATGCGGAAGGGAAAATAGTTCTGTTTACTGACCAGCGAAGATACGTAAAGGGTCACACATATTGTAGAGTTAAGCACTTGGAGACTTTTATTCCTGCTCTTTCTTACCATTATTCTTCGCTGTTTTCTAATGTCTATTATTATAAAAGCAGACAAGTAAAATTGTTCAACAATTACCTGCCTGGATGGTTCCTCAATGGGAAAATGTGGTTGCTGGAAAAGCAAAACCCAAACCTCTGTTTTGGTTTGAACTGACGCTATTGACAGGTTTCCCATGTCCAACTCCAGCTAAATTAGGAACGACTCGGAGGTGGGCTGTCCCACCCCGTGCCCCATGCAAAACGGCACCATCTCGGGGGTGGCCTTGGATCTCTGTCTCTTTTTTAACAAGCTGTGGGATGCTTTGTAGTTCCCTCCTTTGACCTGAGCGCATCGTCCACACTTGCAGCGCTATTGCTATTAGGCAGATGAATTGATTACACGTCTTTCAGGCAGCGCTGTTCGTTTTCTTTATTTACGCTTCTTGGGTAAACTTTTTGCTTTGCTGAGTGTCAGATGAGATCAAGCTAAGATAGTAAACGAGCATCAAGAGGAACGATGGGCCCACTGTGACGGGGCAGCATGGGATGGCCACGCTGGCGACAGAGGGAGGAACCCACCGATGTTGTTTCCCAGATGGAAAAGCAGAGCAGCCCTTTCTCCTTCTCTCTCCTCTCCTCCTTCTCTCTCCTCTCCTCCTTCTCTCTCCTCTCCTCCTTCTCTCTCCTCTCCTCCTTCTCTCTCCTCTCCTCCTTCTCTCTCCTCTCCTCCTTCTCTCTCCTCTCCTCCTTCTCTCTCCTCTCCTCCTTCTCTCTCCTCTCCTCCTTCTCTCTCCTCTCCTCCTTCCCTTTCCCTCTGCTCCCTCTCCAGCACAGACTGGGTGTCTCAAGGGACCATGCCCGCCTGTGGAGCAGGGCTGATCGATGGCAGGGGCAGGAGAGAAGAAAAGAGGGTGCTGTGGGATGAAGGGCACCACACCAGCACACCATGCCGGGGCGTCATCCCTGTGGCTGCCGACTCATTTCTGAGTCTGTTTCTTACGAGGGCGGGAACCGGCTGGAAGGGTTAGGAGCAAACGTGTCATTTTTTTTTTTTTTCATTGTCCTTTTTAATCAGATCTAGGACAAAACCCTCAGCATCCCCCAGTGCCCGGTGGCGCAGGCAGGGAGGCAGGGCCAGCGCCGGCCTGTAAATATTCAG
The DNA here is from genome assembly GCF_965231255.1 of Vanellus vanellus. Lineage (NCBI taxonomy): Eukaryota > Metazoa > Chordata > Aves > Charadriiformes > Charadriidae > Vanellus > Vanellus vanellus. The sequence goes on along the minus strand of NC_138914.1, from coordinate 25,139,187 downwards.
ATCTCCTTATGTTTTGAAGAAATAACTGCATTACATCCTGGCTTTGCAAGGCGTTGCTGTTACCAACGGTTAATGAGACGACATGGACGCTCGTGAGCTGCCCAAAACCTGTTCCCGAATATTTTTTTTCCCAGAGCACCGAGCCGGGAGCGTTGAAGCACAGCACCGACGTCAGGACGTATTTTTCCGTGTACGCCAAATTTCTGACAAGCCCAAGTTCGCTTCTCGGTGGCAGCAGCCCTCCTCGCCCGTTCTTTGTCATGGTGATTCAGTAATGCTTTGCTGTTGTCATGGTTGCAGGGTTACTACTAAAGCCAAAGCAACTGCACAGCCCTTTTATTCATAGTTTCAATGTATAAACTAATTAAGTAAACTGAAAGCAGCAGTCTATTCCCTGGGCCTTGTTTTTATAATACTCAGGATCAGATAGACTCGATTTCTGCGGTCCTCCTAAATATCAAACCTGACTCTGTTGCGTCTCCTTGGATAAGTTTTGTATCTTAAGACCGGGCAAAGTTCACGAATCATTTAACTGCCCAGAAACGTCCTCGCAAAATTGAAAAGGCCTCTGGAAAATCTCTTTTGAGCCGCGAAAATAAAGCTGGGAGCCAGCGTGATTCAGCCGAGCTGCATTCCTTATCGCTGCTTTAGTTGTGGCAGGAACCCAATCAAAATGTTTAGTTTCTGAGTTCATGCTTTGCTGTGGTCTTTTTTTTTTTTTTTTTTTTAAAAAAAAAAAGGTGGCAAAATGATGGAGGGGGGGAAATTCTGCAAAACTCCTCTCTCCCCCCCACCCCGACACAGAAGCCCAGGAGGGATGGAGAGCAATAAACACCGTGCGGTACCAGCTGCAGCTGATGGACAAAATGTTCTCCTCGGCCGTGAGAAGGTCTCTTGCACAACGACATGCGAGCTCATTTTTTATTAAAAAAAACTTAATATAAGCACAGGATCTGTGCACGAGCCCCGGGAGCGATGAGAGGAACCCCATCGTTTCTGCGTGAGAGGGGAGCGGTCGCGCTGGCGTTTGTCAGGGAAGGGTTTAGAAGATTTAGTGTCCCCAATTGGCATCCTGTTTACCGATCAGCTGCTGCTCTGCCCTTGGCAATAGTCCTGCTCTGCTCCGGACGTGGGGGAATTGAGGGAGAAATTTGAAGCCAAGTAAAAACCTATTTCCTCCTAAAATTAGCTGCGTCTTCGCATTGCCTCGGTGTCTCCCCTGGAGGATGCACTCGCGCTGGCATCCTGCGCTGGGGAGCACAGCACCATGCGGGGTCAGCCCTGCACCTTCCTCCCGCAGCGGGGAGCGAGGACAGGGGAGATGCTCCCTGCCCCTCGGTGAAGCTGGGCTGAGGACGCGGGTGCTCATCAGCTCGTCTCAAGGTACAAGGGAAGCTTGAATTTTCCCCTCTCGCCCCACGCTGAGCTGTTGGCCACAGGCACCGCAGCCTCCACCTTGGCCACTGGTGGTCCTCCTCCATGACACCACTGCGGAGGGGAGCGGTGGGAGGGTGTGCGGGGTCCCTGCCTGTCCAGCAGCGCTGGATATCCACCCCCTCCCCGTTGTTAGCGTGGCAGGGATGGAGTCTGGGGGCTGAAGGGGCTCTGCTGCTCCGGGAGGGTGGTGGGCATGCGACTCCTGCAGGGCTGCCCCTCGTTGAGACAAGGGGACCAAGGGGCCTCCTGGGGACCGTTTAACTTCTTCCCTTCATCACGCAAGATGAAACCCCCCCAGTTCTTGTACAAAATGGCCCCGCAGAGAAGTTTCTACTGGTGGTCCATCCCTCTCCTCCACCTTCTCTGGGGTGTGAGAGCCGCGGGACCCCAGCCGGGATGCACAGCACTGGGGGATTCGGAGGCTGTACCACGGCTCCTATTTACAGCTTTGGGGATTTTGCATCGTTACCTGTTACTCCGGTAGGACATTTTTTTAAATTTTAATTATTTTTTTACATATGAAAAAGAAAAAAAAAAAAAAGGGTCCCTCTAAGGAGAGTGAGGCCCTGGAGAGGTGGTGGATCTACAGTGATACCTGTCATTCTTCAGAATCGCCTTTTTTTATCACTGAACTCCAGCTAACTGCCCAGCAAAGCCACCCTGCGACACCCCGGGGGGGTGAAAGGGGAGAGGGGCCCCATCCGCCCGCGGGTGCTGAGGACAAGAGCCGTCGACGTTAGCGGCGCGCTGCGGTGAGGGTGTCGGTGGGTGTCTGCCAAACAAATAAGGAATCTTGGCGGTGCTTAAAGGGGAATAATTTGCAGTGACAACAGAGGGCTCCTTCCCCGTTAGCCCCGGAAGCGGTGCCGTCTGCTGACCCTGAGAGGGAAAAGAGCTTTCTCTGTGCTTTTGCGCTCATTGCTTTTGAGAGGCAAGAGATTTCTTTTGCACGGCGGCCAGAACATCGCCAGGGAGAAATGGAGGCCCCCACACATACCCTGTGCCCTGGCATGGCTGCAGCCCCTCTGCCACCACCAATGTGATGGCATCCCCTGCTTTCTGCCCCTTCTCCTTGCCTCCTCCAGCTGTACAACATACCTTTGCTGCCGTGGCGAACACCAGGAGGTGCCGAGCACCGGCTGAGCTGACATCGGCTGCGGGACCACCAGGACGCCCAGCCGGGGGAGCGCCGTGCCCTCCGTGGCAGCATGGTGGGGGTGTCCACATCATGACACCGAGGCAGCTTTCCTGAGGGTCAAGGCCAGCAGCTGGAGCAGCATAGCCGGCCTCGACAGGACTAGCCACGGTAGCCACATGCATCTCGTCAGGTCTAACCCGGTGCCGCTCGCTCTGGAGCAGGTTGCATTTGCCACAGCCTGGCCGGTGCCAGCAGGTAGCCATGAGCCACCGCCGGCCAGCTCAATCGCTGTGTTTGATAACTCTTAATTTGACAGCTCTTAACGAAGCACAGGTCAAAAGAGGCTTAACTAGGTGGAAGTTAAGAAAAATAACCATGTTTTCCACTTAGGAAAGCAGTGTTTCAGAGCCCGCAGCTCCCCTTAGACCCAGAAAGTGCCACCTCATCCTGCCAACGCCACCTCTTCCCTTTCGATGGGCAGAGACGGATTTCCTCGCTCGCACCAGGAGCCGGGCTGCAGCCGTAACAGTAAATCAGCCCCGTACGTGCGACCGCTTCCTCGGACATCCTGGTGCTCTTGGCTGGGAGATGCTCTCCTGTAAGGCAGTTCATAACCTCCAACCACCGCCGGAGGTCTGAAAACAGAAAATATTGTATCTCTAAGGAGTGAAATTTCCAATGCTGACTTTTGCTTTGAAAATTAATTTAATTAAGGCAGCACAATCCCGTGTAACTTCAGCTACCTAAAGTCAGTTTTGCAAAGCTTAGCATTGAGTGGTTTAAATTTACTAAATCCCTATCTTACAGAGAGTAAAGAAATGCCTTTTCCTTTCTTTAAGTGATGGCTAGAAACATTTTTCAATCTAGTTTCGGTACAGTGATCTAAAAAGCAATTCTGTAACACAGCAAGGGAAATTTCTTTTGAAGATATGTCAAGAATTTCTGAATATTTTTGTTGCCATTCCTTAAAAGAGTTCAATATTTGGTTTTCCCTAAGTTGGAGTAGTTATTGCTTTTGGAGGTGTCTATTTACATTGAATTTTGCAACTTTGTGTGTTTAGAAGAAAAGTAACTCAATAGGCATTAACTTAAAAAATGCGACCATCAGTTTTTCGGGAACATTTTTAACCTCGTAATTCGTTATCAGTGCAAAATGCTGGGTCAGGGCGCTTCCCAGAGTGCAGCCTATTGAATTGTGTTGCAGAATGCGAAAAGGTGGGAAATTGCAGGAAAGCATCGCTCTGCTGTGGGTGTTACTGTTCCGGGCAGGGGGGAGTTTTGTAGAAATATTTCCTGCAGACGATGAAGTTCTGCACATCAAAGCAAATGAGTTTCCAGTATTATTTAAGGTTATTTTCTGAACGCGTTGATGGCCCTGAACGCCCCTGGCACGGCGGGGACAGGTCGAACAAAAGGGCCATCACTGCCTGGCCGAGTGCCCTGCCTTCGCGCCCGCCCTAGGATGACTCTTCGGTGCTCCACAAACATGCAGGAATAATTGCTTTGGTTGCGTTCTTAGCAAATATTTTTACTGTTAAACTTATCTGGACCTGTTGGAGCAGGTCCAGAGGAGGCCACAAAGATGTTGCGAGGGCTGGAGCCCCTCTGCTGTGAGGACAGGCTGAGAGAGTTGGGGGTGTTCAGCCTGGAGAAGAGAAGGCTCCAGGGAGACCTTATAGCAGCTTTCCAGTATCTGAAGGGGGCCTACAGGAGAGCTGGAGAGGGACTTTTTACAAGGGCACGTAGTGATAGGATGAGGGGGAATGGCTTCAAACTGGAAGCAGGTGTATTTAGATTAAATATTAGGAAGAAGTTTTACACTGTGAGGGTGGTGAGCCCCTGGCGCAGGTTGCCCAGAGAAGCTGTGGCTGCCCCATCCCTGGAGGTGTTCAAGGCCAGGTTGGACGGGGCTTGGAGCAACCTGGGCTGGTGGGAGGTGTCCCTGCCCAGGGCAGGGGGGGTGGAATGAGATGATCTTCAAGGTCCCTTCCAACCTAAACCATTCTATGATTCTATTTGTGGGGAGTAAACACAGTGGAGGACACAAATATGACAAATACATGGGTGGTAGACGTCCTTCTTTAGCTCCAGCCTGGGGACTGTTACAGTGCTTAATGCATCACCTGGATCTCCTGCCTTTCCAGATGTCCCAGGTCCACTACTGTCATCGTCCTGATACGGTAGGTGGCTGAGCTTTTGGACCAGGGGTCAGGTGGGAACCCCCCGGGGTGGTGCAGGGGCTGTGTCCTGCTCAGAGCTGAAGCCATGTGGGAATACAAAGCGATCCGTAGCAAGAGCTCCATAACAGACAGACAGGTATCCCTGAAGGAAGGAAGAGCAACAAGGCGGGAGGAGGACGGAGGGGTATGGAGTGAAGGTCACAGCCTGTGTGGGAACGGGAGAGCACAAACAGCAGTCAGCAAACACCACAGAGAATTTAACCAAAACTGAAGGAAGTTCTCCCAGAGGCTCTGCTCTTTGCTAGTTGAATTCTGCCAGGATGAGCTTTATTTTTTCAATAAACTTGTAGCAAAGATGCAGAGACACTTTTGCAGAGGGAGATGACAATTAGGACAATTAATAATTCTTTGGCTCTGAGCAGACACTTGCACAATGCTCACCTAATGTCCAGGTAAGCCTGAGCCAACCTTACGAACAAGGTGCTTCCCAAAAACATGCTGCTGTCAGCACCGCTTTGCTCCTATGCTGGAAATCCCTGATTACTTCAAATCCATTTTACGTATTTTTGAGGCTGCCAACTGATCTCTGATCAGCCCAAGGGATCTTAGTGGAGGAAAACCACTTGGACTCCAAGCGTTACCAGGCTCGTCAAAGACCAGCGCTCTTGAATGCGACATCTTTCCCCTCCTGGTGCCCATTGTCACCGTGGTCCTGGTGATGATGGAGAGCCCATCTGGGAGGAGCGCCACAGCGGGTGATGGGGCTGCTCTGCCCGTGCTGCTCAGTAAAGGTGCCTGAAGGTCCCTGCACCAACCGTTCTGCCATGCTGGTCATCGCCAGCAGAGCTGTGGGGAACGAGAGCAGCACGGCAGAGCAAGACCATAGCTGGAAAGCGCAGTGTCTTCATTCAGTAAACGACCAGGGCTTGTGCTCTAATACCTGATAACTTTAACTGCAAACAAAAAATAAGCGACTTTTACGTGTAACTGAGAAAACTGTGGTTTTGCAAACTGAGGACCTATTTTGGGCTGATCTACCAGATGAAGGGATACATTCATTCCCGCGCAGGAAGGACATCCATGACTGATAAACATCAGTTTAACTTTTTCAGCCCCACCAAACTAAGCATAACAGAAGACAACTATTTATAAATACCCTTGGGGGTAAATATTAAGCAGGAAGAACTGCATGAGCTAAAGGTTAATGTTAGCCTGGGATCAAATGGGTATCAATTAGTCATGAATAAACGCACACTGGAAATTGGAAGACAGTTAACAGTAATGTGAGGAGCAAAATTCTGGAGTGCCCTGTGATTGCAGAGGTGGTCTGAGGAGCTCGTGGAAGGATTGTGCAACTAAGTAGAAATTCCTGAAGACAGAAAATGGCTTTTTGTTGTGAGTCCTCGGGGATTTTGTGGGCTGCTGTAGTTGAAAAGAGAAGGGGTTGCTGGTTTCCCACCGCCACTAGACTTATAGCGTGTGAGTCCTGGGGTTTCTGCTGGTTATCTATATCATCTAACTTGGGGGGGGGAGGGGGTTGGGTTGTTATTTTTTTCCCATCCTCTCAACCACTGAAGATTGGTCACAGCCAGAAACAGGATAGAAGTGAGATTTGCTAAGTAGCATTAAAACCATGGGGGTCTGGCTGGTGGTCCTGGCTGGTGTTCCCACAGCAAGGTTGCTCACAAGTTGAGGTTTGGATGGAAACTTCTCCCTTGGTCAAGGCAACAGAGACTACCGAGAGATGGTTATTGTTGTCCTCCTGCACAGTGATCTTCCTTTCCTGAAGATCACCAGCAATTTTCACTAAACAAATTTGCATCAGGAAACAATGCTCTTGATGACTTGTAACTCTTGGTGGATGGAAACACACATCAGGAACCGATGCTCTTGATGATTTCTCTTCTTGGTGCATGTCACAGGCATGAGCTTGGTCTTTTGCCACAGGCTACAGCACTGTCATGCCTGTACCACTTTGGCCAAGACATCTATTGCCCAGCGGCACGCAGATGTTGGGGCCTCAGCGATGTCACCCCGGTCTCCCTTGCAGCTCTGGGTTCTTGTATTACCTGGACACGTAGCGGTACTCCCACGGTTTGTACAGAACATCTCGCATCCAGCGCTGGGTGTTCTTTCAGTGGAAACCAGGTGTGCAAAGTTGTGGTTTGCTAAACTGTGGGTGAGGGAGGTGCTGGAACACGTGCCCCACTGCTAGGAGGCACCACGGGTGTGCGGTCTGCTGTCCCACGCGCTGGCTCAGCGCACGTAGCATCACATCTGTCAAGGGACCTCACCCTCTATTTCTGATTAAACACACTGGACGCGGTGCGTGGACAAACGGAAAATACCTGGAAGATCCCAATAAATAATATATTCACCTTCTTTCTGCAGCATAGAAGACATAATCACAGCTTGATATTTCATTCATTAAAGTACGTTTCTTTTCCTAATAAATAAAAGCCCATGTGCCATTATAGAGGAGATATGACATCATGCACTGTCCAACTCTCCCGTTTGCCTTATTGATTTCCGTGGTCCCCTGCTAGCAACTTCAGGCCTGGTTAAACTATTTCTGTCCCTTATATCAGAGCGTCTTTGTGGACTCCCAAGTGAACATCCTGCACTCTCTAGGTCATCGTCCTTTCTTGCTGTTACGCAGCCTAGAATATTTAAAGCATGATTCTGTATTATGCCAAGCTGCTCTAGAAATCACTCTTCTCTGATTGTAAAGTAATTATGGAGGACGAGTTTCACGCAGTCCCAAAATAGCCCGGCGTCAAATTCTCAGCTGAAATAAACTGCGATCTTGCCGTCGCCTTGAGCGCAAAGCTACCAGGACGGAGCAGCAGCAGGTCTGGTCCCGAGTGGTGAGTGGTGAAGGTGGCAGAGGAGCTCGGTCACAAAACTGGCGGTGAGTCAGACCAATATCTATATTTTTATTTTATTTTATTTTATTTTGCAAACTGCTGGGAAGGCTGAGATTAGTGAAGCCTCTCAGAATATCCAAGTCAATGTAGTTTAATTATTTAAAGCAATAATACAGCTTTCATCAGAACCCTTTTACTACCCGACAGGTTAGCAGTGAAAAATAACCTCTGGTTGAAGAGCAAGAAAGCAGGAGACGGTGACACATTATTTAGAGTTGAAGATGTCCAGGACAAGGGTTACCCGTTCCCTTGTGCCTGCCCAGTGCCTGGCATGATGGGACCCCCTTGTGTGGGGTGATACGTAGTAAGCATAATTAGCAAAAATACAGTATTCCTTGTTCAACCAGAACAACTATAGTAGGAGAAGACTGACAGATGGATTAGCCCACACTTGTCGTTCATTTTTGAGCCCTATTTAAGTAGCGAAGGTTTTTCTGCCTACTGATCTTGATTTCTATTCTGAGAAAAGATGTTTTTCTCATACGTATTTTGATACACGTTCTCCTTAATAGCCCGTAGGATCTTCAATGAAATAACATCTGAAGCATGCTGTGAATACAGGTATGGACACACAATTTCCTCTCTTTAGGCATCATTTTGGGAAGTTTCAGTGGTTATTGGAATAGCAGATTTTCTTGTACCAGTTAGCTAACAGCTGTGTGGTACTCAAAGCTCACGTGCTTGTAACCACACTGCAGCCAGTAGCGCCACAGGAACATCCAACCCAGGTACAACTGTTCCCAAGCAGTCAGTGGGGTTTGGATGACACAGTTTTAGGGTGCTCAACCTGACGCGTCCGTTTTGAAGGTTTGCCGAGCCCGTGTTCTCCTACACGTCGTGCTCCTTCAGATGTGCTCAGCTGAGCTTCAGTTTCACGTAAGGTATACCTTTATTTCATGGAATATGAATTGTTTGCTCACACCTATGTAATGTAAGTAAAAATTAAGTTTACTGACCAGATAGAGGAAGGAATGGCAAGCTACCAAGCTATTTAATTTCCTCTTCCCATTGCAAATCATTGTCTGCTTAGTTTGGGAGACACCTCTCTGCTTAAGAGTGTTTTTATATTGGCTGAGAATACAGTAAACTTGAAGGCAAATGCGTTCTGTGAATCTGTAAAAAAAACACACGACTTCCACTTAAAAACTTCTTGGCAATCCCTGTATGAAATATTGTATATTTTATTCTTACAGTATTGACGTTAACAGATGCCACAAAAGGCCACGGCTTGATTTTGCAAAGCCCCAACCTGTTGATTGCACTTTACCACCAGAGATGCTCTTTTATATTTGGTGTTTCTGTGAAAATGAAACTTCTCATTCTTGAATCCGGTAGCTTCCTATAGATCTGTTTTTCTCAAATTCTGCTTTTGCTTTTTTGTCACCTAACTTTCACCAGCCTTGTGGATCAATTAAACTATTTGGTTTTGCTAGCAGGGAGGTTTTTTTTCCTATCATCTTTTGTGACTCTCTCTTCTACTACCCCTTATTTCCGTAGGAATTATAAGTGAACTGACAAGAGCAAGGATGTTATTCCCCACTCCTCCTCTTTCCTCTGTTGGATTTTTTCAGAGTTGGAGAATAAAGAGCGTGTTACTTTAGAAGCAATTTGATCTACCTACGGAGTCACGTGCGTCGGCTTTCAACTCTTCCTTTCAGGACTTAAATGACCCCTTTTATGGGGGGGGGGAAACCCACCTATGTACATTATGTGAATATGGCATGTGTTAATTTTCCAGAATAACCAACCTTTTCAGCATTAAGTTAAAGCATGCTCTTTGAGGTGCCAGTGGGGTATGCCTGTTTGCTTAGCTATCCCATCAGCAAGACAACCGGACTGCGGGATGCGGCCGCGCAACAGTAATCGAGTAGCAAACAGCGGAGCAGTCCCGTCTATCCTGGTGGGGCTCCTGCTGGGGAACAGCACAGGGAAAACTGAGGAACGGGGAAGCTGAAGGGCTACGAACGAGGAAGGCAAAGATGGTAAGTCTGCAGCACAGGAGATAAGGACTTGGAAAATGTCCTTAAACGTCCCCGGGACCACAACCGTCACGTCCTCTGTGGTGCGAGGTGCTGGGCAAAGGGAAGAAAACCATTCCCGGCTTCCAGCTGCACAGTACGTGAAAAGACAAAGGGGTCTCTGGAGAAAAGGCTACAAAATTAACAGCAGATCTGGCGCTGGCTAACCATGTTATACCGTGTGCTGTGTTCCTAATGAGCTGTATCATCTGCTCGCTGCTGCTCCTCTAATTTTGAGGAGCTCTCGTGTTTCAAGAAGTGGGTCCTGGGATGAGGGACCTTACATAGAAAACTGTGGGATTTTACGCAGAAAACTGTGGGGTTTTGTCAAAGACAGAGGTAAAACATGTTCAGATAACGGCGATTAATGGTAAAAAAGATGATCTGGAGTTGGTCACAGAGCAAGATGGTGGGCAGCAGGTAGTCACTGGGTCTCGTGCCGTTTTAGAAAGAGGACTAGAAAGGGATGATGATGAAGCCTCATGAATAAATCCTGTAAAGGGAAGAGAGCCCACCACAAAAAAAAAGTAACGGAGGCAGCAGCGTGAGCAAGGGCAGCCACAGCTGGTGGTGTGCAAGAAGAGGGGCAGAGGGGGACAGGACCTTTTCAAACCGAGTAAATCCAAGAGTGGGTTGTGCACCCACTTCACATCTTTCATCGCGCTCCAAGGATTTTTCAAGGTAGGAGTTTTCCAGCTTTCTAAATGTTTTTGCAATTTTACTAATTTTAAGGTCAAACCAGTGAACAGCGTCAGACTGCGCTGAAAGTTAAGCATGTGAAAGCTCTTAAATGGCAAAGCAAAGTGGAAGACTATGAGAATGACAGATCATGATTATGACAACAATTTGTGTTGTCTGCATCACAAATGTGATGTCTGGGTATGACACAAAGCAGTTTTCCTATTTATTTATTTAAAACCAACTGGGTTTTTTTTTGGTATTCTCTGAAAATCTTTCTTCTGCTCTCAGTGGCAGAGCTGACCCTTGTTGTCTGAGAGATTCTTTCACTTAATAGGCTTGCTCCCCAAAAAGCCCACTCCTTCTCCCTTAGCAAAGAAAATAGCACAATTAATGTTTTTCCAAGGTTAAAAGTGGGGTTTTTTATGCATATGGGCAGAAAGAGAGCACTTCTCTGTAGTACAATTGACTATAATAAATTACCAGCTATTCAGTAGGTCAAAGGATGCTTGTGAGTAGTAGCCAATCACATGGGGGGGATACAGACGTAATATCACAGCAGTACCCACGCTATGAAATCATTAGGGTATTTCCTAGCACAGAAAATCCTTCACGATGCCATTTGGGGCATCAGAAAAGTGCAGATAATTCTAAAAGACTATGATTTGTCCTCAAGTTCTCAGCTTAGCACGTTGCTGTAGCAAAACCTATTCTTTTGAATTCCTGATACTACGAAGCTTTTTCCAGAAAAAAAAAAAAAATGCATAATACATGAAGTATTAAGAATGATAATTAGAACTTCCCAGATTTAAAGACCGTGCAAAGATCTCGCATTGGATCCATATGATATGTAAGATTTAGACGATACTGTCTGTGCTGTAAACTGGAGGCAAGGCCAGGCATCGCTGGTTCCGACAGGTCTACAAATCAAGGGTGTCTGCATTCATGACAGGACTTCAGTCATCAAATAGGAGGTAAAAGGCAGGGTACAAAATTGAGAGATGCAAATACATTACCAATATCAGAACAGAAAGTGCAGGTAGCTAGGAAATACCTTTATTTACTCTGCAAGCCTGACTATTGAGTGAACCGTCACCTCAGTCATGGAGTAAATCAGGCTATCCAGGTCTGGGTTTGATCTAACACTCGATTTTATATCAACAAATAATATGTTGGTACTAGTGGAATTTATTTCCCATGTTCAGTGGTGTATTTCAGAATAGGCTCCAGTGATCCATCCTCCGAGAGCCGTATTACCAATAAGCTGCCACCAACACCCAAAGTAGGTGCACAGAGGAAAAAGCACTAAAATTCCCAGGAGAAGAACTAGCAGGGAAAGAAAATCTCATTTTCTGATTTCCATTTACAGCCTAAAATAGCCTGTCTGCTGGGAGCAGTAGATCTTTGGAAAAAACAGTGATTATGAAGACTATGGTCTTATTTACTTTCCGCCAGTGTTGCAGCATACTACGTATACTCACTGGATATTTTTAGTCACAGATTCTGCCAGGCAGAAACGCAGTGGAGTTAATCACATGTAGCAAATTAAACAAAAGCAAAAAAAAAAGCTGGTAGGCTTGGGGGGAACTGCAGCAGCTCAACATTCTCTTACCCTTTCTAGGCAAACTTTCCAAAATTGCATGTGGGCCAAAGGGCAGTGGTGTTTTTTTGACCTGGATCAAACAACCTACATATGTATCTGCAGTCAGTAGACTGAAGTAGGCTGAGAAATCTGTCTCTATTCAGATTACAGTCAGAATTAAAGCTCTTTTGTAGTGAAATTGTTGAAGTTGGTCCACCAACACATTAGCTGTCCCCTGACAAGTACTTTGTAGGTGATGAGCCACTGTGTGCCCCGAGCTCCTGTCCCAAGCATGAGCAGGCGATGCAGGAAGGGCTCCTAAAGCACAGAACGGTGGGCAGAATGTTCACCCGTGGTGGACTGGCATTACCATCCAAAGACATTTCAAGCAGCCTTGCATTTAACGTGAATTTCCAGCATGGGAGGAAAGGTACAAAGGGCAGAAATTAAAGGTGGTTTCAGCACAGCTCAACTGGATGCAGATATCCTCACCCTGTATCCTAATGGGCTGATGAAATAGCCCCTGAAGATCATCTTCTTCAGCATATCCTTCCTTTGTTGAAAAAGTTGCCTAGAAAATTCTTGCAGAAGTACACTTTTTTTTTCATTGTTCCCTTCAGCTGACAGGAAAATGCATCAGTCCCGGTAGCTTTCTCTCTAAAAACACAGGAATAGTAAAATTAATTTACAATCAATGGTTAGTGTTAAGCTATAACAAGCTAACTCAGCTCAGTATAACTAAGCCAAGAACATACAACAGAATTACAGCAATCAGCATTTATGGGAACGAACACATCACTGTTTTCAAATGAAAACTGTTCTTCCCTTAGCTCAAAGTAGCTTGTAAAATCTTTCACTGGCTAAAATCTGGAGTAACGTTGGATATCACTCACTCAAAGACTGTGCTGCAATGCTTATTTACAGCATTAGCGTGGTTTTTTGCAAAGTAAAGCAGTAGGGATCAAATGGACATCCTCGCATCTGCTACGCCTTTGAAAGATAGCATGTGCCTGCTCAGGAATTAAATTAGGAATTAAAGATTGAATCAAGAATACACGCGTAAGGAGTTATGGAGTTTTGAATGCTGAACTCGCATCCACCACGCCACAGGCATAAACAGAACACACTATGGTCACCCTCTGTCCTGAGCAGAAGGGAGTTCTGCGGGATCCTGGTGCGGCATCCTGGAGCCTCTTGCCCAGAGGGTGGCTGGCTTCCTCCCGGGGCGTGGGGACGAAGAGACAGAAGCTGCTCTTAGGAGAGAGCTGCCCAAAGTGTGCTTTGCATTCTGCCAAGAGGAAAGGAAATCACCCCTCTTTTTATTACTGAGGGCTGGTGGAGATGCAGTTTACACAAGACTCCACAACTCAAAGGCTGAAAAGATACGCTGAGTTTAAGACCGATTATGTGTCTCTTCTGGAAGGGCAAATCCTTTACTCTCTAATGGGAAGATGCAAAGAGGATTACGATGGCAATATCCTTCCTCAGGCAGGTTTTGGGGGTTTTTTTCTGGCAAGAAAGATCTTCGCTAATAAATAACTGCTCTTTCTTATGAGCAAGCCATTGTCAGTGACCACAGGACTGCGTGGACACAAAATAGATTCTATCTGTCTGTCCAAAACAGCTCACAGACACTGACTATCATTTTGTTTTCTTTACTGGGTAAAAAGAAGAAAATGGCTTTTAAATTAGATGTTGAACCCCTTCCAGAATTGCAATATAAGATACTGAATCAATCATTCTTCATACAGTTACCTCCTACTCTACAAGCTCCTACTACCACAAAAATTGGTTGTTGCCAACTGAGCTGTCTGAATAGTTTGCAGTTTCATATTTGTTAGAGGAATTTTTCCTCTTCCTCTTTTCATTATTTGTCCACGAGCAGATTGATTTTCTTGATTTTTTTTTAAAACATGTGCTGTAATCACTCTGCAAGTAATTCTCGCCATAAATTATTTGTGAGCAATTTGTTGCGAGAAGTCTTCAAACATTTGTCCTAATTCTGTTTGTTCTGTATGAACTTGCATCATGTGGCATCTGTTTCTGTGAACACAACATCAAAAGATCTGGTTTTGAGTATTCTCCCTGCGAACAATCCCACTTCTGAATGTAGAAAACTCACATAGAAAGCACGTTTTATTGAAAATTATTTAAGACATTCACTGAGATGCTTTTGCGGTTTCCATGCAACTGTATTTTTCACGCTAACTAGGAGACAGTTTTTCCAACCCTAAAGACAATGTTATTTTACCCGCTCCACAACTCGAATCTGCTCCTCACCAGAGCTTTTGTCTCATCCCAGTTCATTACAATTTTTGTCTCATGAAACATCCCTTGTGAGAGATGAGGCTTTCACCGGCATATAAAGTGGTCGGGTTCCAAATTACAACTGAAATGATGCACAATTTCTCCGTTTAAAAATTACTTCATTCCCAGAAATAATTACAGGATTCTCCTGGTTATTGTTGCGTCTTAATGAAAAATAAGACCATATCAAAACACCGGCGGGAAGAGTGATTCCGACCCTGCTGGGGTCGGTGGAAAGCCTCCCTTTCTCAATTATCTAGATGGAGGGAACTGCCCTTCTCAGACTGTAAAATACCATTTTTTCAGATAAAAGTTTAAAAGAGTGATTGCACTGTTCAGAGGGATTTGGGTACTTTACCACGTGTCTTCTTAAAAAGTACTAGAACGTCTCTGCAATATTGAAAAGGAGGTAAAAGTCAACTGGACCACCGAGTGCCATTGTACACCAGAGTGAGAATTTCAAATCCAAGTCTCGCAGTTGGCCTTAAATGCTTGCTTTGAAGACGTTTATAAAATCTAGGCCTTGGCTCTTGTTGGTATGCAGTGGAAATACTGTGCTGCTATTTTAGATAACGTAAACAGTTGCTGCAACTGTCACCCAGGCACTTTATGATGTTAAGTAGGAGAAATGGAAATGAAAAGTCATGGAATTCATGGATGATGGTGCCTGTGATTGTAACTGGGACACATATGGGCATCTCTTCCCTTGTCCCTTACACAGGGACCTTGAAAAACAATTTAAAAAAAAAAATCCGCATAGAAATACTGAAGACCGTAAGTCAGAAACCAATTAACGTTTTTTTTCAAACACAAATTTTGCAAAGGGAAGTTCTATTTTGCTCCCAAACCAGCTTCTTCTGAAGTGATTTTTAAATTTGTCAGTGCAGAAAAGACTTAGTGCACCGTATTAATGTTCTCAAGCTGTATCATCTGAGGTGGACTGAAATTTTAACTCTTGGTGCTCATCAGTGACTCTTGGGATAATTTAGTCTGCTTCGTTTAGTCTGCTAAATAAGAAATAAGTTGTTGATGCTGAGCATCAAAGTTCCCCGAACCCAACTTTCAAACAACAAGTTTAGGCTTGTCGACCAACCTGGGTGCCAAATCCAGCCCAGCCGCGGGGACAGGAGAGCTCCACACTCCGCGGCAGCTCCCCCGCGGAGCCACAGCCACCTTCCCAATGTCAGCGGTGCCGAGGCAGCTGAGATGAACCGTGAGTGCGCTGGCTGTAACGCAGAGAGTAAAACCACCGTCAGACATCCAAATGGGTATAATGTGTTAATTTGCATCTCATTTTTGTGATGTAGCTGTACGCAGCCAACACAGTAACTGGAAATTAATACAGCACGATTTGTGCCCCGTCATGTCACACTGCTGGCTTTTCTGAGCAAGAATTATTTTTTTTTAACACTGTACTCATAAATCAAGTCCCTCAAGACAAGAAAATTATTATGAAGCTGAACAATAACACTAACACACGCACTCAGAAGAGCTCGCTACTTCTTCTTCCACCTGGAGCAGAATAGGGAGCTCTTGGATTGTTTTCTTGTATGCCAAAGTGAAATTTTACATCTTCAGCAACGGCAAATAAATCCCTGTTTCTGTTATTTACTTTACCAGCGCAGTGTTGCATCTGCTCTCTATAAAGGTCTGTATTTTCTCCTCAGAACCGGTAATGCCGCCTCCATCAGTTTAAAGGCTGATACCACCATTTTGGAGAAGGGGCACAGCAATTCCTGCATCAAACGGTATGTACCATATTCCTTTTTCTGCCAGATATGGGTCTCAAACATAATAGAATCTTTTAATTTAATTTTCCTCGTAGTTTATGTTGAATCATGTAAAACGTGACTAACGCAGCATATTTCTTTGCATTTTTCCCCTTTAGCTGCTATATTTTTTCCCACGGCCTACGTTATGCGACTTCACGTTTGGTATTCTGATGGTAAAGGAGTTTCAGGGCAAAGAAATGGTGATGTGCTGGCACACCATTTTTTTTTTTTAAACTTAGTAGAAAGAGAGATTCTTTCCAGGCATTCTTTTACCTGTAATTATTATAGAGACCTACGTGAGAGGAAAAAGTTGCTATCCTAAACCCCAAAGCCCTCGCCTGTCTTATTTTGAATCTGCATATTCAAGTCCATATATAGCCCTGAAAGGGCGGCGGTCCAAAATAGAAATAACTTGAGCTCAAAAAGCAAGGTTGCCACCCTGCGTAGCCAGAAACCGCGGCGATCATTTCAATAACAGCCTTCTGTGCGGATTCGCGCGCAGTTGCGTACCTGTGGCGCGCTTCCTCCTACGACAGAATGAAATACTTTGTTAAGCTCCTGTGGCTCTGCTCCGCTGGGCCAAGTGATGTGAAATAACACCAAATAAAGGACACTGTACACCATGTACTCCTATTCTGCAGCGCGGGTATAATCTCTGTAATTATACCACAACCGCATGGCAAATACCACAGCAATTGCATGTTCCTACAGCTTACTTGTTAATTATGCATTGTTACTAACGAGTTCAAAGATAAATTATCATAGCACTTGCAGCATTTCGGTGCTTGCAAAGCTCCTAAGTTGTGTAATAATGGCACTCGTACTATTAAATGCTTGCTTTTGTTGATTTTCCATTGGAAAGGGGGAGGGAACCAACCCACCTCTCATGGCCAAAGGCCTACAGCTTAAGTGCATATTTGTTACTGCTACAGCAGAGGTACGCTATGATGCAAAATAACAGGCCATTTCTACCAATAAATAAGGAAATCTGGGCGAATTAACAACAACAACAAAAAATCATTTCCATTAATAAATCACTTTCCAGATTCCATTTAGTAATCCTCCTAAGCAAATGCTGTATTTAAAATCACTGGTACTTGCATGCGATGGAACTAATACTGTTTTCCTGACCCAATATTTAATCTTGCACAGGATAAAAATGAGAGGAAAACCTCATCTCACTGATGTCACTAGCAGAACTCCTGTTGAGTTCAGTGAGGGCAGAGCTCTACCCAGACAGCTTACTTGTAAATGGATTCTTGAAATAGCTTATATTATATCACGTCAGAAATATATCACCATGTAAGGCCATTTCATACTTCATGCTAGTTCTTCTATGAGCCGCACTGCAGTATTTTAGATTACAACTTATAATTTTTAATAGGTATTTTAATAGTATTCAATAAAAGAAAATTAGCCTCTCTATAAACATTGCTCTTCTCCAAAGTGAAGCTTCCCTTTAAGTTACGACGCCGTAATGGTTTGGGCAGCCGTTTATACCAACTTTTACAACCCGTGTTGGATCACCTTCTTTCAATTTCATTATTTTCATATCGATTTTCAACCTGAAAGGTGATGTCGATGTTTCTGACCTCCCCTTTTTTTTTTCCCATTGTAGCTGTTGAGCTATGTCTTCTAAAAAACAACTAGCATTTATCACAAGGAAGTGCAAACATTAGTATTGCAGAATTAGTACTAGCAGAAAAAAAAACAACAGACAGCTATTAGTATCTGTTACTTATAAAAATCTTAAGTATGGACTAAAAACCTGCCGTAATTGGCCATGCATAAATGCGGATGAAAACAGCCAGCCTAGGGAAGGAGGTGACATGCTGGGATGAACCAGACAAACACAGAGGAGCAAGAGAAGATGGAGGTAAGGAGACGGCGGCGTTGGTCATGCCGATGTAAACACTCTTGGCCCCTGCCACTGCATCTGTGCGCGGGTCAGGAAAGCACGGATCTTTTGACAGCATTCTGAGGAAGATTAGGAGATAGTTTTGTGGATGAAATGACTTCTCAGCCACCGAGGAAATTTTGGCATCATCACCCGTTGGAGGGATGAGTTGCATTTCCTAGTGAAAGAGATGGCGTGGGGAGGTGGGTCAAGGAGGGCACTGGGAAAGCAAAGAGCAGTAACTTACTTAAAATGACAGAGAAGCAGAAAACAAAAGGAGCCTGAAGAGACTGGTAAGGATGCAAAGCCATAACTTGGATACAAATGTTTTACTTTATCATTTGAATGGCGTTGGTGAAGCCCAGAAAGCAGGAATGCATATGTGAGCCGTAAGATCATCAGAGCCTGGTTCAAAGCTTTAGTTTTCAGTTGGGATAGAAAAGGATGTATATCTTAAATGCTGTTTCTGTCATGGAGAAACAACTGTTGAGTTTACATACAGTCTGTACGGAGTGACCCATAGAGTAACCTCTGCTGAAGACGAGATAGTGGATGAGAATGACAAAAAATTAACGTGATCATACTGTTCATAGAAACTGGGAAATAAATAGACGGGACAAGGTTGGAAGACACTCTAGACCCCTGCTTTAAGATACTGACCTTGAACACATAACTGGACCTTCATGGAGAAATGCCAGAGACATGGGCTGAAGTTCTGGTTTGGATAGAAGTCTGTCCAGGAATGACAGGAGAATTCATGTCTGTGGTAGAGGCTCCTTAGTGACCAAGTGTGGAGGAAGCCAGGAGAGAGAGCAGGAGAGCTTAGAGGGAGGTAGTGAAATGGGGAGGAGGGTGGTCCAGGCTGGTGTGAAAGAGCAAATAGAAAGGAGAGAGTCTAAACATACAAAAGTAAGACTGCACTTCAGCAGAAGTACAGCTGGGAATGCTCAAGGCAGATTTTAAGGTTAAAGACAAGAGTAAGAGAAGGGACAAGAACCGACTTACAGAAGACAAACGGGAACCAGAAGTAGATCATTGCAGCAAAGCATGACGTGTTGGAGTATTTTATTATCCACCGTGCTCTTTAATTGCGAGTATAATACAGGCATTAATTTCTAAGACAAAGTATGTTCTCATTGAAGATCCTTGGCTCTTTAGTGGGAAAATAACTTCATATGCAGAATGATTGTTGGTTTTAATGGGTTTATTTTTATGTAACGTACATTTACTTTAAATAAAAGGGAGCTGTAAGTTTCCAGTACTGTAAAACTGGAAGTATAATTGAGGCTCATTAGCCCAGCTGCTGAAGCTGATAGCGTCTTTGAAGACGGTATCCTTGCTCAGATGGAATTACGTTGTTTTCCTTCACTCCTTTCATTCCCTCCTCAGTCCTGTCCTGGAGCCTGTGGTTTGTAGGTTCCCCTAGAAAAAAGACGTCTTCCAAAGACAAAGGGAATGCAAATGATCTTTCTCCACTCCCAGGGTCTGATCTTGTTCTTCCTGAGATCTGCAGTGAGATTCCCGCTGTCTTCAGTAGTACCGGCCATGGTTCGACCAGGCCAGATGTAAGCTTGAAATTCTCCTAATGAAAAAGGCCTAAGTAAAATGAATGGGGGAGATGATACTCATTAATAACTATTTAGGAGAACATGGTTCCCTTGAAAGGCTAATTATTTTGAGAGTTACCCGTTCAAAAAAAAAAAAAGTCTAATCAATGAGAGAACAAATTAAATATGAAGAATCTCTCATAAAAACAGACAGCAGAATACCGCATTCAAGAGGACAGCCACCAATTAAAAGAAATGTCAACAACTCAAGTGGCAGTGACTTCAAAAGGGAAATCTTTTCCTCATTTTCATATGCATTCTTCATGAGCAACACCAAGAAGTGTAACATGCTAATAGCTAATAACACTCAGAATAAGATTCACTAATTTACTAACTGAATAATTTAATGCATATCAAAGGAATGATTTTCTCATTTCATTCTTTTTTTAGATCTAACACTAAGCTGGGCATTATCAAGTAGATGAAACTGCCGATTACAAGTCACCACTGAAATAATAATTTTACAATTGCATTTGTTTCTTTCTGTTGGATGCCTCTTTTGGGTTTAAGGAATCACGTACCTTTTTTTCCTCCTTATAATTCAAATTTCAAAAAACAAATCGGGACGATATCTTTGTGGACATGGGATGTTTTGCTAAAAATGAAGTGTTTTGCAGAGATAGATCTGTTATGATGTTAAATATTGAAAATGTCGGGGACTGCGGAGAGGTGGTGCCACCCACCTGTCCCAGGTCAGCCAATAACACAGTGGTTGGGGGATGCACCTGAGGTTTAGGAGATCAGGCCCAGAGCTGAAGCAGGGATGGGACGTGGATGACTGGTGTGCCACAGAGGGCCCCTGGCTCTCCCGGCACGGAGGACTCTCCTTCCTGCCTCCCAGGAATGGTGAGAGGGCGGTCTGATTCCAATGCAGAACGAAAGACAAATGTTGCTGGGTTTTTTTTTTCTTAATTGCAAAAGAGCTTTTCTAAGCCGCAAAATGTTAGACTAGGTATTGAAAAACGTAAAAAGTCTTCATGGTAAGAACCATTTCTCCTTTAATGTGATTTTTAGAAGACTATTTAAGGAATTCTACTAAATTTAAACAATGTTTTTGCTTTGCTACTATTGCACGCTATGTAGCCCACTACCATCTGCTAGAACACTTCAAGAATAGGTTACCAGTTAAGGCACCAAACAGACAACCAGCTCTTCCTTCAGTTTGTGAAGGAAGCTCACTCAGAGAGACTCCAGACTGCCAGCCGGCCATCAGTGTCTCCACAGCTGTTTGGTCGCCGGAGGGAAGCAGAGTACTCCAGGATCAACACCAGGGCTGATATCGTTTAGCAACTTCACCCATGAGCTGGATAATGATATAGAACAGAGATGCAAAAAATCTGAAGACGACACTAAATTAGGGTGGACATGCCAAATATTAACTTGTGTGGAGGCACCTTCGGGAACCAAAGCCAGCAGAAATCCCATCAAGTTTAACAAGATGTACAAAGAAGTCCCACATCTTGGGCAGAACGATGCCATGCGCCAGGGCAGGCTGGGAACCGTCTGGCTGGGCAGCAGCCCTCCTGGAGAGGACTTGGAGGTTGCAGTGGATGTCAGGTGAAGTGTGAGCCAATGGTGTGCTCATTGCAAATGGGGCAAACTGCACGTTGGCCTACTTCTGAAGAAGGGTGGCCAGCAGATTGAGAAAACTCATTATCCCTGTCTTCTCAAAACCAGTAATGTCACACCTGGAATACTGCGTCTGGCTTTGGGCCCTCCAGGTCAGGAGGACATTCAGAAATGGGAAGGGAACATAGCAGAGGGCTACAGGGATGGTCAGGGACATGGAGCATGTGCTTCAGGTGATGGAGGAGGCTGCAGCTTTTCAGTCTGGTGGAGAGGAGGCTAAGGGGTGATCTAATGGCAGGCTGCAACTGGTTGAACTGGAGTTGGGAAGAAGACAGGGCCAAGCTCTTTTTGGCAGTGACAGATGGTATAACAAAGGGCAATGGCCACACATTGTAGCCTGGGAGGTTCAGACTGGACACTGGGAAGAACTGCTTCGCTGGGAGGGCACTGCAGTACTGTAAGAGGTTACTCAGAGGGGGACCCCCAAGATTTGGCCAGGTAAAATCACAGCAGACCTGATCCAGTGTTGGTGGCAGTCCTGCTTGGAGTGGAAGGTGGGAGCTGATCTAGGGGTCCCTTCCAACCAGTGCTTCTATGACGTAACTCAGATTTAAGCCAGTGGTGTTATCAAAATCTTACCTAAATGATGCTAAATGCAACTAACCTAAAAGTTCACTCATTAGTAAATAGGAAGATGTGCCTCCTCAGCTTGTTTTCTCACGGCAAACTCTTTGCCACCAGGGCACACTGCTGCAGCGGGCCACGCATTCATCTTGCTCTCCTCTCCTGACATCCCAGCAGCAAACACAGTGTTTCTGCGATGCCCCTTTAACGGGGAAGGACAGACTGTTGGAACCAATGACTCTGTGGCAGATGGAGCGACATTTGCAATTGGGAAAAACACTCTCGTGCTGCCAAAATATTAACAAGGGGCTTCCTCAGAAATATTCTGCCACAGTCATTGATACATGTAAATTCCCCGTGTAAATAAGACTTCTTCCAAGGAAAAAAAGGTATTGTCCGACAGGCTTTTTGAGGACAAGGACCTCTCTGCACTGTTTTTTTTTTTTCTCTCCTGCAAAATCCCTTTGCTGCCAGTCACAAATTTGCAGCGCCGCAACACTTTGCTGATGCTACTCACAGTAACTCCAATGAGAGATGGCAGCGAGCAGGGTTGGGTTGGGGCAGGCTGTCCAACAATCCCCGCTCGGCCGGGCTGGTCAGGGGACAGGCTTGGCAGCAAGGCCACATTGTGAAATCCAACAGGGAATGGGTTCTTTGGGGTTTTTTTTGCATAATTTATCTCCCTCTGTGAATGCCCGTGTTCCTTACATGGCGAGAAAAACAACAAAAATTTCCTGACCTTCCTTTATACCACCCATTATTTTGCATAGCTTTATAATGTCTTTTATTAATTTCCTTGTAAAAATTAACGCTCCTATTCCTTTCAAATTCTGCGTATATGAAACATCAAAGCATTTCAGCGAATTTTTCATTCCATTTCTATGCTAGGTCTCTGGTGCTGGAGTCAGACGTGTTATGGCAGTACCACAAGCAGCAAAGGTGTCCAGCTTCTCTGACGCTGCCGCAGTTCTCATTGCTGTAAGTATGGATCACTGGGGAAACTGAGCCTCAAATACCAAAAAAACCCTTTCTGTCATGACCTACTGTTTTGAAGAGGGCGATCAGACCAGCATGCTTTTTCCTTAAAGACAAAGAGAAAAGACAGCCATTTTCCCCTCTACTGAGAAAGGTCTGAGATTTATTTTTAACTTCAAACTTTTCTATGCATCGTGAAAAAAGCTGAATAGTTCTATTTTCATTTTGGAGGCTATTACAAGACAGAGAAATGGTCTGATACATTTTAGATTAGAGATTCTTCCTTAAGAACAGAGGCTGTCAGAGTATGGTGTCCCATGCCAAAGAAAATCTTCTTTTCCCCAATACTGTCAGCTGGGCCCAGTTCTCCATCAAATACATTTTCAAGAATTTTTGTGCTAAACTGAGAGTTCTCCAACATGATGCTTCTGGGAATTTAGATTACTCTCCCTCTGTCAGTACTGGGGTTAAGAAATTGTGAAGGTTGTCTGCATCGTGGTGATATTATAATGAAAAAATATCACACATCTGTGTTTTCATTCTCCAGCTTAAAACATACCTTTAGGAAGTCGGTTTGTGATGACATGTTTGGGCAAACCATGCCTTATCTGCACGCTTTTTTCATGTATCATCCTGATCTGGTAACTTGAATGCCATAACCAGAAAGCTATGTTAATTGTACATGTTTTTAAGTCAGCGTAGTCCAAAACATATTCCTCCAAAATAACAGCCGCACAAAGTCTGCTTGCCTGGTTGAGAAGCCGGAGATGTTCCATCTCCGTTGGAGGAATCACATAATTTTTTTGTAACAACAAGAATCTTCACCCAAGATAATCTTAGCCTCATGGATAGTACATATTTCTGTTTCCTAAAAATAAAAACCACCAAGTATATGAACTGGTACTGTAAACACAAGCGCAAGTAAAAGAGTTCTACTGTTGCTGGACTCCTCCTCCCACTCGATTGCAGCAGTCAGCAAAAATACTTATTCAGTATTAAGTTACAGTAAAGAATTGTTGACCCCAGTGTAATTGAGAGCAAAGATGAAGTCAAGTCAACGGGTTTTGCTTCAGCTCGCGACATTTCAAATAAAGCCTCTAAATATGCCTGGATCATAAAAATGAAAGCATATAGAAAATATTTGTTAAAAACAACAATGCAGAGCGTCTATACAAGCTTCTCCAGAACGTTATTTTTATTGAAATGCTCACGGCTGAGTTAGCATTATTTGCTTCTAATTTGGGCTTCATTCTAAACACTGTATGTTAACAAACCTAGACCCCTTCATGCCAAGTGCTTTACACATTTCTCTTTAATTAAAATTCTCCAAAGAATCACATTACATAAGCATTTGCCAGTAGGAAAAGCACACTCTCAGAGTTCCTGGGTAAAATCCAGGCGCCCCTGCAGTAACTAGTAAAATTCCCATTGATCTCATTGGAGACAAGATTCTACTCTCTTGGTCTTTGCTATATACCAGTAATAAAGAATTATCTTGTTACTTATGTACTAAGTTCTTGGGTACACTATTCTAAGAAACGGAGATCTTAATGAGGTCCCTGCTATCATTTACTGTTTCTGTTACTAGATAAAAATAAGCGTTACTTCGGAGTCCAATAATGTCTAGTTTCAAGTATGTTAGTAATTGCTGGAGTATGCAACAGATGCCAGTTTAGATAAGCTTCTAGCCTGTGGATGGAGGTAAGCTTTCGCTCTAATCATCTCCAATTTTACTACAGAATTTGAGTGCAGAATTGCCTGTACAGAGCTCTGGGAGAAACGTGAACCATTAGCAGTTAGGGGTTCTCTTAACTGTACAGTGGTACGTTCAGTAATGAGTTCTAGGTGATTAGGACATGGAAGTGGCATAAAAATTAAGAAGATTTTAAATAATCTTTAGGATCATTAACATAAGACCAGGCATAATAATTTACCTTTATTTAGTTATGAGACATTTTTCATCTGCATGAAACACGTCGAAGTGGGCTACATTTAAACGAGTTCTGTCGTTCCTCCTCTGGCACAGTTTTTCTTGCAGCAGTTTTCTCCTCCATAACTCAGCCGTGAAGGGCTGTGGGGTTTGATGTTTGAGTTCTCCTGCAAAAGAAAAAGCTAAATTAGGGCTGCCCTAGGACCAGTCAGGAACGGAAAGAGGAGGGGCGGCTCGAGACGGTACCCGCTCCTGCCACTGCTCTGCGGGACTTCGTTGTCTTGCAGCTGCAGAAAGGGTAGAGGTTGTCTGAGTGCTGCTCATCTACTTCAGTGCAAAGGTACTTTCCTAACTGATATTTTTTCTGAAGTTACTAAGATGTTACCCAGTTACCAGCTAATCACAGCCTGGTAACCATTTAGAGAAATCTAGGTTTTTATTTACGACAAGGTAAGTGACCCTAAATAAATCAGGCTGGTGACACTTAAGCTGTCCGACTGTAAAATAGGATGAGACTCCACACGAAACTTACTTGAAGTGTTCAGACAAAAAAACGCAGTATGAAATTAATTATGATTAGTCTTGACAACATTCGTTCAATTTAAGATCCGCTTAACTGGTTTAAAAATAAAACTTCAGATTCCCTTCGACTGCAACCCAGTCCTGAAGCTATTTAAGCCTGCGTTGCCTATCCCGTGCCTGATTTTCTGATGTGACTCTAAGATAACTATTAATAGAGCAGAAGTGGGATAAAAAAAAAAAAAAAGAAAAAAAAAGTGAGATTATCTAATTCTGCAAACACACGTGCTTGTTTACTTGCTTGCTTCGTTTTAGAGAAGCATTGTCAGAAGTTTAGTTTTCTGACGGGGATTAATCGTTCTCTTTTGTGACTCTGGACCATCCATCCCTCCCCGCCTCCCCCCGATTCTGGCGCGGGGTTGCTAAGCGACATGTTCTTCTCTTCTGTACTTTAGCAGAGAGGAACAGATCAAAGACACCCACAGTCCTGAATTATTTTATAAATGAATTTAAAGAGACACTCTCTCGTGCTGTATTATGTAGGGGGAGATCAAAAGTTGCTCTATATACTGAGAGTATCTGGAGAATTAAACCGATGTCTTCCGGAAAATAAAAATGCTCTAATTACTGAGAACTATGTAATATTTACCCTTTTTTATTTTTTTTTTTTTTCCTTTTCAGAACTAGACTATGAATTTATGCTAATTAACGTTCCTAGTTTTATGGCAGTCAAGACATTGAACGCAGGCCAGGCTGCATGTTTGTACGACTTTCAGAAGTAAGGTTTTCTGTCATCAAGTGACGAGCTTGCTGGTTTTTTAACTCTTTTCACCTCTTGCAAAAGAGCTGCCGCTATTCAAAGATATTTCATTCTCTAAATTTTAAATTCTTTCCTGACTTACATCGCAGGCAAGAAAATCACAGGGTAAATTTCAAGTGATACATCCTTAAAAGAATATATGAAAACGGGAAAGTAATCTGTGTAAATCAGGCAAAAAAAACCCCAAAGACACCAATATCTCAGACCTTTCCGAAAAGAGTGAAAAGCAAATGCAAATAATCTTTACTTTAAAAAATCTGGGAATACGTAAATTTAAACGTTACTTCTTACCAGACCAGCACTTATCTGGCATCAGCTCAGGTCTGCTATTCTGTACAGGCTGTGAGATTTGTAAGAGCAGACTGGCAGTTAAGGCAAGCGTTTCCTGAAACAGAAAAGGAGGGAATTATTTGCCCTCAGATCTACTCAGTTTCTAAAACCACCAACATTGTAAAAGGGGAAAAAAAAAAAAAAAAAAAAAGCACTTAATAAGAAAGCGCAAGAATTTTTCAAGACTTTCATTTCCAAAGACACCGTCGCTGCAGAGCCTGAAGAAAAAAAGAGAGGAACACAACTGATGGGGTTAAAGCACTACCCGAGAGCGGGAGACGCATCATTTACAGGGAAAGCAAAACTCCCGGGTCAAACGGCTGCAAAAAAAAAAAAAAAAAAAAAAAGCCGCTTGAAAATTGCATGGAAAATCCTTCCCCTGTGCAAACCTTGTTGTTCTGTAACCAGCCACTTTATCTGCATAAACAAATGCCTCCTTACAGCAGTTTCAGGGGCTTTTTCCCACAAACAGGTGCTCGTGCGACTACAGGCACAAACCCGCTGGCTTCAGGTGCGCGGCGTACGTAGGGGATCGCGCTCTCTTTGCCGCGTGCCGGCACGCAGAGCCGAGCTGCCTCCTCACTCCTGGCCTCTGCCTGCAACCGCACCTAAAATTGAGGGTAGATTAGTGAAACCTAATACACTCTAGGACTGTAAAGGGATTAATCTCGCATAAATCTTCATTCCCCACCCAAAAAATCAGCATGTTTATTTACATGCATTTTATTTTCCGATGAAAAAACAAGCCTCCTTTTTTTTCCCTGCACCAGTAAAAATCTCTTCAAAATTCTAATTGCTTAGATTTGGCATTTAAAATCCACCTTACTACAGTTAACCTATATTCTTGTAAAAGCGTGTATTTTAGGAAAGGGCTTAGACGGCTTTTCCATTTCATTACCAGATATCTATTATACGGGCAAGATGTGTGCTTTACTCCCACCGATAGAGTGTTTTACCTATAAACATCTTGACCCCCACCGTGTTGTCAGCAGTTAGAAGATTCGGTGTGTTTTGGCTGAATTTCTGAAGGGGAGAAAACCGTGACTTGCACTCCAAATATTTTTTTCTGGAGAATGGATTCCTCAACAGACTATGGGCATCTTGTATAAAATACAAGTAAACACTCAGAAAGGAATTTAATGCTTCTGGCGGGTACCAACTTGCCAGCCTTGGAAACCGGAATCCCCGTGACCGGTGGCAGCAGCAGGGCTGGGCTAGTATTTAAGGTAAAATGTTCCGAAGCGGAGATGTCGTAAGAATTTTAGTATTTGTCACTAGTATATTTAATAATATTTTTATAATGATTATAATAACATATTTTATTAATATTTGTAGAATTTTGGTTCATGAACGTAAGTCAGTTTGTGAATCACTGCTCTTTACCTGTTTCCAGGATGCTGCAAAAACATCTGCCACAGCTGGATGACAGATGTGAGCAGCCAGGGCAGAGGCTGGGGCTGACGAACAACGCTTTCGACACGTGGGAGGGCGTTGAAGGCCGTTGAGAACATGTTACTCCACCTTTCTGCAGTGCTTTGCCCGCTTAAAGCACCGCATAGACTACTAGTAATTAGTGAGCTGGATGTTTCTGAAATGATCAGCAGTATCATTTAAATTGTCATTAAAATACTAATTAGCAGCCCTTTGAACTGAGCGCTGTGGTTCAGGACAGTCTAACTGGTGGCTCGTGGGCCAGATGTGGACAACAGGAGGACGGTGTCTGTTTTTCCTCCTCCCGAACCGCCCCAGCCCAAGGAGCACCTCGTCCCAGAAGTGGTGGCTGTGCCCACGGGACGGACACGGAGAGCCATTATGCGCCGGGAAAAGGCAACAGCACAAAGTATCCCTTGTGTCCAGCCCACTGCACTGAAAAGCCTGGATTTTGTAGAGCTCATTTCAGCCTGTGTGCAGATGCAAGCAGGCACGGCCCCACAACTTTAGACTTTGCAATTCAAATTAATTTAATTTTTTTTTTTTTCCCATTTGACTTTTAGAGCACAGCAAGAGGCGCAGGGATGAAATAAGGGCAGTAGGTGGCAAGGCAAATAACCGAGCTCTCTACACCTACAGCCGCCACGCTGGTAGACCACGCTGGCGTGTGTTTGGGTAAGATGAAGAATTTAGTTACTGCAGCAGACTGAAAGCGAAGGTCTGGCTTGGATGGCGTTCCCAAACCTGGCATCCATATCCCACATTTAGGTAGCTAAATCTGTCACTTACATGCTTCAGATACTTGTGTTAATTGCATAAATGCCAACAAAAATGACATGTTTTTAAAGTGTTAGAAGTGTAAATAGCTGCTCCTCTGAAATGGCCCCAGTATATATATTTAGCTCCTACATACTCTTCCGATGATACCGCTTGCAAACGCATCGTATTTGTTGTAGTATCTAGCTATAGTAACGTATTAGTATCTGTTTGTAATACTACTGATGCTCCTGCAAAAAGCCCTGCAGAATATACTTTAAATACTGGCTTTTTTGTACGACTCACACAACTATTCATTAATACCACGGGAACAGCATGCTACTGTTCCAGGTTTTCTAAGAACCAGTGCTATTGCTCTCCACCTCCTCTTGCCTGCTTCGTACTGCCTTTATTATTTATGCTTTTACTCTTGAAAATTCAAATTTAGAACTTAATATTTTCATGCTTCTGTTTTTTAAAAATAATTCAAGCTGGCGAATGGACCCGATGTAATCGGTATACTGTGTGCCACGGCGAAGTGGCCACTGCTGTGAAAGCACTGTTTGTTCTCTGAAAGGAGGAATTCTTTCAGATGGCGTCACTTGCCCCCTCCTCTGCGCGGCTGCTTTTCCCATACACTCGGAGGACTGGCTGCCAGTCATTTTCTTGCCCTAAAAAGTTTGCTGGAGCAATATTGTCATTTACCTGATGCCTGCACAGGGCCTAGCTCCTAACGGGTTGGCCTCAATCAAAAATTCCAGGTTTGGCTGTAGCGGTGGCTCTACTAAAGTGCGATGGCTTTTTAATCATCTTTTCACAGTATCACAGTATCACAGTATGCTAGGGATTGGAAGGGACCTCAAAAGATCATCTAGTCCAATCCCCCTGTCGGAGCAGGAACACCTAGATGAGGTTGCACAGGAAGGTTGATGAGGTTGCACAGGATCTTTTCTTTGGATCGGACCTCAGACTACACATTGCTTCGGCTTAATGTGGGCTTCACAGCAGGCTTTCGGAGAAGTTCTTTTCTCCTCCTCTGCCATTCACGTAGCAAGCAGCGCGCTTTCAGATACGTCCTGTCCACAGAGGATTTCAGCGTTGGCCTGGTGTGTTTTACTCATATTTGAATGGCCTAAAGAAATTATTTGGAAAGCAGCAGATGCCTTTGGGAAAGAGACAAGAATAGACCCAAAGAGGATATTAACAGGTCAACTGGCCCAAGAAAATGGGAAAAAGTGCAACTCAAAAGTGGCCGCCAACAAGCAGTCTTGTAATACCCACCCAGGAAGGTATCGCAGCTCCTCCTGATCCCTTTTTTGCGTCAGTACACCTTCACTCCCTCGCTCTGCATTCACCATTCTGTACAAGAAATGTAAATTGTTGCCCAGTTCGTTCATACACTTCCTACATCGGCTTTTTGCAAACACACAAAACCATGTATTGTCTCAGGAGGAACACAAGACCACGTACTTGAAAATGTGCTGTGGGGTTTGTCATGGCCGCAACTTTTAGAAGAGGGGCTCCAGGGGAGCCACGTGATAGTGTTTTGCATAGGGAATTGTTAATGATACTAAAATAATAGTCTGTCTGCTGGAGAATGGACAACACAACAAAACACAGGCCAACAACTGTAACAGGAGAAAGTATTCCAAGGAGCCCACAGCAAAATTAAGCTGCCAAGTGGAATTCCCAAATAATATGAAGACACTGAAAAAGAGAGTCTTTGTTCCACAACTGGTGTCAGCCATTTGGATCAGCCTCTTCTCCATGGGATGAAAAGAATCTGAATAGGAGGATTTAGCAATTTTGGGAAAGACTGACGGTTCTTAAATAACTTAATGCAACTAATGAAGGGCTTAACGAGAAATTCTCTGATGAATAAATCAAGAACCAACAGCAGTTGGTCCGGATAGTAAAAGGCAGTCGCGTAAAATAAAAAAAGCTTACCACGAAATGGCTTTTGACTGAGAGTGAAAAATGTAATGAGGAAGAACATGCTTTGGATAACAACTACATTCTGTTAAGGTAAATTCAAAAGGAAATGCCACTAGCGGGGGGGAAGAGAAGACTTCTTCCTGTATGGCCACCACTCGCACATATTTGCATGGGGCAAGCACAAGGAGAGAAGACTTCCTCAGCGGCAGAATAGCACCCGCACCTTAGGTGGGCAAAGAAGAATTAGGATTTATTGCCAACGCTCACAAAACATTAAAGGTCTATTAGGGCAAGTGCTAAGGGAGAATGAAAAAACCAAAAAATCAGCAGACTGCAGTTTTCTCATGCATGTCTTACAGTCTTTGCTAGCTGTCCTCAGTTAAACCAGTGGCTTAAGCTAAAAGAGACAGAGAGCTTGAGAAAGGCACAAATTCTACATGGCCGATGCAAAAACAGCCCTGAAAAGCAAATTAAGATGCTGCAAAGCAAACAGTCACCAAAGTTCATTGCGGCACAGAATATTCCCTAGCACCAGTCTCCTGCACAAGTTCCACACTTGTAGCAAAACAGTGGATACGCACGCAGCCGAGAGACAAGGCTGGACACCAGCGGATATCAGCACAACTCCTTTCTCCCAATTTGAAGTCATGGTGGAAGTTGAATTTTAAATTAAATGTTACTGCAGAGGAACGCTTGATGGGTGAGAGCAGATTAGGTGAAACTTAAAAATTTCAGCAAAGTCTTCTTTACAAAGAGAAAGTTTTACACAAGAAACCGTGAGAATTGGTGTTGCCCAATTGTTGCTGTAAAAATAATATTCCTCCTCATAGACTAAGAAAAAAATAAACTGTTAGCAGTAAATCTATTGAAGCTGACCAATCACGTATGGGTTTCTGCAATCTTATGTCTTGCCGAAAGCTGAAAAATGAAGAAGTTCCAGAAATAGACTGAAACTCCTCTAAGAGCCTGTGCTGATGGAGAGACTGATAAGCATTTAAATGACTCAGGTGTCACCCATATGCACGTTCTTCTGTCCTAAGGGGAAAATGTTCCATCATAGCTATCATAGTTACTGTATGCTAAAGTGAGGCGGTGTTTGTAGCCTTCCAAAATATCTACAATGTGATTCCTGAACATGGAAATTCTTCAGCTGTATAAACTTTGTGTTTAATCGCACCAACCTAGGATACAAGAAAGGGATGTCTCACCTGGTGGCAAGTACTATGATACAAAATTAGAGCAAGACCACAGGTGACAAATTTTGTCCCAAAAATGTTTTTTAAACCTAAGTAACTTTTCTTTAATTTCTACTATTTTAGATTAAGTGGCAGGTGTGCCTATAACTTAAAAAACCTAAACCAACCAAAGAAAAAGGAAATCACCTGAGAAAACATACGTACTGAGGATGAAGGTAAGTCAACCTGCAGACGCGTCCCAGTAAAATTTTGCCAGTTTTCTATAAATCGCATGAAGACTCTGCAAGCTTCTGTAAACAAAATTTTTAACAAGTAGGTACGCAAGCTATACGCCATGAGAGAAACAAAGGTCAGTTTTATTGCTGCATGCTATTTACCCTTACTACAGTCAAATGCTCCAGACAACAGGGAAGGGAAACAGGGCAGCCGATAGTCAAAGCTAACAGCAGAATGTGTTAACATCTATTGGATGTTTATTTGCAAATGCCTGCATTTAAATTTAGTACCAAAATAACAATATAAGAGACATATTTGACTTTGAGCACCAAAGTAACAATGCAGAAAAGCATCTTGCCCACAGGACGAGCTCATGGCCGCTCGCAGACCTGGCAGCAAGGAGAGCTGGGAGCTTTTCTCCCCCAGCAGGAACGACTGAGAGGTTCTGGGGCAGCAGCTACACGGTGAGACACACCAGAGTGAGAAAGGAGGAGAAATATTAAGGGAAATAACGTAAAACAAGCATTTCCCATGGATAATATATGTTATCAATTATTCCCAGGCAAATATACCTATGAAAGTTACTGTGGATAGCCTATTCCACAGCCTATGTCAATATTCATCTCACAGTGGGACCGAGTTTCACTAACAGAGGAATCAGGACTGAAATGATACCATTCATCTCTATGTTCTTGCCCTGACATGGTTATTCATTAGGAGTTCTTCCTAACGACTGTTCAGTTCCTTCCTTCTAGGGAGCCACTCCTAACTCTCTTCTATTCAGGTTGGATAATGAGTCACTGACTTTAATATTAATCTTTATTAACCCTTCCCTTACACAACCAACATCTGGTAACAGCGATGTGTTGTGTCTCAGTGTGCTGAGAAAGAAAGATCTTCAATGCCCTTTCCTCAATTGTGCCATTTCCTTATATGCAGATAACCCGATGATTCCTGCAGGCTTTCTGCCACTGTAATTTTGCTTTCCATAAGTTACACTTCTTTTCTGTTGCCTTCTTGTCTGGCCAAAGTTTTTAGTTGCAGCGAGGCAGCTACTTGTGTCAAGTAACTTCTTGAAGCACTTTGTTTCCCCTTCTGTTTTTCCTTTCTTCTCTTTTTTTTTCAGGGAGGGAGGGTCATGTTTGTGGGTTGGCACATAAGCCCAGCAGCATTCAGTTCTGCTGCGTCTACCTGACTCCACGGTAAGTGTGAGGATGTTAAGAGCCAGGTTTTGGTGGCAGATGCTTTTGACTAGTTTTCCTTCTTCAATAACAACAAAACAGAACAAACAAAAAAAAAGTAAACTTAGGAGATATTTTATTTATACATTCCTAAGACTATTGAACCTAAATATCCAGTGTGATAATTAATGATTCAAGTCTTGAAATCTTCTTGAATCAGCTATTGCTCACTTCTTAAGGCTACTTAGAGAATGACCTGTCCTGGTTTTGATCAAATTTTGTACTCTGGTCGGTTAGAGCTTTGAATACCCATGGGTAAGTCTGAACACCTGCTTTTTATGTACTTCAAGTATGGCCATACTTGTCCCTTTGACCAAATTTGTGTGTGTTTGGGGATATTTGGAATTCTAAAGTTTTCTCCTCTATCGTCTTTCCTTGTATTAGCACTGTTGGTCTACTACCATGTTTTGTGTGTCTTTCAAAGTGTTATACGGTGTTTTGTTATTTTGATGTTACCATAACATGTGCCTACTCTTAAAATGAAAATGTAGGAAGTCTAAGGGAAAAGTAGTTTGGAAAGAGATCCATCTGTTTACTTAGGAAACCACGCTATCAGATTATTACAAAAACATATTTCTAGGAAGAAACGTACATTTCTCACCAACTACTTCCATAGCTTTTTCAGCATTCTTTATTTCATCGTCCTTACGCTGTACCAGACGGGGCCTTGGATACAAACCTCCACCGAGCAGCCTCGTGTTAGCGCTGCCCTGTCTGCGAGCGAACCAGCCCACTGCCTAAGAAACAGCTATTCCCCGGTGGGAATATTTACTGTAGGTGCCAATCCTGGACGGCTGAAATTTCATTAAGAATGCATTCTTTTCCTGATTAATACAATATTGATGTGAATATACAGCACGTGCCGCTTGACATTTTCTTGGTACCTGCACGGCAGAGAACTACTCAGACGCTATGTTAACGTTTCAGTGACAAACCGCACACGACTTCGCAGGCTTGGGCACAGTCCTGATCTGGGCCTATAAAAAAATATAAGGAAGAAGGAAGGTAATTCCTCACAGCTTGTGTGGAAAAGCACGAGGTTTTTCCCCAGTAATTTTGTATTGATGCTCCTTTACCAGTCACGGCAAGAGTTCAGCCAACCCGTGGCCCACAGGCCTCACGGCGCAGGCAGCCGCTTTCCATCCGTTTGAGGCAGAAAGGCCACCAAAATCACCGGGAACTTCTACCGGCAGCAGAAAACGCCCAGCGGCGGGCGAGGTGAGGCCGGCCTGTAATTATGATTTGTAAATAACGGCCGGGACTGCCGTTTCTGTCAGGAGCCGCCCGGGCAGCCCGAGGCCGAGGGCGGCGCGGCGGGAAGGCCGGTGCAGGGCAGCGGGGCGGGCCGGGCCCGGCCGCCGCGGGGCTCTAACGCCGGGAGACACCCCCC
The DNA here is from genome assembly GCF_965231255.1 of Vanellus vanellus. Classification (NCBI taxonomy): domain Eukaryota; kingdom Metazoa; phylum Chordata; class Aves; order Charadriiformes; family Charadriidae; genus Vanellus; species Vanellus vanellus. Next base: position 25,104,712 of record NC_138914.1, on the reverse strand, counting down.
CCGAGCCACGGGGAAACGGGTGGCGCTTCGCCCCGACTCGGCCTCGCCGCGGCAGCGGGGCTGAGGGGCAACGCCGAGATGGCGGGCGGCGATGGGCCGGGCCGGGCCGGGCCGCACCGGGCCTGGCAGACTGCCGCGGCCGCCCCCCACCTCCCTCCGCCTCTCCCCCCCTCCTGAGCCCCCTCCCCTTCCCCGCCACCCGCTTCCGCCCGCGCTCCCGCGCATGCTTGGGTTATGCAAGGGCCGCGGCGGGCGGGCTGCGCGGGCCCCGCCGCCCCAGTGCCGCAGGGCAGGGCAGGGCAGGGCAGCGCGGGGGGCCCTGAAGGCGGCGGGCACCGGGCCGGCGGTGGCGGCGGAGCTCTGGGCGCGCTCCCGCCTTCCCCCCCCCCGCCCCCGCCGCCTGTGAGTGGCAGCGGCGGCCCCGCCGCCAAGTCCCGCCTGTTCCGCTCTCCCTGCCGCAGGCGGCGGCGGCGGCGGGTTGGCTTCCTGCGCGCTGTGCCGCTCCCCCTCCCCCCGGCAGTCGGAGCCGCAGCGGCAGCAGCCCGGATCCCCCGAGCCATGGCTCTGTGAGAGCAGCACATGGCGGCCGCGGCAGCCATGAGCCCCCCACTAATCCATACAACTCCCCCCTGAACGGCCACCGACGGCAGCCAGCGCTCCCACCCGGCTCCACCGCTCCCACCGCCCACCCGCAACTACAGCCGCCGCCGCCGCGCCGCCCGGCCCGAGCCCAGACCCCGCCGCTGCCGCCGCCGCCGCCGCCGGGCCCCCGCTCGCCCGCCCGCCCGCCGCCGCCACCCGGTCCTCACCATGGGAGTGCAGGGTTTCCAGGACTACATCGAGAAGCACTGCCCCAGCGCCGTGGTGCCCGTCGAGCTGCAGAAGCTGGCGCGGGGCAGCCTCGTAGGGGGGGGCCGCCAGCGGCCCCCCCAGACCCCGCTGCGCCTCCTCATCGACGCCGACAACTGCCTGCACCGGCTCTACGGCGGCTTCTACACGGACTGGGTGAGCGGCGGGCAGTGGAACCACATGCTGGGTTACCTGGCGGCCCTGGCCAAGGCCTGCTTCAACGGCAACATCGAGCTCTTCGTCTTCTTCAACGGCGCCCTGGAGAAGGCCCGGCTCCACGAGTGGGTGAAGCGCCAGGGCAACGAGCGCCAGACGGCGCAGCAGATCGTCAGCCACGTCCAGAACAAGGGCACCCCGCCGCCCAAGGTCTGGTTCCTGCCGCCCGTCTGCATGGCGCACTGCATCCGCCTGGCCCTCATCCGCTTCCACATCAAGGTGAGGAGGAGACGGGCCCGGCGGCCCCAATCCTTCCCCCCCCCCCGGCCCAGCCCCGGGGGACACCAGCGCCCCCCCTCCTCAGCGCCGCCACTCCAAGATGGCAGCGGGGGCTGCCCCGGGCCCAGCCCGGCGGAGGAGGAGGGCACCCAGCCTCTCCCCTTAGCGCCTCAAAATGTCGTCGAGGCCCGCGGGGGCGGCCCAAGTTTCGGCGGCCTCAATCCACCGGGGGATTTGGCTATTTTTACGGCGCTGCCGGTCGCCCCGCCGGGCCCCGCGCAGGCCGGAGGCCTGCGCGGGGCCCGGCGGGGCGACCGGCAGCGCCCAGGGCCTCCCGGATTCCCCTGTCTGTGAAGCCAGGCCCAGCAGCAGGGAGGTTTTTGCCTCCATGTTCTTTCGGGGCCGCCGCTCCGTTGACTCAAAATGTCCCTTCTTGCCCAGGGCCTTCCCCCCCCCCCCCCCCCCCCCTTCCCCGCCGCCTCCGCTCGGGAGTGGGGGTGGCGAGGCCGGGACTTTGGTACCGCAGGTGAGAGGGGCTGGCCGAAAGCATCGTAATCTTTAATTAATTATCAAGACGAAATGGGAAGGGGGGGGTGTAAAAAAAAAAAAAATCAGTTTAGTTATCGCGCACAGTGGATCTGCAACAAGTTCTCTGCTGAGGCGAGGTGGTTAAACTTGCGCTGAAGGGGAAATGGCTCGCTCTGAAATACAGGGGTTCGAGTTTCATCGCTTTATGAAGGTTTTGCCCCCTATTGCCCCAATGTATTTAACGAACTTTTGATCAGGCGTAGGATAATAATTCATTCCTTACTCCGTAATGGCAAACACTTCCAGTTTGTGGGGTCAGGCGAACCGATCTGACAATCTTTGTATAAACTTCTTATTTTAAGGGGAAATCTCTGTTTTCTGATAACAGACAACGCTTCAGGTAGGGGATGGGGGTCCGTGGGGCTCTTGCACTGACACCGAGGCCACTGTTTCAAAGAATATTAGCATGCTGCATCTCTGTGATTTACGATGGTTTCTGTGAAGCTGAGCGAGTGTGTCTCTTGAAACACAAGCCGCTAGAAAAACAAGCCCCGGGATGAAGCTGCAATTTTCAGTCGCTTGCTCGCTTTCCTGCTAGGGAGGGAAGAGCACCGGGAGTGAAATGCATACTTGTAGGCTCTATTATCGTAAATTACTTTTGCATGTAGAAAAATATTACGCAACCTTTAGAGTTGCACGCTTGATCACTAGCAGCAGCTTAACATTATCTGGCTTTTGTACTGCCCTTTCCGCGGATTAGAAAAATTCTGGCCGGGTGCAGCCCTGGAGTGAAGATGACTCTCTCGAAGGAGCTCAGAAGGTGACTTTGGGCAAAGTTTTTCACAGTTTCATCAACAGGGTGAGAGTTGCTGTTGTTCCCTCTTAGCTCACTCGACCAGAGCCATCCTTGGAGGAACGCGCTCCCTTCAGCTCCCTGCTTGCCCGGGCTGGTGTGAAGCCACCCTGGGCACGCTGCAGGCGTCCAGCCCACTTGGCAGTGGAAGTCCCACCCTGTGGTGGCCTCAGCCATGCTCGGCCGTGGCGGGCCAATCCCCACCGTGGCTGGGATTGGCCTGCCGGGGCCGAGTGTGGCTGAGGCCACCGCAGTGGTTGAAGCGTGTGTGGAACGAACTGGAAGCAGAGGCAAAGCTCTCATTCTTGCAGGGCCCGTCGAGCTCTGCCGAACTCAATCTCTTGGGCTTGGCGCTTGGTTGTGGCCGTGTCTGCTGTAGTCATGTGTGTTTCTGATCAGCGTAGAAAGAAAATCATGGATGTGTTTTGGATATGAATGATGGTGGGAATTTAAGTGATAGGGAAAACATCCTCTCGTTTGAACTTTTTTTTTTCTGTAGCTGGGAAATACTTTTATTTTTTAAGCAAAAAGTTTTAAGGGCCATGCAGAGAAGGTATTTACCTTGATTTGTTTGTGGCTGCATTGTAAATCTTCCCTAATTTGTCACTGAGAATTAGAGATCATTAGTAAAAGCAATGAATGGGGTAGAATATTTTTTTTTCCTTTTAGTGTGTTGAACTGAACACTTTGTTTAATGCAGTACTGAAATGCATAGTACATAACAGGAAGCCAGCTGTTTTGATACTGATAGGAATTTGGTATTCATAGTAGTCTTGTGGCACATTGAAGTAGCTGTTGGTGCTTTAACTGTGCTCTCTCTCAAACCTGGCTTATTTCTGTTGAAGTACATTGCATCCAACTAAAGTTGCCACATTTGACAACAGTGTCACCTGTAGCACTTTGTTTACTTTCAAGCTTAGCTGCAGCATTAGCTCCTTTACGGTTTCTCAGTAATAGGCCTTATTCTTAATCTCCAGCAACAGTTTTAGGAGCGAGAGGACACGTCATACTGAGTCCCTTTTCTCATACTTAAAAAAACAGACACAAAACCCCCACAGTTTTGATGGGGGAGTTTTGGGGGGTGGTTATTTGTCTGCTTTAGGTTAGCACTGGGAGTTGGCAAGCGCTGGTTATGAAATATTGGGGTGTGCGGTGAGGAGTTTGTTGCTGTTAGGAAGGTTGGTATTGCTGAGCCACCACTGTGCATGTCCCAGTTGCACTGGTTCTCTGAACTGGTCAGCTGTTTTGGGGATGGGAAGGAGATCAGCAATTCCCATTTGATGCTTCATTTGTGCATCTGTTGAGAAATTGTGGATAGCTCTGTTTTGAATTGATTGGTTTTTGGGTTAGGAAGTATATTTCATGGTTATAGTGGTAACGTGCATAATACTCATCAAAGATACTGTTGAACTTAAATCACATTCCTTTTCTGTTTTTCTTCTTCTCTTACAGAATGTATTATCTTTCTAAATCCGCTTCATTACATGTAATCTTTCTTTCCTTAAAACTTACTCCAATTTTATTCACCTTCTCCCTTGTGCTTACTTTCTAGCAGCCCTCCTGGTGGGCAAAGAGCAAATGCATCTTGAAGGTGTGAGGGTTTTTTTATTTGCATTTTTTTTAATTTAAATATGCATGAGTTCCCAAATTGTAGTGTTTTCTCACTTTGTTTTGAGAGTTTGGGTTTGAGAATACTGATTAACTTTAAGTATGAAACTGATTTTCATATTTTCAGGAAGCATTTTGAGTTTTGAGTAAAAGGCTTATGTGCAGAGCTAGGAACTGGCTATGAATTTAATCTATTTTGGTAATTAGAGGGGGGAAAAAGAGTAATGTCTTCCATCCAGAACAATTATAAATCACTTGCGGATGGTTTCAGCAGGATGTAAAAATAACAGGTTCCTCCAAGTTATAACAAATATCCTACGGGTTCTTAGCTTTAATTGTGACCTGGTATTTTTCTGTTTGAGGGAGGGGGGAATAATTCTTAAAAGAAACTTTTATGCAAAGCAGGTTTGCTCAAATTTGAATATTTAAGCACTGGAGATCTTAACATATTTAATACTTTCGGGAGACTTTGTGGTATTCTCAGTATCTGAACGTGCATCTGCCTGTTTACTCGGACAGGATTCTTTCTTTCTGATCCAGCATCATTAATGTTTACACAAGATTTAGACTTGAAAATGATTCCACACTCCTGGCTGTGATTCCCCCCTGCGTCCCCCCTCCCTGGGTTGATTTTGAAGCATGCACGTTGCCTGGTTATACTTGGATGTGAGAGCTGTCAGCTATTTCTCTGATGCTCTTCTTGCTAGAGTTTTATGTTGCGGGTTAACTGTACCTTGGTAAATACAGCTCTTTTCCCTGTGACAGTTCAATTATTTGGACGCAGATTCTAGTATTACCTAAATATACTGCAGTTTCATGCTCGTAGCTCGCTGTGCCAGATAGCCTTATAAAATGGGGAGGGAACGAACTGGAGGCTGTGGAGGTAGAGGAAATAATTTATAGGAGATCAGAGCGGGCTGCACACTGAGTTTCCTCTTGTACTATCTGCACACCCATGTCACACCTAGTGCTGCAAAAAGGGTTCTTGCTTTGTTTTTTATAGATGATCTATGGTTGTCATGCATGCAAAAGATACTGATTTTAGATACATGTACATAATTTGAATTTACCCTTAAAAAAAAAACAAAACAACAAACATCTGGAGGATTTTCCTGATTTAACACATGTAAGAGAGGGGGCTGGGCATGGCAAAGCCTAAATTGCCCTCCTTGAGTTAGTAACTGTATAAATCTGATATCTTTGATTTTCTTCAAAGATGTTTACAGTCTCTTCCAATTCTGTGTATAGCAGGCACATGTTATGCTAGGTGACAGTGTAATTATTAGAAAAATGAATACGCTTGTTTTTCTCACAGACAAAATTAATTTTCAAAACCACTCTGATACAGTCCATCAAGCACGTTTCTGAAGAAGTTAATGTTTTCTTAAGACTATAAGACGGTAGCATTAGGAGTAGAGAGAGATTGTAGGAATAGCTTCGAGAGCGAGGTGCTGGCTGTTCAGCTGCTCGGGATTTTGCTTGAAAGAGAACATTTGTGAAGCTACATGGGGAAAAGTGAAATTCTACATACCTTACCAGAAGACCATAATTCAATGTCAGGTTCAGAAAGTGTGAGGCATGAGTAGAAAAGGAAGAGTCACTGTAAACTTGCTGCTGGAGAAAAACTCTTTGCTGAGAGGTAGATGACTGTGGGAGGGTTGGAGCGGGCTGTAGAGGCGTAGGGCCCCTCACTCATGTTTTGCAGGGCTTTGGCTGCAGAGGAAATAAATAGCATTATTGGCACTAACACTGTACTTAATCATGCATACTGTGGAGACTGAAGCTAATAGTTTTGTGCTAGGCTATTTTGGGATAGCTTGCTATCTATGTTGTTAAAATTGAATACTTGGTGAGGGTAGGTTATACCAACACCCAACTTTGTGGGGCTTTCTGAATAGCTGAATGTTTATTATGTATGTGGATGGTAAAAGTATTAGGCATCAAAAGCACTCAGCTGGCTTTATTTTTGTGTGCTTGTGACTGTAGTTGTAACGGTTCCCAACAGTGTGTAGAAATGCAGGACTGTAGGTACTAACTTGTCATCGTGGGTTTTTTAGTTTAATCTATTTGATAAGAAAGGGTTGCTTTTATATTTCCAACGTTATGAATTGGCCCGTGTCTCCCCGGCACAACATGTCTGTTCTAGTCATCTGATTGCCATAGCCTAAAATATGTGCTTTGCTAGGCAACGTGAGTCGAGAGGTGAAGTTTGGGCTATAAACTTGAAGCAATTTGCACCACCAGAGACAGCTGTGCATAAATGAATAGGCTGTAGAGGTTTGAAAGTGGAAAGAGGACAAAATTCGGCTTAACACAGCAAGGTAGACATCTGAAAGGTCAAGAAAGTTACCTCTGTTCATCTAGGGTTATGTTTGTTTCTTTTAAAACAGGGCTGCAAAACTTTAAAAGTGCTCATGTGATTGCTTTTTAAGGGAGCATCTTGGCTTGCTGAACTGCTTAAGTATCCACAGCCTTAAGATTTTTCCCATGAGCTAATACAGACGTTGGTATAGTAATATGTTTAGAGCGTGAGTGATTCTGTTAATAAACATTTCCTTCAGATGAGGTCAGTAATACACAATGCCACTCCAGTGTGTAGGCTTCCAGAACTTTGTACTGTGTTGCAGAGCGCTCCTTACATCCTGTCTGTATGTGCTGTGTCATTGGATTTTTTTTTAAATTACTTGAAATATACTGCAAGTGTTTCAAATGCGCATATATAGTTTCAGGAAGACCCCCAATATGTTGTAATACATGTGATAAATCAGTACTGCAATTTAACACTGTAGCTAATTACTCTGTCTTCCACTGTAGGTTGCACAGAGCATTGAGGATCATCATCAAGAAGTAATTGCTTTCTGCAGAGAAAAAGGTTTCCATGGTTTGGTTGCATATGACTCCGATTATGCATTGTGCAACATCCCTTACTATTTCAGTGCCCATGCCCTAAAACTGAGCCGTAATGGGAAAAGTCTCACAACAAGCCAATACCTAATGCATGAAGTTGCCAAGCAACTGGACCTGAATCCAAATCGCTTTCCTATTTTTGCTGCTCTTTTAGGTAAGTGAAGTAATAAAAGAACTCAATGCTGCCAGTCAGACTTACGATTTCAGTTTCTGTTAACTGTTTTAAAATATGTGTGTATAATTTGACACAGCACCTAGGCAAAGACATCCCTTTGTTTCAGACATTCCTACTATACTTGAGGAGGGCCAGATGCGTTTTTATGAGGCCAGACATGCTGAATTTGTAGAGACCTGCGAGCGATGCAAATTGTGGCTGTCTAGAAACAAGAGTAGAAAGTAAGAATTCGGCGAAGCTCTTGCCTAGCCAGAATGTTCTCAGTGGGTGGGGGTGAATCGGGACAGTTGTGGTTCTACTAGTTTTGGTCTTACATAGTATATGAGGTCTACTTTTAATAATACAACACACTTTCCATACAGGGAAAGCATATTTCTGTCCTGTTTTGTATTCTACCTAAAAATAACATACATGGAGTGAAGATTTTTGGCTTGCAGGAGCTTATTCTTTTTTTTCCCCTCAGACAAATGCAACAGCACATCAGCTGCACCAGAAATACATTATACTGTATAGTTGAGTGAAACTCCACATTTCTAAAAGCGCAGGCAACCAGCATCTTACCATTCTGTTAGTGGTGGTTGGATAGTTTCTTAGCTCTCCTGCTTCTGATGCAAAGTGGTATAGTATTTTTAAAGAAGCATAGGTAGGAAGGACTTTGTTTTCACATCTCTGCTTAAATGAGACAGTTTTAACACACTGTGTTTCCACGGCAGTGGTAGAGAATAGCTGTCATGCTCTCTCAGATGGAAGAGTGAATTAATTACTAGTTGACTACAGTGAATAAGATCTATTTAGAAGAGCATTCTAACTTCATTTGGGGTAAATAAGCACTGAGCAGCCATGTTCTTGATTGTGTTGTACTGAGCAAACAAGAAAACTGGATTTTCCTTTTCTTCTCTCACTGACTTTGTGTTTTAGTATGGGTACATGATGGAATAATAAAACTTCTCATTTGAAAGCTGTAAATGAGAGAGGCTGTGTATTATTGCTTTAGCATACGAATATTTTAGTAGTCTTGAATATTAAATTGTTTCTAGTCCAGACAAGTACCTTCCATGGTAAGAAGGGAAGAAGCAATGCATCTTACAGCAGAAAGCCACAAGTATTTGACTAGTTGAAGTTGCTTTTTGTTAGTATATGTTTTTCATCTCCAGAATCCTTACCTGCCTGCCTGGCTATATGGAGGAATAGTAGATAATTGCCTAAGCTGCAATTTAAAACAAAAACTCTGTGTAAATTGCATGACAGACTACTATTGCTAAGCTTTGGTTTGGAGTCTATAAATAAGTTGTTGCATGCCAATTCAGTGAGTAAGAATTACTGCTCGAAAAGCAGTTTCACAGTTGCAGATATGCTTTATGGAATTAATGTGAAGTACACGTGAACGACATCATTTTAACTTGTCACAGAATTACAGCTGCATGGCCAGTTGAGGCATTGCTTGGTTATATTAAATGGTAGGTGAAACATATTCTGGTAAGTTTTCTGAAGGTTTTGCAATTTTGTGCAAGAAGCTCTTGAATATTTTTCTCTCTTGCTGTGTTACACGACAAAATATTTTTCGGCTTGCTCTTGGGAGAAAGAAACTTGAGGTCATTTCACATGATTACTAGAGAGATGTTTTGTAGCTTTTTTTTTTTTTTCTTTTCCCAAATTGGTATAAAGGTTAAAAAGACCTAGTTCAGCTACAAGTTTAGTTTTGTGTATTCTTTTGCATTTCTTTTGTGTGTGTATTCAGTATGAGTAAGCAGAATAGAGTAAAGTTTATGGAAGTCAGGGTTAGAACAGAAAGTACTTTGGAGGTCTTCCTGCAATGAGGGTTGGTTTTTTTTTTTTTTATATAAAGTAGTGAATATTAGGAAACCTAGGTATTTGGTGACACAAACAATGGTTATATAAGCCTATAACCAACAGATACTGTTTGACTTAAAGCACTGGCAACATTTTTTAAGTTTTGCAACCTTAAGAATATACTAACCTCAGGTTTTTTAATAAAATACTAAATGCTTTTGGGCACGTAATTGTGTGTGGTGTGGTGTATATTTAAAGCAAGGTAGCTCGTTCAGATCTAAGTTTTTATATTTTTATTTAATGTTTGAGGCCTTGTTTGGCTTCACAGGTTATTCTGCCCTTGCTCCTGTGACCCCTTTCGGCCTCTTTTGAACCTGTAAGTAGAATGAAGAAAATCACAATGTGAAAGAATAAGCGAGTGCTTGATTACGTGGGAAGCCATATGACTGTTACATTGCTCTTCTGATCTGGGTACATCAGTGTAACTCCCCATGCTAGTACTTTGTTTAGGAATAAATGAATGTATTCTGAAATAATTGCAGTTAAGCTGCTGGTTTAATGTTGACAATTACAGAAGGCCCAAACTACCACAGTAGTTGCATCAATATTCAGCTTTAGGTTTGCAAATCTGTTTCTGGAAAATTCAAAATTTTGTTTTCAGATACTTTTTTGTCATTAACTTCAAGGGTCAATTTGAGGGCGCTGAAAAGAGGAAAAAAAATCTTGAATGATTCAGCCAAAGATTTAGCAGTTGGAAGAGCCTGAGGAATAACACCTAACTCAAAAAAATGTTTTTAATGGCAAATTATTTGGGATTGAGGGATAAAGTCTCTATGGAAGTATTTGAGCAAAGTATTTTTCTAACTGTACCAACTAGGGAAATTTTTAAAGGTTACTTTCTGAGAAAGTTATGTATATGCTGTGGTTGGTTGGTTGGTTTTATAGCTTTTATCTTCTTAGAGCTTTCCAGGCAGAAGTGTTTTGTAGTCCTAGCTTTATAATATAAGGCGTACCCTTGTCATGGGTAGTTAAAATGCGTCCTCTGAGCATGTGCTCTTAAAAAGTTCTGTCCTAATTGCTGTTGAGGTAAATGGGGAGTTGATTTGGGTTCTTTTGTAAATTTTGACTCAAATATATCAGAATTATTTAAAAAAAACCAAACAACGCAAGCTTCAACAGTTGAAAAACAAACACAGTGTGAGGTATTGGGCTGTAATTCAGCGAACTCTTTAGAACGGGCAGTGGCTTCAATTAGTATCTAATTGCCTTAAAAAAACCTAAGGCGTACACTATAATAAGCCATTAAAATGGGAAAATCAATATATGTTGAGGTTGTTCAGCCAGGTCAAGAAATAGAGGTTGCTTATGTAACGTTGATCTCTTTCCCACTGTGACAGTACTTTGTAATGTGTTTAGTTATATAGTCTCATTCTGTTTCTCAGTAAAATTTTAGAACTGTATAAGGTAAGTACAGGCATCACTTCTTATTTGGACTACAGAAGACACTGCTGCACTTCCGCATCCTAAATTCTACAATTCAGACTGTGGTGAGAATTGATCAAATGGTCACACTGTCTTATGTGTGTGTTTAAGGGGATGGAATTAATTGAAACAACAGATGGAGACAAAACAAGATTGAGGTTTTGGTGGAAGGGAGAGAAGCTCTGACTATTTTAAAAGGTAATCTTAGCATTTGCAGGAGTTATTGTTAGTTATCACAAAACTGTCCAGTGGTCTGGCTGTAATTGATTTTTTCAGACCTGTGTTATAAAGGCTGTCTAATCCTAACTTGATTAGATTAGCAAGAGTTTGGCTGTTGTATCCAAACTTGTTGAATCTTTCTGATGCGAGATTGAAGTTTAGCTCGTCATGAATAAAGGTTATTATGTCTCCTTGCTGGAGATCTCAGCAGTAGGTGAAGTATTGATTGGACACAAAGACTTCCCTCTCAAAGAGGGCATTTACTAGTCACCAGGCAATGGACAGCTTTCTTGGTTTTCAGGTGTTAAAGAGCATTAAAAACAAACTAAATTATTTTACAAGCAAAATATTAAGAAAGTAAACAATTGTTGTCAAATTCAGAGAGTCATATCATGTTCTTTATGAGTAGGTGAGAGTTCAAGATGATGTCCAAACTGTGAAATTAAAATAGAAAAAAGCTGTAACTATATTAACAGCAATGAGAGCTATACATTCACTGCTAAGCTGCCGCTCTGTAAAACTGGATACTGAAAATATCCTGAAGTTTTTTACCAGAAGTGCAGTAATGCACTCTGTTTAGCTCTTTGTAAAGTTTAGATCCACAGACACTGAACTCTGCCAGTGGCTGATTGGTTAGTCTTCGATTGATTCAAATGTTTGAAATATTTCCTAGTAAGAATTTTTTTACTTTTTTTTTCTGAGCGTGATGTGCTTTGGATAAAAACCCAACATACTTTAAGCAATCTTCCATTTGGTATGCACAGCTTGGTAAATGTAGCCACTACCTCTGCTCATTGGAACAACTACGTAATTTTCTGATTACTTTGGTGCTGCCAGCCCAGGCTTCTCTCTGACCTGGTCAGGTCAGCAAAAGAAACTTCAGGAACTGGGAACCTGCTAAGTGTCATCGGAGCTGCCCGCATTCCTGAGGGTTAGATAAATCTGCCTGGTGGCTTGCTGCTTGACCCACGCTGCATGATGGAGCAGAGTGCAGATTCCAGAGGCAGCTCCGATGTGGATCAGTAACGGCACGTGCTGGGATGCAGGAAAGGCTTACCAGCTTGTGTCGTAGAGCAAGACATCGTGTTCTTACACTGTTGCACCTGCAGTACTAAATCCTGATGAGGATCCCCTAATAGGACGTGCCAGGTTGGGGTTGACACCATGTGTTGTGACTGGCTCTGTCGCTTCTGTCAGTGAGCTGGGTTTCATGGAAGACTGCTTCTTGAACAGAGGGAAGTGGATCCTGCTGCAGCAGCAGCATGCTAATTAGGTTTTTCTGGCGTAACGGGAAGATATCTGCAAGTTTAATCTGTCTTTGTTAATCCTATTGATTGGGAATGGAGGACTCACTGCAAATTTTTTTGCTGCATGTAGAATTGGTATGTAATGTTTTATGGTGTACTTAAATAAAGTTCTGTATTATGTTCTAGGTAATCATATTCTACCTGATGAAGATTTGGCTTCCTTTCATTGGAGTTTACTTGGTCCAGAACATCCACTAGCTTCACTTAAGGTACAAATTTAATATAACTACTAGCAATTGAGCTAAAATCAATCATAACAGTTAATGAGAGCAGTGTAATAGGTTAATTCACAGCAGCTATGCAGGGCTCTTGTTCTCGGTCACCCTCTGGTATCCCAGTCCCTCTCTGACTGCAGAGGATACCTGGGGTGATTAGCCTTACGAGGCTAAACTTAGCCTTTGTGATCACCCTCGGTGTCCTTCAGCTACATGAGCCATGCACTCAATACCTTCAGTGTGGTTTTACTTTGAGAAAGTAGCTTCTTCTTTTTTTTTTTTTTAAGAGCGGAATTCTTTGTTTAGTCATGTTCTTCAACTGTCAAGCAATTAGCTGCATATCTTCCTACCATATTGTCTTATTTTCTACTGATCTGGGCTTAGTGTGTAATTGATAGGTTTTTGCACTTCTTAAAGTGCTAGAGAATAAGTTGCACAGGAAGGCTAATGTGGCCTTCAGTAGATGGTTGGGTTTTTTTGAGAAAAGTAACTTGTGTCTGATGCTCTTAGTTTACTGTATGTCTGTTCTGCTGCTTCATCACACTTGCTGTGTGCATCTGCCAAGTAGACAGCTATAAAAGGGAAACAGGGAAACTGGACACATCAGAGAATGGGATAATAGTGACCTTTTTTCTGTCTGCCACAATAGACACGTCTCTTTCCCTGCCTCCTAAGGTGTACAATGCAGCAAATCAATTTGCTTGTAAATTCTGTAAGACTGTTTTGTTATATCTACAACAAAAATAGGTGGGTTTTTTTTCCCCTTCTGTTCCAAAAGTTTATGAAGCATTGAAAAATTATAACAATTTGCTGAAGGTAGAATTTAAAAACAAGATTTTCAGCAGAGTTTTTAAGGCTTGCACATGCGTTGCTTAGTGGACAGCTGTGACAATTTGATGTTACACTCATCCCCTATTTTGCTGCCGCTCCTGTATTTAGAAGGTAAGTGTCAGCACGTTGTAGTGGCAAAACAAAATAAGCACGCGTGTTTGCTACTTCCTTGTAAAACTTCATATGAAAGACTGAAAGAGCGTGCCTGTATTTTCATTTTTAACTAAAAAGTTTAAAATGTAGGACTTCTTTTCTCAAAGTGGCTGATAAACTTTCTGATGTTCAGAATACTTTACTGTGGTTTAGGCTGAGTAGACTTGTTTTACAGACAGTTCAGAATATGATTTCAGACACCTAGACCTTCTGAAAAGTATTCTGAATATATAGTGAATTACTTGACTAGAATGAAAGTTATATATTTGTCATCTTTGCTTCTAGATTTATGTTTTCAGTGCAAACACTGATAGGGCTTTGTAGCTGGCGTCCTAGAAAAATTAAACTTGTTTCCTCAGAGCGTCACTGGGCTGTCTTAGGGAGTCCTCCCTGTATTTATTTAATCTGTTGGCCAGTGTTAATCAGATTTGAAAGCAGTTCCCGGTTGGCTGTTACAGGCTCCCTGAAAACTGATAAACTGTTATCAGTGACAAAAAAGACCCAAATTAGTGCCCTTATTGAGGGGACAAGGCTAGCGCAGCACAGGATTTGTTTAATTTCACAGCAGCTTGCTGGCCAGTTCTTAAGTACGTAGCCCCAGACTCACCGCAGCATTTCTGTCTCCTGGCTGATAAAGATGTCAAAGGGAGAGAAAGAAGAAGACCTAAAGCAACAATGACACAGGTCTACAGGAAACCAGTCTTCATTAGTTGCTACTCAAGGAACAGCTTACTATTATTTTATTTTAGCTTCAGTTTCAACAGTGCTCATTGTTTTAAAATTAAAACTTGTTTCAGTAGCTCATTAACTCAGTTTAATTTCATTTGGTACACTAATATGTCAGTGATGTCATTACAGCTCTTTCTGTGGAGACCTCTTCTGTTAATTGTAGATGTGCAGAAAGCAACATTCCTTGTAAATTTTATGAATGCTCAAAAACCCCTGGAAGATACGTTTGTATTAGCTACAAGCATGATAACAAGAAGTAGTGTCAGAACAGTTACAAAAAGTGCAAGCTGTCACGAAAACTGGAAACAGGGGAGGAAATTGTTGTGGTTGCCCGGGATGTCATCCCTGGGCTATACTTACAAACTTTGCTTTGTTGCATCTATTTAGAGTTACTGTTGAGTTGTCTCCATACGCAGGAACCAGGGGCTCTAATTCCACACCTCATTCAATTCAGGACTTGGAAGACTGTTGTTGTGTAAGGATTTTAATCTTTTGTATCTGAGACGGTATGGTCTTGAGCACCAAAGCTAACAGAGTCAGTTCCCAATGGCCTGATCTGTTCCTTTTCAGTGAGAACTATGACAGTTAATAACGTACAATTTATTTTCTGCATTCTTTCTCACTCAGTTTTTATTATGAAGTAGCAAAATGGTTACTTTTTCTAGAAGAGAAGCTTTTGCTAGTTCACCAATTCAGAAGTATAACTTGGCGAAGACTGGTAGTTCCTTTTCTAAAAGAAAGTCGGTGTATTTGCTCATTTATCAACATAGTGAGGTGGAAAAAGCAAATCTGAGAAACCTGTACCTCTGTTTTAAAGAAGGACATGAGGGTGGTGCGTTCATCACCTGAGTTGAAATGGGAAAAAGGAAGGGAAATGGAACCTGAACGAACAATCTGTATTTCACATCTAGAAGGAAATTAACCTAACAGTCAGGACATCTTTACACGCTGGCTAAAAAGCCATGCCTTTCAGAAGATAGCAACAATGACCATCAGCTCAGCAAAACTGTGAAGTTCCATGGACAAATTTAAATGAAGAGATTTGAATTGCTATTGGTGCAAAAGGGGAAAAGAATCAAAATCTGACACTGCCAGTTGTTCTGTGTCAGGGTCTTGTCTGTCTAAATGTCCCTGTGTAAACAGGTAATGCATCTAATAAACGTGTAGACCTGTGCTTGCCTCCTGTTACCTGATTGAATGCAGAGTTCATGGAAATGACCAGCTGAAACATGAAAGGAGTTGATAGACTTCCTGAGAAATAATTTGGCCGTTAGACCTTGCTTGGAAACTGGCACTATACTACTTTTTATTTGTGTGCTTTGGGATTTATCTTTAAGACAAAGACAATTTGGTTCTCACTCTGGGAGAGCTTGTTACAGGATGGAGCTTCAAGATCAATGTGTAATACCATCAGAATGATATTAGGAGGGTAGTTTCTTATCTCTGGAATGAATTAGTATCTATTTAGGAGCACATATCGTGGAAGAAGTGCTGACTCTATTCACAAGGTAACCTTAGAAACATGTCTTGATGTAATCTCCCTTTTTGAAATGAAGAGTATGCAGGGAAACTTTGAGATTGCAGTCTTTGTTTTGCGATGGATCAGCTTCCCATTAGGGTGGTTTTGAAAGGATGAGCTCATTGGTCTTTGGCGAATTCTTGATATGCCCACCATCCAGTATTCTGCATCTGGTTTTACTTGGCAAAGCTCATCTCCTTGATTGTTTCATCTCAGTAGAGAGGCAGAGAGAGATGCTTCTAGAAAGCAATCCAAAATATGCAGGTTAGTCTCCTCTGAATTGCTCTAGGAGATTCCTGTCTTTCCCTGTTGACTTCGGAGGGTGTCTGTCAGAGGGAGACTAATATAAGTGCTAATATAAGAGACTAAGTAGGTGCTTAGGTAATTTACTGCTGCTCAGATAACAAAGGTGGTACTCTTAAGATATGCTTAAAGTGTCTTTTTTTTTTTTTTTTTTGTTATGCTAAGTGCCATCATAGGATGATGAGGGTCACAAAGGACCTCAGGAAGTCATCTAGTTCAACCTTCTGCTAAAAGCACAGTCGGCTTAAGGTCCGAACAGGTTACTCGGGGCTTTGCCTACTCTAGTCTTGAAAATCTCCAAGGTTGGAGACTGCACAACCTGTCTGGGCAGCCTGCTCCATGGTTTGACTCCCAACAGTAAAAATGTTTTTGCCTTGCATACAGTCTGAGTCCGTCTTGTTTGAGGTTATGTCTGTTGTCTCTAGACTTTCCGCAGTGCACTGCTGTGAAGAACCTGGCTCCATGTGCTTCATAACCTTTTTGCAGTTATTGGAAGGCTGCTGTTAGGTATCTCCAAAGCCTTGTCTTTGCCGGGCTGAATAAGCCCCATTCCTTCAGCCTCTTCTCATAGAGCAAGCGTTTCAACTCCGTAACCATCTTGACGGCCTTCTGCAGAACCAGCTCAGCTTTTTTGACATCTTGGCTTGAGCCTGAAACGGAATGCAATGCTCTAGAGGTGATCTGATGAGTGCTGAGGAGCAAGATCCCTCGATTTGTTGGCTGTGCTCCTGCTCCACAGCCCGGGGTGCAGCTGACCGCTTCTGCTGCCAGGCCACCCTGCTGGCTCGTGTTCCACTTGCTGTCTTCCAAGAGCCCCAGGTCCCTTCTGGCACAGCTCCAGCCTGTGGAAGAGCCAGGGGTTATTTCTGCCCAGGTGCAAGACACTGCTTTTGTAGTTGTTGAATTTCTTAAGGTTCCTGTTGACTCGTTCCTCTAGCTTGTCAAGGTCTTCCTGGAGGGCAGCCCAGCCCTTGAGTTCGTGGTAGTGTGCAGGGTTGTCACGCGGGTTGTCTCACATGAAGCCAGTCTGTATCACATCTTTGGCTTGTGTTTCTGCTCTCCCCTTTATCTTTCTGGCATCATTTTTGTTCCTCTGTTTAGATTTGGTTTTCTCAGAGCCCTATGTATGTAAATTGTTAGCAAAGGATCTCCATGTTGTGTGAATTCTTGTTACCACCAAGACATGCAGCAGTAGAAAGAGGTCAGTTTCCCAACCAGGATGGTGAGAGGAGGAGAAAGACTTTCTAATTGAATAACCCTGTCTTCAGGGAAAAGCTGAGCTTTGCTGGTTTGAGAGGATTCTAAGTCATGCAGGGAACTTCTTGCCTCTTCAGAAAGCTTGTCATTAGATCAGATGCACAAGCAGCTTGTAAGATTAAATGTTTTTAACTTTCAAAGGCTGAGACAAGATCCAAACAGTTTGGATGCGATCTCCAGTAGAAATTACTGGGCAAATCTAACAAACCCCAGGCATTTTGTTGTACTATTCTTATTTTCAGCCTTTTTTTCTCACCAGTGGAAAAAAAAACCAACGTTCCTTATGTGTCACCTCACAGTAGCTGATTGTTCGAGGTCTCTTTTTTTAATGGTTTGAAAATAAAACTGAACTGTTTATCTGTTTCCAGCAGGCGCAGCAGTAAATGCTGGTACTTCTGTTGATTAGCTTTTAAAGGCTTTGCTTCCTGGAGACAGCATGCAACTGAAGTTGTCCCAGAATTGGGGAGCTTTTCCCAAGTGTAGTTTAGGTACCTTCTACAGTATCCTAATAATTCCATGGAATTACACATATGTGAGTCTATTCTCTTTTAATAAAGCAATTTTGCAAAATTATTTTGTCAAAACCAAGACATTTGTATCTTGTAGCTTCTGGGCTTGTAATTTTGTTCTCTGCCTCTCATTTGGACAAATACCTATGTAGAATTAATTTCCTTTCCCCACTTAATCTTTTCAGAGTGCATTAAAAAAATAGCTTCTAGGAAATCTCTTACAATGAAAAATCAGTAAAATATGGTGCTGATTTTGCTCTGAAATGCTTTGCGTGCAACTAAAGTAAGTTGGAACCACAAACAGGTTTTTTTAACTTTTGCTGTTAAGTCTTAATTTTTCCCATACCTAACACTTAGTAAGACTTAGCTATATTTTAATGCACACAGTAATAGAAATATTATTTATGGTTCAGTAAAAAAAATCTACAGTTTAGGATTTCTGGAAAGTTCTAAAATTAGTAGAAATCTTTTCTTCTTTAATACAGGAAAGTACCTCTTATTTCTTCACTTCTTGATAATGGCTTCTGCATAGGTCATGACATTTTTAGTTCTGAGGGTGTTCTCACATCTGGATTGGGTGTCTTTGAAACAGAATAAAATAAAATACAGTTCAGATATCTGAAATATCTCTAAATCTGCACGTACTCTCAGAAGGTCTCACTTCAGGAATTAAGAATATGCTCCAGTGAGGTCTTTGGGCTGTTTGTTTAAAAGCAGCTAAACTGGGGGCAATGTGCATAGTAAGCCTTTAATGTGTCTCACTTGAGCTTTATACTTCTGGGGTCTGAGCTGAATATTAGTGCTAGAGCGATGTGATGTCTTCTCTTGATGCTAACTGCTTACGGCTTATTAAATATTACTGTCTTGGAGATCGCATAAAACTAATGACAGATTGCTTACGCCTTTCCTCCACTGAATTTTCAAGCAGAGGTTGCAGAAACACATAGGTAGTACTGCGGGGTTTCCCCAAGGGACTCTGCAGAGAGCGCATCTAATGTGACACGGTCCTGTTACAATTCAGCCACTTTAGAGATGCCAAATTGTTACACCTACAAATAAAATGGAGGGTGTTCAGGAAACGACTTAGATTACTAGTGAGAAGAAAATCTATTGCTTCTGCTTGCAGATTGGGTGCAAAATTTTATAGTCAATATTTGTGACTGTAAGCTTACAGGCAAATGTGATCTATGTTTAGCATTGTATATATTCAGAATGGTCACTAGTGAAATTTTAGAATTTACTCCCTGAAATAGAAATAATGCCATGCCACTGACCACACTAAACAGAACTGTTCTTAATTTAGGCTCATAAAATGTGGAGCCCATCTCTGGTAGAGAATGACCAGGTATAGAATGAATATCCTGAAATCTGTTAAAAAAAAAAAAAAAAAAAAAAAAAAAAAGTAGATGTTAGGAGAAGGAAATTAATAAAAATGGGAATCTCTGTAAAAATTCCATGGTCTAAGTATGAAGAAAGCAAATAAGGGCAGGAAAGAAAATAGTTATATATGGTAGACTCCATATAAAATAGAAAGAAGTTGCGGTACAGATTTTAAATTTGCAAAGATAAAACTAATGAAGTATTAATCAGAATTTTGCATAAACATTTCTGACAAAGCTGAATTGCAGTATTTTCTAGTAAAGCATACCTCTGTGTAGAATGCAAGTATAAAGATTTTTCATATTTTCTCATATCTTAAAAACCAGAACTGTTAAATAATAATAATGATCTCCCAAGTCTTGAATCACTGAATTTTTGCAAAGAGGCAAATTAAAATATGTTAAAAGCAAAAAACCTAGCTGCCCCTATAGGCATGGATGGAGTGCTCCAAAATTGTACGGAGGTTCCACACAGAGTTTTTAGAAATTCCTTAGGCGTTCTCTAAAATTTAGGACACAGAGTTGAAGACCTCTTTCTTGTCGTTCTTGTGTATGCGCATTGTGTGGCGCAGAGGGAAAGTAGCGAAGGCGCTGATGGTTGAGTAGTTCTTCAGACCCAACTAGCAGCACTGCTCACTGCTTTTAATTTTGCAATGGTCCATGATGGTTGCTTGACCTGAAGTTTCTGGACCCCATATAGGATCACGTAGAGCACGTAAGAGCAGCAATTTCCATAATCGTATGCTGAGTAATGCTCAGTTTATTTTCAGGACTGTTGTTATAGGAGGAGCCTATTGAGAGTGGTGAGATGAAAGTGCAGGATTTCCAGGGTTATCCAGTTCCTGTCCTTTCTCCATGTGGACAGGAGAAGGTATCAGGCCAAAGAACTGAATCTAAAATTTCTAGTACAGCGCATCCATCTGGAGCTGCGGGAGCTTTGGACGTCATTCCGCAAAGTTCTTCCAGGTCTTCCTTCTTACTACAGAGAGAGGTCTTTTGCTACAAACTCCAGAGTGATTCTTGCCTTTTCAAGCCCACAGTGTGAGTCAGTGACCAGTGAATCAATGGGAATTCATCATTTTCCTAAGATCTTGAGTAGACTGTGCTGTGGACTCTGGTTTGTAGATGACAAATATATGGTATGTATGGGCTCAGGCATAAACTCAAGGGAGATTTTTAGCATGCATTTAAACACGTTTCTCATCCGTTCAAAATAGGTGGTGAATATGAGAGGTCAGACACATCTGTCATTGGATGGTGGAACAGCAATGTTTTAAATGCCGGAATAGTGAAACTATTTTATCAGTGGAATTATCTTAAGAGATTCCTCTGTGTCTGCAAAAAGAGTAACCAGCCCTATAACCATGTTGGTACTGAAATCCTTGAAGGAGAAAGTAACTACGCTCACATCATAGCAACAGGCGAAATCCATACATTGTTCTTTGTCAATGTATAATATAAAAGAATTAAAAATAATTCCTTGCCTGAAGTGTTATATATGTGAAGATATATGAATATATTCTACTGCAGATAAAGAAATATACGAAATTTGAAAACACTCATTATTAAGCTATGTAATCTTCTAATAATGATTTTTAGACCAATTTCTGTAGAATCTTGAAAATAAGTTTCCTTGAGGTATTCCTTTTCTCCATTTGTTTTTCACATCCTTTCTTTTCTGTGTACATAGAGGTCTTCCCGTTCCCAGTGGATCTCTTGTCAATTCTGATACCGCTTTACATTCAGAATAGAAACTGTCAAAATAAAATATTTTCTGGCATGTCTCTCTATATATTTAGATATAAAATGGATGTATCCACATTAGCTAGAGCATTCTGCACTAGAGAAATGCCTATCTATCAAACAGTAATATAGTTAGCATTGTTGACCTTGTTTGTTGTTGGAGCTGATATTTAGCTAGCAAATATTTACATAAAGGTGGGGATTCGCATATGTATAAATGCACTGTAGGTGAAAAATATATGAGTCGTTGTTGAAGGTGAAGTTGTAGAAATAAGGTGGAAGCCCCCAAAATATTTAGATACTAAATCTGGCAACATGGAATTTGTTGAATATGTTTTCAATAGATAAACGGTTTAATTCTCTGCTGTGTAACTGAAGTATCGTGGGCTACCCTGTTATTTCATACTGGTGTGTATGTTTGTTTGCCTAGGTACGTGCTCACCAGTTAGTTTTACCACCTTGTGACGTAGTGATCAAAGCCGTAGCTGACTACGTCCGTAATATTCAGGACACCACTGATTTGGATGCCATAGCAAAAGATGTTTTTCAACATTCACAGGTGAAGTATAAAGCAAAATATTGTTTTGTTTCGTTTTCTTTTAAACCAATTGTGCTGTGCATTTGTGTTGAAGAATTGCATTGTGTGAAAACAATGTTTTGCAGCAGTTGATAATAGAAATCTGTTGGTATAGGCCGTGTCTTAGACACGCTAATCTCACTTTCTGCACTTTCCAAAGGTAAAAATACTGCGTTTACCCTCAGTGCTTTAAAGTCACATTCTTGATAACCAACAGGGTTTTGTAGTCTGGCTTTGTATGCTGTCATTGAGAATAAGTGGTATGTGAAGATAGTATTTTCAAGCATTATCCTTACATGGATCGACATATTTCTTGCGCTGGAGTTGTGCTGTAGTCCTCAAGGGTCCATAGGCGTTAATACTGTATGTGATATGGTATACATTAACTATGTTAGTGTATAGATGTATAGATGCTGATGTATGGATGACATGCCTGGATTTGCTCCTGACGGATTTTTTTTTTTTTTTTATTTTAGTCTAGAACAGATGACAAAGTGACTCGATTTAAGCGAGCAGTTGCTTATTACTCAGCGACTAATAAACCTATGCCATTTCATCCACCACATTACCTAGGTAAGTAATTAAAGAAATAAGGCTTTTCATTTTAACTAAAACCTGCGATAACCCTAAGTCAGCAATAGTAGTATTAGCAAGATCTTATAAAAATATTTATATTTTTTATTTGTATTTTTTTTTGTTTATATATAAAAATATTTATATCAATTTTCATTGACCTTTAAATATGAGGTTTCAAAAGAAGGTTTTCGTAGGATATGCATAGAGGTTGTGTTCTTTCCCCCCAAAAAAAAGAGGAGAACAACCTGGATTGATTTTTTTTTTTTTTTTGTAGCTATTGCTACATCGGTTTTAGCATTAGGGCACTTGAGAGTATGGTGCTGTAAACAACTGAAATCTGGTGATGGGTTCCAATCATGAAGACAGTTTCTATTTTTATTCCAAAGAACATATTTCCTGTTTCTCACTGGACTTACTGGACATGTTTTAAGAAATCTCATTATAGCCTTTTGATTATTTTGATGTCATAACATACCTGTTTAAGTTGCAGCCACGAGTTGTTCTGGCATTGCAGATTATCCTCAAGGCTTACACATTAATTGTATAATCACACGATGTAGTACACATACCTCATTCTTAACGCTGAAACATAAATTGAGCTAAAATTTTCTAAAGATTTTCAGTTACGATACTGGTTTACTAATAGAGATTTTTCCTTCTTTTTTTTGGGGGATGGGGTGTTTATTTACATTCAAAGACCTGCCTTAAAGGGCGTTAAGGCTACCCTAGGGCAAATACTCAAACGATAGAAAGTGCCAGCATTCCGTGCCTGCGTGACATTGTTTTTGCCAGCTTCTTCATTGAGACATCTCTTGGGCTTTTTTTCTTTTAAGCTTCCTTTGATTCCCAGGTAGAATAGAAGTGTGTGGTAATGAGACATACAAAGAACTGAGAGAAGGTGAGACAAGTAAAATAGACTTCATAAGCTGCGAAGTATTTTATTGAAAGGCAAAACCGAACAAAACTGACTTAAAGGTATACTAGAAAACAGTAACGCTAACAGAACAAGAGTAAATTAACCATAGACGCAAAAGGATATCAAGGGTAACATTTGTGTCAAATAGCGAGTGGTTTCATGAGTGTTTGGGCTTTTTTCACGGTTTGGTTTTTTTTTTTTTTTTTCCTTATTGTTTTCCCCTCCTCCCATTTGCAATACAGCAGCCAGACCGAATCAGTTTGGTATGCCTGGGATAGTGCCACCATATGTTCCTTCTCAGATGCTTAACATTCCACAGACCTCACTACAAGCAAAACCTGTGGTAAGTATAGCCCTCTGCCCTTCTCCTTGGGAGAAACCTGCTGTGCTCATCAAAGGAAAATCTAGGTGGGAAAGGTGTATCTAACTTTTTTTAGCATGGGTGTTCACTGATTAAGTCTGAAGGAACTATAGTGATGCCACAGGCTCCAGTAGAACAATTTTTGTGGATGTCCAAAATGGCTGAGATGTAATGTGGACGTTTTGGAAAATGCTACTTGATGAAATAATGTATTTTGTTTTAAAAGAAAAGCCTTTTCATTACCTTCACTTTATTTTAGGCCCAGCAGATGTCCAATCAGGGTGGGGCCCAAGGTCAGGGTCCATACCCATATAGTCTCTCTGAGCCAGCCATCACCTTGGAAACAGGTGGAAAAAGTCTTTCTGAGCAGAACAACTACAGTAACATTCCTCACGAAGGAAAACATACACCATTGTATGAACGATCTTCTCCAATAAATCCAGCTCAGAGTGGGAGCCCTAATCATGTGGATTCAACCTATTTTCCTGCCTCTTCTACATCTTCGTCCTCCGACAACGATGAAGGCAATGGAGGTGCAGTGAAGTAAGTTTTTCATGAGGATGTTTTCTTACTTGGCTTCTGTTAAAATAAATTTATTTTCAAAATCGTTCGCCAGCATCCTGAAAGTAAGAAATCTGCATACTAGTGATATGATAGACCTTCAGAAAATAGTTTTAGGTCACTATGACTGCAAACACATCCATGGTTCGCTCGAGACGCCTTGTTCCTTAACAAGCGGAAATCCAAAACCAAATAATGCTGGGTGTTTTTCCATTTGTGCCCTTAATGTTTTATTGAAGAAAGGAGAGAGTGAGATTTTGGTAAATGTCATAAAGCCTTCGAGTTCTTTACTTTGTATAAAAGAAATATTCCTACTGCACAGTATAATTCATTAAAATTTCAGTAGCTAAAAACTATGAAACTTAACTGCGTTTGTAGTGTTTACACTTCTTAAATTTTGGGATAATGTGGCTTTGCAAAGAAACCGGGTGTGAATGTCAGAAATTCACTGTTTAGGACAGTGACTGAAGAGCCCTCATTGACAGGCGATGTGTGGAACAAAGCAGCAGTGAAATTGTTTTTTGTTCTCTTCTACTGCTGCGCCTTATTTACTGCACAAGTATTTCTGACTTCCCACTAGATCGTATGTCTGTCCTTGGCAATAAAGTTGTGCAGGCTTTCGTTTAATTACTGCTTGCTGACCTACGAAGAGGCAACTTGAAGGCAGGCGGTTTGTGTTTACTTTTGTCTTGTTAGGTGTAGTCGCTTACTGTGAGAGAATCGGAGCCCGGGGCTTTAGCGGGTCTGTGATTGCCTTGAAAAGTTTGGGGTTGTGCGTAATAGTATAAGTATGTTGCTACTGGGTATTACATTCTGAGTGTGTCTACGATTACACACGACGGCTTGGACTTTGCTTTTTTAGGTATTCCAGCAGCTTCAAATATTATCATGCGTTTTGCTTAGTAAATCAAGTGAGTTTGCATGGCTTCCATGCAGTGTAGAACTGGAAATGTACCTGCTTTAGAAAAAACAGTATTTTTGGCAGTTTTTATAGTGTTGCCTTATGCATTTTGTGCAATAAATTTTGAATAAATTTAGAAACTGAAATCTAGGCAGTGTCACTTATATCACAGTTTGTAGAAATAGTCTTCCAATTGAGGGAAATTACTCGGCATAGTGACAAGTATTTAAAGTTCAATCAAGAATCTTTCCTGCATGAACATTTTTCACTCATTGTCATATACAGCTTTTAAATACAATGTAAACATTGACATAGTGTAAATTAATAAAAGTTGGTATTTAAAGTCTCTTCAAGACTCCTGCAAATTGACATTTCTAATACATAACATCCCTTAAAATCAGAGTCTCTGGCCCATAGTTACAGTAGCAGTCACCAAGGTTTTATCTCATTGTATCTTAAACAGCACTTTAATACGATGTTTTTCTTTATGTCGTCCTTCAGCCATGTCAGTGGGAACAAAATAGGCTGGGAAAAACCAGGAACCCAGTCAGAAAGTCAAACGCGTGGAGAGCTGGGAGACCAAACAAAGGTAATTCCTTAAGTTCCAAACATCACAATTGATTATTTTGTATTAAAGCTTTACAGAAAATTCTCAATTTTTCATATTGAGCTGTAGGTTTTAGTGTAAACTTTTACACATTTTTGTGAGTTACAAAACAACAGCTTTAAAGTACAGTAAGAAGTTTTCCAAGGGATATTTTAGCACATACATTAAAAAGAAAATTGAATAGAATGTGTTAGAATATAAGATAGAAAGAAACCAATAAACTTGTTCACTCTTTAGCTAACAATCTCATCCTTAAGTATTGCTATCCGTGTTTACGGTAGTGTGTTATTTTGATTTTTACTAAGGACTATAGCAGTCTAAGTGTCTGTGGGTTCTGTATAAGCTACAGTGTAGTGGGGACAGCTCTAACACTTTTCAACGTTAAGCCACAGACCATTGTAGGTGTATTAAAGCTCAGCTGAGGCGTACAAGTCCTTTATAACCACCTGGTATAAATGTCATATAATACATATTAAAGTAGCTTCATGGGACCAGTTAAAAGTGTATTGCTACTTAACTAAGTAAGGATGGGATACCTAAGCCCTTGATAAAGACTTAATATTATCCTGTTAAGTTTCTTCAGGATGTAACACCATAGTCAAATGAAGAGTATGATGGTCTGTGTTCCAAGTTTGAACCGCTTTTGGAAAGAACGTTCAACGCATTTGCGCTGAATATCTCTGTGTCTTTGTGATGGAGCTGTACACCAACTGTTAATTTTGTGTCAAAAAAACCCAATCACGAGTTACTTATGCTGCAGACAAACAGAACATTTTCCCTGTCCCTTTGGCATAGAAATTCCAGTAAACTTGGGCTTTGTGCTTAAAATATCAAGCTGATGATTTCATCTATCAGTGGTTATTATTTTTGCAGGCTACGCCCCATACGATAACTGTATCTGCCTGTGGATTAGTCACCATGTGCAAATGCTAATTTGACCTATTACATTCCTTTTTTCTCTGTATTACGGGCCACGTACAAAGCCTGGTGCGTGCCAGCTGCAGCCCTGCATGTGTGCGGCACAGCCCCGTGTCCTGCCGAGGAGGGGAGCAGCCAGAGCAGCGGCGGTGCCTCCCCTGGAGCTGGGCGATGGGCGGGGGGGACAGGCTGCACGGCATGTCTGCCCGCCTGTCGTCCTACGTGCAGAGTTAGAGCTGTAGAAGCAGTGATTATGCTTTCCAAGAGATGTAGGCATCCAATTTAATGTATAAATGCTTGGGAGTTTTACTGTTTTTTTTTAATATCAAACCACTTTCTCAGCCTTCAGTAGCAGGAGAAGACAGTTGCATCTGTTGAGCATGACAGGGAGGATTTTAAGTACATTTTGTAGACGAACTAATTTCCTAGAGAGGTACATATTAGTGATTAAAACCAAGAAATACTTCCTGAAGATTTCAACTGAATGACCTATGTGAATTTCTGAGGTAATTTAAAGTGCTGAAAATCTAGCGTAGATCAGACAGCGGCAATCTTGGCACTCCTTTCACTTGACTTAAATGTCAAAATTCCTTGCTCATAGTTGTCTCACTGCGTGATTGTACATGACAAAGGTATGCTCATCTTCTTTGGGTGGATGTATATTACTCAAGAGAAAAAAAACCAACAAACTTTTAAATGTGGTTGTTTCTCAGCTCAGGTGTTTGAATACTGCTGGAGCACATCCAGGAAGAACCTGGGTAGTGCAAATGGGGAAAGCATTGCTGTCATTTAAGTTTTTTTTGTCATCTTCCCTCTGTGCCCCCAGCAATGGGCAGTTTTGTTTTGATAAATAAAATGAAGTCTGGATTGCCAGCTCTAAAATATGATCTTTCAGTAATGTCCTCTTTATGTGCTTAAAATGTCATCCGAAAATAATGTTGCCCCTTTGATAGTTGGCTACAGCATATTTTTACTAATATACCCCTTCCTAGGGAAGGTTTTTGGAGGTTGTGTGGGGTTTTTCCGTTGGTTTTACATGCAGGTTTATATTTTTCAGAAGAACCTGAAGTGAAAAAGCTGAGCTTGTTTGGGCCTATTTTTTTTTTTTTACTTGTTCTGTGGGATTTCATGGCTTTGGCCATTTCTGTTGCAGCTTTGCTTTTTAAAGTCTTAGGAAGCATGTGAAATTTTCTACACAAATTATGAAAATACTCATGCATGATGTATCATCAAGTGAACAAATTAAATTTCAGTCCCAAAAGTTTTTAATATTATTATGATGGTTTATAGGCATGAAACTAGTATGAACTCTTAAAACTAAAAACAGCTTTCGGTTTTGAAGACAAGGAATTTTAGGAATGCACTCTACTTCTTTTGGTAGTATCTATGAGAGGTGCAACATAAATGCTTACAAAAGGCTCATTCACTGGAAGGTTTACAGTATATTTTTATGCATCGTGCTTTTCCTATAAATCTCTGAACTACATTTCTAGAAACGGAATAAAAATGCCACTTTAATCTTGCAGTCAGAAAACATTGCCATTTTCTCTTCAATCTTCTTCTCAGAGAAAAGAATTTTATGTTTAAAAAAAAAAAAACAACCAAAACACCACAAAACATAAGGCTTTTGAGTTCAGATACTATATATTTTAAATGTCTTTAAATTGAACTGTGTAGTTTTTCCTGCTTTATTTAGAAATGCGGACTGAGAAGGGATGTGTTGATGGAAGCCTAGAGACATTACAGACTTTGTGACTGTCAGTTAACCCATTTAGTTGATAGTGTCTTGGAAATACTTCGTTAAGAGGTCATTCACATTTCATTAAGAGGTCATCAGTTCCCCTTTTGTATTGTGCCAATAAAAAAAAAAAAGAAAATAATAGTTACTGTTGCTGTTAATGAGTTAAAGCTTTACCATAATACTTATTTATTCAGTCATTTGCTTCTAGCAAACAATGGCTGAAAGTTTACATTTTCTGCAAATCTTGTAGCCAGCTTTGGATAATGTATTCTACATACTGATACAACATGATGTCAAGATTTACTATTTTCATTGTGAGTGAAGGAAATGTGCTGTTTCTCTTGGCTGATCTCCTGGTATGTTTCCGTACAAATTTAAAAAGCGCTTTTTTTTTTTTTTTTTTTTGTATGTTCTGTTACAGGCAGAAGGTTCCTCTAGTGCTTCTTCAGGAAGTCAGGCAGCTGATGGCAAAGGGAATCAAACCAGTAATCCACAAATCCCATGCCTGTTGTCAATGCCCACCAGAAACCACATGGATATTACTACCCCTCCATTACCTCCTGTAGCACCTGAAGTATTAAGAGTGGCAGAACACAGGCACAAGAAGGGGTTAATGTATCCCTACATCTTTCATGTCCTAACCAAGGTATGACATTTAAAAATTATGTACTGTGAAATAACGATTCTGTAAAGATAATTGCACTTACATTTCTGGCTAAAGAGTATCATAAATTTACATCCTTTTTAATGCTTTGAGTTCTGCTCCATTTTTAGTGCTTCTAACCTTTTTTTCCTGTTTTCTAAGCACTGATCTGGTGTGGTACATTGTTCCAATAAATATGAGATGACTGTAACTAGAAGAGTTTACTTTAAAAATGAATCGCGTTTCCTGAATATGTGTAGATATTTTTACATCTCTATGCATGTGTGTATATATGTCTGTGTATGTGTGTGTATATATGTGTGCGTGTGTGGTGTTTGTTTTTTTTTATATAGAGTCCATTTCCATCTAAAAAATCCTGCCTATGTGCTTTGGTGTCTGTGCCAAGTCTTTTCTATTTTCAGTGTTCAGAAACACTTAGATTGTTTTCCCTCACAGTCTGATCCCTCCCATCCCTGGTAGCTAGCCCTGATGGAAACATAGCAGCTATAGGAAACCCCTTTTATATAATGCTAAAATGTAATTATAGATGCACTCGATGTTCTGAATTTTTGTTCATTTTAGTTTGGCAGTACATTTCTGATGGCTTTTGGGTTTTCTTTTTTTTTTTTTTTTGTTTGGCTATTTTATGTGCAAACCTTCACATCCCAGGTAAGCTGCAGACATTTTCACACAACCTAGGACACTGTCTGCTCAGTGTGTCCAGTAAAAAAAAAAATAATCTACCTGAATGGCCACATGAGGACACCTTGGAAGGCAATTGGAGAGCTTCTTACAGAAGTGGGTAGTGATAACCTGCCTCGGAGTGTCTGGAGGCTGCTGAACTCTGCTTTGTTTTGAATCGGGAAGGAGCCAGAGCAGCGGTTTTCCTGCACAATTCTGTGTGCGACTTAACTAGTTCCAAAAGACTTAAGTTCATTGTTCCTTCTAAGTGCAAACAGATGAGTCCCAGGAGGAGACAACTTTAATCTTCCTCCTCTTTAGTGTTCAAAACACTTAGTACCGTTTCTCATACATCAAGCCCATTCAATGTACATATTTGTACGGCATCTAGCAAAATGGCATTGTCCACATTCCTGTTAACTTGTATTCATCTTAAAAGTCCAGTCCAGAAAACTAAGGACCGTAGGCAGGGATCTGAAAGAGAAGTTTCTGCACCAAGGTTGAGCTTTTGGCTTTCCTATTTCCCATGTGTTTGTTTTGCACCGTAGCTTGTATTGCTGTCCTGTTACAGTTCATATTGCTGTCCTCTTACACTTCTTTACCGAAGAAAAGTGGGGAAGAATCAAAAGGTGTATGAATATGAAGACCATTGATGCTAGTTCTGTTTCATACTTTGCATAGCCAAATGTTCTAGTACATTTAAATACTACTTGATATTTAATACATATCTCACAATGGGAAGAACCAAATTAAATGCCTGCAGTAAAGCCTTTGACACTGTTTCCCACAGCTTTCTGCTGGGGAAACAGGCTGCTTATGGCTTGGGTGGGTGTACTCTTGTCTGGGTAAAAAACTGGCTGGATGGCTGTGCCCAGAGTGGTGGCGAATCGAGTGAAATCCAGTGTTCCCCAGGGCTCAGTACTGGGGCCGGTTCTCTTTAATATCTTTATCAATGACCTGGATGAGGTGATTGAATGCACCCTCAGTAAGTTTGCAGAGGACACTAAGCTAGGTGGGAGTGTTGATCTGCTGGAGGGTAGGAAGGCTGTACGGAGGGATCTGGACAGGCTGGATGGATGGGCCAAGGCCAGTGGTGTGAGGTTCAACAAGGCCAAGTGCCGGGTCCTGGCCTTGGACACCAACCCCACGCAGCGCTACAGGCTTGGGGCAGAGTGGCAGAAAACTGCCCGGCAGAAAAAGCCCTGGGTTGTTGGTGGACAACCGGCTGAATATGGGCCAGCAGTGTGCCCAGGTGGGCAAGAAGGCCAACGGCATCCTGGCCTGTATCAGGAGCAGTGTGGCCAGCAGGCCTGAGGCAGTGATTATCCCCCTGTACTTGGCACTGGTGAAGCCCCACCTCGAGTGCTGTGTTCAGTTTTGGGCCCCTCATGTCAAGAAAGACACTGAGGTGCTGGGGCATGTCCAGAGAAGGGCAACGGAACTGGTGAGGGGTCTGGAGCACAAGTCTTGTGAGGAGCAGCTGAGGGACCTGGGATTGTTCAGCCTGGAGAAAGGGAGGCTGAGGGGAGACCTTATTGCTCTCTACAGCTGCCTGAAAGGAGGGTGTAGCAAGGGGGGCGTCCGCTTCTTCTCCCAAGGAACAAGCAATAGGCCAAGAGGAAATGGCCTCAAGTTGTGCAGTTGTGCCAGGGGAGGTTTAGGGTGGATATTAGGAAAAATTTCTTCACCGGAAGGGTTATCAAGCACTGGAACAGGCTGCCCAGGGAAGTGGTGGAGTCACCATCCCTGGAGGGATGTAAATGACAGGCGGACGTGGTGCTGAGGGACATGGCTTAGTGGTGGGTTTGGCAGTGTTAGGTTGATGGTTGGACTCAATGATCTTAAAGGTCTTTTCCAACCTAGATGATTCTGTGATTCGAGAAATCCACTCCTGACAGAGAGAAAAAAAGTCAAACTAGAGATGGCTGTGTCAAAAGTAAATCAGTACTACGTAAGACTGGTTTTCTTCCCCCACTATCTATAATGCTTTTGAGCAAGTACGTGCAGGGAACCTAAAGTATACCATGGGTACACTGACAGATAAATGTGGTATAATTATGAAATTGGCATGTAGAGGTGTTCCAGGTTATGTTGCTGTTATGTATAGAGACCTTTCAGACATACCTTGTACCTAAAGTAGCGTTATCTGAGTTAAACCTGACAATATCCTAATGTAGTCACTCCAAGCTGCCTCTTGTGGTATTCATTACTGGGACAGTTTAAATGTTTTTTCAAGTGAAAGTAGCAAAATGGAGCGCTTGCTTGTCACTGTTGAGAATACGGGCTAGTGTATGGGACCAATACAGTGAAGTCAGTTGTTTTCCAAGAAAATCTTAACAGTTTTGGAGGTGCAGACACAGAAAACGTAGAATATTGCTGCTGTTTTGAAGGAGAATGCTGGAAGGTTCTTTCATGCTTTTTTTCTGAAAAAGTATAAAAAGTTAAAGCTTTATATACATGCAAAACCAACTTTACGTATGTAATTCCCAGTTGTTTTTTTGTTGGTTTTTTTTTTTTTTTGACAATGAGTCCTCAATGTTGTTTCAAATCCTTGCACCAAAAAGACTGGTGATTTTAGCATGAATAGTCTTAAGTTTAGATCAGCTTGAAATGTGCTCTGACTGTCTTTAAGCACATTACTGTATTTTCTTGGGTACTATTTCACTCTTCAAAGTATCCCTTTTTGAAGATCAATATTTAGGTAATCCTCACCTGGAGACAGTCCAGACAAAAAAAGAAAAGGTGTGTGATGGAGAAAGAGGGGAGCAACAGGGATAATCAGAGCCTGGAGACTTGTTGGAGTAAAGCAAGTAGATTGCGGGGTAATCCTCCTGTGGTGTTACCTTCACATACATAAAATCCACATTACTGCTGAATCACATTTGTCTTGTCTAGATGAGATTTATAGTAGAGCTGTATTGAGTTACCGTGCATTTCTAAATACTTTGTTTGCTATAATGTGTCATGTTTTTCTGCTTTCTTTCATGCAAAAGGGTGAAATCAAAATTGCTGTTTCTATAGAAGATGAAGCCAACAAAGACCTGCCTCCTGCTGCTCTTCTTTATAGGCCAGTTCGTCAGTATGTTTACGGAGTCCTGTTTAGTTTGGCAGAAAGCAGAAAGAAAACTGAAAGACTCGCTTTTAGAAAGAACAGACTTCCACCAGAATGTATGTACTGTAGAATCCATGCTTTATTTCTCTTCCCTTTGCTGTGTTTTCATATCCATTCGTACCGTGATTTGAATGAGAATATGTATTAAGATTTCATCGGTCTAGCTATCGCTGGAGGAATTTATGCCTTATTTGATCCATGGATAATAGAAAAAGATGTGGTTAATTTGAAATTTTATTTCCTGTAGTAGTTTAAGTATAAACATCACCATTTCTAAGCAAGCTCTGGGGTTTGTTTTAAAACGTGTGCTCAAGCTGCTATCAGGCTTGCAGCAAGAAATGTCAGTTTGTGATTTAATTTTCAAAGTATATGTCAGAACTTGATTATTGGAAACTTCTATTCTGTGCACATGGATACAAATTTGCATACTTTTTTCAAAAATGAGAGGTGCATATGTTTAATTTACCAACCCAACTGTGTAATTAAGTGTAGTTCAGTGAAATGTGCAAGTCTCTAGTATCTTTCAGGTATTGGCATATAAAAACTTGGTGTAAAATCCACAAAAGTGAGGTGTAACATAAGTAAAGGCAGACCTGGGTGAAGTCAGACTAAACTTTTGCACACAGACTCATCAAAAGATCCTTTTGCTAATTCAGAGGGGTGGATGTTAATCTTCGTATTCATCTGGAAGTTGTCTTTTTAAGTATTCTGCTTCCAGGAATTACTGTCATTGCAGAAAATTCAACCTCCTCATTCTGCACTGTTTTTTCTTATAATGAAATGCATACAAGGAAATGATTGAACTTTACAGTAGCATCTTAGAAAGGTTAAAGGAATGCTAACGCATTAAGTGGATGGGAGCAGCAGCAGAAGTATTTATATATTGGCGTCTGCTGTCACTAGACTAAATTTAAGAATCAGATTTAGAATGTATGAAAGCATCATTCACAGTCTTCCTGTGTAAAAGGATAAAAATAAGAATCCGTTGTAGCCTTTATGTTCATTTCCTTTTCTCTTTCCATTTTTAACTGTGAAAAGTTTTTGTACATTCATAGTCAACATGATAATCTTCCAGTGTTGTTCGAAAAACTGTTTATTGTAGCCAGTTATTTTGTGGGAATTAATATTTATCCTGTTTGAATAATATCTCAGCACGCATATTGTCACAAACTTCTTAATGCTTTAAACTCGCACAACATAGTAGTATTTCAGGCTACAAGGTTATTTCAGGATGAAAATAGTGACATTATTTGTAGTATTCAGTTATCCTCATTAGACTTCTGTCCTTAAAAGTGTACAACAATGTTGGTAGTTGTGAAATAGCTGAGTGCTGAAGGTCTGCTTCAGTTTTCAGCATGTTTTTGTCTTGTAAACCTGTTATGTTCTCTACAGGCTACTGGGGAAACCTATATAATCTCTATTTTCTCTTCATTTATACTGCTTTTCAGAGGTTTATTCTCAGTGGAGGCTAAGAACGCTACTGCTGACTTGGTTTAGTTACAGGAGCTCCAGCAAATCTTGCTGCAGGACATGTTCAGCTACTGACCTACTTCTTCTATCTTAGGACTGACCACGCTCTTCAAAAAATAGAAAAAAAAATAAATACTTGAATGTCTGCCCAAAAGTTAGTTGCTTCACTGCAAGGCTAACGATGCTAGTAACGATGGATTTGAGCTGAGATGCAAGCATGTGGTTTGAAAGGGCTGCACTGCAGGGAGCACATTTATTTTGGTCACCTCTTAACAAAATAGCAAGAATTGGCCAGGCTGTGCAAGATGCAAAAAGACGCAAAGAGAGAATAGTGTTTTAAGCGGCAAGAGTAGATATCTCGGATCAATTAGTCATACTTACTAGCTCTTGCTAACTTTTCTGAGGACCCAGGCTGTAATGAACTGGTGATGTTGATTCTCCTTCAGTGTCTTTTTGGTTTTTTGCCCCTCTCAAAAACGCATAAGTTATGAAACACCATAATGAAGACAATTTAGAGAAAATGTAAGAATTGAGATGTTAAGAGAATTAAGAAATTAATTTCTAAAGACATTTATGTTCCCCTTAAGGTTTATGTAGAGAGGTAATGAATATATTAATATCTAACATCCTGTCATCTTTGTTGTGCAAGCCGTAACACTGGCAACATAATAATTGTGCATGAATAATTTGCAAGTATATTGCATGCGAGGGTTATAGGAGGCTATGGAAAATACATAATTAACTGACACGTCAGTATTAATTGTGAAATACATAGACAGCAAAATAATGGATCTTTCCTAAAATGGATGACTTCTGCCTTGTAAATCACTATTATTTTTACGTAGTTGAAAAGCCAATAAAAACAGAGGTAGTCAGTGAGGTTCTTCAGTGATAATTGTCTGCTAAGTAATGTATTTGCTGTGCATGTCCTTATGTCTGCTCCCAGAGGATATGAAAAGCTGAATCACAAAGTTCTTGATCGTGCTTTTACTGCTGAGGGCACAGCGCTGGCTGCACTCTGAGGAGACGGAAGCCCAGTGTCTGACTTGCTCTCCTTTCCAAGCTCTGAAACGGGTTATTTCCCATGTTCTGAGAAATCATATGTGTAGATGAAACCATCTGCCCTTTCCACTCTGTGGAAAAAATGCACACTTGTACAAGCTGTCATAACTCCTGGTTGGATCCAAAGGTTTGTTATTTTAAGCCCAGCCACCTTGTGATGTACTGTTCTCCATCGAGGAGATATTCAGCTGATGCGGTTTCTGCCAAAAAGGAAAGCTGTATCTTGGGCAGTAGCCCTTCTGCAAAATCAAGCATGCTTAGCTCAAGCTGTGCTGTTAGTGAGGATTATAAGGTTAAAAATGAGGCTTGATTAATCTGCATTAGCTAGCTTGTCTTCTAGTGGTATTAGGTACCTCAACACCTCAGGTTCAGTTCATGAAGAAAATGCAAAGAGAATACGAAAGCCACCTGGGCTGTGGTTAGCAACAAGGGCTCTAACAGACAGCTTGAGGGGCAGGATGCTGTTGCTAATGTCCTTAGAGCCTGGAATGGCATTCACATGTTTCTCAAGCTGGTTACCCTAATGCAGATTGATGCTGACCCATTTTTACTTGGATTGACCTTAAAGTGTCGTGCGGATGATGTTCAAAGCAGATGTCAATATACTGTGCAGCTGCTTAGTCTACTTGGAGTGTTTAAATCTGCTGATCAGCAGCAGGAAGAAGTTTAGTATGAAAACCAGTATAATTGGCACTGGGATCTTGTGGGTGAACACACTCTGATGCTGAGTGTCCATTGTAGCTAATGTGGTCTTTGGGGTAGACCTTGCCAATCTCCAAGTGGAAGTCCTGGGAAGAGAACACAAAGGGTTCCTCTGAGGACACAGATCCTCAGTGTTTGAGGGAGACCATGGTTTTGGCAGCAGTCCCAGTACAGAGCTGTCAAAGGTGTAAGAAATGCTCTGGAGAAATAAGTGGGTATAGACAAGTCCTAGATTCACCTGTTACTTTAAATGCTAAATTTGGGTGACCAGTGCTAGTCACTTATCAACTGATACAGCTGTAATTCCTCATCGCCATCAGTCAGAGGGTACCTTTTGCTGGGCCGCTAGAGTGACCTTCGTATTAAACCATTCTGCAAGAAGCATGGTTACCTTTCCCATAATAACCATTACTTTGCAAAATTTTGACGCCAGGGTGCATCTCCACTGTGACCTCTACAGATGGCATGTTACTGAAGACGGTATGTTTTGAGAGCAACTGAGTTACTCTTCCTGTGGCCTTAATCTTGTAGGGTCGTAAAAGTTGTCGTCCCCAGATTAAAAGCTTTGAACCAAATTTGAATGTTGAAATGTAGGATTGCAGGTAGAAAACCTAGACATCAAATATTCCCTTCTTCTAAGCTTAAGGTCTTTATGTGTGAAATATATATGAAAGAAACGCTTGCTGCTGTCTGCTGGTACAGGAGTTTTAGAAGCTGAGGAACTGGTGCTCATCTGATGGGGTGTGCACATGGAATTTGCATCTGCATCCAAACCAAGAAATGGAGTGTAGCGAGGAATATTGCCTCCGTTGTCAAAAGGAGGTTGAAGGAAAGAAAAAAAGAACTCTGAAACACAAACAACTATTTTATGTCAATTGTCAACAGTTTGGGGTTTTTAACTGCTAACAGATTAAACTGTTAACGCAGTTAACTGAAACACCTCATGGTGTTTCCTGTCTGTTTGCTGAGAGCTAAGAAGTTTTGATCCAAAAGTCTCTCTTGCTTCTGAGACCTAAAGCAATTAACCGGGTCTTTGAAAGGATGTAAAATACATCCTTTTATTTTGTCGTGTTTGCTGTCCCAGGCCTAAAAAAGTGAACAGCCTTGTGATAAGCGGTGCACAAATCACAGCGTGGTTCTACTGGCAGTTAAAACCCATCTTCTATAGCTTGGTGGCAACCAAAATAGAACATGATTTTGTAGTGAGGCTACCAACTAAAAATATCAGAATATTTATTTTCATTGCTGCATGTTATCTTTGTAAAACTTAGCCCCAGCTCTCTGAAATGTAGCTATAATGCTGCAGTAGTTTTATTCCGGAAAAGCATGAGAGTGTTTTGAGGGGTTCTGGAGCTTCTTTTTTTTTAATCCTAATCATCAGCTCTGCCACGGTTTGCCTGCCCCGAGCTATAAAATTCCTTGTAAGGCTGATGCCTGGTTGCTGAAGGAGACCTTGTCACTGTAAGGGCTGTCCTGGCACCAGCAGTACTCTTTCTCCGTCTGTAACAGAAAGCTTTCTAGCAGAAAGAGCAGGGCTGTGCTCCTGCCATGAATCTCTCCGGGCTGTAACCTGAAGCTTCACTAACGAGCTCCTTGAGTCTTTCCACACTGCATAACTGGGCGCTGAGTTAAGAAGGGTGCAGACAAATTTTGAGCTGTGTCACATTTGGGGTCATTCCAAGGCCAAAGGTATAATTTCTCAGTCTTGAATTTTTTTTATTTTTTTTTTTTTAAACTCTTGCTCTGTTGTAGTTGCCTTCAAACATAAAAAAGGGAGATGATGTAGCAGCCATACAGACTTGAACAGTTTTTTGGTTTGATGTGGACGACAGGGAGCTTAGCAGACACAAAAATACTAACCTCTTAATAGAAAGCAGTGCAGGAATTTGAAAGGGTTATGTAAAATAATTTTTTTAAAAAATTTTTAGGCAAAAAAATCCCTGAAACCCACCCACGTTTGAGATCCGATTCCATCGCAACAACTACAACCAAGTATAACATAAGTTCTAAATTTGATTTGAATAAAATCACTAGGATCATAGTGTTCTTAATACACCACATATGGAATATAGTTGTAGTTATGTACTATTTTTATTTATCACTGTATGTTTTTGATGAGCGACAGATATTTTAGGGGGAAAGAGCATTTTCAAATTATGCTGTGTGTTTTAGAAAAAATACATGTAGTTCCTTTATGTTTTATATTAATTTGAAAATAATAATGTAGTGTTCTTAGTATCTTGGTCGTGTGCACTTCGTCTGTAAGTGATGACAATTGAAAGGTGGTCCATTCAGAGTTTGATTTACCTTTTTGGCAATGTAATCTAGAACATTGGTATCTATTGCAATCTGAGCGATGCTTTTTGGATCAAAATCTCTTGCATACAAAGTTTTAAGTAGGTGCTGCTTTTTAACTCGGAATGTTTTCTTTCCTTTGTTGCTGTTTTGTAGTTTCACCAGTGATAATTAAAGAATGGGCTGCTTACAAAGGAAAATCGCCTCAAACCCCTGAGCTGGTGGAAGCACTTGCCTTCAGGGAATGGACCTGTCCTAATCTGAAGAAGCTGTGGCTGGGAAAAGCAGTAGAAGACAAGAACCGAAGAATGAGGGCATTTTTGGCCTGTATGAGATCAGATACACCAGCAATGCTCAATCCAACTAATGTGCCCACTCATCTTATGGTGCTCTGTTGTGTACTAAGGTCAGTGTCACCTTAAGGTAAAACAGAATAAGGGAAAGGTTTTACTGTGTCACCTCTCTGACATGTTTAACTTTGTATTAAACCATGAGTATAGAAAGTGTTAATTCGCATTTGTAACGTCACTAGGAGAAGGGGGTTGTTTTGGTTTTAGAACATTGCTGCCGTGAGTCTTTTAAGACTGTATATTCAATATGTTCAATTTAAGAATGCTGTATATTCAGTATATTTAATGTTTCTTTCTTCAGTCTCTAGAGGACTGAAGGGAGGAGGAAAAAAAACCCTTGTGCTGCAAAGCGGCCACTGGAGTGTTTGAATTAGTTTACTCTTACTATGCTCCAGGCTTCAACTTACTAAAAATACCGTTTGAGGTCTCGTAGGCTGCGTTGGCGAAGTTGTAAAGCGAAAGAGAGTTCTTCAGAGAACAGCTGCATAGCGGCGGACCAGGCTGCAAAGTTCATGTGAAGGATACTGTGCTTATTGTGCGTGAGAAGCCCCGCGCTAGAATTGCTCATCTAGTTGAGATGATGATAACCAACAGTTGAAATATTAGTTCCGTACTTCAGCTTTTCAAAGAGAAGGTCACAAGGTCCAAAATACTTACCCGTTTAATTTTCAGATTGAAAAATTGACTGAGGAACTGGGAGATGCTTACCTTTTTGGAAAGGGGTGATTATTTCAATATCGCTAGCTTATAAATTTGGCAGAATTCAAGGTTAGCATGTTGCACGTGAGAAATTTTAGGCTGGTTTTGAGAGTGGTAAATTTGTCTTCGGTTCTGTTGTACTTCGTCTTGCCCTTTGAGCACTAAGACTCCTTTCTTTTTCTCCTTCTAGAATAGTAAGTATACAAAAAACAGTCCAAATCGTATCTTAAAGCCGAGCTCCTCATTCATTTGGACAGCATGTTTCTCTCCTGTGACATGTAGCATGTATGAATTGTTGTTCATTAAGACATGATGAGCATAAAGCTCACTGACTAGATAATATCTGAGTAATGTGTTATCTGGAAAACATGTTCACAAGGTCCTTCTATCATTAGTCTTTTTTATAAAGACCATTAATCTTTATTTTTAATTTTATTTTTAGAAGTATCCAAATCCACTTAGGTTTTAAACTCTGTTTTGGCAGCCTGTCTTCTCCTTTGTCACTGGAAGCAGGGTTTGCACAACTGATTCATACCCGGGAGCTCTTCCATATGAATTTAAACAAATTTAAACTTCAAATCTGTTTAGTGCTTTGGCCTTTTTAACTATTCAAATCTAGACAACAAAAATATCTTGGTTTTGTTGTTGTTGCATTCTGGTGATTTCTGATCACATAAAATACCACTTGATTTACCTATTAATGGAAACTTCTGAATAATTATGGGCGTCCTCTCTAGGTATATGGTACAGTGGCCGGGGGTTCGTATACTTCGTCGCCAGGAACTTGATGCTTTCCTTGCCCAAGCATTGTCTCCAAAGCTCTATGAACCTGACCAGCTTCAGGAACTCAAGGTAATTCTTAACTATAACTTCCATGATTTAAGAGATTTATTGCAAGCTGATCCGTATTATTGACTGTAGTGGGTGATGTGTATGTGCCTGTCTCACTACAAGCCTTGCATAATGCCCTATACTTTCCAAAATATTAATTGTAGTATTTTAAAGTGTTGCAAAGATTGATAATTAGTTCTGTTTCACTGGTTGGATAGATAACTAAAATCTTAAGCGTATTCTATACTGCAGAGCCTTTTCTCACAATTTCTGAAGCAGCTGTCTCTTAGAAGTTTAAAACAAATGTGCTTCCATTGAAAAGATAAAAAAGAAGACGACTTATGCCTTGTGTGGCTGTTTCTAAATACTAACCTGGGTATTTTTTCATGAGTCAGCATTCAAAAGATTTTTGCAGCTAAATGTAGAAATGGAGAGAGACTCGCATAATCTTGAATGGAAAAATGCAGGAGGGAAAAAGGAGAACAGTTTATTAGTGCTCATGGAATTGTAGATATAATTATTTTGAGGATTTCAAAAGTTAAGATTGCAAATTTCTATTTTTTTCTAAATAAATACTGCTAAATAAATAAGTAAATACTGCTAGCTAATTGATAAGAGTTGTTTAGTGTGGTATGCTTATTTTAAATACAGAATGCCTATCAATCTGTGCAAGATCTTCTTACTCTGGGGGATTTCCCTGTTCAACCTTCATATGCTCACAGTGAAATTTCCTCTTCTAGCCTTTGAGCTAAAATACATGAGATTTTGGGTTTGCTTTTACCTTGTTTGCTCTTCAAAACTTGTTCAGAACCTACTCTGAAGCTCTCTGAATAAAATGAATAAAATCTAGTCCTTTTTTTTTTTTCCTAAGCAAACATTTTTCTGAATGGAAATAATTTTAGATACATTTTTCCTACATAACATATCTTAAGCCCAATAGTGTTTTTGAAAATACGCTACATTTGTATTTGGGAGCTATGGGAGGTATTAGGATGTATTGGGAACGCACAACTGGAAGTGATGGTCCATCTTACCTCCTGTCTGCATTGATCATCAACATAGTGAAGGAGGTGAGATGCTCATCACCTCTTAGTCGTGCGACCTCACATTGAAGAAGTCATTTCGCCTAGTCTTTCGGGTACCGTAGGGCTCAGGAAAGCCTAGTGACCAGTTCTGCTTCCAGCAGTGCCTGGGCGCATGGTGTCCTTAGTTAAATCCGCAAGGAGAAGGTACTTGTTTCCCGGGTCTGGTCCTGTTCACAGGTACGCACTGCAGAGGGGCGCAGACAAAAGCAGCAATCCTAGCACGGCTCTTCTCAGGAGAAACAGTAATTAAGCTCGCAACAGATTTTAGCTATTAGGCTTTTCAAAGGAATTTTTTACCGCTAATACCATGTCTGCAAGAGCATTCTCAAAGCCAGCAAGTGACTATTTCTCTTCTGTGGGTGGCAAGCAGAATCTGGGTTGTATTCCTGCATGTAGGACTTCTCGGTCTCAATCTGTAAACCAAATCAATCTGGTCGTGGAAACCTAGTACTTAGCTGTAGAAGTACTAATAAATGTAAGGGGAAGAAAACAACTGAAGAATCCCCTTCAGAATCTATTTGAACTTGTCACACGGCAAGTAGAGAATTCACGTGTTAGCAGTTGTAATGGCAGAGTTAACAGAAATTGTTTGCCGAGTTTTATTTTTAAATCGTACGTGAAGAGTAATATGGATCATTTCCATAATATATGTTGGTTAACTGAAAGATGCAATATTTCATGCACTGTTGTTACTGTCTTCATATGAAGCAGCTGCTTCTCTGTTTTGTTGAAGTCAGACAGAAAGAGCAGCTGAGTTTGAACCCAGCTGCATATCTGCAAAACGATCCGGATAGTCTTTTGGATCTTAAAGGTTGCTTATGCATAAGGAAGGTAATGTAGTTTAATTTTAAAATTTAATACCAAGGTCTTGAAAATGTTCCCAAGAAAGGGCTGATATTTTCAGAAGTATTTTAGAGAACACTAGTAGTGATATTTTCTTACGACAGAGCTAAAAATGTATTTGCTGCAAGCAGATCCTTTTTGCTTCCACCACCAGCTATTATTCACTGTTTAACTCTACCTTTGTATATCTATCCTGCGTCCTAAATAAAGCTGTTGTATGCATAAACATTGCTTCATTAATAAGAGACGCATTCTAACAGCGAAGTCTGGAATGAAGCTAATAGAAAATCCATTATAAAGGAGTTGGAAGGGAAATGTGGTATGTGGGAAGAAAAAAATGAATGCTAATGTTGAGCTCGTTCCTCACACTTTGTACAAAATATCTCAGAAGCGCGAGATTATTTGACATGAATTTTTTAATGAACTTTTCTACTGCTAATTTCCTATAAGTGTCTTTAAAGGTTTTCCTTGCAATAACGTGCTTTAGCATTGTTTGGAAAACTCTGTGCTGCATATTTAGCAATGACCTGAGTGCAGCTGAAGTATGCATCTTGCATGTTTTAGACACCACATGCCACAAATTTAAAGACGAATGTTTTAAATAAAACTTTTTAGTGACTTCTTGATAATGAATTGAGTTATAACATTAAAATATTAGAAATTGTTTCCTGTGTTTTGTTGTTGAGAAAACAGCTTTTTGGTTTTATCTCTCACCTCTAGAGTGGATGGATGGGAACAACAGCCTTCCTGGGTATTGCAGTTTTGCATATACAATTTGCAGTAGATTCTGCTGCATTCTTTTAGCCAAACTGGCAATACATGTGAAAAGTCTGGCCGAGCTTTTAAAATCATTCTGTTTTCAAGAGTTTTGAAAATAATGTAACTATTGGAATAACTTTGAATTACATCTTATTTTTATCTTACTAAATTTGCAATTTTTTTTTAAACAGATTGAGAATCTCGATCCCCGAGGAATTCAGCTGTCTGCTTTATTTATGAGTGGTGTCGATATGGCGCTTTTTGCAAACGACGCTTGCGGACAGCCAATTCCATGGGAGCACTGCTGTCCGTGGATGTATTTTGATGGAAAATTATTCCAGACCAAGCTCAT
Organism: Vanellus vanellus; assembly: GCF_965231255.1. Lineage (NCBI taxonomy): Eukaryota > Metazoa > Chordata > Aves > Charadriiformes > Charadriidae > Vanellus > Vanellus vanellus. The sequence goes on along the minus strand of NC_138914.1, from coordinate 25,061,878 downwards.
CAAAGCAAGCCGGGAGAAAGTTCCGCTCATTGACCTCTGTGATGGTCAGGTGTGTAGTTTCGGAAGTGTGACAGAGTCTCAAGTGTGCCAAATTTTCAGAAGCGTTAGGTGTGGTGGGTTTATCAGTCATTTATTTCACATATCATCTCTCTGCTTTTAAAAGGGAAATATGACGTATTTTTCAACTCTATTTACTCTCCTATCTCTTGTTCATGATTGAGGTGGCATTTTGGTAGATTTGGAAAAGTTTTGTTTTTTTTTTTTTTTTTCTCTCTGGAAACTGAAACTTGAATGCAATTATGATGTAACGAATGACTGAGTTGAAAAATATCCCTGCTCATTTGTTCAAGTACTATCTTTTTGGGTCTGCTAGCAAGACTCACAAAGGACAAGGCTGCAGTGGTTTTATAGTGGAGAAAAATTTGGGATTTCTAACTGATTTTAGTCTGTGAAGTCATTCTAAGCTCAAAATCTGTTCACATTTCTCACAACTATCTTAAAATACAAATTTATTCAGAGTTTTTTTCGTATACAAATCATGCAAAGTTATTATTTGACTATAAAAACAGGAAGCTGATAAAAATCAACGGTTTACTGAATGACCAAAACTTTTTTTTATTTATTTTTGGGGAGGTACGAAATTTTAAGAAAACAGCTGCTTATTTCTGACTCAAGAGAAGCTGATCATAGATTAAATATTGATGATGGCTGCGGTCCCTCTCAGGCTTGTTAGCCTCCAGGCGTGCTTTAGCCTGTCTATATAGATTTTGTTTTGCAGTCCAAGTTTATGATGATTATTCTGTTTAAAGCGAAGGGCTGCATTAAGTGTTCAGGAAATTATAGACGGAGGTTTCTCAGTCCCTTTCTGGAAAATCCTTTTTAACTTGTGAACTGTTTCTGTGTTACCGACTTCTAAACTGTGTCAGTATTTAGACTACCATCTCTCAACTAATACGTAATGATTTTCCTGTGAACAATTGGAATATCCTTGAACTATTAGCAGGTAGGCAAGACAGAATACTTCAATTTTCTAGCTAGCTTTATGGAAATGGTTTTCAGTAGTTGTCTACTCTTCTATATTTTGCTTTCTTCTTTGAATTTATTGTGTAAATGCAGCTTTATACTTTTGAAATCAGAATTTTAACATCCATTCCTGACCTTCTCTTTATTCATAGGCTGAGCAGGCAGCCAAGGTTGAAAAGATGCGTCAGAGCATCCTAGAAGGATTAAATTTCTCCAGGCAGAACCATCCTCTCCCTTTCCCACCTCCACCTGCCATGCCTTTCTATCCAGCTTCTATGTATCCTCGACACTTTGGGCCAGTCCCACCACCTCAGGGCAGGGGGAGAGGCTTTGCTGGTAAGTGATGGGAAAGCGAACATGTGCAAAACATGTTGGTGTGAAGCATTACCTTGTCTTCCGCATTCCCAAAACTATGAACTGATTTGCTCGTTCAACTTCATAGGAAAAACACATAAAAGCAAGCGGTTGGCATGTGTTGGCATGTGCCAATCACTGTATTTTGTTGTTACTTTTATTAGCTGTAGCCTAGCAATATGGAATGGGTTGTATCGCTGCGTATTTCCATCAGGATTTTTAGTAACTGTGCCAGATCAAAATATTTCTACTGCTACTGTATGAAAAAGAAAAAAGAGGATTTGATCCCCGGTGGATGATATGAAAAGGCTCTTATTTGCACTGAACATTGCTTCAAAATGTTTATAAATATTAAGAATGCCTAAATTAATGGACACAGTTTAACTCTCAGGCTTGAGGACAACCTTTCCTCCGCCCCACCCCCCTGTTTTTTTGCTACAGTCATTTAACCACTGGCACCCTTGAGTGTAAACACTGGTACAACCCTTCCAGGCTGTTCCTGGAGTTACTCCCTTTCTCAGACCCCCGGTACCAAGGCCTGTAGCTGTGTTGATACTGGACGTTGGGAGTACGATGTTCTGCAGGTGCCACAACTGTAGCCATCGGAGCCCATTGCCAAAAAATCATCGCAAGCCTTTCGGTGCTTATTAGCCGTAGAAGTCGGGATGCCCGTTCCAAACCTGGGGTTAAAGACCTGCTAATTGGATGCGAGACCCCGTGCTCGCTCAGGCAGCAGGACACCTTTGGCCAGGGCTTCCTCGGCAGCAGCGGCGGCGGCTCGCTCCCTCCCGCGCAGCATCGCCTGCAGGAGCGCGGCCTCCGGAAGGGTGGAAGGAGGCAGCAGTGCCTCTGCTGGGGGCCGTCCCAGATGCCTGGCCCCCTCACAGCTTTTCCCCTGTCTTTCTTTACCCTGGGTCTAACAGGAGTCTATGGCTTCGGAGGCCCTTATGGGGAAACAGTAGCCACAGGCGCTTACCGGGCCTTCCGGGTGGCGGCAGCGGCAGGACACTCCGGAGCCTTCTCTGGCAATGACAGCAACAGGACTAGCAAGTTTCAGGGCGGTAATTATACCCCAAACCCTTTTCTTAGAGCTTCTGGCAACGGCTTCCTTCACTTTACGGTTTGGTCTGAGGCTTTCCTACTGACTGCCGGTCTCCCTTTCTCCCTAACTGTCTCGGCTCTCCCTCTCCGGAGCCTGCCCAGGCTGCTGTCTGCTCTGCTCTCCCCAGGTCCCCGCCGCAAGCCCCCTCGGCACCAGCCCCTCTCACGCCTAGAAACCCTCCTCCAAACACAGGGTAGCCTGAAACACAGACCGCCTGTCTCCCGCGCTGCAAAACGCGAGGGTGGAATCTGTAATCAGCTGAACTTTGCTTGAATGTATTAACAGTTACTTTCTGAAATTCGGGGGCAGTTTAGCTTTTTGCGAAAACAACCTGATGTAGACATGACTGACTTTGGTGTTACTGCTAACCCGTTCTTCGCTGGCATCAGTGTCAGCGTGGACGCAGGCGTGAGGTTTACTTACCTACCCACCTGCCTGTTGCCCATCTCCTCTACGAGGTGGCACAACCCGTTAATGCCAATTTAGGATAAAATTTTTCCACATTCAGCTGTTTTCTCTGGCCTCTGAGCTTTTATCCTAAAACCGAACATACCTCTAATGCTTCCTTGTGTGAATAACTTTGCCCCTGTAAACAATGTGTGTTTGAAGCTGAAAGACTTGTACAGGGAAGTATGAACCTTTTTGAACTTAATCAGCAATTTAGGTCCTAGCGTATTAACGTTTAAAGACTAATAGTGGCTGCATAAATGCTGTGTTTTGTAACCCTTTCAGTGCTGATGGTCTTACCAGTAACATCTGGCTCAGTTGCACTTCCATAGATTTTTTTTTTAAATATATGTCATGCCCCAGTGTTGATTTTTAAGGGCAAAACACAGATGTAGAGATAGGAGCAACTGGAATAGAAGATATATTTGTATTTTAGACAAATGCAATTTTAGCTGCTTTCTTGGTAGGCGGAACGATAAACCTACCTTTTATACTCAGATCAGTTCAAATGCTATATTTTTATAACAACTTCATACAGAGACTTCTTCCTAGTAAGTTGTTTATAGCAATTATAATCTGTCTTATGCTGATATTTGGTGTTCACTAAAATGCCCTTAAACCTGGAAAAACTACTTCTTCATTAGGAATGCAGGAAAAAAATAATCTTCAGATAGCTTGTAAAATTTCACTTCCATTTCTTAATCTGCTTATCTGAAGTATATTTTTAATTACTGAAACTGAAGTACTCATGTAAGATGAGTTTTCTTTCCAAAATTCACACCTATTTTTAAAAAAGGGGGGAGAGAAAGACTCTTGGAGTGACAATTCTTCTGAAAGATCACAAAACAATAAATCAAAAGAGGGACCTGTATATGTAACAAAATCTGGGCAAACCAGTTTTCCATTCATTCTGTAACTTTAATGTTATGATTGTGAAGACCAAGATTTTGGTTTTGCTTTTATGTGCAGGAGTCCAACCTATTCCTTCTCAGGGAGGGAAACTTGAAATTGCCGGCACTGTAGTCGGCCATTGGGCTGGAAGCAGACGTGGACGAGGGGGTAGAGGGCCATTTCCTCTGCAGGTCGTTTCTGTGGGAGGACCAGCGAGAGGGTAAGTGCAGTCTTCTGGAACGTACTTCTCCTATGTAATTTAATGATTGGGGGGAAAAAAAGTAAAACAGGGGAAAGTTGGAGGCATTAGAAGTTACATACAACACGTTTTAGGACTCGTTAGGTAAATTATGCCTACTGAGTGTTCAAGAAAAGCATTTTGAGATGTTTTTAACTAGTTATTCAGATGATTATAAGCGTTTTTATGTGCAAATAAAAGTCATACTCTGAATCTGATCTATAGATATATGTATATACACACACTGGAGTGTTTTCTATGAGGAAATGACTTGGGGGGCTTCCTCTTAAACGGAATCAATAAATACATTCTAGCTGATCAAAACTGTCACAGCATTCAATTACTTCCTTTGTCACGGTAGAACATTTATTAAGAAGTATGGTACAATTTTTAATAACTTCATTATGTAATTCTTCTGTGAAGCAGAAAACACATGAAGGACATTTCTAGGTTTAATAGTTCTCTGCGACAGTCATGATGGCAGATGTGCTTAAAAGAATATTAATTTCTTCAGCTCTTCTATTTCATTTTGCTACAGCTGACATTACAGGCGCACAATTTTCTGAAAAAGAAATACTTTGTTGCAAAACTATCTAGTCCTTTACTTTTTAAGATTATATTTTTTCCATGGGCTTAATTGTTCTGTGCCTTACAGAACTGTCTATCGTCTCTAATCAAGATTGTATCTGTTATGGGAGACAATTCCAAAGTAACGTGAGTTATATATCGTGTCTGTTTAGAACTATATTAAATGAGTGGAGTAAAGTAGGTATATTTATGCCATCTTGAGCCAGGAAGCAGTCTGAAAGAGTAAGTCTGAACTGGACAAATTCCTCTCTATCCATTAATTAAGTCAAATGTGCACTATGAAGCGTAGTGCTAGAGTCAGCAGGAGCTGTTGGAACGGCTCTCGTGTTGGACTGAGTGAGGACAGGGCTGGATCCAAATCCCTGGGAGAATGGGAGCAGGGGGAGAAGTGAGAGAAGTGTGGGGACAGGGAGAGGCAAGAACAGCAGAAACAAAGATTAAGAAGCTCAGCAGCAGCAAAGAGCGTTGGTGGAAGAGCAGAGCTGATGCTTTAAGGGGAGCAAATTTAGGTAGGAACATTGTATTCTCTAGAATGAGATTCAGTTGCCAAAACATAAGCGCCTGTTGCTGTTTTAGAGGCTTCAGACAGCTGTCAGCTAACTGTGCAGGCCGGTGGGGTCCATGGGACACCTGCGCTCTTCCAGAGTAGCACCTGGAGACCGGGGGGACAAGCTAAGGTGTGGGGTGAGGCGCTAGGCTCCTTTGGCTATTTTAATCTCACTCTTCAGTTTCAGTGGGCAAAATAACATTTTTCACCATTTAAGTGAGGTTAGTGTGTGGTTATAAGTTCTTTTGTTTGTGGATCCTCATGAAAAAAAAAACGGAATCTGGCTTACTACAGAGCTTGTTACTTTTCTTTGGTTAAATGCTGAATGTGGAAAACCTCCGGGTAGTTTATCGTGTCGTACTCCGAGACTACTGTCTGACCCAGGCACCCCAAGTCATGATCTGGAGACAACTTCAGGCTCAGATCTGGCTTACGTTTGTACATACCGTTGACTTCCTTCGCAGAACAGCAGTTCCTCCATTTTCTGAAGAAGCAAATATATGAATTTATGCAAAACTTTTTAGCCAGGAACTAACACAGGTTCTAAATCGAGAGCCCTCCTTACCTGGGAAGCGGTCGTATCCCACCAAAAGGGTGTTACTGCTCCTTTACGACAGAGAAATACTGTTCTCCAGTAGTGGCTTTTGAGTTAAGAGAGAAAACATCTGACATTTTCTTTCTGTCAGAGGTACTGTCTTTGGGCAGTTTGTTGTGTCAGTTGACAGTAAAAATGAAAGCTGGTAGGAAAACACACTAATGTTAGTGTTCTGTCTAAAGATGGGTATTTTAAAGATCAGGGTCCTTGTTGGCAGATGCCATTTCATGCTAAAGAACACTACTAGGAAGCTGCACAGTACGTTGTCTGCAATTTATCACACACGTCTATTTCTTTTTTTTAATCTGTTTCAACAGAGGGAATCGTGTCAGCCTTGTTTACACCATTGTCTCATGTCTCTGTGCAACACTAAACTCTGATGTTCTTATTGTGTAAAATCATACCAGCTGCTTTTTCTTGGCGTCGATCCACCAATGTATTTAGTGTGATTTTTTTTTTCAGAGCAGGAAAAATCTTACTCAGCTCCCTGAAGGGCACACTTTCACCTTGTAAAAAGATTAGTAAATGGGATAGGTAAGCTCTGTTAACATCTTATGAAAGAATGCAGTGAGTGATACTTAAATATAAAACACGGCCCACTTCCTGCTTTTTATTCTTTGTTTTTAAATCCCAGTATTTTAATTTCTGACTGCTCAGTGTGGGAATTTGCAATGTGTGTGAAAAGATTTGTGTGGTGCAAATCGGTGTTTCTCCGCCGAGTCAGTTCAGCATAACATAGTTTTGGCAGTCTTCACGCTGGGACCTCCCAGTACCGGGCAGCGCATTTGGAGGAAAAATAGAGCAATCGCGTATTTCTAGCAGAGAAAACAAAAAGAATTTTTAGGTGAGAGGTACCCTTGACATAACAATAAGGAATTTCTGCAATAGATGGCATGAAAATACTTTGGGATGAGTGAAAGTTTGTTTTGAGCTGATCTAATCTTTATAGAATCAAATCGAAAAGCCCCCACCTGGTGTGTCCTGGTTGGAAGCCTCCATTTGAAAGCATCCAAACTTGATAAATTGCTACATGTCAGATATGGCTGAAGCCTCCTTTTTTCTCTCGGGTTCTTAGATCATTTTGTATTCTCCCATCAAAACTGAAGCAATTTTGTATTTTGCCTTCCTTTCTTTTGTCTCGTTGCGTCTGTCTAGCATGTTTATACTTGGGAGGTGGTATTAAATATGAGAAAAGGCCTTATAAATGGTTGAAATTGCTAGCGTATTTTTTTAAGGTGAATGTATTTTGAGCTCTGTGCTGTAGGGATAATTTGACACTTTAAAAATATTGCTGCAAAGCTTAAACTTACTCATTTATTCTTCTCTGGAAGTGAAATACAGAAATAGTCATTTTAGTGCTATGAAAACAAAAGGTTTGATAGGTTTCATACACTTGGAAGCAGTAGAACCCTGTAATTCTGAATTAGTTAGTCATATTGCTTCTTTAAAGAAATGTAAATGTTAGTCATTAGACAGTAAAGCTAGAAAAAATCTTCCAGCAAAATAAAATTTAATGTAGTTTTAAACAAAGTTGATACGTAATTTTCTTTCTTCCTTTTCCTCCAAACTTACAGGCGTCCTAGAGGAGTTATTTCCACTCCAGTGATAAGAACTTTTGGAAGAGGCGGAAGGTACTACGGGAGAGGTTATAAAAGCCAGGGAGCAATTCAGGTAATAAAGCCATGTGCCTGACTTCAAAACACTCTAGTTTACAGGCTAGTATGGTGTGGACTTCCAGACCAGCTAATATTGACAAGCACAACTTTAAAAGATAAAAGTGTTTCTAACGATGATCTTGCCTACGCGTTGGAGCTGTAAGCTGCACGACCAGTGATGGATGACAGGCTAGTGTTGCATCTCCGTTACGAGCACACTTGGGTTAGAAAGACAGACGTGGAAAAATGTATTTTGATATGAAAGCTGTGCCTACACGGCTCTAACCAGCCGTGGGAGTAGAAGAAAATTTAGGAAGATGGGAGAAATACAAAGCTGAAACAAATTAGCCATTTCTGTTCCCCCCCCTGCCCCAGTTTCTTTTCTGGGACCACGGTCCAACCTCATGAAGCAAAATTAGTAGCAGTAGAAGGATCTTTGCTGCTGCGTGGCTCCAAATCTAACTTACTCTGAACTTCTAGGAAATAACAGCCCAGTCTTTGCCCCCATGAGCGCACAGTTTTCATTGTCGGTGACAATATCTGAAGCGTCTGCGGATCGTGGTTTTGGTCTTTCCCATGGATCCTTTAAATACAGCTGAAGCAAACTGCTGTTTCCTATTAACTGCCAGTTGCTTCAGAGTTATGTTTTCCTCCCTTTTCCATTGTTCTTGCTGCTATGCAGTTTTGAATGTTGGTGCAAGTCCCAGTGGTAATGGATGAGTGGGTAGTAAAGAGGTGGAAAACTTTCACAATTCATATATCGGATGGATCTGCAATTTGTCATGGAGACATCAGGATATAAGAGTAGGGGGGTGTTTGCAGGTTTCAGACAGTAAGAGAAGGGATGTTCTCCAGTTGACAATGAAGAAACTATTAACTTCAAGTAAAACTTTCCGTGCTCTAGGTGTGAAAACTCAAATGCTCTCTTCCTTGTTAAATTCCTGTGTACGCAGATTCTGTATGACTACAAATGTACCTGTGTATTTAAAGCTTTACATCTTTTACTTTAAATAGAAGAGAAACCACTATGTTAATTATATAGTATCTAATTTCCAAGTACCTTAACCTATGAAATAAAAGAAGCTCTGAGAAGGAGCTCCCGGATATTCTGGGCTTACTACAGGTTTACATCTGTCAATGTAGTTCAGATAGTGCCTGTAGGTGGAGGGTAGATAGTCTTGAGAGGCGGTCAGCAAGTTTGGGTATTCGTATTTTTATTAACGGTACGTAATTTGGATGGTAAATACTTGTGATCGCAAAGATCGCAGTCTAAAATTGTGCCTGGGATAGGGAGGAGAAAGATAAACGGTGGCGTTTTCTATTGCCTGATCCTGAGCTCGTTGGATTTTACGGTCATCAGTTGCTATACTTTAGGATGGTTCCTTTTATGGGAAAAGAAAAAAGGTGCATTAAAACACATGTGGCAGGGAGAACTTGGGAACCTTAATGCGTAGCAAGTAGCTTTTGATACCCAGTTCAGAGTAACAGTGTTCTCCCCTCTCTCGCAAACCTGGGCGGGTAAGGGCAGAGCGTCTGTGCGGGGGCAGATTCAGACGTGCCTATTTACACCGAGTGAGATCTGCCCTGCAGTGGCTTCACTGACACTCGTTATGAGGCCGTACAGACAAAAGGTTGGAGAATCTGACCAAAATAAGCAATTTGTATTTATCGACCATAAGACATGGCTATTTTTTCACAAGGGGAGACCTTTTGCTCTTGATCTGGAAGGAAAAAAAGCATGTATTTAAAAGTTAACACTTAGTGAAGCCTGTAAAGAAGTCCATTTACACACGTGATAAATATTCATTGTCCTCGTATGCCAGTCATACGCCCGTGCCATGTTACTGCAGAAGTTTTTGTGATGTTCTGGATGACGAGGTTTGTGATCCTGATGCTGGAGAACAACAGTTCTCACTCGCCTGCAAAACCTTTCAGCAATTCAGAAAAGTACTAACCGTGCTGTTTCTAGTATGTGAAAATTAAGATTATTAGAGTGTGCCGCTGTTTGCTGCTGTTTGAGGTGTATAAGATGTCCGTCTCTCAAGTCATTTCTTAGTACTTGACTTGGTTAACAGCGGAACAGATGAGAATGTTGCCTCTTAGCAACCCAACCTACTTATTTTGTTTTGTTGTTTAAGGCCTGTTATGTTTCTGGAACGCTAAGATTCATTGTTGCAGATACTTCAGACTGAAATCTAACGCTGCATAAATCTGTTTTTTACTGCTATACTCAGCCTTGTAAGATTCTGCTCTATGCTTTTGGTATGAAAGTCACTCTCCTAACCTCAGGAGCATACAGACTAGTACAGATTATATTGCATGGTACTTTTGCACTTCTTTAAAAATTGTCTGAAAAAAGTTTTGGTTTGTATTTGAATAACATGTAATCCTATCATTAAATTATAACGTCTGTGAACCAAGAAGCAGAGTTAAGCTGTATATTGATTCTCAGTTGCGGTGTTCCCAGGCGTTTCTGTAGCTCTTTCATTGTCAAATAACCGAAGCATCGAAGTCAGAAAGGGCGTTTTACCGCAGGAGCAGCAGAGGGCATGGCTAGAAGGCGCTCAAAATTACTGCAGATTCTTTCTCACCTGTGCTGTGCTGTTTATTTCCTGTGCCACTTCTTATTTCAGCGGTACATAGTGCTCAGTATTCCGTTGCGATACTTGGGCACGATGCATGCTGCCTATTAATAGTGTCTTTGTAACAGATTGTAAATATATAGCGGTGGTTCGTCAGTAATTTTCTTCTTTTTTTAAAAAATAGGGCAAACCTCCTTATGCTGCTTCAGCAGAAGAAGTAGCCAAAGAACTTAAGTCAAAATCAGAGGAATCTAAATCCTCACTTGTGTCTTCAGATGGATCCCTGGCTGAAAATGGAGTTGTGAATGAGGAAAAACCAGCTTCCCAGATGAATGGGAATACAGGAGACATCAGGGCTTCCAATCAGTCTGAAAGTGCCTTGAGTAATGACTCTAAAATGTGCAATACAAATCCTCACTTAAATGCACTAAATGCAGACAGTGTTTGCCATAAAGATGATGCTCTTGAGGCCACTGTCTTAAAAAAAGAAGAGTAAACTTATTTTTTATAGAGGGTGAAGGATGTTGGGAAGGGTCAGGATTAGGAATATCTGGAAAGAAAGAGAGCCTACAGTTACGTACATTTTTTCCTTTCCGTAAGAGAAAAATGAGGACTTTGGAAATTCGGATCCCTCTTTGATGTCAGAGATTTAAACAACACATTTTTAGTTTTAACCAGTTGTAGTCAAAATGCTACAATAAAACAAAAAAAAAAAGAAAGAGAATGAAGAGCATTTGACTCCCGCACTTAAAATGAAGTATACATAAAGTTTAAACTGGTTATGACAAAAGCTTGTAGTTTTGTTTTTTGAAATATAAAGAAAACAAATTTTGGCAGTCTTTAAGTATATATAGCTTAAAATATAATTTTTAGTACTTGGCACCATATGTATGCCATTATATTTGATTTTGCATTACTGTGTCACAATAAAGCTTTCTTTAAGGCTTTGATTTCATGATTATGGGGGGAAAAAGGCACAACCACAGTTTTTTCTTTCTGAAATTTCATCACCGTTGATGTGGTTCTTTTGTGTTCAAACGTGCAAACTATCGAAACGAAAAATTATAGAGTAATACTGCAGTTCTGCTGATTTTTAAATAGACATCATACATACTTTACGAGCGAGTTACATGGAGATAAACTTGAAATCATAGAAGATGCAAATGACCTTTCAAAATAAACACAATGTGTTCTGAAACTTTTTGTGACTAATACCATGCATCCGTGATCAATGAACTATGTGGTTTTGAATCAGACGTAGACCATTAGTACTACTATTTGAGCTAAACTTCTGCATGGTTCATAATTTTTAAAGTGTGTAGTTAATATTATGCATGTTATTGTCCTCTTTCTTCCATTCTTACAAGTACTGTGCCCATTTGCAAAACAAAAAGCTAATAATCAGTAATAGTCCTATAAAAGATGTTAACTATGTTTAGTCATTGACTGATCTTGCTCTAACCTTAAAATTTTGTGATTATTGACCTCTGTTGCATTTATTCTAAAACTTTAAAAAAAAAAAAATTATCTAGCCGTTTTGAATATCAACGTTACCCTGGTGTACTCATTGCTGTATGCATTCTTGTTCTCTGTTGCTGTTTTATGCCTTCATATTAGCAAATATGAAATTCTGTGAAAAACAAAAAAAAAAAAGCTTTGATCTTCAAAAAAAAAAAAAAGTACCCCCCTTCTGTAGCAGGAAACAAATGGCTTGTTCTTGAGAACTTTCCCATCAAGAATTTAGTATAAGCAAATATACCTGTATCATTTTGATGTTTTTGTTAGTGTTTCCAAACTTAATGTACTTCAAAATCAGAATCATTTCTTTATATTCGTTTTCATATAATTCTCCTGATGCTCTTCATCACACATTAGTGATCAGAAATGAGGTGTAATTCCCCATTCCCTGCCCGCAAGAGCTAAGTAGGTATCTTAATGTAAGTTGAAGGGAGTTCTGCCCCAACTCATGGATTGTGCAAGAATGAACTACTGTTGGGTTTGATTGGTTGTAGATGGATTGTGGTGTGGTGTATTTGAAGGCTATTGAATGCAACTTACAGTGCTTAATAAAAATCTTTATTCTTTTAGTATAAAATACTGTATGCCTTTTTTGTCAACTATTTTTTTAATTAACACCTTGTAAATAAAAGTTTTCCTATGCCCAAGTGAAGTCCTTGAGTTAGCAGACTACCTGCCTTCCTCCCGAAGGACGGAGGAGGAGAGCGTGACCTTCAACCGCCCTTGGGGAATACCACACTTGGTCGGCACCGTGCTTTCTCCTTTCCGTTTTAGGCAGCTACTTCAGATGCCCGTGGGTAAATGCGAGGTGGTTAATAAGATGCAAATACAACAGAAATCTCGGGGGCGGTCGTTTAAAGAATAAAAACGCCAACCCCGGGTACTCAAAATATCAGGTGATGGACAGTGCCTGTATCTCTGCTCCTTGTAAATGATCCCGTTACACGGCAGTTTTCTCTGTCATGGATCATACTGACGTAACATGAGGAGTTACAAATTTATACCGTGGTTGATACCAGGCGCCAGGCGAGCTTTTTGGTCCGGGCAGACTCTTGTTGGCTGCTGTCTCTCTGCCCGAGTGTTCACCTGTTTGGTGCCTGACACGCGGTGTTAGAACAGGCTTGTCCTGAGGGGTTTTGCTCTCCTGGTGCGTCCACGTGAGTTGATTCCCAGTGATGGCCGTCACTCTTCCTCTCTGCTTCCCAAGTCAGAGGAGTGGGAGCGGAGCGGCTGTGCTGCTGGCATGGCAGGTAGCGGGGGGATCCAGCGGGATCCTGTCCCCTCCTGCCCATTGCTGCCGCCGTGTTACTCACCCTGCGTTAGCTCTTGCTTGTTCGGGACATACCACCCAAGCTCTTGTGGTGGTGAAGGTTCAAGGCAGCAGTCACCCTCTTGCCCAGCAGTAGAGAGGATGGATGTCGCTTTTCGAGTGTAACCTGGTGGTGTGGAATAAGCAGTAGCAACAAAAACGAACGTGCACGGGAGATGTCACCGATGTGCCACGTCCTGCGGGTGCACTGCCTTCACTCCTGCCCTCGGTGGAACCACACCAGCAGAATTTTCTCCTGGGCAGCCAAAGGGTGACAAGAACCTGCACGAGCGTCACTAAAACTAGGATGTGAAAGTACAGCAAATTACCTCGTTTGTTGGCCCACGTGTAAGGTGCTGCGTTTACTTTTTCCAGAAATTAGAGTGAGAAAGTTAGGTTTGCGGTGGCCTATACGTACATGACCTGGAGCACCTGTTTTCTTGGTGGCCTATTTAAACCCCTGCCGTTGCCCCAGCGTGGCCAAAACCCGGCTCCTGCAGCAGCAGCGGCGGCGGGGCAGGAGGAGAACAAGCCTTCAACTGTCGGTGGATGCTGGCGGGAGCAGCGGTGGGGACATCTTACAGGAACCAGTGCTCCCTGGTTCCCTGACTGGCAGCGTTGGTGTCAAACCCAGAACCAGCGCCGGGTTTGTCCCCCTGGGGGAGACCGAGCGATGTTCCGTGAATCTGCACCCGGTGGGGCAGGCACGGGGCTGCCGGTGTTCCCTTCTGCCCCGAGTGGCTCTGTGCGGGAAATAAGACGCGTTTCAGACTAATTTAGTCCTCCTTCAAAGAGTTAAACAGACTCTGGAATTGGTGATCCTACGGAATGACCAGATATCACCTGGGCTTGTTCCTGAAGAACGCCTTGCACGTGTGAGTTTATACATCGGTCACTATGTTCTGTTCTGCGACGCGCTGTGTGACACGGAGCTTTTTAATGTGCTAATTAAAGTAGTTCACATTTTTTAATAATCCATTTCCCGTGTGTAGAGGGGTTGGCTGCATCTCCTGCAACAATCCCGTGGACTACTCTTGGACTGCAGCTCGGGCCGGAGTGGGCAGGTGGTGATGATGCTGCTGACGTGTGTTTTGCCGGTGGTTCACCTCCAGCTGCCTCCGTCCCCACTGGGATGGGGATGCGCCGGGACTGCGGCGGCTGGTAACAGGGTGAGGGAGGGGTTCGGCTGTTCCCTACGGGGGTGGCATCTGGAAACAGGGTGAGGGAGGGGTTTGGCTGTTCGCTGCAGGGGCGGCATCTGGAATAGGTGCCCAAGGAGGGGCGTGAGGGGTATATTGTTATTTATAAAAGCCAAAGGGCTCTTCGAGAATTTTTATTTCCAAAGCGAAAATTGATAGGAATAAAGATGAAGGCTTTCAGACCTCTCAGCTTAGATGTGACTGATATCCCGTGATCCGTCCCCAGGAGTTAAACTGGGAGAACTGGGCGTTTGGGCGGGGATGTGGCCACCACTCATCCCATGTCCCATGCCAGTGGGCTTGGCTGGCAGGGGAGGGCCGAGCCCCACTCGCCCCTCGCTTGCAAGCGACTGAAGCATGGGTGCTGCTGCCTGGGCTGACCTCGCTAATTGTTTGACTGCATTGTTAACGACTAATGATGATCTCTGCGTGCCGCAGTCCATAGCTGTGAGAGCATTTCTTACATCCTGTCTTCAGTGGAGTCCTTCAGCACAGGCAGGTGGGCAATTACCGACGCAGGAAAAAAGGAGATTTAACCCATCGGCTGGGCGGTAAGTGTCTGGCCACCCCTCCCTTCTCCCACCAGGGATGGCGAGCAGCGCGGCCGAGGAAGCGCTGCGACCATTTTCTTTGCCGGGCTGGCGTTGTGCTATTTTAAGGCGGCGGTTGCGTCGCTGGATGGCTGCGTCACGGGCTGGGGGGGCGGCAGCCCGCCTGTGCCGGCAGCAGCCGCCGCGCCACCTTCCTGGTCCTCGTTAAAAAGCCTTGAAGGGGTGAGTTTTGCAGGGATGGGGAAAGCCCGGAGTCCCGCAGCAGCTGATGGCGCTGGGGGGGCTGTTCCTATGCTCACCAGTGACAGGTCCCTCGTGCAGGACATAGCCCCAGCGCCCGATCACGGTAAGGACAGGAAACGGGACAGTGCAGCCATCATTCCAGTGCCACGAAGAGATGAAAAGTGACATCGTGGGCACCTTTTTCCATGCGGAGCATAATTATCCCAATGACAGCTCCCACCGTGAAAGTCTGTATAATCCTTTTCATTGCGCTGAAAGCCCGTGACACAGCGAGAGCAGAGGCCAAGCGGAGGCCGGTTGTGCCTCCCCACTGGGGAGGAGCGTGCAGCCCTCGGCTACAGTGGCATCTCCAGCAGCTGCTGCCCCTCTCCCGGGGACGCCGGTCCCCAGCGGGTACCGCTCTCCCCTGGTAGCTGGTGGGGTCGCGCAGCGGGTTGGGGTGTGATGGTCCCCAACCTCAGTCCCCCGCTGGAGTCCCCCGTCCCCGAGGCGTCTGACCCACCCGTGGGTGAGTGCCACCAGCAGCAGCAGCTCTGACGGGGGGCGGCGTGAAGGGCTGGGGCCGCCCCAGGGCCGGGGATGCAGCCCCACGGCCACCTGACACCTCGGGGTGGGTTCCGCAGGGTGTAGCAGCCCCCAGCTCTAACTGTGCTTGCTGCAAATTAAGAAAAAGGAAGAAGTAAGTTTGCATTAATCGTTCCCCAAAAAGACTGTTGTTTAAGAGAAAATACGTTGCTTAAATCTGCTCGAGAACTTTGGTGAAGGCAGGGGTAGAATCCATGCAGGGCGACTCTGCAATTTCATCCGGCCCATGGTTACAGCAGGTTTTGCTCTGCTCCCCTCTGGGCGCTGCCCTGAGCCCGGGGGGGTCTCTGTGGCCCCTTTATTCCTCCTTTTCTGATGAGTTACGGGGTCAACACCCTCTGTTCCTCTGGGCTGGTGCGAGTGCCTGCAGCTGCCCCTGCAATCGCTGCCTTCAAAACTGGAGGGGCCGTGGGTCTCGCCCCCGATGCTCCTCTGCTGCCTGATCCTCAATCCTGCCTCGTCCCACGCCTTGACCTGAGCCGCAGGCCCGTGCTCAACCTGCTGTGCCCTGGTCCAGCACGGCGGGGATGCGGCTGCAGGAGGGGATGCGGCATGTGGCAGGATGCAGCGGCAGGAGGGGATGCAGCGGCAGGAGGGGATGCAGTGCAGGGCAGGATGCAGCAGTGGAAGGGGATGCAGCGCAGGGCAGGATGCAGCAGTGGAAGGGGATGCAGCGGCAGGAGGGGATGCAGCGCAGGGCAGGACACAGCATGTGCCAGCGCAGCCCAGCTGAGGGCAAACCCGCGGCCCCTGCACAGCCCAGGGTCCTCATCCTGAGTTTTGCCCTGAGACCCCTCTCCTTGGCTCAGGCAGAGGAGAGCAAGAAGCTCCCGAGCCCTTCCCCTGGGGCTTTGCCTTTCCACGGCCAAGCAGCAGGTAAGAGCTAAATACTGTTCCTTTCTATTGATGCCCAAGTAGAGGATGCTAATGCCATGAGGAATTCAGGGGTTAGGCAGGAAAAGGTGTATTTCTGAAAGTACTATGGGATTGTAATCTGTCCTTGGTTGGGCATTGAGGTCTGAGGACTCTCTGGTGTATGTTGTGAGATAAATGACGGAGGGTTCCAGGTTGAAATCGCAACTGTTCACACATGGCAGTGCAGACTAATACAGCAGTTTAAAAAAATGCAAGTGAAGGATGAAAACAAAAATATTAAGTAAAAGTTGGGCAAAGTACTACATACAAGCAGGAACATCATAAAGTACCGACAACACTCAGTTTAACTCACAGTGGTTCTGTTACTGTGTTTGTAATGAAACGTAACATTTAGTGACCCACTGCCAGACGTGTTAAACATCTGCTGAGCACAGCTGGTGAGCGCAAAGGGACGCGGGGAAAGAGGGAGGGAGAGGAACAAGGGCCTGTGTGACCACCACTGTGGGGATGGGATGGGATGGGATGGGATGGGATGGGATGGGATGGGATGGGATGGGATGGGATGGGATGGGGAGATGCAGTGGGAGGGGATCGGGTGGGATGCAGTAGGATCAGATAGGATGGCATGGCATGGGGTCAGATGGGATCGAGTAGGATGCAGTGGGATGGGATGGGATGGGATGGGATGGGATGGGATGGGATGGGATGGGATGGGATGGGATGGGATGGGATGGGATGGGATGGGATGGGAGAGGACACAATGGGATGTGGTGGGATAAGATGAGTGCAGAGGGCCGGCCGGCAGGATGGTGGGAGGCTGCTGGAGGATGGCATTGGAGCCAGGTGGCTCCCAAGGGTGCCAGCCTGGAGGCACAGAACCCACGGGTGCCCGGAGCATCCCAGCGGGGACGAGTCCGAGGGCAGAAATCCCGTCTCGCAGATGGGGCTGGGCTAACTCGCTCACTGCTGCTGGGCTGGAGGCAGGCAGGTCACGCTTGGGTTTCATCTGCCTCTTTGGAGGACGTGTCGAGGTTGTGTCTTGGGGTGATGTCTCAGCGGATCTGCGGTCACGGCAGATTTTGCCACCCGCGTCAGGCCAGGCAGCACCTTCCCTGCACAGCTCCAAGCATCATGTCCCCAGGTGTCACTGCTTGTGAACCCTGCCAGTGCAAACGTCCTTTTGCTTTGTGTCTCCCTGTCAGAGTCATGTTTGTCTAACATTCAGTCCTGCTTTAGTTACACTCTGTCTTCTGTTTCATAACAGGCTCTCAGCAAACCGAAAGAGAAAAGTTATAAACACTTTGAAACTCTCTTTTACTCAATAAACTTCTGGCTTCTTCAGCTTTGTAAAAATTGAGCATCCTGAGCCCTAATAAAACACAGCGGGGAGAGGCGAAATAAATGCGAATTCGACTGACGACAGTGATGGGCTCGTGCGCATCCTCCTCCTCGATGCAGTTTCAGACTGGAAGAGGCTTCTGGTCCCACTTGGGCTGCACCGTGTGAGATGGAGGCAGAAGGCAGCCCCCAGCGCGGCAGCCTGCTCTGGGGGAAAAATAACAAAAAATCGAGTCCAACTGCCAAGTTAAGAAACCTTGTTTACAAACGGTTTAAATGTTTATAAAAAACATTTTGCATGAGGCTCCACAGTGGCCACATTACTTGGGTAACCGTGGCCAAAATCCCTTTTTAAATAGCATTTTTTGAAAGCTGCTGCCCGGCTTTGGCAGCCAGTGTAGGCTGGGGAGAGCCGCGGCGGCCGAGCCAGCGACGATGCTCCTGTGCCCAGCGCTGCGGAGCGAGCCCCGAAGGAGCCTGGTATTTTCATCCCCCCCCCCCCCCCCCTTCCCCCAAAGAACATGCCTTTTCCCCACAAAATGTGGCAACCAAGTACTGATTTCCAGAGATTGCAACCGAATTTCTTCTCATCATTTTTCTCCTTGCTGCATCTCGGCCCTCATGGCTGGTCGGTGACTCCCGGTGTTACGGTGGCTGTGAAGGTCTGGCTGCGTGGCTCCAAGAACTGACCGTAAGAGAAAGGATTATTAAAACACATTTTAACAAATATTAACGTATTTTTCATCTGCAGCGCTGCCCCGGGGGCTTTGCTCTGGTTTTAACTTTGTGTTGGTGCTGGTGTGCTCAAGCCAACGATTCTGTCATCCCAGGGGGGGCTCAGACATTGTTTTTGGGGCTCAGATGTACTGGGCAGCAGATGAATCATTGAATGGTTTAGGTTGGAAGGGACCTTAAAGATCACTTAGTTCCAACTCCCTGCCCTGGGCAGGGACACCCCCCACCAGCCCAGGTTGCTCCAAGCCCCGTCCAACCTGGCCTTGAACACCTCCAGGATGGGGCAGCCACAGCTTCTCTGGGCAACCTGCACCAGGGGCTCACCACCCTCACAGTCAAGAATTTCTTCCTAATATCTGATCTAAATCTCCCCTCTTCCAGTTTAAAACCGCCACCCCTCGTCCCATCGCTCCCCTCCCTGATCAAGAGTCCCTCCCCAGCTCTCCTGGAGCTCCTTTAGGGACTGGAAAGTTGCTATAATGTCTCCCCGGAGCCTTCTCTTCTCCAGGCTGAACACCCCCAACTCTCCCAGCCTGGCTGGGGAAGGAGCGGAGGGGATGGCCACTGCCCCGCAGGTAAGTTTTGAGGAAGATCTCCTTGTTGGTGCTGCTGCCACCTCTCCGTAGGCACTCGGGGAACGCCGCGGCCCCTCTCGCTGCCTGCGAGCTCGGTCACACTGGTGGCAGAGGTTATTGTGGTCTGCGGGGGGGTTATTGTATCTGCTAATCTGGATTTACAGCTGCTGTGTACTTCAGCATTGGCCGTTGCTATAGAAAACAGAAGAGTTTAACAAGGGCTTAAGAAAAAAGCAATAACTGGGGGTGGCATGAGAGGGATGTGCTGGAACATCACGTCTTGGGGGGGGTTATTTTTTCTTAATGTAAATGAATGTGAATACTGCCGCTTCAGACGTTACATTTGCTCGCAGAGCCTGAAGAGGGCTGCCGAGCCTCAGCCGATCCTGCGGGCTGGGGCGGAATCTGGTGGCGATGGGCACGGAGTCGGGAGAGTGGCACATGCACACATCTTCCTTCTTGCCAAAACCTCTATCAAAACACTTCCTAAGCACCGGGCACCTTCCCGTGTGTATGAACCTCGGACGCTGAGCAAACCATGAGGCTAGTATAATATCCGTGCTGGGAAACAGAGCGACTCTCAGAGTACATATGCAAACTCCAGCCCGGGAGCACCTGGTAGGAAGGAGAGCTGATGCCATAACCTCCTTGCTCCCAAAGGCTCCGGGCACTGCAGCCATGGGTGCTGCACGGGAGCTGGTTTCTGTCGTTCCGCAATTCTCGGGGTGTGAGTGGTCCCCCCCTCGATGCCACCCAGCGCAGGTGGTCAGGGCTGGTGCAGGATAGAGGTGGCCGCGGGCCTGGGGGTCTCCGCAGAGCTCCCTCCACACCAGCCCGGTGATGGTCCCACCAGGAGGACCCTAAAAATAATGTTGGTCCCATCAACCTGCTCAGCGCTCCCAACCACGGGCCATGATGTAAACTGGGACTGGTCCCAGCCAAGCCATGGGGCAGCCCGGGGCCAGCAGTGGCCAGGGGCTGAGCGGGGCTGCCGGCCCCCATCTCCTCCACAGCTTCTGCTGCCTGCTGCCTGCTTCACCGCTCTGCAAACCTCCTGCCAGCCTACTCCTGCATGATTTTTGCACTTCCAAAAGTGCCCTCCACTGCCCTTTCAGCTCCCTGGGTGCAGCTGGGAGCCCTACAGAAGTTTTGCTTTTTTCCCTGGTCCCCAGCATGGAGGGCACGGGATGCTCCTTCGGTCTGTTGTTTGTGTTTTTTTTAATATATTTTACTTAAGTTATTCTCCTGAAGGTTACATTCAATGAAGAACTGCACACATAACGTGAACGGTGAGTGAAAAGACGTAGCCAGCATGATACCTCCTGCCACATGGGCTTTGAAGTTCAGGGCCACATTTAATGGAAATAGTTCTGCTGCTGCCATAAGCGATTGCTTCCGTCGCTGAGCTCGGTAAAACATGACAGTCGTTTCACTGCTTTACATCCTGCTGTCAAATATAGGCGAAAACCACTTCAAAAATATTTCTGTGCGCAATGTTCATTAAATTGTGGGAGGCTTTGGCTGCCAGGTCCTGGCGTCGCCCAGCCAGGGCTCCCTACGGAAAGCACCGACCGATGGGGCCGCTGGTCATGAATGGTCTGGGAGATGCTGGGAGGCTGCCTAAGGCTTTAACACGGGACCAATTAACCGTCCGCACGGCTGTGGAACATGGAACATGTTACATGCTTTCACCGCGAGGAAGGTTTTTTTTTTTCCAAAATACGCAGGAGTCTGGACCAGTTCTTGGTTCTCTTTTTCCCCCAAATAAATATAGAAACATAATGACAAAGATGTGTTACCTCTAAAGGTTATCCTGCCTGATAGCCACCACGGAGAACTGGTGGCCAGGTGGAGTTACCAACGCTGCTTCCCACTGCTGGCAGCTTCTCCTGCCCTCTGCTCCTGCCTCTCCCTGCGCCTCCTCTCCATGCGGCACTACGAGGGAGCTACTGTGAATTCTCTGAGTTACTACAATTGTTTTCCCTAAAAAATAAAATTAAAAATTAAAATAAAATATCTGAAAATTTAAAATCTTGTAAGAAAGTGATAATTTTTTATTGACACTTGATAGGATGGTCAAAGTTCAGATTTTTGTCTGTGCACTCTGTACGGATTCTGGTGACTCACAATAAATACAAACTTTTAATGTCTGATGTTTTAATGACACTGATGCCCAATGAAGTAACTTTTTCATGTCGAGATGGTGCATGACATAAGATTGCGTGCTGAAATATAAGGCCAGGGAGAAGTGAGAAGGTGCATGTATGGCCTGATAAATGCAAACTGCATGAAGAGTTATGACTACGAAATAAACTCTTTATATAATTCTTTAAACTAATTTGTGACATGAAAGGCCCTTTTAAACCTGTCTCCTTTTATGACTTTAGCCATTTTAAACTAAAAATTTTACATCCTCGAATGCCTTGTTTCAAACTGCACATCTCCTTATTGCTCCTGGTTTGGGTTTATCTGGGGATTTTGTTGCAGCATTTGAACTACCACTTCTGTGAAGTTACCGTGGAGTTGCCCGTAGGACAGTCAGGGGTTGATGGGTGCTGCTCGCCCCTTGGTGCCCACCGAAATAGGACTGAAATAGGACAGTATGGTATGGTGTGAACCACCTCCTGCAATAGGGAAATCTGCCATCAGAGGGGAAAACTGGAAGGAACGTACCCTGTCATCTGCTGGCCCCTCTCTGGCAGCTCAGCGATCCCTGTTGTTTCAAGGTTGGTTTCATAGACGGCTTCTTTGCAAACATTTCCTTAAAGAGTGGATGTGGTCAAGAGGAACACAGATAATTTGGTTTACTTCTCTACAGTAGCATGGAAATAACTACGGGGCGAATGGCTTTAAAGCTACAGGGCATCATAAAATGGAAGGGCCTTGGATGTCCACAGAGGATATCTATAGGAAGAATGCTACAAGATGGTATGAAAAACTGGGAAGCTCAAAAAATGATGGCAAGCCTTCCCTCTGTGCTGATGGCCCTGCCTGAGCCCTTTCTGAGTACCACGCCAGGCGTGGGACCTGAGGGCTCAGTCCCGTGAGCCGTCACTGTTCAAACTGAAGGAGCAGATGGAGGCTCTGCTGAAGTGCCCGCTTCAGGATGTCACCATCCGTGAGACTTCAGTTCCCAGGCCATTTGAATACTCCTGAAAAATCCCATCCTCTCCCATGAGCTCCAAGACAGGAGCAGATCCCTTGGTGCAATGCAGCCCCTGGACTCCTAGCGCTGTGTCAGCCGATGCGAACCTCCCACTGCTTACTGCCCGCAGGGTCTGTGGCCACCACACAGATGTCTTCTGCGTCCTAAGCGACTGCTTTTTTTCCAGCTGGCTTAAAAGTATGTATTAAAAACTCACTTCAAAACTTCAAGAAACTTCACTTCATGATCAAATTATGTTTTGCTGAGGCATCTCAGCACAGCTCCACCGCTCACTCCTCCCTGCCCGAGAGCAGCCAAGCACCCTCTTTGCGCAGCTTCTAGATCAGAATACTCATGGAAAAGACAGGACAATGAGACAACCTCACCAATTAGTTTCTTTATCTGTTGATCCCTGGCAAGACGGTTAACAAGATGTCCAAGCTGCCAGAACACAGCCACCGAGTCTCCCGTAACTTGTTTCCGTGCAGGATCGGCAATGTCGGCTCTAGCAGCCCCCAGCACAGCTTGAAGATAATCCAGCTGACTTTCCAGAGTAAAAATACCGAAACTGTGAGCACAGCTCTGCTGCTGGAGATGACCGTCACCCAAGGAGCAGCACAGGACAGCTGAGGAGCCTTAAACTGCTCCAGCCCCACTTACAGAGGAGTGTCTGGCTACATCCTCATAGGTCCCAGCTGCCCTTTGTTGTGGTCACCAAAATCCCCATGGCATTAAGAGAGTTTAGCTCACCAGTGGCTGCAGTGGAGACATGCTGACATTAGAATTTTGGGTGGTGCCTTGGAAATAGGGCTCTCTTTGTGGAGATGCTGATGGGACTTCAGGGGGGTGATTCTGCCTCTCTACTCCACTCTCACTTGACCTCACCTGGAGTACTGCGTGCAGCTCTGGAGACCCCAACAGAAGGAGGACATGGACCTGTTGGAGTGGGCCCACAGGAGGCCACAAAGATGATCAGAGGGCTGGAGTACCTCTGCTGGGAGGACAGGCTGAGAGAGTTGGGGGCGTTCGGCCTGGAGAAGAGAAGGCTCCAGGGAGACCTTATAGCAGCTTTCCAGTATCTGAAGGGGGCCTACAGGAGAGCTGGAGAGGGACTTTTTACAAGGCCATGTAGTGATAGGACGAGGAGGAATGGCTTCAAACTGGAAGAGGGGAGATTTAGATTATGTATCAGGAAGAGATTTTTCACTCTGAGGGTGGTGAGGCACTGGCACAGGTTGCCCAGAGAAGCTGTGTCTGCCCCATCCCTGGAGGTGTTCAAGGCCAGGTTGGACAGGGCTTGGGTGGGAGGTGTCCCTGGGCTGGTGGGAGGTGCCCATGGTGGGGGGCTGGAACTGGATGATCTTTAAGGTCCCTTCCAACCTAAACCATTCTATGATTCTATGAAGGCAACGATATAATTTTTCACAGATTGTAAGGGCTTGGTTTGAGCAAAGCCCATAAAACAACTGGGAGAGGGAGACAAGCACAGAATGTGGTGTGGACAAGCCGCTACACTTGCAAGTGCTTCTGTGCTCCTCAAAATGAAAATACTGGTTTTATGAAGGGAAGGCAGCACGCCAGGTTGCAGTTGCACGCATTTCAGGTGTGCAGAGGCACGAAGCCCAGTTTCCCCAGGACCGTCCTATACCAAAGGGCATCAAAAATTTCTGGAAGCTCTGTTTAAACCCTGAGCTGAGAGGTGCTGGTAGATGCACTTGGCATTGCCGAGCAGCAAACAGGCTCTGTAAAGTGGGTGCAACTCTCGTGATGGTTCCCAAGCCTTTCCTCCTCACCCTACTTTACTCCCTAGACTTGCTCTTCTGCTTTCTGGGTGAAGCTCTGAGCAATTAAAATCATGATAGATACATTTAAACTTAAAAGAGGTCTGATTTTTAGAGGGCAGATACTTACGCTGCTCAGCGCGATGAAGAAAATAGGCCCCTTTGTGCGTCTCGAGACATTCAGACCATGTAATTCAAAACAACTGAGTCACGATTTAAAATGCAGGCCTATAATCTTCCCCCCCACATGACCACACCTTGAGCCATGTCAGAAATTTAATTTCACTCTCATAAACATCCGTGGCGGACCGGAGTGTGCCATTTCTGACGCTGGTTCAAAGGCAGCTCTGCACGAACACCGGCTGAACGTCATTTCTGTGGCACGTAAATTCAGCGGGCAAGGCAAATAATTTTGACAGTCCCTCTTCAGTCATCCGAAACAGGTTCTGCCTATACCGACAATGGCCTTCTTCCTGTAGAAAAACTTAGAATTTAAGTTATTTGGCCCCTTGAATTTCCCTTGTCCTCCACAGGTGATTTCTGAGGATTTTTGCAGACTGATGAAAAAAGGCAGAGAAAGGTCCATTTTCTTTTCTTTTTTTCTCTATGATAAATAGAAGATTTCTCCCCGCCTCAAGTGAGATGGAATCAAGATGATCCATTGTAACTGGAATCAAAATCCCATCTCAGTCAGGACCCCCTTTTTTGAGTACTTTGTAGGAAGCCCTTGCGCTTCACAGGGAAGCGTGCCAGTGGCCATCGAATGCTCTCAGGACACAGATCCCCCCCAAAATGCCCCACGGGACGATCATTTTAACCACCCAAACAGCTCCTCAGCATCTCGGCATTGAGGGAGAGAGAGCTCCTGCATCCTCAACCTTGTTTCAAACCCTGGGGTTCCTCTTTCGCCTTCGCTGCCACCGACGACCTGTCTCCGAGGGAAGCCGGTGCCTGTTGGTATGTGTGGTCTTGGGCGTTCTGTGCCTCAGTGGCCTGTCACAGCGCCGATTCAGCACCCTCCCGCTTTCATTTGGTCCTTCACAGGTTATTTTTCACCTCTGTGGTGCTGCAGCCCTACTTGCAACAGCGAGAGGGCTGCCATGGGCCAACTCCAAATAAAAAGAAGCTCCTTTTTAAAAATTTCTTAATGTAAATCAACACCGGTGCGTGTTTATAGGCCTTTACCCGCCATTGCCACCTGGACACTGGGGCGTTATTTCGGCTGGGGGGGCAGCACGATACTTAGAGCTACTTTTAAGCATGCCCACTCCGTGATCATAGAATTGTTTAGGTTGGAAGGGACCTTAAAGATCATCCAGTTCCAACCCCCTGCCCCGGGCAGGGGCACGTCCCACCAGCCCAGATTGCTCCAAGCCCCATCCAACCTGGCCTTGAACACCTCCAGGGATGGGGCAGCCACAGCTTCTCTGGGCAACCTGCGCCAGGGGTTCACCACCCTCAGAGGGAAAAATTTCTTCCTAATATCTAATCTAAATCTCCCTTCTTCCAGTTTAAAGCCATTCCCCCTCATCCTATCACTACATGGCCTTGTAAAAAGTCCCTCCCCAGCTCTCCTGTAACCCCTTTAGGGTCTGGAAGGGGCTCTGAGGTCTCCCCGGAGTCTTCTCTTCTCCAGGCTGAACACCCCCAGCTCTCTCAGGCTGTCAGCCTGATGCTTTGCCGTTAAAAGAGGGGGTTTTGTGGCCCGCTTTCGCAGCCACACACGTGTAGTGTCACCCCACCGTGGGCTGGAGGCGAAGGGGGGTGTCCCCCGGGGGTGGCGGGGGCCGGTGGTGGTCCGTGGAAAGAGCCGTTTTCTTTCAAAAAACTCCCTCCTTGCAGCCAGGCGGTACCGAAAAAAAAAAAAAAAAAAAAAAAAAATAGAGACCCCCCCCCGCCGCCCCCCGGCCCCGGCAGAGGAAATATTGCGATGTTGGCAGCTGACGTAAGGAAGGAAAAGGCCACATTTGGGAGCGTTCGTGAGGAGCCCGGGCAGCGCGCTGTCACCAGGGGGCACGCAACAGAACGCCTCTCGCCCAACATTTCTGAATAATAATCATTTAACACCAACACCACCACCAATAACAACAACAACAACAAAAAAAAAAAAAACAACCAAAAAGCCCCAGTCCGGTCGGGGCCGGCGGAGCCGGAGGAGCCATGCAGCCAAACTTTGGGAAGCCCTTTATTATTTGCCTGACATTGCTCGCCCGCCCTTGAGGAGCCGTAATTGCATTATCTGAATTTTTCTTTTTTTTTTTTTTTTTTTTCCCCTCCTCCTTTCCTTCCCCCCCCCCTTCTCTCCCCCCCCCTCCACTTCCCCCCCCCTCCCTTCTCCTTTCTCTTCCCCCCCCCCCCCCCCCGTTCTCCCTCGCCATCGCAAATTGGCGGGCGGGCGGGAGCAGCCGCCGGAGCGACCCCCGCGGCAGGCGCCGCCGCTGGCCCCGCTCCGCCGGGCGGCCGGCCTTGTTTTGAAGGGAGCTAAACATGGCGACGGTGCCCGTCTATTGCATCTGTAGGCTGCCCTACGACGTAACCCGCTTCATGATCGAGTGCGATGCCTGCAAGGACTGGTTTCACGGCAGGTAACACAAAGAGATTCGGGGCCTTTACCCCCACCCCTCACAACCCCCCACCCCCACCCCCCCCCGGGCTCCTTTCGCCGCGGTCCCGCCGCCTTTCGCCGCCGTTTCTCTGGCGGGCAGCGCTGCCGGAGCCGCCGCCGTGTGCAGTTTTCCAACAGGGCCTTTTTGGAGAGGAGGAGGAGGAGGAGCCACTCTGCCCCCGTCTCTCGCTCGCTCTCTCTCCGTTGTATTTTTTTTTGTGTGTGTGTGTGTGTTTTGTTTTGTAAATTTTGCTGTATTCTCTGCACAAAGCTCTCCCCCCCCCCCCATCCGCGGGGCTCCGGTGTCACCGGGTTGTTGTTGTTGTTGTTGTGGGGGGGCCATTGTGCTTTCCTCAGGGAGGGGATCGTTCCCGCCGGCCGGCGGGGCGATGGCAGCGCGGCAGCGGGATGTTGCGCGTCCCTCCCTCCCTCCCCTCGGCTACACACCGACACCGGGCCCGGGGCGGCGGCGGGGAGAACGGGGGGAGCCCGGCGGCGGCGCGCCCGGGCGGGCATGGGGTGGGGGGGGGGTGGTGGCGGCGGAAGACGGGGCTCCGCCGCCCTGTCAGCGGGCTCCGGCGCCTGGCGCGGCCGGCCGAGGGCGGGGGGGGGATTCCGGGCAACCCCCCTCCCCGGCCCCGGTCCTCGGTGGCTCCCCGGGGCGGCGGGAGCGGGGCGGGGGGCGGCCGAGGTGTTTCCCGGCTGACAGGGCGACCGTTCAGCCGTGCCAGCCCTGCGGCTTAACCCTTGGCGGGGCGGGCTGAGGGCAGCGCGGCGGGGCCCAGCTGGGCGCCCGCCCTGGCGGAGGGGAGGCGGGCGAGGGGAAAGCCCCTCCGCGCCGGGGAGCCGGGAGTCGGGCGGGGCGGGAGAGCCGTCTTGCCCTGAGGCGGGGAGGGCCCGGCGGGGGGAGACCCCGCTCGCCCAGAGCCCGCCTCTCAGCCCGGGCAGGACACCCCCGCCCCGCGGGGAGGCGGCCGCCGGGGACCCCCGCCGCTCTGCGCCTCAGGCCGGGCGGGAGCGGGGGGGGCGGCCGGCCCTGTCGCCGCCCGGGGCCGGGGCCTGCCGTAGCGGCGGCGGCCGCCGGGCGGGGGTGGTGGTGGTGGTGGGGAAGCGGGGGAGAGGGAGGCTGAGCAGGGCAGGGCGGGCCGGGGCGGAGGACTCCTCATTTCGGCTGATTTCTCCCCAAACCGTCCTCGGGGAGCGGCGGTGCGGCAGACAATGGGGAGGGCGGCCGCGCTGGAGTTCAGGCGCAACTTCAGGAGCGTGTATTGTTATTTTCCTCCTCTGTGAGAAAGGGGGAAGTTGGTGACCGGAGAGCCGAGAATATTAAAATTCACAGAATTAGCCGGGAAGTCGCTTCAGCAGCGTCTTGCGGGTCCCGGAGAGCGGCGGCGGGGAAGGGGGTCTGTGGGGGGGTTCTGTGAGGGGACTCTGGGGGTTCTGTGAGGGGTCTCTGAGGGGACGCTGGGGTGTGGGGGGGGTTCTGTGAGTGTTCTGGGGGTTGTCTGAGGGGCTGTCGGCTGGGGCAGCCCCACCGGGTGTGTGCTGCCCCCGGGGGACACTGTGGTGGCCGGGATGGGGTCCCCGTGGCGGAGGGGACGGTGGAAGAGGAGGGCAGCTGAGTGGGCAGGCTTTCCCTGCGGCAGGCTTTAAGGTAGGAGGATGATGGAGTGTTACCGGCTTTGCAGCAGTTCTCCATCAGTGATAAAAGTGTAAAAAGTGAAATTAAAATCCGGCAAGTCCCCCAGATGAGGGCTTTTCATGGCAGGTGTTCAGTAAGGTTAAAGTGTAACTCTTTCCTTTTAACCATCTCCAGTAATTGTCTCAAAATAGTTGGTGGAAGTGGTGAAGGCAAGAGGTTGCCCTTGCAGTTCACAGCTGCCTGACTAGGCCCTGGGTCAACGGCACATCTTCCCCAAAACTACTCGTGCACACAAAATACCATTAAAGAAACTTCTCTGTGACATTAGGGGTGATGTTCCGCCACTCATTAAAAAAGCTGTGAACATGAAGCAAAAATACCGGTTCTACTGCCAGTGTTGGTGGTGGGGTGCTCTACATGTGTGGTTCTGGACTTGAGGCTGACAGACGCACACTCTCCTGTGTTCGTTGAGACTTAGGCACAGATGACAAGGTGAGGCTGATTTAGAGGCTGGAGAGAAGCTTCAAGTATTGGGCACTGGAAACTTGGAAGACTTAAGAACATGAAAAAATTAAGATGTTCATACAAAGTGATGCTAGAGTGGATTGGTGAAAGGCAAAACGGCAAAAGGAATTAAGCTGCCTGCATACGGTGGTGAATTTTGATTAAAACTGATGAAGAGAGATTAGGTGTATCTAATCAAGAAAACCATGGTTTCGTGGACAGCTTGGGGGCAATGTCTCGTGCATGCGGAAAGGTATTTCATTTTGTGGTATAAAGGGACAGAATTAAATTTGTAGCTCTGTCACAGGGGTGCTGTATCCTTTTTGCTTAGCTCACGTTAGCATCCAGAGGTGGATTCTAAAGTAAAAAAAACTGAGGAGGAGGAGACTTCTCACCACATCCAAACCTAAGATAATTTTTTGAAGAAGTAAGTTGAGTGATTTAGTAGAAAGCAGCTTATATATGTCTCTGTTTGCTTTTCTATGAACAAATAAACATTCAACAAAGAAAAATAAAAATCAGGTTTCAGTCCTATACGGTTGTCCTGTGCCTCTCCTAGACACTCAAAGCACTGGTAGTGTTAGTGTTTATATAGAAACTGTACTGCAACCAAAAATAAGTAAGTGTGCAAAGCTGCATACCGTTAAGGAGGCTCACACAGTTTTTTAATCGTTTAATCATACTTATGTCGCTTTCTAACATGACATACAGTGTGCATTTCAGAAAAAAGTGTCATTTCTATTTTGGTTTTGTAGAAGCAGATCAGGTGTTTTCGTGCTTCCTTTCTGACAGTAGTTTCCAAATATTGAAAGAAATGTTTTTCATGGTTTTATTCACGTAGCAGTCATAGTCTCCCTCACATTTGAGGTTGGGTAACATCTCTGCGGCAACTTCAGCAGTTCTGATGGTTAATTCATATGATAAAAATGTCAAACATGTTCAACTTTCTTAATGCAGTTTAGAAATTGGAAACGGGGAGGTGGAGCCATTAACGCATGTTGGGCAAGCACTCTCCAGACCACCGCTGAGGACTCAGCAGTTTGCTGGTGTGCCGTTGACTGCAGTTTGGAAGTCACTGCTCTGTGTCACTTCCCGATACAAGTGCCAGAGGGATGGATTCGGAGTTCTCCGGGACTTTTAGATTTCACTGATTGTTTTTATTATCTTTTTCAGGGAGGATTTCTCTTGTGAAGCAGTTTTAGATCTTTCCCTAGCAATCATTACCTAATCCTGAGAAACGTCCAGGTGGCCCCTCACTGCTGGATCTGCCCTTCTGCGTGGCGGGGACAGTGGGACCTCGGAGTACTTGCTGTGCTTGCCTGGGTGCCTGTCATCGTGGCGGTCTTAGGCCTGCAGGCAGTGGAGTTGCTGCATTAGACTGTACAGCTGAATTAATACGTGTGCCTGATGGGTTTCTTCTGATAGACAATGATTAGGCATCTGCATTGGCTTTGTAGGTTGGTAGCCTTTGGTAATCTTGCCCATGTGGTGTTGCTGGTCTGTAGCAAGAAAGAGTAAAGAATTTATCATCGTTAGCTCTGTTCCTCTCTTTCTGTAAACTCTCTGAGCCCTTCTGTTACGACTCCCTATGTTACCCATCATCAGAGACCCTCAGACACTGTTTATGAAGTGTGTTGAGCAATGGAGCCATTGGTATGTTCGCAGAGTGCTGTTTGTGACTTCTCGTTAGATTAAGTTTCAATCATTTCCATGCTTTCTGTTTGCCAGAGCAGCTCTAGACAAGCAGCTTCAAGCTCGCTCTGGAGCAGATGGAGATGATCTTATAGGCAAAAGGAAAGTAACAGTAAAGCAGACAGTGTTTGGACTCCTCTGTTTGTGAAGATCATAGCTTCTTTGATGTGGATGTTTGGTCTAATGAAATCCCACACTAAAAAGCCAACCTTGGTGCTCCGTGCTTTCCTGGCTCCTCCGTCACTCCGTCATAGTATGTCTGTGTTATGTCCTCACCTCTTGGGTGTCCTACCTGATGAGGAGTTCCTGGTGTTGTTCTGCCTGTTAGCCAGCAGCAGGACTGCAGGCAGTAGCAATAGCTGGACTTGTTGGTGCACCACAGCTGTAGAGCCTGTTGGTACAGGAGATGGTTCTCTGGACTTGGAGAAGGCAAGGACAGGAGGAGGAGGGAGTTGCATTGTGTGCTGATGGATGAAGAACGTGAGAATCAGGTAGTTGCTCTGGTACCTCATCTGTAGATCTGGCCAGATGCATGGCTTGGTGCTGCAGGCTGAAGGAGATGCTTTCTGTGCCATGTACTGTGCAGGCTTGCTTTACATGATGTGGGACAAGGTGGTTCACCGGCTTGGTGGAGCTTTTTGACCAAAGCACGTTACACCTGAAGAGAACTGCCTTCTCCTCTGCTTCTAGGTCATGATGTTGGTCATGGTCTGTGAGATTGTGTGTGGTTTAGGAGCTGCCTCTTTCAGGGACACCCTCTGTTCCTAAGCATCTTTGCTGCAGTTGAGTAAAACTGCAGTTGAGGGTTGGAAGAAGTCATATTTAAGAATGGGTCTCTAAGTATGTCGTCTCTTATGGGAGAGTTCCAGAACCTAATATTCAAGGCAAGGCAAGTCCTTTTGTACAGGTTTGTTCAACTAGAAATCCGTACTGGGTTATTTATTACAGCTGTAGGTGAAAGAAAGTAAATTATTTATTTTCTCTGCAGTGGATATTTTGCTATCAGTTCTCATAACATGCACCTAGTGTTGTAGGATGGGATCATACAATCACTTGCTAAATAAAAGAACAAGTATTTTTGTATTTATTTTTCTACCCCATGTATATTTAAACCTTGAAACTTACTGCCCCAGGCATAGCTGAAGCAAATAACTTAGTAAAATTACAAAAGGTTTAGTTATCTAAAAGTAGTTCATGCAGCTACCGTAGTAGCAGAAAATTGTAATGGGTGTTAATCAAGGTGCCTCAATGCACAGAATGAACTCTGTCCAGGTTAAGAAAAGAACTTGTCTATTATATTGTAAAACTAAACCCCCCATGTACGGTGAGATTTTATTCTCCTACTGGAGTGTTCATCACTGTCCCTTTTAAAAATAGGTCTAGTTTTGCATGGCAGCATTTTGTTACTCTCTTTTACATAGGCTCATCAGTGGCTGTGGCCAAATTTGGAAATTTGGGTAAAATTTTAAAATTGTACTGTGCACAGAATGATTTCCTTTCATTGAGATAGGAACGAGGTATGTAAGTTTTTCCAGTAACTGAATAATTTTAGATTATTTCAAGTTTTCCTGAGGAGTTAGTCAACATTACAGCCTCAGTTACACTGGGAGGTTGACCAGAGCAGCTATCACAAGTAAGCCATGCTCATACCTGTACTGGAATGCTTTCCTGTATGGATGCTCTATGCTAGCACAAAAAGAAACGCAAGTTGTTTAGAAATGATCTTATAGAGCCCGTAAAGCATGCTAATTATTCTGGATAAAGTGTCCACATGGACACTTCAGTGAGAATTGTTTGCCTTAGAAGGAAGACAACCCAAAACACCTCCTTTTTTAAAAAACATGAGTTATTAGTATGCAACATGAAGAAGTTTTGAACTTGAGATAAAAACTTTTAAAATCCCTCTTGTCTTCAGGTTGAAATTGCTGTCATTTTAATCTTCCTTTCAGTGACATAGCAATATTTAGTCTGTAAGTTGAAAGCTGTTCAGAGAACTTAAGCTTTTTTTAATTTCAAATCCATTTTATACCTTTTTTTAAAATTCTTTTTAGATGTCCAGGGCTGCGTAGAGGTAGAAACACATGGCACAGTTGTCCTGGTACTGATGCTGGCTTTGTTGCCTTGTCCTATTACGTGAAATGATTAGTTACCTCTGAAATGATGAACATTTTAGCTCTAAAAGGATAAAATGTTATGGAGAACAAGCACAATTCATGTTTAATTAAAGAAGAAGAATTTGAAAAGGAGTGTGAATTAACGAGTGCTCTTCAGCAGCCCAGACCCTTGGCTTGACTGTGTTTGGTAAGCAGTCCTGCAAACACCCAGGTGCCTGTTAAGTAGTGAGACTGCACCCTTAGCAGGTACTGGCTTTTAATCAGAAAAGTTAAAGCAATGTCATTTCTCAGGCAACAAAAAAACAGT
This sequence comes from Vanellus vanellus, assembly GCF_965231255.1. Taxonomy (NCBI): domain Eukaryota; kingdom Metazoa; phylum Chordata; class Aves; order Charadriiformes; family Charadriidae; genus Vanellus; species Vanellus vanellus. The sequence goes on along the minus strand of NC_138914.1, from coordinate 25,029,137 downwards.
TCTGCAGGCAAAGTGGGGCTTGGTTACCCATTGCTTTTTCCTTATTGCTGAATATAATGAAGGAAATGGATAAAAATGTCTTGAAAAAATTATCAAAGCAGCATAACTACCTATGGGGAGAAACTAGTGAAGAGAAAAAGTGTTCTAGAGTCACTCTAAGGTGTTCTAAAACCCATCATCTTTAATATTACCCTAATAATAATTATTCTTTCTGATTGATGTACATTTTATAGTAGTAGTGTTGTATGGAAAACAAAGGGAATTTTTCTAGCTTGGCTAGCTGTCTCCTGCATGGCAGCCTATAACACTGCAAGCGTGCGCTTCAGCCAAGGGACGGTTTTTAGGACTGCACAAGGGTTCTCAGTAAATACTTGGTGCCTTGGTGCAACCGTCAGGAGTTTAAAGTCAGCTTTGGTCTGCCGTCGTGATTTTGGGTTACTCTCTTGGATTGCAGTGTGGGCATGGGCAGAGGCTGTGCTGAGGCGTGCTCTGTGCGGAGTGCTCTGCTTAGCCCACCAGCCTTTTGTCCAGCACGAACACAACATCCTTTCACTGCCAAAAGCAAATAATCTTTTTTGCTCACAGTTTTATTAGCAAAATTTTATTACACTTCAAAAATATATTTGAATGCTGGGTCACAGCAAATAACCTGCTACTAGTGCTACATTCTTAGTACAGTATTATTCTCATGAACAAACCTCCATTACTCAAGTGACAGTAACTTTTAGTTGTAATGACTTCTTTTCCTGTTCATCAGAAATGTATATATCTAAAATACTTCACAATTCCTCAAAACATTCTATTAAACATGGTTTGTGACATTAAAAGTATCATATAATGGTGCACTGTAGCAGCACTAGAGGCTTTTTTGTGATACAGGTGAGCTGACTCCATGAAATCAACTGGATTTTTTCACAGTAACCATTTTATGCATCTTATCTGTGGCTGGGAACACCATAATGTGAGTGTGTATTAGAAACTCTTATCCTTGCTGTGTGATATGAATAGTAATTCCTTTCTAGATTTTTATTTGAAAACAGTAAGCCTGTGCACAGTTTATTTTAGGGCATTATGCACAATCTATTTTAGGATGTTACCTAGCTGTTACATCTAAATACCTTCTGTAGAGAATATATTGGCGATAACAAGGTTTTTAGCAAATTTTACTGTGTCTCTCATGTGGACTCCTTCCTGAGGGGTTTGTCCCCCACTCCATGGAATGGCTGAGTAGATCAGCCCCCTCTGAAGAACACGCTCTGAGGGGCAGTGGTGTCCCCAGGACCATGCTGGTTGGGAGTGCAGTGTGGTGACAGTAACATCTTTGCTTTGGTGCTGGGTGCTCTCCGGAGCTGGGATCCCAGCCTGAGGCACGTCCAGGGTGCCGAGGGATGGTTTTCTCACCGTCTTGGAGAGCGCAAACCCCTTCTTGTTGAGCTCGCTGGTGGCCCTTTGGTAGAGCTGCTGGAAGAGGCTGACAAGGTATTAAGAATACCCAGTCAAGAGTCCATGGAGGAGTTCCTCTCTTCACTTCCTCCCAGGCACATCCCCGAAAAATGATGGGTGCAGCTTCTCCGGGTGAGGCTATGGCATAGTGATGCACTTACAGACCTGAGCACTGAGTGTTTCACTGCAGTGCTTGTGTGCTTAAAGTTGCACAACTAACATGTGTAGGTCTCCAGTGGGATATTCAGCAATTTTTAGTGTTTTATCCAGTCGTTTTAGCAAGTAGTTGAGCCAAGAAGAAAGTTAAGCAACAGCATATTTTGAAAGGAGGGAAAAAAATCAGAATTGTAAAAACAAAAATATTTTAAAATTTCATATTTGCAATAGTTAATCTGATAACCTAGAGCTATGTAAGGGCAATTGGAGTTATGGTTGCCTTTATGTTTTTATTACATTGCTTATGGACTTCGTTGTGTTTCCCTCAATTTGCCAAAAATATGCTACATTTACTCTCAGGGAGAGCATTTTTCGTAAAAGTTTTCATCTGGCAGACTGAAAGGATGTAACAAGTGAGGAAAAAAAAAGTGAGATATCTCTGCTAGGAGTCATTAGTTGTGATATTTTTGTTAAACCTCCTTTTCTGCTGTTAACATCTCAATGGAAGGTGATGGAAATGTGAAAATTGTCAGGAACTCTATTCCTATGTCATCTGTGCCCTTCATTGGTCTGGAAAAGCTGGATTTGATATGGCCAAACTATAATGATTTAAAAAATCCCTGGTTAAGACATACCCATTATTTAAAGAAATAGTCTTCCTGTGCTCCTTTGGCACAATGACACCATGTCTAACCTATGCGTGGACAGCAGAGTGATCTGTTTGACCAGATGATATCTTTGGTTTTCGTGGGATTTGCACAGGGACTACGATGATGATAGTATGTGTTTGTGATTGTTCGTGTGTATAAAAATACACTCATTAACTGTGAGCCATGTGGTTGTGATTTACCCTTTCAGCTTGGACCTGTATTGTTCTTGCTAGAGCGCAAAACAGTATCTCATTGTACATGCCTCACGCTGGGCACTATGCAGCACTCTGCCCTCTGATGCCGGATACCGCAAAGGCTGCAAATGATTTTCATCATGTTTTTGGATGAATGCAAAGTAATGTGGGAGCCCATGAAACAGCCAGTGATCATTATTCAGGAGTACAGTCCCCATAGCCAGAATATAAGCAATATTTAATCCCTTTTATTGAACGTCTCACCAAAGTCTCAGGACCGGGGCAGTAGGGGGAAGAGAAAGGGCTTAGACTTCTGTTGCTGTTTGGCCTGTGTCTGAACAAGGAGAGCGTCTCCTGGATCGCCGTGCTATCCATTTGTGATTTTCTTTCTCTCCATTCGAGATCACTAAATGCCTGTAAATACAATTGCAGTAGTTGCTAAGGAATGTAAAATTATACTGTATCTTGTGTACTTTTAATTTTTATAGCTAAAACGTGCAGTTTGTTGGCTGAAATTAATTGGGAGCAGGACCACTTGAACATCTAGCTCCTTACAAACTACAAATTTCTATCCAAGAATTATTTCTTGTGGAATTAAAGAATGCTGCTGTGGTGAGGAATCCTCCTGGATACCTGAATGAACATGAGTTGAGCGAAGAATGGTAAGCTTGTAGGGCTATTAAGTGTTTTTTCCATGGTCACTTCAGAAATCAGTCTCCGAAGTACCATCGAAAGCAGCAAGACCCACAGGATCACCAAAGAGCCTAAGGCTATTCCCACTGTGCATAATCTAGCTAGAAAAGAAGTCAGTAGGCAACTCTCAGCAGTCTCGGCTCGCTCATTCCTGCCCATTGTGTGTGAACACTAAAGCTTGTACTCTACATTTAGTTGCTGACTAGGGATTAATCATTCTAAAGACCTGACTAATTTTTGGTCTAGGGACAAGGCCTCTCAGTTAAGCTTTGCTGTTGAAAGCCATAAAGATTGTAGAGCATGTTAGAGAACATCTGAGAAAGAGACAAGGATGAAGTGCAGCACTGTGTAATCTAAATTGGAGAGACGTGGATTTGACAGATGGACCACTTGGTGGATAAGGAATTGGCTGGATAGTCACGCTCAAGGAGTTGTGGTCAATGGTTCAGTGTCCAAGTGGAGACCAGTGATGAGTGGACTTCTTTGGGGGTCAGTATGAGGACTGGTGCTTTTTAACATCTTTGTCGGCAACATGGAGATTGGGATTGAGTGCACCCTCAGCAAGTCTGCTGATGATACCAAGCTGTGTAGAGCAGACAACGTTCTGGAGGGGAGGGATGCCATCCAGAGGGACCTGGACAGGCTTGAGAGTTGGACCCATGCAAACCTCATGAAATTCAACAAGGCTAAGTGCAGGGTCCTGCACATGGGCCACAGCAATCCCAAATACAGATCCAGGCTGGGCAGAGAATGGATTGAGAGCAGCCCTGAGGAGAAGAACTTGGGGATGTTGGTTGATAAGAAGCTCAACAAAGGTGATCAGAGGGCTGGAGGCTTCTCCTATGGGCTTGTCCTATGAAGGAGGGCTTCTCCTCTGAAGACAGGCTGAGAGAGTTGGGGTTGTTCAGCCTGGAGAAGAGGAGGCTCCGGGGAGACCATATTGCGGCCTTCCGGTACCTAAAAGCAGCCTACAGGAAAAATGGGGAGGGACTGATTATCAGGGAGTATGGTGATAGGATAAGGGGTAACAGTTTCAAACTGAAAGAGGGGAAATTTAGATTAGATATCAGGAAGAAATTCTTTCCTGTGAGGGTGGTGAGGCACTGGCGCAGGTTGCCCAGAGAAGCTGTGGCTGCCCCATCCCTGGAGGTGTTCAAGGCCAGGTTGGACGGGGCTTGGAGCAACCTGGGCTGGTGGGAGGTGTCCCTGCCCATGGCAGGAGGGGTAGAACTGGATGATCTTTAAGGTTCCTTCCAACCCAAACCATTCTATGATTCTGTAGGATGCCATTTCCTTACAGCTGAATGCGGGACTTTTGTTCTAAAATGGGTGAGTTTACTCTTGTTTAGATGATTGAAGAGATCTCAAAACACTCAGGCTTGTTCTGAGAAGATCCTATGAATGTATAGATCTTAATGCCAAAATGGTGCTTGACATTATTTTGAACTCTCTATATAGATCATCATCCAACATTTTTTGCATCATAACAAACACTTCGGCCAGATGAAAGCATATCTACTCATGAGGAAAAGTCAACAAATCCACTAGAGAGTTGTCCCAGTGGTTTATTGTTTCATTATTGGAAAACCAGGTGTATTTCCAATCTAAGTTTGCTTATTTTCAGTTTCCAGGTATTACTATTTATATATATTATGTATTCCAGGTTATTATTCCAGGTGTTATTATTTATATATATATTTGTTGAGTTGAAGAGCCCTCTTTCTCAGTCAGGTTTTTCCATCAGCATTTTGATGTCCTTCTGCTAAGAGAGTCATCTTCTTTAGTTGCGAGATGATATAATTGTTCATTTGAGTTCTGCTGAGGAGAAACATTTATTCTACAGTCCAAGAAGTATGCTTAATTTTCTAGTTCTGTACAGAGAACTTTTAATTTTTGACCATATTTCGGTGAATGCTTTTTCACATTGAGGTTTGCCACTCAACAATAATGTTTCCCTTTTACTGAAAAGTCAAAGTATGACTATTTAAGAAAAGTGAAATCCCTTGACAGTGTGGGCTCATGTTGGATTTAGTCACAACTGTGGTGTCATTGTAGCAGAGTGACCACCCAGTAGCTCTCAGTGGTTTTCGGCTGTGGGAACAGTTCGTCATCAGTTCTGCAGGAGAGCTTGGTAGTTCTCAGTCAGGCCAAGGAGGTACCGTGACTCTGAGGCCATACCCAACTGCCTGTGGATTTCAGGTGTAAAATGTTGCGGTAGTTGGGGAAAATTATGTACCATTACTGCTGCAAGGGTTCACATTCTTGACTCAGCCTGGTCTGATGGTTGAGAGGGTCAAACTATATGATAAAACTTCTAAATCCAGCAGGGCATTAAACAGTGCTATAGGAGAGTAATCCTTCCCGAGCCCTGCAAAAGGCACACTGGGATGGTGAAGGTGAAATGTCTCAGAAATGCTTGCTTATTTCGTAAGAGTCCTGCGTAAGCAGTCCTCTAGGTTTCCAAAGAATTAAGCGAAATAATGTATTTAACTTCTTTAGAGCCTTTCATTCAACCCAGAGCATGTGTCCTGACTTCTGCACTTCTGCTTTTGTCTTCCAGTTTACACTTTATAAACAGTATCAGAAATAGTAACATTTTTTCATCCACAGCTGCATCTCACCCTGTGGTATTATTCATAGTCCTCTGCAGTTTTACTCCCACATCTTTAAGAAATCCAAATTACTAACGACATCGCTGTATTCGTCGAAACGTGCCTGTTCCTTCCACAGCACCTATAGCTCTCATCTTCAGACTGCCTCTGCATGTTTCGTAGAATTGCGGAGCATAAAGATACTCTGGATTTAAAGTTGCTGTGTAAATTCTTATTGGTCAGAACTCTGTTTTGACATTTATATTGTTTAGATGTACCAGTTAAACACAGAGATTAATGCAGAGGACAGAGAGATGGGGCTGCAAGGTTTCATTCCTGGCTTTGCTCCTCCTTTCCTCCTGCATTTTTGTCAAACCAGTTAACCTCTCTCAGGTTCGGTTTGGTTTAACTCTCTCTCATGCATGCACGTTAATTAATACATTAATATTTAAAATGTAATATGTAACATAATAAAGAAAACGAATAGTTTATCTCTGGAAGAGGAAGGGGAGTGAAAATTGTTCTGGAAGTGAGAGTCAGAGGAGGACTGGGAAGGGCTGGTAGATGTGCTGTGGTCTGTCCTGTCCTGAGGGCTGGCTGAGTGCTTGAGCTGCCTCCCAGTCCGAATTTGCTGTTACAGTCACCCCCTCAGCTCCCCTTCTGCCCAGCACTGATTTACACTCGCAGCAAGTGTGCATCAGCGACCTTTGCAGTATTGCTGTTGGGTAGGAGCCCAGCAAACTTGTAATCGCCTGGAGTCTTCCTCTGTTACTTGGTATCTTAAAGGAAATTATTTCTTTACGGCAGAACGTGTGCCTTGAACGTTCTGCGCTCCATTGCAGCTTGGCGGTGGTACGGCATAGCAGATAAGTGACAATCCACTGTGAGTTTTCTGAGTGCGTGTCAGAATATTTAGCTCTCGTTATACGTGCTATTTGAATCAACAAATCTGTGGGCAAGTTGCAGTTCCTGGAATGCTGCTATTGGAAACACAGGCGATGTCATTTGCTCGCTCTTCTGGAGTTGTTTTGGATTTCATTTGGGGTTTCATTTTTTCTCAGCAAAAGTTACCTGATTTTACTTCTCGCGTAACTGGGAAGTTTGGGTTTGATCAGCTGTTTTTATCCTGCGTGTTCACTGATCTCTGTAACTGAGAAGAGATACTTGAGCTGGTTCGCAGCTGATGTGATTTTATTCTTTTGATTTTCCAGCTGAATGCAGTCCATTGTCCTTGTTGGATACCATGGGTATTACTATAAAGTAGATGTTTGTGTTTCAGATTCACTTTTGATGTTTGCAAGCTGTATTGTGTGGGGAGTAGGTAAGAAAATCAGTGTCCAGAGGGGGGTTATGGCAGCCGTCCAGAGAAGCTGTGAGTTCAAATGTGCAGCACAGCTTTGAGGAGAGGGTGTAAATCTCAGTCCTGCACTGAGCGTGTTACTGGCAGAGTGCTCCGCTCCCACTTAAAAACTGGGGCTGCTCTTAACTCCTATCAGCTGCCCACAGCAGTCGAGGACGGCTCAAGCACTGGGAGATGGTAGCTGTGCATGCCTCGCTGGGGGGCCCTGCAGTGCTCCTGGTGGGGAGATGCTCTCGCTGCCCAGCCGGGGCCCACTGCTGGCTCTGCTCAGAGCAGGGCGGGTGCCCGCGGTGTGCAGAGGGCAGGAGGGGACTGGGACAGAGAAATGAAGCTGGCATACTCTGCGTATAGCTCATCTGCAGGTAATGACCAGGCTGCTCATGGTCTCTCCAACTGCTTAAGTCTCATATACTATTTATATCACTTTTTATAATACTGCTAGATTTTTCCATTTTAAAAATGCTGAAATTTTGGGCAAGAGTGTTGATCTGCTGGAGGGTAGGATGGCCCTACAGAGGGATCTGGACAGGCTGGATGGATGGGACGAAGCCAATGGTGTGAGGTTCAACAAGGCCAAGTGCCAGGTCCTGCCCTTGGGTCACACCAATCCCACGCAGTGCTACAGGCTTAGGGCAGAGTGGCTGGAAAGCTGCCCGGCAGAAAAGGCCGGAGGAGGCTGAGGGGACACCTTATCGCTCTCTACAAGTACCTCAAAGGAGGTTGTAGTGAGGGGGAGGAAGGTCGGTCTCTTCTCCCAAGTGGCAGGCGATAAGACAAGAGGAAACAACCTCAAGTTGTGCCAGGGGAGGTTTAGGATGGAAATTAGGAAAAATTTCTTCACCAAAGGGTTATCAAGCACTGGAACGGGCTGCCCGGGGAAGTGGTGGAGTCACCATCCCTGGAGGGATGTAAATGACAGGCGGATGTGGTGCTGAGGGACATGATTTAGTGGTGGGTTTGGCAGTGTTAGGTTGATGGTTGGACTCAATGATCTTAAAGGTCTTTTCCAACCTAGATGATTCTGTGATTCTATGAAATTAAATCATTGCTAAAATTAAATCCAATACTGTTTGAAAAGTACTCAAAGGGCTGGAATAAGCAGTAGTTGGAGTTCCCTTGTGCTTCCAAAGTAAAGAACAGTAGGAAATGATCAATCCAACATGTCAGTTGTAATCAGAGATGTTTTTACCCATTATGTTAAAGATATGACAAGCCTAGCCTTGAAGTTTTTAATTAGTCAAGCCTGTGCTTTTTCCTGGGGGGCTTTTCTCAGGGAGGGGCTGACAATTTTTTTCTGTTTGGTTGTTTTTTGGTTTGCTTGGGGCTTTTATTTTTTTAGGAGGCAGAACAAGCAGGGTTGTCATTTTATGCTTTGGTAAAAAGAAATTTTTCACAGATACTAAGTGCTTGCTACAAATGCTTTTCAGTATAATTTTTTCTGCATTTTCATAGTGAGAGAGTTGGCGAATGGTGTTAGGAAGAAAAGTAAGCTTCAAGGAGGTGTTTCTGAACAGCACTTAAACTGAATTTAGCAGCGAGCGGGAACATATTATGTTTTCAGAGCCCATCTGAGTGCTGACCGTCAGAGACTAAACCTGCTGGCTGCTGCTGCTTTTTCTTTGGTCTTTCTGAATTTTGTGTTTCTTTGTGTTCTTGGAGCTCGGAAATTCTGCTGGAAGCAGAACTGTTTGCTTGAGATGCAGGGCAGGGCTGGCAGCGCTTAAACCAGGGCAAAATTCCTGCAAGAGTGGCAGACTCCGTCCCAGGTCTTGCTCTTGCCACAGGTCTTCAAGAGGGTACAGCAATTTCCCAGAAAATGTCACAGTCATGTAAGGAATGATGGAGTATCTCAGGGGAAAGCCAGCCTGTGTGGACTTGGAAGCGTTCACTCTTTAGGTAAGGTTTTCCCTTCAAGGAGAGCAAGGCTTGTTGGTAAGCGACAAGCAGGGAAACAAGAGTAACACTTCATGTAAAAAGGCGTAAAAGCTGGAGAAAAAGAGAAGATTTGTTACTTCACAGATAATAACTTGAGTACCTTTGGAAGTAAGAGCCATTGCTAACAGTTTGCATCTTCCTATTCTTTTTATATAGGAGTTTCAGTAAATGTGCTGTCTTGATATGTGCAACATAATTTTTAAATTATAATTTTAAAATTATGATTTTAGAGAATAATGTTAAACATAAATACAATGTTAATTGTACTTAGGAATACCTATCAGAATGAAAACAATACCTCATCTAAGGCTTTGCAGAAGCTGAGCTGCATCTCAGTACCATGTGCTGAGCACTGTAGTCTGAAAGACCCAGAGGCTCCAGGTGTATGAACAATCAAAGCCATTCACTGTGTTTATGGAGACATTCCATCCACGTCTCAAGATGTAACGTGATTACATTTTTTTACAGTTCTTTGGTAAATGGAAATCTGCTTCATAAATTGCGTGCGGTAAGTGTTTGTCGATTTGCAGCCATCTGAATCAGCTGAAGCAAACAGCAATTTAGAACAGCATAGCATTACACCCATAACAATGTGCAATCTCCAGAGCACATTCAGTTACTAATGACACTGAATGTTGCTGTGTACTTTAGGTTCTTTTACTGCTCCTCTGCAGTTCAAAATAATGTGTTATTAACGAATATTTAGGGCTTCCCATGTCAGTTTGGACCAAATTAGTTGCAAAGATGTGAAGTTAGCAGTTCCTAACACGTTTGGAGTCATTTAAAAATAGACTAGAAATGACAGGAGACTGCGACATGTGTTTCCTGTTGGAAAGAAATTAATGTCTCTGTTATTATTCACCAGTAATGGAATCGTATGAAACTCAAGGAAATCAGTTTTAGCAGGTTACTTTGAATGTGCTGCTTATATTTGACTTCATATTTACTTTTTAAACTTCTAAACGTTTTTTTGCTTTTAAATGACACAAACCCACGTAAGAGATTTGATAAGGAGAGAGAAGAAAAGCATTGTGTTAAATGCACCTAGTTTGACTGCCAGAATAAGACCTTTATGGCCCATGAATGCAACCTAATAGCCACTTTTGGAGCTTCTCTCTTGCTTTCCACTCAGACTACAGAAAGCACTACAAGATTGTATCTGTTCTGGCTGGTCGAGGCAGGCTTTTGCAGCAATGTCAAAAAGGTAGCGAACAAGGAGATTAAAAAAAAAAGACATAAGAGTAAATTGGCACAATGGGGAATGAAGAGTAGGAAGTTTCTATTTTTAAGAGTGGCTTAGAGCTTCATTGAGGAAGTATTTTGTTTGCCCATTTCGGCTGAATCAAAGTTGGTGTTTTTTGGTTTTGTTTGTTTGTTTGTTTGTTTTTACTAGAGAAATGTTAAAGGTGTAACTAGGGGAGTGCCGGTAGGAACCAGTGCTGGGAGTGGTGGTCTTGGCTGCTTGGCAGGTCTGCTGCTGCCGCCCCGGGGCCGTGTCTGCCAGCCTGGGCAAGATGCCATGAGTTTCCCAGAAAAGGAGCTGGGAACATGGTTCCATTTAAAATGCCTGGTTAAATCAAATTCTGGTACTTACTGAGTTCATGAGTTCTTTCTTCCATGTATTCGGAGGAGGTTTGGGTCCGTCAGGTGTCTTGCCCAGAACGTTGAAAACCTCTAGCTGCTTCCTGCTGGTTTTTTTTTGGTTTAGCTTACATTTTGGTGTAGGCAAACTTACCTTACAGAGTATTTGTGTGTTAGTCTGGAAGTTTGTCTGAACTTCAGCTTTACACGGTGTGCATGACTTTCACAAGTGTGCGGTATCGCCCCGCTTCCATATGAGCAGCTAGGAGACCAGCAATTCCTTCTGGCTTTTGGTTAGACCATCACATGCTAAACAGTTTTGTAAATCCCACCACGTCTTCTAGGTTAAGGTGAGTGTGAACCTCTCTTTTGTCCGTGTGAAAAGGAAATCCCAATGGCTGCAGTCACGTCTGCAGTCAAGCCGTGTTTCTCACGTGAATAAGCTCCAGTTCACTGCCGTGCCATCAGAGTAACGCTGTGTGTATGCTGAGTTGGGCCCTAAGACTTCATCCCAAAATAGGGCTTAAAAGAACAGTTTTGTAGAATGCAATGTTAATTTATAGCAAATTAATTTTCTAGGAATTGCTTATCAAGTCCCTGAGAGCTCGCGCTGCTACAGTGCCTCATGGGCTACAGGTTTCTGCAAGGCATGACGTCTTTGGATGAGATGCGGTTGTGAAAGCTGTAACAAACAACTTACTGCAACATGTGTTGATCTGGTGTGTAGGTATGTGCTCTAAAATCGCTTATGAGCAATGATAAACCACAAACAGTGCAGTACACAGAAGGAATCTGCTGAGGAGCGGTGCTTTGGGACCCGTTTCAGTAAACAGAGGTTCTGCTGGAGTCAAGAGGGAGGAGAGGGGCCCCAGGATCAAGCTCCACTGACTGATCTGTTAGCATCAACCTGTCCGTCATACAGCTTGTAAAAGTGGAATCAGGCAGTGAAATGCGTAGATTCAGGGTTGAATTACCAGGTGGAGTAAATCATTATCAAACCATGCATGTAAAGGACATGACTTCATTTTATACCAGCGCAATGATTTGTCTGAATGCCTGATCCTAGGAGACCTATGTGGTTTACGCCTCTGGATAGTACAAATATCACTACCAGTTTTTTCTTTCTAAATGTGCAATTTTGTTTTTTTTTCCCTCTATACATATGGTATCTGCTGTATCAAAGGCGGAGATGCACCATCTCTATGATGGCTGTCTTTGGCAGTGAGGTGATGCAGAGCGTCAGGTAGGCAGAAGGATCCCGTATTGTCCCACTGGATAATTATTATGGAGCCCAGTCAGCCAGACTTGCGGAGAACTGCATGGGAAGGACATTCAGAGCACAGAACAGGTGTACATGTATGCATATAAAGCCGATTTACTATCTCAAAACAGGAATAAAACGTGCTAAAGCTGTAATTAGGTAATTTGAAATTTGGTGTTAATCTTTTGAGGAGTGCATTTGAAGTGCTGAAAGGTAATGAAATGAAGATACAAGAGCAGGTTACACAACTCAACAACAGAAATATTCAAGAATGGTTTGGGTGTTTCTGTTAATAATTTCTCATTCTTAAATTCTATTGTTGATGGTTTTAACACAGTAAGTTCATCATAAATACAATGGTGAAAATCATTCCCTTTCCTTCTTCCCTCCTTGGTATACCATCGGTTTGTTGCTGGAGCTTCCCCCGTGAGCAGTGGAGTTGGCTCAGATTGTTTGCCATGCAAAAAACTGTGGGTGAAAAGGTAATGTCCCTGTCCTGTCAGGACTGCTGTGTGTTTATAAATAAATATATATATAAAATACATAAAAGTGGTACTGTGAATGAAAATGAGAAACCAACCAAACGTTGAAGTGTATTTTTAGTGAGATCTTAGCATAACAATGCCTATGCAAATTGCAATTATAAGTTACCTCAGATTTAAAAAGAAGTTTATAAGTGGACGTCGCAATTAAAGCAAATCAAACACATGCAGTACTCAAAATTGTATTTATGCATATTTTGGTACAAGTGGTTATTGTTGTACAAAGTTAATGATGTTGCCTAGGGCTTTGTTGCTGTTTAGTTTATTTGTAATGTGTGTATTTGCATTTATCTGTAGTTTAGTGGTATACATATATTGCATATCTCCAGTGTGCTCTTGCAGTATGTATGGCTTTGTATGTGAAGTGCAGAATGACCAGGTCCTTGATGCGCTGGATGAGTGGTTAGAAGAAGTATGTCAAACTCTGCCTTCCTAAAATAGGAGTTTTCTCTGCATAGGACAGTGCATGGAGGCTGCTGGAGAAACGAGCATTTAAAGAGCGGTGGCTTGATGACGGGGTTGGCAAAGTGGTCCCTTTTCTGGGGTCGTAGTTGTGCACAAATGCTGTGGTCTCCGCAAGGAAGAAGTGTTTTCTGAGCCTTTTGAGTGGTTTCTTCAGAGGGCAGAGCAGCTATGACAGTCATCAGTTGTTTTCTGTTAAAGTATTTCTGTAGCCTCAATAACTGAAGTACTAAAACTTAGGCTTGATGGACCTCCCATGTAGATGTTTAATCCAGAAGATCCAGTGTAACTTCAGCATTAAGAGTACTCTATAAATGAGCCCTCAGACTGGTGTACAGGAAGGCAAAGACATAATTTAATTTCAGTAAGCTTAAAAACATCTGATTCAAATGTGATTCCCTATCTTTCAGAGCATGATTATTGGCAAACCCATCTTTACCAGTGTAAATGCAGATGTGTCTATCCGGGTTGAAATCCAAACCCATTTTGTTATCTGTGCACAGGAAAATTATCTGGACTTTTTGTTAGCAGTGGGACAAAGCCCTGTTTCTTCTCCGATTCATGATTCAAACAGCACAGAAGTTTTCTCTTAAACTATCCACAGAAACTGAAACTTATTCCCCAAAAGAAAACAAGGGTCAGAAGGATCAGCCCGAGACATGGCTTTAGGCTCTTGAAAATGTAGGTGTTGAAAATCATAGAGAAGCATGGCAGTTGTTCCTAAAGCAAGGTTTCTTGGCCATTTTTTAGCTGTGCCCAGGGAGCAAGTACGTACACAGGCTTGTGGCCACCTGGGCAGGTCCTTCCCTTTCCTCCCTCCTCCTCTTGCACACCCAACAGCTTGCAATTGGGAACAAGTCAGTTGTGTTTAAAATGTGGTATTTTTGGTAAGGGTGCTTTGTGTAGGCAGGCAGAGTTTCCGCCGTGGCACCCTGCGTGGACGGGTGGCTGGGGTTGCAGAGGGCACATCTCCTTGGGAGCCAGGGGCTGAGGGCTGGAAGGGTTTGTGGGCGTATGGCAGGGATTGGGAATAGGAAATGAAACAAGTGGGAAGGAAAAAGATACGGACCAAATTTTTAATGGGTACAGATTGCTACAGCTGACTTCAGGGCAGCCAGGCCAATTGTCATTAGCTGATGGCATGATTCGGGTGTCTTTCAAAGGGAACAAGCGTATAGAGAAGAGAGAATATGCAAGTTTTTCCTTGCAAACAGTTCAATTTGTTTGTCAAATCTTTCTGTTAAGTTCTCTTGCTTTTCAGGCTGCAAAATTATTTGCTCTCAAGCAGCCATATCAGAGGGCTGACAGTGCAGATGTGCATGAGGGAGGGGACCGAGCAACTTAAGCATGGGTCTTTTGCTTACTGCTGGAAAGACAGGAATGGAAAAAAGCTTTTGCACATAGTAATGATCCTGTTAATAATTCTAACATACTTGGTTTGCGTAAGGTACATTGTTTCTATAAATAAGTAGCACTGCATTATGGTTCAGTGTTTTGGCTGGCAAGTGTCTTAATGTATATTTTTCTCGTTGTTTTTTTTCCAGCTATCTGGAGTTTGCCTTTAAATTCATGTTGGTCTCTTAATCACCAGGCAGAACTGATTAGCTGGAAATTTTCCTGCTGTTTACTAAAGCTAGCAAGTTACTTTGAGATGCATCTGCAGAGTACTAATGGAAGCCTTCCAGCCACCCTGGTTGCCCACATCCCGCTAAGATCTAATGCCTGCCTGTCCTGGCAGCGTGTCAGCCGAAAGCGGGAGTAAATGCTCATCCCATAAGCTGCGAAACAGGCATATCTAGCACCAGCCTGTGTAGTATCCCCATTGTGTCATCCAGCTGAGCCTGGTCATGGTCAGGTTTAGAGCTGGTACGGTCGCAGTGTGCGGGAATGGTGTTGCTCCGAGTGTTACGACTTTTGGAGGACAAGTTACAAAATGAAAAATTACTGGGGGATCTACTGGATTGCAGATGTGAGTTTATAATAGGCCTGCGTTACAGATATTTTAGTAAGTTGTGGATATTGCACAGCTGGTTTTGCTGTGGGGACAGGGCACGGTTGCAGTAGTGTTTGCAGTAATGTTCCTGTTGTACGGAGAAACAAAATGACAGGGTCATAGCAAAACTGCTATCCATTTGTAAGGCTTTTAAAAATGGTTTATTTCCTGATATTTATGTGCTTATTTTTAAAAGTTAATTCCTAGAATCATAGAGGGCAAGAAATAAGGAATATCTTTTACAGGGTGGTACTTAAATTGTTTTATGTTGCGGTGTGGCATTACAGGGGAAGTGAATTAGTTCAGCTGGCTTGGCTGAACCCAGCTCCCTCTCCTTGATTCTTGCTACTAGCCCAGCTTCTGGTGTCCCTTCTGCCTCCTGTCACAGTATCACAGACTGGTAGGGGTTGGAAGAGACCTCTGGAGATCATCTAGTCCAACCCCCTGCCAAAGCGGGGTCACCAAGAGCAGGTTGGACAGGAACGCATCCAGGTGGGTTTTGAATTTCTCTGGACAAGGAGATTCCACAGCCTCTCTGGGCAGCCTGTGCCAGTGCTCACCCTCACAGTAAAGAAGTTTTTCCTCGTGTTGAGATAGAATTTCCTGTGTTCCAGTTTGTGCCCGTTGCCCTTGTCCTGTTGCTGTGTGAGCGTGACCCCATCCTCTTGCCACCTGCTCTTTGGATACTGATCAGCATTGAGGTGATCCCCTCTCAGCCTTCTCCAGGCTGAACAGCCCCAGGGCTCTCAGTGTTTCCTCATCAGAGAGGTGCTCCGGTTGCCTGATTGTCTTTGTAGCCCTCCGCTGGACTCTCTCCAGTAGTTCCTTGTCTTTCTTGAACCGGGCAGCCCAGAATGGGACACAGTGCTCCAGATGTGGCCTCACCAGGGCAGAGTAGAGGGGGAGGATGACCTCCCACGACCTGCTGGCCACACTCTTTTTAATGCACCCCAGGATACCATTGGCTCTCTTGGCCACAAGTGCAAGGGTTGTCCTTGAGGGCAACCTCAGGGCTCTCCCAGGAAGGTGTCCTGCCTACTCAACTACTTGTGGGGTGGCATCCCTGTAGAGATGCTTTTCATCTTTGAATCCTGTGGTTGGTGAGGAAAGCCTGAGGGTGAAATCAAGCATCATTCCCAGTAGTGTCTGCTGCTGTGGTGGACTGATGTCTTCCAGGTCTCACTCCGACTGGTCTTCCACTGGAGTCAGCCATGGTAGTCTGTGGGGTCTTGCGTACATCCGTCATGAATGTGTGACGTGTTATATTAAACCTTGAGACTGTGACCTGTCTGTGAGGTCTCAAGAAACTGAACAGTGTGGTATTGTTGATTTTTGGGTTTCTGACATTCAGCTTTGGAAAATATACTTGTCTCTGGCATGTACCAGTTCTAGATAGGCCACTTAGTGATATGATGCTGACAGAGATTTTGGTTGTGCAGTAACTTTAGATTGCTGTGAACTAGAAACTTTATTTATTTCTATTTGATAGATTTCCTTTTTTCCAAGATATATAATATTTCATTTATACAACAGTACTGGTTTGTTTTTGCTTACTGGTTTGTTTTTGCTGAGGAACAAAAGGCACTTGCTAATAATAGACACTTTTCTAAAGCAGCTTTGACCTGTATGCACACTGAAGGTGTCATATTAATGAAAACAAACGAAGGCTAAATCACAGTGCTTCTCTGCGGAGAACAGTTCATGCTGGTTTTGTTACGGGGCTAAAATAGAAGACTCTCTTGACAGTAACTTTTGTATGGGCTGCATCGTGGAGCTTTTTATGGAGCAGGTAAATAGTAGAGGTGACTTGTTGAGAGAGGAAGAAGTGAGACACTAATAGCATGGAATTTTGTTGATCATACAGTAAAGCAAGGGTGCATTTTTTTCCCTTTCCTATCCCCTTCTTCACTGGGCAGAATGTCAGCTATGGTTTCCAATGTGTATGTGAAAATGAGTACATCACTATCATTTTTTGTTTACTGTTGCACTTGACTCTCAGGATCTGTTGGAGAACATACTTCATCACTTGATTATTTGCAACTGATAAATGCTGATTTGTTTTGATCAACCCAGCACGTAATTTTGTGTAGAAGTTTTGAAGCATGTGGAGATAGACAGGGGATTTGTAGCTCTCTGGAGAGTTGCCTGGGTAGCCTGGTAGCGAGCTGGGAGCCTGAGGGAGGAAAGGTAAAGGACAATTTTATGCGTGAGTCCACTTTTTGATTTATTGCTGCTAAAACGACAGAGTTTAAATCCAGACTGAGCCCCAGGACTAGTACTCAGCTTGCAAGTGCACTTTACTCATGTAAAGCTCTCTGTGACACCGGTGAGAAAACTTCAGTATTTGCCCCATTTGTTTTTTAGACCTCAGCCATGAGGAAACAGCGTGAGGAGTTATTCTGCTGACAAGAGGCTTTTATTAGGAGCATCCTGTGAGGATGACAGGTTGGAAGGCATTGTGCCTGTAAGGTGAACGTCAGGCTAGTGCATGCGGTGAACTGCTGACAACCACCAAAGCTACATACTTTGTTAAAGAGCATGAAGCTGGTGCTTTTCTTGGGACAAAGCAGAAGGGGTTAGCTGTCACTTGAAACGGCTGCCATTGCATGAAATGGCCTGTCCTTGGAAGAGGCCCAGTCTCCTCTTCTCCGTACACAACAGAAACACTTCTCAGATTCCAGAGCACAATGCTCTACTTCAAGCATATTCACTCTCTCAAAAGTATTTTCTTGAATGACTTCCCGTGCTCTGTCCCATGCTCCTTTCTGCTCTGTCATTCTTGGGAGTGATTTCTGCTCAAACTCATCATGTGGAGCAGGGCGTAGTTTAGTCTTGCATTGCAAAGGTCCGTGTTTTCTGCTGATTGTAGGTCACAGCTGAGGAATCTCTACTGAAATGTGAGAAGAGCTTTATGAGACCTTACACATATGTGTACTGTTTACTTTTTACAGTGTTGCATCTAGTCTTCAACTGAGGTTGAGGTCTGTTGTGCTGTACGAGACTAGAAGAAGGTCTCTCCTCAACAGTGCCTATCATCTGTAAGACAGAATCAAAACAGGAGATGTTAATGTCATTTTATGAAAAAGACTTACGCACATTAATGCAGATCTCCATAGGACCTGGCCATTTTGGTGCGGATGAGACCATTTTTCTCTTCTATATTGTTCTTTTCCTTTTTCTATGTTTCCTGGAAGAGTACGTGCATCACCGGTGCCAACAAGAATCGCTTGGCTAAAAATGTTTTGGTTTTACATATGTAGAGATGATGAAACCTAGATTCAAACAGTGTGTGCCATCATGTCTGTAAATGAGCAGGCTGGGCCTATTTAGAAAAAAAAAATATTGACACAGGAGGCACAACTTGATGTTCGCAGAAATAAACAGAAACACTGGTGCCTTTAGAGATTGCAGACCGGGAGAACATTTCCATCCCATGGGATGCTCGTGGGCAAGCATTAAGCTCTTTTACCTGAACAAACTGAAATACGCTGCAGAGACACACATGGGAATCGAATTTCATACCACTCTTAATCCTAGGTCTCGCAGGGCTTGGTGGCTTCTCTAAGATCTTGATCAGGACTGGAAAGGACAAATTTGAGTGGAGAAGACCCATCCTGTGGTATGGTTTTGGAAGCTGATTTAGTGATTGTGAATGCAAGTTCAATTAATCATAAAGGTTACATTTCACTACCATTTCTGCCTTTAACACACAGGGAAGCTCACCAAGAGGACAAATACATTTGCAGAGATTTCAGCCTTTTTTCACTATAAGAGGTACAAGTATGTGTGAGGTTTTCATACTATATTCCTCTGTATTGCTTAACATAAATTTTAAAAGGTGTGAAAAGTTGCATCTGGGAACATTTATGGAGAGCAATCACGTTAGGCGTTCATACTGTTGCTGATCTGTGAGCCTGTTATGTAAAACTTTAGGTAATATGAACCTATTTATTGTAGTGAAAAATTCCTACTCATCTAATGGAGTTTGGATCAGGCCAAACTTTTGCTTATTTAAAATGTAGTTCCGATTTTCCTTACTGGTTCCTGTTATGTTGCTGTTACTGAGGTTATAGCATCTGTATCTTGACTGCTGGGGCAAGAGATCTACGTGGGTCCCTGCGTGGAGGGGATGCTGTGTTGGTCACAGAGCTGAGTGCCACCAGGATGGAGAGCTGAGTTTTGGGGAAGGGACCATGCGCTGCACCTGGGTGTCAGTGGAGTGTGTGTGCAAAGGGAGGTAGGAGGTGTGCAGCCCACTCATGTTGATTTGCTTTTGAATTCTTCTGCAGAGTGCCAAAAATGGTCTATTCAGGTATATATATTTTGAATATTATACCTCCTTCATATATTGTAACAGAGGAACTTAGATGCTGTCACGCTGAGTCAGATGGCTTTGGCTGGTGTGTTTTGTGGTCATTAGCTAACACCTGGCACATCAGTTGAAGATGAAATGGAAACCAGATGTAAAGAACAGAAGGTAACTGGTGAAAGGAGTGAGGAGAGAAAGCAAGCAACAGAGGAAAAACATGTGTGCGTACCAATTTTTTTTTCACACCTGCAGGCTATCAGCTCGTACCTTAAAGCAGGGAGCTGCGTGTCCCTCATCAACATCTTTTGATGCAGAGTTCGGGTACAGTGTGGTGCTTTCCAACACTTGCATCGTGGTACAGTCTCCTGGCCAGCACGTTGGGCTTTGTAACCTTCCCCAGCTACTGGGTTGTGGTGAGCACTTCTAGGCTCCCTGCAATTTCCTTATGTCCACATAGCCTGGAAAAAAAGGCAAGTTTTATCACTGTGCGTGGCCGGATTCTCTTGTGGACCAGTGCTACTTCATTCGGTTGAGTTACACAAGGAATAAATTGAAAAATAAGAAGGTGATTTTGAGAGGAGGGTTATTTGTCTGTTATTTCTTTAATGTACTTCTTGACCTTTTGGTTTTAATTTGCTCTAGCTTTGCAATTTTTTCCTTGAGTTTTGTTTTGTTCTTGCTTTTTACCACCGCCTCTTTCTCTGTTTCCTTCCCTCTTGGCTTGTTTCCCATCTGCTGTTGGGAAATCCAGTAAGGAGAAGGGGCAGAGCAAGAATCCGAACAGCTGTAATCACACAGGGCCGAGCAGCTTCGCCGCCAAAGAGGCTGCGTTTGGCAGAGCCCTGTTTTCCACCATGAATCCTTGGCACAGTAACAGGCTATCTCCGCAGACGTCCTGCGCCCAACACAAGTACTGCTTGTGGCAGAGGGTGGAGGGTTCAACCCAGGCTGGAGGACAAGGCAAGAGGGTAACAGTCATGCAAAGAAACTCAAGGACAGACTTTGTAACTGGAACATGGATTTGGGAAAGAAACTGTGAAGTAGTAAGATCTAAGTTCTCATCCCAGCTGGATTTAGAGGAGTCCCTTGATTTCCATTCGCATGGTCCTACACAGCAGCCTGGTGTGGCTGAGAACAGAGTCAGGCTCTGGTTATCCATTTGTCACGGGAAGATGATGAATTTTGAGTATAGATGGGAACATGTTGTGCAAAAAATTGCATAAGCTGTTCTCCCTGTGTTGTCTCTGGTAAAGGTGACCTCTTCAAGGTGTTGCCTTTGATGTCCTACAGATGACAGACATTGCAGTCAGCTGGAACTGTGTGACTAAACATCAGGGTCAGTTGCTAAGCCTTTCATTATTTTAAATCATATGACAGTGAGATGAAACAGAATTTTGATTTGATATAAAATAACAAGCCTCATCTGGCACTTTTCACTCCCACCCCCTATTTACAAACCTTCTCAGCCTAAATTTATCCACGGTTGGTCTATTCTTACAAGAGTGTTGTCTTTCAGCAGTAGGAATTGGGAGAGCTGGGCTGGCTTCTTAAGTCTGCCATGGATTTTCTGCGTTTTCTGCTTAGTGAGCCCCACTGAGCGACTTTTATATTCAAAGACTAAAACTGGTCTGCAACTGTGGATGGTCTGTCCTAAAATGGCAAACCCAGATGGCTTGGTGCACTGCTGAGGTGTCTCCACAGGACAACACAAAGGATGCTCTAGGAATGAATTGGCCCTTCACTTGAAGCTCTAACATCTCTGGTGCACTTATGTCTACTGTAGCTGATACCTCCTCAAGGGTGGTGTGTCCGACTAATGTGGCCTCAATGAGCTGTTTCATGTTTCTTTGTTTTTCTTTCTTTACTGCTGTCAGTGGCAAAAAAAATGTGCAGTAAACTCAATATTAATATAATGGCTGATGAAAGACGTCATACCCTAGAGGGTATGAAAAAATGTCAACTGGAAAGAGCCAGTCGGTGGTGTATTTCCTTGGTCTGTTCATCACCTTAGTGGGAAGAGATTGTTGGAAAATATAATTCATTTTATACTAAACAGTGAACTTCCTTCGAATTATATCTTAATAAAAAAAGAGAACATCTTGGATAGTCTTTGATTTAGACACGCTGCATTTTAAATGTATCCTAATTATAATGCTCATCGCTTAACATTAATTTAATGAACATCCTCATTTATACGGACAAGGTTGGCAAATAGGAATTAATGCCATTAAAACCCACAAGTCTCCCAAAGGAAAAAAATCAAAAGATCTATGAAGAAAACATAACCTTATTATTTATAATAAGGCAAAGCACGAAATCACCAGCCGTACGTTCTTGTAATTGGCTCAGGCACCTTTAGCAGACACTGTTCTGAAAGGACTGGTGCTGTACTGCAAATGGCTGTTACCTGCCCAGCGGGTGGCTGGTGGGGACCTGCCCACGGGCATCGCTCTTGCTGCAGCAGAGCTTTCTTTGAGGAACTTTCAGTCTAAGGTTCCAGTCTTGCAGGTGGACCCTTGGCTTTCTGGTCTCCGTTGTTTGGATCAAGGCCAGCCCTCCTCTAATCGGCACCAGAAATAACCACAGTGGTTCATCAAGGCTCCAAAATAAGGACTGAAGGAAGACATTGTTGTTTTCTTAGTGTTGATGATGCACAGAACTGCTTGATTTTAAGAAACATTACCTGTCAGGTTTTTTCAACAGGCATTGATTTCAACTCACACAGAAGGTGGATGGTCCACTCACTCCTTCAAAAGTGTCGACATCCTGAACTGTGTTCAGATGATGGCAATGACAGTTATGTGCAATCCAAAGAGACCTAAGGGTACATTATGTTAACAAAGGGCTAGTGTAGACCTGTACGGACGCCTGCAACCCTCACAATTCGTCCTCTTACAAGAGGCTTAGGGTGTGGTAGTCATCACAGCCAACTCATCCTATGGCCTTCAGTGGGCTGTGGCCACCACTGTGGCCAAGCTTTCCATCTGACCAGCATGGGTGAATTACTGTGCTGCAGACTCATTTTCCTCCTTAAATATGATGGTGGTCTGCAAGATTCATGTATGTATGTATAAGTAGTGATTGGATGAGGGGGAGTGGTTTTAAACTGGAAGAGGGGAGATTTAGATCAGATATTAGGAAAAAATTTTTCCTGTGAGGGTGGTGAGGCACTGGCGCAGGTTGCCCAGAGAAGCTGTGGCTGCCCCATCCCCGGAGGTGTTCAAGGCGAGGTTGGACGGGACTTGGAGCAACCTGGTCTGGTGGGAGGTGTCCCTGCCCAGGGCAGGGGGGGTTGGAACTGGATGATCTTTAAGGTTCCTTCCAACCCAAACCATTCTGTGATTCTATGATATAGCCCCTTTCTTAACTGAGCGCAGTGAGGAGAACTTTCACCATTCTTATTCAAATCCCACTGTACAGTTATTTTAGGGGTGGGGGAGCACAGCTGAGCTTTAAACAAAGATGTAAGCATTCCCGCTTGGAGAGTTATGCCTCATACAATTGCTACTTGGTAGAAAAATGCTGTAATTGAAGGCCCAGACTGTGCGATATTTTCTTACCAAACTGTGTTTCAACTTCTGTTTGAACTCAGTGGTGAGTACATGCTAAAGGACTGCTTGACTTGGGGACTGAGTTTGTCAATAACTGATGTATCTGATGCTTTATTCTTAGATCTCCTCCGTCTTCCGCTTCTGTTGTGTCAACCTCTGCCCCCAGACTTCAGCTAGCTTTAATCTTACACGATGAGCATGGCGTGTGGCTAATATTTACAATCGTACTGACTAAAAATGAGAGGCTAATACATTGGTTTTGTATCTTCTGCCTCCAGGTCTTGTCAGTGGTGCAGCTCCGTACATGTTGGGGTGAATGTGAGTAGTCCTGTCCCTAGATGGGTCACAGTGAACAGTTTAATGTCTGTCATCTACGTGTACAGTCCTAGACTCTTAGGCTCCTCTCAAATACGGTAGCCTCTGAGCATCTCCCAGGTAAAATCAGTAGTAATTCTGGTGGACTTTCTGGAGTTTAGGGTCAAGACTGTGGTTACATGAAAATGTTGTTTCTGTCTGTCTCTGTAGGTTTATACATGTATGGACGTATCTCTGTCTCCAGTGGTGCACAGGTGTAGAAGTGGTTGGTTTTTGTGTGTTTTTTCTAAATTCTGATAGGTTAAGTGATAAATTCGACAAGTTCCACTATTGATGTCAGAGGATCGAAGTTTATAGAGTTTCATTCTGGAAAATAAAGTGCCTTGTAGTGAATTAAAATAATTATAATAATAATGAAAAGATACAACTTAATCAGAATCTAAAGTGAAGGGAAAAGTTGGTTTGAATATTAATATGAGAAAAGGGACCATAAGATTAAACTACTTCTGAGACCCAGGAAAAAGGTATTTGACACCGAGTAAGATGTCCAGTCACGAGAAAACCTGTGGTAGATCTGTGTATATTTGAAAAACAGCCTTACGATTACTGACATGCTTTTAACTTGTCTCAGTACAGATGTTTTCCCCTTTTTTATTTCATTATTCATATTAGGTTTCTCTCTATTAATAAGACACAAGCAGATCCAAATTCAGTTCCCACATGCATAGAAGAGGATGGACTCTTAAGAGCAGAGATTGGCTCAGATGATTAAAATTTTTGTGTGAATTTACATTTTGCAAGGCATTTTAGCTTAACACCTTTTTTTTGGTAGTTGGAAATGTATTGTTTCTATGGTACCGTGACGCTGGTGTCAGCTGCTGGAAGACAGAGCACAATAGGAAATGCACATCTCAAATTCTTCATATGAGAGTCACCATTTACATTACTGGATCAGGAACTATGCAGTAAAGATGTTTCACAGTGTATTTATATTAATATTTCGTCTTCTACATGGGCTTCCTGCCTCTTTGGTTCTGTTTCCATTTTGTAAATTTACACTTTTTGCTTAAAGCAAGTGTGAGAGCAAGATTACATCTCTGCTTGGTGCGTGACCTATTTATTGTTGCTTCAGAAAAGCAGAATTGTGTATCTCTGCCTCTTAGCTTCTCATGGAGTGCAAAACTATAGCGATTCTCCGGTGTTGAGGGGATGCTCAGGCAGGGGATGACAGCCAAGGTGGTAACTCTGTTCCTGGACACCCCTTCCTAATATCGAAGCCAGTTGCATTGAAGGAGTTACCTGAATCCAAACTGAGCCAGCATGGGCTGCGCAGCAAAATGATTTATTGGCATGTCCACCTAAGGGAAGACCATCACTGTTTCCGTGGTGAATTTCTTGCCTTTTTTAAGGGAATGTTTTGAAAACTAAAGCAGTAATTAGTGACCTGTAGCATGCTGAAATGAGCACAGAGACACCTGCAACAGGACATTGAGCTTTATATTCAATAGATGGCTTTGCATGCTGCTCACGATAAAAGTTGTTTCTCTGGAAGGTCATCCACAGTGTTTATATTGCTGCCCGCAATTTAGTGAACATCCATCTTTAAAAAAACTGTTATTTTCCTGATGAAATACTGGGGTTCTTGGATGCTGTGAGGAAGGAAACGGGTTAGCCTTTGGAAATCTAGAAAACGTAACTGTGTCTCCAAGGGTACAAGCTTTTCGGAGCATGGACCCTCAAGCGTGGCTTCAGTCCAACTGCACTCTGGCCAGGCTGAAGCATCCGTAAGCTGCCCAGCAGCAGTTTTTGGTTGGTCAGTGTGAGTACGAAGGTGAGTAGCAAGTAGCACAGGCTCCACCACAGCCTAGAGCCCTGGGTAGGTGCACAGGGTCCGAGGTTGGGTTGGTACCCACTGGCGATGGAGTCCTATCCTCCGTTATTGTCAGGGCTGCAAAAGCTGAGCTTAACTTTTTCAGTGAATACCGAGTGATTCTATGGGCTCCCTTACTTTCCAGAATAGCTTCAACGACTGGTGGGTTTTAAACAGTTATGTTGAACATGTTCAATATTCAAAGTTAAATGTGTCCTGGTTGGTTTGATCAAACTGTGACAGACGAGAAGTGGATCTGCATTGTTTTATTAATAATTACATTTAATAATTGTAT
The DNA here is from genome assembly GCF_965231255.1 of Vanellus vanellus. Lineage (NCBI taxonomy): Eukaryota > Metazoa > Chordata > Aves > Charadriiformes > Charadriidae > Vanellus > Vanellus vanellus. The sequence goes on along the minus strand of NC_138914.1, from coordinate 25,003,936 downwards.
GAATAAGTGAGAAGTTATTGGGTTATCAGCACTTTTCAACAGCTGTACTAATTCAGCTTCAGAGAAGGCTGTGGAAGAGTAACCCAGGACACCCTGGCACGCCCCAATGCACCCTTGCAAAAGATGTTTGCTCAAAGGATCCTTCTCTGGTTTCAGGCTGTGTTTTGCCAGCCGAGGACTTAGAGATCAAAAGAACTTAAAACCCATTGAAACACCTTCTGAAGAGTGGAATGGCGGTGGCTTTCAAGTTACACAGGGAGAAAGCTTCTTGGAGACTACTCTAGGGTAGGAACAGTTAGGAGAAAGGTAGGCACACAGTCAGTTTGGAGGGAGGTTTATTTAAAATAAACAGTGCTTGCTTTCAGGAGGTTATTTGGCCACTGCTTACAGTTTGTCATTGCTCCTGGAGGGACAGAATTGCGGGTCTGAGCGTGCACGAGGTTAGCTGAGCTAATGATGGCTTGCAGGGCAGTGCTACCAAGGCGCTGGGGCCGAGCGCGGTGCCAGGCTCTTGTGCTAGCTTGGGTACTGCAGGCAGTGCAGCTGCGCAAGGGCCAGGTGGAGTTTTACCGAAGAGATAAGCATGTTGTGGTTTCCCCCGCCTTCTTCCACCCTTGCTTCATGGTGCAGCGACAGCCATCTGGCTGCTCCACCTCCCCGAGACCGTGAACGCACGGGCAGAGTTCAGCCCTGGATGCAGCACTCCCCAGTGTAATGGGTCCTGCGGAGGAGGTTATATGAAGCCATGCAGAGCGTTTGCTAACGGGGTTGTATTGCTCTAGCACTTGAACAAGCTGCGTGGTGCCCTGTGAACAGACCCGAGAGAGTCATTTGATTCCAGCCTCAGGAGAGAAGCAACAGTTGAAGGTCTTGTCTTGAAATCCGGTGTCCACAGAGGAGGTCAGGAGGACCTCCAGGTAACTTTACCTGGTAACTACAGCACGAAGACACTCTGCAGGTCATAAAGTCTCCATGAGTGTGTGTGTATCATGTGTGCACAAGTATAACTCCTCCGTGTAGACGAACGGCTTAGATTCAGGCTGTGCAAACCCTCTGGTTTACAAGTTAAAAATGCCTTTTCTGGGGATAGTCTCAAACATAAATCTGCACTCTGATTTTTCCGTGAGTTTCCCCGACGCTAAACACCTCATGTAAAGGTTTGTGGCTCCTGAGCACGCTGGGGGATTAAATACAGCACCAGGAAAATTGAATTCTTGTGTGAGTTGATGTTTGTAAAATACTCTCTCAGCTCTTCCTGGAGGCTTTCTTGATAACTGGGTGAGAATGGTGATGTTGGCTGGCTCTTGCGACAGGGAGGAATTTGGCACGCAAAGGAGAAGTTGCAAGGCCAGGAGGAAGGTGTGGACTACATGGTGACCGCTGTTCAAATCCCAGACAGCTGGTGCAATAAAGAAAGTCTTGAGTGCAGCAGGAAAACACTTTGCAATAAAACTAATGCAGTGAAGTTATTAACTTCAAATCAAGATAGTTTGTTAAGGGACAAAATGATATTACCATCTCAAGTTGTGTCCTGGTTTGAGGGTTGAGTTGTAATACTGTCAAGTTGTTGACAGCCATCAAATTGTTGTCAAGTAAACGGCACAGATTGTTGATAATTACTAAGTATTCAATTGGACAGGTAAATTTTATTCTACGATGGGGTCATGTTATAGAATCATCGAATCATTGAATGGTCTGATTTGGAAGGGACCTTAAATATCATCCAGTTCCAACCTGCCTGCCCTGGGCAGGGACACCTCCCACCAGACCAGGTTGATCCAAGCCCCATCCAACCTGGCCTTGAACACCTCCGGGGATGGGGCAGCCACAGCTTCTCTGGGCAACCTGGGCCAGTGCCTCACCACCCTCAGAGTGAAAAATGTCTTCCTGGTATCTGATCTAAATCTCCCCTCTTCCAGTTTGAAGCCATTCCCATTCATCCTATCGCTACATGCCCTTGTAAAAAGTCCCTCTCCAGCTCTCCTGTAGGCCCCCTTCAGATACCGGAAAGCTGCTATAAGGTCTCCCTGGAGCCTTCTTTTCTCCAGGCTGAACACCCCAACTCTCTCAGCCTGTCGTCTCAGCAGAGGTACTCCAGCCCTCTGATCGTCTTCATGGCTTCCTGTGGACCCGCTCCAACAGGTCCATATCCTTCTTCTGTTAGGGCCTCCAGAGCTGGACCCAGTACTCCAGGTGGGGTCTCGCCAGAGCAGAGTAGAGGGGCAGAATCCCCTCCCTCGCCCTGCTGGCCACGCTGCTTTTCATGTGAATCACCGCTGTGAATACTGAGATTGAGTATTTGAGGGTGTATTGATATCTGTTGGGTTCTGGCACATCTGACATCTCTGTGTAGCTGTGTTTGGGCCTTAACGAGTGTGCTGGTATGGTCGTAATTACTAATGGCTCTTTGAAATTCAAACAGCTTTTGAGTTGTTCCTGCTTTCTTATAGGATTGTCTGGCCAAACCCTAGACTGTTTCCTATCTTTTTGAGTTTCTCCAGGTGTCAGAAAAAAGAGTCTTCTACTTCAGCATGGTCCAGGGACCCCTTGAAATCGTTGTCCATTTTTAACAGACTTTTGGTCTAAGAAAAATAAGCCTGATGTCAGGAGGCTTAGATTTGCTCTACGGAGGACGTCAGGAAAATACGTAGGACTCCACAGAGCAGCAAAGGTTGGGAAACCACTTTTAAGTAATTACATTAGCTAAACATGATATTGAAAGAGATAAAAAGATGTTTTTGTAACAGGTCACCGGGGCCCCAGTCCTCTTTCTATATGTTGAATATGCAAAGATCATGGTTCTCCGCATTACTCCAACTGGGAGAACTGTATGTTTTTTCAGAAAGGAATATTAAATTAGTCTTGTGTTTGATACGTTATTGAGCACTTTTGTTACCTGATATGAAATTAGGTAATGCAGGCTGGTTCTGCGGCACCCAGACATTCCCCTGTGCTGGAGTAATTCCCAGCTGAGCAATTAGAGCAATTTTTTGGTCCTTTGTGCCCCAAGAGCAGCCCAGAAAGACTAGAACAGCATCCAGAATCTGGCTTGTAGTTGAAATACAACTGCAGAATTGAAGGAAAATAAAGCGCAGCCAAATCTGTGCTGGTAACTTGGCTCTGCAGAGCCTGAAAGGGGCCGGGAGTGAGATAGGGGGCTGGAGAGTTGTGGTGGGATGGATGGAGAGCTGAGCTCACTGCCTCTCTGCATAACTGGGACCGGCAACTTAGTATGCGTCAAACGCTTCGTGCAGGTCATTCACTAATAAGAATGTATAGTAACTAATACATGTCTCAGAGGCTTCTGAGAGTGAATACCACTAATGAAAATCAGACCTGGGCTTCCAAGTGGCTTCGGGGGTGCTTTTAAAAATCACACACCCTTACACCCTGAGCTTCACTCAGCTGTTCGCTTCAAGGCAAAAAAAAAATCCCTTTTCCCCATTTTGTTTTGGTTTTCGTATTGTTTTTTACTGCTTCTTACGGGGTGAAAAACTACAATTTTTTTTCTAATGTTCCTTCCTAAGGTGAAATAGTGATGTAGCATGCAGTGTATTTTAAGGACTCATCTTCTAACTGTCAATTTAAAAGAATCTCCCTTATGGTATTTTGAATGTAGTTAGAGACTGAAAATGGGTTTTATGCATCTAAGCCACTGGAGTAGTTTAGCATTTTATGCCTATGAATAGCAGCAATGCAACCATGTAAAAATAGTAACTCTCTGCAAAGCGATCTGAACTTTTGTTTCCTTTGTAATGTCTTGAGATTACAGAAATCACTGGGGACTTCAGCGAGTGGATCAGATATAACACGTTCAAAAAAACAGGATGTCTTTTTCCACAACAACTAACCTGCTCACAAAAATAGCAACAGAGGATGGGTTATCATTAATAGCGTTCAGTGTAATAGAGACAAAACTGTTACACCTTAGGGAAACATATCCTATAGTAATAGCCTCAGTTGCTAAATGTGATTTGTTTCTGGTGTTTTTAAACTTGTTTTATGACTCAGGCTTAAACAATTTGGGTATTGCTGATGACATAAAATCTGTAATTCTCTGAATGTAATTTGAGTTCTCAGTGTCCACGTTTTGTTTCTATGCTTAATTTCATTTTAGCTTGTCTTGCAATGTGGGGTGCACTTTCTGAAGGACGTTCAACCTCTGTTTTTAAAACTCTGCCTGTGATTTTTACTCTCCAAAGAGCTTGGTGTGGGCTGCAACTTTCAGCAAGAGCAGCAAGCCCCTGTCCCAAGCAGCCTGTCAGTTCACATCATTGGGGTTTGAGAGATTTATGTTGAGACCTTTGCAGATACAGCTCTGTGCTAAACATGGAGGTGGAACGTACACTTGAATGTCTGTATACTTCAGACATAGGGTCTTCACACCAGAAACAGGGCAGATTTTTGTCTCTTAATCAAGGAGGTGCCAAGCACCTGCACTGGCCAGTAACATCCTCAGCCATTTGCAATTAAAAAAATATTCTACAGCTGGCTTAGTTGGCTGTAACATTTGTTTTTCAGGGAGGTCCTGATTTCACTCACTTTTACAAATAGTTTTATAGAGGTCAAGTAATTCATGCTTTCTCCCAGAGGGCTAATTCTCTGCTGCATACCACAACTGCAAACAAGATGAGGAAAAAAAAAAAATAATCGCAAAATGTGGTTCAGTCAACCAAAGGGCAAAGTTTATCCAAGACAGCAAAACTCGTACAACTAGCTGAAGTGCAGGGGTGAAGCAGCAGAGAGAGCAGCTCCTTGCTGTAATTCAATCCTGTTTGCATTTCTTAACCAGACTGTAACAAACAGATTTACTCTGTTTCTGTTTTTAAAAGGAAAGGGCACCTACTTTATAAGCAAGCAGTTAACTTCCAGTATGACTGCAAACGTCAAAAAGAGCGGACAACACCTCCATGCCCTGAAGAATTCTCAAATAATAAATAAGGTAGAAATGGAGATACATCCCACCCTGTGCCCCTGAGACAGCACAGCCCTCTCTCTGGGTGCTGGAAGGGGTGGTGGCACCAGGCTTTTCATGTTGAAGGATAAGCGTATCTCAAGAGGAAGGAGACCGTCACTTACAGTCATTCCCAGTCTCAACAATGGTCCTGTCGTGCCTCCAGCCTTCAAGCACTCGAATGGTTTTGTGGTTTTTAGGGGCATGGCAACTACTCAGAAGCACATGTGGTGCTTGAGTAACTTGAATACATGTCCTGCTCTAGCACAGTATTCCTGGTGTACGCTGTATGTACTTGTTTGTAGCCTGGTAGCAATAGCTGTGTGGACATTTCCCCACTAAGGCACAGTCTAAGGTTGCATGTCCGTAGTTCGCATCCCTTAGACAGGGTGAAATTCCCAAGGGTGGTCAGTCTCTGCTCACTGCAGTGCCTGCACCTTCTGCTTCTTCCTCCAACCTCTTCAGATTGAAGGAACGTGGTCAAAATTGTGTAGAACAGAGATGAAGCCCCTTCAAGATTTTTATAAGCTGGAGAAGGCTAATTCTTCATGTTTCAAGTACACAGTATGTTTCTCTACACAAGTCCCAGTGTTGGTCCCAGACTTGCGGAAACCCGAGTGTAAATTTTAGTTTAACAAGTACCCATGAAAAAACGTGGATTTGAGAAGGAAAGGATAATGTCACAAGGAAAACACATATTTGCCAATTTCCACAGGAGAATTTACAGTAGAGACAAACCTCTAAAGCAAAAGCTCTGCATGTAGGTAGCACAACCCAGCACTTGCACAGATTGGCATCTTCAAAGCACCAAGCAGATGTTTGTTAATTGTACTACAGCAGCCTTGGAGGCTATCGGGGAGGTATTAATATTGCTGCGTTACAGGTGGAGAAATTGAGTCAAAGAAGTTACGTAATTTAGTTGAGATTAAGGACAGTCACAACAACCCCATGAATAGTGCACATTTTCCTTGCCTTTATGTTTGCGTGTTGCTGAAGCTGCTGTGCTCCTGAAGGGGACCGCACAGATACGATTGTGTTTTGAAAGGGGCTCGTTCCCTCTAAACTTACGTTTCTAATGCACTGAGGGTGAGCAGATGTAAGACGACATGAAGTGTAGCTGAGGTTATCTCTCATTTAGGCCCTAATTCAACAGGTCCCGTGTATTGGACACTTGCCCATGTGCCCAAGCCAGCGCACATGGGTTTTCTCCTACCACTGCTTGCTCTCGGGTCTTGCTGAAGTGACACAGGCCTGTGTGTCTTTCTGTTCTCCCAAATGACTTCTGAACTTGCTGTTTAGCTTTAACTGTATCAAACAGCAGGCTTGAGGTCTCAAAAACCCCTGTATGTTTTGTGAAAATACATGGTTGATTAGACGAGTCAAATCCTTCTGCTTAGGAAAAGGCTTGTCTGTTTGCTCCTTAGACACCAGAGAGCATACATGGAATAGCCCTGGTCAGAGTTCACCCTGTAACAGCCACCAGAAAAACATCACACGAGACCAAGGAACAGCTCGTTTCTCTGCTCTTGGAATGGCTTCTTTCTTTCACTTTTCTTATCTTTACTTAACGTCTCTTGCGTCCGCAGTGTTGGCTGTTGCGTTTCTGGATGCTGTGATGTGGACTGCTGTCACTGAACATTGTCCTGGCATCAAAATGGGAAGCGTGAATCTCTGCTGCCGGGAAGTCCTGATCTTCCCGCAGTACCTATTGCTTTTTTCAGGCGGTGGAGGCTTCTGAAACTGGACGGGTATCTTCCTTACAAATGACACCTTGTTGTTAAGGAAGAGCATTATTGCGCAACGCCTGATAAATGACACATCAAGAAATTACACCAGTTGTTAAGGGATAGGGATGAGTTCAGGTTAATTACTACTGATGACCTTTATTACCTATAGAAATGCCATGAATGCCTCTTCTGCGCTGAGAGCTGCCCCACCCAGGGCTTTGATGCTTTCTCCTCATGTGCTGGAGTGGAGCAGCCGCTTGCTGCTGAGAGCCAGCAGCTGGCCCTGAGCACCCTCCTGCCTGTACCCCTGCCAAACCCTGGGCACGCTGGACCGTGAGCCCGGCAGCACAACCCTCTGCTCTCCTGGCTTATAGACCATTGATACTACCTCCAGCTTCTGCGGGAAGCGAAAGGAGTGTGGTATCAATCGCCGCTTTCCAATGTTTAATGTGATGCTGCTATCCCAGGTGTGTGGCTGGGAATAAAAGTTACTTGGGTTTGGAGTGGTTCAGGGAGAGAAGGAGAAACAGATACGTGGTTGAGTGAAATAAAAAGTTGAAGTGCCATTTTTTTACCAGTGTTAAAATTCCCTAAGCCTTCAGCGTGCTTCTGGTGAAGTGGTAAAGGTTGAAACGAGATTTGAAGTTAAATACACAGAATATAACAACTAGCCATAGAATCATCAAATGGTTTAGGTTCAAAGGGACCTTGAAGATCATCCAGTTCCAACACCCCCTGCCCTGGGCAGGGACACCTCCCACCAGCCCAGGTTGCTCCAAGCCCCGTCCAACCTGGCCTTGAACACCTCCGGGGATGGGGCAGCCACAGCTTCTCTGGGCAACCTGGGCCAGTGCCTCACCACCCTCAGAGTGAAAAATGTCTTCCTGATATCTAATCTAAATCTCCCCTCTTCCAGTTTGAAGCCATTCCCATTCATCCTATCGCTACATGCCCTTGTAAAAAGTCCCTCTCCAGCTCTCCTGTAGGCCCCCTTCAGATACCAGAAAGCTGCTATAAGGTCTCCCCGGAGCCTTCTTTTCTTCAGGCTGAACACCCCAACTCTCTCAGCCTGTCGTCTCAGCAGAGGTACTCCAGCCCTCTGATCGTCTTCATGGCTTCCTGTGGACCCGCTCCAACAGGTCCATGTCCTTCTTCTGTTAGGGCCTCCAGAGCTGGACCCAGTACTCCAGGTGGGGTCTCACCAGAGCAGAGTAGAGGGGCAGAATCCCCTCCCTCGCCCTGCTGGCCACGCTGCTTTTCATGTGAATCACCGCTGTGAATACTGAGATTGAGTATTTGAGGGTGTATTGATATCTGTTGGGTTCTGGCACATCTGACATCTCTGTGTAGCTGTGTTTGGGCCTTAACGAGTGTGCTGGTATGGTCGTAATTACTAATGGCTCTTTGAAATTCAAACAGCTTTTGAGTTGTTCCTGCTTTCTTATAGGATTGTCTGGCCAAACCCTAGACTGTTTCCTATCTTTTTGAGTTTCTCCAGGTGTCAGAAAAAAAAGAGTCTTCTACTTCAGCATGGTCCAGGGACCCCTTGAAATCGTTGTCCATTTTTAACAGACTTTTGGTCTAAGAAAAATAAGCCTGATGTCAGGAGGCTTAGATTTGCTCTACGGAGGACGTCAGGAAAATACGTAGGACTCCACAGAGCAGCAAAGGTTGGGAAACCACTTTTAAGTAATTACATTAGCTAAACATGATATTAAAAGAGATAAAAAGATGTTTTTGTAACAGGTCACCGGGGCCCCAGTCCTCTTTCTCTATGTTGAATATGCAAAGATCGTGGTTCTCTGCATTACTCCAACTATCACTACATGCCCTTGTAAGGAGTCCCTCTCCATCTTTTTTGTAGGCACCTTCCAGATACTGGAAAGCCAGTGTGGCTTTCAACAGTCCAGTGATTAGTTTGCTAGTTACCAATTCTGAACCATATATTTGTCCATGGATGTGGCAGGCACCGCTGTACTGGGCACTGAGCTCTGAAGACCTGCACCCTGCAATTGGGTTGTGCTGTTGGCCTGTTGGTAACCTAGGCAAACCCCTCCAATCCTACCCATCGCATATTCCTCATCTGCAAAAAGCTACAACTGTACTGACCTCCTCAGTTAATACATTGTACCACATGGAGAGGGGTGGGCTTTTCCCCACGCCAGAAATTGGGACCTGTAGTTGGGGTGTGAGGTGGGAGTGAGGGTCCCATCTGAAGTTAGTGTGGTCCATGGCTGTGTTGTGACGAGCAAGGATGCAGCATCGCCCCCCGGGAGCATGCGGGTGCCAAGCATCCTGGGGAACCGCTGGCATTCCTCTCTGTGCTGGCTTGCAGCCTTTCTCACAAACCCAACTCTGTCTGAAGACCTTAAATTTCATGTTTGGGCTTATGTTTGAAGAGTGCTGCTCAGGAGCGGATAAAATGTATGGCTTTGGTTTGTTTTCAGAAATTAAGATGTTAGCTTATTTTCCCTTCTACTCTATTTATTATTCCACTCTAGATTTTATTTTCTTTCTCATCAAATAGCTTTTCGTTTGGTTGTTTTATTTTTTTGATATTTTTCTATACTTGTCTTCTGGTTGATAATGGAGATTACATGGTTTTGGTAGAATGGATAATATGTGCATTAATTTTTCTCCTAAAATTACTTAAAATGTCATCTCACTGAAGATGACAAATCAAGGTCCTTGTGAACATTCACACTATAAAACCAGTTCCGATTTACGCACCTTTTATTATTGTTGCCTGCATAAAAAAATTGTTAACTTTGTCAGAATACTGAAAGCTAAACATCTCTTCATTGTGAACACAGAAGCAATTTCGTTTTCAAGTGGCAAGGGGCAGAGTTTCTAATAAAAATGTAATTTGTAGCCTCTGACTGCAAATGCTTCTGTCTGTGCTAATTCTCATTTAAGTCATTGTAAAATGTGTGATATATCAGCTTAAACAGCTGCAATATCAAAGGCTTTAATTTTCATTATTATTTTTCCTTCCTATAACAGTTTTGGTAAAACTCAAATGCATCAGTAATAATGTTTCACTTTTATCTCATTATCAAATTAGTTTTACACTGCCTCAACCTGAGTTAAATCACTTAAATACCATTTAAAAATCAGCCATTAAGTTGTTTTGAATCATTCCGACAAGATACTCTTGCATGCACAGTAATTAATCTCTTATCCTTACTGCATTTGGGCAAAAAGGTGGAACAAGTTTTCTATAGATCGAGTGGGATGTTTTCTATAGGTAGAGAGGTGCGTGCCGGCTGCTGCCGCGGGGCTGATGCTCCTGCGTGCTGCATCCCTGTCCTCCACATGGGCTCCATCCCCGGCTCCCAATGGCTGCGTCACGGCTGCAGCCTCTCAGGCATTAACATCGATGGGCCGGTGAGTGCGGTGCTTTGCAGGATGTCTGGGGAGAGTTTGCTTTCCTTGCTTCCTTCACCAAGGAAAAAATTCCTCCTTTTAATTTGCTTTGGGAACCTGATGTTTTCCCCAAGGAGAAAGTGTTTGGTCCTGCCAAATGCCTGAGTTGTCACACAGTTAAAAAACAGCAGCTGGAGGTAATTCACAGACAGCCAGGGACATCCCTAAATACTTCACTAGAGGACACCCACTTTGTACCTGCACACACCTCCCAGTAGGGAATCAACGGCATCCTTGAGGTCCCCTCCCTGTGCAACTGGGAGGATGTCTTTAGCCATCTCTGTCACGGATGTCAGTGCTTCACTACATGATTTGTGAGTTCTTGCAGTGGAGCAGGATTTTGGTGGGATGTCAGCATGCTGTTTTGGGGGGGGAGGGGGGTCTGTGGGCTTTGTGAAACGTGTTCTTGGACTGCTGGCAGAAATGAAGCAAATAAATCTGCTCCTGCTGTTGTTTGTGAGGCTGCTTCCAGCTCTGCCTCCCACCGCTGGGCCCTCCGTTCCCTGCCCAGCCTTCTGCCGTACCAGTGCTCCTTTGCTGAACCTCTTCTGTCCATTTTTATCTCTTCCATGGATCTGAATAATCACAGAAAAGCACTACTGAGAGCTTTTTCTAGTCTTTCTCTGTTGCTGGTAAGGCATCCAGGGCTGGTATTGACAGCTCGATGTGGGTCTGGCTGGAGCGGTGCTGGTGGCTGGAGGCTGCTCCCAAGCGCGCCGCCCGTCATCCTGCGCTGTCGGACACAACCCGCCTGGTTGGTGTCGGGGCTCAGATGCTTGGCTCGAGTCTGTTTTCTGTTTGTGTTTCTCTCGGGCAAATGAGGCTGAAAAAAGAAACTGGAGGGACTGAAGTAGAGCGTTCTCATGGAGAGAAAAAAAAAAAAAAAAAAGATGCAAAACACAAAGCACCATTTGTGCTCAAATTTGGGGGGTTGAGGGGGAGGACAGCACTGTTCAGCTCCCATAGATGTCTTGGTTTTCTTCAGCTAGAGAAATGCTTTGATTCTATTCTATTGTTAATTAACCACTCTGAGAAAAAAATACATTTGTAAATGAGGCGGGAGACAGCTTCAGGACTCTGCACTGACTCCTGCCAAGGCAGGCAGTCTCCTGGTTCTCCTTCACCCGTGCAAATGCTCTGGAGACCGACCCAAGGGTAGGTCACTGCTGCAGAGCTGATGCCCCCCCTGATACCAAAACCTTGCCACATAAACCCCAGTACACCCAGCAGGATATGCTCGTTCCTCTTCTGGCAGGAATGTTCTTGAGGGGTTGTCTCTGCCAGTCTGTCTTTAACGATGGCAATTCAATGTCGTATGCCTATATTCACGTGGAAGCCCACAAATAATTCCGCTGCTGGAAATGCCTGGCGAGTCAAGCTCTGTTTGTTGAGAAAAGGGGCACAAACTGGCACCGGTTCATATTTTGGTTAAAGGTTACTGGAGACATTTCAATAGGGTGACTTCTTTGAGAGTTTAATGGCAATTCCACATAGAGTGAGGATAGCGGCTTCTGCCTACGAGTAGCTGTAAGTGGCCAAACCTTGTTCAAAAGCCATGTTGTAGTTGGAAAAGTTGACTGCGTCTTTTCGAGGACCGTTTGAATTTGAGGTCAGTTATTTTTACTTCTCCATTTTGTTCTGGTTAAATATTTTCACTTGCTCTCAGAACAATAGCTCCCACCACACTGAAGCCTTCTCCCAGTGTGGTGGCTTTTCCTACCTCCTCCCGTAGCAATCCATGCAGCGCCCAAGGGTCTCATCTCCTTAGTTTAGCTAAATATAGACTTTTCAAGCCCTTGTGCAGAGCCTAATCCATACCTTTACTAAGCTTAACAAGCTGATTCCAGCGGCATAAGCAGCTGACGCAGCTTTGTGGGTAGAGGAATCCTCTACATTCTCTTATGCTTGCTCTAATCTGCCAGGGTTTGTTTAAATTTTCTACTGCTTAATCTGGTATTTTACTGCCTGTACGTACTTGACTCTGAGGGCTGGATTGTTGTGATGATTTTTCCTGTCTGCAAACTTACTCTTCAGTTTTCCATGCTGTCTGCCCAGGGAGATCCGATAATTTGGTATTTTTTCAAGTAGCTGTTTTAAAAAAAAAAACAAGCAAACAACAAACAGCCAAATCTGCAGTTGCTTTTACACAATTCAGAAGTAATGTCCTGTTCACAGCCCAAACTCACCAAAAATGAGCATTTCTCTGGCTTTGCAAAGCTTCTTTCCCCCTGGACTCTTTGCTTTGAAGGGAGCTAGGTTCCGTACGTGTACTGGTGGCTACAACAGGATAAGAATATCCCCAAAGGTTTCTGGCAGAATCTTATTTTGACAAAATGTTTACACCAGTTGTAAAAAAGATTTCTTTCCATATCTTAGCCAGGTTAGCTTTCTCCACCTTGGTTTCCAACTCAATATGGGGTTTGTTGATGCTCTTTTCTAAAAGTGAGTAGGTCGGTGGTTTGTGATCATGATGCTCACAGTTACACGTCACCGAGTGCCTTGGATTCAAAAGTGTTTTCAACCCCCCTTTGTGTATTTGAGCAGTTACTCCTCCTGCTTGCAGGTGTTTGTGTGTGCGCTCACTTATGCCGTGTGCACCCACACACCTGTGCGCTTCCTGCCAAGGTCATCGCAAGAGCTGTGAGCTCCATGAAGCCGGGGAGCTGGTTCTCAGCAGCGGGGACCTGCAGGGCTTCAAAAAGCGTCGAAGAGGTGGACATGTGTGACCGTGCGTTGTCTTTCCTTTGTCCCGACACCTTCCCGTCTGCCAGCAACCAGCAGTTTAGGGCCTTCCTACATCTAGACCATCACGTTTAGCGATTACCGGTGTGTCCAACCTACATGAATGTCTCTAATTATTTAACTTGTTTGTCGTTTTGGACACTGCAGTATTGTCCTAAAGAGCTTGAGCACAGTGAGAATGGTTTGGGAGACTCGGTAAGTTGCTTGACAGAACTGGCCAGCCTGTTGCCTTGCCTGTGGGAGAGGACCAGGCATCTTCTCCTCTGCTTCCTATGGGTCAGAGCCAGCCGCTAAAAAACTCTGAATCTGTCTTCCTGCACTAATTGCTAGTCTGCACTATAAGGAGGCTGAACACTGCTGTATGAATGGAGATGGCATTACCATGACCCGTGCCTGAGCCCTTTCTCTGACAGAAGAGCGGTATCAGTGTTTTCCTGCTAACTGAAGAGCAATGAGAAGGCATTTCAGGCTGTGAAGTAGAGAAACTCTGAGAGTGCTATTATCGCGGTGTGATCTGGCCTTGTTTTTGCAGGTGGCTAAGGTGAAGCTATCTTTGTTGCCTCTTGTGGCTCCTCTTGCCTAGCTGAGCTCTCATGGAGCCTTGGCAAGAGGGCCGTAGCTCACAGCACCGAGCTCAAACTCCTTTTTTCTGTGTTGCAAACGTGCCTTGCAGCATGGGCAGCTTCACAGCGAGCAAGAAGGAGCTTTTTCCTGTTTGCTTTCCCTGCGTCAGAAGGAACGGTGCCGTTCTGGAGTTGGATTGTTTGGCTGGCTGCTCGGCGCTCCGACTGCGCAACAATTTCTTATCTTGGGCACTTCATTCCTTTGCAGTTTGGTTTTGTTTTTCCCCAGCGCTGTGTGCCGCCGGTGGATTGCATTCACGCGGCGTGCCCGCAGGCTGCGCTGTGTTCTTGCATATGTTGTGCCATCCAAAAAGAATCTCAGTGGGTGTTCTAAGCAGCTGCCATGATATAACCCATCTTCTTGGCAGCCTGAAGTGCTGTGTGTCTTCTTTTCCTTCTCGTCTTCATATATCGTAGTAGAGATGGAGCCTATAGAAGTCTTGCGTATGGTATACCTTGCCAAGATTACTCTGGTCCCTAGCAGCTGTCCATACATGCTCGGTAAAGAAGATGCGTTTTGTTAATTAGGTTTATGTGGGATGGTGCTTGGAGAACTCTGGGTAAATACAAAATGGTCTTCCTGGGGAAAAAAAAATAATCTTTGGGACTCTCTGCCACCTTTTAATGATGTTCCACAGTGTGTGGTAGTGGGCTTCTGACTGACACCCTTTTAAGCACCACATCAGGAACGTGGGCTGCTTTGTATTAGCTGTTAGCAGTCGGTATAGCTGCGTAGTAAATGCATGGCTTATTGGGGTTTGGATTTTTTCATTATTAACTGCATGCTTGCATTTTTGGAGATGGACTCGAGCTAATGTAATATTTGCCTTCATGTTTTCCAGCTGTGTGGGTGTTGAAGAAGAAGAGGCACCAGACATCGACATCTATCATTGTCCAAATTGTGAGAAAACCCACGGAAAGTCTACTTGTAAGTATACTTGCACAGCTGGTCCTCAGATACAGAGCAGATTCTGTATGATTAAACAAAAGAAGCTGCTTTTTTTTTTTCTTTTCTTTTCTTTCCATTACAAGAAGACACACCAAAATATCATGTGTCATAACTATTAGAATTCAAACCATTAGGTGGATTGTGGAGTTTTGGGTGCAGCTCCCGTCTCGGCCTCGGGCAGTCTGCGTGAGCTAATGCCAGGCACCTTACCAGCTTCGGTCCCCAGTCCCGGCGATGAAAACGCTGCTCCCTTCCCCACGCGGAATTAACAACTGTGAAGGTGCTTAGTCCTGTGGGCTAGAAAAATCCTCCAGAGACAGCTAGTTCTAATACAGTGAGTTTTGGAAACTACATGGTGTTTTTTGCCTTTGGATGAGAAGAGTAAGAAACTGTATGTTACGCTTGGCCTGGATATAAAACTGTAGCGATTTCAGTGGCAGTCAAAATTGCAGGATGCACCGAGGGTGCCAATTCTTGCAGTTCTTTCACAGGAAAATGTTCTCCTGAGTAAAAGTGACAGTTGATCTCAGTGGGAGTTTTGTCTGGGAAAGAACTGTAGGATGTGTTTGCTTTGGTCAGATGAATTCACAAATTCTTACTATTATACAATGGAAAAAAAAAAAAGAAAGAAAAGAAACCAATCCCTGTGAAAGATGAAATGCTTTACTTGAAAGGCATTTACTGTAAATAAGCAACAATGATGCGGAGGTTCTCACTGCATCGCAACCTTACAGCAACACACAGAGGAAGAGCTCTGTGCTCATCTTCCAGGAGTCAGAGGAATCGTAACATTCCTTTTTCAGTGCAATACCGGGGATGGCTGGAAACTGACTTCTTCTGTGTTAAAAATTCAGTAATTTTAAAAGCAAGCAATTATTTCTGCACTGCCTTAAAAGTTAAAGTTTAAAAAATTTCTAGGGAGGAAGGGGAGGAGTCTGAAATGTTCTTTTGGGGGCAAAAATGGGAATTTTTTCAAAATCAAGCGTGAACCTGAATGACCTGCAGCTGTTCCCGTCTCCCAGATGGTCTGCTAACAACTTTGGCCCAAGCAGGGCACCCGCAAATTGAGCAAGCTGGCAAAAAAGCCCTTGGGAGGCTTGTTCTGAAAGACTTAACAACATCAATATGTACCCGCAAAATGTTTTGATTTAAAAGAGTCAGCCTTTCTAATGTTTTGCTGGAAGATTTCTGACAAACGCACTGGAAATTGGTCAAACAAATAACCGCAAATCATCTTCGAGTGAACAATTTGGTGTTGGAATGGGTTGGGTTGAAGAGGGGGGTGTGACTGCAGAGACTCCCAGGCTGGTACTGACCCAGTATAGAAGCAGCAGCACAGGATTTCTCGCCTCTCTTAGTTTTGTACAACATTGCGAGGCGTCTGCTGCTTTGATTTCTTTCACTTAGCTTTGAATTATGAATGATGAAAGGCACCTACTTTTCAGTGCGAGGGGAAAAAAAATCAGACAGAAGCAGCAAAAGTCGATAAACAGGAACTAAATATCAGTTCTATAAAAACTGTGGTGCATAATCTTAGAATTGAAGAAATGGCAGTTTCGATAAAAAGATGACAAGTTTAATTTGCCAGTTAGGATGAGGAGAGTTGAATAGACGACAATTTTCTGATGCTTTAAAGAAGGTTTTTGGCTATCCAGTTTTTTTTTCTGCGAATAAAAATGGGAGTTGGCAGCACGTCCCTCAGTCTGCATCATGCAGCACGGCAGAAAGTGCTCGTGGAGTGCTGTCACTCGTTCTGGTCTCGTCAACGTATGAGGTTATCAGTGCAGTCGGGAAACAGAACATTATATAATTCTGCAGTGGAGCAATACGACTTTGTTTTCTCCCTTCAAATGCGTTGCAGAAAGTTTAACGATGTACAAAACCTATCGTCAAAGTGGTTGAGTGTAAACATTTGGGGAACATTGAAACGTTGGTTATTGATAACCTTACCTTGAGTTTTGGTGAAGTATGAGATGACAGGTTCTCCAGCTGCATAGCCGTTTTCACCCTTCACTCATGGAATCGTGGGTCCCGTTGAAAAATAAGGCTGTTATCCTGTAGCCCCTCCTTGCGGAGTGCAACAGGCCAGGAGAGTTAAACGACCGATTAAACGAAGGCAGGAACAGCTTGGCTGAGCGCGTTCATTCTGTCAGGCATTTGTATGCAGGGCGTCCTGCTGCACGGCGCTTGGCCTCTGCAGGGACTTCTGTGAGATGATCGCTCCCCTTGGTTATGAATTGTTACAATCTATATTTAAACTGGTTATCTAGCGGTATCGGTTTTGAAATAAATGAGTAAGTGTTGTGCCAGAGCCAGTTGTTCACTGGCAGGATTTAATTATTGCAAGATTAGCAAAGGGAAACACAGACACCGATTGTCTGTTATGCAACTCGTCTGGATTTAAAAATATATGTGTATTTCTGGAGCACGCATTCCGCAATATATGTTTTCCAGATGTCAAATTTAAAAATCGTTTTCTTCTTCTTACATTTTTCCACTTTACCAATGTGGCTTAGTGGCTACTATTTCAGAAGATTGCTTCCCGTCATATGACATCCTAAACCATTTTGGTTTAATGAAATTTGTAGGGACTCCTCTTTGGGAAAACTTATGCACATTCACACCAAATTTTCTGACATCATTTAAATAAAATGCAAGTGCTTTGTTTAGGCAGACTTGACTCAGTTTCGTCACGTGGTCCGAACTGTTTGGTTTGATTGCTCTCATTTGCAGCAGTGAAAATCAGGAGAAATTCTTTGGAATGGGTGAAGTTACATAAATGCAAGCAAACCAAAGGCAGGCTGAAACTAGTTTTAAGGAGTTACAAACTTGAATATAAATCAATAGAGGACTAACAGGGTGTTTCTAGGTATCCCTTCTTCATAAATACCTTTGAAATAATATAAGTCTACCTTTGAAGTCTAGAATTATTCATTTCGAGGTACAGTTTTCAGAAAAATATATTTCCTTTTTCCTCCAGAGAGTTTTCTATAGAAGGAGAGGGTTATACTTTGCAATGGTCCAGTTTGGATCAGAGAGCTCTACAGAACAAGAAATCTGTAATCATTTAAGAAAAAGTGGCCTTTCTGGCCACAGCTAGTATTTGTTGCACATGTTAATGGGCCTTTAATCCTTGCTGTGGTGTTCATGGTAAAGATGAAACATAAAGAGAATGGCTGAAAATGGGCCAAATGTCATTTTTTTGATGTAGTAATGGACTACAGCACCCGGCTTTCTGCCGTCCAGGAGGGTAGCAGCTCCTGGGGAGAGTGCTGGCGGCCGAGGCATCTTTGTGGCCCCTGCGTGAGAGGTGGATGGGAGAGGTGGACAGGAGAGGTGGACCAGAGAGGTGGGTGGGAGAGGTGGACGGGAGAGGTGGACGGGAGAGGCGGATGGGAGAGGCGAATGAGAGAGGTGGACTCGAGAGGTGCATGGGACAGGTGGGTGCAAGAGGTGAATGGGAGAGGTGGACAGGAGAGGCAGGTGAGAGAGGTGGATGGGAGAGGTAGATGGGAGAGGTGGACAAGGGGAGGTGGATGTGAGACGTGGACAGTTGAGGTGGACGGGGGAGGTGGATGCGAGAGGCAGATGCTTGCCGGCGCTCGGTGCCGAGCGAAATAACTCCCTGCTGCTTTTTGAAGAGTCCCAGTGAATTTCTTAATTCAGCACTGATTTGCTGCCTTTATTTCTCCGCACGCCACGCTATCTGCAATGTAATAAAAGAACATGCTAATATGATAAACTCTTTAATTTTCACTGTGGCAAGCGACACCTGTTTCACTGGGACTTGTGCAAAGAGTCCCAGTGTCAGTTCAGATCTGCTGAGAGGGGGAGGAGGCAGTCGTCGGAAAGGGAAGGAGAGGAGGAAGGTTTGGCATTCATGGAGGGCTTGTTTCCTTTGTTACCAGGAGCATTGAATTAATACACTAAGCCTGAGAGTCATTAAGATAAAGAACTAGCAGCTTTAATGAATATATCCAGCTAGGCTGGAGAGCTGCATGGAACTAATAAAACCAACATGCTTTGTGCAAAACCTGGGATGGATTCGTTGGGAGATGTCTTTACTTGAGTTATTCCAGGGTTGTGGTCAGGAAAACAAAGTTAGCTTTTTCCGAACCTCATGTCTTATAGCTGTGGCCTCCGGATTCCTTTCTTAATGAAAAAGTATGTGGGTCTGTGTGTATGTGCCTGTGCAAAGAGCGAGGAAAGAGTGCCGTCCGTGCGTGGTTACTGAGGAGCCTGGTTCCTCCCTTAGCTGTTTGGAACAGTAAGAAAAGCCTGAGGTCTTGATTTTGGGGTAAAATACTGACTTTTATGATTTAAAACAAGGGCAAAAACTAAAAGAAAGCTGTGGCATATGAAAATTCTACTAACAGAGGCTTGAATGGTATGAACACGCACTTGGGACAAAAAACAATGTACTCCCCAAATGAGCATGTCTGGACGGGCTGTGGAGGCAGGAACAGCTGAGGGAGATAGTGCTGACTAAGAGAAAAAGCTGGACCAGTTTTTCTTGCTCTGCACTATCTGGCTGTCAAAGTGGCAAGGCAGAACTGCATTGACGTTTGACTTACTTATTTGTGCTTGTTCCAGCTGACCCTTTTTCCATGATGAACTTGCCTGTGTGTCTCATGCACTGGGAGCGCGGTCGGGGGGGGCCGTCACTCTCCTGTCGTCGACTTAAGGCCTCAGCCTGGCTCGCTTTTCAAAACCTAGAAATAAGAGGAGTTCTAAAAATTGCATTTGTGATGCCCTCGCATCTTTTTCTTTTCTTTTTCCTTTTTATGTGCATGCTGTGTGCAGGGTGTAATTCAAAGCCCATCAAAATTGATGTCAAATCTGCCTCTGCTGGACAGACTTATAGACTAAGGTAATTCATGACAAATATATTCCTAAAGATCTATACTGCATATTGAGAAGGCAGAAAAAGTGGCTTTCTAAGAGTTTTATGATAAGGATTAAGTGTGTAGCCTGGCAAGTACAAAGCGTCCAGAGCCTGTGTTTGCATAAAGCCTGCGGTAGCTGTGCAGCTCAGTAATTATCCGTCTGGTTGCCCTTATGTTACAGAAAGAACATTGTTCGGTATGTAATAGATCTTCAGGCTACAGTATAATTGTCTAATGGTGAATTGAGAGCAATATTCAAATTTGCAGTGCAGCATAGTAGGGGTTCCCTCTTCTCTGCTCGCGTAAGAAATGAAATGAAGATTTGTCCTTCTTTCAAATGTGAAATGAAATGAAAGCTTGTCCTTCCTTCAAATGTCTTAATAATTAACTTCTACCTAACATACGGTACTGTCCAATTCATTCTTTTTCAGTGAAAAAGAAAAGAAATTGGCATAAACACGATACTGGACAGACGACAGAGGTCAAACCTGTACAGAACGGGAGCCAAGTCTTCATAAAGGAACTTCGAAGTCGTACTTTTCCAAGGTGGGTTGTTGAGCTGCATGCACAGACGGGGCTGTTGGGGTAGAGCATTATATAGTAGCCAGTTTCCTGTGAAGCTGGTGATGATCCCTGCTGAAAGCATTATTTAGTACAGAGTAATGAAGTTTAAATGAGTGCTGTTTTATTGCAGATGGCCCTGGCTCTTCCCTTTTTTATATTTGTGCAGCCATATTAAAATCTACTCTTGATTGAGCCCCGTTCCCGTGAATTTCCGTAGAAGCTGGTATTTGTGAAGACAAGAACAAGAATGTGTTTGGCCCCTGCAACGTTCGCTTGCATAAGAAA
Organism: Vanellus vanellus; assembly: GCF_965231255.1. Classification (NCBI taxonomy): domain Eukaryota; kingdom Metazoa; phylum Chordata; class Aves; order Charadriiformes; family Charadriidae; genus Vanellus; species Vanellus vanellus. Next base: position 24,983,780 of record NC_138914.1, on the reverse strand, counting down.
CCAGCCAATTTATTGCATAGAATTATCCAGTTCTCAAAAATACCAATGGTTTTGCTGAAGTCTGTCTCCATCTTGAAAAGAAGAACAATGACATCCTCAGTTGCTACGGTCACAAAGGCTGTCTTATTTGGGGTAATGAATAGCACTAATTGTTAGGTGACATGTTCCACACTTTATTAGGCTGCTTCACAGCCATTTGTAAGAGTGATGATTTTCTTCTGGTCCTTTAATGTAGGCCTTAGCCCAATAAATCCTTAATTATTAATGACTAATTATTTTAGAAGAATCCTCGGAGACTAGTAAAGTATACTTGGTAAACACAAAACTTCTTTCTTTTTTATTGCGAATTTAATTTCACATTTAATTTCAGATACTGGTCTTAGGCTGGTTAAGGAAAAGGCTGAAAATACCTCTGCGAAGTGTTTGTAGCAGTGTGTTTCACTGAACTCAGGTCCCAGTATTCTTCCTTGGGGTGTTTGTGTTTTTTTTTTTTTGTATACAGAGCAATTTGCCAGATTGCAAAGTTAATTTTTTAAACAAAGTTTAAGGCTGAGGCAGAATGATTTCAGTAACCTGGGGTGACCTCTGAGGTTGCACTCACATATGCAGTAGCTCCGAGTCACCCCCAAATTGTAAAAAAAAAATAGGGACCCCCAGGTTTTTTTGTTTGTTTCTCACATAAATGTGCACATAAGAAAATCCTGCTGCCAATTAAAGTTTGTGAGAAAGAAAGGTCTGTAGTGAAAATGAGCATCTGCAAGTTCAGGCCTCCGACATCTACACTTGCGCCATTAGTAAAACCACGTCATGTTGAGAAATTTTCTCTTTGGAAGAAAATGAATGAAATCTGCAGATGTTCACAGAACAAAACCCGACGCTCGTCAGTCAGAACATGGTGAACGGAAAAAGAGGTTTTCCGTTCAGCGACAGAAACGATCATTGCTGATTCGCAGCGCACGAGAGTGAATTACAACCCACAGCTAGTCCCTTGGCGCGGCTCGGATCAAAAGGAAGAGCAAAGAGAGCAAAAAGGCAAAAAATATAATTCATGTCATTCTGCTCCTTGAATGTTTAATTACCAAAAAAAAAACATTACAGTAGCAATAGTAGTAGTCATAATAATTAAATTGAGGGTTCAGGTACTTCAGGGTGGGTGCTAGACTCTCCATTTTGGCATGATCATTACTAGATGCTCTGGTATTGATCTCTCTTTACAACTATGTGTAAGTTGCCGTGGCACATATAGAAGCAAATCAGACTCGAAAAAGTAGGTGAGATATATATGGGCACTGTAAAGTAAGTGCAGAGGTTTAGGGGTGAATCATGGTTTGCTTCTTGCTCCTTAAAATCTCCACCCTCGTTCTTTGCACGTTGCCAACTCTCACATAAATGAAGAACACTTCTTTTAATTAATTTTTGATTAAATTTCCCTCCTGATCAGCCACTGCCGATGCACTGTGGCTGGGGTGAGGCAGAAATAAGCTGGGTTTCTACAGCTTATCCCTCCTTGTGTCTGGCCATCTTGTTCTCCAGGGTTCAAACCCCATTGGGGTGGCCAGAGTGCGCCCCGGGTCCAGGGTTTCCCCTGGTGGGGTGGCTGGTGGAGGAGCCCCCACAGTGAAGGGTGTCGGGGGCTCTGCCGCAGGTTGGGCTTTGTGGGGCGGCCAAGGTGGTGAGGCCTGAGCCTGCCGGCTACCATGGCAGCACTTACCGCCTTCTCCCCTTTCCCGCTGTTTTTTGGGGCTGTATGAAGACGTGAACTGTAGTTTGGAACTGCTGCAGGAGAGGGCAGTCATGAATTAGCCATAACCCCGTGGGGAGGTAGTGCTTTTTGGGGTGAATCTTCAAGGTTTTGCTGTTCCTCCTGCCGGCAGCCTTCACCCCGGCCTGCTGGACGGTTTTGGAGCATGGCGAACATACTACACACAGCAAGGGGTGCCTTTGGGGCTGATGGTTGTTCATAAACAGTCACTTCTTACTCCAAATTCAAAGTGTTCTACTCTTGAAAAGATCTAGGAATGGGATTTGAATTTCCCTTGCGAGTTGTGTGTGCAAATAGCCAGTCGTCTGATGAAGCTGCCCTTTCCGTCCGCCTTCTGACACCCTCCCAGGAACTTCAAAATTATTTAAAACTACTTAAAAACGATTTGCAAAGTATTTCCTGGGCAATTTATTTGAGATTATGTAACATTTTAAATCTTGACTTCTTTAGAGCGGAATGTTTAACGCTAATTTCTTTAACATTGTTCTCTGGTAACTCAACAGATCCCTATAGTGAAGGGAAACGGTCTTTCTCCATAAGCTGTTATTTTAGGAGTTTCCAGTAGTTGGTGCATGAGGCTCAAGTAAATCAATTCCGGATGATTTTAGCATGCCCTGCATGCTTTGCAATAAATGGCTTTTTGGCTTTTGTCTTGCCCACCTAATTCACATATTATTGCTTATTCATAACGTTTTCCTTTCGGTCGTGAAATGCAGAAGATGCCAAACTCTGTGTGGAAGCATCTCACCGTTGAATCTGTGCTTACTCTTTCAGTGCTGAAGATATAGTCGTGAAAGTGCCAGGCAGCCAACTAACAACAGAGTATTTGGAAGAAAATGGCTTTGCAGAGCCCATCCTCGTCCCAAAGAAGGACGGCCTGGGTTTGTCCGTACCCGCACCCACCTTCTACGTCAGCGATGTTGAAAACTACGTTGGTGGGTATCTGGCAAGCAGGTGGCATTGTACTGTTTGGAGCTCACCTGCTTTTAAAAAATATATATTATTTGTATAAAAAAAAGTAAAATATATTGTAAAATATTGTCTATGTCTTGAGCTGTGCTGACTTCAGTATTTGTTATGTAGTGGCAACTTGTAATTAGCAATTAATTCACTCTTGTTTCTTGTACCAACTTGTGTGTCCTCCAATGAGCCCGAGCCATACTGCATTGTGCTCCATAGCGCTGCGTGACAATGAGCGATCATGGTAGTATCAAAAAATTGTTTCTTCAGGCCAGGTCTTAATTGATTACTGCCATCTCGCTTTGTATTGAAGGAATTACTAGAGTGAGACTCCTGCTCTGCAAAGGGAGTACATTTTAAAACACTGCTGTCAGTGAGAGCTATTTTCATTGCTGCCGGTCGTTTGGATTCATTTTGGCATCCTCCTGTCTCTACCCTGAGCAGGGTAGTGTACTGCATCTTCTCACAAGTCATCACATCATCCCACCTTGGAAGACACACCTTGGCCAGGAGCTGTGGAAGTGCTCTGAAGTCGCTTGTCCCGGCATCCTTCTTCCTTTAGCATGTGTGATCTTGCCTCTTGTCCTCTCTCGCTCTGTCCCTCCTCTGTGTCACTTTCTGTCCGATTCTCTCTCCTTCCAATCTTCTGGCAAGGCATCGGCCTTTTGGAGCCATGACTCCAGCTCCAGCGTATCTGTCTGCGTTTCATGGTCCCTTTATCTCCTTACGTAGTCTGCTAACCACCCCCTCCTCCTGCACTCTCCTTCCCAGGCTGTTGACCTCTTCCCAAACTGGAGGGTGCTATTGCCAGCCACGGGGCTTCTTGACTGTATCTATTGCTTTTGCAGGGATTGTGTGCGGTGAGATAACTATGAATAAAGGAGAATTCAAGACCCCTGATTTTATTGTTCTCTCTCTCCTGTTGCTTCTACGGGAAACATATTTTCCTTGCCCATCTGTTACACTTAGCAGATTTTCTTGTATGGCCTAGGTGATCCTTACGCATCTGCTGGCTTTCTCTCAGCCTGTAGCTGAAATAATCTACCCTACCGACAACACAGTTAGTTGAAAAGCTGAGGGGAAGAACACGGCTTGTTTAATCTGGAGCTGGCACCAGATTTGAAAGTGGACGGAACAAATACGCCCTAGTGTAACCTCCGTGGGGTTAGTTCGCTTGAACGGGATTTCCCAGGCAGGGATTTATCTCGCTGTTTTGTAGGTTATTACATTGGACCTAGAATGTCTTTTAGAAACAATCTGAAGTAAGCAGCGGAGGACAAAGCACCACAACCGAGACTGCCAAATACATCATTACTGTTCTGGCGTCTCATGAAAAAACAAATTGATTTTTTTTTTCCTCTCCTAATGTGAAAAAAAGCTATGAATGAAACACTGGAAGGGGAAAAATAAGGCCAATTAAAACTGGAGGGAAGAAAGACTGGAGAGATGCTTTCCTTGCAGAAAGGATAAGAGAGTGTGCTTAGACATGGGCCCTCTTTGAAGCTCTGACTTTCTCCATGTGGTCTCTGGTGTGCCCAGTGTTAAATTCCACTAATTGACTAATACTGTTAGTATTAACACTGGAGATTTATATCCAACAAGGTCTGTTAGAGGAAATGTGTAAGTACTAGAAGCTTATTCTCTGTACTCTAATACAGAGGGGATTGATACTTCATAGGTGTAATTTTGGGTAAAATAACAAAAAGTCAATTGTTTTGGTGGCAAACCTGAAATATCATGTTAAAAAAATGGGAATATCGCTGCAAAACTCCTCCTCAGTTATAGATTTCATAAGCAAAAATTTAAAATAGAGCATAGGAGAACTTACAATTTTGAGAAATCAGTTTGACAAGATATCCTGTACAGTATTGCACTCTGTCTCCAGTCGTGAGACTTTTACTGCGTGGTGGGTAGGGCTTACTCTGGGGATATGCAGGTATTTGCATATGCTTTCCACCACGCAAATAAAATCCATAATGAAATGAATAGACTCAAAATATCATTAATCCTTTAAGATAAAAACTACAGAAATAATTACGTCAGGGGCATGAATACAAACCCACCATTTTACACATACATGTTTTGTGTATATACATGTCTTTTGTACATATATGTATATGTGTATACGTGTATAAACAACAGGGAAGATACAAAGGCTGAGAAGATAAGAACATCAAAAGACGGAGATGTTCCTTGAAATGTTGATGGGCCCCCAAGCGTAGAAAATGGGGCGAGTCAGGCTGCCTTCAATCTTTCTTTGTCATTGAATTAATTTTTAGGACCAGAGAGGAGTGTTGATGTCACTGATGTCACCAAACAGAAAGACTGCAAGATGAAGCTCAAGGAATTTGTGGATTACTACTACAGTACAAACAGGAAAAGGGTCCTCAACGTGACCAACCTGGAGTTCTCTGACACGAGGTGAGAGTCCAGCCCGCGGCACTGCGCAGTGGCCGGGACACATGGCAAGGGCAGTTTGGACAGCCTCTGCCTTCTCCGCTGCTTCCCTCGTTAGGAGGTACTGCTTTAACCATGGGGTAGCACCTTCTTGTTGCTCTGGCTCTCCACTCCATCCTCCGCATGCAGCCAGTTCAGGCAAAGCATAGAAAAGAAAGTGCTATTTGCTATACGAGGAGAATGGTACCTAGCGAACTAAATGGGCTAGTGTTTGTCCAGGTAATTCACACCCGCGCATCGTTGGCAGGCACGTGCCGTCAGCCTTCGCATACCAGAACAGAACATCTTGGCACCTTTCTGTTCTGTTTTAACTCTAGTAGTATAGATATAGTTAATTCCTTGCAACTAGATAGTAGTGTTTTGTAACTAGAGCATAACTTGATGCTCCAGGAGCAAATTTGCTACCCTGTCCTGGTGGTGAATGCTAATGTAGTATGTTCCTGGTATGCTCAGAGGTACTTTGATATAGCCGGACACATACTGGTGAGACAAAGACAGGAGGACAGACAGGACCACAGAGGTATGATAAAACTGTATGTGGGAGAACACGGCCATAAGGGCTCTTATTTTTTAATATTCTCTGTTATTTTCTGGTGAGATGGGAATCCCAATGGAAATAAGGCAGCGACAGCCCTTCCTCCAGCTTAAGGTGATCTAGAATCACGGTGATCTCCAAGCGTCCTCGGAGTATTCTTTTTTAAAACGGGTTGTGCAGCGGTGAGCATCCTACTTGTATAGCACAGGTCTGAGTGCATTGTATACTGCTTAGTGAAATCCTCCGTTTAAAGTAGCGGAGAGTAAGTAAATAGATGAGCTGTGGCTCTAGAGGTGGTGTCGCATGTCACTGGATGTCCGTGAATGAGGGTAAGTTTGAAATTTCTATAATTTTGTAATCCTATACCACGCATTATAGCTGTAGTTTCAGTGCTTTGGCGAGTTAACCCATAGTCTGTATGACAGCAGTTCAGAACTAGAGCGACACTGACTTCTCGATGGGAAGTTGGGGGCCGTGACTGTGCGGAGTAGCTCTGAATTTGAGGCTGAGGGGCTTTAGTGATGCAGCGAGGCAGAGGTAACAGTGCCGGCTGTGTGGGCGTCACCCATCCTCAACGACAGGGAGCCTACTATTCTCATGTTTTTTCTGTTTCAGATATGGGGTAATTAGCCGATGTGAATGCCTAAGCGTTCAAGTTACTGCTTTGTGCTTTATATAGCTGTATTCATCACCTGAGCTCTGCTTCTATTCCAGAAGTAGGCAGATGCAGTTATAATCTGTGGAACTTCATGCAACCGTGCAGATCATTTCTACAGTTCTTGCAGTCCTTCTAGAAGGGAAGTGTCAGAGAAGGAAGAGAGTCCTTTATATACAAACGCTACGCAGAAGATGATGAGCGTCAACATAAAAATAAAGAAAGGCTGTTTTGGGGAGCATTCCATTTTAGCAAGAAGACTTAATGTAGCCTTAAAAAAGAAGGCTGATGAATAATTACAAGCTCTTTTTTTTTTTTTTAAAGCCATTACCTTTAGCCCTGTAGTTAGTGTTTTAGTAGCGCACACCCATTTCTGCAGAAAGCATCTCTAGTAATTACAGGCTTCAAAGATTACCAGTATCTTCAGTTGAGATTTTCTTAGCTTTCTGCCATTATCCCAGAATAACGGGAGGTCTTTTGTTCTGCAGGACTGCTGGAGCTGTCACTCATACGCTGCTAATTTAGACATTAACTAGCAAATATTTTATTTCTTAACATAGACAGTGACACTTTAATTGAATGCACTGCTCCATCTTTCCCTGCCATTTTAAAGGGAGCTATTGTTATCAGGTGTTTGACAGTGAGCATAAATGACACATGGGAGCATTTAATTTTAGTTTGAAGTGCAGATACGCTTAGTGACCTGATATTTTAGAGTCTCCAATAGTGAACCTCCACCCCCTGCAAATATTAGTCCAAATTTTGGATGATTTAAATATAAAATTCAGCACTTCTAATACGTGTTTATCATGCCACTACTGTGATATATAGTATCTATAGTATCTTAGCTGTGATATATAGTATCTATGATATATTTATTATAGATACACTACATAAATTATATAAATAAATATATGCAATATGAATATATGCTGAATGTAAGTAAATATATTCATCTGTATAAATTATATAAATGAATATTATATATATTTTATATTATATATATTTTATATTATATATATTTTATTTTAAATTTTTTTTTATTTTATTTTAAATATATGCATGTTGTCAACCCAAATTAGACTTCTTCCTTTCTCTGAGCTTTTAATGTAATTTAGTCAGTCTAAATAAAAAGTTCACTGTGATTGTCAGCATCAGATCAAGACTTATTTAGTGGTTAAGTATTAATGTTATTGTTATTAGGATTTTTAATACTAAGCTTAACTTGCAGATTTTTAAGATTTATGTAAGAGAGCACACATTTCACGTTCTCTTCTGAAGGGGGCTGGAGAAGCAGCTGTTCTAACAGCACTGTTGATAACTGAGCCCACGTAGCAAGAGGCAGGGGCTGGAAAAATACAAACAGCATATACTTGATCATAAATACTGCTCCTGGAATAAGTCAACAGATCGTTGCTAAGTCATCATCCTTAAAAAGTCTTAAATTTCTGTCTGTAACCAGTTTTCACAATTTTTCCGCATGCAGAGCGGTTCCACTGGCACACAAGGAGCTGCTCCAGATTGCCACGCAAGTGTTAGTGTCACGCTCCGCTGCTTCTTCTGTTAGGGTCCTTTTGTAAGGCTCTTTTTTAAAAAGATGCATGTTTGTTTTCAATTCTCTCTGTAAAGGATGTCCAGTTTTGTAGAGCCTCCAGATATAGTTAAGAAATTGTCCTGGGTGGAAAACTATTGGCCTGATGATGCTCTTCTAGCTAAACCAAAAGTGACCAAGTACTGCCTGATCTGCGTGAAGGACAGCTACACGGATTTCCACATAGATTCCGGAGGAGCTTCTGCATGGTACCATGTGCTGAAGGTGAGGGGTCATGTTTTGGTGGTGTATCTGGCAATGAACTACATTTTACATGCAAAGACCATCCTAAAATTCTCTCAAAAATTCAGGTCTCGAGTGTTTTTTTTCCCCGCTGTCCTGTTGTAGCTGTAAGAAGTACTCAGACCCTTAACTGCTGTAAGCGGGTACGCTCTCAGCGGTGCCAGGGCCTACGGAGCGAGGAAGCCACTTGGAGTGTGAAAGTTGTCCGTGTGTTTTCACTGTATTTGGATTTTAATATTTGTTTAATGCCTTCTGCACATACGTCACCTAAGACCTGAAAGATATTACGTCCTGCTTCTGCAGGATAATGGAATCTGGCACTGTAAACTCTTTGCAACATCAGTCCCACAAATCTGAGCAAATGTGATCAGCTAGTGATTTATTTATTTCAGCCGTTCTTTACAAAGCCGACGAGTAAATTTTATTTCAATAGTGTTAAAATATATAATGCTATATATTTCTATAGATGAATATTTGTGTGTGTGCACGTGCATGTGCATGAATCTGTGCCAGTGCAGCAGTGCTTGCTTTGGCTGCTTGTTGCTAATTTTATATTTTCTAATTCAGGGAGAAAAGATATTTTATCTCATCAAACCAGCCTCTGCAAATATTTCTCTTTATGAACGCTGGCAATCGGCGGCAAACCACAGTGAGATGTTTTTTGCAGACCAAGTAGATAAATGTTACAAATGCACAGTTAAACAAGGACAGACGCTCTTCATTCCATCAGGTGAGCAGGCTGTTGCAGGTGAGGTTTCCTGCTGGTTTTAGAGCTGCTGAAATAGCACGTCCAAAATACTAGAGGGATGTGATTGACCACTTTCTCTGACAAAGTATGAAGTCTAATTCTCAGTAGAAGTATAATTTCATATGTTTATAAAAAAAAAAAAAATCAGAACTTTTCCTGCTTTCTATCAATATTTTAGCACCCTTTTAAGAATACAGCGAGTAGGCAGAGTGTTCCACTCTTGGTCTAGCTGAGTTGCGGTAATTCATGAGTTCTCTCTCTGTATCCAACCATGACGTAGGTGCTTTTTGTCATCTAACAGAGAATTCACGTTGAATTCCTCACTGACCATGACTCCCCACAAAAACCTTCTTATGGTCGTTGATTCCCTGTGACACTAAAGAACTACAGGTGCCTGCACAAGTGTGAGTGTGCATTTCTGGTTTCACATGAGGCTGAAGACCTGGTGTCACAGATTTTTATGGGTTACTTCATAGATTTGGGCTTTTGTTGCCGTTTAGGCATGGTGGATTTTGTTTTACTCGGTTCCTGGAAGGATCTTCATAAGGATAAGGATTTGATCAGCACATTGTGCAGAGTTTTAACTGAATACAATTCTACTCCTGCCCCTGTCCATCACCTTCCTCTCACCATGAACAATTCTTTCCTCATTTGCATTGCTGTTTCCAGCACTCCCTGTTACCTGTTGAAACTGTAATCTCTTTGGGACAGGGATTTTCTCTCCCTCTAAGTGCCTTTAAATGATGCACTGCCCACTCGCTGCACAGTCTGAGTTGATGCTTCCAGGCAGCGTGAGTAACAGCACTGGTACTTGTGTTTTGGAGGCAGCATCCAGTAGTGCCATTTCTCTGTGTGTGAGTGTAATCCCTGCACAGAATGTTTACACACTTGAATTTTACTTTGACTGTAAAAAGTGGAAAGTAGATACTTCTTTCATGACCATATGTGGAACAGATGGTGGAATAAACACCGAGCAATTTATAGCGATTCAGTAATTTAAGTAGATTTTTGTATGAAAATAAGTGTTTGGAAAACACCTGTTCCTGGCACTACAATAAAGTTAGTGTCAGGAGCTGTCACAGATTTTTATGGTGATGAGAAAACGGGTACTATTATGTAGCTGCTGCTGCTGCTTTTCACGGTAACAAGAAAGTAATGTGAGCAATATGTCCCCTTTCGCTGGCTGCCACTCTTGAAGGTAGTCCTGGGACTGGGAGTCGGAGGTGCATAGCACCTTCCTAGGCTGGACCTTTATCGAGCAAAACAAACGAGGGGCCAGATGCAACTTTGTTCAAAGCTTATGCGGTTCTGGTTGCTGACTTGGACTGAAGAGCTGTATTGGTACCTAGGAGGTAAGTTGCTAAGCGAAATGTAAACAGCGCATTGTGAATAAAGTCTCTGTTCCTGTGATTCCAGTTTTTATCCTTGGGACTCTTCTCTTTTAGGTTGGATTTATGCAACTCTAACACCTGTAGACTGCCTGGCCTTTGCAGGACATTTTCTACACAGTCTGAGTGTTGAAATGCAGATGAGGTAATGTGTCTTTAAAATCTGAAGTTAGGTAGAGGCTCAGTTTTGAATAAATTAGCCATCTTCTCTTCTGTTAATTAGCCTACATTTGCAGTGATGTTGATGTAGTTCTAATGGGCAATTTTGGAAAGTGTACCCACGTTTGTCCCCTTCAACCGTGTTCTCCCGTGCTGAGTTATTCCAAGCTGTCTTTGCACCTATTGCACAGCGCGTGGAAGGATATGCGAGTGCTTGGGTTGATGTGGCCAAGTCCTGAAGGAAGAACTGTTAAAACCCGTCAGTTTTCCCCTAGAACATGCCATTTTCCTTCTGGATAAGCTCCCATCTGCTCAGCTGGGTTCTTTGCCCAGTGTAAGACAATACAAGTAGTTCTTTACTGATGCTGGACAAATAACGCAATAAAACTATCTTACATCTCTCTCGCAGAGTTTCTTACTAGTGTTATTTTTGTGTTTTGCTTTTGGTCTGATGCCAGAACGTGTGGTAACAGCACAATGAAATGAAGCACTGCAAAATGAACCTCGGGCATTTATGAGCAGCGCTTGTCACTATGCGACACTTGTGACCTGCTATGCTTTAAGTTCATGTGGCTTTGTCTTGCAGGGCATATGAAGTAGAAAGACGATTGAAAATCGTCAGTCTGACCCAGTTTCCAAACTTCGAAACTGCATGTTGGTATATGGGAAAGCATCTACTAGAGACGTTCAAAGGTAAAACTGCGTTTCTTTGTCTGCCTTAATTGCTTAGCTTTAGGGGCCTGAAAATAGTTACTCTTAATTTCTGCTGACGTGTCACGTAGAAGATGGACAGGTGGCCAAAAGCAGTCTTGTTGGTATTTGAAAACTACTTTTAACGTACCAACGGAACGTGCTGGTCTGATCCAGCTCTCCCCTTAATATCCTGCCATCTTGCTCTAGGAAGGACCTCAACCGTCCCTCTTACCTGTGCCTAAGGGAAGGTTTCATCTTCTTTATAACGTGTATTTAAGTTGTCTGAGAGGCAAATAACATGGAACATTTTTTTTTTAGTTTTTGGTTGCCTGTCAAGTCTGGATTCATTCCCTGTGTTAACCTAATGAACTACACGCTCTGTCAGCCCGAGGCGTAGAGTAGCGCTTCCTTCTCCCATCCTTCTGCCGATCCCGGTAGAAGTGTGTGGGCAGGTCGTGTATACACAGGGCTACAGGAACATCAGCAATGTGACCAGCAGGAACACTGAGAATTAAAGCAAATTTTTCTGTGAAATTCAAAATCTTCCAGATCAGATTCCTTCAGATTTGATGTATGTTCTTTACAGATTTGGTCTCACTTTGCTCTTCGCCTCTATTTCGCTTATTACAGAGCGTGGCTAGAGACACCCACCAGATCCTTTTGTAAAAAGAAAAATGTGTCTAATTGATAAGCAAGGTCCCTCTGAGTGTCACCTGGAAGGGGCCCCTTGTGCCTGACTGAACAAAAACTGGAATGAGGGGAAAAGTTTAGGCCAGCTTGTACTCGTGTGGAAGTGAAATGCTTTGCCCAGTATAACCTTTGTTTCCACATACTGGTATTTGCTTTTTCAGTCAGAATAAAAGAACCGCTGACGGTACCTTTTTTATTCCCACAGCCTAGGATGTATGAACGTGGAAGCTAGCTTGAGTATGGGACCAAGAAAGGAACCGGAAGGATTGCCAGTGTAGACATAACTTACAGGAGCACAGTGTAGGAAGGCTGAGTTGGATTTATGACACAGTAAATATACTCCTTATTACCATCAAGTTACAATAGGGATTCATTTGTGGTGACCGACTTTCAGAGAGTCAACTTTCACAATTGAACTTTTTCAAATTAAAGATTTTATGTAAACTAACTTTAGCTAGCAGTGTTTGAATGGCATTGGTTTTTTTCCTCTACTTAGGTTTGCATAAAGCTGGGCAACAACCTCCTGCTCATTTACTCCAAGGAGCAAAAATTCTCAATGGTGCTTTCAGGTCATGGACTAAAAAACAGGTAGGAGAAGCAGCCTCTTCTGATGTTGTGTGTTCCTCAGGTTTATCACTCACTGGAACAGAGAGCAAATGCTCGAATGAATAATGTCTCCATAGCAAACCAGCTAATTCTAAAATCCCAAAGAGAAGGGACAGGGGGAACAGGGAAGGAGGGTGATAGCCGGAATTCCATAGTGCCACACGAGGGGTGAGCGGGAAAAAAGGTACCACCAGAGCTTTAAAAAAGTCATCGAATCATAGAATGGTTTGGGTTGGAAGGGACCTTAAAGATCATCCAGTTCCAACACCCCTGCCGTGGGCAGGGACACCTCCCATCAGACCAGGTGAGTCAATTCTGCACACAGCCAAAAGGATACTGTGAATGTTCTCCCTGGCTCTGAGCGTTTTCATGTGCTAAATCAATTAAGCGGAGGTTGTGTCTGCGAGCAAGGCCTAGAACAACGCCTGCATTTTTCTGTGCGCAAGGTGCCCAGTTCCTGCAAATCAACACGTTAATTGAGCCAGGAAATACATATTGGCTGGAGAGAAGGCTTAAAGGGATTTGCAGCCTGAATTTCCTGCTGCAGTCATTTCAAAAGTGTTACTCTTGCGTGCGTTGCTCCGAAAGTTTTGGGGAATTAGCTGCAGGAGACAGGCCGTTCAATCCCCATGAACAGGGGAACCAGCAGCTTTAGGACTTTCGGATATTTTAAGAAGGGATGAGCAGCTGCGTACACAACCTTGCATACGCAGTTAGGTCAGTTAGGTGGCTGTCCCAGATTTAAATGCAGTCAGGGACTTGGCTGCTCCCTACTGCAAAAAGCCAGTGCTTGAGCCGGAATTCGGAACTGCTCCCTGGTTTCCTGTAGAAGGACTGGCTGATGTGGAAGCTCTCTTCTCCTGGTCACCCTGTTTATTTTTCCACTTGCCATGCAGATGAGGAGTAGTGAGTCAAAGGAAGTGAGACTGTGTTGGTATTTAGGTAAAGTTGAACTTTGAATATTATAACGTGACACGTGAATGCGAATGTTGTTAGTCCTTGGGAAGGGGAGCTCCCAAACTGCTCTGCTGACAAGGTATATGCTTGTTGCACTCACTGAAGACAGCAGCCTAAGACAATCTCTCCTTGATGTAGAAAAATAATTTCTCACAGAATCTCCTATAAGGGGGTGAGCAAAGTGATGTTACAGTTGTGAAAATCTGAAAAAAGACTCTTGACTTCGTTGTTCTCACAGGACAACTATTTACAATAACATCCAGAAGGGAAAAAAAAGCATATTTTTTCCTTATTTGGACTACTGATGCAGTCAGTATTGATTTTAGTACATAGGAGGAATATTGATGTTTCACTTAACGAGTGTGGTTTTTTTATATTTTGGCAAAAAAACCTGCACAGAAACAGCAGTCTGGCTTTGTTCTGTTTTAGGCTTTAGCAGAGCATGAAGATGAGCTACCAGAAAACTTCAAACCAGCACAACTTATCAAGGACCTTGCCAAAGAAATAAGATTAAGTGAGGTTTGTGCTCTTTTCATCATATTAACTGTATTGTGGGTCTTTTAAAAATCTAGGTTATAAAATGGATGAATCTTTTTTACCCTCTTTCTTCATTAAAAGAATGCATGTGAGGTTGCACAGTAGGGGGACTGCTCAAGGCTCTTGTCTGTGGTCTGTCGCTGCATATTCTGGGCTCCTGTTCGCTTTCTTCTCGGCTTTACGGTGTGTCTGCCTGTCCTACATCCTTCCTCCACCTTCTCCTAGCTGGGCTGGCTACACTCCCCTCTCCATCCGTGTTTTCTCTTTCACTTCAGCTACTCCCTACCCCAAAATATGATAGAGCTCAAAGACGGCTGTTGCCATCCCTCTGATCGTGCTCCCTGTTTAGTATCTCCTTTTCCTTCTGTTCGTCAGTCTTGTCTATAACATTGTCTGAGCTTAGGACTATATTGTTCCGTACATTGTCCCAATAGAAAGCCGTGCTCTTGGCTGGCTTCTAGGCAGAGTTACTGTAGGAAATGCGGTAATAATTATACACTACCAGCCACCCCCCAAAAAATCAACCCCAAAACCCCAAAAAAAGGAGGTTTCATGGAGATCCATCCATTAAGTTTGATATTGTGGAGATGTGTGACAGTGCAAGGTGACAATAGCTAGTTCGGTTGTTTCAAGAAGACACTGTCTTGCATTCCACCCCTTTTCTAACTATATCCATAGACCTCAAAATTGAAATCTATCTTGTCCTTTTATCCTCTTTGATGTAGTATATAGGTTTTCTGATTGTCAGAATAGCAACTTAAGCAGAAAATAATTTCTTTTTGATTAGTCAGACCGTGTTAATTTTAATTGGGCAGCTATTTTACTGCTTATTTTTCCTGAGGGCATGGAACGTGATTCTGCTACATTTATCACATCTGAATTAAATGGAAATGGGTTGTGCTCAAGCTGATTAGCATTTTAAACAAAAGACCATTCATTTTATACATTTGTTTGTGTGGGCATTTAACGGTCCTACCTGATGATACAACCTGGTGAGAGCTATGCTCCTTACAAAGCCACTGGAGTTTCTCCAGGCCAAACTCGCACTGGTGCAATGGAGGGGGTGGGAATTAGTGGTGAGCAGAGCATTGCTGTGGCATGCAATGTGGTCTTCATTCCCTGGCCAGCCTGACCTGTCAATGTCCTTTTATTGAAGGGGGGATCTCTGGGATTCGTTTCCCCAAGGAAGGGAGGGTGCCGGGTAACATCTAATGTGAGACAGGTGGGTCTTGAATGCCTTCCCATTTTGTGCTAAACTGCAGAATGCTTCGAAAGCCAGCAAAGCAGACACGAGTGCCAACACAAATGCTGAGGAGATCTGTCCTGTGGAGAAGGAGGAGGCACCATCACCCGTCCAAGTGACGCCTCCGCCCCCACCCGTAGAGAAGCTCCCTAAAAAAAAGACTCC
This sequence comes from Vanellus vanellus, assembly GCF_965231255.1. Classification (NCBI taxonomy): domain Eukaryota; kingdom Metazoa; phylum Chordata; class Aves; order Charadriiformes; family Charadriidae; genus Vanellus; species Vanellus vanellus. Next base: position 24,968,391 of record NC_138914.1, on the reverse strand, counting down.
CAAAACTGTGAAAACCCCCAAACAGCTCAAGCCATCCAAACCCCCCAAACCTCCCAAGCCACCCAAACCCCCTAAGCCTCCCAAAACACCGAAAGTTAAGGGAGAAGGAAAAAAGAAAGGAAAGAAGGCAAAAGAGAGTCCACCGCCAGCCATCCCGAATCTCGACTTGCTGGAGGCGCACACAAAGGAGGCTTTGACAAAGATCGAGACGCCAAAGAAGGGGAAGGTGGGTCATATTTTAACCTCTCCCTGTTCCTCTCGCTTTACTAGGAGTAAAATCAACACCTTAGGTCTCGTGAAAAGAAATAATTTAAGCAACACGGTGTAAAAACCTGTCTCCACTGAGGTAAATGAAAGTTTTGTTAATGCTCGCTTATCGCCCTTTTCTTACCTGACTTTTTCCTCAATTTTTATTTGACTGTTTGCTTGGTTATTCATTTGATATGGAGCCTTCAAGAAACCTATTGCTTCAAGCCCGGTCTGGCAAACCACTGCCAGTTCCCTGCCCTAACTGAGGCGAGATGCAAATTAAAAATGGCTTCTTTTTTTTTTGCCGCTTGAACTATTATATTCTCATTTCAAGTGTTATTAGCACTCTTGTGTGCATTTCCGTAATCGGTTATGGACGATGAAGGAACTCATTTCTCAAGCATCTTGTCTGCTTGAGATTGTGCTCTAGAATGAGTGAATGAAGGTAAAACAATAGTTTGCTTCTATTTTTGTCCATGTAGGACAAGTTTCATTTTGATGTCCTTTAATTCGACGTGAGTTTTGCTGCTGACTTCAGTAGGGGCCAGGATATCATTGAGGCACCGACAGAGTAACGTACCATATGGTGTTTGTTAAGAAGGACCCATAAGTCTTTTCCAGAATGCTTCTGAACTTCCTAGTAGTTTATATGAAGTTTGCGAAATCTGTCCACGGAGCAACAGGCAGGGAGTTTAGTATTTTTACTGTAATCTTTTATGTTGGTATATCCAGGAGAAATACAGCAAGTCATCTGCGTTCTCTGAAGCATCAATATTTCATGGAATCTCATATTTGGGTTTCAAAAAGAATGAATCGGAAGAGGAGTTTTCAAAAATCTATCACGTTATATTTCCGATAAAAAATGTGTTTCTCTAACATGCCAGCACTTCATCCTCATTAAGAGTACATGCTCACTTTTTCCCCAGGCTGCAAAGAATGTTTTAAGTGTTCCCAATAAGGAAACTCCTAGTAAGCAGAATGAGGTGGAGAAATTTGAAGTTCGAGAGCAAAATAAAAACAAAACAGAAGCCAAATGGAAATACAAGGTAATGTCTTCTGTTAAATTCCGCTGCTGGTTCTGCCACGTAGTGATAAGTCAAGGGTGGAGAAATGTTCATAATTCTACCTAAGCAGAGGGCACAAGGCACCATTTTTCAGCTGCCAGAGAAAAAATTTGCAGCAGAAAATAATGAAGTGATCACTGATAAAGGAAGGGGGGCAGATGCTTCAAAAGCATGTTCCAAATTGTCCATCCTCAACTATGTTGAAGCCAGTGGGACCACTCTTAGTAGTGAGATTTTTCTCTTTTGTGATTCTCACTTTAACATACTTGGACTACTTTAAGTCTGGAGTAGTTCCAGAGAAATCAAGAACTAATGATGGCATAAAAGTAGAGTTAATGAAATTTCCATTATGCCACGGGAATTAAAAGCTTACCTTCCTGGAGGGCTAACACAGGGTGGGTAAAATTTGTTCATAGAATAATACGTTTTTTTTCTCCAGGTACCTTTTAAAGCAAGGTGATGCTAGCCTTTGTCACAGAAATAGCTGTCTGAACTTTGCCTGCTTTGTGAAGCTCTAATGACAAAAGTGCATACAAATTCCCCAAACCAAAACAGAAGTACATGCTTTTTCATGTGGGGAAAGTACAAAGAATCATGAATCATTAACATTAGAGACATCTAAATCTTTTGTGCTAAAAAATTCACAGTTAATGTGATTAGATCAATATGTACCAATTAATTCCACAGCCAGCACAGCCTAAGAAAGTATTAAGGGGATGCTTCAAAAATAATCAAAGGCTTCCTTTGCACTGAATCACTTTGATATCACATTATTAAATTCATAATTTGAGCTCTTCTGAAGGTGTGAAAGAGGCAAGCGGAGCCTGGGAATAAAATACACTTGTATTTGTGAGGTTTCAGGCGCCGTGCTAGATTAGGTCCTGAGCCACATGGGCACGACGCCGATGAGCAGCATGCTTAGCCTGTGCTCTGCTTCACGAAATGTGTGTTTATATTTTACATCAGTCTGCACCCATTTAAGAGAGTAATATTTAAATTTGGCATTGTGTTGGGGGCGGGCATTGCTTAAACTGGTGCTGAAGTGCTTCTTGAAAGGGGACAAGTCCTCAACTAAAGCCCATGTAGTCTAAGGAAGAGTATAAACCGCTATTCTTTACCACATTTGGGGGAACATATTTTTCTCTGCATATAGAGCAATGGATTCTCTGAGGTTACATAGGACTCTGAAATATCAACAACTCACTCAACTAATGTTATTTTTTTGGTTTGGGTCTTTTGCCTTTCAGAACAGTAAACCTGATTCACTTCTAAAAATGGAAGAGGAACACAAATCGGAAAAGACACCTTTATCGGGAAATAAGGACAACAAATTTACATTCTCTTTCTCCAATAAGAAGTTGCTTGGGTAAGTAAAAAATATGACAATACACATCAGTTTAAAAAAGCAGATTAAAAAGCTGTGTCATTATTTATGGGATTTTATATGAGGCGGTGAAAATCTGCCTTTCTGGTCAATGTAGAAAATACACTTAAGCAAAAAATCCTTTGCTCTAGAACTTGATTTTACCTAGAAGCCAGCAGTGTTGGCCAGAAGAGCAGTGACCTATCTTTGAGGCTGGTAGTTTGCTTGAGAATAGTGTCTCCAGTATTCAGGCAGTATGTTGTGTTTTGGCACTTACTTAGTGTTTTTTGTGCTGACCCTACTCAGGGTACGTTTTTAAGAAACTGGTAAATGAACTCTGCATCCCAAAGTTCCATGCTGCGTGTGCATTATGCGTATCATGATATACCTCAAGACAGCTTTAAATAATATAGTGCACATGTGAGGCCAGCCAAGGCTACTCTAGTTGTCATCGTATTTTGAGATATGAATTGTAGGTACAGAAACGTGTTTGTAAAATTATTTGAAATGCTGTGGCACTTCTAAAAGTATTCAAGTTGAGTGAGATTTCTATATAAAGATACTCATTGTCGTCTTCTCTGTCAATTCACAAAATGTTTTCCAATCAGAGTATTGTTACTGATATGCAATTTTTATTTTTTTTTTTCAGTTCAAAGGGAGTCAAAACCCAGCTGAATACCAGTGTGTTTGGGTCACTGCAGAATTTTAAAGAAGATAAAGCAAAACCTGTACGAGACGAATATGAGTATGTCTCAGATGATGGTGAACTAAAAATTGATGAGTTTCCAATCAGAAGGAAGAAAAACACTACAAAAAGAGAACTGCCTTGTAAGAATATTTCCTGTTTTGTCTGTAGCTGCACAACAAAGTCTTATGTGTTGATTGTCCAAAACTAGTCCTTTTAAAATCTGCGTGACTTAAAATAAAGCAAGCTATGTCTTAATTTTCTGGCAAATGTAAGTGGATTTGAATTGCTTTAGAAGTTATAGCTCAGGAGTGCTATCTTCTGAAGGGAAAAGAACCATGACTTTGTTTTTCTTTTATTTTTATTCAGTTTTATCAGATAAAAAAGACACTCTGCAGCACACTCCTGTTAAGAAGCCGAAGGTGGAGGCGGTATCATACAAGGTATGATTATTATTGTACCTGTCACAAGCAAGCGCCCATCATATGTCTCTGACATCATGTGGAGCAGTGGCAAAGCCTTGTCCCGGGCTGTTGTCACATCCTCTCCCTTGTTCTGCAGTCGCACTCTGCCCAGAACAGGTGGCATTCAGACATTGCAAGGACTAAGCGTGATTTGGTACTGTGGCTTCAGCTCCTTGTACCTGATCAGGCCTGATGGGAAGCATGACAGTTGGATGACACAAGAGCAGGGGCAAGCCCTGTGAAGGGATGGGAAGGGTCAGAAGAAGTTTTTTGTCGTACCTGGCTTAGTGTTACATTGCTGATAGCAATGGGTCTGTCCCAAGCTGTGCTCCCGACCTGTGTCTGTCCCCCTGTTTCCACGGGTTTTGAACACTGGTCGTTACATTCCCATGTTCACGTTTGACAGCTGAAACTCGGACAGCTGAAACTCACATCACTTGGTGTTTCACATTACTAGAAGCCTTCAATACGTATTATGTAGGAATTAAAGGTTTGGTTCGCTGTCACTTAGCAGAGTCTGCCTCTGCCCATGTAGAATGCCCTTGACTCAGCAGGACACTTTAGGATGCTGCTGACTTGAGGCAGGGTCAGTGGAAATTAAATTATGTTAAACAACATTGAAATGAAATGTTTTGCTCAACTGTGCTTAATACAAGTTCATATCATAATGTCTGAATCGGTCAGAAAAAGCAAAATAGCTTGTTAATGCAGAACTGTAGGTGACTGAAACATTTGGCCCTAAGAGCTAAGGAATCTTTTTCATCCTGGTTTGGCTCAGGGATATTCAAGAGCAGGTCGGTAGTTGGCATCTGGAGACCGGTGCACAGGGAACAGGGGAAAACATGCTGGTGTCTGACTGTGCGGGAACTTAAGGAGGGAGGCAGTTCCTGGAGAGAGCAGTAATTGGCAGTCTAGGCAAAGGGCCGGGACGTTAGAGGCCTGAAAGCAGGGCAGGAAAGGGAAGAAAAGTTGTTCTGTTATACTCTAGACTACAGTGCATAGAGATACCAGCCCCATAAAGATAGTTACATGCAGGTAGCTTCCTTCGGTGGCCTCAGATGCTACTGTTTATGTGTGTCTATTCCATTCCTCTGTTGGATCTTCCTGTTCTCTTGCAGTAGGGATGGCAGAAGTGGGTCCCTCCCTGTGGCTGGGCTTCCTGTGTTAATATTCTTGCGAAATGCAGACCCGTGCCCTGACGCTTATCTGGGCTGACAGAGATATGGCCACACATTCACTTCTTTTGCTGCACGGGTCATGGGCTCAGGAACAGGAGCAAGGACTGGGAAGGCACCACAGCACCTGGAAACATCACTGTTACAGTGGTTTGGTCTTATGCGGAGGATCCCATCTCAAAGCTGGTTCTCCGGGGCTGGAAAGGGAAAGAAAAAACTACAGGCTGCAAGGAAACATTTTTACTCTATACCTAGTTCTGGGGTTTCTTGGGTTTTGTGGTTTTTTTTGTTGTTGTTGGTTTTTTTTGTTTGTTTGATTTTTTTTTAAGAAAGCAAATTACAAACGCTACCCCTGTGTCTTTGGAGGAGCAGCAGGCTGCAAAAATTACTGCGTTGCTCTTGTTGACTAACTTAGTGAGTTTCTGGGTTTTTTGAGGCCTTTCCTTGTTTTTGCAGAGCGATGACTCGTCAGATGAAGATTTGCTTCACATTGACACAGAAGCAAAGCCAGGGCGCAATTCCAAAGTAAAGAAAGAGAGTGGAAGTTCGGCGGGAATTCTTGATCTTTTGCAGGCAAGCAAGGAAGTTGGGGGTTTAGAGTATAACACCAACAGGTATGCACCTAGGGATGTTTTTTTCCTCTTACCCATAAACAAAAATTGCTCTTTTGTGGTTGTGTGTGAGTGAGAGAGAGAATGAATTTTGCAGCTCAGTAACTGCTTTTTCTTCAGTAAGCAAATTCTTCCTTCACCCTGTGATCTGGAGAGAGAGGTGGGGAAGTGTGTGGGAAAGATTTTGGTGGTATAACTTAAACAAATAGAGGTATTTCACATCTGTAAATGCTGAACATCCATTTTAGCAATAATACTATAATAGATGACATTCAAAAGGAAGAGAGAGCTCAGTAAATGCAGCTTGAGGGCATGAATAATGTTTTTTAATCTTGTAATAATGTAATAAAGTAATCTAAATGACCAGCATTCCTTCCATAAGGCATTGTAAGGTGCCGTGCAGTTCCCCGAGTACTGAATGTTTGCAAGAAGAAAATTGGAAACCGTCTACCCTCCCACACACCCCTGGTTGTTGCTCTTCTCCCCAGCAAAACACGTGGCTTGGAAAAACCAAAACTCTTTCATGGGTACTTCTGTGCCTAAAATGGAAGTGCTTGCCTGGGCTTGGTTGTGTTTCATATGGGACCACTTGTAGGTGGACACTGAAGTTGACCCTGAAGGTTTTGGAATATGGTTAATAAGGTACAGCACTAGATCTTTTAGTAATCCAAACAATGAGCAGTGAAAAGAAATGCAAAATTGGAAAATGTGGTTCCCAGACTCGAATGCTGCAGTTCAGGACTGGCTGGAACAAGGGTTTTGTTTGGGTCCATCTCAGAACAAATGTATGGGTTCACTACCTCCCCTCTTTAGAGGCCAAGTCTGATCTTAAAATACTGAGAGAGCAATTAGGTAATAGAAGCATGCGTGTTGTTTTGAAAGAAGCTAGTGGGACTCTTCACATACGGAAACGTCTCACTTAAACCTTAGGAACAAATCCCTGGGAAGGGTGTTGGGAACGTCACCTGAGTTTATGGGTTCCGTGCATGGAATGGCGCTGCAGAGATGAACTGCTACGGCTTATGCCCTCTGCTCCCTAGCAGTCTGCTGATTAAATAGATCTTTGCTGCTGCAGCCTTAACTGAATGATTTGTCCCCTGTCTGTGGAAAGCCAGAGGTATTCACCTAAGCACGCTCCACTGCTCCACCTGGACCACAGCCTCGGTGCTTTTGGAAGTCCTGGTGAAAGTTTCTAGCCTCTAAATAACACCTGTTGTGCAAAGAAAGGAGTTGTCCTCTGAAAGGTGAGAACGGCAAGCTAGATGGTGAGATGGGAAATGATGGGAACCGTGCAGTAAGGCTATTCTTGTCTGGTATTTTAAGAAGCCGGTTCCATCTCCATTCTGCCTTCATTTGAAAACCACCTTCACCGGGCAGGCAGGACATGCAGGTTCTTGAAGCAGCATGCTGCTTGAAGCAGCATTTATCCTCCTCAAGATTTATATAACAGAGGTTTCATGGAAGCAAGAGGTGTATTGCGCCATTTTTTTCGTCCAAAGCAGCAAAACCAATCTGCTTTGAGTAGTAAAGCCAGATACTGCTTTCCATGGTTGCTAAGGTTCCCCAACAACATCTTTTTCCTCCCCACTTTCTTTAGGTCTGCCTTGGTTATACAAAGCCTCAGAACCTGTGCGGGAGGTAGAGTAGCTGTAGGAGTGGTCTGAGAGTTGAGAACAGGCTGGTCAAAGAGAGACTGGTGCTGTCCTTCTCACCCGTGCTGTCCCCTTGCTGGGCATTGGGTAGCCGGGACCCAGGAAAAGCGCAGCTTGCAAATTTGAAAGGAGCTGTTAAAACAGAATGAGAAGGTCCCCTCAGAGAGGAAGGTATTATCTAAACCTGGGAAAGGTTGGAACTGAGAATTCCGAAAGATATGCCTTGTGGTCAAAGGGGAACATATGGAATAAGTTACCAAGGGAAACCATAAAAGCAAATTTTATCAGTCAGTTTAAAAAAAGAATAAAATACTTTCTTTTGATGTCGAGAAAGAGAGAAAATGGGATCTTTTAAGGTTCTTTTAGCCTGGAGAAGAGAAGGCTCCGGGGAGACCTTATTGCGGCCTTCCAGTACCTAAAGGCAGCCTACAGGAGAGCTGGGGAAGGACTTTTTACAAGGGTATGTAGTGATAGGATGAGGGGGAATGGCTTTAAACTGGAAGAGGGGAGATTTAGATTAGATATCAGGAAGACATTTTTCACTCTGAGGGTGGTGAGCCCCTGGCGCAAGTTGCCCAGAGAAGCTGTGGCTGCCCCATCCCTGGAGGTGTTCAAGGCCAGGTTGGACGGGGCTTGGAGCAACCTGGTCTAGTGGGAGGTGTCCCTGCCCAGGGCGGGTGGGACTGGATGATCTTTAAGGTCCCTTCCAACCCAAATCATTCAATGATTCTGTGATTCGAAGGTTGCAGTGCAGGAACAGAGCTACAGAGAAATCTAAAGGAGGCGGTGTTGCTGAACCAGAAACATCTTCTGGTTCAACCTTCCTCAGTTTCTTAGGCAGTTGTCTCTCTGCTTAGATGGTTGCAAGAGATTAAAGCATGACTCGCCTCAGTTGTGAAGTATGAGGCAGTTCTGTGAGAGACAGGCTTGCCTTTGTGCATCAACATTGGGAGTTTATTACCACAACAGGGATCCTCATTTCTCTGTTGAACAGAGATGCATGTGCAGAGTCTCCTGTAAGAGTCCTCTGTTCATTCCTAATGAGGATGAAAAAAGCCAGTGATTTTAAAATCAAGTAACATAGTCACGACCTATCTCTAGAAGGCTTATCTTGATAAGGCTACTATTTCTAGGGAAGAGATGTAATCTCAGTTTAGTCCTGGTTTTCCTCTAGCCAGGAGCGATTGATCAAAACAGCCAACCACCTCCTGTGATCGCAGAGGGTATGGGGAGAGGGACCGATGTGTCTGCAGCGCCCAGAAAATACAATATTTTTTGTCGTCTGAGCTCAAGTGGGTCAGCGGTTCTAGATTTTCCTGATTTCTTGAGATTTGACCCCTGTCTGTGCTTCTGCTTTTCAAAAGAAATAACCACATTGGCTCTTGTTGTCTACTTGGCCATTTCTGTGCATTCCTTTTCCGTTTTGTGTTACGGTGCACAATGGAACTAGTGTTTATGTTGAATTTACACTTACATTTTGGCAGTTAATTAGACGCGTCTGCAGGTACTTAGGTGTATCTAACTCTGGGAATAAAGTTGCCAGTGTAATATGACTCCCATGCTTGAAGTTTGATGTAAAATAAGAAAATTTGTCCACCAAGAATTAAAAAGAATCTGCCTTGGCCATATTTACACTACTGACCATTCTGTCTATAACATGGTTTGCTGCCTGCTTATGATGTGCAGAAATGCAGGGGGAAGTGGAAAAAACAACAGATTAAAGAGATGGTCCTCAAAGATTCTCTTCCTTGCTTGGGAGGTGTCTTTTTGCTGTCTGCAATGGGTTAAAACTGCCGTCAAGTAATGGAGTAAGACTTGGGCCTTTCATTTTGCCTCCCTTCAGCCTGGGCTCTGTACCCAGTGTATTTGTAAACTTTGTGGTTTCTGAAATCAAAGTCACAAAGGCAGTCCCATAACTACGCTCTGAGTGAATTACTGCACTGTGTGTGGTAGTTTAGTGGGAATGTGTCATATCAGTTTTGGCTCTTGTATAAACAATTAGGCTTTGGTAGTGTGTGGTGCAGCTTGATTGAAAAAAGCTCCCGATAAATGAAATTACTATGTTTCATTTCATAATTGTGCTGGGCTTTTTAAATGGCCCTAACGTGCTTTTTTTTTAAAAAAAAAAAAAAAGGAGAAATATGATATGCAAACATACTGTGATACTGTGACACAACGTAATGCCAGTGCGGTTGTGTCTGACTCTCAGGAACAATTTCCATCTTTCTCTATTTTTAAGGTGGATAAAGGGTAGGCATGTGTGTGTATTTATATATGTATGTTCTGGATACTACAGGCAGCAGTAGTGCAGGTAGGTCGCTCTGGAATCTCACACAGTGGTCTGTGCCAGCTCTCGAGTGGGAAGCACGGAGCCCCATCAGACCAGCGCCGGAGCTGCTGAACCCCAGCAGTAACTTAGGAAGCAGATCAGGACTTTTTGTGCTAGTGACCTTATCTGAATTGTGTGAAACTTTATTCTGTAAAATATCGGACTGTTATTTGCAGCTGACCAACGCAAACGCCCTGATGGCATTCCCTAGATTGCTCTGGAGAGCTGCACCTCCCATACTTGTGGGAGAGAGACAGGGAGAGATAATGACAGAGGTCCTGCAGAAAGGCTGCTCTAAATGTGGAAACAGGCTGGAAGAACTGAAATGGAATACGGAAGAAAGCTTGGAGGGGACTGGCAGTCATGTGAATTTGAACTAAATTATTTCTTGTTTCCAGGTCTGATTCAAAAATAGAAGGAAATACCATCTTTGTGCTTGAAATTATTTGAGTTCCATAGTTTTATACAACTGTCACTTCTCCAAAACACTGATAAGTCATTATGGTCTTGGCTCCACTTCTTCTTTGTGATTCATTTGCATTTGGCCACAGGTAGGGTGAGGGGAAATGCAGAAATGACAGGGAAATAGTATCACAGAGGGAGGATGGTGATTTATTGCCTTCCCCTTCCACGCGCACCTATTTTTCAGTGGTTCTTATATGAAGTACTGCAGAACAACAGCAGGTGGAAGGGCCCTCAGGAAGTCACCCAGCGCAGCCGCCTGCCCACAGGACAGCCAGCCACGAGCTTTGACCGGGTTGTTCAGGGTATTGCCCTGGCGAGTTTTAAATATATACAGGGATAGGGATTCAGCAGCCTCTTTGTGTGAGCTGCTCCGCCACCCTCAGTGTCGACCTTTTCTTGTGTCGGGTTGGGATTTCCCCTGCTGCCTCTCATCCTATTGCTGTGCAACACCAAAAAGGGTCTGGCTCTGTCTTCTCCGTAACCCCATGAGATAGTTCTTGTTTCGAGGTAGTTCTTATTTCCATTTAGAAAATGCTCAGTGGTTCCTGTGACTTTCCTTTGCCCTTATCTGTTTTTTTTTTCCCTTAATCTTAAGATGAGACTGGGCGATAGTTATTCAGAGGTGATGTGAGACATCAGTGACCTTACTGTATCTCATCTCCACCTTGCCTTTTGGTGCCTCCAGCCATCTGTGGAGGCAGCACAGAGAATGAGGAAGAAGCCACCCCTCAATGAGTAATATTCGGCTGAAATTAATAAATTAAATTTCTGAATATGAGGATGTAGGTGAAAGGCTCGGTAATTGCTTATGAAAGGAAGGAGATGATCTGCATAGAGATGTTGAACGCTCAGAGAGTAGAATTGGTTGTGAAAAGTGAGGCACCAGCTCCCTGCGTGATATCCTCTCCAAGCGTCAGGGTGTTTGGATCGTTCCTGTGCGCAGGGGCCAGCCACAGCTCAGGAGGTAAAACCTGTGTCTGTGCTGAATCGTACGTAGTCTTGTCACGTTCATGGCTGTTTGCCTATTGCCACCTGCTCTGGAACATGTTGTCAGGGAAAGGATGCTCTTGTCAAGTCTAGGCAGGCGACGCAGGCAATGTGCAAGCCCCAAAGCATAGCCTGAAGGGATGCTTTATGCTCTCCTCCCTGACAAAGATCCTGCTAGCAACTGGCAAGCTGTGCTGAGACACTGAGGCCCCGAGGCTTAAACCCAACACAACAAATAGAATCATAGAATCATAGAATGGTTTAGGTTGGAAGGGACCTTAAAGATCATCCAGTTCCACCCCGCTGCCTTGGGCAGGGACACCTCCCACCAGCCCAGGTTGCTCCAAGCCCCGTCCAACCTGGCCTTGAACACCTCCAGGGATGGGGCAGCCACAGCTTCCCTGGGCAACCTGCGCCAGGGGCAGAGTAAAGAATTTCTTCCTGATATCTAGTCTAAATCTCCCCTTTTCCACTTTGAAGCCATTCCCCCTCGTCTTATCACTACACACTCTTGTAAAAAGTCCCTCTCCAGCTTTCCTGGAGCCCCTTTAGGTACCGGAAGGCCGCAATAAGGTCTCCCCAGAGCCTTCTCTTCTCCAGGCTGAACAACCCCAACTCTCCCTGTCTGTCCTCACAGCAGAGGGGCTTCAGCCCTCGGATCATCTCCGAGGCCTCCTTTGGACTCGCTTCAACAGGTCCATGTCCTTCTTACGTTGAGGGCTCCAGAGCTGGATGCAATATTCCAGTTGGAGAGAGCACCGCGTTGTAGGGCACAAAGCCATCTGTGCCATACAGACCAACATCGTCTTCCTCGGGTTCCCACTGAGATGAGTTGCCCTTCCTTGCTCCTCATCACGTTGCCCCAACCAGTGCTACAAGCCGGTCAGCCCTGGGGGAGATTTTATTTGGGATGAGTTTTAACAGCAAATTTTCCCTTCTCTTATGGTGCTTCTCTCCGGTAATAATGTGAAGACGTGCTGCTGGTTTCAACTCTCGGGAGCGGCAGCAGAAAGGCAGTTGCTGGTGATGACGATGCACGCGGCTCATTAGCAGGCTCATCAGCCTGGGCTGCTCAGCATGGGTGCAAGCTTGGCCCGGCGGGCTCTGTAGGTGGGATCCAGGCCTGGCAGACCTCGGACTGGTCCTCCACAGCCCAGCCTAGTGGGTCATTCAGGAGGCCACCGCACTGCTTTGGCCATGCCTTTTTGGCCATCTGTGTGGTTCTTTTGCCCATGGACGGCGCTGGGGCTGCACCGAGGTTTGCCACGTGGTGCTGGCGGTTGCAGGAGAAGCTGCCAGTTGCCAGTGTGGACCTCTTTCAGTCCCTGGGTGCAGCTGAAGATGACCAGATGCTTCCAAGGCAGCAAACAGTTATTGCTGTAAACTAATCTCTCAATGATGTGTCCTCGTCTTTACAAGAATAAAAGGAAACAATAAAATCCTGAAAAGGGATGCTGGAGTCCACGGCAAAGGGCACAAAGTGCTCCCAGGCAGTTTGTTAAAGTGGCCTTTTCTCTCTTCATCCACAACGTAATTTTTTTTTTTTCAGCTTGAGGAGAGGAAAGCGAGGCTGTGGGGTTCGCCGAGCAGCAGCAGGGGCTGTGCAGTCGGCCCGTTGGGTGTTGGAAGGGCTCTCGCCAGCCAGCTGCTGCGCAGGGACCTCGGGGGCAGAAACACTCTGCTGCTTTGCTGCCGCTCCCGCTCTCATTTCACATGTTTTTTAAGTCATAGTTGCAACTCACGGACAGTTTACTTCCATAAATATGTTTTTCTTTTAAATCATCTCTGAAGCTACAGAAAGGGGATATGGCCTTCCAGAGCTTAAATATTGCTTCCCGATTCTTCTTGGTTTTCTTTTTTTTTGCTTAGGAAGCTGAAATACCTCTCATGGAAGTCCAGGCAAGCACGTGCCCTAATGAGAAACACTTTGCCCGTGTGCAGCTCTTTCTCTCTGAGACATTTCACCCACACGTTCAGGTTGCGGTTTGACTCTCAGAACCACTGGTTTTGATCATTTTCCAGAATTTATTTGTTGAAGCTTGTGTTGCTTAAGGCAGTTCCTCTCTGGTTTGGCCATTTAATGGTCAGCGTTTGATGGTCTGTTTGCAGTGTTTTGAGAGTCCAATGTTTGCAAAAATGGGGGGAGGGGGGGAGGAATTGAGAGAAAATATGTTAATTTCTTATAGATGGTGCAAAATATGCCTTTGACAGGGAGAAGGCATCTGGCATGATAATGATGGATTAAAATATTTCTTCCCTAAATAAATTTTTTGATGTTCTATTCGTTGAGTTGCTAGCTGCTAACAGCAGGCTTAACTCATTTTCAGGATTATTTATAAATGCAATTAGTGTCCAGAAACTCTCATTATGACTTGTACGTTACTCTATCCGGAGTCCTGTAATGGTTTAAAGTGGATTAAATTAAGATCAAATAAGAGTAAGTTATGTGGTGCTGCTAATTTACTTGGGGAATGCCGCGTGTTAGTGGTTTCAATTGCATAACTGTAAAAAAAATCATTACTGCAGCAAGTTTTTTTTGCCTTTCACTATTTGCCCAAACTCCAAAGTACTGGAAATACTTGATGATGTGTTCTGCCTGTTGCAGAATTAATGTCTGGTGGTGTCTGCTGAGATTATCGTTCTTTTGTATTGTGGGGAACGTGCTTTCCCACCTCGCTAAGCGTACATGCCAGCCAGAATTTACACATCTTTTGACCTCAGCTTATTCCGTAGGAATGTCTTTCTTTCCTGTAGCAGATGCATAGTACCTGTTGAAAACTGGCAATAAACTGCCAAAAAAACAAGTTCAATGAAATCAAGGTTTCCACCCCCCCTCTAGTCCACCCGTCCAGTCTGTATCTCTGCAGTGTCTCCCATAATCCATCCATTCCACATCCACATCAGGAAACCATCCCAATACACTGCAGAAATCTCTTGAATTGCTTGTGCCCTGCCATGCTGCTCTTCCAGCAGGTCCTGGAGCAGTGACAGTCCCTAGTGTGAACTGTCACCTGTGATCAGGAGCTTCCTTCCAGTTGTTCAGATTTTTCCTCTACTTGTCCTGGTTTGAGCGGCACAGGACTAATTTCTCTTCTAATGCCTGGGAAAACTGCACTTTTAGAAGACTCCAGTGTCTGAATTTGTGAAAATATTGACTTTCTAGCCAGCTATGGTGTTCAGGTTCAAGGTCTCAGTGTTTTCGAGCTCACCAGGTGCGGGGATGAGGAGGAGCAAGACCTGGGCACTTGACCCAAGCTGCCAACAGGGTTGTTTCATACCATGAATGGCACATTCAATATAAATTAAGAGTTTGCTGAGGAGTTCTCTCTTTCCCTTGATGGCTGCCGTCCAGAGAACTCCTTGCCCCAGTGCCGGAGCCCTGAGCCCTTCCCTTCCTCCCCGAAGCCGCAGCGTTCACAGTGTCCCACATTTGCTGTCCCCTGATGGGAGTGCACAGCTTCTACAGATAGAATGGGCTGAGGATAATCCTTGTATAGTTTATATTGGTATCAGGATCAATATTAGTACTTTAGTGCTATTAATGTTAATTATCTAGTCTTATTCTATTAAATCTGTTTATATTTCAACCCCCGGCTTTCCATGTTTTTTCCTGATTTCCTGATTCCTGATTCCTGGGTGGGGAGGGGTCATCAGGGGATAGAATAACTGTCTAAATGAAAATACGCTGTTGTGGGTTTTCTCAAACCATAACAACTTGTTTGGCAGTATGTCGCAGACGGCCCACCATGACATCCTTCTCCAATGCTGACTCCAATGCAGCCCTCAGTGTTGGTAGTAGAGACACCACGTTGTTGGGAACGCTGTTATGGGCTGTGAAAAGTTACCTGACCCCTGTCCTTACCCACCAGCGACAAAAGCCCATCACACGCCCAGTCCCATGGCGCACAGCTCCGTGACTTCTTGGGCAGCAACCCCAAATTTCATGTGCTGTCTGTGATATTGCTGTAAGTGTAAAAATAACCGGTGTCACTCCTGGCATGCCCAGCTGCTCAAAGGGCAGTAATGGGGAAATCTCTTCTAGCAACACCGTGCAGTGAAAGGAGTCAACCGTTTGTGAGGGCTTGGTGTTTTTCTGGAATCGTTAATAGCTCTTGTATTTCTCAATGTTTCCCTGCAGTCAGCCACCTGCCTCCCCCAGCACGCAAGAAGCCATCCAGGGCATGCTCTCGATGGCAAACCTCCAGTCATCAGAGTCCTGCCTCCAGACATCATGGGGTACCAATCAGGCGAAGAATAACTCCATCTCCACACAAAACTCTAAAAAAGCGGGTGGTGGCAGCAACAAAAATGCTGGCAAGCGGTTACTAAAGAAAAGCACAAAGAACAGTATTGACATTGAAGATTATGATGAAGATCAGGACCACTTAGATGCCTGTTTTAAAGATTCCGATTACGGTAGGTACAAACAAAGCAGTCTGTGTGTGTGCCTGTCTGTGCATGTACGTATTTGTGCGTGTTTGCAAATAACCCCCACGTTTCTCATGAGAGGCTTGCTTGCTTTCTGTCACGTTGAAATCAACTGGGTATTTCTGTAAGGAGGAGTGCAAATAACAAGAGGTCTGCAGGGGAAAATTAAGCAAACACTGGGTGATAGGTAGATTGACCACAGAGCCGGTGGTGATATGGCTATCCAGGTAGGCTGTATTTGAGGCATGTTGCAATCAGAAGATGTTGAGAGGCACAGAAGCCCACTGAAACTGCAGCAGTCGGCCAAGAAACAGGAAACTGTCCCACAAACTTGTGTCATGTACTCGTACTTATGACAGAAATGTTCTTATCTGCACAACAGCAATAAAATATCTAGCTAAGGTGAGTGAGAAGTTGAATTTGTACTTGGAAAAGGGATCCAGTGGTATTTTGAGTGTTGGCAGAGAACGCAAGCATCTGAAGGAGGAAAGGGCACAAAGCCAGTTTGCACCAGTTACATCAGTTCTGCCGTAATAATCTGCAGAAGCATTTGTGAATATAAGTAGTGAGGAAATGAAGAAAAGTAATCATGCGAAGGCTGATGGAGACCGGAAAGCCTGAAGTCGCAAAGAGGGCAAGAAGTCGGTAGAGGTTTATGCTGCATGACAGGAGAGTCTATGTGTGTGTTTAAGTCTCCCTGGCAAGCATGGCCATCAGAAATCATTTGTTACGACTGGAAAAGCGGAGTGTGTATTTTCACGTCATTAACAGGGATGCCAAGGCAGAACGGAGGTGCTGTGCCACGTTGCAGAAGAAGGTTGCCCCACCGTTTAAGGGTGCACTGCGTGCGCTGGGAGGCAGTGGTAGTGCTGGAAGGTGCTTTGGGAAAGGGCAGCTGCATGGAGCTGTTCGGTCAGGGGTGGGGGTTACAGACAGTTGCCACGCACAAACAAGGCTCCACTCTACCCAGAGGTGGATTTGCTCATTATGTGTCTGTGCTGCCAGTGAATGGAGGGTCTTTGTTGTGAGCGGGCTTGGTTTCCAAAGGATCTGTCTGTGCCACATCTGATCAGCAGTGTCAGTGACCAAATGCCACAGTAATGCCATAATCATCAGTGATGTAACAAATGGCAACTGGCAAGAAAATCAAACACGTGAAAAAAAAAAAAAAAAAACAAAAACAAAACAACAAAACAACAGAAACTCCATCGTAAAGGCTGGGACAGAATCTAGACAAGTAAGTTGGCGTTTATCCCAGAGGGTGAAGGGTGCTTTGGTAGAATGGTTCACGTTCACCTTTTGGATACTCCTAAGCCAAAGAAGGCAGTTTTCAAGGTCTGTGTGAACAGCACTCTGTAATTTCTCTCTGCTTGACTGTGGGGAGTCGTACGGGCCAGGAAGGTGTGGTGCTGAACGAAGCAGTTGGCTGACGTGTCTCCAGTACCAGTCTAGCTTGGGATAAGGAAACCTGTTTGTGTCTCTTTTAGCTGTGCTGCCACTCCACGGACAAGAGGAAGACTAATTTTTCCTGAGAAGTTTCACTGTGTAACCTAAGGGTAGGCAGTCACAGTTTAATGATGGCAGCTCCTAAGTGTAGAGTGTGGATGAGAGGAGGAGAACGTCCCCTGAGCGTTGAGCTGTTTCACTCAGTGATGCCTCTGGGGGACATTGCTATTCTAGCTGGGATGCCTGTGGTCACGGCACCTGTACAGAGCGAGTACCCCTCCATGCAGGCTAGAGCTGTTTCCTACACTGAAATTATTGTCTTTCTTTCCTACTGTAGTTTACCCTTCTCTCGAATCAGATGAAGATAATCCAGTATTCAAATCCCGATCAAAGAAAAGGAAAAGTTCGGATGATGCCCCTTACAGTCCAACGGGTAAGTCCATATGGTCTGTGCTGCCCAGACTCACGCTAAGTTGTGCAGGTCACTAAAAAAACCACCATTTTTCAAGTACCGTGGAAATTGTAAGACCACAAGTAGGCATTTCTTTATCATGTAAAGGATTAATCCTTTCCAGTGCAGCGGGAGGGTAATATCATGCGCTGGGACTCATGCCGCACAATGTTCGCCTTCCTCTGTCAATCAAATGGCAGAAAGACATCATTCCCGGGTGGGTTGTTGGTTTATTTTTCTTCACACTCTTGGTGATGGAACAATTGGTGGCCATCGTAGCAGTGGTGTAACAGACAGCTGAGTAGCCGTGGCTTTTAGGTGTTGACTGTGTAAAGAGAAATGAGAACGCGGGAATGGTCTCCTCCAGGTTTTGTTGCAGCTCACCAGAGGCAGTGACAGGCCAGGGGGTCCTTAGACCCCTTTGATGCCGCCCACTAACAGGGGAGTCTCCGCAGCTTGCTGCGTGTGTGACAAGCAGCCTGTGTCTCATCAGCTTGTGGCACTGCACGCCCACCCCCAGCTGATGGGGCGGTGAGCGCTGTCCATTTGGAAATGATTCCGGAGTTGCTCATATCTGTAGTGTAGGCAAAAACCTCCTGTGGCTTTGGCTTCAAGTAGCTGCAGCTGCCAGTGAAGTTGCTCAGCTGTGTTCCATCTTTATTGGCAGCTTTGCCCCAAGCCGCCATAACTGGAGGCTTTCGGCACCTCCTGCCTTCACACGCATCCTGGGGAAGGAAGGGCAGAGGCCGCGGGCATCCCTGGCCCTCCCTGCTCAGGGGGGCAGAGCCTTGCTGCCTGGTGTGTTGTTATGGTGCTCTCATGGGCACATTCTGCATATCTCACCTGCATCTGCTTTCCTTGTAGCACGAGTTGGCCCCTCGGTGCCTCGACAAGACAGACCGGTGCGAGAGGGCACGAGAGTCGCCTCCATTGAAACTGGACTCGCTGCCGCTGCCGCGAAGTTGTCACAGCAGGTGAGGTTGCTTGAGAAGTCATAGCTGTCAGGAAAGGAGAGCCCTCTCCCCCAGCAGCAGAGTCATGCCCAGATAGCAGTGCAGTGCCAGTCCTCCTCGGTGGTTCTTCGTGCCAGCGACACAAGACTCAGCAGTCTGGGGGGAAATAAATGGGATGAAGGTCCGATAGCATCGCAGCGTATCTGACAGTGCCGCAGCGCAAAGCAGGCGATGTATCGGAAGTGTAGAGATGTATAAGCAAGCGAGCATAGCTACTGGGCTAAGACAGAAGGAGGCTGCCCAAAAGGAGTGTGCGTGAACCGCATGTCAATGTGTATTTGAGGGTCTGACTGGTGTGATTGCTTTGTCTGTGGAAACTGACTGCTGGGAAGCATAGGGATTTACATCCAAAGATTTGGTGAAGCGTGGGTATCTATGGGTCAGTTTAGCAAAGCTATTGAGGCACTATTGGGTGTTGATAAGTGTCTGGTATCTGAAGAGGTCAGATAGATGCTAAGTGCCTAATGCACATAGGCCCCACAAATGTGACACTGTGAGGCACGAAGGTGACATGGTCTGCTGGAGCAAGGTTGGTGAGACACCTTGGCAAGTTGCTGGAGATGCAGGTTTTGGTGGCACTGGGCTTCTGTGATGTGTATGGTTGAGTAGAAGAGCTCTGAGAATGGTAGCAGGGTTTCATCAAGAAGCGGATTGAAGGTAGGCAAGGGCAACAGGATGGTGACAGACCACCGTTCTCGTTGTATGTATGTGTAAGTACAGTTACAGGTCGAGAGACAATGTGTGTGTCCTAGCAGGAAGCAGAGTCTGTGAACCAGTGGGATGTTTAATATCCTCCGTGCTGTTGTGAAAGTGTATGAAGATACCAGAAGATAGGAGGTGCCAGTTTTTGTGGAACATCGAAAGGTTTGTTCATGCAAAACCACGCTGGTCTCCCAAGGCAGGGTCATTTTGGTCCTGGCTGGCTCCCACTCGCCGCAGTGTACGCAGAGTTACCAAACAAGGAGGCTCTGCACAAAGCGCATACGTAGATGCAAGAAAGGCAGACGGGTGTGTGCAGCAGAGCTGTGAGCGAGATGGTATCGGAACAGACCCCGAGCAGTTTGTACGTGGCAAACTTCATGGGTTTTTGTTGTATCAGGACCCTAAGCAACGCCGCTGGCCCTTGCCGTAGCTAAAGGTCTTCTGGGGATTAATCTGAGCTTCATGTTTGTCATTTTAAAGGAGGAACAAAAAGGCAAGAAGAAAAAAAATACCAAAAAGAAGCTGTCAACCAACAACGCGAACAAACCGGCTCAGGAAGGCAGCTCGCCAGAGCCGAAGCTGGAGTCACATGCCAGCAGCCTCACAGATCACGAGTACACCGCAGGGGCCAGCACCTTTGGGGTCGCCCAGCCTAACAGGGGATCGCAGCCGATGGCACCCGGTGTTTTCCTCACACAGAGGAGACCCTCATCATCCTCGCAGAACAATGCCTCCGCCAAAGGTACCAGGAAACGCCTGGGGTTACGGTGTAGGAATGGGGAAGGGTGAACTGGTCATGTAATCCATGCCTTTTGCAGGGCCCTCACATGTTGTGTCTGTCACGGGTATGTGGAAGCGCTTTGGCAGGTCAGATCTGGTTGGAGACGGGGCCCATTGCCTTGGCTGTCTTGGCACTGTGGGCCCAAATCCGTGTTTTGCTGCTGGGCTCTTTGTTGCAGGGTGTGAGGCATCCCATGCTAGGAAGTTCTCCTGAGTGTGCCCCAAGGCTCCTGAGGAACACCTGCAGTGGTCACATCACAGTCCAGCCTGTCTGGTGAAGCCTTGTCCCAGGGAAGAAGCATCCATGAAGGCTATTCTGCCCAGGGCTAGGTCAGGCTCTGCTGTGGTTGGGTGGTGTTTGTACACCGATACATGTGCTGACGTGCATGAGGACATCCTACCCAGCGGGTGTAGAGCAGTGCAAATCTGCAAACCTGTCTTGAGAGTTGCCACAAGGGAGCAGAGGAATGTCAAACACAGCTACACAACCAAAGCCAAGAGAGAGGAAGAGGTCGCTTGTTGGCTGCCGTAGGGAAAGCATTACAAAGCTGAGGCTCTCCTGGAGTTCTGGACTAGGACCTCCTGTTCTCTGCTTGAACTTTGCTCAGAACGCATGAGAGAGGCAGTTGTGTGGGACAGGCACCACGTAGTGTGAAGATAAAATGTGTGATCCCACTGGGAGAGGCCCTGATGTAAAAAGTGAGACAACGTGGCAGATATTTCCTGCATTCCCCTGTGTTTGAGTGGAGCAAATTAGAGGTAGTGCACAGTGTCCTTGCCAAGCAGTAAAATATCAGAGCAGCTTGAGTGGGCCATACAGGAGGATGTGCATAGCCTGTGGTAGGTTCCAGGGTCCTTCCAGGAGCTGGGAACACCTGTGGCTGTCTGCAGAACCAGAGAGGAATGAACTTATTTGCCTGGAATTTTGGTTTTTTTTTGTGATGAAATGGTGGCATTAGTGAAACAGGTACAAGCCAGTGGAAGATGTGATGGGAAGAGGAGTGCTGAATGGAGCCAAATCCCAGTCTGGCTGGTGAGCTGGGTGGCCCAGTCAGGGCATTGTGAAGGGAGCCTGACCAGGCATGTGGATCACACCTAGCTCAGTTCTCAAAGGAGGGAAGAAGCCACGTGCCAAGAAAGCGAGTGGCTGACCTCGTAGTCAGCGGAGCACTTTCGGGGCCTCCTGTGCAGGGTCTTGGGACAGCTCGGGGCACCAAAGGGACTTCAGGGCGTCTCTCTGCATGGAGCACAGGAGAGTCCTGAACCCAGGGACTACCAGATAGGGTATCACTGGGAATGAAGGGACTGTGGAAGGAAATGGTGGGATGAAGCAGAATTAGGGAGCTCTAGGACCTCCTCAGGAACGGTCTCTCAGTCTTACAGAGTGAAGCGAAAGGATGAGAAATGAGGAAACTTGCCATGGAGAGTGTCAGCCACGTTATTGTGGTCTTTAAGGCTGGGATGCTAAGTGCAGATGGGAGGAGTGGAGAGGAGCTGAGTCTCTGCAGATGTCACACAAGAGTGCACCAATGGCGGCGTGATGGGAAGAGAAAAGGCTGCGTGGGTTTGTGTTGTGCCCGGCAGTCCTGGGTGCCTTGGTGACCAGGGTAGTTTCTGGCCGTAAGGTGGTAGCTGGTGAGCAGTGGAGCTGGACCAGTACACAGGGAGCACAGACCTCACTGGACCGCACAGGGCATGAGTGGTGGTGTCCTCTCATCAGTATGGGGACAGGGAAGGTTGTCCTCTTTGGGTGTGTTGTAGTGCCTTGGGGCTAGCCTGAATCTGTAGGAAGTGAGTGTGTGCGTGTGTGTGCTTGTGCACGTGTGTGTGTGTCTTTTCAGCATCCTTCTGGCGAGGCTGGATGCAGGTAGTCTCTCTAGAGCTGGGGGAGGAGAGGGCAAGAAGAAATGTGGAGCTGCAATGGTAGGTGGGTTGGTTTCAGTGCTGTGGGCAAGGAACCAGGCATCCTTGGGGCAGTGCTTGTCCCAGGACACATGGTGGCATGTGAGCTCAGCATCCCTGTGCCACAGGTTGCCCTTCTAGGATGGCAGAGAGGTGCCCAGAGACGCCTGGGGAGTGTGTGGGTGCGTGGTGAGGGCAGACACCATGAGCTGGGTGCGAGGAGCTGTGGGGCGCCTGTGTGTGTGTGCACAGCCTCTCCCATGAGCAGCGGGACGGTGCTGGCCTGGCTGGGTTCTGGCTGTCACCCCTGAGTGGTGAGGGCGCAGGGCAGCAGGGCTGGCACTGCGGAGGCAGGAGGAGCCCCAGCAGAGATGGGATGAGATGTTCCTTCACCCTGAGCAGGGTGTGCTCAAAGGGATGTGTCCCTGGGTGTCCCAGCCGCCGCGATGGTGCGGGTTCAGCAGAGGCTGCAGTCCCTGCCGGGCCCTGCCTGGCGGCTGGGGGGGAGCCCCCACGCTTGAGGGGTGCTGATGGCCTTGGAGGTGCTGGGCAGGCGGTCAGGGCTGGCTGCGGGGCAGCCTGGAGGGGCGCTGGAGGAAGGAGGTGGCCAGTGTGGGGCCAGAGGGGTCATTCCTGGGGGAAGAGGGGTGGGTGGGACGTGTGGGGCGGGAGCCGGCCCTCACCCCCCACTCCCCCACTCTCCTTCCAGGGAAGCGCACGAAGAAGGGGATGGCCACGGCCAAGCAGCGGCTCGGCAAGATCCTGAAGATCCACCGGAACGGGAAGCTGTTGCTCTAGCGGCGGGGCCGGCGGGCAGCCCGGCGGCGCCGTGCCCGGGGACGCTGCCGCTTGACTCTTGGCCACCACGACAATAATTCCCGTTAACTTTCAGCGGTCGGAGTGTACAGAATCCTGCTATAAATATTTTTTAATATAGATGTCCTTTCTCAGAGCGCTGAGAGTGACTAGCCGCAAAAAGTTAATACTAATCCCGGCCGCAAAGGAGCGTGTTGGTCCCCCCCGACCTGGCCCCGGCCCCGGCCCTGGCTCTCGTGGGGCGGTGGAGCGGGCCGGGGCCGTCGGGGCAGGGTGGGGGCCAGTGGGCCATGAGGCGATGGGTGGTAGCGGCCATTGTGCTGAGGCGATGGTCTGTGAGGCGATGGGCAGTGAGGCGATGGGTGGCGGCAGCTGTTGGGCTGCGAGGCGATGGGCAGTAGCGGCCATTGGGCTGTGAGGTGATGGGCAGTAGCGGCCATTGGGCTGAGACGATGGGCCGTGAGGCGATGAACGGCGGCGGCCATTGGGCTGTGAGGCGTTGGGCGCGTTTCTCAGGCAACCCCCTGTCGCCCTGTGCAGCTGCGTTTCCCGAGGCATCCTTTTCCTAGAATGTAGCTTGTACATAGCTTTTGGAATAACCACCACCGGTTTTTTATAAGGGGAAAGTCTCTCTGGGGCGCCGCCCACCGGTACCAGCTCTTTGCGTAACTTCTTGTATGAGGAGGGAGACAAGTTATTTTACTAGCACCTTGTGGAGTGTTTCCGTGTTTTGTGACGATGTAATTTATTAATGTTTGTAGCTTTTTATATTTGTACATTTCTTATGGGCTTTGTTTATATACACACATTACCGGGGCGCGGCGCCCGCGGGGAACCAGAGCCACCCGCGGCCGTGGGCGAGGGCTGGGAGGGCCGTGCCGGCCTGGGCGTCGCGCCGGCTTTTTTTATTATGATTATTATTATTAGTATTATTATTTTTTCGCGACATGTACATTTCTAACAAAGTTTATCGTGGCTATCTATCTATGACGGTGTTTTATTTACCGATTCATATCAAATGCTCTTGTATCGAGTTCACGAAATCTAAGTAAACTTAGAGCAAAGTTTAAAAAAAGGAAAAAAAAAAAAGAAAAAAAAAGAAAGCAAAGTAAACTATTTCAGGTTTTGTACACAACTGCCTGGGCCTGGCCTTTTTGTGGGGTCGGGGCGGTGCGGTGCTGGTTGGGGGGCAGAGGTGGCCGCGGGGTCCCTCGGGGCGGGCAGGAGGAGAGAGCAGGGACCCGCAGCAGGCAGAGTAGGGCAGCCAGCCTAGCGTGGCAGGCAGGGGACTCCCCTGCCCCTTGGCAAGCACACCACGGCGTGCTAAGCCAGCACCCCACCTGCTACCCAAAACCCTTACCGAGACCTCTCCTTGCTGTAGGACCACAGGAAGCCCTGGCTAATTTGGCACAGCCTTGGGCGTCCTGGTAAGATACCCCGTGGTCCACCCAGACATGTCTCTACTCCGGTGAGGCCCCACCTGGAATACTGCATCCAGCTCTGGAGTCCTCCACATAGGAAAGACATGCACCTGTTGGAGCGGGGCCAGAGGAGGCCACGGAGATGATCCGAGGGCTGGAGCCCCTCTGCTGTGAGGACGGGCTGAGAGAGTTGAGGGTGTTTCAGCCTGGAGAAGAGAAGGGTCTGGGAGACCTTAGAGCCCTTTCCATTTCCTATAGGAGCTCCAGGAAAGCTGGGGAGGGACTTTTTACAGGGGCATATAGTGATAGGATGAGGGGGGATGGCTTCAAACTGGAAGCAGGTGTATTTAGATTAAATATTAGGAAGAAATTTTTCACTGTGAGAGTGGTAAGCCCCTGGCCCTGGCTGCCCAGGGGAGCTGTGGCATGGAGATGATCTGAGGGCTGAAGCCCCTCTGCTGTGAGGACAGACAGGGAGAGTTGGGGTTGTTCAGCCTGGAGAAGAGAAGGCTCCAGGGAGACCTTATTGCGGCCTTCCGGTACCTAAAGGGGCTCCAGGAAAGCTGGAGAGAGACTTTTTACAAGAGCGTGTAGTGATAAGACAAGAGGGAATGGCTTCAAACTGGAAAAGGGGAGATTTAGACTAGATATCAGGAAGAAATTCTTTACTCTGGGGATGATGAGCCCCTGGCACAGGTTGCCCAGAGAAGCTGTGTCTGCCCCATCCCTGGAGGTGTTCAAGGCCAGGTTGGACGGGGCTTGGAGCAACCTGGGCTGGTGGGAGGTGTCCCTGCCCAGGGCAGGGGGGTTGGAACGAGATGATCTTCAAGGTCCCTTCCAACTCAAACCATTCTATGATTCTGACTGTCCCCAAGGGATGCTGTCGTCATCCACCTCCCCTGGCCAAGCAAACACACCGGTTTCCCTCTGCTTCCTCCCTCCATCTTGGAGGTCACCAGGTGCTACAGGCTTTCACCTTCTTTTCACTCACTGAAACGTCAGATATATCACCATTTACTTTGAGCTGTTTCTCCAGACTGACCCTCCTGTCCCTGGAGCCGTTCTCCACATGCTCCTTGGTTACCCACAGACGTGTGCAACCGCTGCTGCTCCTGAAGTTCTCTTCGCTAACTCAGGGCCGGTCACGTTGCCCACACCTGGGCTGCTACCTACCTCTTGGCCACACTGTGCCGGCAGTGACGCGAGCCAACTACAGCCCGTTACCTCTTCCAACAGCCCCAGCAGGCTTGAGGTTAGCGCTGCAGAGTCCTCTACCTAAAGGTAAGCACGATGTGGCCTCAAATCCCAATCATGTTGTATTTGGCTGCTAGATGGCAATGACACAATGGGACAATGTGGATCTTTTCACTGGCCACACCTCTTCAAACAGGTTGACTTTTGATGAAGCTTCATTGTAAGGAATTCCTTAAGAAAGACAGAAGGCCAGGTGTGCTCTTGAGGGATTGCTTCCTTTTTTGGGAGGCTTTGCCCCTGAAATATCGACAACGTGTGTCTGTCCTGGGTCCCAGTGACACACAGCAGGCAAACGCAAAGGTCATGTGTGCGCCCAAGAGGTGGTTGCCTGATAATTATGGGCAGTATGAGGCATTGCAAAACCGATCCCAGTTAGAAGATATCAGCTTTCAAACCAGACAGGCAGTGGTGACACACGGTCAGTGCATGAAGGTGGTGTTTCCTGGGGGAAGGCTCTGAGAACCCATGTGGATTGAGAGATCTGAAGGAATACTGAGAAGTTGCTTTCAACCAAGTTTATACAGGAATGTTCCTCTGGGGTTCAGGGCACCAGGCGCTGAACGGACGTACCAAAAGAGGCAGCAGTTTGGCCCTCTCTCACTGCCATCCAGCACAGAACTTGGTTAAATGTTGGCCATTAGCTCCTCACAAAGTTGCAGGCAAAACCACAAGTGCTTCCGATAGATGGTGCTTCCCACTAAGCGGGCTCCCAGTCCCACCTAGGTTCCATCTTTCCCCTCCAAGAGTGGAGGAACCACTGCCAGCAGGGATGTGTCCTGCCTGCATCCCCTGTGTGCATCCCCCCCCCCCCCCCCCCCCTTCCCATTCCTGCCTGCGTGTGTTCCCAGCAAACGTCTTGCGTTGGCTCACCAAGCTGGTGAGAAGCTCACCTAGAGCCAAAAAAGGCAGCGTTTCGTTTTCCTCTTGGAAGGGTGTTTCGGCTCCTGGCAATCTCCATCTCCAACATCTGCTCCAGCAGGTTGGTGCCCTCATGATCAGGAGTACAATGTTGGCTGGCTGTAAACTCCTGCCTTGGCTTGGCCCCTTGTGTCACCGCAGCAGCGTGACCACCTTCTTTAAGACCACATTAGGATGTGTGCTGCGAAGCAGTTTCTTTGATACTCACCACCTTCCCACGTATGTGTTCCTGACGCTGTTATGTGTTAGAGAGAAGGCTTTAAGGTCCATCGGGATTGGTCGGTGATCTGTTATGGATAGAGAATCTTATCTACAGAGCCCAAAAGAACAGGCGAGTGACCTGGAACATATGGCACGGGCCTGGTTTTGTGGCTGAGTTCTCTGAAGGCCCGCTTCAAAGTGGTCTGAGTGTGATGTTCCCTCATGGCTCTTGATAGAGAAACCACTGTGCTCACAGCTGCTGGGGGTTTGGCTCTTCCGCATTCCCATCCGGCATCCCGCAGTGCTCAGGCTTCATGAGACAAGACAAACCCCACCAAACGTTCAACAGCTGTAAACACACGCCGGTTACTTGCCTGGTTGGAGGGTCGGAAGTGGAAAAGCGTAGAGGAGTCCCACCTGCGGGGAGGAGTGGACAGGACAGGTGACCCAAACCTGACCAACAGGGTATTCCATCCCATCTGCCTCATGCTCAGTGTAAAAGCTGAGGGATCAAAGGGTTCAGCTCTCTCTCTTTCTTCAATGGCCGCATCCGAGGAGGACTCTGTCTGTTCATCTACCTGTGATCCCCATCCTGCATGCAGATCCAGAATCCAGTTCCCGTCTGTCACTGAGTCCAGTCTGGGACGTGATCATTATCCTGGGAGCTTGATATGGTTTTGGATATATTTCATTATTTCCTTTTTATTTGGTTATTAATATTTCATTAAAGTACTTTAGTTCCTTCACAACTCATAAGTCTCTTTTTCCCTCCACTGCCTCTGTCTTTGAAGAGGGGTAGAGGGGAGCATCCGTGGGTCCCATGTGGGGTGCTCCACGTCCCCAGTGGCCAGTTCAGCCTAAACCACGATGGTAGGCGACGCCAGTGTGGCATCCTGCACATGGGCATCGCTCAGATTGCCCCTCCAGCTTCCCACTGACCGGACATCCCCCAGTGCTGGTGAGTTTTGGGGTTGGTCTTGCAAAACAGAGACATTTTGAACTTGGGGGAAGGTGTCTGGTGGTAATAGCGGACGTTCACCAGTTGGGGGAGTTCACAGTTCAGAAACAACCACAACCTATAAACTGGTCCCTGCTTGTAACAAACCGCCCTGCACCTCCCGAGGCTTGGTGACACCTATAGCCATTGTTTACCGGGTTCCTTATGGTGCGGTTGAGGATGCCCAGTGCCTCATTCCACTGCGCACCCACCCGCAGCCCGGGGGGGGCCCTGCAAGGCTCTGGTTCGCTCCGTGCAGAAAACACCCTTGGAAAGAAGCCGTGACGGAGCGTAGCTGCTACAGCCCAAAAGGAGACCACGCACTGGCAAACCCATAGAGATACAGCTCTCATCCACTGACAAGAGGTGACAGTTGCTGCTCTGGCTCCCCTTTGCAGTAGTCCAGGGCTAGCATGGGGCGACACAGTGCAGAACCTGACTGACCGTGTCCCTGAGGTTCGGCCAAGAGCATCCTAGCTTTCGCAAAGTCACCTTTGGGCACCTTGAGAAAGCACGGAGAGGAGAGCCCGAAGGCTTCATCTTCACTGAGAACTCGAGCTGGCCTCATTTGCCAGCAGAGAGGCTTTTCCAGCAACATGGGCCCAGGGATGTCCACAGGCAACACAGCCCCCTGGGCGTTCCTCCTGAGGGACACTGGCCAGCCTGTCCTGCCTTCTGGCCTGGGGTGCCACAAGCACCTCTAGACGGCAACAAGATGGGCAACCACAATTGTTGGACAGTGTGGTTTCCCATACGTACAGTGTGGCCATCAGAAGTTTGGACAGTGTCTTCACGCTTTCCAAAGCATTTAGGAAAGACATGGACCTGTTGGAGTGGGGTCAGAGGAGGCCACAAAGATGATCCGAGGGCTGGAGCCCTTCTGCTGTGAGGACAGGCTGAGAGAGTTGGGGATGTTCAGCCTGGAGAAGAGAAGGCTCCAGGGAGACCTTATTGCGGCCTTCCAGTACCTAAAGGGGCTACAGGAAAGCTGGGGAGGGACTTTTTACAAGGCCATGTAGTGATAGGATGAGGGGGAATGGCTTCAAACTGGAAGAGGGGAGATTTAGATTAGATATTAGGAAGAAATTTTTCCCTCTGAGGGTGGTGAGCCCCTGGCGCAGGTTGCCCAGAGAAGCTGTGTCTGCCCCATCCCTGGAGGTGTTCAAGGCCAGGTTGGACGGGGCTTGGAGCAACCTGATCTGGTAGGAGGTGTCCCTGCCCATGGTGGGGGTTGGAACTCAGTGATCTTCAAGGTCCCTTCCAACCTAAACCATTCTTTGATTCTATGATTTCTAACCCTTCCATACCCATAGCCAGTAGGAAGGTTTGAGGCCAGTGCTGCAAACATCCTTCACAAGCTGCGACTCGGCTAATTCAACGATGACATTTCAGAAAGGACTGCTTTGCTGGCTGCTTGGGTTCCTAGGGGCTTCTTGCCATTCTCCTCCTGGTTTATCGTGGCTTTGTCAGTCTTCTCCCTAGGAAGAACATGCAGTGGCTTGTTATAAATCATTCATTCCTCAATCCATGATTCTGCCTAGTCATTCCAAATCTCTTGCCTGTTTCCTCAATTGTTGCTTCCTTTGCCTGCACGGATTTTGCCCTTCCTCTGTGCCCCCAAACACTGCGTGTCTTTCAGTCATATACTTCTGCACCAGCTGACAGGGTGCGTAGCTCAATCCTGGCGTTCCCTACGCGTGGTTGGTAGAAGTGTCATAGTGGCTTTGTCTCTACAGATGGGCGGCTGACCCCGTGCAGTTAACACCATTTCCAGGCAGCTCCTCCACCCCTTCTTGGACAACCTCCAGAGGGCTCCGCATTTGACAAGTTCTTATCCTATGCAAGCGTAATGTAAAAACTAGAGCATAGACAGGAAAATGGGGGGGGGGCAGGGGGCAGCCCAGCTTACCCTCTGGCTGGCTCGGTGCTTCCCATCAACACAGCGGCCTCGCGCTGCTGATGGAGACCAAGGTCACCTGGTGCAGGTCCCATCTCTCTCCAGCTCCTCAGCGGGGCTCTCCATCCAGCAGGCCTCAGCGAAAGCTGTTTGGGTGCCAGTGAGATAGAAAAGTCATTCCTTCCCCCTCCTTACAATATCTCCCACCAAAAATACAGGACCGGACTGGCGTAGCCCCCTCTGCCTTGCCGCTCTGCTCGGCAAGCGCTGTCCCAAACCTCCGTGCCAAGACCGGCTCGGCGGAGACCCTTCTGCCTCCCGCCCGCCCCACTCCGCACCCAGCAAGGGCATGCTGTGCCTTCCCCACGGGCATTCCCAGAGGCCACAGAGTGTTCCACGTGCTGCGTTGTCTGAGGGCATCTAACAGCCCCGGGTACTCTCGCTGTGCGTAATGGGTGCCATATCTGGCACTGTTGCAGATGCAGGTGAAATACTTCTTAATTCTTTTTTATTTTGTTTAATTTTTCGCCAATTTGGAGCTACCTGCAGGTAAGCGCACCTTACTTTTTACTTTTACTGGCAACTGGAAATTGATAAATCTACTGCTCAATAAACAAAGGATGCCATTGCCAGGGAGGTGATTCTGTCCACGTGTGTGCAGCGAGACCGTTGGCTGCTCTTTGTAAACTAACAACATGTGGGTTTCTACTGTTTCTATCTTTAAACTGACAAGAATCATTCATAAATGGACATTTGGCGGAGCCCCATGTTCATCCCGTGGACCCTGCGTTCATCTTTCATCCCTGATCAGGGCAGAGTGGGGCTGCACTGCCGAGAGCATGTTTTGTTCCTTAAAACAGTGGCACGGTGCCATCTTGCGCTACAAGCGCCGTTCTTTCCATTAACATCTGACATGGATCTGTAGTACCCACCCTGCAGAACTCACAGCATTTGCGTAAACAGTTTTGAAGTTGCTCTCTGTATGTCGTGAGAGAAAGCCTGCTTCTCCTCTTCGCTTAAAAGTGTAATAATTATAATTAATTAGATTTCCTTCTGTTTCCAGTCTGCTGGGAAGACGCACTTTTGAGGCCCACTTTTAGGTCACTCTTCTGTCAAACTTTACATACTTCTTTCCCTCAGCTAACTGTATTTACTAAACATTTAGCTCCATGGCGCGCTTCTCGGAGAATGGCACGCAAGAGCCTGGAGCTGCCAGCCGGGGCTTGGCTCGCTCCTTGGCTCGCCCCTTCGCACACTGGTAGGTGTTTTGCAGACCACGTGCAGACCATGAGTCCTCTTCTCACCTTCATCTCCGCCAAATTAATGATCAGCAGCCACCTAAGTGACAAGGAGACACATCTTAAAAGGCTCTGTGTTTACCCTACTCCTTCATTCACTGTGTAAAAAGCTTTCTTTGGCAGTCCAAGGAAAAACACGATGCAGCCTTTCTTCATGAGGTCACCAGGGCATCTTTGGTTGAGCTCCTCACGCCGGCCTGCACACAAGCCTCGCGCCTGTAGCAGTGTCCATCACTTGTTTCTCGCCATTAGGTGGGAAAGGGCAGTGGGCACCACCGGCAGGACCCCTGCCATGACCACAGCTCTTTCGCAGAACATTGCTCGGTGGTTGCGCAAAACCTGCCGTCACTTCCCAAAGACTCTGTGCTTGTGCTGCAGAACTCAGTGAGGACCACGCGGGGTGTGCAGGGCCTGTTGCTGGTGACGGTTCAATCAGGAAGGCAGAACAAAGTCTGCGTGTTGGTTTCTTAAACGTAACCAGAGGACAAGAGGTATCGGGCACAAACTTGACCATAGGAAGTTCCATCTTAACATGAAGAAGAACTTCTTTCCTGTGAGGGTGGCAGAGCACTGGCACAGGCTGCGCAGAGAGGGGGGGGGAGTCTCCCACTCTGGAGACTTTCCAAACGCACCTGGACACTGTCCTGTGCAACTGCTGTAGGTGCCCCTGCTCTGGCGGGGGGTGGGACTAGATGATCTCCAGAGGGCCCTTCCAACCCTGACCGTTCTGTGATTCTGTGACTTTTAGCCCAGGGCCATTTGTATAGTCGCTCCCGCACATCTTCATTCTTGGTCCACTTTACACTCCAAGGACCATCTGCCTCAGAGAGGAGTTATTTTCCCTGTATTTGTGGTGTGGAACAAATAGCCATTTCCCAGAGCTGGAGCCCTCTTTAATGTGGAGCTACTCACAGACCTACTGAGAAGTCCCTGACCCCCCAAATTCCTTTCCTTCCTTCCTTCTCTTTTTTTCTTTCTTTCGGAGCACCATGATGTACCTCCAGCCTCAGCAGCCCCACACTCCCCCGCGTTTGCTGGCAGGCCGATCAAACAAGATGCTGCTGTGTCAGAAGATCTTGCGGAACTTCTCAAAGCAGAAGGTGCAGCGCTACACAGCGTGCGGAGGTGAAACACTTCGTGCAAGTGAGGTGCACCACTGCAGTGGACTGGGCAAAGAACGTGAGCAGGACTCCTCTCGCAAGGGATTTCTCCGGCCTTTGCCTTGGTGAATGGACAATAATAATTTAACTGGCTTCCCCTGGGGCACCGCAGGATCCTTTTTAACCTGGGTGTGCTGGTGGCCTTAACACGCCAGGATAATGTCATCCAGTGATGCATGAGCAGAATGCTCAAGAGGTCCTTAACACAACAATGAAAAAGATGGTATATCAATGTCATGGGAGCCATTAGATGGATTAAGTGCCTCTCCCTCTCTCTCTGTGCACAGCCAGGGAGGGCTTTCTTCTAATTGCACCTGATAAGCTCATAGGTAAACCACTCAACACGTAGCGGCATCATTTTTCTTACTGTACCTCCAGTTTACAAGTCTGAGATCAGTAATTACTTTGCTCTCCCAAGCAAGCCGTATCCTGAAGAATTACAGCTGGATTAAGAGACTGCTGCCTAGCCATAACCTGTGGTGAGGAGAAGGAGAAAATGCTGGATGGAGCAGCTCAGCTTTGACGCAGCGCCGTAGCAGTCTGATGGCCCCAACCAACCTATGCTCTCTTGCTCAGCTCCGGGGAGCCACATCCCTCCCCAGCCGCTGCGCATCCCCTTGGCCACCCTCAAGCCGGCTCCAGTGAATGCTGACGGGAGGCGAAGGCTGGGAGGATGCTGCTGTGCTAACCCGGCTGGGGCTGAAGGCTGGATGATGCTCTCAGGTTGGCCAGCAGCTTGCGGTGGAAGTTCAGGGGAATCGCTTCTGCCTGTTTTGCCAGTAAGTAGCCTTTCTTTTTCCCATTCCCTTGGCTAGAGAGCCGAAAAGCCAAGGCCCGTGAGCTACTTAGGTGGTTCTAATCTTGCTGGTAATGCCTGATGTGGTTCTGTTACTGCAGTGCCCAGTGCGCCACATCTGTACGACCCTAAGCGCATCTGTCACGCATCTTCACCGTGAAGGCTGGATGACCACTAGCCTGCTTTATCCAGACTCCTCGCACGTGCTGGCGGCAGGAACTCTCCTCCACTGGCCATTTTTTTTCACTTTCTCTGCTGAAGTCAGCAGTTCCAGCCGCATAGCCACTTTATTTTATTGCTGTCATAAAATATATTTGGTAGGTTGGTTTGGAAAACAAACACCTCCGCAGAATATGGAATATCAGATGCCTTAGTCCAGAGGAGGTAGAAAGGGAAGAAGGGGTGAATGTTTCCTAGCAGCACTTATGTATAAATTTATTGGAGCAGCCCTTAAAATAGGAGATAGAACAAGTTATACAATAAAAAAGCGCACTAATACCGTATGGTTTACGTGTCCCTTGCCCAAGGTTAAAGACTGTAACAGCTCCTTTCAACATACTTTCTTAATTCAAGCTCACCAGCCTCGTTACTTCGCCTCAAAATGTGCAAACCTTTAACTTCACTCAAGGGATAACTTGAAACTGGCTCTGAGAATGAAATATTAATTAGAGTAAAGAATCTCACCGTATGCCCCGTCACTGTGTGGCCTCTGGGAAGCCAGAGGAAGGCAGACATGCTCCAGACCTAAAGTGCTCCCTTTGTGTGGGGCTTTTGTTCCCCACATTCCACCCGTTCTGCCCTGTCACAGCGGAGAGCAGCTCCCCAGCCCACTGAAAGAGAACTGTCACAGCTAAGTGTACCTTGGCCGCTAACAAAGAATATGAGCTATTAACGAGCTTGTTATCTCGAGCAGGTTTTACACAAATTGTTCCCCGTCCGGCATTTGGCATAAGCAGCGATGACAACTTTTTGACAGATGCTAGTGAGAAGAGAATAAAGATGCTGTGGCTTCAGACCATCTGCAGGGATTAAACCTTCATCACATGAGGTGACTTTTCTGCTCCTGAGACAAAGGAAACTTTTCTTTTCCTCTAGCTACACACCTCAGTTTCTCCAAGACACTGTTTCATTGCCAGACGCTTTCGTCGCGGCTTGTCTGCCACCGAGTCATTTGAAAACTGCTGGAAATTGACTTTTTGCCCTTCTAACATCCAGGCAGATTTAATCCATGATGCTCATTAATGTTTTTCTAAATCTCCGCTGCGATCTTCTGCCCGATGCAGGGCTGTTTCAGGAAGGTTCTGGTTGTGTTTAGGCCACCAGCATCCAGCACTGACGAAAGCCTGTGCTAGCCACAGATGTCCAAAGAGAAAGTAACTCTGCTTTGTAATGTGTGACCTTAAGAGCCGGAGCTTTTTCTAAGCTTCTGAGCTGTGCGCAATGGGAAAAAAACACCCTGTAAATCACCACGAACGTTGCGATTGTCTGTTTTCTGCACCATGTCACAAATATGATTTGAGGAGCAGAAAGGAAAAACAAAAAAAAAAAGAAAAGATTAACACTAGAGTTTGTTTGTCCAATGTTTAAAATTGGTCAGGAAATTAAATACATCCAGGCAAAGCAATTAACATCAATTAAGAAACCCTGCTATTTGTTTGCAGCATGTTTTAGCCGAGTACAGTAGCTTATGAAGAGGAAACAACATCAGATGGTTTATATGGTGATTTATCTCATGAAAATGACTCAGTCTTCATGTCCGCTGCTTCTCAAACCGCAGCAGCTTACTCCCTCCATTGCAGTCGTATTTCCATTGAGCTCCCGATTATCACTTTGCACTTCCATTCTTTCCAGAGCCCTGCTGAGTATTTTTCAGGTGGGACTAACGATGAGGTGAGCTGGGTTCCTGCAGAACTCGACTGGTTAGACAGCACAGCCCTGCGGGCAGTCGGATCCGGCGTTGCATGTGTTGTTACTGGCCAGAGCAGATGTCCTGGTTGTGCCACGCTGGATGAAGACTCACCCTTCATCCTAGTAGCAGCACACACAGCACGCTGACTTCTCCCTCTGACCAGTTTCTCTGGTACTTCTAGGGAGAAAAAGCCATGAAGGCATCCTCTTGGTGCAGGCCAAGCACCCTTCACGAGCTAGAGCTGTCCTGGCTCTGCATTTAGCGCTCTCCTCCTGATAAAAGGGACCCTCGTCAGAGCCCCAAACTGACTTTTCATAGGACATGATATGAACACAATACGTCTCCTGGAGATGCTGTGGTGGCAAACTTTTCTGATGCTTGCTCATGTATCCGTGGTGGTGTGGGTTGCCTTCTCACCAACTGTCTAAATCCATAGGAATGCCAGGAGAAGCTCCACTCTGGAAGTCACCCCTCACATCCAAGCCAAGCGGGCACTCCCCAAAAGACTCTCCAAAATCTCATTGTTGTGAACTATTGACACCACATTGTCGGAGTCACAGTGCTGAGGATTTCCATCGACCTCAATGGGCTTCGGATCAAGGAAGCTGCCAACTGTTGGGTTCTTGCTCTCCAGAGGTCAGCTCAGTTCACCGCACAGAACAGGGAGAATCTCAGGAGTTATCCAGCTGGTGCCACAGTGCTAATGCGACCTATAGCGACTCACACTGACCTAATTCATCCTGCAACAGAAAAGTTCTTCTTATTGGTTACGGGCCTTCCCACAATACCCAGACCACTCTGGAGACCACCCACATGCATTGTAAGGGTCTGGTGCCATCACCCTGGGTGGCTAACCTTCTACCGTGGGTAAGGAGAGGGGAGAGATACAAAGCAAGCGCATAAAGACCTCACATTGATAAATCTCGCATGTTTTAGTACATTATTTACAAAAAGGCCACAAAAGTCTTTCCTACTCCTTCTATTATGTTGCAAATGTCAAACCAGCCCTTTCAGAGGGAGGACTGCCACAGGAACATCACACCATGTACAGAAGGGAGCTTATAGACTCATAGAAGGTTTGGGATGGAAGGGACCTTAAAGATCATCCAGTTCCAACCCCCTGCCCTGGGCAGGGACACCTCCCACTGGACCAGGTTGCTCAAAGCCCCGTCCAACCCGGCCTTGAACACCTCTAGGGATTGCTTGCAAGAAAGAAAAAAAAAATGAAGGAAAAAAAAGAAGAGCAAAGATTGCCTGGGAGAAGTAAACAGAAGGATATTCACAGAGTTGTCATCTGCAGAATGGAACAACAAGGTGGGAGGCTGGGCTGGTTATGGGGTAAGACTGGGTGTGTGAGGAGGGGCATAGGTTTTCAGGTCATCAAAGGTTAACGATCCCATTACAATTAGTGAAATTACTGGGAATGGAGCGTGTTGGCCCACTGCAAGGCCTGACAAAGAGCTGGGCGCCTTCATCAGTTCTTCTGGCAGGGCAGAGCTGTTGAGCCCGGAGGAGACCAGTGAGACGGGAGGAAGGATGACACTTATGCAAATAATTCTTCCATATCTGAAAATACAGCTGGTTCCTCTGAGCGTGTTCCTTGTTATACAGAATATCAAGTCATCTATAGTAATAGCAAATGAGCAAGTAAACCAAAAGTCCTCATTATTTTGGTGCCCAGAATTAAAACGAGCAGACTCTTTTGTTTCTACAGGTTTTGCCTTTACTGTCAAAAGAAACTCACTGTGTAGTGCTGTTGATACTGTAGTTCTGTACAGCACTCGCTGCAAAAATCTTCCGCTGGTCTTTCAGCAATACATTAAGGAACATTAATAACCAGATGACTGTTGACGAAGACCACAGTTAATCTCCCCCATCCCCTCTGCTTTGGCAAGGCTGGTTAACCCGTAACTCACAAGACTGGATGGCAAAACAGCTGTACCCTTCCTAGGCCGCTTCTGACCTCCCTCGTCTATCATTTTTATTCAAGAGCAACACCAACTCAATCACTACTCAACAAGAGCCTCATGAAATATTTTCCTGAGTTTTAACAATCTTGGTTTGCTAAATGAGGAGCAGAGGGAGAAATAAATCTGTAAAACATGGGCAGCAAGTGGTTTTTTGATTCATGCTTACCTTGCACTAGCCGAAAAGGCTGGTGAAGTGCTAGCGTGCCTCTTTCTGTGTCTGCAACCGGATATCCTTGGACTTTTGGTGGACTTTCAGCCCGGAGAAGAGAAGGCTCCGGGGAGACCTTATTGCAGCCTTCCAGTACCTAAAGGGGCTA
This sequence comes from Vanellus vanellus, assembly GCF_965231255.1. Taxonomy (NCBI): domain Eukaryota; kingdom Metazoa; phylum Chordata; class Aves; order Charadriiformes; family Charadriidae; genus Vanellus; species Vanellus vanellus. The sequence continues at coordinate 24,931,671 of NC_138914.1, read as the reverse complement.
CAGGAGAGCTGGGGAAGGACTTTTTACAAGGCCATGTAGTGATAGGACGAGGGGGAATGGCTTTAAACTGGAAGAGGGGAGATTTAGATGAGATATCAGGAAGAAATTTTTCCCTCTGAGGGTGGTGAGCCCCTGGCGCAGGTTGCCCAGAGAAGCTGTGTCTGCCCCATCCCTGGAGGTGTTCAAGGCCAGGTTGGACGGGGCTTGGAGCAACCTGATCTGGTGGCAGGTGTCCCTGCCCAGGGCAGGGGGGTGGAAGTGGATGATCTTCAAGGTCCCTTCCAACTTAAACCTTTCTGTGATTCTATGATTCTATGACTGTGAGCCTAAGAGCGCCTGCTTCCAGTTGTTCTTGGCAGGGTTTTTTTTTTCCTGGTAAGGGCAGAGCATGGCACTGCAATCGCTACCATCAGAGCCACTGCTGGAGGTGGACTGCAGACCACATCACAACCCCACCACCATCACTTTCCTGCTGCTGCGCCTGCCCCGAAAGGGTACGTAGGTTGGTTGTACCTCTATAGCATGCGCTCTTGTGCAGCAGCATTTTCCAGCAACAGAGGGGAGAAGAGACTGGGAGGGGGTTCAGTATAACTGCACATCATGGAGGAAGAAGCCCACAGAAGCTATCATCTTGTAAAAATAATTTCATGTAGCATCTGTTTAACAGCGTCTATTTAACCCTGTTAAGCAGAGGCCACATGTTCCTACATTGCCATGAAATAATGTGCGCTCGCCAGCACAAGGGAAAGGCTGCGCAACGTAGAGCCCTTTCAGATGGTTGTGCCGCCCCATGCGTGCAAAGAGGAACATGATAAATACTAAATGGGCAGAGCTTCAGCCTGAACCCCAGGACCTCCATCTGATTTGCCTGGTGCTTTCTGGGAAGCTCCCACCCAGCCATCACCTTCATTGGTTATTGTGCTGCTGGCCATCCCGCTCCAGCAGCACGTGCAGTGCTGTGTGCAGTGACCCTGCAGTGTGCAACGCATGCTACCGGGAACGCCGCTGCAGGGAAAGCAACAAGAGGTATGTTTGGGATGTTATCAACAGATCCTCTTCTACCTCATTAGCTGTGCCCAATTCCATGCATGTAAAATGCTGCAAATATAGAGAAATGATCCAACCACAACCTCGCAAAACTCTGAAACCATTATATCTTGCAATGTCACCAGGTCAACAAATCGATCCTGAATTTCTTTCTTTAAAATACTTTATTTGCCAGCGGTGCACGCTATGCTTCATTGTCCTACATAACCCAATCTCCTTTTAAAACCAAATAACTGAGTTTGAAAGAAAACATGACTTCGAAGATTAAGAGGTGGGATCAGAAGTAAGCCACCTGTCAGACAGGGTAAGAACCCAGGATTTTTTTCTTTGGATTTAACCAGTCATTTAAAATGTAATAATCATATGTTTTAGTGTTCTCGTTTTAGTGTTCTCTATATGGTCTAATTTTAGAGTATTTGTAGAAAATAAAAGAGTGCCTCACACTTAAAGCTGTTTTCTCCAGCTGTTATCTTCTTCACTGCACTAGCCAATAATGACAAGGAACCAGACTCTATTATAGTTATTTCTTGTCAGCAGCAATTTATTTTTATGGAGAAGTCAAGGAAGATTTCTCTCTGAAAACTGCCTCCACTCTGACCCTAAATGGTCGGTAACTGCTTGGCCTGATGAGGCACCTCACACACACACCTCTGTCCTGGGAAGTCACGTTCATCCCGCTATGTGTGCACAGCATAGCTTCACGTAGGCATAAATAAAAAATAAATAGACGATTCTGTGCCTGCAGCCCTCAAATACGGGCTTCTTTCTCTATTTCCACGTTGTGCTGGGTGAGATAAGCCTTGGCCCAAGTCCCTTTCCCGAGGCAGAACCTGGCTCAGGTGCCAGATCCAAGTGAGGAGAGCAGAAGCCCCAGCAGCACCTCCCACAGCCTACGCAGAGCTTCAGCCTGGCTGCAGCCCTAAGAGGGCAGCAGGGACAGAAATAATTTGTTGTCTATGCGGCGATTCCAACAGAGAGAAGGGTCATCGCTGCTGCTAGGTAAAGATTTGCCGTTTCTTGGAGCATTGTTATTACCAGCATCCCATGAACAAGTGGCGAATTCTGTCTACCAAAGGCAGACTGGCAGGACACAGTATTTAAGAGGCATTTCTCTTCAAAAAATGTGCTTAGTTTTGCTGTGAGCCAACGTGCTTGCGGCTGATGGACCCACGTGCCATTTGGCTGCAGCCTTTCTGCATGGCCCCACAGTGGGAGTCCTGAGCTCAGACCTACCTACAGGTTCACAAGACGCATTACACTGCTTCTTCAACATTATTTTCCATAATAAGTGACTAGGACAAGAAATCTTGAAGAGTTGGGGGGGGGTTATCTGGACAGACATTGTTTTTACCTTAGCTGTATTCCTTTTATATATATATTCTTTTTTCTATATGTATATATGTATTTATATATGCGAAAAACAAACTAACCTTAGACATAACAATAGCTAAAAGCCATACTTCAAATTGTTATTCATTGTTATTGCTATTAAACGGCTGTTATTCATAACACAGCCCTACAGTACTTTGGATCTTAATCTCCTTTTGTGGTATAAAATGGTCCAAACAGCTGCTAAATGGAACAAAAGTGTAATCCATCAGTATCAATTTGAATAAACATAAACATCCCATTTCCTTGCAGACAAACATGGCATGGGCTGAGCAGCTTGCGTGGACCGTCAGAGTGATGCTCCTGGAGGTCTAACAGCGTGGAAAACTGGGGCGTTAACCTGAGCCTGGCGTGTAGCACTCCGTTTGGGGGAGTTTGGGGGGATATGAAAGGAATGCATTGTGTCTGCGCTTTTTTGGGGGCTGGAGGTTGGGATAGATTAATCTGTGGGCAGTGTCATTTCCCACCACCAGCGCTGGCTCCCTGGCTGCTCCTGCCTGCTCAGACAAGCATTTTGTGGCTATCCAGGGGATCAGAAGAGTGTCCCAGTGGTGACCAGAATGTGAGTATTTTGGCCAGTTCTCTTTAATCTTGATCAGCGACCTGGAGGAGGGGATCGAGTGCACCCTCAGTAAGTTCGCAGAGGACACCAAGTCGGGCCAGAGTGTCGACCTGCTGGAGGGTATGAAGGCTCTACAGAGGGGTCTGGACAGGCTGGATCAATGGGCCGAGGCCAATGGTGTGAGGTTCAAGCAGGCCAAGTGCCGGGTCCTGCCCTTGGGTCACACCAACCCCACGCAGCGCTACAGGCTTGGGGCAGAGTGGCAGAAAGCTGCCCGGCAGAAAAGGCCCTGGGGGGTGTTGGTGGACAACCAGCTGAACATGAGCCAGCAGTGTGCCCAGGTGGGCAAGAAGGCCAACGGCATCCTGGCCTGTATCAGGAACAGTGTGGCCAGCAGGACTGAGGCAGTGATTGTCCACCTGTACTCAGCACTGGTGAGGCCCCACCTCGAGTGCTGTGTTCAGTTTTGGGCCCCTCATGTCAAGAAAGACACTGAGGTGCTGGAGCATGTCCAGAGAAGGGCAACGGAACTGGTGAAGGGTCTGGAGCACAAGTCTTGTGAGGAGCAGCTGAGGGACCTGGGATTGTTCAGCCTGGAGAAAAGGAGGCTGAGGGGAGACCTTCTCACTCTCTACAGCTCCATGAAAGGAGGGTGTAGCAAGGTGGGGGTCAGTCTATTCTCCCAAGTAACAAGTGATAGGACAAGAGGAAATGGCCTGAAGTTACACCAGGGGGAGTTTTAGGATGGATATTAGGGAAAATTTCTTCACCGGAAGGGTTATCAAGCACTGGAACAGGCTGCCTGGGGAAGTGGTGGAGTCGCCATCCCTGGAGGGATTTAAAAGCTGAGGACCTGCGTATCAGACCACAGCTTAGCTTTTGGGAGGAGAAGGAGCTTTCAGAGACTTTCCACTGTGCAGCCACTTCCCATGTCCCACCAGCAAGGGGTAGCATCTGTCTCTGAACAAGACTGCCAGGGAAGGGACCCTTTTAGGTTACAAAAATTAAAAGTGGAAGCTATTGGCATGAGGTTCCTCTAGAGATCACACTGCCAAGTACTTTGTAGGCCTCTTCCTCCATAGCAGCAGCACTCACCAGAATGCTCCTGGCAGCTTGGAAATGACCATGAGTGGAGGAAGAGGATGATCAGAGAAGTCTGGTTTTAAGAAACAAAAATGCTTTCTCTGATTGAATTTGAAAGTTATAAATGTGAAACTAATCAGAAAAATGTCTCTCCCATTGAGATGCACAGCTACTTTGAACGCATACGCATTTCCGTTCATCTCGGGTTCAAAGAAAAATAGGCACTGATCCTTCAAACGCTGCTTGGCCAATAGGTTTGGGTAGGACAGATGAGGTCGTGCTTGTCAGCCCCGTCCCAGTACGTCTCATATATGCTGTACCTCTACATTGAGGGAATGAAAATATGTCCAGAGACGGCTAAAATAGGAGAATCAAATACCTAGTGGGTAACTTACACTGAGATGGAGACAGACTCCACAGCTTGGGGATCTGCTGGGGAAAAAGAAAAAGGCAAGGGAGGGAAGGAAAAATAATGGATCTGGAAAAGAACGTCTTCACCCACAGGTAACTGCTACTTCCATCAGCTGTCCAGAGTTGCTGCTTTGCCATCTTCTGCAGGTGCTTAGATATGGATAAACACCACCACCAGGTACATTCTTCGGAGATCAGGGTTGCTAAAGTGACTCCAGGAACAAGAGCACTGCTCTGTCCTAGCAAACGCCTGGCACTCCGAGACTACCCAGGTGACTTGCACTTTGCCATGAAGTAGTAGATGACACTGTGTCTCCTCTGGAAAGTGCACTCCAGGTCTTGGCTTGCACTGTCGGCTGTGCCTCAGTCAAGGAGAGGTAGAGGTATTAGCGTTGATTGATTTGAAGGCAGATCACTGCACCATCCAGGAGAAATCACCTGATACACAGCAAAGGAAATATGGGTTTGAGTCTGGGACTATATGGGAGTTCCTCTGTATCTAAACAGCCAGACCTCGAAATCTCCCCTTGAAAAGAAAATTATCAACAACATGGCTTTGTTAATAACGGAAAGATTTTAGCATATCGCAAGTGCGTGCAAAAGGTCTGTGTGCTTTCAGCTACCATCAATCCAGACTCGGAGTCCCATTTGAATGTGATCTGCTGGATGCAAGTAATTGGAAAAATATGGCTAAAAATGTTTGTGCGCACATGCACATAAGAAAAGCAGCTTTCATTGAACAGCATTAAACACAGAAACATACGCCAGAAGATTTAAATCACAAAAGTTTCCTCTGATTTACTACAACCATCATTGTGTATATGGAACGGTACCCTGCTTGGCTTGCTCATTTGCAGCACTGATACCTCCAAGCAAAGAGGTAAAGTCAAAAAAGAGACGTGGGCTGGAAATTTGGAGACCAACAGCTGAGTGTTGTGGATCTTCACTATTCAAGTAGAAATCAGTGCCAAGTCACTAGGAGATGTCATCACGGGGGAAAAGCACGAGACCTGTAAGAGTGAGACCTCCTCATTTGCTTCCAGCAGCGGTCAGTGCAAGATCTGGTGAAGATATAAACTGGTTTTTTTTTGTAATAAATGTGTACCTACCTCTGCCCAATGGCGGTTGCTTTTCTGTCTGGACTCAGGCTGGTTTTAGAAAAGCAAACCTGGCAAGCAACTTAACCCCACGTAAGCGATTAAACTGCCTCTAATCCCCTCTGTTTACTCTCAGGGAGCCTACGCCACCATCCCCCCGCCCCATGTCCCGTCCTGCTGGACCGGACAGATGCAAAAGCAGAGGTGCCATGCCGCTGCACAAGGCAACGTATCCTGTTTACAGTCCGAGAGAATTAGCCAATCTGCCTTTTTACGCATGATGTTAGCTGGCCTGCTGCTGTAATGGGAGTGCAAAGATCATGGGTTTAGTTTGTAATATGTTTAACTTGTTTGTTTTGAGGCTAAATTACCAGACCTTTTTGCTAGGGAAAAATAAAATTGTTTTTAAGGAGCCTCTGTAACATGAACCTGGAGATTAGACGTGTCCTCCGAACATAGCTTGTGATACAGCCAAGGTTCAAGCATGACACTTGAAAGAGAATTTGTAGTGGCCACCAAAAAGGCACTTAATACGAGAGAGGAGATTTTAATTAGAAGGTATGAATTAATCACACCGCTGACAGACAAACACAGGCTCCGTGCACCACGCTCCCTGCGCGCGTGCGGTGGGAGCAACCCCGTGCCCAGTGCTCCTGCCTCGGGCTGCAGCTTCAGGCAGGCAGGCGACACGGCCCAGGGATGCAGGTGGGGGAAACTGTGGCGGTGGCGCGGGACCCCACCGCTGCTGGAGCTTGTATTGCTCCATGAAAGAAATGTAAAGAAAAAAAAAAAAAAAAGTCCTCTGAATGGCTTTGGCATCAGCTTCTGTTTTGCAGTCACCCCTTCCTAAAGGAGAAGGGGTGCTTAGCTGAAGGTTTACAACCTTCATTTCTCGTCTTTTGCCTTGCCTTGCCTTGCCTCGCCTGTCGTCTTCTCCTCTTTTTTTTCCCCACCTGTATATCAGACAGTTGTTTTTGTGACTGGTCCCGTCAGGTTCAGTGCAATCTCCTGCAGGGGACACCACAAGCAGGTCAGAGGAAGAATTTCCAGCCAGTGCCTTTTGGGTTCAGAAGGAGCACTCCCACATGGGACCACCTACTCAAGTGGTCCACCTGAGCTCAGCCCAGGACAGGAGACTCGGCCGGTGACAGTCAGTGTGTCCTCAACACAGCAAAACCCAAGATAATTGCTTCAAAGAAGACACTCATTCACTTCCGAAGCCGCGCCGAGGCTGTGGGACATGGAGTGCCCTGTGGGACCGTCACCAATCAGGGAACGGGTCAGGCCAGAGGAGCAACTGCAGGAGAGAAAGAGTGGAACATGCGATCTTTTGAGGGGGAAAATACACAGTTCATATAATGGCCTTACAATGTATATAATGTTTAGAAACATGAAACCAACAGAGCCAGTAGTTTTTTTTTTTTTTTTTTTAATTGGGAGTGTAGAGTTTTATTATTTAAAAGGTTTTATAAAGGAGTTTTAAATAGACCATGGAATTGCTATAGCAGGTTTTTTTTTTTTCTGTTGGAAATTACTCAGCCATTTGGTTTCTATTTTTGCAAAAAGCACAAGCTTTTTGAACAATCATTTGATATGCTTGTTGATGCATCACAAGAAGGAGATATGCTTTGAATTCTCCTTAAAAACCCCATGTAAACACAAGGCTTATGTATAATTGCAACAAAATACCATCTCCTTATTGAGTGCTTTCACATGTAATTTCCTCTCTGACTACTGCATGTAAACACACTTATTGTATTTGGGAAACTCCCAAATCTCAGGCACAATCAGGATCAATAGCTCAGCAAAGGCAAATTATAGTTTAAAATGTCCATGTTTTGCAACAGGATGCCTAGATGGTAACAGAGGAAGAAAGAAAGAGGCATTTTAACATAGAAGGGTGGTTGGATGGCCCCATTTTCCACTCCTTTGTGTCACAGGATCGCACCGCGCACGCCAGCAGCATCCTCCACATCCAGGGACCGCTGTAGGACAGGCATCCAGGCACAGGAGTGTAATTTCAGACAGACAAAAGCATTTTTCTCTCTGTCCCCTAAATTTCTCTTCTTTTTCTAAAGGAAACACATCGTCTTCCACCCCTTGGGGCTGTGTTTATTTTTCTTGCATTCTTGTTTCCCTAAAGCAGTGGGAGGCTCTAACAGGTTGGACCTCAGCAGCTGCTGCCACCCCAGGTCTCTGGCCGTGCCGGATCCTGACCCGCTCTCCGGCTGCACCACCACCTCCACTTCAGAAAGAGCTGAAGGATGGGGCCACCCAGGAGACTTTATATTAGGAATGCCGTAAAGAAATAAGCAGCAGCACCAAGACATCACGCAGGTGAGAAGGAATAGCAACTAGTGTAAAAGTCAACATGGCAAAAGACCGTAAGCAAATTATTAATTACTGAAGCGGATTGTCTCGGTTTCCCAGTACCCAGCACGTTTCTGTGCACAGGGTCGATCACCACGTTCCTCCCTTTTGCTTTCCCCCAGAAGCCAGCCAAAATGCTGTTTGTGTTTTCCATTTCTTGATCTTCGGTGTCGCCATGGAGCCTTGCAAGGTCTTTTTTAGTTTAGCACAGAAGCCGTTGCCACCTTCTTCCCCACAGCCGGGCCTTCTGCACAAATTGTTGAAAGTCTAAATCCTATTAATTTGTAGATGAATAGCCGTGAAATTCTCTTAGGAAAGTTCTAAGGTATGATTCGTACCCCTAAGGCCATTTATGGTTATAATGGTTATATGGTTTTAACCATTGTTATGATTATAATGGTTATATGGTTCTAACCATCTTTATGCTTAGAATTTTCCTCTGCTGAAATGGATATTATAATTTAAACTAGACAGAGTTCCATCTGTACCTGAAGGCAACACAAGATCAGATTTCTGCTTCTTCAAAGCCCTTTGGCTTCCCCTGCGCTGATTTACGTAGCTCTGGGCTGAGCGCAACGTGGGATTAGTGCAACTTGGGCTCTGCCAATGTTGCAATATGGCACAACGTATTATTTAGCTTTATCCACGTACAGGCAGGCACATCGCTGGTGTGCGCAACGCTGTCGTCAAGCAAAAGAGCTGCGTAACGTGATTATCCTGTAAAAACGGCACGATTGCAAGCTGAAATGGTTTCCCCCTCAACTTTCTGTATATTTTTTATTTTCAAAGTTGTTTCTGCTATGCCCTGATTTATCAAAGCACTAGAACACATGCTTGACTTTAAATGCTTTGCTGCAGCTAAAACTAATTGCATACTTAGTCTTTGATGGCTCAAGGTCATAAAGAAATCACCAGCTTTTCCAAACAAATACTTCAATATGTTAATTGCTAGCAAACCAAATCCCACAGCCTCTTCGGTTATGGGTGTCGGGTTGTAACGCTTGACGAGAGGGTTAACGTGTTTCTGCCTGGGGTTTCCCAGCATAAACGTAGGCATCGCACAATTACTCAGGGCACAGAAAGTCCCAAAGTCTCAGAGCCCATGGCTTGGTTGAACACCAGGACATCCCACGTTTACCCGGGCGCAGACACAGTGCAAAACCTCTGCTTTTATGGGTTTGCATCTGAAGCGCAACAAAGCGCTGGGCAAGAAAATGCAGCTGTCCTGACCCCGCTGGGACATGTCTGGGTCGGAGGTGCCTAACCTGCCGGGGTTACCTGAAGACATCTGTGAAGCCTTCAGCATCTCTTCAACAAACGTTTCCCATCTGGCTGTGGACATATGATAGCCTTTTCCTGACCACATAGTTCATGCAAGCTGTGTTTTGCAGGGTCGGGAGGGAGCATAAAGCACAATCATGAGACATGTCTGGCGAGAAGATGGTGGCTTGGAGCTGGGTGGACACAGAATCACAGAATAGTCAGGGTTGGAAGGGACCTCTGGAGCTCACCCGGTCCCACCCCCTGCCAGAGCAGGGGCACCTACAGCAGTTGCATAGGACGGCGTCCAGGCGGGTTTTGAATGTCTCCAGAGTGGGAGACTCCACAACCTCTCTGGGCAGCCTGTGCCAGTGCTCTGCCACCTTCAAAGTAAAGAAGTCCCTCCTCAGGTTCAGATGGAACTTCCTATGTTCAAGTTTGTGCCTGTTCCCTCTTGTCCTGTCACTGGGCACCACTGAGAAAAGACTGTTCCCATCCCCCTGGCACTCTCCCTTTAAGGATTTATAAGGATATCGCTCCTGACGGGGACATTGTGCCAGTCCTGATCACACCGCAGCCAGGCACACCGGTCCTGTCTGCATGTGCACGTTGGCTTCTCCTTTGGTTTTTCACTCTTTCTCTTTAAGTGAGGCTGAGAAAGACTCACACGTTCCTCTGAAAAGGTAAACCATTATCTATTTGTGAAAGCAGGAGGTGAAACTAAGGATACGAAATGTCTCATACCTAAACACACACACTGTATACATATATATACGCACACTGTGTGTATATATACACATACGCACATATATAAAAATATATACGTATACATAAATATCCAAATACATAAATAACATATAAAAATATAAACATACACATATATAAAAATGTGAAAGCATGAGTAGAGTTCCCATGCACATTCGTTCGGACAGCCTGGGGATATTCACTCCCTCCCTCTGTACTGGCTGCTTTCACCTCCAAAATTCGTAGTAGAACAATAATATTTTAACAGTTGCAGCTTTCAAAAGCTTGATTATGACCAATCATTTCTCCCAGAAATTGTATATTGAGCAGAAGGGAGAAATTAAACTTCCCAGGAATGGGGTTATTTAGGGCATAAAATTCAAGGAAATAGGTATTTAGGTCATTGTGGGCATGGTTTTTATTTTCCCTAATTTTCAGATTACTTTCGATTAGGTCTGCTCCGAGTGGAAAACTTCTTGATGTGAAATAGATACTATCTAAATCATTAGAGCTCATTCATTGCCATGTGCCACCTTTTAGAGCAATTAAACCTGACCTTGGGGTTACCTAGCTGAACACTCACCGACCCAGGGCACTTCCTCTGAATGCGAATAAGGGTGTAGTACAAATACAGTCAGGAGGCAGCATCGCTCCTGGCACAGATAACGCCTTTGTGAAACGGAGCTGGGGTCCACGGGCTGTTAGACTGTGGAGTCCATTCATTCAGAACGTTCTCTGTTGGGATCAGTTCTGGGTTGGTGGTTTTTTGGTGTTTTGTTTTGTTTTGTTTTTTCTTTTTCTTCTTCTTTTATTTTTTTTTTCTTCTTTCCCTGACATCTGGAGTCTATCCCTTCGCCAACCTCTCAACCCCCTACTGAAAAAGAGAAAGGGAGGGAAACAGACAGACAGCCTCACAGACAGGCAGAATGAGCCCCCCAAAAAGCTTTGGCAAAATAGAAAATAATAATAGAAATTAGAAAATAATAACAATAACAATAATAATAATAATAATAATAATAATAATAATAATAATAATAATAATAATAATAATAATAATAATGTCTAAATTTTTAAGTCTTTTAGACATTAAGTTTTTTGCCAGCTGAACTCAAGGCAGTCTCAAAAACCCATCCCTGATTCTCCCCAGATTGGTTTCTTCTCACTTTCAAACTTTAAGTAGTTGTTCCCGCAACCGCAACGTGCAGCACCTGCGCGCCAGATTCGTAGCCCTTTGATCACAATTTATTTACAGGGCGAGGAACTTCCAGTACGTGAGCAACTGATTTCCCTGGAAATATCTGGAAGGCCAACCTAACCATCAGACTTATTTCAATGCCTTCTTCCCTTGGCAGAACAAACGTGGGAGCTGCCTCTACTTATATTAAACAGAAAAGGAGATGCTGGTAAACAATTAAGTGGGGTCCTGTTTAAAGAACAAATCTTTTTATGTGCTGCCAAGCTATGCTAAACAATAACTGTCAGAATCTGTTAAAACAGCAGAAAAACAATATCGCCTGGTACAAAACTAATTTTGCTAGAGTTTGTTCACAAACCGCGTCGCACGTTTAGTCCCGTTTACCCCACGAACTCTCAACGATCCAAGCCAGCTCTAAAAAGGATGTTTCTTTTAGCTTTCAGAATGTGTTAAGTAGGAAAAAAAAGCCATATGGCATTCCTTTGCCTGGCAGGGCGACTCCTCATTAGGCTGCTGACCTGAAATGTAATCTCCACTGTGACCTACGGAGAAATGCACGGGACCCACCTGCAAAGTAAAAGCCCCTTTTTGAGGCATAATGCCAGATTCCTGATGGCTGGTGTGTTAGGATTCACCTTTAGGAGACTTTGTCAACTCTTATTTCATTGTCGTGATGTGCAAAGGTGGGACACCATAGGGGTCTTCTTGGGTCTTGATGATTTCAGAGATAAACCTTTTTTTTCCTCCATTTTCTCTATTTTTGCTACAGGTAACATGCTGAAATATACAGAATTGGAAATTTTTCTCTTTTACCCAGCTTATGGGCTGACCTACATGCAATTTGTGCATCTGTGATGACTTCCAGTGGTGTTTCAGTGATGAATCCATGCAGAGCCGAGGAAACCGCTGGCAGGAGAAAGACATTTTTCTGTCAGAAAAAAAAAAAAGAAAAGGAGTAAGCTTTTGTGTATGAATACCTGATAGTGGACAAAGCATTGCTGGTTTTAACATTTCCCTGCTGTCCACCCCATATTTAGGCAGGAGCGGTCCTGCGGGCCCAGGCAAAGCCAGCCCTCAGAGCTGGTTCTGCTCGCACCTCGAGGGCAGAAGAGGCACAAGCAGATGCCATTTGAGTTCTTGTTTTCAGCATGGCAATTTGAGGACCAGACTGTGCCACAGGTACCCGAGCTGCCCTTACTGTGGGCGTATAGATGGCACTCAGGCTCCTCCTCATAAACACGTGCTTCCAAGCAAGCCTTTCCGCTCATTTACTGGTAGGAGTTAAAGCCACTGAAGGAACTAAATCAAACCTCCTTGTTCCTCTCTGACATTAGCCAAGAAGACAAGATATGAAAATACTCCATATTGTACCAATCCTGAATTCCCTTACACCATCTGTCTTGTACACGGGGTGTGCAAAGTCCAGACTCAATGCTGGGGGGCACCTCTTTTCCGCCATAGTCTATAAAAGTCTAAAGAATTAGCAAATATTCCCAGCCACGGCAGATTTGGAGATTCAAACAGATTTATTTTTGTAGGTGTAATTATCAAAAAAGATAAGGGAGACTATATTAAATACAGCTTTATCTAAAAACTCCATCCAAAGTAAGGATGCAGCCAAATTAAATTGTTGTTAAAGTTCGTCATGCTGGTTGTTACCTTCATAATTGCTAATACGCTATAAAAATAGTTGTTCAAGAAAACCTTTCGGCTTTAAAAGGCTGGAAGATGGTATAGAAAAGTCCTCAAGCTTCTGAAGGCTTACTCACACCTTGGACTTGTTCAAAACTCAGCAACTGTACTTCCATGATACATTGAGCTTTAACCTGAGCAAAGGGAAGCCAAAATTTGGAGAGTCCACGTAGATAAGTGAACTGATATTTCACCGAAATCCACTACTAAGCAATGTTTCCTGAATCTCTTTAACCACTGGTCTTACACTATCCGCAAGAAAAATAACTGTGATTGTTACAATATTATGCTCCAAACAGACCCTGACCTGTCTGTTCAGGGACATTTTGTTTTTCTAAACTGCAAAATTAAACACATTAATGAACAGTTTTACCACAAATTAGACAGAGCGGGAGGTTTCCTTTCCCTGGAGTAAGGCATCCATGTGTCCACCATATATACCTGTATGAATAAAAGATGTGGTTTTGTAGAGCAGGAGTAGCAGATTTTCTGTTAAGCATGGCTTCACGATCTTAAATTGTCTATAAGCATCATGTGATACGACATAAAAATAATCTTGCTATTCAGCCTACCAAATTACTCTGCTCTAGTTCTCCACGTGCTCCGACTCCCACCCAGAGGCTGTGTGGAACCAGTGACTGGGCTGTTGCCTTTCAAAATCCAGCCTGCATTAAAATCATCTGTTTGATCAGGGAATGGCGTTTCCAGTAAGTAGATAGAGTGAAAGAGATTTTGAGAGTTAGAGCTAGGGGAATTGCTGGCCTTTTTCTCTTCTCATGTAAGGGGAAAATTATCATCGGGCCTCTTATAATAAAGACAAAATAATCACAGTTCCAGGTGGAAATCTTATAATCTATTCCAACTGATTATTTTTTTTTTCCTAGCGGAGTGGCTGCTAGTCCCTGGGGAATAGCACGGTAATTTGGGGGTTCTGCCTGCACTGGGTTTATGAATATACAAAGAAAGAAAACACAGACTCATCCTGGCTTAACCAGAAACTGGAAGTTGTTCCATTGCACGGTGGGGAATGTACTGTAGTCCCAGTTTTCTATGGAGGGCTGGCATTTTTCCTGTAGCTTTGATACCACTACCTCTTGAAAATCCTGTGTTGCTTTGGACAACAGCGTGTTTGGTGACAGCAGTCCTGCCTCCACGTTTATAGGACTCTAAAAGTAACTGCCCCCTACATCTGCAATGGTCTTTGGTCTGTAATCTTGGTGCCTCGCTGAGTTTGTCATGTTTATTTACGGAATGGGATCAAAGTTACTGACTTTGAGTCTGAAACCACTGCCCAGCCTCCCCAGAAGACGTGTGCGTGAGCTGTTTTTCTCCCAGTTTCTGTTCAGGCACGTTCCCTCCATGCTACGTCCATGACGTGTATTTTAAACAAAAGTCCCCATTTTTACTTCCCTCCAGCTGGAATGCAGCAAAGCCAGATACCCAGAGCTTTGATGATAATTATGCCAACTGAGATTTTCTGTGCCTGTTCTTCAGCATTACAGGAGCAGACTGTTGCCTCCTAGCGCTTAACAAAGCCGAACTTGGAGGAAACCAAGTTTCTGTGGTGGCTGAACAGTTTCAGGGTGAGAGCTCTGCTCCCCTTTCAAATTCATGGACAAATGCAGAATCAAACCAGCCACTATTACACACTCACGAGTGCAGCACTTGAGTTCATGAAAACAGCACTCTTCTCCTCTTGAAAGTTTCTCTCGTCATACATCCACATCCCCTAGGGAGCAACTTGTTTTCTGTGTAAACGTTTTATTTGAAAACCATAATATTACCGTGTAACGTGAGTAATGAAATAGGACTAGGATATCGTGTTGGAAATAGAGGTTGGAGATTCACACCACTGTCATCCTTCACAAAGAGCCAGAAGAGCCAGCACCACATCACTGGCAGTGGAATTGTAGGATACAAATGAACGTGTATTTGCTGTTAAAAAAATGCAGTTTTACTTGATTAGCGGTTTTTATGTACCACCCCCCTCCTCCCAAAAAAACCAAAACCACAACCAAGCAACAAAAAAGGTTGATTACCTGATTACAAAATTGTACTTTCCTGGTCAACACAAAATTAATAATTAAAAAAGAAAGCATTTGGAAAGCAATAAGGGCATCCCACCTTCTCTGACCATGAGGCAAACAAACTAAGCCGTGACCAGAAAGGAGCTGAGCAGCCTATGTTGTCCCTCGGCCCGTGCCCTGGTGGCATCCAGTGTGTTGCTCAGGGACGCGCATCGGTGTGTCCCATGTTCTTGCACAGAGGAGAACAGATGGGCTGTCGTTATTGCCTGATGTCTGTTTGCTGGTGAAGGCAGGATAAATGCACTCATGATCTAATTCCCATTCACTAAATACGTCATCCCCAAAATCATCAGCACAAGTTGGTGGTGTTGGAAAAATGGCCCAGAGACTAGTTCACCAGCATTTCAGTGAGTTCAGCAGTATTTCAGCGAGTTCACCAGTATTTCAGTGGCCCACTAGCAGGACAGCATCTGTGTGTTTGAAGTGGTTTGGTGCTATTTTTTTAACCAAACTATATTTCGTCAAACTACCAGTATCCTAAGTAGAACTTCATCCATCTTAAGTAGAACTTCATCCATCCTAAGTAGAACTTCACTGTCCCAGGCACAGAAATGCTGCAGTCATAGAAGAAAACCCTGGTTAAAGCCAACCCATTTCTTGCAGGATTTTAAATATCTCACTAGCAGCACTACTCTGGCTCCTTTTTGTCATGCGATTCGAAAGAATGAGGGCTGCAAAGCGAGGGCCACATGTGAATAGGCGGGGGGTCGGCGGCAGTAGGAAAGGCAATATTGCCAGCTCTGCTCCGGCCATTAGCAAGAGCAATTTGCCCACAAACAATCTGGAAAGAGTTTTCTCAGGTTACAGTAAAGTTAATGGAGTTGGAAATTCCTCCTCTTTCAGATTAGCTCAGCCTTCTTTATGCATCCTTTAAGTATATGGCGAAGTGCAAGGAAGGTTTTGATAGAGCAGAAGCAACTGGGCAGCCTAGAACTGATCCGCAGTGCTGGGGCCTGATCCAGGAGCTCCTCACTGCTCCCAGTTACTCCAGGTGTTAAAGCACAATACCTTCCTGTACGGGTGCCTTCGTAAACTGAGAGGAAAGTTAGAACATTTGTAGGCTGGTTCTGATCTAACTGGTTATTCGAGGGGGTGGGGAGAATTGACATAAGCAATAGAAATTTAACAAGATACGGCATCACCACTTCGATATCAGATTCTGCTGACAGCCAGAACGTTGCAGAACCTCATGAGCACAGAGAAAGCTGTTGAGAGGAGAGACAAATAACATAGACGTGCCAACAGAAAACAGGCATTCTAGATTAATTAAAATTAACTGTTAGTCTGAGCCAAAGTCCGTTATGCGACACAGATTAATGAAAACATCAAAACATCAGAAACCAGTTCAGTTATTCTGCACATCAGGAATCTCTTCTGTAGATCTCTGATGACAACATTATGGATTCTTCATGCTATTCTTTCTGCCTCCACTCAGGTTTAAGAGCTATTGTCGAAGCAACGGATTATAAAAAAATTGGACATCATCCATTTACATCAGAAGGGAATCAAGCAAAAGCTTGTGTATTCTTCATCCATCTTTATTACATCTAAGATTTGATAAAAGAAATTCAGTTGGGAGAACCCTGTGTGGTGAACAAAGAGTCTTTCCGCTTAGAGGTCAGCAGGATTTATCCACCCATGGCCTGTACCACCAGAAGAGAGCTGGCAGGGAAGCAACGAACACCTGCGGCTATCACCTCTACCTGCAGAAGAAATGAAAAAGTCCCCATGCCCTTTAGTTAAAAACATGGAGAAGCTCTTGCACTGCATGGACTTGATCCAAAACCTACTACAGTCATCGCTGCTAACTCAAGTGGGTTTGAGATCTATCTGTACAAAAGACCATGTCTTCTATTAATCGTTCAAGTAGCAGAGGCAGGGCAGGGAGGGTTGCTTCAAGACTCGTTTTCTTCGAAGCCAAATGATGGTTCATCAGGGACAAGCCCGCAGACACAGGTGACCCATCTCAGGCACGGCCTCAGTTGTCTTCAGATGATGGATGGAAAAAGCTGGTGAGGGCATATCCTCCTTCTTTTATCCCCACCTCCCTGTTTTTTTTTTAAGTGCCATTACCTTACTGAAAAAAATACTTATAGTTAATCAGCACTGCTTAATCCTGTTCACTTCCATCTGTGCCTCTTTGTAGCCTGACACCTCTCCTGTCCTGAGGCCATGGAAAGTGGAGGGTATTTAGTGCTCAGGCTCTGCCTTTGGAGGCCTCTGGGGAGCAGCTGTCCCCAATCATCCTGTCCACAGCCTTTTCATTCCTAGATTACATCTTGTACCAACAGTTTGCGTGTGGGAAAAATCAAAGATGTCAGGGGCTCCTCCCAGGACGTGCACTTTGCGTAAGGTGCCCAATCAGCCGGGCGCGGGCGCTTGACCTTTGCGCTTGCGGAGAATAATGAATTGGGGGCCAGTTTTCAGGCACTCACCATCATCGTCCAGCCCCCACCAGAGCTCAGCATTAGGGTAATCACTGACATGCTGAAGCAATGAAAGCAATCTGTTGTTAACTGGCTGAACCCGCTTGTCCCGAGCCCCTGGACTTCCTCGTTTGGGTGCATTACACAATGGCAATCCTCTCTTTCTTTAAAGGAGAAAAAAAAAAAGCCTCAGCAAACTAGAAGATGCCTCATTGTAGCCTTCCTTCCCCTGTCCCGGGGTTCAAGAACAGTCGATGTAAAATCAAAGAATGACATCTCAGAAACCATAGACAGTAATGAAAGTTGAATGCACGAGTAAATCCTAATGGACTAGAAAGATTGGATAACAAAAAGAATTTCTTTAGTATTAGTTCTTCACTCGAGCTCATTGCGATGAATCTATTGAATTACTCACATTCACTGCCCTGGGAAAGGACCTCAGTCTTTAGTTAGAGCTGATCAGAGTATTTCCAACGGGTTGAAATGAAAATGTGCTTACAGTTGCTTTATGGGTGCCACTTTGAATCGTAATTCACAGCAGACAAAGTTCTATGTTTTGGGTATCAACTCAGCTACAAAGGAGGCAGAGGAACCGTAAACCTCCTGCCTGCTGCACTCCAACCCCTCAGCAGCAGCACTGAGTCACCACCACCCATACACGCTGGGCTTTCACCCCAAATTCACTTCTCCAGTACCCACTTTGTTACCAGTAGTCACATATCTGCCAACACTAGTATTTTAATTGTCTATTTACCATTTAAATTAAGCATTAAGTTGGGTGAGGAACATCCTACACATGGATGCGCTGATGCTGCTGCAGTATGCCACTGCCTGGCTTTTGGCTCGGTTATTTTTAGCTTCCAACACGATCCTTTAAACCACAATATCCTCATAAAACCATAAAAATAAAGTGCAGTTTCTTGGCTGTGTCAGTAAGGGACAGGACAATTAAGTGCCCAGCTAAGCTCATGGCAGGAGCCCGTCACTGTGCCAGGAGGCGAATCTCCCTGCTTGCCACCTCCGCGGTGCTCGTCAGATGGTGCCAGCTTCCCTGGATCGTAACGAGTAGCAGCTTTATGGAGGGGATGGATGGGCCAAAGACACTCATCCGGGTTGCGTACCCTGCAGGGATGCTGGTTGTCCCCGAAGGCTGTGACCCCCGTCCATGCCTGGTCCCGCTCCCCACCACGCTGCCGGCGTGGCCCCAGCCCTGCGCGGTGCGTGGCTTCAGGCACAGCCCGTCCCTCTGCTCTGCTGTTCATGCCGGTCAAGCCACAACCTCGGAAATATGTGTCTGGCTCACATAGCACGACCTGCCAGACGGAGGCTTTAGTAACGCAGCAAATGCGAAGATGTGGTTAAAAGTTCAGGACAGGCAGCGTGAGAGTATCATATCGAACCGCTATTAACATTTAAAAAATTGTATCTCCACCCTTGTATCAAACGCTCTGCTTTCGCTGCAGAAACACTATTGCTGAGGATCTCAACGGTACTACTAGATAAACTTGTCAAACGTGGGTAATACTTTATGAGTAATTTAAGCACTTGTTCCAGCTGTTAAACAAAGGCTTCTATTGCAGCTTGGCTGGGGAAACGCTGCTTAGTGCCTAGGTCACATAAAAAAAAAAAAAGTATTCTTATTTTATGAACAGCGTGAGATGACGATATCGCTCTTTCTTCTACACTTCAACAGCTTCCTGTTGCTGGCTTGTTAGCAGGTATTTTGGTGGATTAAATGACCTGATGTTATCAGGCTGTGGGGCAGAGTTCGGCGTGTCTGGACAGATCTGCTCGACTGGCGCAGTGTCGCCTCTTCAGTGCCCAGAGAAATAATCTCCATTTTTTCATGCCACACGCCAGGAGATGTTGTCAGGTTTGCATAAACAGATATTTTGACAAGGAAATTTAAGTTTTCCCTCTGTTATTTTGTCTAATACTTCTCTTGTTTTGTCTATTGTATTGCAGATTGGTTAAAACAGGAGTGCAGCCGATGGGGCAGCGTGCAAAATCTGTAGACAAAAAATTACTGTCCGCTTCATTTTTTTATTAGACAATACTTGTGGGTTGAAGAAATCTACTACAACTTAGGAAAATATTCTCGTGTTTCAATGCAAACCATTAAAAAATGAAGTTTTAACACCAAATGCGCATATTCCAACCACAGCCTTGACGCTGACCCTCCAGTCATGCCTGCTGACCCTCAGTTGGGAGAACCAGCTCAGCCTGATTGTATCATAAACACTTCAGTCAAGGGCTACAAAAATTATTAAATCTCCCCTGCTGAAGGCCTAGGCCTCGTGCAACCTCCGGTTATGAAGGAGAAACGTGGCCACATGTTGGCAGGATGTTCCTGGTCCTCCTCCCCATCACCCACCCTCCCTGGGGAAGTCGAGCACTGCCCTGTATTTGTCCTGCTTGTCTGCAGGGACACAAGGGACCGTATCTATGCCTGACATGGCAGATCCATATAATCTACCTGTAATAATTTTTCTTGTCCTGGTGGACCAAGGGCCCTCTGGCAGAAGCAAAACAAGTCCATCGGTTGCTCACCAAGCACGAGGAGAAACAAAGAGCAGAATAGGTCATTGGTTTGAAACATCTACAGGTGTAGCCTACATCATTTATCAAATTTCCAGTATTATCTTCATTTATAAGTATAGATAGTGTCATATGCATTCTCTGGAGACATGGCTGAAGCTGCGCAGCAAGCTCTCACTGCAGAGACCATGCTGCAGTCCAGACACCCATGCGATATTTCTGCCCCACTCTGCCAGTCTTCCAGACCTTACAGGGGTGAAACACACAGAACGTGTTTCTTAAACAACTATCAATCACAGTCATATCAGTATTATAGCATTGGCCTGGGCTGTTTCCTTTAAAACTAAAACAAACTTGCAACATGCCTTGAAAAATGAGGAAATCTTGGCTCTCTGCAGCTGAGTGGTAAAACTTGCCTTGCTTCAGTGGAGGTTGGCCATCACATCAGCTTTTCTGGTTTGGGGCAGCAAAGGAAATTACGTGCACGGTGCATGGCCCCTCTTTTGGAAGAGAAGGTGTTGGTTTAGGGGTCTCAGCCCAGCCCGGCAGCAATGGGGTATCTACGAAAAAGTTAATAGCTGATGTAGGTATCTCCAGTATGAGTTATGAAGCTGTTAATCCTCCGCAGGTTTTAATAATCATTTAATATTTTGTGAATATGCTATACTATAAATGTCTTATTAAAACTAAATTAAATGCAGATTTGGAATGTAAACGTGTTATAGAAATTTATGAGGGATCTTAGCAGAGAATAATGTTTTTAGACACTTCTGTGAAAGCTACAGAATATCAGTTTCCAAACTAGGATAAAATACTGTGTGTTAGTTGTCAGTTATTAGAGAATGTGGCTGTGGAGGTATGTCCAAAATCCTCCATGCAATCCCAAAACTTAATTCATCAGCAGGAATTTCCAGGGCTGTAAAAAGCAAATGAATAATTTCCGCGTCAGTACAGTACTGCTCCACCTGGAGTCGTCGGGTGTGGGTCCCACCTACTCCATGCCAACCGAGCTCAGGATGTGCAGAAATGCTGTGCGCATCCCAAAGGCTGCAAACATTAGGGTTTATGATGCTTGTTTGGACCGTCAGTGTTCGCATCCAACTTTTCAGGATTTCCAGCGTGCTATATTGGTTGCAGTACCAGATTTGATACCAGGCTTCAAGAAAGGATGTTTAACACTAAATTTGTGACCCTTTTCTCTTAGCACTTGTTTGCTGAATCATTTTAGCCCCAAGGCCTTTGACCAAAAAAAAAAAAACCCTCAGCAAGTGTTTCAGGGTGCTTGGAACTAGATGATCTTTAAGGTCCCTTCCAACCGAAGCCATTCTATGATTTTACACCTTGACTAGGGATACCTGGTGGGATAGCTCGCACATCAGCTCGCACACAAAAGACCTTTGCTTTCGGATGGCAGGAGTCAGTTTGTTCAGCCGCAGCCTGAGCACTTCTGACAAAGCTCAAGACCATTTCAGACACAGCTTGAACCAGAAGCCGCCTTCCCCTGGCTAGGTAGGTCAGTGCTGAGCTGGGGTCCCTAAACCCCTACGTGCACCCTGGCTCAGCGTGTTCCTACCCGGCACAGCTCCTGGGCACCCTGCAAAACAAGGCCGGATGTGTTCACCTAAAAGGGAAAAGAACTGAGAAACTCACACCAAATTGAAAAGGAAGAACAGAGCAAAAGTACGGACACGTTCAGCATCGCTGTCTGCTCCAGTGGGTGCTAAGAAACACCAGTCAGAGCATCCCGGGTTCTCAGTGAGAATCACAGAATCAAAAGAACCACAGAATGGTAGGTGTTGGAAGGGACCTCTGGAGATCACCCAGTCCCACCCCCTGCCAGAGCAGGGGCACCTCCAGCAGTGGCACAGGACGGCATCCAGACAGGTTTGGAATGGCTCCAGAGTGGGAGACTCCCCCACCTCTCTGGGCAACCTGTGCCAGTGCTCTGCCGCCCTCACAGGAAAGAAGTCCCTCCTCAGGTTCAGATGGAACTTCCTATGCTCAAGTTTGTGCCCGTTACCTCTTGTCCTGTCACTGGGCACCACTGAAAAAAGACTGTTCTCATCTACGTGGCACCGTCAGTAGTGTTGTCACAGCTGAGTCCTGCAGAAGCAATGCTGCATTCATTCAGGTCTTGGTTTCCTCTTCTTCCCCAAGAATGATCATGGGAGCTCCTGCACCCCCAACTGTGAAGCCTGGAGCTATGGTGTTGATAAATTCGGGGAAGCCATCCCAGTAAACGTCAAGCATATCACACAGCATGGGGTATCATTAGAAGACAGTATTGTATGTGTTGACATGCCCTTGGTAGAATTTACATCAACAATACTGTGTATTAATTTTAAATACTTACTGTCATTTTAAAAGAAGAAAAGCAAATGTACAGCAGTTCCAACCAGCTTACAAAGCTGTTATTGACTGCAAAAGCTGGACCTCATTCATACTGCAGCCATTTTTTGGCTCAGACGGTCAGAGGTATGCGAGGATCCCATTTTCTGCAGGAGAACAGGTCATCAGTCTTGCAAGGTTTAACACCTCTAGGCAGAGCAACGCTGTTAGCAGAGAAACGAACTTCACCAGTACCATAGCCAAGGAACAGCATCTACCTAAAAATCCGTAGCGGCTGGGAGGTTAGAATAAATTTTAGGGAAGACAAAATAGTGGAGAAGAAGCTAATTGGTCCAGTGATTGTGCTTCATTTCAGAGTCATGCCGAATTTACTTCACGGTCTGCACCAAAAATGAACACATAGCTTTCATGTCCACATGTGTATTTCTTAAAGGACCATCTCCGTTTCTAGTAATTCCAGATGCAACTGTAAACCTTACCTTGATCAGGCACTGTGGAAATCTGCTCCCATTCAGACAGGGAAAGAAGGGGAGAAAGGAAGCGGCAGGGCAAGAGCAAGCTCCTCTGAGAGCCGGTATGAGCACTCTAGGTAGTTTCTAGAGGAAAAAAAAAAAAAAAAAAAGAGACACTTTAGATTGACTATGGGCTTTCTACGGAGCAAATCAGTGTTGATGACTTCCTATCACTTACGAGACTGACGCAGCTACGATTTCTCCTTCCAGCCCTGCACTTGATTAAAGGACACTCCGCATCCAGAGCAATGTTGTTATACAGAATGCCTGTGTTATCAAATAATAAACTAACTGTCACAATATTGGCTCAAGGTTTAGAAATTTTCTAGCATAGGAAGATTAAGATGATAACAGTTCAAATAAGTACCATTTTTGACTAATTGTTTGCAGATATGGCATAGGAGCAATATGGCTTGCTTTGGGAAAGTAGTATGATTTTACTATACAAATGTCTAGCTGAAACGTAGCTTAAAAAGAAATGCTCAGGGCCCAAACTTGTTTAAATCTCTACATTTCCGTTCATGAGAAGGGAAGTTGCCCTTACAGAGCTGAAGATCTGTCCCAGCATGCTGGCCTCCTGTTTAAAATGGAAATGCAAAAGCAGTTAGTATATGTGATTTGATCACCTGGACATAGATTTTCTCACAACCACACGGGCAGCTCTTCAGATCTTATCTACGACAACGGACTAGACCCGTGAACGAGTCTCCCCTCTCCATGCACCATACCCACATAGATACCCACACAGTAATTCACTCTACAGAACCCCTTGAAGCTCCCCGTGCTTTTTCTAACCATAACTATATGGCCTTTTCTATCTAGGAAGGTCACAAGGACCACCATGTCCCCATCACTCGCTTCACATGCTCTTGTGCTGATCTCTGTGGGGTGACGTGGACAAGCACCCGCTCCTGCATGGGCACTCGAGCAGCTCTGCAGCACATCAAGGAGAAGGCACACAGACAGAAAGATCTTGGTTCTCTGTTCCAGCTGAGTCAGAGGCTCAATATGTGACCTTCTGTCACTTGGTCTTCTTATATCAAAACCAAAACTGAGTTTAATACTGGGAACACGCTGAGAACCAGATGCTCCGTCTAAGCCAAACCTTTCTCGGTAAATATATTGCAAAGGGCACAAATCATATAATTTCAAACTGTGGGAATCTGTATATATTTAAATGTATACAGATTTTTGCTGTTTCACAACAATAGGTTCATACTCTAGAAGAACAGAAATCCAGCAGACTGAAATTAATAATGCGTTAGAACAAACACCAGTGCATTGTTTCCCATTTAAGGAACTGCCTGGATATAAATAAACTCTTACTCATATTCTGTGATTTAAATAAAAAAAAAAATTGTTCTTACCCAGAGTAACAATTGCACCTTTCAGAAAAAATAAGAGGTAAAAATTAATTTCAAGAAATCTGAGGAATTAAACTGTACTGCAGTAATGCTTTTGTTATCGGTGTACTGAGACCACATAACTGGAATGTGACTCAGTTCAAAGCTCTTCCTCTGAAAGTCCCCAAAATTCTAGGCGAAGACTTAACTGGATGAGTGAAATGCAAGCTAAGGCCATTTCTTCTTTTGATACTCTACATAAAGGTACTGTTTCCCCAAAGTCACCAAATCACGTATTGCCTAAATTTGCACCAGCTTTGCCTCTCACTAAGACCCATTTCTCCTCTTGGTGAATGCAAGAAGCAGGCAGCGCATGGAAACGTGGATACACATATTTGCCCAAAACAACCACATAGCTAAAAATCAAAAAAGATGAACATGGATCAGGGATCATGGTCCCTTGTTGAAGTAATTTCCTTACAGAACCTGTCTAGTGGCAATGGGGCACGGTATTACGGCAGCAGCGAGAACGTGTTTTGCTTCGCCTCTGGGGTTACAGCCTGTCATGAGAGTAGCTCATGACTATTCAAGTCCACTGGACAACTGGCAGCTGAATCACCGCACATTTACACATCTCTGACAATACCTCTAAGTAACACCAGAAAGAACCCAGGCAAATGTTTTAAAAATATGATTTTAAAAATGTGAAATACAAAGAAAGAGTTCAGTTTGATAACCAGCTGTATGGTTCCAGAAAAAAAAAGATAATAAAATGTACAGTGCTTTACATTCAACTCAATGACAAGATCCTTTTCCCTATAATTTCACAGTGACAAAAGTTCGTGGCAAGGTAGATTACTAGCCACTTTTTATTAATGGAATGTGTAAGCCCAGAGTATTTTACTATAAAATCCACTGCAGCATACACAGCATTTGGAGTGCACAAGAATAAAAACAGATCATAAAGTATTTTCCTTTGCTTATGTTATCAGTTTGTGAAAACAACCGCCTCATGAACAAACAGTTATAAACAAACAGAACTTTATTAGTGTGCAGTACAGCAAATTGTGGTTATTTCTCACACAACTTTGTTACACGTCAAGCACTGGTTTCCTTTTTATGTAAATGAAAGCCTATAAAACAATACAATTACCCTCCGCGAGTACATTCGTTTAAATGTTTGGGTGCTACAAAAGTCATTTATCTTTCATACTTTCTGTTAGGCTGCAAGTCAGCTCTGAGGTTTAAATTTTGTTTAAAAGTTCTTGGCTAATTGATCACTTTAGAGATGCCTTAAACACAGGTAAAACACCGACAAAGACTTTTAAAGTAAGCTTTCTTAATGGATGAATTGCAACTATCCATCATTCTGCTTGCTACTTCCCTACCACCGTCCCATTAAACCTAATAAGTTCTATTAAAGCTGTTAACATGTGGCATCTGTTAATGGAAAGTGTATAATGCACAAGGCATGAGGGGGACCTGAGGGCTCATAGAAGGAAAGTTTGAAAGAGAAAGACAAATCCTGACCGTTCGCGCAGTTAATGTAACGACGGGTCAGTGTTTCAGGCCTTTCGTGGAGAGGATTCCCATTTAAAGCCTTGCCTGCGCAAAGGCTGCGAGGTTGGGTTCACCGGCGCGGCCGGTCGGTGTGCATGTTATATTTCAAACGCTCCAGCAGATGAAATGTAGAAGTTGAAGGAAAAAAAACCCCAACATATATTTATTTTTGGCTTGAGAAAACAGTGTGACATATGACAAGCCTGGATCTCTTTCGGAGAGGCTGTGCTCTATATTACTGAGATTAAGTTTGATCATTCCTGAAGGAACACAGAAATCCCCAAACCTGGATGACGAGGGTTGTAATAGTTGCTCTTAATGTCCGCTGTTAGCTGATTACTGACATCTTGAAAGAATTGCTCGAGCAGGCCTTCTCGCAAGCTTCTGTCATGTGGATGCTCTCGCAGACGGAGAGCATGCATCGGAGAAAGCGGGTGACTGGGAGCTTCAAGGACCGGCGCCTAATCAAAAGCTTTGAACTGTTCCTAGCTTGTGAGACCGCTTTACTCGTTACTAGGGGGACTATCAGAACATATTATAATGACCAAAGCCAGCCCATGTAGTAACAGCTGTGAGTGTAATCCAAAAATTAGCTCATTAATTCACAGGAAAGTATTTTCTACTCGTCTTTCGTTACAAAAAATGTGTCTGCTTGTTAGCGAAATCGAGAGCTTTAACTGGAACCTTTAAAACATTAGCAATGCACATGTGCTTTTCTATGCCTTAGTGGGAGATTTATTAAGTTTATTCTCTAATCTCTGTTTACAAGCAGAAATATGATGAACATAAATCATTTGAAATAAGGTTTCAAGCTACAAATCCAGCTTGCTATTTCCCGACGTCATTATGTTATTTCAAACCTGCAATTAATTCTTTTCTTTGTTGGCCTGTTTGTTTTTAAAAACAATTTCACTCCACTTGACCTTTGTATTTCTTGGAAAAAATGTTCAAAAGTTGGAAATGACTCTAGATGTTATCTGGTAGTGCTTATTTACCATACACAGCGTGCTAAACTTGAGCTGAAGCTTAGGAGCCCCAGAGAGATGCAAGATGTGAGGGGCAAAGCTGAAAACTACCACTAGGAAAGAGCATCCCAGTTATGCTGTGGTCATTATTAAGGACAGTCAGGCTACTCTTTGAGTGGTGGCTCTTAAAAAATCCTCCGGTATTAAAAAAAATAAAAGGAAAAAACCGATGACACAGATATCTTGCAGAAAACGTACTCTATTGTTGCTAAAACGTAATGTTTCCCATCATAGGGCCAAACAGTGCAAGTGAGCAATGACACTGCGAATTAAATTACAGGAGATGGCAAAGCCCCAACCTAATGCATAGCAATTATCTCGCAAAACATTAATGTATCTAGTTTATGCACTGTACGGTGAATATCTTTTCATAACATGCTACGTTGTCTTTTCTTCCTTATGATGAAGAAACTCACAAACACAAAAAATAAGAGATCTAAACAATAAAGCAGATTTGCACGTCGAATGGGAACAAGACGGTTCTGCCCGCCCATTCTGGCATTGTTCACAATGTAATGAATTATCACAGAAGTGTGAAAAATCACCCTGGCATATCCCTTGCTTTATGGTCCCTTTCTCTTAGGTTTCCTCGTCACCATTTTGCCTAGAGCAGGAGCCATAATCACGTCTGTTTAAGAATCCTATAAAGTCTGTTCTTTATTGCCAATTTGCTGCAGAGCTTAAACTACAGAGAGCAAAATTTTAACCCTCCATTGCTCTTCAACCTCGGATTATGACCCATGGCACATCCAATTTGGTCCCAAAGCCCAACCTGCGAGTGCGGCCCCTCGGAATGAAAAACCTTTGATTGTACAATTAGCTTTTAATTGATCAATAAACTCAGACACGCCAGGCCTTTAGCACAGCTCACTCAGGACCCTGCACTCATTAGGCCAGGACAAACTTTTAATTACTGCAGTAGCCTGATGAAAACCCAGATGCCTATGCCCACAGGGCAGAGATGGAGTGTTACAAAAGGGGAGACAGGTTATGTTACAGCTTCAGAGCCCAAAAAAACCCCAAAACCTCAAAAAACCCATAAACTTTAAATTTAGACAACTAAAAAAAAATTAAATTTAAGCACAACATCAGAGTGGAAAAGGGGCCACAAATCCTTTTCCAGGGTGTGTGCGTTTCTTCTTTCAGCTCCATTAATTCAACCTCCTGTGGCCATGATGACACCCTGCCATACTGCACATCTGTACCGCAGCACCCCAGACCAGAGGCCAAAGATATTTTACTTAGTTTACGTTTTCCTGATGAACAGCTGATTGTCTGCCTTGAAGTGGGAAGAGAAAAGCTGGCCCAAAGCACACGGCCCAGCAGAGGAGCAGGAGAATTGCAGACCCAGAGCAGGGGCTGCATATCCCACGGGAAGGATGGGCGCAGCTGAGAGAAAACTGGAGTGCACAAAAGCCAGAGACGTGAACAAATTGCGGAAGAGAAGAAGAGGTTGATCCAAGAAAGGCCAAGACAGAAAAGTACCGAAAGGAGGAGACCCATTTCTCCACCAGGTCAAGCCGTTCCCGTTGCTAAACAGAACCAAGTTAAAAACCATCTGCCAGGGCATTTCAGTGAGATTTTGGTTCTCATTTATGAAAGTGAGAGATATGAACAGTGAGTTCCTGTGATGGGATAACTGTGGCAACTCTCTCACCCCTCCTTTTCTCTACATATGTCATGAAAAGTGCAGGAGAGGTGCAGAAGAAACCAGCCCAACAGGGGGTTTGGTGTTGCAGTAAAATGTCAGCATGCTGCACGGCAGTGCCACTTCCAGCCTTTAACATTACACGCAGGACTGATGTTTATTTTTTACAGTGACCTGAAGAAAAGCATCTATTGCAGAGCACTAAATAATGGGATCCTGCCATGGACCCGTGTGAGTTTGGAAGGGCTTTAAAAACATATCACTCTTTTTGGCTGCTCTTAACCCACCCACCCACCCTCCTTCTTCTACCCCCCAAAAGAAGCGCTTTTCTAAGCACTACATTTTAACTGTATTTATACAAAACTATCACCTAAAGGATTTTGCTGCAACTCAGTGATGGACACGACAGCAGGAGAAGCTCAGCATGGTCACGCTGGTGGAGCTGCGGTAGTGCTGTGCTGAACAGCCCAATTAGCAAAAAGGCTTATTTTTTGAAATTAAAACCCTTAGGGGAAGAGTAAGAACTTTAACACCTCTGTAGAGCTCAATCCTTCAAGGTGCTGACCACGTTGGCCATGACCCAGGCCAGCACTTCCACGCGTGCCCTGTGCCTGCAAGCCTTCAGGCCCACAAACACTACTGGAGTACACGCTACTTGGGCACAGGTACAAAATTGAGCCCAACGCCCTGAACTGGAAATTATTGTCATTACTGTTAATTAATGATAATTATTGTCATTACTTTAGTGCCCTTGAACAGGAAAAAAACGTGCTGTCTGCTAACTGCGTTACAGCAATTCCATCCCTGTCTCAGGAAGAACAGGACTCTACGCAGCCATTAGTCATGATATAAGGACAATTTTAGTACATTCTGCAAGATCCTGTTTTATCTTGTTTCGTCTTTTTCAGTGGGAAATCTATGTCTTAAAATGGCTGTGCTGGTTTTGAGATCTCTGCTGCCAGCTAAGGATCTGCTGAAACTTGTGCTTTCAGAAGTACCGACCATCTATATTGGATCAGGAGCAGGGCAGCGGCAGTTCTTTAGAAACATTAGCTAAACTGTTATACCTCCATCCTATACAGTCCAGATGCACAATCTCTGCTTTTTTTTTTTTTTTTGCACTAAAAGGAAGAAAAAAGTTTAACTCTGGCCACAAAAAAAAAAAAAAAATCCAAAGAAAAAAAAGTACTCCAGAAAGCCGACAATATTTACATTTAACAGATTGTAGCATTTTGGTTTTCAAAAGACTGAGTCCGAGGTAATTAAAACTTCGGTGGCCTTTCAGTTTTTAAATTGCAAATAAAGGATAACAAAACCTAGAGAGTGAGGTCTTTCTCCAACACATGTGGCATGAGAAGTCCGTGCTGTCACAGTTTGACAGGTGTGTGCTTGTGCGCTGCAAGGACTGCTGTTGCGCCGAGTTACTCATGAAACCCGAGAGTGTTTGTAAACAGTCTGTACTTTCTCAAAAGTGCCCTAGAGATTTGTTACAGGAAGTCAAATTGCTCAAATCTACCTAATTTGGCACGATACGTTGAAAGCATGCTTGAGTGATCATAATTGCACTGGGACTGACTTCATTTAGCAATCTCGAGGCATACCTTTCCAATAACAACTGCAGGCGATATAAATTCAATCTCTTGTTTGTTTCTGAAAGTGATTAGCCTAAAAAATTTGGAATTTAAACACTCATAATTGCAAAGTGTTATTTATACTCAATTTTGATTTATTAAATAAAAAAGTCCCCCTTTTTTTCCCCAGGAATGATTTGAGTGGCTTTGGAAAGTGAAAGGGATAGCAAATATTTCTATTTATCTATCTATCTAAAAAGATAATTCTCATTGGTAGTGAGCGCAGCTCTTACAATGGCATTTTTTCATTCTACAACGTATAATATTGCAACAAGAGCATAAAAGATTCTGATGTTTATTTCAAGCATGGACTTTTTGCTGTGAAATACCTATGGTTCACTAGGATTAATACATTTTTTTCTTCACATGTATGGAGAAACATGTGCAAAGATAAGCCAAATCCACTGTGCTGTACAACGAAAATGACAGAAAGGAGAGCTGAAAGGGACCCATTATCATTCAGTATGCTAATTAGTGTGATTCAACATGAAGAACAAGGCTGAAAGAAAGATTTATTTGGTGCATCCCTTCAATTTTTTTTTTAAGTCAATACATCTACTACATGTGTGCAACCTTTTTATATTAGCGTTCTCCAGAAACTGTTGGGGCAAACCCCACGATCGGCAAGAATTGTCCAGAAAGTGAATCCTGGGAAAATATTTGAAAAAAGAAAATACTAAATTCCTAAATGTAGGCAAATACTCATGAAACCTTTTCAGCAGGATGCTAACTCAAACAAGAAAAAAAAAAAGAACATAACTTGTGTATAAACACCAAATGCCTGATTTCCAATTAAAGGAAAATACTGGGAACTCATTATAAAGCATGCTCACAAATTAAGAGCTGAAAGAAATTAAATTTCCAGCAATTACGTTGGAAAGAGCAATTTCAAAAATTCAGAGAAAAACACAAAGTTCATTGGGAAAAAACTGTTTGCTGAGGACGCCTCGCTTCACCCTAATCACGAACAGATCCATGTATAGCTTCCTTGCTCTAATTAAAAAGAAGAAATGAGCAATGAAGCAAAGCAGTAAAAATCTCTGTAAGGGTTAACCCTGTGGCCCCAACCTTACACCATCAGGAAGTACTGGGTTCTCCTCGCAAAAAAACAGAAGCCGAAAAAGTCTCTTTTCCACACCAATTTCTCCATACCTTCTTTAGAAGCATCTTCCTCCTCCTCTGTTCCCAACCTGAATTGTCATTGAACCTTGCAAATTCTGTGCCCGCAGATCAGCAAAACATTTTGCTCAACATCAGGAATGTTACATCTCAGCCAAGAGCCCCAATACATCCTTGAAAGCAGCACTTGGATAAGCCAGAAACACCAGCATTCCACCAGCAACAGCCAAGCCGTTGCGTTTGGTCACATGGAGCCCATGTCCCTGCGCCCATCTCAGCCGGCTGGCCTGCCCGGGTGCTGCCTTTGCGGAGTGCCTTGAGAGGGAAGACAGCGGCACTGAGTAAGGACATGGAGGGAAAGGCAGCTACGCGTACTAAAACTCAAGTTCAATCACGGAATCACAGAATCATCTAGGTGGGAAGGGACCTTTAAGATCATCGAGTCCAACCATCAACCTAACACTGCCAAACCCACCACTAAACCATGTCCCTCAGCACCACATCTACACATCTTTTAAATACCTCCAGACATTTCTGGATCCCTGTGGCAAGTTGTGGGACCCCATCTAACTACCAGGAGCCTGTGCAGGAACGCTACGGGGAGCGCCTGCTGTCTGGTGCCCACAGGTGTATCCAGCAGGGAATGGGTCACACAAGTGGTGCTGGAACAGACAAAGGAATTTTGCAGACCTATCAAGCTTTACCTAAAGTTTACCTTGTTTTTAAAGCAAGGAATTAACCAAATTGTCCCTAAAATAAAGCCAAACTTCAGGGCAAGTCTGATTTATAAAGGGTCTGTGCACAGTCTGTTTCAAACTAGGTGGGACCTTCACCTACCTAAGAAAATAATTCAGTGCTGTAATTTAGGCCATTTCCCCTTCAGCAATACTACTGCTTACCCCAAACATCTCCATTTATTTTTAAACTAAACGTATTATTTATTTGATGGGAGGGAAGAGAACAGAAAGAGCGGCACAACCTGAACATTCATCATTGTTGTTTGTGCTCCTTGAAGGACATTGTTGAATTATTGCTATAAACATTCCACATTTGGCTAAATGTTGTTGATATAAACAAGGATTTTTCCTCATTAAGGTAATTTGGTGCAGTCTGAGAAACTGATTTATCAAGAGAATTAATTAAAGGCAGATATGATTTGTGGCTCTTCGTACTTGTAGATGTTTCAGCATAAACATCCCCATTAAAATTAAATTACTGCTAATCTGATCCTACTAACAATAGTTTTTAAATACACTTCACATATGCAGACACGATGCCCTTATTCAAATTTGGAGCTGTGCAGCACAGAGTCCCAAGCGCACAGTTGTCATGGTGCATAGGTGGAAGAAGAGCTTTGCAGATGGGCTGCGCGGAGTATGGTGCCTTCACACTGAAGGTTTGCTGGTTTGGGGGACGGGAGGTAAAAAGTCTGTTTTCTCCTCCAGTTTTCCCCTGAGGCCCAGATTTAAGAGGATTTTCGTGGGCTGAGGGGAGGATGTAGCTAGGCAATTAAAATAAGAATCTCCCTCTCCTCTCTGATCTGGACTTTATGTAGTCCACAGAGGCAGGACATGGGTCAGGTATCAGTCAAACCAGCTCCCCCTGAATCAAGCAAGATTTGTCTGTAGCACCTCCATTCAAGAGTGAGTCCTTTTATATAACTTTTCCTAGTCATCTTTTTTTCAAAAGGCTACAGAAACAGGAGAAAAAAAGACAGTGGTGGACGATGTCCTGCTCATTGGACTTAGGTGTCTGAAGGTCCTTCAGGACAGACATCGATCACCCACTGAGTGCAGCTCTTTGTTTCCTCTAACCCAGAGGAACCCTGAGCTGCCACCGGGAGAGACCAACCAGGAGCCCTGTGCCCTTCTGTGGCAGCATCTGGAGACCTGACAACATCAGCACTAGAAACTTACAGTTATGGACCCTCAGTCATCCTTTTACAGGTTCCTCAGCCTTTCTTTCGCATAAACGCACCAGGGAAAGGCTCACCAGCACTAACCAAAGTGACTGAAGTCTTGCTCCTCCTCCCCTTACCACTGGCCCTCAGAGCACATCCACAAAGCAAAACCAAAGCACAAATTTGGCCGGGGTTTCCCAGGCTACCTTTACATGAAATGCCCACATGAAATGGGCAGCAGCAGGAGTTGTACCAGTCTGCCTGAAAGCCAGGTCCGTGCTCACTGAGGTACTGATTAAGACCCTGTTACCATTTATTTTGTTTCCCGTGCTTGCTCATGAAAACTAGTAAATAAATGTGGGGTTCACCCTTGCTCCAAATGTAGCCGTATTTGCTCCTCAGTTCTTGAAAGTCAAAAGGGCACAGACCTTGCTTGGATTTAGGACACACTGATTCCCACGCTCTCACATCATATTGGTTCGAAATCAGTATCGCATCAGTAATCAAAAGTGATCACATCATACCGATTTTCTTACCAGCCAGCAATACAGAATATAATTTGACAAAGAAAGCAAAGACTTCTAATCCAGACACAGAAAGAAATCAGGCATGAAAAGGAAGAGGGAAGAAGAGCAGCCAAGCTAACATCATGGAAGTATCCCTCATGTCTTAGCTAAAAACCTCTCAAAGATTGAAGTATTTGCTGTTCAAAACACAGATGAAAATGCCTGGGTTTAGCTAGTTACATGAAACATGCATTTTTTTGATTTAGGAGAAGCCACCTTTCTGTTCCCAACCTTAGTCATCAATCCTGTAAAGATGCTGAACATCTTCAAGCCACTGTTAATTGAGTTTGCTAATTACAGTGTTCAGCAACTCACAACCCGCGAACATCACAGAGCCAGATAGAGTAGATATTTACAAAGAGGGCCTTTGGGAAGTCTAGATTAGTCTCAGGACAACTTGAAAGGGAAGATAAGGAAGCTTAAGGGGACTCTTCCTCTCCTGCAGCAGACAAATGAATTAGCAGTGAAGTCTCCAGCTCTGGTCAAAGGGAAGGGATAATGTGATGAAGTAGGTCTTAAATCATTTTGATGTATTTAAGTGTCACTCTAAAGAAGATCTAGAGATGCAGAGAGAAAACAAAGTATCACTCAAAATAACTGGGCAAATTTGAGGATGCCATTGGTCAGTTGGATACGTAGTTCTTTCAGCGCAAAATTTTCATCACTTTTAAAGAGTCTTTTTTTATATCGCTCATTTAAGTGACAGAACTTTTGTTTAATCAAGTTATTTATCCAATTTTATTATTTCATTTCTCTCACAGCAGTGTCTCACAAAAAGCATTTCATTTTCCAGAGACAGAACAGTGTCAAGGGGACAGGGAGGATTCCGCGCTGCTTAACCAGGAAACTACAAATAGTTGTGGGGACTCTGGTCCTTCCCCCGCCAAGAGGAGCAAAGTCCTTCCCTGGTCTCTGTCACAGGGCAGCTTGACATGTGGACTCCAGCGCTAGAATATGATCCAGTTACAACACTGACACTGGAGTCAGCATTATGGTGGCACCCAAAGCTCCCAGTGGAGATACAGAGGAGTGTATAAGCACACTGATATTTTACGTGAGTGGTGTGTGGTGAGCATCTGAGATACTTACGGGATTGCCAGGCAGACAGCTAAGTCTCTGAGAAGCAGGAGAAGAGCAGAGATACTCCTTCATGGTCACCACAGTGCAACACA
Source organism: Vanellus vanellus (assembly GCF_965231255.1). Classification (NCBI taxonomy): domain Eukaryota; kingdom Metazoa; phylum Chordata; class Aves; order Charadriiformes; family Charadriidae; genus Vanellus; species Vanellus vanellus. The sequence continues at coordinate 24,896,945 of NC_138914.1, read as the reverse complement.
GGAACAAGAGGATCATCTGGGGTGCTGCAGGGGAGCAAAACAGTCCTATGCCAGAGCTGAATACGGTTTCCAGAGTCCCTTTTGGGGCCAGTCTCCACCTCTAATCACTGAAATAAAGGCAACGAAGAGAATACATCATGCTCTTCTATTTGAGGTTTGAATCTCACATCTTCTGACATAAACCACAGTCCTACAAGACTCAGGGGACCAGAGGGGAAGAAAAACTCCTTTTTGCATATACTTTTTCAGAAATGAGTGCTCCTCTGGGTACATGCACGTAGTTGAGGTACTACTGTATATAAAAAAAAAAACAAAACAAACAAACCACAACATTTCGCTTGGAACTCATTACCTAGGAATTCATTAATGTCTTTTGCCTTCATGCAAATATTTATTTCAGGTAAGGATATCTGCATATACATCGTCTGGGAGGGGAGAAGGAGAACGAAGAATTTATCTCATAGAACTTGGGAAGATACAGAAGTCATGTTGTTCTTACACTTCTCATAATGGTTGGCTGTCAACAGCTGCATTAAGCGGGCTGCACCCATTACGGGGATGGAAGCTGTCATCAAAATGAATTAGAGGCTTATTTAGCCATAGTTGCATTTTATATTCTGCTGGCAATTCACTGTCTGTCTGGCACACTAATGAAATGTAGGCTGGGAAAAGAGGGCACTAGTGCTTAAGAACACAAAGTATGTAGATTATTTTTCCTTTTCATGATGGAATACTGTGGGGTTTTACAGTCATTTAAGGAGACGTTTTTCTTTTTTTTCATATATATCCCACTACTAAAGAGCAGTTGTCATTCTAAACCTTAACTAAAGATTATTTGGAAAGCACAATTAATGGCTACGAGATAACGCCACATCCGCCAAGTTAGATAATGAATGAATAATAACTGATGTACTTGTGACTGCAAACAAATGCGTCTCCACTTTAAAATTAAGAACAGACACAAGTCTTAATTCACCTAGAACACCAATATATGGGCATAATAAAGCTCAGATATGAACTGACCTGATCGTTTGCACACAGGTTCTGGAGGAAGAAAAAAAGAGAAAGACATGAGATGTACAACAGTGACCACAAGTGCTGCTTGCATAGGGACCAGCAAAGAAGGTGTCCAGGTGTCCTTCCCACCACCACCGCTGTTCCTCTTTATACTGCTGTCTGCTGCCTGCTTCCTACGATGGGCTGAAACCAAGGAAACTGCCCAAAAGTTTTTCTTGTTTACCAGGAAATTCTCTGCTGCCTTGTGCTGGCTTGAATCTGGCCTCTAGATGCCCAAGTACACAGAAAGATCAAACGAAAGGTGCCTACTTAGAGGAAATAAATGCATATTTTAAACTTATTTTTAAAGCTTGAATAATGAGGTTTTTAGAATGTAGCAGAGGAAAAGGTGGTTTGTACATGAGGGTATGTATTTTATGCAGGTATATCCAGTTTTCTGGGGTCAAGAAACCGTAGTGCATATATATTTTACCAGCAAGAAAGAGGGGTGGGGGGTAAGAGGGGCAAGTGCTTATTAGGTGAATATGTATCTTTGCTCATTTGTGTCGCAAAATGCTGAGCCTCCCTGACTATATCACAATAAAACATCGCAGCACCCAGAGCTGGCAAAGAGCAGCCTGCGTGCTGTCTGCAGGCTCAGGGGACAAGTACTCACCTTCACAGCTCATTGGCAATGCGCTGTAGGACTGTGATCCCGCAAAGGCAATACACTTCCTTCCTGCGAAGGTGCAAAGCCGTTCATCATTTTCAAGGGAGTACAAAAGCCCCACATACTTTTCTTAATACAACAAGCTGTGTGTTGAAAATGCGAATTCCCTATGTAGGAAGATCAATCATTCTGCCCTCCTCTTCAGAGATTTGAAGACAAAGCTATAACAAGGCTTGAGTGGAAGTATCTCCTATGTTATCACAAAAACAAGCCAGCACTGCCCTCCTAATTTTTCTTACTAAATTGGTCCATCTCTTAGCGCAGTTTAGTTGCTTGTTCGGCAACTTGTGGCTGAGCTCACGGACACCACCATATGGAAACAATACCCAAGAGGATGGGATTTTTCCCTATCAGCCCTTGCCCATCTGTTTGTGTGCACAATGCAGTGACACGAGCTCAGTGCTCTGCCAGTGCCACCTCATCTGTCACAGAGCTCAGAATGGTTCAGCAGTACAATCTGGACGCTGTGGAATGTTGCCGAAAAATGTTGAAGTGTCTCACCGGGGCTTTGTAGCCTTCCGACCTGCCTGTGGTTCCTGAATGTGGCTGCATTTATGAAAATAATTTTGCACTTTTAGTTGCAAAGGGAATACAACCTATTAGACTGAACAAATTACCCTGATCTAGAAAACCAACGCAACGTGAAAAACAATAACTCAACAGAAGTCTATGGAAATTGATAAATGTAATGATTATTATATTTTTATCATGCTATTCAGCCCAGCACACAATCAGCACCAGGCTATATACACAAGACTAAACCTTCAGCACCCCTGGGCTCCTTCCATGTAATTCATCCATCCTTCAGAAGCAAGAAGTCCAATAGAGAGATGAGGTGGATAATTCCAAGCAACTGAGTAAATCACAAAATCATCCTAGATGTCTCTGTCTGCATTTGTGAATCCACACCCCTGACTCCCCTTCCTTCTGAATTAGCCCCACCAATCCTACAGTGGAACAAGACAGTTTTCCTTTGAGTCACTTGCTCCAGAAATACCATCCTTTTTGATCCGGCCATTTGTATTTGGGCTCAACCAGTCCAAGTGCAAACATGAGCATGAACTGCACTGTTTGGACTTGGAGCCATTTTCCCCAAATCTAAGACTCCGATAGAGAGAAAAGGGAGGTGTTGGATTCGCAGGTCACCTCTCAATGCAGATGAGTTTATTGAAATCCCAGTGAAAAGCTACTGTTGTGCAGCAGACGATTTCCAAGTGTTAATAAAGCAGCTAGTTTTGCCAAGCAACACCCCAGCTCCCAAGGTCACCATAAATACTTGAGCATCCTGCCAAATTTCAGTGTAAACAATAAAGCGTTTTCTGTTATCAGAGCATGAAAAGCACTCTAACTAGTGTAACTTGCCCCTTAACTTTAATTCAAGGCACCCCCAAAATCATTATCCCCTGGAAGGCAGGGCTCATTTCAGCAGGCAGCAGCCAAGCCTGGCCAGGGAGAGCTGGAGGCCTGACATTAATAAGGTGCTCTATGCCTGAAAGACCATAAAGGGAAAACCTTAACTAGGTGTTATAACAAGGGGATATGAAGTGGCACAAAGTGCATAAATGTCACGAGCTCTCTACGAGGCCTCTATGTTAAAATTCTTCCTCATCTTAGCTCCTCTGGGTAAAATATTTTCCTTCTGCTGCTGCTCCTTTTAAAATATTTTGATAACGGGAGTGAAAATGATAATTTCAGTGGCGTGTATGCTGGCAGCTTTGTGGGGATGGCAGCACAGACCACAGCGCTGAGGAGAAACAGGGAGTACATAGTCTGATAACAAAAAGCAAACATGTATTACTATTAAAAGCTGTTTACAGAGTGCCACAAGTGTTTCAGATACAACATAAACCCTGCTTCCTACCACCAGCATTTACAGCCTCAAGTCTAGGCATGTTCTTAGCTTTATGCACGTGGTAAATCTGTGGGACTATTCCCATGGATTAACGCCTGTAGGGCTGGGGTGCCATGAGCCCAATCCAGCGAGTCTTGAACCCATCCCCCAAACGGAGCTAGTCACTGTACTAAACAGTTAGGAAAAATCATAGAATGGTTATGGTTGGAAGAGACCTTTGAGATCATCAAGTTCAACCATTAACCCAGCACTACCAAGTCCACCACTAAACCGTGTCCCTCAGCACCACATCTACCCATCTTTTAGATACCTCCAGGGATGGCGACTCCACCACTGCCCTGGGCAGCCTGTTCCAATGCTTGACAACCCTTTTGGTGAAGACGTTTAAGGAAGGTAGCAAGGGGGAGAGCCCTGCAACGGAGCCCTATGAGATTGTATTAGGTCACAGGAGAAACGTTTCTAGAAATAAAGGGTGATCTTTTTTTGAGGGAGAGATAATGCATGGGAGAAATAATTTTGATGGAGAGATAATGTGTTAAAGATTATGTGATAAGATTGTAGGCATGTAGAAGTTGGCCCTACCATTTTCTACACATGGGCAAAGAATTAAACAAAATAACCATTACTCTACTATGGCTAAATATTTTATAGCAATTCTTATGGATTGCTTTAATTCCTGATACAACCAGACGTGGCAGTTTAAAATTACCAGGAGACCTACCAGCCTGTTCCTCTGCGGCGGCAGTCCCACTGGTGGCAGCCATATCACCCATGCTTCCATCCTGCACGGGCTGCCTTCACATGCTCCAGCATTTTACACCCAGCCTTATCTCTGCTGCCGACAGCAGTATGAATTGCTTCATGTCACGTATTTTTGTTAATGATAGGAGAGCTGAAGTGCTGCGCGGAGCACCTTCCCCTGGCCCTGACACTGTCATTGCTGCCTGTGATGAATTAGGGCTGTGCTTGAACCTAGAGACCAGCAAATTAACAGTTAATTAGGAGTTGATAAATAGCAGAGTCACACAGGCCCTCTGATTTAGCTTGTTTTCAGCTGCTGCCCTTCTCCCATATCTTGAAACAGCAAGTGTTTATGTGCTTGTAACAAGTGCCTGAGTGGGCTGCCGTGCCTGGGCTTTGTCAGGGCCTGGGTGGCTCTGTGGCGGCCCCTCCGCTCCTGCTCCCTTTCACCGCTCCACTCGACACAGCAGCTTTATCGGCATTTATCCCTGAGATAAAGAGACGTGACAGTGCTTTCAGACCATGTGGTGGGAGGGAGGGGAGTGTTCTCCAGCCTGTCCCTCAGTGAAGCTCAGTTCATTCCCATGGAGGCTCTCCTGGGCCTGGAGCTTCTTCTCACAGGGACTGATCTCTCATCACACCGCATCAGACAAACCCTTGGCTCTAAAGAGGAGTGCTCTACAGAGCTGAGGGGACTGCTATTCATCCCTCCACTATACAAGGACAGTTGTCCCAATTCCTGCAGAATTCACTGGAAGAAATTCTCCATTTCAGTGGGAGCAGCTTGACTCCCTCCACCTCAGGAACAGAAGTGCTTTAGTGAGGTCCCCATACACTTCACCTGGAGCCCAATAGCCTCTTTTATGTCTTGACACAGCTGATGGATTCAGGGTGCCAGGGAAGGTTAACAGAAAAATCAAATTAAAAGATAAAATAACTAGATTTGGTTAAACCTGGAGATGCTGGGTGTTCCCAAGACCACCCCTGGCCCGTGAAATCCATCAACGACTGCTCTGGGCATGGTGTTGGTGTTTGTGTTGGATTGTATATGCACACACATTCTTTTATCTTTCCTCTGCTTCAGAACAACTTTAAGACCTAAGGTTAGAATAAATCTTTGACCTACATTGAAATATATCTGCTTTGGTCAGCCATGTTTCAGGGACACGACCAATATGTATTTTCAAAATTTTGAAGGTAATAGGGTTTCTAGGTTTTTTTCCTTATAAATAGGATGCTAAAGTGTCTGCGTGAAATAAATAACATCGCCTAGATTCAGACGAAAACATGACCTATGGCCTTCAGAAAACGTTCATCCAGTCGAAGGCAGTAGTACCTAAATTACACTTCCATAACTTCACAAGGAAGGAGGCACGAGAAGTGCTCCTGGGGGAAAGAGCTGCTTCAAGAGGGAAGGAAAGCAGGGTGCACAGGCTAAATTGGCAGAGGTTAACCACTCATCCTTAAACACCTCTGTTCTAGCCAAGTAAAAACACGTCACCTCCCATTTTTTGTGTCCCATTTTTACCTCCCCAGTGGTTTTCTAGCTCTGCAGGGTATGGGGCCTTCAGCAGTCTACATATGCTGTATGGCCCCTTCCAGGAATTACTACATTTGGCCAAAAGAGAGGAGAATAGACCCAAAACATTACTCTTAATTTGAAAGGGTTGTACACTCATGAAGCAGGATCTAAAAGAACCCCTGTTAATAAATACGTAAATCAACAAAATCCCTTAAGTGCCTTAAAGGTGATTAAACATATGCTCAGATTAAATTAAATTCACTGTAGCTTTTACACATTTCTTTAAGTGACTTGAATAGGTTTGTTTTCCCTCGGAAAAAGAAAACTGTCACATTCATATAAGAGCATTGCTTCTCTCAATAAAGGCACATTCAATCAAATCCAGAAACCAACATTTAAATAACATTACAGCTGGGCTTAAACCAACAAGCAGAAAAGGGAGTTGATACCACCTTCCTCCTTAGTCCTGTTTTATAAAAAGAAGGGCAGCACTGTTAAACAGAAACAATTTACCAGTTTTGCTTTCTTAGAATCATAGTTTTACTCTGGGAGTCTCTGTGGCTTTGCGCTGCTAACACTTGGCTCCGAGTACCACACAATTGTTTATTGTATGAGACTTCCATGCGTGGAGATGTGAAATGAGATGGAAACTTATTTTAGAAGTTATTAAACAGTTATCAGCCTCTGAGGTAAATTATCACCTGCAAATACTAATATTCATCCTACTTAATGGTAGCTAGTGGTAAATGGAATATCAGTTATCCCGTTATCATCCATCCTCACTCATGGTGCAACGTGACAGAGGAACTGGGCCACTTCAAATGAATGCCTTCATAGTGATAGGTTTCATTTGCCATCAATGCTTAGAAACATAAGTATTAAGGACCTGAAATAAAATCCAGACTACTGAAGGAGTCAGTAGGAAACCCTTCTGTAGGAGACCAATGGACTACGAACCAGGTCCTGTAAGAACTGACCAAAGAATTCTGAAGTGGTTTTTTGTCTCTTTCCTGTTCAGCTGTATCCTGTAATGCTTTTCCTCAGCTTTGCTTGCACTCCACAGAGCATATGAATGAATCCTTCTTCTTTTTTTCAAGTAAGAAATTGAGTTCTTAGTATCAACACCTAGAAAAAAAGGTTTTGATCTGGCTGTATGTAACTATTTCATCATATTTCTATACCATTGAGTGCACACACAACTTTAAGCAACAGTTTTAAAATTAGAATCATAGAATCATAGAATTGTCTAGGTTGGAAGGGACCTTTAAGATCCTCGAGCCCAACCATCAACCTAACACTGCCAAACCCACCACTAAACCATGTGCCTAAAACTTATATTTCTCTGTCCATAATATGCCTGGCTATTCCTTTGACTGCTTTCTGGGATCTTCCTCAAAGTAGATTCTGTCAAGCGGATGTGCTCTTTTAAGGTTTGAGCTCACAGTAGCAAACTTAATCCAGTTATCTTATTAATTGTGTATTCTCATAGGATTAATACTGTTCTGCAGCACAGACCCTAAGTGTGTGTGGGAACAACTGGTGGTTATATTTAACCACATAATTTGGACTCCCTATTTAAGTAAAGGAAACAATAATGGTGGCCTTAATTGCAGAAATTACCAGTTTGACATGTGCTTAATGACTAGGCGGATGGAAACACTAAACCTAATGCCACTTGGCAGACAATTGGAGTTGATAATCACCTCTGTAAAAGCTATTGATGGTAATCTGTTATGAACAGATTTGGCTAATTCCAAGCAGAAGTGGAGTATTACTTAGCTTTAAGACACAGCCTCCAGTAGGTAGACAGTAATGGAGAGTATTCACATATCATTTAGAACAGAAACATAGATCCTGTAAAGAAAACCACGGAGTACTAAGAGGCAATGTTGTTTCCATCACTATTGTTTTTTACAGGGGCTGCTTATTTTCAAGTAATAATGCACCGCACATTATTATCTGACTTACATTGTTGCCTTATATAACCGTGTATAACTTATTCCATGTAACATTTGTGTTTCATACTCCTGAATAACACTCTTCCTGAAGTTGTCATGAAGCACGCCGACGTGCTGTTCAATATAAAAACTGGATCTTTCCCCTCCAGCGGGAAAGAACCCACAGCAAAGCCCAGTCGTTCCATTTGGTGAAGCTGCCTTTAGTGGAAGAAAAGCCTTAGAAGGGATAATTGTAGGACTGATATTGAACAGATCAGTATCAGTGGATATCCCAGGTGAATTTTCTTGTGTGAAAGCAGGAAGAAAGACTTGCCCAAATGTGTCTTGTTTCTTTGATTTCTGTCTCCCCAACAGCTTGGCCAGTATTTTTCCTTTTTACTCTGAAAAATTATCTCAGCAGAATTTGCAGCCATCTTATATACTACGTAATTTGTATGGACAGACTTGGTCCGTCCCAACCAAAATATTAACAGGATCCTCTGCTGAACTTTGTTGTAACCTAAAACAAAGCCATAGCAGAATGTGATGTTTCTGAGGAAATGTGCAATCACTGGTATCGTTTTTCCTCATCTGTTCTGTAAAAGAGCTCCTATTTTCCTGGGCAAAGTATCCTGCCCAGTACCTTAAGAGGTTCCAGCTTTACCTTGGGATTAGTCAGATTCCTCCCTTAAGTAAAATAAGGAAACCAGAGGTGGAAAACCCCTATTATGCTTATGCATGATTCTCTACCCACATTAACTAGGTCAGGGCAAGCAAACTCAGTGGATTGCATTATTGTCCTTACACAAAGAAGAGTATGTAAGAAAATCTTGAAAGTCTGTGGTTGGTATAGAAAATAAGACACTTGCCATTGAAGGGTGACAGGGTTCCTTAATGTGAAAAACAATTTTCAACTGATCTGCTGAATACTAATTCCTGACAAATCTCATACAGTTTTACACTGAAATTCCAAGCACCTCTATAAGCTCAGACATGGAATCAGACACACAGATAATGAACCAAATCTAAAATGCAAAAAATTCCTCATGTTTCTTACCCCTTCCTTATCCACCTGAAGCTTTTGGGAAACATTTTGCTAGACAGCTCTGGAGTTTGTTCCAGGTTTGCTTCTTTGCTATTTTGTCACTGGAGGAAAATAAAGATTCTGAGGTTTCATGCAAACGACTGGTCTTGACAATGCAATAATACCCAGGTGTCCCACGCTTCCACTCATTCATCGGCAACTTCAATCATTTCAGCAGGAGCAGAAACCATCTGTTGGCTCAGCAGCTAAGCTGATGCTGTTCTGAGAAAACTCTCTCTCCAGGTAAAACTTTCATAAACAGCTAAATGACTTAGGTGATTTTGGAGTCTACTCCAGGAAACTTAGGTGTACAAGTCACAGAACCAACCTCTACTCTCTGTTTGCAATATCTACAAGACTTTAACCCGGTAAGGGAAGAAAACCATATCATAAACCCAAAATGGTTCTTCTGTCAAAGCAAAAAGTTGAGGCAGTGCTTTGATGTAAAGTGAAGCAGTTTTAGACATCCACCAGGATCTAAACACCTTATATGAAAGCCAGCTAAAACTTGCATTAAGGCTTTAACAGCTTCTGTGTAGTCAATGGGAAGTCAAGCAGCACACAGCAATAAACGATGCCCTGTAAATGTGTGGAGAGGGGCTTTGATGAGATAAACTTGCCATGTTAGCCAAGCGCTCGTGTTACTGTGGAGAATCATATCCTGCTTCGCATCTTACTTCAGTGCCCTTTTTTTCTGTGTGGTGCAGTCATATGTTGGATGTTATTCAATGATTTGAATAAGCACAAGCCAGGATTAGTTGATCCAGACCAAGCAATGAAAAGTGCTGCATCAGAAAAAAAAGAATTAGGTGATAAAGAGAAACCCTGAACAGCCACGTATATACATAACTAAGTACCTCTCAGGACTTTGCCCTGCTGTGCAGATGCCGTGCATTGAAATCAAACTTTTGCGTCCAAGTTGCATGTTGGAAAAACTACTGCACCAGGTGGTCTGGGAGTAATTTTCTAAAAGTTGGACCTTTATCTCAAAGGGTAAGACACTGCAAGGCTGACTTCCAGAGCTGCTGAAGTCAATGAGAGAACTAAAAACACATCCAGAAGCACATACACGAACAGCTGTGACTCAGTCAGAGTCTGACTGAAATGGAAACGCATTTAATTTGATGTTTTCTTCCAGCTCAGAGATGGGAGGACTGTCAGCTTCACCATGTTGAAGAACAAAGGGCCAGAATAAAAGTGAGGTTATGCTACAAAGTAGTACTCTAGGTAGGAACATTGCTTGTGGCAAGAAAGAAGAAATCACTTTTTAAAGTATTATCAGATTAAGCTCAGGAAGACAGTATCACCAAAATGCTTTCTATTAAAGAACACTCCTGAAGCCAACACTGGAAAAGACAAGCAGAAAATGCACTGGGCAGAAAGAAAAAAGCATAGATGCTTTCTTGATTTTTTTATTGTTCTTGTAACTTGCTACAAATCTTTTGGCCAATTTTTCTGCATTGGTATAGCTTTAGAAATAAAAATGTCGATTAATAAGTATTTATAGTCATATTTCTGTCTAGCCCTGTATACTTCACTTGGTACAACTAATTTTCCCTAACATTCAGAGAAAAATGGAAGTTAAAAGATTGGCCAGAAGGGGGCCAGAGGAAAATACATGTTTTCAGTTGCAAACTCAGGATAGAAGTGAGTGGTGGAATATAAATATGAATAATAAAGAAATAAAAATAAAAAGTTTCAAAACAATTAAAGGTAAATTTGTTAGTTTGGAGTTCATAATAGACTGCATATCTACCTAAGTACAAAAGGAGGATATGAAAGTAACTTTAAAGGTCCCTAAGTAAAGGCATAAATTATATAAACCAATTTAAATAGATAAACAGCTTTTAAGAAAATTAAAATGATATGATAAAGAAGGAAAAAATTTCTATAAGAAAGCCTTCACCATTTGAGGGCTGCTAGAACAAGCAGCCCTACTCATTCAACCTCTCCCACAAACATTCTGCATTGCAAACAAACATCAAAGTTTTCATCCCAAAGGAATTACATACTTGAAGAAAGATGAAGCATGAGAAAATGGAAGATAATAGTGAAAATCCAAATATAACCTTCCTTGAACTTCAGCCATTTGGCAAACTACAATTATGTAGAGTGAATCTTGAGATAACGAGCACGCTAGTAACAGAATCCGAACACCAGGTTCTCAATTTTAAAGAAGTACGGTTTTTATAGTTAAAAATAATCTCCATGCAGAGAAAAAGCAAGACCTGACATACTTTATAATTTAGTAACGTATCGCACATGATATCTATTTCTTGCACATCAGATGCATAACCAGCATCTCTTCTGGATAAGTAGCAATATTTTTGTGACCAACCCAAAAGGATGTCTCACTGATTGGAAATGCACTGAACTATAATCAAAGATGTCACCAGCAAGTTTTGCAACTAATGATTTCATGTATATTTTAAAATACTATTTTAGGTTTCAGTGATTTTCTGGTACATGTATTCTATATACACAGGCTGTAATCACCATCAATTTTCTAAATTTTTTTTCTTGCAAACTGCTTGAAATCTTTACTTTCCTCATTCAAGAACTTGGGCTTAGGCTATTTTTGGCTTTCAGATATTAGCCAGTCCCGATTTGGGGATGTACAGCAATGCTGTACGTAATTATCCACAAGGTTTGGAAGTGATTCTGCCCCTCTACTCTGCTCATGGGTCAACCACCTGGAGTACTGTGTCCAGCTCTGGAGCCCCCAACATAAGAAGGACATGGACCTGTTGGAGTGGGTCCAGAGGAGGGCCACGAAGATGATCCGAGGGCTGGAGCACCTCTACTGTGAGGACAGGCTGAGAGAGTTGGGGTTGTTCAGCCTGGAGAAGAGAAGGGTCTGGGGAGACTTTGGAGCCTCTTCCAGTCCCTAAAGCAGTGACAGGAGAGCTGGGGAAGGACTCTTCATCAGGGAGGGGAGCCATAGGATGAGCAGGAACGATTTTAAACAGGAAGAGGGGAGATTTAGATGAGGTATTAGAAGAAATTCTTGACTGTGAGGGTGGTGAGACACTGACCCAGGTTGCCCAGAGAAGCTGTGGCTGCCCCATCCCTTGAGGTGTTCAAGGCCAGGTTGGACAGGGCTTGGAGCAACCTGGTCTAGTGGGAGGTCCATGCCATGGGGGTTGGAACTGGATGATCTTTAAGGTCCCTTCCAACCCAAATGATTCTATGATTCTTTGGTTCTATGATGCTTTTAAGAATGAGCTCTTCTTTATAAATTCATTCTTGACTGTGCTGTAAGTAACACATGCAGAGTGGAAGTTTGCTGTAAAACAAGAGGAGTTGAGAATTTGTTGTGAAAGGTAGGAGACAGCCCAATTATCAAGGCATTAGAAATAATTCCCCTGCTTTACCCCAGGCAGGAGCCAAAGTCTACTTTTTGCCTCAGCCACAGGCAGTGAGACCCATCGGTAGGAGCAGCCAGGCAGTGTGCTGGAACCCTGTTGGTAACACAGCAGCCTCATTGAGTGGGGCACTGGATAAATACACAAGGAAATTCCTCATTTCCCTTCAAAGTACCCAATTCCAAATAATCTACCAAGAAAAAAAAAAATCTAAAATTCAGCCAGCAGCAATAGATTCTATCAGCAGATATCATCAGGAAATTCAACTCAGCCCAGCTCTAGCTTTGATCTTACCAGCTTCTAGGAACTTAAACATTTTTCCACATACACTATTTCACAAAGACTAAAAAAAAAAACCCAAACTCTTTAGCTTTTATAACCTGTAGATTTGTTTCCAAATTGGTGCTCTAAAACAGGAGCTAACATTTCATCTACTCCTTTCAATAAACTATACCACTTCAGAATACAATACTTTACTGTATGATGTGGAGGCTGTGCATCAATTACATCCCACTTCAACCTAATTTGACAGTGCAGCCTTTGTGCTTGCTCTTTACATTAGTACGAATTCTAACCCTCATGCCCAGGTGACAATCCAAGCCCAACTCAAGCAGCCTAAATTAGTAATACAGTTTGTAGATACCAGTTAATAATAAATATTGAATAGGCTTTTATGATACAAAGACCGAAATATCCACTTTTGGTGATGCTACACATCACATATGACTGAGTCGGGAAATGTATATAGCCATTAATCGCTAGTAATTAGTCATTTCTCATTGAAGATATCCTTTCAGTGGAATTTCTGCATTACGATCATAGAACTGTTGAGGATGCGTGGCACCTCTGGAGATCATCCATTCCAAACCCTTTGCTTGAGCAAGGGCCAAGTAGGTTGTTCAGGGATGTGCCCAGTCAGGGTTTGATTATCTCCAAGGATGGAACCCCATGACCCCTCTGTTCCAGTGCCTGACCACCCTCACTGTAAATCTCCGGCACTTCAACTTCTGCCCATCACCTCTCATCCTGTCGCTGGGCACCACTGAGCCTGGCTCTGCCTTTTTCTACTGTGTCCCCTCAGGTGTTTACACACACTGCTAAGATCCCCTGAGCCTTCCCTTCTTAAGATTTAGAAACCTGAAACTGAATTGATGTATTTATTTAGTAACAATGACTTTATGAATGCATGGACTTTATAAATGATGGACCTGAGATCTTACCCGTGGCTACCTCACTAGCTACCTAAAGCTTTCGTTGGCTCTGGAGTGTGAGACAAAATCTCAAACACGATGCTTTCACTAAAGTCTCTCATTCATTGCAGAAATGTGATAATTTGTGATTAGTACTTCCAGTATGAAGCAATACCTTGGACCACAGGTATTACTGTTTAGACAACAGGCGTTGTAATCAAACATGTAAACCCTCCAAAGACTATTTTGAAGATATCTCGACCTTTTCAAAACACTCAATTTTCTCTCATTAGAAAACAACTTACAAAGTAACATTGGTCAACAATATAAAAGCCATGCACTTCCAATTGGCTCAGAAGGTAATCACGTGCGTGCTGCATCTGATTCTCTCAAGATTTACAATGTCACCAATTGCTTAAGCTCAACGCCGGTGCCTAAAATGCATGAGTAAAATCCTAAAATAATGAAATAAAACATTTTTGATGGGATTATTTTCCTTGTCTTCTGATTTATGATCCATAGGGCTTACAATGTTTAGGCAATCTTGCATGCGTTGGGCTCGGAGTTTGTTTTGAAGTAAGAGATGATTCACAGAATTATTTGCCTGCGGAGTCTGGGTCATTAGGCAAAAGTGAAATATTAGGAGAACGATCATAAATTACAAGTGCAAACCATACTGCCACCCTACATATCAGGGTAAGATTTCGTTTTATTCCTCTACACGAGATTCAAGGCTAAACATTACTCTATGTGAGAGATTCTCCGGCCAGAACTACAGGACCATGAGCTGAACCACAAACCCGATACTGAAAACAGCACCGTGTTGAAATGGTAACTGCGTATTTCTCAGTTGCAAGCTGATTGCAAGGCTGAGATCAAATTAAATGGCCAGCATCAGTATCAAACGCTCAGATAAATTCTGCACCGTGATATCTTTAAAATACCTCCCTTTGACTGAACATATCCAGAACTGGGCAACTTTTACATATGTATATATAATATATGAAAACAAACCCCAAAATTCATATCCGTAGGAACATTATCCTTGAAAACAGCCCAGGATAATGCTGGTGCGAGATGAGAGCATAAAAAAAATTCATGGATTACATTCTTCACCTTTTTATTATACACAGAATTCTAGTATCTATAATGTTTTAAAGTACTTATATACACTATAGTCTAATATGATTTATTTGGTTATTGCAATAACATTTTAGTGCCATTTTATCTGAGAGTTCATGGAATGTTTTAAAATCCAAGCCTAATGGAAGCCAATCAATCATCACATTTTCAAAGAACAAATTATTTAAGTTTTTGTACTACACGGAGCTAATCACTGCACAGAGATATCCTATTGTTTTGACTGATGTCATTCATTTTTCTTTAGGCCGACCTGATTGATAGTCTAAGTGCTGAAGTTAACCAGACAAATGGATATGTACTTCTGGGGTATTTCCAGTCCAGCTGCCTTTTTAGCACTAAAAACTTCATACGCCTGATAGCAACATGCAGCTGCTCCTGCTCATAGAATCGAAATTAAAGGCTGGAACGGAAAGTGACAGCCTACACTTTTTCCTCTTACATTAAGGATTTTGTCTATGATGCCTCCAAGCAATCACCAGTTATAAATGAGCTGTATGAAATCCACGTCTCTATTGGAGTATGTGGTGGCCAGCTTTCCAAGTTCCCACTTTCACATCTTAAAACACTTATTAACGGCATTGCTGAGACACCCAAGTATTATTGCGTCCATTTCTTCCTCTCCTCTGTGAACTGGAATCCAGTGCTGTGTCATATTAAGGCTGTTGCTTTCGATAACCAGAAAAGTCCTCCGTGTGCCAAAAACTAGCAAGACTTCATCGGGGGAGCTGACTAACTGAAATCTGCAGGCTGATTACCTGATTAAGACAAGCAAAATTTGGCTTATCACATGCAAAATCTTCAGTAATAAGAAGACGAGCTTCCCCAAACTCTCTGAAATCTAACACGAGCCAGTTCCAGCCCAAAGTACTGACTAAATTCTTTTACTCTAATGTATTACATTACTGCTTTATTGGCTGACATGTACTATAAAAAGTTTTAGGAAAGGTTTGCATGAGGAAGTAAAGGAAAAGCTTGCATATCCATGATTTTTCATTTATGCAGTCACCGGACCAAATATATCCCTGGTTCCAAGCAGTCACATTCAAAGCCATTAAAGCACAGATATATTTGGCCTTTATGCTATGACAGAAAACATAAGCAGGTTATACAAGTTTTGATTTTTCACTCTAAATTTACATTTTGAAGTTGTTTCTCCCAGCATTTACTGTATTGTGCTTTTCTTTTTTTTTTTTTTTTTTTTGCTGCTTATGGGAAGCGTTTTCAGGCTCTGCAAATGCACAAGCAACTTTGCCATTTTTTTGACGTGAACTTTTTTATTGCAAATGCGAGCTGCGCATAACCGCAGTTTGGATAAAACAGCAGAGCTGGAAATAAGAGAGCGGCTTATTACCTGACAGAAATGCAAGCATCTCTTCGTGAGGCTGTATTTTTACACAAACGTGTCAACTTCCATAAATACAACTGTTTCATACAGACTGACTCTTTGGGCAAGCGTGCAAAAATTTATATACGTGTATATGTAGTAGACGTGGCGCTGAGGGACATGGCTTAGTGGTGGGTTTTGGCAGTGTTAGGTTGATGGTGGGACTCAATGATCTTAAAGGGCCCTTCCGACCTAGATGATTCTGTGATTCTACATATGAATCGGACAATAAATAAAGCATTAAATAATATTTTTCATATCTCATGGAAGCGTTTCCACTCGGTCCTCAGCAGTGGGGAAAGAAGAGTCTCTTGCAGCGCCGTTTCTACCTAAAAGTGGGTACTCTATGGTTTACAGGGGAACAAATGGCCAAACTGTATTTAGCAGGAGCTCTGCCTCACTCCCATAAAGCCCCTCTCATGCCATGTTTCCAAAGGCTGCTTTTACTTTCAGACTGTACATCGTTCCTATACAACCAGGAAGATGAAAACTCAAATATTCTCTTTATATACTGGCATTTCTTTCTAAGCATCGCTGGCAAAGCCTCTGCTCGGAGATCTGAAGGCTTTAACTCACAATTACATCAAGTATGAGCAGGCAACACATTCAATCTCCTATTGCGTCTAAGAAACGTGTTTATGGTATGGGAATCACCAACACCGTATAATGTGGCTTTTGTAAATGGAATTTTATCTGTGTGCCACCTGACAGAAGTACTCATATATGGTTTGAACACTAATTATGTTATTCTTGTAAAAAAATCTGCCCTGTCACCTGCAACTTAAAGGTCTCTGCTGCTGTACAAGAAAAGTAACAGCAAAGCAAAAGACAAGTAAAAAAAGAAAAAAAAGAGTTACAGGATAAAAGAAGAGTTACAGGAAACAATTGCAGATATTAGTGCCAGTAAAAATAACACAGCTATAATAAACAATGATGCATCATTTAATTTTACCAAAATCAACAATGAAAAAAAACCCCATCAGACCTGCCATAAATCAGCCTGCCATGAATTAAATTTTATAGAAACTACCTGCCCTGGAAGAAAACACTTCCAATTTCTGCAATGCCTTCTGAGATGCCAGGCCAAATGGCTCACCAACCATAGAAACATGATGAACACTATAAAAGAAAGCAACATGAAGAGGTTATCTTCAAACTGTGCTTGCTGAAATATCAAGTATATTTGCAAGAGTAAAATCCTGCTACTTTTAAAATCAATAGCTAAGCCCAGGGTCCGATGTCACAAGAGCTAAAGAGAAAATAAATAGAAAATAAATGAAAATAAATACTTTCACATCCATTCTTGTAACCAAAAATGTGATGCTGTAGTTTTATTAACTCACATTTTGCTAAAGACAAATGATTACAACAGAAATATTTTCAGGTGGCAGATAGCTACCAACATCAAAAATGAATTCAGCCCCAAACAGGGGTTGATTCCATGAATGTTCAGTTGACACCCGACATTCGACTACTGCAGACACTACACTGTCACATCATTATTTGGCAAATTGAAAAATACCAGACTAAGATTCACATTTAATGCAGAATTTCATATAAAAGCACCTGTTCTCGTTTAACAAAAAAAAAGAAAAAAAAGAAAAAGAAACCAAAGAAAACCCAAACAACAAAAAGCCAAACCAAACCAAAACCCCCACACTGGGATAATTTACAATTTTGTACATAATTAATAAAGCAACTATATTTAAGAATTATGTTACAGAAATCAAAATCACTTTGGGCACATACATAGCACCCGGGTCCACAGGGTTTTCTGTGATGAGCTGAGTGAAAATTGAATGTGCTTCCTGCTATGTAACCGTACCGTTGCCTTCTACATTTTATCCTTTTTTTTTTTTTTTTTCTGGTTCCGAGATACCTCTAGACTTTGTAAAAATGGCAAAATCCCTACAAAAGTGACTTCTCTAAGGTCCGCCTGAACAACGCAGAGGGTTGTGCCACCCCTCGCTTTGCACAAACTCTGTTATTCTACCCTGCCCTGAGAACCGCAATGAAGCCAGCAGAGTTAAGATACAGACAGAAGTCAGACCGTACAGTTTATTTCCTGTGTTTTTCTTGAAGATCCCAAACTAGGCGAGAGTCACATATGGCAGAGCTATATGCATTTAACATATCACTATAGCTGGCTGCAGCATGTGCCAAGGAACTGGACAGATTAGACAGAAATTTTGATTAAAGTAGATCAAAATGATTAGGTTTGAAGTGCCCAGTGAGCATTTACTTGATAAAGTGCAGTTAGTAGTTATATTCTGGAATCGCATAGCAAAAATATCACGTCAAAAGTCAACTGACTGGAATTTTAAACAGCAGCTGTTTAAAATGTGACAGACTTCTGCTTAGT
Source organism: Vanellus vanellus (assembly GCF_965231255.1). Taxonomy (NCBI): domain Eukaryota; kingdom Metazoa; phylum Chordata; class Aves; order Charadriiformes; family Charadriidae; genus Vanellus; species Vanellus vanellus. The sequence goes on along the minus strand of NC_138914.1, from coordinate 24,878,639 downwards.
ATGGAGAACGAGAATTTTAAAAGCCAGAAAAGCACAGAGTACAGAAACTCTCAATTCACTGAATAGTTAAAGGACTCTGTTCATCATTGGAATACATTTAAATTCAGAAAAAAAAAAAGTTATTCCGTGTGGAACTGGGCTTTGGACAAGACAGTCACAGTCTTTGGCTGGTGGGAACTAGCTGATGTCCACCCAGACAGGCTGTGGGGCTGGTCTCCTTTCATCACAACCTCCTCCCGGGAACTGGTCCGTGTTTCAGCCTCATCCTGCCCACACCACTTATTTAATTGTGACAAATGACATTCTGCCCTAGGAAGAAATTGCTTTTGATGGGTTTTACCCTACTTCTGCCTATGAGTCTCAATTTCAAAAATGGCTTATGGTGCACAGATAGCTGCGTGGGGACGTCTAATTGTACATGCACTCATGTCTTGTTTCTCTTTAATAAGAAAAATGCTGATCAACATTGACAAAAACTAAAATGGAACGCTTCCTTTCACACAATCAGGTGAGATTTTTAAATTCAGTCATACACTATGTATCCTTCAGTTCCACTAAGGGAGGTTCACATGACCTGCTTGCGCCGGCTTTATCCTTTTAGGTTTGTTCCTTTGTTTTCATCTCTGTAAAACACACAACAATCAGCAATTTGCACTGGGACGTTAGTAAACATATATATTTCTATATAACTAAGTCCCGCTGCTTTGAATATATATAGTAGTAAAAAGTATTTATTTTAGAATCCTTGAAACAAATTACAAGAAGAAAAGTAAACTTCAACAGAGCTGCAGACACTGAAACAAGAAAGGACCACTTCAACGTTCTATTTTGACTTCCTTCTTACTTCTTTTGTAGAACTTACTTCTCATGTAGAATTCAACTAACACTTTCATCACCTGAACACCACTTTTGTTCGCCTATAACACAATCTTTTAGAAAAATGCATGGTCTTCATGCAAGAATTTCAGATGAAGGCATCACTATATATATAGGCAATGGCTTTTTTCAGCAGTCACTTTGGAGAAAACCCCATCTTTGACAAAGGGGAACGAATCAAGCTCCCGACTAAACAGGGTACACAATTTTCCTTCCGTAGGACAACTTCCCGAGTGGCTTTTTTTCAGCCTGCTTTGTTTTCTTCTTCCCAGTTGTGTTGTATTTTTCATGATGTCTACGTTAATCTGACGCCTGTTATAACTTCTCGGAATAAAAAAAAATCATGTTGTGGTTTATAAGTATATGTGGCAAAAGGGAAAGCTTTCCTGGGAAGTATGGAATACAAACACAGAATGATGGCAACTTTGTATTGATGGTAACTTTTTTTGTCTTAGTTAAAACTTTAGTTGCTGTATTTTTCTTTCTTTTTCTTTCCTTCTTTCTTTCTCTTTCTTTTTCTTTCTTTCTCTCTCTTTCTTTCTCTCTCTTCCTCCTTCTTTCTTTCTCTTTCTTTCTTCTCTCTCTTCTTTCTTTCTCTCTCTTCTTTCTTTTCTTCTCTCTTTCTTTCTTTCTCTTTCTTTCTTCTTTCTTTCTTTCTCTCTTTCTTTCTTTCTCTTTCTTTCTTTCTCTTTCTTTCTTTCCTCTTTCTTTTTCTTTCTTTCTCTTCCTTTCTTTCTTTCTTTCTTTCTTTTTCTTTCTTTCTCTTTTTCTTTCTCTTCTCTCTTCTTTCTCTTTCTTTCTTTCTTTCTCTTTTTTCTTTCTCTTTTTCTTTCTCTTTTTTCTTTCTCTTTTTTCTTTCTTTCTCTTTTTTCCTTTCTCTTTTTTCTTTCTTTCTCTTTTTTCTTTCTTTCTTTCTCTTTTTTCTTTCTTTCTCTTTTTTCTTTCTTTCTTTCTCTTTTTTCTTTCTTTCTTTCTCTTTTTCTTTCTTTCTTTCTTTCTTTCTCTTTTTCTTTCTTTCTCTTTTTCTTTCTTTCTTTCTTTTTTCTTTCCTTTCTTTCTCTTTTTTCTTTCTTTCTCTTTTTTCTTTCTTTCTTTCTCTTTTTTCTTTCTTTCTTTCTCTTTTTTCTTTCTTTCTCTTTTTTCTTTCTTTCTTTCTCTTTTTTTCTTTCTTTCTTTCTTTTTTCTTTCTTTCTTTCTCTTTTTTCTTTCTTTCTTTCTCTTTTTTCTTTCTTTCTTTCTCTTTTTTCTTTCTTTCTTTCTTTCTCTTTTTTCTTTCTTTCTTTCTTTCTCTTTTTTCTTTCTTTCTCTTTTTTCTTTCTTTCTTTCTCTTTTTTCTTTCTTTCTTTCTTTCTCTTTTTTCTTTCTTTCTTTCTCTTTTTTCTTTCTTTCTTTCTCTTTTTTCTTTCTTTCTCTTTTTTCTTTTCTTTCTCTTTTTTTCTTTCTTTCTTTCTCTTTTTTCTTTCTTTCTCTTTTTTCTTTCTTCTTTCTCTTTTTTCTTTCTTTCTCTTTTTTCTTTCTTTCTTTCTTTCTCTTTTTTCTTTCTTTCTCTTTTTTCTTTCTTTCTTTCTCTTTTTTCTTTCTTTCTTTCTTTCTCTTTTTCTTTCTTTCTCTTTTTTCTTTCTTTCTTTCTCTTTTTTCTTTCTTTCTTCCTTTTTTTTTCTTTCTTTCTTTCTCTTTTTTCTTTCTTTCTTTCTCTTTTTTCTTTCTTCTTTCCTTTCTCTTTTTCTTTCTTTCTTTCTCTTTTTTCTTTCTTTCTTTCTTTCTCTTTTCTTTCCTTTCTTTCTCTTTCTTTCTCTTTCTTTCTCTTTCCTTTCTTTCTCTTTCTTTCTCTTTTTTCTTTCTTTCTTTCTTTCTCTTCTTCTTTCTTTCTTTCTTTCTTTCTTTCTTTCTTTTTCTTTCTTTCTTTCTTTCTTTCTTTCACCTATGAAACTGACCAAAAAAATGTCCCATGAACCAAAAATTGTGATCTTATCTAATATCACTAGAAATTACCAATGTTTGTGTGTTCAGCTGGGTGATGTGACTTTATCCGTTATGCATTTGAGAAAGAGACGTTAAGTCGAATGTGGCGATGACCTAAAGCTGCACCACATGTAAAGCAGAGCACCCGTGCTGGATTTGCGAAGATCAAAAAGCGTTCATCCCCGTTCCCAGTATGAATCTCCCTGCGCGTTCCTGTGCAGACAGCGCCTGGGTCGCTCGTGCCGGGTGAGAGGAGCCTGAGCTCACGGTCACATCCCGCAGCTGCGACGCAATTCCCACCGATACACACCGTGGGGGAATTGCTGCTGAATCTCGCTCTTTGAAGAACTGACTGCCGAAAATGTAACTTCCCTCTACGCTTGCTCATCTGTAAACGCGGTGCCTGAATTATTACTGAGATTAGCTCAGGATCACGTATCTGAGGGACAGACAGAGCAGATCGTCTTTATCAGATCAGCTAAGTGCTGTTTACACAGTAGCATTGATGAAGCCTTCGGGAAAGTTTGTAGCGTATTGTGCTGTTCGGCACAACTGAGGGCATCAAAGCCTGCGTCTCAGAATGCCACCACGGGCGTGATTTAACACCTTCGAGATTTCACCTAAATCGTTTAAAAGACTTTTGTTAAATAAATGTAGCCAGATCCTCCTTTTATAGCCTCTGCACTTTAAACTTCGGTTGGGGTGACAGCAAAGGGGAAGCTCGTACCTATGACACGTAGGAAAGGCAGCACTGTAATTGATATGCTGTCTAACAGGCGACTAATGTAAATCTTTCAGCAAAGGGGAAATATGCTTTGAATGTTTACTTTGAGCGATAAGGGCTCCGATACATTTCGAACCTGCCCCGCTCTGTAAAGAGTCTGGCCAGGAAAGCCTGCGAGCATTAGCGTAATGAGTGGTCAAAAAAACCTGGACTGCCGTTCCTACTTGCAAATATAAAATGCATAGCTGGGCAGTGTGCTAAATGGAGGCTTTAACTTTGAGACTAATATTTCCTAATGTTTATTTAAGAGCCCACAGCGATGGGAATTACTGAGTATAGGTATCATGTTATTCCTATTAATGGGAATGAAGAATAACACAAAAGAAGTTAAGCAATTGTTGAGTTTACTCCAACAGAATCTAATCCAATTTCCATTTTAGCAAGAAAAAACTGAGTTTTGTAATACTCAAGCAGATATATTGCGTTTTGAAGAACTAAATGCAAGTTTCTTTATGTTTTAAAATTGCATCAAAAATATAAAATGGAAAGACTTAATTTTCAGTATTTTCCTTAGAACATTACATTAAATATTGCTGTTTGAAACATCTTTGGTGTTTTTTGGTTTTTTTTTGTTTTTTTTTTTTTTTTTTATGAAAAGCATGTAACTTTACTCAGTTATGTTTGAGAGGAGTATTGTTTAAATAAAATGCCTGAAACAAAATCTCTTGAGTCAATGGAAAGACTTTCACCAGCTCCCTGGGCATTTGATCAAGCTTTCATTCAGAAAACATTTTTCTCCACCAACATACTTAAGCTGTTAAAATTAAAATGCAATTTAAGCAATTACATAAATAAGAGTGACAAATGTTTCTTTTCCTAAGTGCAAGCAGGTGTAGAGCACAATCAAGGTTATTCTCCAAGAGCCGCAATCTTTACCTACGTGAGCAGTGCCGAAAGAACACAAGACAAAAGCATGACGAGCCTTAAACAAGATTAGCCCAGTTTACATCCTGTTGTGCAAACAGATCTGCAACATCATCTATTTGAACTCCGCCAACTGTTATCACAAGCCGCTGTTAACACAAATACGCGTTACTTCATGAGCACAACGCCCTGAAATACGCAACATATATGCGTCTACATGACAAAGTTGTGATGCTTTTGTCTGCGTGATTGATTAGTTAAGCAAGTAGTGCTATTTTAAAGAATTCAGAGCTCACCTACCAACCGGTTTACTTTAAAGTTGGAAGTTTACTACCCACTACTACTATGAAGTAGTAACTTCACTGCATTTACACTGATGTTTTCCACAAAAATCTGATTCAAATACATAAGAAAGTTGCAGATTTTTTTTTTAAGTATTTTAACTGATAGGTGTTTTGATCAGCTTTCCACTCTTGTATTTCCAAAACCTCGCTCAACCCTTACATACTCAGATTTCTGCCTTTGCTGAAAACACGCTGTCCAGCTTTAAGTGAGCAGAAAATCCTCACAATTCTTTATAACATTTCTGAAAATAAAAATTTTAAATACGAAACCCTCAGGTCCAGCTGTTCAGCAGCTTATGTGAAATACCTGCTCTTAAAACGTATAAAGGTAGAGAATCCATTACTTAGTAATGACAACCTCTCCATTGCTGATCTCCAACTGTTGAATTTTTCTTGTTAGTCTCAAATGCTCAATATTTACTCACTCTATCAATACAAAACCTGCAGAATATTCATTATAAAGGTTTTCTTTAGTTAACCAGAAAGTAAAGTCCTCAGCTAATACAAACTGATTTACAGCTAAGAATCAGATCGATCAGATCATAGAGTTTTTTGATGGCAATAAAGCCTATTTTTGTGGTTTCTAATGGTTTCTGTTTGAAACAACTCCTGTATTTTCACTGCCAGTACGCGGTTCTGTACAGGCAGTTACAGTTTATTAATGAATTCTTCAAATCTCTTTTTGTCTGTATTTTTTTCCCTTGATTTTCTCCTGCTTAGTGATAAAATAAAACTGAATACAAGACCAAAAAGCCACCTAAAATTAGTATTGAATAGCTGAAAACTAAATTTTTATTTGCCTCTTACACATTTATTTCCTATCAATGTTATTACCGCTTTTTAATATCTTTTTACATAATTTCCTATGGTGATCTTCCCTGAGTTTCTCCCGTATATAAACACTTTACTATCAGAAATCACTACAACGTGCGGCTCTAAAATTGCCCCAAATTTGCTACTTTATCCTGGTAAGGCTGCATTTTCTCCTACCTTCATCCCGTGTTGATAGTCTACACCAAAATCTGCAGTAAACACTATTGAGAGGAACAGCGTTAGTGCTTCTCTCCCAAAGCCAGCCAGCAAGTTGTGCAATATAATGACGGCAAGGCACGGCACAAAGGGGATTTCAGTGCTATTATTCCAGTATGAGAAAACAACAAACGTTTAAACCTCTGCTTGGGTTTTTTTAGAACAGGCTTGGTAACAGTAGAAATGTAAGACAATTGCGTGTGGCTCGTTTTTTAAGCAAACCTCTTTCAGAAATATTTTTGAACAGTCATTGTAGCAATTATTTTTTACTGAGCTTAAGAAAAATTGCGCTTCAGTGGCTTTTTCTTTCCCACATGTATGCATGCAAAAATTAAATACACCCGCCAGCCAAGATGCAGCTTTGTGGGAAATAAGTTGGTATAATGACTTTATAAATGACTGAAGGGTTTCATTACTGACCTGTATTGAAGGAAATATTGGAGACTATTGAAAAAATCTTTCCAGATTCCCATGTGATTGGCGGGTGGTACTCCACTTGCCTGATCTCCAGTGAACGGCCACCCCCTCGGAGCACTGCTACGGCTGCTATTAATTTAACTTCCCTTTATTCAAGGTTGGGTACAAAGTAGGTATGGTGGAAATTAAACAAATGGCCAGTTCTTGGTGATCCCAATAAAAATGCGGGGGAGTTTCAGCGAGGTTGGTGTAGCTGCATTGCGCTCCCACCAGTGCAAGGAAGCGTGGTCCACGTTAACACAAAGGATAGCTCCAGGAACAAACTGGCTATCGGTACTCCACAGCTCATAGGGAATCGTTCAGTCAGCACTAATACCGACCGAGTCACGGCATCATCTGAGCTTCCAATAGAAAGAATTTTGGCCAAGAATTATGATCCCATTCTCGGTAATCTTTTACTGCACTTGGAAGGAATTCGTGCCAACATGCAAACCTGGCACCAATTATTCCTTCAGTGATTGAGCCGAGTGGGTTGCCATACTGCAAGTGAAAGCCAACGGTTCTGCTCATACTGCCTCTCCCCCAAGTTCTTTTCCCCCTCCATGAATCTTTATTCAAAATAAAGGAAAAGGAAATGTTGGAGCACACGCACCTGATAGCCAATGCAATTAGCAGATCCTTGCAGCAGGGTCTCAATTCTCTATAAAGAAAGTAATCAATAAAAACGCAACAAGGACAAAATGACCTGCAAGACTTAGCTGGTTTCCATGGTTAAACCCTGCCTGCTGAGACACGCGGGGGGGGGGGGGGGGGGGGCGCACACCACTAGATGGCAATGCATAGTGAAAAAGAAATAATTTCCTTTTTACATGCCCTGCGTTGGTGAAGCGTTCCTTGTAACAGTACCAAAACCAAGAGCGTTCCTTGCCGCGGTGCTCCATGCATTTCTTGAGAAGGAGTTACAAATACCGTTTTCATGATACAGTAAGGATTTATTGTCATTTGGGAACTGAGTAAATAACTTAAGTGCAAGTATCCAGGGAGAAGGACCAGTAAAATACTCACCGCAGAACCTGCTAGCTATTTGGTAGCTTTTGTCTTCGTGAAGCAGTTTAAAATAAATCATTCTTTGATTTCTGTGCAGTTCTGTTATTATTATTAGAAGCCCGGGTATCATCTGCAAACCACAAGAACAGGTCTTAAGTAGCGGAGCATATGTTTCGCATTTATCAAAATTCCAAGTTTTGTGCTTTTTTTTTTATCACTGCAGTCTACACTATGAACAAACAATTAATTTACATGCAAAGTTTTGCAACAAGTGATATAAAGGAAAGGCTAATAAAATGCTTAAACTTTGCTGCACATTTAGCCTTTAAAAGTTTTTTATTTTACAGTTAGAATTAGTACTCAGGTTATTTCAGGTTTTGGTTTTATTACTGCTGAATATTTCCTTGGGATTAAAGCTACACATGCAAACACGTCAAAAATAACATATTTTAAACTAAACTTGCATTTCTACAACCTTTCAGGGAAATAAAGAAGCATGCCACATTCACTAACTGTTCCCTAAAGGGAAATTTTTTTAGAATCATTTGTATTTGAAATATCTTTTATTATCTATCTTTTTTTTTTTTTTTTTTTTTTTTCAGATAGTGCCAGGAATCACTTCCTGAGGGAGTTCTTCAGCAGTAAAATCCTGCTTCAGGGCATGTGTCTCACTTCAGTCTTCTGACCGGCCGTGAAACAACAGTATAAACAACAGCATTTTAAAGTCTTTCTAAATACAACTTTGGGACTCGAGCATGAGCGTAATACATCCATGGAGAGATTGAAACCTGGATCTAAAGCACCACAAGCTCAACACAAAGACTTACCGATTGCAACAGCCTTTGAATTGTTCTTAAACACACATACCCAAAAACCATAATCAGCTACTCCACTTCTTTAATTAGCTCTTGTTTTCAGCCAGCTGAAATGAAAGAGAAGCACAATATGGTGTGGAGACTGATTTTCTACAGAAGAGCGCAAAATCAAGGCCTCAGGTGGAAGATTTCAGGAGTGTTTGGGCCTAAATAATGCATCTATACCTAAAGTTGTAGACTGAGGTGTAGCAGGCTTTTCTAGAAATGCCTTAATACTTTCGTCACGTAAGTGAGTTTTTTGAAATTTGGTCAAACACAGTCATTTCCTAGGACACTAGGTACTAATCTGCACCTTTAGACAGTTTGGATTTATTCTCTCATGCATCTAAAACTGGGACTTTCTGATAGTTTCAAACCCTAGCAGCATCCTCATTGTAACGGCATCTTCAGGGTCAGAAAACCTGGCTCCCAGCATTAGTTTGCTAATGACAACAGTTCCCCTTCGAAAAAAAACACAGTAATTTGCAGAATATTTAGCTTTAAAGAATATCAACAATATCAATGTATCATCTTCAACTGTCAGTCCTTAAAAGACGCACTTTGCACTTTTACGGTGCTTTACAGTAGAAACTGCTCCTGTATAATTTGGACAAATCTATATATTATTACAAAGAGCAAATGATGATGAGTAGGCTGCAGTGTGTGGAGTAGTACCGACCTCCCAGGGGGTAAAATCTAGTATATTTTTGGAGGAAAAGGGACTCTCAAAACTAGATGCCCACCTTACCCATACTATTTTAAAAGAGATGCTTTTTGCTTTCTTTTTTTTTTTTTTTTGGTTTGGTGGTAGTAGTGGCACATGGTAATAAAATACTGCTTTGTATAAGTATTTTGGGATCTGTTTTCTGAGAATTAACACTTTTCTACACAACTAGCATAAATAAGTGATTTTGTACCACGTAGCACAGCTTTAGTTGCTAAGAATTCTGTGCTTTTAAAAAATAATTGGTAGATATTCCAAGTGCTGACTAGGGATTTGTACAGCACTCATCCCAAGATTAATGGAAAGCACATTCTGAAAACTCCACAAATCACCTGGAAAATGTATCCTACGAAGCAAGTAAATACCTGCTAAGGGACAGACTCTCCTTGCTTTTACATGGAGAAATCCATTGGTATTAAGGGCACTGCTAATCCTAAGGACAGATAATAAAATCTACTTTGCCTTCCCTCAAAATGTGAGAACTTTGAAAACTTTCAAAGCAATTTTTCATTCTCTGAATTTGTTCCCAACATATTATTAGGAGTCTGCAGAAGCATTCAGTGCTGGATAAGTCTTCCCAGTGTATTCAAAGTAATACTGGATGCAATATAAGAAGCGGTTTGGCCTTTTCAGAAAACCATCAGTTCAAAGTATTTTCAGCATAATCCAGGACACTAAATCACTAGTTAAATAGAAACATTTACTGACAGCTTGAGTACAAATGTTTTATTGTGAAGAGCAATGAATATAATGACCAGAGCTGTAGCCTCTTGGTCTAGCTAAACAAGGTGGTGGCGTTGGTGGGTATATGTGATTAAAATGTCATTGCCAGGGCAAAGCTGGCAGCTAAAAAGAAAACAGAAGGAGTCCCCACCAGACCTGTTAAAGCTTTAGAAGGGCTTTAATAACTTCTGTTAGTACGGGTCTAGCTGAAATGATAGTCTTATTTACTCTGAAGAAGGCGAAAAGATCCATCACAGTCAATAAAGCTTTTTCTGGAGGTTAAAAAAAAGAGAGACTAACCCAAGCTGCTCCCAAATAGATAAGCCATCTCAGAGCCGGCTGAACAAACCAGCCTTAAAAGCAAAGGTTTCCGTGTCCATGCTGAAACAAACTGTGCAACTGCAACAAATCCAAGCCTGCTTTCACCAAGTACAAACCCGCTTTAATTTTACTAGTTCTAGTGTCCATAGCAGCATCAGTGCAGCAGCACACACAAGCCAGTCATCCAGGGACCTCCTGCGTTCCTACAGTCCACACCAGGCTTCAGGAACACAAGAAAATCTACCTTTTTGCGGACAACATTCTGGAGATCGTTATGCGTGAAAGGGCACTTCCGTGATTTTGGCAGCCAGTCTCCACCCCTCTGTATTTAAAGAGAAAGAACTGTACCATACTATGTTGATATCTCTGGGGGGAAAAAAAAAAAAAAAAAAAAAAAGAGAGAGAGACCCTCCCCCCCCCCAACCAAACAAATGAAAAAAAAGAAAAGGGAAATAAAAGTAAAAGCCAGTTTATGTGTTCAGAGACTGGGCTTCCAGACTGCAAAATCCTTGCGCAGAATTGTTTTAGAAATGCATTCATCTTCTGAAGAAGTAGACAAGTGCCTCCTGGTACTCTGATGTTCTGCATCTGATGCCAGCAGGTTCTTTCCCTGCAAAAAATGCCCAGAATATTAGCTTGGTCATTCTTCGTTGGGTGGAGAAGACACCAAGAACTACGATAGTGTTAGAATTATAGCAGAGCTATAGCAAAACCAAGGTACTATTCTGGCTCAGCTGGATTATGCAAGATTACATTACAAATTCAATAATGCCAAATGTAAAGCGCGGGGTTTTTCTGCTAGCAATTGACTTTTATTATTTCAGCCCCATATTTTCTCTTCAACTTTCAAAACGATTAGAGTAATACTATCTACACACTTAAATGGAAGAATAAGTGGCTACCAACCCATGTAAAACCCCACCAGTGTCCTCCCTTCATCAGCTTCTACTATTATTAGGACTAGAGTGAAATAGTGAATGTTGTAGTCATATTAGTCAGAAAAGAATGTCAGGGATAGAGTTTGTACAGAGGAAAGTAAACTAACTCAGATAGATAGAAGAAAATGGATAAACTTGTGTATGCACAGACCCTTTTGTAATTATTTACAGGGTATTTAGAGATGTTACTACTACATCTTCTATGCAGTATGTTCTTATATATGGCACGCATTGCTACAGGATACTTGCACTACCTCATCAATATTGCTAAACAAGATTTCATTTTACCGCCATTAAATAACAATAAGGAGATATGGACTGCTATAAAATACTTCATTACTCAATTTTCCAGGAACCAGAGTTGAGAAAAAGCGCAGGAGGGCAAGGCATATTTATTTTATTCACAAGATTACCCTTGTGTGCTGTGTGACGAGGGAGTTGCCATGATCGGTTCACCTTTTCGTTGAAAAAAGTAAATTAGTAAGCAAGAAAGTATGCATTGACTTGTCAGCTTTTACATTAAGGCTGCCTCAGGGTAGCCTTCACTTGCGTGCTTTCCTCTATGTCAGAATTTCTTTTTAATCCACATAGTTTGAGCACTGAAGCATAACCCATTTCTTCCTTAATTGATTCTAAAGTTAGAAGAATAAAAAAAAAAAAAACAACAAACCTTTAACAGTACTTTAAGTCTAGGGTTAAATTATATTTGAGTGAATGCAACTTGGGCAAACATGTTAAGCTCGGTGCATGTCTCCAGGCTTTACTGGATGAGAGACAACGATCTAAGTCACCCTCAGTGAAAATGGGCAAAGCTGGGAAGAGAGCGGGAAAACCCATCACAAATGCTGTTTTCTCTCCCAGCTGAAGATTTGATGGTTTATTTTTTTTATTAAGTACAAAATGCAACCAGATATTATTTGTCTGAATGAAAGGGCGTTAGTAGTTAAAAAGGAAACGTACTGCAGGATGAAATGTTCTAGATTTTTCAGTATTCATTACAAGTGATATAAATGCTAGAGCACCAAAGAATAGTGTCTCAATCTTCAGACGGCATGATGGCAAACATCTCTGCTTAATGCCAGATATGTACAATTTTTAAGTAGGAATTCAAATTCAGATACATCCCTTAAGGATGCCCTTGAAACAACATGCACCTGCACTTTTTATTAGATTACTTGCATTAAAAGGGAGGTTTTAGACTCTTGACTTGGTTTGGATAGGTCTGATATCTGCCTACACTTATTCCCCAAGAAATATGGAAAACCACCTAGCAAATATTGGAAGTATTTAGGTCAGAGCCATTAGCAAGCAGATGTGTTCTGAACCACAAGTCGCCTTGTGCTTCAGTTTGCAAGGGTACATCTACAAGCGCTGATAGGCCAAGTTTCAGTTTTGCAGGCTGAATTGAAAGGTGAAGCCTTTCTTGGAGTTCATATGAAGGAAACCAAAATGTGGAAAAAACCAAACTGAACGTAAAGGACTTTTACCCCACAACTCTTCATTGCAAAGATGCGTGCTTGATACAAGATTCGTTTGCAAAGCCAAAAGCTAGTCAAGTAACAGCCAATGTATCTCTCCTAACTCAAGATTACAACCCCATTTATTACCTAAAATTATTTGCTCTAAGAAAAACATAGATAAGTTCACTGCATAGAAAAACAAACCTCTCCAGCAACCACAGCTGGATCCCAGTTGCTGCCTGTGGTGACGCACTTCATCTGCCCCTTCTTCTACCTGCCCCCACCCCCCATGGACTTCTTCCCACCTCCGCCTGCTCTAGCTGCGTCATTCATGTTCTCAATCAGCTGCAGGTGGCAGGGGGAACTTGTACTCAGTCTTCTTTCAGCACTTTCCTTTGGACTTTTTTTCCAACCTGGAAACTTGCACATGCTTTAGTCTAGACATGAATGCGCTGTCTGTTTTTGCTCCTCAGACAGCATCTTTTCACAGCAACTTCACACATTATAGCCGAAAGTGGAACCTCGATATTTACCATTGGGCAAATGGAGGAAAAAACACCATCACTTTGGCAGCCTCAAGTTTCTGCTTCCCTGGGTATCCTTTACCAAAATTCTGGTGGTGAGCAGAGGCCACAGAGACAGCAGCATTCGACACCGAGGAATGACACTGTAGGGAAGAAGACACCTTATTGCTGTAGAGCAAAGAAAGTTCCTCAGCAGCCCCACAGTGAAGAACTGCTAGCAGTCCCTCACGGCCCCCAGAAGCGAAGGAGGGTGGGATGCTTTCTCTGAGTGACAGCGGTGTCCTGCTGGGAGCTGCGGTGGCACAGTGAAATCAGGAGCCTGAGGCGAAGTTGGAGCCCGGAGGTGGAAGGGTGCCTTGGTGCCACCTTTGCACCCTACCCTGGTACTGAGACAGTTGAAAGACAAGGTTGGCTTCTTCCCACCCTTCTCTCTGTGTCCTGTGCTCCCCACTGAAACAAAACAGCTGGCAACCAAGGTCTTAGCATACCTGAAAGAAGTTAAAAACAATTACCAAAGATGCTCTTTTTTTGGTCTTGTTTTTGTTTTTTTTCATCAGGCTGATTTCTAGGATTTCAGGGTAAGTACATTCCATCCCAAATGTACCGTCTCTGAACGCCTGCTGAATTACTCCTTCAAACCTTGCTCTGTTCATCGCTGAGTACCCAGCTTGTGCCTCAAGCCCCAGCCACATTACTACTCACGGTTCATGAGCGCTAATACAGATTTTGTTTGAAAAGCCACACGTTAGCAAACCACAGTTATTTGCAAGCCTGGCCCAGGGCTAGTGTCAGACATCAACACATAAGCAGCACAGATATTTTATTTAATTAAGTCATGCCATCTGGGCCAACAATGAAGGCACTCATATACTTTGCCTTTGCTTTCAGACTGCGTAGTGCTCCGATCCCCCCAAAATTGTTCGAAAAGCCAAATCTCCGTGGACTTTAAAGAATACTTTCAGCTGCTACTTGCATTAGGCTGAATTTCTGCTGCAACATACTCAGGATTTTTCCTACCCTAATAAAGTGAGTGACCGGAGTCAGATTTATGCGCCTTAGTTTCGTCTGAATGCTGCATCCACCATGCAGGAAATTATTAATGAGCAACTAAACGAACTGTGCTATTTATAGGATGTGTGTATACTACCACATAGCCACCAACTTTATTCTGCCAAAGGTTATTTGCTACGAAAAACAAAGGTAGCACCAAACAGCCAGGCATTACACAAGGAGAGCTGCTACTCGTGCTCCGTAGGCTTTCCAGACCTGCAGCATCACCGTTCCTGTCCACAGACGCTCCCAACAAAGATTTCTACCAAATCCGAGGGTTTCGAACACATCCACAATGCATAGGAACTGAATCAAAATATTTTGGGACAAATATGAGCTCAGGTCTTCAGAAATGAGAAACGCTTAAACCCTGTGAGTTTCCTGACTTAGTTTTGAGACTCAAAGAAATACAGGGGAAAAAAAAAAAAAACCTGTATAACCCAGTGCCAGCTTTGTGCCATGGTCCTAACCTCCTCCCTAAATGCAGCCGTCACCTCTACCACATGTTAAATAGCTACGAGTTGACTGAGCACTTTAAAAAGTTATAGATACCTGCAGGGTTTAAACAGGATTAGAAAAAAAAAAAAAAAAAAAAGACACAAAAACCTGGTGCACAAGAAGCAGGAACTGAGCATGGACAGACAGATCAAGTTATTCTCAGTTGCCTTTTACCCAGACTGCGGCATTTCCACCTTGCTTACGGGGAATTTAGTGGCCCTTCCTGGTGACAGGTGACACCAGAGCACCACGCTCACCCAGAGTTATGACATGTGACTACAGTGTGACACACAAATGTTTAAAATTAATTCAGCTATTACAATACCTTTACCGAAATATTTTAGTAAAGTTTCATAACTGTAGCGGAAATGCAGAGTTGAGTCAGGTGTGAAATTAAGTCACTGCACCTTCTCTCAATTATGTGTTACCCTCACTCTTTATTTGGTATAGAGAGGATTTTATCGTGCAAATCAACTGAAATAGGAGCTGAAGTGTTTTGCTGAACTGAGGCCTAAGCCCATGGAAATGTATTTTTTGCTTACCGTTTTAAACAGCGTAAGGTATTACTTCGGATGTGCATAATATTCAGCTTTTAAAAGTTCTGGAAAAACACATTCACCAATTTTTTGTGAGGTAAGAAAATAGGGAACACAAGCTAAGATCGAAGTACCATTATGTCACTCCCTAATTGCTGGTTGTCTGGGAAGTTACCCATATCTTTGCACTTCCTAGTTACAATTTACATCTGCCTAAATTTAACAATTAATTCTAGCACACGTACATTTTAGCACAGAAAAAAAAAAAATTCCCATTTCCACGTTATTAAAACCAAAAATCAACCCACACATCCTGGGAAATAGCATCACAGAGCATTTTCAAGGGAAAGGGTATTTTTTACATTCCTATTTTCCAAGTTTCTGTATTTAGCAGTGCTGGGCAGAAAGTCAAACATTTCCTTTTTACTGCAGCAGATGCGAACTGCTGCAACTTCTCACGCTCTTGCTACCATCTTACATTAAGGGAGCGAGAGCAAGTGCTCCTAAGCACTGCTGAAATATCAGCGTTGTAGACGTGAACAACAGATGGACACTTCAATGTAGGACTACTTAGTACCATCAGCAATAAGCGGTCAGGGTTCACGGACACCTGCAAATTCGTTTCTGTAGCATCAAGCATACTCTGGGCTGCCACGGGCTGCCCAGTATTCTATGATTATGGCACTTACTCTGCACAAGCAGTCTTGATGGATCCAAAAGAAGCATAACAGAGGTCATTGTGAAATATTTCCCTAATGTACTTGAAGCTCTTTTTCTTTGCTTCCAAAAATACAACCACACTGTTTTAACATGGCTGGTTTATGTAGTAATGAACTTAGGAATATCAAGCAGTAATGAAGATACTGTACAGAACAGCAAAACATTCTGGTGGAAATTAAAGTATTGGAATGTGTTTTAGCGCGTCTGTTGATAAATCAAACAGAAAGACCAGCATTGCGATCAGTAATTGGTTGGAAAAAAGGAATAGAATCACTTAAGGCAAAGCATTCAGATAGTGTTCAAAATAAGGCGTTTCCAGAACTGCTAATACCGTTCTAAATATTTTGCAAAAATATTTATAGAGGGTATGAATATTCTTACAAAGTGTATAATTCATTTAGACTTGTTAAGGACTGAAAAATAGACCCCAACTTATCTACTCAAATTTAACCTAAAAGGATTAGGCCAGTGAGTTCTATGTATAAGTTAAGTACAGGGTTTTTTTTTAAAAAAAAAAAAAGAAAATTTGGACTGCTAAGTAAGCACAGGCTTGGCGGGGAGGAGGGGGGAATGAAGTTGGGAGTAATAGGAAACAGCATATTTGGGTAAATAGGAACTCCCCATATTTACACATGGCATGACTGGGAATGAAACCAAAGCGGTCCTTCTCTTGCATATATCACAAAGAACTCATATATATGGTATATAAAGCCAACACTGCAAAAGACACTTATTGGATGAGCAGTTCACAGTTCTAACTCCCAGGTTGGAGAAACTTTTAAAAGATTAATACAAAGAACAAGTTTCATGATAATGAGACAGGAGAAGTTCAATTTTCCCAACTGAACCTTTGTTACGAGGAAAGGCTGAGACCTGGGGCTGTTCAGCCTGGAGAAGAGAAGGCTGAGAGGGATCTCCTCAATCCTTAATCAATATCTACAGGGCGGGTGGCAAGAGGATGGGACCAGACTTGTTCCAGTGGTGCCCAGCAACAAGACAAGGGGCAACGGGCACAAACTGGAACATGGGAAATTCCATCTGAACACGAGGAAAAACTTCTTCCCTGTGCGGGCGGCAGAGCACTGGCACAGGCTGCCCAGAGAGGGGGGGGAGTCTCCCACTCTGGAGTCATTCCAAACCCACCTGAACGTGCCCTGTGCAACTGCTGTAGGTGCCCCTGCTCTGGCAGGGGGGTTGGACTAGATGATCTCCAGAGGACCCTCCCAACCCCTACCAGCCTGTGATTCTGTATGATTCTGTAATTTATAAAGAATTTTGAAGACCTTAAATGTACCGCGAAGGTACTGAGTGTCCCTGCTTGCCTGTCCCAAATAGCTCACCGATGGAGGAAGCAGTCCTTTTTTTGCTACGGCTTCATGGACGCAGAAGCTGGTCAGCTGGAAGATTCTCCATTACAGATAAAGCAGTCAAGAAGCAACAAGCAGAAACCCGAAGGACATTTTCAGCAACAATGTAGGAAAACATTTTGAGAAACGGGAGAGTGAACAGACAGAGAGGGAAAGGGCTGTTACACCAGCAACGCGTGAGGAAGGCACTGAAGTGTGATTAGTGATGCTGAAAGACGTTAGTAAAAAAATCCTGTTGAGATATAAGGGGAGATACTGGAGTACTGTGCATCTTTTGTAGATCTTATGCAATCACGCTTTAGAAAATACGGCTACATTACGAGGTATATAGACTATTCATTTTTTGAGGTGCAGGGTGCAAAGATTGTCAGAATCTTGGTCAATTTATGAATAATTTGAAAAGTAGTAGGAATTACTGACATCCGAACGGCAGTTTCTTCAAAGCATTCAAATTCTGATGAGTTACGTTAGCCATCCGAAAAAAGAGTATGCGTAAGCGTATAGAAATTGCAGACAAAGATCAGAGTAAAAAGTTAAAACATACTGAGCTGAAAAACAGCCTGGACACAGGCAGAAAGATGAGGTCACCTCGCAAGAATATCAGAATTGTTTCTTTGTGCTCATGCAGCAAAAGGACATAAACATAGTCTGAAGTCCACCCTATTTGACTTAAGCGTGTTCTTAAGTTCAGTGGTATTTTAAGATGTGCCCTAGATGCTTTACTGATTGGGATTATTATGTTTCACAGTGTAAAAAACAATAGCTTCACAACTACGAAAGTTCTGTCTTTCTGTCTCTCTGAGACCTTTTTGGCACCTGTGACTGCTTTCTTTGGACTATGTAACAATATTTACACACACTCTGAACTTTCCCTCATCCATAGGTTTTATCCATTTCACTAGCGTAAAACTTTATATGTGAGTTTGGAACATTAATTCCAGTCCACAATTAACCAGATTTCAACCAAACATGAAAAAGAATAATTTTCTCGCTGCTTAAAAGATCTTGGAAAGGATGCCCCAATTGTACGGTCCTTGTCAAAACAGCTCATGCCAAAATTTGTAGTTCCTATGTTTACTGCTCTAAGGGCAGTTTAGGCTTTATCCTTCTGAAGCAGATAAACAATGAAAAGGAAGGGAACTCTATGAAGAAAAAGTTACTGGAATTATACATCTTTATTCCAAAAATTATGCACAAAAGTTTGTAGATGCAGGTCAAGCTGAAAGTTCAACGTCAATTCTTCACCCTTCAGCTCCGTTATTAAAGCATCTCGCTTCATAAAATTTCAAGACTCTGATAACCGACTTATAGCAATTAAAGATCAACTTATTTTTTCTTTCTGGCCTATAAATTCTCCAATGCTTAACATTTGCTACAGTGAGGAGTACCTCTCTTAAATAAGCTTTTATGAAGAAAATAAAATGACCCTGCTATAAACCTAAATTTGGTTTTTGTTGATTGTGAAGCGGTATCAGCTGTTGGTTGAATTTTTAATCTGACTGCTCTTAAATTTCAGAAAGTTATTTAAACTCAGTGAGAACGTGCTCCTGCGTTTGCTTGCTTGCATGCTGCATACACAGGCATACAAACATATATGGATGTCTCTGTTTGTGTTTATATGCTATATCCAAGCTATATAAATACCTACATGTGCATGTACACCAATATTTTAGATAACTATAAACGCTGCACCTCTTCACTCCTGTGGAAGCATGACAAAACTCCTATTGACATGAATTGATCAAGATTTCAGCCCAAAGACTTTTAGGTCGGGGCTTCCAAACAGGTGTCCGGATTGTAGAAAGGCCCTATACGGTTATATAGTCCAAAACCAGAATAGTGGGTCAAAACATGCCAAAGGTTAAGAATCACTGTTCAATGCTATTTATTTTCAGCAAAATTATGTCAGCCTGCCTTTAAAATAGGCTTTTCCTAAATTTCCCTCCTGCTGTTTCACCTGATTGAATTAATCTATTTTCCACTCAATGGTATGAAATAGCTGTGTGACAAAGTGAAAAAGAAATCCCAAACAGAATATAAAATTAAATATAAATTATTTGAAAGTATGTTACAGCAAAGGATAAAACCACATAATTCTATCAACGAAAAGAGTTGACTGTCAAAAATTCAACACACAAAGTACATATGAAATATACAATCTGTTTTTTTTCATGTTTGAAAAATTACATTAATCCTTTTAGTGAATTTTTTTAACGTGTGGAGTACATTAGTCTGGATTAACGGATGGTGTTTATCATACTTTGTATCGTGGTTTCAGGAAATAGTCTGGCAATGCTAGGTTTCTACAAATGGATTTAAAATTAATCAACATCTATTTATGAGAAAGTTTAAACCATTATTAATACACTGTAAATACAGATCTCCTTAGAGCTGACCCCAAGTGTCTACCATCTGCTCAACTGTTGTAATCACATTTTTAAAGAGCACGGTCATACATAATGATTCTTCTCAGGAAAGAGCATCCTTAAATACATCAGCAACATTTTAAATTCCACTTGTGTAATGCAATAATTTCCTACTGCCCTTTGCTAAGGAAAAAAGCATATGGCGGTGACTAAAGGCCAATCAAGCAATCCTTGATTTGTTTCCAGTGCTGCATGGGTGATGAAGGACTTTTTATTTACTTTTAGAAAAAGTAACCAAAAAACTGTAACTCTCACAACACTATTTTTTTTTTTTTTAATTAAATGTAAGTATTCTCACTGGCTTAACTAAAGCAGTCTCAATGTTAACATAGGCATCGATAATATTAATTCCAAATACAAACTGTGTGGTAACTTCAGATATATTATACGTGTGAATTAAAGCACAGTTTCAGCAAAGCCAGCTGAACCAAACAATTTAATTTGAAGCAGTCCACAAAATCCTTTCTAATCCTGACAACACCATTCCAAGTTAGTAAACAAGGTATGAGGCATCAGTCCACAACTAATCTATTGGAAACGGGGACAACACATCCCGTACTCGCATTATTTACACACCCAGGACAAGCGATGCTATCCAGTTAAGACACTTAACTTCTTTTTACGGGACAGGTAGGAGAGAGAGGGGGAGGAAGAACATTCCCCGGATCAGCTTCCTGTTTCCAGCACGCAAACCAGCTCAGGGACCACCACAACATGGTTTCAAAGAGGACTTCGCACTCTACCTGCTTTGCCACACCAACCTGCGTCTTGCCTGTCTCCAACGAGGAAGCTGTTTTGGGGCTTCTGCAGGAAAGCCAGACACCGTCTCATGTGAAACTGTCTTCATGCCATGCCCCTCTGGCGCACACTTCTCAGCATTGGATTTCTCTTTGAGCTACTGAAGGAAAGAAACCCTGCTTGTCTGGGGACAAAGGAAAGACACATCATTCAAAGATTTCTAAAACTTAATACATATTTCCTCCCTACCGTGCATTTTTTCAGCTAACTCATCATTAAGGTCAGGCTTTAATGCCCGAGCAATGTAAATCACTGACAACAATATCAGTATCGATTCACTGTTTGCTTGTTTAACAACAAGAACCGCCAACAAGGAAGTTTTCATTTTCTTTTCTGTTTCAATAGTGTTTCCAACAACAGGGTCATGGTGAACAAGCCAAGGCTACATTAGCATAACTCAATAATTTTAATCATCACTTTTCCTGTGAAATAAGCAGCAAAGGCAACCAAGACACATACTGGCATGCTACTGTAAAGGGTCCATCTCCTTTTCACTGGTGGAACTGTGTAATCCATTCAGACTTTTTTTTGTGGACCAGTTTGTCAGCAAATGTGAACTTTATTGGCTAAATGGTATTTCAGTGATTTATCCCAGATGAAATCTTGGGGTTTTGGGAGAACTGCAGCTAACTTTGGAGCCAACTGTTAAAATATCTGTAGTACTAGACCACCATTTTGGAAGTATGTTAAAAAAAAGTAAAGCAAGACACAGACATAGGGACAACTTCTGTCTCCCACCTTTGTCTCAAAAACCTTCTATATTTATATATCTGAGTGTGGAAATGATGTTTCATGATTTTAAGGCCTGGAATGAGGTC
Source organism: Vanellus vanellus (assembly GCF_965231255.1). NCBI lineage: Eukaryota > Metazoa > Chordata > Aves > Charadriiformes > Charadriidae > Vanellus > Vanellus vanellus. Next base: position 24,857,559 of record NC_138914.1, on the reverse strand, counting down.
CCAGAATCTAACATAGAATCATAGGAAGTCTTTCCGGGCTCCAGGTAGGATTTTTGGGATGCTTGCAGCCCTCACTAGCTATTGGGCTCCACGGAGCTTGGCTGTGATGTATTGTTCGTTCTGGATTAAGAAAACCAAGAACGAACAGTGCACCTCTCCACCCATCCCACTCCACTGTTTACATAACGTTTTCAGCAGTAATTAGATCTCCCTTGGAGATTTCTGGAGAGTTTTTGATGTTTTTTAAAAAATCCACTGTGTTGTTGAGTTGTTGACTCAAGCGATTACCATTTCGGCTAAAGTTCATAACTTCAACAAAGAAATTAATTTTCATATTTTATTTTAAAAATATTTATATTGGAAGTAAATTATGCATAAGATTTATTCAACCACATATAGTAGTCAATGTTGTGTGGTATTTCCATGGACAGTCAACAGTCTTATGGATAAATGGAATGACTACCACTAAATCAATTGAGAAATTATACTGGATTTAATGTGTTTAACTTTCTTCAAATGCTACTGGAACTAAACTTGTCTATAATTCTCCCAATTAAAACAAACAAGCAAACCAACCCCCAAATTTTCAGTGATTCAAACAATTCCTCATCAGATACAAAGTTTTTCATCTTTAAGTCACAAGGTCGAATCTATCAGCAGCCAGTAGTACCAGAAAATTGTTCTCATGGCATGCTTTTACAACAGTCCAACCTGAAAGAAATTTTATTGTCATTGCAGTTCTGCAGAATTTGCTGAGCTTGCTTCAAATTGGCTCAACAAACCGTGTTGATGGACATGGCAGACGTGATTTCACTTGTCCAAACGGACCTCTCTGTTCCCCCACAATACTCCACGGTTTTCCAGAGAACAGGGAGAAGGAATTTTACAAGACTATGGAGTGGCCTGGTGAATCTGTCACTGCATGGACAACTGAATTTGGTAAAGGCACCTGTGACCATGCAAGTCAACAGTGAAACCTAAAAATAACTGATTTGATGATGAATTGGGCGTCTTGAATGCATGAGAGGACATTTAACAATGCACGTTGATTCCAGGCACTCATGTTTGTTATTATTTTATCTTATGAAGAAATTATTAAACATATAAAATTGACGCTATCTGCAATGACAGGGCTTGTGTTTCTGTTTTGTAGCTTAGTGGTATTCATTGGAATTCGACTGGCAGGGAAAACAGATGGGGATGGACATAACTTGAGCAAAGCCCTCTGAAACGCTACCAGCAGGCTACGATTATGCTATTACTGCAGCTGATGACTCCAGTAATGGCTGGAGCAGCCTTTACTTCCCAGGTTACTTCCAGAACAGTAATCAAGGACTCATTTTCAGCCACGAAGGAAATCCAAATGAATTGCCCTTTCACAATGGGCACAGATTTACGTCTGTGGAATCTGATGAATTTCCAAATGAGGGGATTATTAGTTACAGACATTCTCCTGTCTATTAGCATCAAGCCAATGGACGAAGAAAAGGTTTTAGCAAGACTTTGAAAGCTTCTTTGCAAGTTGTTGTCCTACAAAGAAAGCTGTTGGCAGTCATTTGCTTCTCTGCAAACTAAACGAAAACTTGCCCAGCAGTCAAATCCAGACTATACAAAGTTTTGGTGACAGACTGGTACAGCAAAGATCATGGGATAAAACGTGCAAGATGATGTTGACAAAAAATAAGCCAAATGTACGTTGATGCAGCGCATGGGTGATGCTGTTGCGCAACGTTACATTGTGTTTCTTGCAATTCTGCATTTATTAAAATCAAAATGCTAATATTGATCCGCCCCGCTGTGCAACAGAAATAGCCTTTCTGTGTAGTTGTTTCAGAGGAGAAAACACACAACAGTTTTCATTTGTCCTCTCAAAGGCTATGTTTGTGATTCTCAGTTGAATTTGGCAATGCCAGTTACTCATTTACTATGTGTTTTGGCAGTGAAACGAAATCCATACAGCCACACGCTAATTGACAAAATCTGTGAAGGCATAAGATCCCAGTTGCTTTCCTGTGCATCGCTGTTCTTAGCACCGTACTGAAACACTTTGAGAACATTCGGTTGCAAAGGTGCCAATTTTGCACAAAAAGAGCCAGACATGCTCTGCAGAGGACAACAAATTCTGTTCTTGTAAGGGCTCTGACATCTTCTGTCAACGGACAGAAAATTTTTCATTCAGTGGATACATTCAATTAAAACTTTTGGCTATTGTAATTATTTATATTTATTTACTGCTTATTAATATGTAATATTTATAGTATGTTATTCATAAATGCGGCTAATTAGATTCATTTATTAGTAATTATTGCACTGCATTCGCGTACTTATCAGTAATTTAATTATACTACATGCACTATTCCATTTAGTGCTAAAAAAATGCAATAAACCCCACACTTTTACAGACACACTTATTTCAACCCCTGCTTTCCTTGCAGGATCTTTTCTTTGCTGTTCACAGGTACACAGGTATTCTCAGTTTAGTGCAGGTTATAAATCACTGTCTTATCATACTCCTAGGAGGAACACAGTACAATGCATATTTTTAATAAAACTTAAAAGAAATAGAATCAAAGAATCATCTAGGTTGGAAGGGACCTTTAAGATCATCGAGTCCAACCATCAGCCTAACACTGCCAAACCCACCACTAAACCATGTCCCTCAGCACCACGTCCACACGTCTTTTGAATACCTTCAGGGATGGTGATTCCACCACTGCCCTGGGCAAAAATATAGGACCATCAATCAAGGACTAACATTTAAATCTATTGAAATTTGCAGAGGCACCTGCCCTCCTTAAAATCTCTAGGAAAAGGCCACTACCCCTTACCTCAAGTGACATATAACATGCTTTGGAATAGAGAACTAATTCTGTATTAGCAAATAATGCCACAGGAATGCACATAATTTGGCTTTTATAAGAATAATAACCCTTACAAAAGCAGTAAGCCAAAGAAATCTATTTGGGATTTACGCCCGTGTTTGCTCAGGGATTCCTATTTGTTAGCAGAGCTGTGAGAGACACCTTCAGCCTGTGGTGGGGGTCACTTTCTGTCCAAAAAACAATGAACAGAACCTCTGTCGGACCAACAAAGCAAAGCAAGCTCAGCTGCTTTTGCTGCATTGTCTCTGCCAAAATCCCTCCGTGAGCAAGACATTACCTTTCCAGCCGTCTTTCAACGTAATATTGGCATTTCTTCCCTGGCTTTGACACCATCACATGCTTTTGGTTTTTTCCCTGGTTCTCCTCTTGTTTCTCAGGGTAGCAGGCAGCTTTCTACAACAGAATGCGCAAGAAAAGAGTCCAATGAAAATCCTGGGGATAAGCTTAAGTGTCCAATTTCTTGAATTGGTTTTATTAGATGAGTTGCTATTCCACAGTTACTTTTCTCATGGACGACTGTAAGGCATGCTGTTTAAATTGTCTATTAGTTTTAACTCTCATAATCAAATATATTGAAGATCTCTCTACCTACTGTATAGTTTCTTATTATTCGTTATTATATTTATATATTATTTGCTGTATTATTGATGACATTATTTATTATATTTATTATAATATTATATATCAGATTTTGTACTTGTCTGACAATAATTGTCAGGTTGTCTAATTCTCTGACACCTGTGGGAAATATTTCGCCAAGTCTGTTACATTTGTCAAAAAAAGAACACTGCAAAACCAATAACTGCATAAGGGTTGTTTTATTTGGGACCAATTTACAGACATAAACCCATACACACAAAACCCCATATCCACGTATAACTCAGGAGCAAGTGACCTGATGTATGATAAAGCAGCATTAACACAACAGCCACCGAAAGCACTGTTGCTTTAGAGTCTACACGTCTATTTTAACTATTCTGCTTATTATCATTCAATGTGTGCTATGTATCCGAGCCTGTTTGACAGTGACTAGCTGCAAACCAACCTGACTGGCAATATCTATGTGTGCTTGAGTAATTAGCGACTAGTAGGTTCAAACTGACCCTGGCTAACACAAATTAGCCTTTTTAGCAGCACTGCTGGCTGCCGAGCTGGTCAGGAAGAATGCTGGAGAGGTTTCCTGCGGGTACGGCCTGAATATGAAGGGGACTGGTTTTAGTTAGCAAACTTAAGAAATCAAACAAACCCGTCTTTACTGTTTTATTATTTGCCGCTGTCTAGTTAAGACCTAAAAAAAAATGTTCTTGAAAATCTGAATACAATCCTGACAACATTTCTCTTTGTCAGTACTCACCAGGTTGCCCTCAGGAATTTCTCTTGTTCTTCGTCTTCAGGAAGTTCGGTAGAGAGAGAAACCATTTTTCAATGGAAATTTCCGGGCTGTGTATGCTCACTGGCACTGAGCAGTGATTGAATATAGCAGACCTCAACAGGTCTTTTTTGAGCTAGTAGCAAATCTCTACCATCCGCAACCCTGCAGAGAAGAAAAAACATTTCCATCCGCATACTTAGCTGTCTTTGTGCAGTTATGCTCAGACAATTTTCACCACAACCGCTTTGCAGTCGGGTACCGCAATGCGCTGTATGCCAGGAATTTGAAATGCGCCACCATAACAAATGTTTCAGCGATACCACAATACCTTTTTAGGATCGCTATCAGCGCTCCTGAAGACGGCAGAGATGGAGAGCAAGCTTGCAGAGCAGGAGGTGGGTGCTGCCTGGCAGAACAGAGTGAGCTGAACCACCAAGGGGGCATCAGAAACACTGACCAGGCTGAAGGGTTGGGGCAAGGGCAGGGGGCAAACACAAGCTTGACTGATGGGTAAAAGAACTTGAGACCATAATTGATGAGGGCTGGAAAGAGCCAGTTTTTCTGCTGGGAGCTGTTATTTTCTGCTGGGTTTGATCTGATGGTGAAGGAGGGCTCTCCGCTCCCTCTAGCAGATATCTACCATCTTCACGTGCATCCTTAATCCAGCCGGGCATGAAGTCAGGGCACAGAACAACCTGCACTGGCATCACACGCGCAGTTATGTGGCTATAACCTAAAAGGAAAATAAAAATAGTACTGTCAAATTGCAAACATTGAACAAGAACTTCTTCCAGGGTAATTTTTTTCCCACATCAAGGAAGATGGAGATCTCATTTTAGCTTTGAGCCATTAAGCTCCCCATGTAAAGACGGCAGTAATTACTTCCTCTCACACTGTTTCAAGCAACGGGTGTGTCCTAGTGGACAAAAAAGGTAATTCCTGTGTGTAATAAATACTGAACCACATAAACTGCGTGTTAAACACAAATTCCTGAAATAGCAAGCATTTCAGAAATCCTAACTCTAGAATGCCTGATAACAGCTGCAGAGATAACATCACATGAACCGAGTAATTAAAATTAAAATGCAAATACTAACTTTTTAATCGTGGTTCACAGACAAATACCTAGGATCGTGAAAGTGCAAAATCAGGTCCTCAACTTTATTTACCCAGGATTGCATTTAACAGTCATGGAAGACTGAAAATCAACGACGCAGAAAGCACTTGGTAATTTATTTTGTAAAAATCTTCCTACTAGTTTTTGGAAGCCACAGCTGGATATCCAGCAGAAATTAAACGAAAGTTGTACTTTATGACATGACTGTGTAATGTCAGGAAGGACCAACTTATAAAAAATAGGCTATACTACTTTTCACAATTTCTGTCACGTGTTGATTCAGACTTGTTGATTCTGACTTATTTTTCTGAAATGCTTTTAAGCGTAATATTCAATATGTCACTATGAAACGCACTGTTTCTTTCTTAAAAGTACTCATTTATTTATCTATGATTTCTGCATTTATGTGCATCATTTATCGTGCACTGCACAGATGAAAGAATTCCACACCCCTTTCCCTGTACCAGATGTACTTGGTTCCAGTAATTACTACTTCAGGCTAGTAACTTTTTTACATTCATTTTGCTGCAGGAGAAATGAAAACACAGAGTATGGCAGAAAACGGAATTTGGCCTGCTGGCTCAAATATTTATTTACCAACTACAATGCAGAAGGTGTTAACACATAGGAAGAAGCTTTTTTCGTGCATATCAAGGGCAAGAATTTAACATTTGAACGCATAACTATTTCTCAAAATATTACTTGAAAAGAAACTGCACTTCCCTGCAGGTTTAAAGTGAGAAATGAAACCGTTGGAGAAGCAAAACGAAAGTTGAACTGGCATTTCATTCCTTTAGCTTTTATTACAATTTTACACAGGTGTTCACATAAAAATATTGTCTGGAGTACGCTGTTGCTTGCGGCAGACGTATGATATTTGTATGTTGATGGCGATAGTCTGCCATCTACATTAAATATATGTGGGGCTGAGAGGGTTAATACGTTCCTTCTTTCCTTCGGGAGGCCTGGGTTCAAATTTAGTTCAAGTCACAAGTGAAAATGAGTTTGGTGGTCTCGAAGCAAAAAACACATTTGTCCGTACGCCACAAAACCGCCGCGTAATTTGGCAGACGGCCGCTCCATTGAACGGTTTTGCTGCGAGGAGCGGAGCGGAGTGGAGGGGAGCGGAGCTGGCTGGAACGCTGCAGGGCAGCGCTGCGGTGCACCGGCGGGAGGACGTGGGAAAACATCAGCGCTCGCCCTGCTCCGCCAATCCATCTCATCGGGGTACCAGGCTCACGCATATCGTCCGTCACACCAGGGATCTCCACCGTCTTCATTAGCAAGAAAATAAATCACCCTCTTATAGCTGAAATGCAGAAGAGGCTTTGCTTTTTGTAAGATTCTGCTTGCTTTCAGAAGGTTTTGGAAATGTTTCTGGCAGCTGGAATGCTCAGTTTTTTCAGAATATCTATGAAAAGGAATTCAGAAAATGTTTTTAAAAAAAATAATAATCAGAAGAATCAGAAGGCGAAGCGCTGACTGCAGTGTTTTCACTTGGAGCTTTTTCATTAATTTAAATGAGCTCAGAATTTCATTGGAGTAATTTCATTTTGCCACATTTTCCATGCAGAGTCTTTATTACTCAAATTGAGACAAGATATAAGAAGGAAAGAGGAAATTATTCATTTTTCATTAAAGTGTTTCAAGAAGCATCCATAGAGTACGTACTAAAAATAACTATCACTGTAAAAATATTAAGTTATGTACCATTGAAAATACATTTCTTTAAAAAGCCCAGTACCCACCTTAAATACTGGGTAACTAGACAAGATTAAAGATTTTTTCTTCCTTGTCATACACTAGTTATGTGTGAAATATCAGATGATATCAGATGAAATTACCAGAAAGTAATTCCTTCTCCTGGAATTCAGGAATTTATTGAAATGGTTAAAAGAAATTATGTAAAGGTCAAATAAAAGGACACCACTGAATTCTTTTGAAATATTTCATTCTTGAAAATTTGGCTCTTACACAGAGCACGGAGGGGCCATTTGTCTTCCCCTGAAGAACAAATACTCATAAATTCTCCTGCAACCTTCTGGGGTACATTTACAACATGCAAGTGACCAAAAAGACAAAATTCCTAAGACTTTCTCCACCCTTCACCATTCTTCATTCTTTCCCCCCAATATCAGAGTGGTTCAAAACTGGAAAAATAAGCCAAGCAATTAAAGGCCCTTTGGAGGTTTTTTGGGGTGACTAACAACTGACACGAGGAGTGCCCAGACAGCAGGATGCTTCCCACTTCTCCATGAGGTGGTTGCCTACTCTGACCTGCCTCCTTCCCTCTTAAATATTTGTTTCTGCAAATATTTGGACATTTGCATTTAACGCCCCAAAAGCTTGCAAGAAAGTGAGGCTTTCAGCTGGAATGTGTTTGAGTGACTCCATCAGAAACTGCCTGTTTATTTATAGCAAGGGAAACACAACACATATTTTATTAATGTAAATCTGAGTCTCACCTTGCCTGGATGACAGAGATGTCAACTCCACTTGCCTGCTTTGTCACGGAACAAAACTGTGCCTACCTGTGTTCAGTTTCTGGGCTTAGGGGAAGGTGAAAGAGCAGGATCTTATAGCTCACGCTTTAAACCCAAATATAGACCACAGAGGAGAAGAAAGCTTTTCCTTATCCCAAAGCCAATTACAGAATTTTCTATGGCGGCTGAGGTTGCATCTTGGTGGTTTTCAGCATTTAGCGTGGAAGCTTATATTTAAATATACCAAAGCATATAAATGATGAGTTTATTGCAAACAATGTAAAGAAAACAGACGAACCTGAAAAGTAAAGAAGTAAAGAAGTAAAGAAGTAAAATGCTATATTTTATCGCAGTTCTAATATTTACATTAGCTATTTCTACTCAATCCGAGGGTGTTTTTTTGGTTCACGAAGATGTAAAGGAAATAGATAAAAATACTAAACAGTTGCCACTAGCTTCAATATTTAGGACTTGGCAAACAAGTTTATCTCAGATATTAACTGAAGAGCAGGTAAGGTTGCCCGCAAAATCTAATGAGGCTTAAAGGTAATCTGGAGTATATAAAGCAATAAGAAAATCTCTGTCGTGTCCCAGTGAGAGACTTGGATGCTGTCTAGTTCTACATGCTATAATTTTTGGGAAAATATTTTTTTGCAAATGATGGGAAGTCAGTAGTTACAGTTACTGCTTACTGTTGACATTAGGTGACTGTTCCTATGCCCAGAATACCACCTACCTCAGCTAAATGGTATCTTTATGAAATTAACAGAATGCGGTTACAACATGGCTATAAGAAAAAATATTAACGTCAAATTTTGGATTATAATTGGAAAACCGACCTTTGGAAAATATGTTACCACTGCAGTCCTGAACTGTACTGTAAAATGACAACTTCAAGATCTAGAAGAATGACTGTATTATGCAGTTTAGAAAACGCAGAAAAATAAAAATAATTATACTCTTTACGCATCACTAGAATTCTAAATTAAAAAAACCTTGAAGCTTTCCATGGCCTTCCTCCTGTGAAGTAATTCACATTACTTTCTCTCTTCCAACTCTTTGGAAGTGTCTGTCAAACACTTTAAAATACCTTCAGTAAACTAGATTTTTTTGTCATTATATGGGCAATCTCCATAGGCAATTTTGACAGGTATTGTAAATAAAGTTTTTTCCTAGAAACATCTCAAAGCAATATTATTTAACAGCATATATGTGATTCGGTTTTTTGTTCTTAAACAGCTCTATTTGATTGAAAACCCTGAACTACAAAGACTCCAAAGTGCGTCACAGCAAAGAATTTTGAGAAGGTTCTACAAGACTCACTTTGATATTTTACAGTTTCTCTTGGCTACATTACTCTTAAGATTTCTGCCACTCTTAAATTTCAATCAGTGCTGCATGCATTTTTAGTTGCTTTTCGTTCATTGCTTTCCTCCCCAGGTCAGTATTTATTAATGGACATATTCCTGTATGCTTATATAGCTTTATTAGCATTTATTAAGCATTAGGCTAGTCCTATATCATTGGTTTGAATGGCATTTTTCCAACAAAGACTCAAAAATGCATAGAAAAAAGTCAAGCTGTGACAAAAAAATGTTTATGGACTAATCACAAATATTCGATATGTGAGGGTTTTCTCTGAGATGTGAATATTCGGTTATAGTATTATTTCTCACTGGATACAAAAAAGTCTCACTTCCACACAAAATTTTTGATCAGTAAATTAATAAATAAACATCTGCATAAACAAATACAATTACATTGCAATTGTATTTAATCTATCAGTGCTAAATTACCATCTAATGGAGAATGTAGAACTCAAAGCACTTAGCCTAATATTTATTTCTAAGACAAAATTTGGTTTATTCACAGTATAGAAAAAAAAAAAAACAAGCCACCAGAGAATGAGGAATATTGCATCTGTCCTAGTTTATCAGTAACTGCTCAACGACAATTGAAACCCAGAGGACTGACAGAATGACGTGAAAGCATAGCATTGGTAAAATATAATGTAAAAAATACCAATGACAATATGGAACACCTTAATGAGGAAATATCCTCCTGGTTGTGTCAGTGGAGCTGGCAAAACCCTTCCAAACCTTAAGCCAGCCAGACACAAGGATGACCAAACTTCAGCAAGAGTTTGTGCCAAAAATAAAATTGAAAGCCTCTTGAATTCCGGGGGAAGAAAAAAAAAAAAAAACAACCAAACCCCATTCTTATTCAAATACTCTTTTTTGTTTCAACACAGTATCTCAAGACTAAGCTTATTTAATTTAAAATCAATAATAAAAATTTTGAATTAATCTGATTAAGTGGGCTATTTTTTGAACTAAGCATTCTGTATTGGTTTGTTTGAGATTTTCTTGTTCTGCTTTGTTTTCCATTTTGCTGAGAAAACAAAACAGATTTCACTTTATAGTGACTCAGAATGATCCAACTCAGCCCAAAATTTTCAGACTTGGCCAGAGAAATTAAAAGAATAAAGTATTCAGACATCTGTATTTTAGATGCAGCTGGTGTAAGCTAAAAGGTCTGAGTTAAGGCTCCCTTGCAGAATGATGAGTGAGAATCTTATGGACATTCCCACTGCATTTTTTTCACCTTCTTCTTTTTGACAAGCATATAATAAAGCATGGAAATTAGGGCTTCTTGATGCATGGCAACCATTCATAGCCAAAACCTCTAGGGTTTGCTGTACGTAATAAAGGTAATCCACTGTAAAAAAAAAAAAAAAACCCACACCATCTCTGGTGTCCTAGGAGGGAACGATACAATGACAAAACAGGTTATTTTCCACAATTTTATGTTAATCATTACTGTTCAATTCAGACTACCTCCATAGTCTATCATCCATCCCGTCCCCTCGGGGTTTTATATTGCATTTCGCTACAAAACGACCTCCACTCTGGTCACCTGCAGAACAATCTCTCTTCGTTGCCCATCATAGCAGGGCAGCCATTTTTCTCTCTATCTTTTAATTAAAATCTCCGTGTCAGTAGCATGTATTAAATCACGTTCCATTACAAGCCCAACTTTCAAAAGTGCATTTTCTTAAGCAGCTCATATTTTGTCGAGCCTAATTGCTTTAGTTCGAGGCAATATTAGTTGCAGAACAGCCAGTAATAACCTTTAGTCCTGGCAAATTTTCTCTCTACAAGAACTCAATCACATAACATAAACAGCTATAAAAGGAGGCTTTTTAAAGCTTTATTCATAATGTGTAGCACATGCATGTGGCAACGTATATCAGATCACAACACCGAATGAAATACGAGATTTATCCATGATGTAAGTTATGCCAACATATAGTAAGTTGAGAGCATTAATTTGAATTTAGTTATATTAGAAAGGAAAGGGGAAAAAACAGCATGCTGCTTTATTAGTGCAGGCTTTCCCAATTTAATACGAAAAATCGTTCCTTGATTCCTGAATGCAGTTGGGTCGTGGCGCAGCACTTGGTGGTGCGATGCAGTGCAGAAGAGACACACCAAGCTGTTGGCAGCAGAGGGTCAAGGTGGTCCCTCTGAAGAAATGCACGCCCAGGATTCGCGGTACAAAAGACAGATTTTACCTTTGCTACAGCACAGCAGTAAAAACCAAGCCGTAAGGATTGAAAAAGTCAGAAGAACGAGAACTTAGGATGGCCCCCAGGCCAACACATGCCCGCGGGCTGACGGAGCCCCAGCCTCAGCCGCATACCCAAGAGCATTCCCAAGATCCACAGGTAATGGAAAAGCCACATGCTGGCCATCCCCGCCTGGCTGCGTATCCCACAGGGCAGTCTGGATTATTCTCAAAAGCCCATGTGTAATTTATGGGGTGTATTAACAAAACGCCTTTAGCTTAAGCCACTGAATTTGTTAATCCCCAGAGATGAGGATACAGTCTTCAATATGGCAAATATACTGCAAGGATTTAATACCAACTTATTTAACACTTAATCTAGTATATTTTAAGCCAATCTATTAGAGGAATATGCCTCGCAGACAGTTTTCAGCCTGACCGGTGGTCACGGAGAAAGACAGTCTGCTCAAACCCACCACCACCACACCATCCGCTCCAGAAAGATGGCACAGTAACAGAGAGCGTATTTATTCCCTTCCCTTCACTGCTTTTACTTTTATTCACATAACGAGTTACAAAAAGGGGAGAACCAGAGCAGAATGATCTGAAATGTCGCAGTACGCGAGGATATTATTTTGAGAGCAGCAAGGTAAATAAATACGAAGCGAGTCACCCAGTCTTTAAAACAGAGAAAAGACTGATAATGAGTTATTTTTTGTAGTTCCATGCAGTCCAATTCACCTAAGAGTAGTATATACTCAAGAATCTGAAAGGTGGTGATAGAACTTTCTTTGTGATTTACAAACTTCTCTAAATCAAAAATATACCACTAATTTCGCAAAGGCTAGCTGCAGAGAGGTGCCCAACATGGAAATCTACATCACAAGTTTGAATACAAAAAGGGGTTCTCAAGAAACAGAATTTTCTGTAGGACCGTTACTTATTTCACCAGTAAGTTTGCATAGTTCCAGCCAAGTTTTTTTAAAAGGTAATACAATCCTTTTTCAAAGGATCCGTTGCCAAGTGTAATTATTTGTGAGTATTTGAGAAGTTCATAGAAACATTGTGCATACAAATTCAATTTGAGAAGTTTTAGGAAGTCCAAATTCATTAGGGAAGGCTGATCACAACTGAAAAGCAATTTGTGACCATGTCCAGCCCATTTATGAATGTTTTGCAGTCCCTGAAATGAAATGTTTTCCTTAGTAGTTGCAAAAACCGATCAGTACTCAATATCTGTTTGTTCTACAAGTATGTTACAGTTATTTACATATAAGAAAAATATTATTACATAACTGAAAAAGTTAAATATCCAGATTATTTTCAAAATTAAATACAGGCTTGCCCTTATTCTCAATGCACAATTTTTCTACTCAAAAAAATTTACAGCACCTAATTTTTTTCTATTTTATGAAGATCTAGAAATTGGATCTCTGAAGAAGGGACTTATTAAAAAACTTAAGTTTCAGCATATTAAAATCTTAAAAGTAGGAATACGTATAAATCTTTGTTGAATAATGGAATTAATTATATTTCAAAATGGATAACATCAATATGTTTGGGTAAAACATTTTTTCTTCTAAACCGGATCAAACCCGCAAAGCCTTCCGAACTAACCTTGAGCTGCTTCAACAGACTTTCTACTCGGTGCCTGAACCTAAACGTGAAACCAGGCAGGCACAAGTATCACCTACTTGTGGTGGAGCCATGTGAAATTTCATTATTTTTGGCATGTTCAAATGTAAAAGTGCACAACTACCAAGGAAGATCACTAATACAAGATGAGTATCAGGCAGTTACAAGCCCCGCTTTCCGAAGCACGAGTTAAACAAACAACACTTCCAAAAGGCATGCCAGGTTTTCGTGAACTTGCGATATCAAAAAAAGTATTTTTGGACTCATTCTTGAGCAAATCATGGCTACATAGAGGGACTCCCCAGTGCAGAGCCCCACTGCTGTCCCAGGAGCTCTGCATAAGTGCACCAGTACATCCATACCTGCCATATTGTCTATTCCATAGCTCTCCAGTGAGAATATATTATGTAGAGTAACCCAATAATTGCAATTTCTCGTTTGTAAGAATACCACTGAAGAAGATGTAAAGACAAAAAACAGATATAGAGCAGCACTTTAAAGATATTTTTTCCTTCAAATAGAGCTTTTTAATATACAGGTGGTAATCACACAGAATAGTGATACAAAGTACAGTGTTTAAAAAGTAAGAAACAGAAGATTTTCTTTCTGGAAAAATTCCTAAAGGAGTTACCGTAGACAGGGAGTTAATTAAATTTCGTATCTCTATTGGGGACTTAATTTCTGTTTGTTAGCTCTTCTTTTTGTTTGTCATTATTTCTGTTTCAGAAAGCCACACAAAATCTCATTTGAAGATGTATACACAACTTAGTATTAATACCATTCTGTTAAAAAAAGGCAATATCCCCTTAAAATGTAGTTTTATACTACCAAACTACACTCATTTCCTGAAGAGGAAGGTCAATAGATTTAGGATTAGTTTGCGTACCAGATAACAGGACCCAACAGAGTTCAAAACGACAAAAAAAGAGGTAGCTTTATTTGTGTTATTTACATTGCATACTGGCTTAACCTGTAATTACAGCAAAGTTTTCTTTAGCAGAGACCACAGCAAGCGGAAACCACACGGAGTTGTGCCAAGAAAACTGCTGCCTGCTCCAGTTAATCACTAAATGTGTTTCTCCAACAGAATTTTATCTTTAAGACCAATTTTCACATTAGCAACTTTGCCTTTCCCTGATGCGTCGCCTGCATTAGTGCCCCGATACATGCCCTAAGTACCTGAGAGAGGAGGAGGCGCACAACGGGGGTGAAAGCGGAAGTTTTATCATTTCTGACTTTCCTAAACCAGCATTGCTGACTCTTTAGGTCCCTCCTCGCAAAGCCCTATAAAGCCAACTGGATATGGTGTACTGGAGGTGGAGCAGGTTATTGCAGAATCACTGCAGGTCTGATGTTCGGAGTGGCACCAAGTTAGACATGACTGCCAGAACTTTTCAAGTATATTTTACATTTCTTCATGAATGCTGAGGACAATATCCCCAGTTATTAGAAAAATGTAGCTCCATTCTCTCTGGTGACATTGGCTAAATAATTCCAACTTTGTGGACTACCTATTGATTTACTATCCATTTTACAAAGTCATAGACGGCCTACAGCATTTGCATATATATTACGAAAAATTCCAGGTAAACCTGACGTAAAAACAAAGAGTGAGATTTTGCATGGTATAAACGGCTGTTGGTCATTCAGGTCCTAAGAGAGGCTTAAAAAAACTCCCCTTCGCATTAACATTCATCTACATATTACCAAAAAAAATCCCTTTTAAAATGGATGTTAAAAATGAAACTAGATCAGATAAAAATACCCAAGCACATAAACTTTTTCGTAATGACATAAACTGGTCTGATCCCTCAGAGCTGTCAAGAAATGAGAACTCAACTGGACCAAACGCTTCACTACTAAATCCAACATCAATATAAAAGACTGCATCAGTCACATCATATTTATGGTCATGGTTCACATGTGGCATTTTCATCGTATTCTAATATAATAAAGGATCTAAAATGTCACAATCTGCACTTAAAAGGCCACCAAATTAATTCCTTCTCCTCACTACAGCCTCCACTGCTCAGCTTTTACAGGTTTTCTCACCTTTTTTCACTCGATACCTGCTTTACTGCACTACTGCTTCTGAAAATCAGAAACGTATTTTTCTACCCTGTCACATGATTAGAATTTAAAAGTCTTTACAAGGAAGGGCTGGATTTCGAGTGCCTCCTTTCCTAATTTTCACAATGGAGAGTTTATTGCTGTTAAAAGTTCTGCTTATCAGCAGCAACATCAAAGACGTCACATTTAGAGGTATTACTCAGAATCTGACGTCATGTAACGTGTTGTACCACTAATTCAAAAAACAATTGGCATTTCTTCTATAGCAGTGAATACAAAGACAAAATGTTTACTAATTTAAGTAATGTAAAATAATTTTAAAAGCTGTCTCACACTAGAAAACACATTGATATGTAGCATTACAGAAGCCAATTGTGAACCATTTCCTATATCTACCACTGTAATCCCCTTGACCTTGACTGTCACCTATCAAGAAGCCCCATACAAACCAACTCCTTTGCTTACTAAAAGGGCAGAAATGACTAAGACCCTTCCTTCAAGAAAATAACTAAATAAGAAGGATTTTATTAAATACTCGATATTATTAAAAATCTAAAAATAACCTATTCTATCTTATTAGTCATCATGACTGTACCTGTAAAACCACGAATTATCATGCCTGTATGTTACGTGTGTAGTTTTCAAATTCCCTTCAACTGGTAAGGAAAAGGTTTTCTTAACAACTTTTCCATGCAGTTTTTCTTGAAAGAATAATCTTACAGGCTGCCTGTAAGTGCTCATCATATCAGGAACAAAACAGAATAAAGCAAGCTGAAGAGTTATGCCCAATAACCTTCACTTTCAAACTAGAAAGGCCCTAATTAATTGAAGAATGAACCAAATCTCACCCAGCTCACACTATGCCTTTGTTGGCTTTGCTATTACCAAAAAAAAAAAAAAAAGTTTGGAAATTAAGAATTAATAGAATTAGTAGACGCTATCACTTCATCAGTAGACCATTAATAATGCTGGGAGCTCCTGATCCCACAAAGCTTCCTGTATTTTTGTTCACTCTCATCGCTGGGCTTTCTCTTAAACCAGTTACTCCAGTTACTCTGGCCGGGCTGGCGAAATGCACTGTAAAGCCCGTCCCCAGGGCTTCAGCAAACACAGGCAGCACTGCAAGGAGCCGAGCGCCGAGCCCCAGGGCTGCAAGTTCCGTTATTATCATGTACAGAATCATGGCATCGTCGAGGTTGGAAGGGACCTTCAAGACCATCGAGCCCAACCATCAACCTAACGCTGCCAAACCCACCACTGAGCCATGTCCCTCAGCACCACAGCTGTATAAAATCCATTCAGTTTTTCAGGTAGAGGTCCTCAATTAAGCTGTTGTTTATCTCTTTGGAAAATGTCTATAAATTCAGCTAGATACGTCTACAAATTTAAGCCTCGAATGTTACTTCTAGAAACTGAAGCTGTAATAACGAAGCAGCATACTGAAGAAGAAAAGCAAAGTTCAGAGCAAAAAAGAGTCCCGAAAGAAAAAAACTGAAGAAGCTGCAAATAGCTAGAGATAGACCCAGAGAGCAAGAAAAATGTATTAGCAGACATTGAAGATGCTCCAATAGTGCAAAACTGGAATTCAAATCCAGATTTGGATGTTAAAAAGCCCCAGAGTATAGAAGTGCTTGGATCTGGACAGGTATTGTAATTCTGTTTTCTTATTTTTCTTCTTATAATGTATCAGAAAAGGGTCGGATATTTTGTACAACCACATAAAATACCGTGGGTACAGCACAGCAAAGTGTATAAGTGCATGTTTAAATCCTATTAACCGTGTACAGACTTTACAGTAATATTAGAATTGTTTGTTGATGTTAGGGATGAGATTAGGTGTGATTACTACAACCAAATCCTGTGTTATTCTATTTCTAAAACCGACATCTAATTTTGATTGTTTTCTAAAATCAACAAACTATTTGTATGTACTAATGCACCAGCCTGCTTGCAAGTTCCAAATCTCAACCTGTAAATTCCTGCAGGCGCATGAACCAGACTTTAAATGCACCTGGACACTACTATGGAAATACAGAAATAAATAGCAGAAGCAGTGGGAAAACCTATCCTGATGGAAGAAAAATGTTACATCCAGAAGGGAATGCAGCTCGCAGATACGATTGCAATAACTACAAGTGAAATGGTTCTGTAAGTAGGTATCATATGGAAAACAAATTAGCAGAACTTGAAAACATCTGGAATAGATATCAACATAAAGCTCAACAATGCATTTGAAAAGGAAACAAGATTCCAGCAGAAATATCATGGAAATAAAAGACTGGAAGCAATAGTTAAGTACTGACTCACAGAGGCTTCAATTCTGTTAATACAAAGGATCTGTTATTTTTATTTCATTGTCATTATCAGTTTGTTATGTATGTTTTGCCTAATAAAGTGGTACCTGAAATCAGTTGGCACATTGGTACTGAAACATGGAAGACTAAGAAAAAGACAGATCTCGATTAAACTATTTTACTTTTACTATGTTTTGTCAACATTTTACCTGCTGTCTGAGCCTACATATGTCATTTAGCAATAGTATAAATAGGGGAAAAAATACCCAAGCAACCCCCTTTGCAGAACAAACTGTGCTTACTGGAAAGATACTCAGCTGAAATGGGAAAAACAGTCTACGTTTTAAGATACACAAAATGCCGAATATGGAATTGTTCTATACCAGATGTTTTAAATATACAAGAAAATAGCCAGTTTGGGGTTAATTTAAATGTCTTTTTAAATTGATTCATATTTTTCATAATGCGTGATACAACATATTTTCTTAGTATATAAACATCCATATATTTCTGCAGTTGGAACATGAGGATTTTAGTACCAATTACATTACCAGGGCACTATTTTAAATCTATTAACCATTTTGAAAAGGCAGAAAATCCCCTTACGTCACCACTGCTTCCCAGACACATTTCTCAGTAACTTCGTTACCTTTTCCTCCCTTGATTGCTCCGGTTGCTGAAGGCTCCGGTCCTCGTCCAGTTCCTCACCTCATGGGACAGACTCTTCTCTTCTGAGAGTCTGAAGGATGCTAACTGGTCCTTCCTCATTTGGGACCCGACAGACCCTATCACATATATACAGACAGACCTTTCCTTCATTGCCCTCGCTCTTTACTTGTCTTTTGTTCTGAAAGCAGTATTTATTTTATAGGCATGTTTGAAACCACAGGGAAGTTGCTTCTCACTGCCTCTATCATTCCACTACTGGAAATTATACTGCTTTTCTCCTTGATCATTTAAAAGTAACTTTATATAGTTACAAGGAACATGTTTATGTTGAGCAAGCCATCCATCCACTGACCTCAAAAAAAACATAATGCTGAGCATGAACTGTGAGTTTTGCAGAACCTATGGGACCTTCCAGTGCTGCCATAAAGACATAGAGACCATGAACACAGGGCTGCCCACCACAGCCACCTCCTCTTCCCCGTGTGGATTTTCTACCCATACGCATCTGCCAGCAAAGCTCCCTACTCTGTTATCTCAGCAATTCTGAGCTTTAGGGAGACTAGCTTCAGCGAAACAAAGTAGGCTCTATTTTAGTCATTACAAATAATAGGAATAATGATTTTCATTTAGTAAACAGAAAATCTCTAATGTATTTTCGTTTAGACCACACAACCATCTTTCCTGTCCATCCTAATTTTTACTGTGTATTACACATAGTCGAAGCAAACCATTTCTTCCACAATCACTCTTTTTTTCAAGAGTATCCACGCTTAAAGTACAGTTCTGGACTGGAAAATGCTGATATAAAAGTGACGTCTTCTTCCTAAGAAGTTTATCGCCTTTCTAAACTTCTGATCAGTATTACTTATCGACAGCAACTGGCACACTCACAACATTCCATTTCAACCAACATAAGTATTAGCAAAGCCTGGCACTAAAATATTAATTATCAGTGATGGAATAGATTTCAGACTGACCAAAATTTTCACGGCGTTTGTAGACACGGCAATGAGAAATAAAATAACCAAAGTGATACTGTAGGCGGTTTAACTAATGATTTATAAGAATTAATAAACAATAATTAGCAGTTATGCTTAGACACATCTAGTATGCTGTAAAGTTATAAGTGCATTGATGCATGGTATTATAGGAAGTTAACAAGTATTATCATTATTACCCTGTTGTACTCTACAAGGATTGATTTGCAGATGTCTTAACAAAATATCAACCACTAACTTTGATAAATAAGTCATAAATAGTAATTTAATGTACAGATTGACCTGAATGTTATTTTATTTTTTTGTAAAACAAAGATTGTTCACTAACAATAAGTGGCAACGACCACAGCTTTCCATATTGGCATTTTTACAGTAAAACTCAATTCAAACTCTAAGGCAGTGAGTATTCATGAAACAGAGAAATGATGAAAAACCGCTATGGAAGAGCAAAAAAGAAAGACCCCAGAACAACTATAAATCTTCTTTTACTTTGTTGGCTATTCGAATACCTGTGTTGTCTTTTGGGCATTTTTGGTAATTTCTGCTCTACGGATGTTTGCATTACTTAAAGTGACTTTCTATCCTGCAGCGCTGAAGCTGCAGCATTGAAGCTGCATGAGAGAGGTTTGGAACCAAACTCCACAATTTTCACAGTAATTTGGCACTGCCTCGGAGCTTTCTCGGTGTTTCATTCACCACGGTTTGGCATTTCCCATCAATTGTTTTCTCCATCACTATTGAATTGGTCCCACAATTTGAAATTAATCACTTGGAGTATGTCACAATTCCAAGTAATTTAACATTAAATCAGAACCTAATTATACTTTCCAGCCTTGTACGATAGCCAAAATGTTCATAATGGGGCACATGACAAATTACCTGTGTCACGGATCCAGCGAATAAGCTGCTGCAGCAGAGGAGTACTTTCAGGTGAAAGTACAGATCTTTGGCCAAGTGGGAAGCAAGGCCACTCGCTATCTCCCTGCATTTTCCTAACACTAAATTAAGCTCATAAAACTAAGATTATGGCACCATGCTCAGTATGAAGAGATCTTTCAGTAGTTCCAAGCTAATGCTTTTTTAGCAATTGATATTAAAAAATAACCTGGCTTCAAATACTCACCGTTCTTTGTTTAAACTACTGTTTACTTACCAGATTTTTTCGGCAGGTACGCTTGCATCTGGCACAAAAAGCATCCAGCTAATGTTCTTCAGCGAGGGAAAGCACATGCGCTATAGTCTGCTCTAACCGCAAGAGGCTTAGTTTTCATTAAAGCTGTGTTTACTCTAGCTGAGTAACTTTTGGGGAGTGCAAAGACGCAAGACAGCGGATGTACTGGACAAGGAGCTCATGGAAACAATGGCTGCGTGTAATATTTGAATTGTTAATCGCTAAAAATAGTACCGTATCAAATCTCTGAGCATCGTATTCTTCACCGAGCAACAGATATTTTGAGAGAAAAGAATTACGGCTGAATTAGGATCAGTAAAAAAATCAGGCCGCTAATTGCACTTGGCCTCCCCGAGACGTAGGTGCAAGAGAACAGAGTCCAATTTCTCTACAGAAAATCTTTTACTTCTGTTCCTGCTTTATTTTGGTTTCATATGACAGACACTACTAATTCAGTGAAGGAGTGACCCCGAGACCCTGTTTCTTCTCCCCGGGGGAGCTCCAATCAGTCAGATTTTTCTCTGCCTTCCTTGCTACCAGTGTATTTCAACTGGTTTCCCCAATTTTTTTCTGCTAATTCCCATTTCCTTCATAATCACAGGCTTTTATGTGACTTGCTGGCCAAGCGATTTTCAGGGGAGCTATAATTGCCACAGGTCTTAAACATTAACCCTGCCAGGTGTCAGTGCTGGGACTGCTTGTGCATTTGATTAATGATACCAGAGCAAAAAAATTGGTTTTTAATTGACTGTCGTGTTTTTCTTCTTGTTCAAGTGCTCCTGAAACAGTCAGATGATCTGGAACAAAGGTTTCTTGGGAAAAAACACCTGAGATGGCATGCTGAAATACAAGAAATAAAAGCTAACTTAATGAAAAGTAGAAGGTCTCAGAAGCCCAAGGTGGATTGACTATTTCACATGTGCAGAAACCTCAGCAAGTCGGAAGCGTTTCCAGCTTTTTCACCTTGGATGGATGTTACACCACAGGGAGCAGAGACACAACCATTGACTTTAATTATTATCTTTTTCGTTCATAAAAAAAAAAAAAAACCACACACAAAAAAAATAATAAAGGCAACCTTGATGTTATTCATTAACAAGAACGGTGCTTTTATTTGACTGGGCAAAGCCGCACCAAGAGGCTCACTGTCACCGGAGGGTACGGGACTCTGATTTCCCAGTTTGCCATCAAGGGGTCAGTTTACATGCTGGGAGTTCAGTGCACACACGGCTCCAGCTGCAGGCATGGTCTTTGGAGCAAATAGACAGCAAGATCCATATACCTGTTGCTCTTTTTAGTGCTTTTAGGATCAGAAAATTCATTGCTCTGATGAGCTGTTCAAGCCAAGCTTTCTCCCTCCTTGGAAAGCAGAAGCAGCTGAGGATCCATCCATGAAAAAATAGCTTTAAGGGCTCTCCTGCAGCCATCAATTGCAAACAAAAGGTGACGTTTAAATGCGCACATCTACACAAGCTACTGCTTGAATCGTATTACTAAACAAAAGTTGTTGGAGTTGGACTTAAGTGAATATATCAAGACCATCTTCAGGCAAACACAGAAAAAGTAATCACTCAAGACAGAGCATTGCTTTAAACCTATTAACGGTTAGAATCCTGTTAAAATGTGTTTACAGCTTCTTTTTCTTTGCCAATTAAAAACGTGGGATATTTCCACTAAATCCCACTATCCTAACTGAAACAGAAGTGAAGGAAAATAAGCGCAGGTAAATGTCCCATGGCCTCAGAGCACGTTCTTTTACGCGTCTCACCTCTGTCAAGTCAGCTGAAGCCTGTCCCAAGCAGGGATGCTTTTATTAGACGTAGCACAGTCAAGTCAACAAAAGTAGGCTCAAGTCAGCTCAACTGTTTAACAATATAAGCTGATTTAAATCGGTTGAGGTGGTGCTCTCTTGAAGTCTCCTATTGCAGCACAGCAGCCTTGGTATTTTAAGTGCTTTAATGACATCTTGCAATCCCAGTGACTTCAAGAAGCACCGGTCCAGCTCCTACTTCTGGCCTGTCTTCACTGCTGAAAATTCATGTTTCTCATGGACTGCTATTGGTGTATATAAAGAGCTCAGTTTTGCTGCGAGGCAATAAACAGGATAAGTCTGTAACATACTTAAGGTTCTCATTTAGTTGCGCTCACAAATTCTTAATCCATTGTTAGCGTCTTATCTTTTCAAGATGCGATATCCTCCAAATCCCTGTTATTGCAAAATCATCCTCCAGGTGACAGAAATTGCTCTGGGTGTATGAAAAAAAAAAATAACAACAACAACAAAAAAAAAAAAAAAAAAAAAAAAAACAACAAACTGAAAAACAGAGGGGCTAGAATGGAAGCCGGAACTCTGGTTCTTAACGATAGTAAACACTGCAAGTGATGGTTATAATAAATGTTTGTTTGAGATACAGTTATTATATATTGCCCAAATATTTAATTTAGCCAAACCTCTGATCAACTGAAACAAAACCTACGTGGGCCAAGAAGCTGGAGCTAAACTGTTTGGGGGAACGCGACGCTGGCATTAGCACTGAAGCAGGAACAGAGGTAGTGTGAGGCACACAAAACCACAAAAAGTGATCTCATGTCTTTAAACTGTCCAAAGAATCATAATAATAAAGTTCTAGATGAGTGTTGAGGGGACACATGCCATTTCAATGAAAAAAGTAATAATTTTAAATGACATTTTGAAACATTCCATGGAAATGTATTTGAAACGTAATATGGGGACTCCAATGAAGAATATGCTTTTAATACATTACAGATTATATGTGATCATCAGTTTAAGACTTCCCCTCAACAAGCAAGATAATTCAAGTAGACATCTAGTCTGTCTATACAGTTTGCGTTGCCATCCTTTCAAATGCAAACTCTGATGTTTCTTCATGGCTGGAGAAATGCAGAGAAGGTATGGTTTTAATTTTTCAAACTCCTTTGCAAATAAGCTTAAACATTTTACAGTTAAAAGGACAGAATTTACATTTGCTGTGTCTGGTCAGTTTTAAAAATGGTATCTGTTATGAATCATGTTCACTTTTAAAGTTCATTTAACTTGGCTTATGGTTTACTTTGAAAAAAATGTTATGCATCATTTGGAGCTGCACTCCTAGCCACTATTAGCAATAATAAAGGCGTGCAGGTTTCCATCTGATGGCCCTTGTATAAACTTGGATTTCCATAGGAAAAAACAAACAGGATCCACACAGACGGTAATAAATCCCACAGGCTTATGCCGTTACCGATGCCAGGAGTTTTAATCAAGGTACAGCCATTACGGGTCTTTCTGCCGCCATAATGGGATGCCTGTGTGGATGGTACTAGGGAGAAAAAACAGTAATCCCATTAACCAGAAATGCAGTGGGATTTTTTACTTTTAATCCTAACGAGGAAACATGCCTTTATGGTATGATGAAGTCACGGAGTAACTTTAGCGGGACTTCAGGACTCTCAGCATCTTCTGGTCCTGAGCTTTTTAGGCTATTCTCAATTTTGCAGCTGCTATGCTATTCACTCAGGTTACCTAAAATGGTCAGGCAAGAGAATCATATCCAGAATGAGAAGAAATGCAATATTGTAAGATAATTTGCTTTCAAGATGGTTCAAGCTTCTTCAATTAACAGAGAAGCTTCACATGGTGGTGTCACCACACCACATCCCTTTTTCTTTCCCTGAAGGTTATCCCAAATGGCAATGCTTCCCATCAGGCTGAATCACCTATTTATTTTTGAGACCTCTGTGCTACTCTACCCAGACCATGCCAATGTTGCCCCCCAGAAATCTTCCCCACCACTTTTTTTTTTTTTAACAAACAATAATACAAAAGCAAGTGGACTTGCTGACCATGCCAAAGGAGGCAAAGAAACCATAGAATGAGCACCTCCAGTGCACTGACAAACACAAAATCAGCCTCTGAAGAAGGCAGATGTAGAAGACAAGAAACAGAGGGATCCAGACCTTCATCTTACAGCTCCAATTAATGTCTTTTTTCCCCTCACCATTATGTATTCCAAAAGAAGAAGAAAAGAAAAACACCCACACATTAGACCACAAACCCTTGTAACGATGCAAGCACTTGCCTTCCATTCAGCCATGTTCACTGACATCTTTGACAGAAGAAAACCCGTTTTCTTACAATCACATCTGTCTCATAAATAAAAAAGTGTCCTTTCAAAGCCACCACATGAAATCTAAACATGGATGTAATGAATAGCAAAAATCACTTTTGAACACGGCAGCTTATAACCTCAAAGAACAAACTATGTTTTCCTGATGCTTTTCTGATGCCCAATTTGATATGGTCTGCAGAGCAGTTTTTTCTGGCTACTATTATGTTCCCAGGCTCTGTTCTTCTATCTCCTGTCCATCACTGATGGATAGAGACCTTTCCCTCACAGAAAAACATGTAAGATTGCCCTGCCCTCCCCAGTCTCCGCAGAAGAAAATGTACCACTCTTTAGAGCTCTCAACATGCACATTTTCCTGTTAACTGAGCAGCTGTTTAGTCTAGTTAAATAAGTCAAATCCTCCAAACCTAGTCCAGTAAACAGTTCGGTTAGGCAGCAAAGCAGATGGTAAAAAAAGATCGCCTAAAAATGTCAGTGGAAATCACATCGCTGACACAGTGAGTAGCCATGAAAGCCCATGGTCTACTTCACAGTCCCTCTGCTTCAGGAAGTCTCATAAGACACCAGGTTCCTTCAAGCCAACATGACTGACCCTACAATGGTCAACCAGGTCTTGCAACAGAATGAAAAGACTCATCTCTATGGTCCCATGAAGAGCATCAGCACAGTTTAATAACCACAAAAAAGTATCCTAAGGTTTGTGACCTACTTGTTAAACTTTCTAGAGGTGTACCACTGAACAGCTCTGTGACAAAAGCCTGAATATTAACCTGCCGGTACCCACTGGGTGGGCGTCTGGTAGCTGCCAACAACTGAGACAGCCACTTGCTGAAGAGCTGCTCTTTGAGTTTCAAGCTGAGTTGCTGCACTAGCTTCTTAATAGTGTCAGTGGTCTCTCAAGCCAAAAATAGACCTAATGAAGCTGCTCCAAGAACAGTCCATCCATAGGTACTCACCTGATTTTATCTTCCGTCCCCTGATTTCATCCCAGTGTCTCAGCTGCATGGCAGTGGCTGCAACTGTTAGATGGTGCTGGCTTGTATGAACCATCCTAGCTTGAGTCCAACACCCAGCCCCGTAATTCCCCAAGCACTCTGGCTTCTAGAAGTTGCACTAAGAAAAAGCTCAGGGGACACACAGCCCAGCTCCACTATGGATATCTGCCCAGATGTTGAGCAGTTATTTGGACAAAAAAAAAACCCACCGCAAAAACCCACCAGGGTTGCATAGGGAGGAGAGTGGGTTAAACCCAACCATGCAGATGTACTTATTTCAAGAGTTATCACTCAGCAAGTCTGAGCACTAAAGCATAATCAACTAAAAAAAAAAAAAAAAAAAAGAGTAAAAAGAAAACCTCAACTCCACAGATGATCAGTGCTAAAGTGTGAACTATTTCTCTGGTGCCACAATGGTATTTAACAGCAGCACAAATGTTTACCTCAATATTGCCTTTAAAACCAAAGGTATTTATGCGCTCCGGAAAACAAACCAGGGGACAGGCAATGCAATTAGCTTCATTTACCATGTGCGGCAAGGAAGCTTGCCAGGCCTGCCTGAGAAATCCAGCGCTTTAATGGGAATGACCAGCAGCCACCTAATAGAGAAGTAGGTGAGTAATGGCTAATGAATAATCTATTCCATGCATTTAGGACTTCTTTCCATTTCAAAACTGTCTATGAACACATTACATGCTGTCAAATAACTTCTAGAGTAGTTTCTTGAAAGCTTTCACATTCAAAAATACATTAGTCAGACGTGCATAATACTTGGAATTCTGTACATGTACCACGCAAAAAACAGTAAGTTCAAAATTTTCACAGAAACAAAAAGTTGAATTATTTTGTGAAAGTTTCCTATTTTGTTGAATGTTCACACCTCCTTGGCTAGGCTATTCTCAGAAAGCAAACAGAGTAGCCAGGGGTTCCCATAACAAAAGATCTACTGAGTACGTGTTATGTGCCCATTTCCCTCTATCAGTCTGGAGACAACTCCAGCTCACTGTTTGCCCCATCTAGAAACTGCCTCTGTTGTTGGGACGAGTGCTGCTGGGGGAATTCTCGGGCAGCAGGAGAAGAACCACCCAGTGCTGCCTCTGCCCCAGCTGCTGACTTGGTGCTCACCCTCTTGGGCAAGCCAAAAGGGACGTCGCTCTGAGGAGCCTCATCTCTTCAACAAGAAAGAGCGTTTACTTTGGAGCAACGGAGAGTGAGCTCACCCAGGCTCACGGTGATGCTGTCAGCAGTCATGGTGACTGCATTCCCGTCCCTCATTGAGAAGGAACGGGTCGGTGATTTGAGTACCAGCGTTGACACACAGGAAGCGGGTTGGTACTAAGCGAGTCTAACGGAGGGCTACAAGCAGCTCTCTGCAAGTAGCACCTTGGAGAAAGAGAGAGCAACAGTCAGATAGGGATCGCCTTGATAGTGGTGCCCCAAATGTAATCCCAACCGGACAAGCATAACCCCAAGATGTTTGTAGAGAGTGCTGCATGCTGAAAGTTTAGCTGAACTGAGGTGGACAGTATATATTTAACGTATCAAACAACAAAACTAAAGATGTTCCTTGCATGCACCTGACATACCATATAGACTTTGGCTATGAAAATGGAGACTTAATACTCCAACTCCATACGCATTTTCAACACACACATTCTAAACTGCAGCTCTTACCCTCTCCAATTCCCTGTTTATGTCAATATATAAGTAGAAGTAAAAGCAAGTCATAATGAAATCAAAATAAATACAGCAAATTTGAGCCACCAGAAATGTACACGCTTAAAAAGACTACTGAAATGTAGAGTTTATCACAGATGGGCCCCTGGGACTTGCAATCCATTGTTGAAAGTGGGGTCAAATGCAGCACAATTCAGGCCGTCAGCAGAGGTGTCATGTCAAGATCTGACAAGCTTTTCCCACCCACTGCAACACCAGTCCACTTCACAGCGAGGATAACCCAGACCACGAGCTAGCAAGTAGGTGATTTGACGATGAGAGAGCTAAGTTGCACTTCACCCCATATATGTCCTTTGTTGCCAACAGAAGAACTGCCAGTGGTGTTCAAAACGCATTCAGGAATTCGATGAACACGTGCAACGCGGGACATGCAAGATACTCCTACACTCTAAATCCCAGGCAGTGCTACCAGACTCCTCTTTTGGTTAAAGAGCAGATTTGGGTTCCTCACTCTGTAGCACGTGGATAGGTCATTTAGCCCCACTTGGCCTCAGGCTCCCTTCTTATGAAATGGCATTAATGTTTCCATATCACTCATGTTTATTAGGGCCTTCACAATTTGCAGTGATGAGCATCATGGAATGCCTATAATAACAAGTAGCTTACGTAGCTGACTTGCTGCAAACACAGATTAGATGTTTAATGCCGTCTGAGGTGCATTCACCTCACTGAACTGGAATGAAGACCTTCCCATGTCAGTTTATATCGCATCGTTACCTACACACACAATAAGTAACAACTATGTTAAATTCCTAACAAGTTGTTACTGGAGCATTCTAGAAACAGTAAGAGCAAAAAGCTGCAGAGGCAGATTTTAGTCAAATTACACACATCCAGTGTCCAGCTGGTCTGTTTCCCAAAATAAAGGCTAAAAAGACCAAGTACACTTAATGGATATTTACACATTTTCTATTTCTAAAAGCTTTCAGGACCGACCTCAAGAAAAGTCACTTTCTTGGGAACAGTGCTTGTATCAGTACAGAAAGTTAAACTCATTGTTACTGAGATAAAAACATTGAATAAATTCATTGGTAATGGTCATATTTCACTATAATAAAGAGCTCCTATCCACATGAAGCCTACCTAAAGGACACAAGCAGTTGTTTCACAAACACTGGAGGTAATGTCTGCAGACAAGCTCTTTCCTGTCTGGGTTCTCTGGTGCCAACCAGGGAGTATATTCACGTTATAGTGCTCCTTTCATTGGGGTGCTTAATAAAATTTCTCTCCTCTGTTCTAGCACTTGCTGAAGCGGGGAGGGATATACGTATATAAAGGCTTCATGTGAAACTAGGTAAATACAGCAATGTTGTGCCATGTGTGCTGTACGCATAATGTTTGCTGCGTGATACTGTCCAGTGATAATTTTTTCATAATTAATTGTATCAAACGCAACCCTGGCGAAGATGCTGAAGTTGCATGACTGTGAGTATTAATCTAGTATTAAAAGGACCCCAATTGTCATAGTGGTTTCAAAATCACAGAATCATAAGGCAAGAGATTGCTTAGTCTATCCAGAGGATTAGCTCTCCTGCGTCGTTCTCGATAGACATGTGTCTAACTCCTCTAATAGTAGACATTCCCAACTCATCCAAACACACTTAATGATTTCAACAAACACACTATTTAGGGAAGATAAACCTTCTTTTCTGCAGCAACTCAAGACCACTATAGCGCATCATGTCTGTTATAGATATGGAAAAAAAGTTATTCTCTTCCTCCTTGCCTTCTAGATGCTTCACGTTGCCGTTTTCCCTTAAGTATTTTCTTCTTTAAGCAAACTCTGCTCTCTCCTTGAACTTCAAATTTCTAGACTGCTAATCACTTCCACTGATGCCCTTTGGCCTCGACACTTTTACTGAGGCTTGGTATCCCAAACTGGTCATGATATTCCAGTTAAGGCCTTTGCCTTTCAACAGCCAAGTAGAGAGGAAAGATGGTATCCTACGTCTCACTGGCCGTATTTCTGCTGATACTTTTTTTCTGCAGTGTTTGTACTTTCACAACAATGAGACATTGCTAATTCACATTCAGCCCCAGTAAATCATAAGTCATCTTGTGCAGACTGTGGCTCAGCCCGTTGATTACCATGAGACATTCAAATTTTTTTCTCTATTCAGTAGAGACAAAATAACCAAAACCCGTCTCCTATTTGTCAAGGAAATTTCAAATCCCGAGCTTGTCCTCCAACATACTTGCAGATCTCCAATTTTTTTTTTTTTCAAATCTTTTTTTTTTTTTTTTTTTCCAAATTTTCAAACAAAGTTGTGATGAACAAACCAACTTCACATGGCCCGCTCAGTATGCCCTCCCACTCTGATAGGGAACTAATAATACCTGCTCTCTGAAACTGGGTTTACAAAAAGTTTTCACCCCTCCCAGAGTATTTTCTATACATTTAATGGCTTGTGAAGATAGCACGTGAAATTATCTCAAAAACCTTACTAAGACAAAACACATGACATCAACTGTAGGTTCAAAAACATTTAGTTAAAATGTTCTTCTCTGCAACAAAGACACCAGCTAAGCAAGAACTGAAAACTACTCAACAGTGTTGGCTGCAAAGCTAAACTCAGGCACTGCATTGGGCTCGGGATTTACTTATCCAACTCAGGTATGAAGAGAAGTTTGTTTTCCCCAAAGCTTGTCTATTCTTTTCCCCCCAAAATATTTATGATTTAATCTGCTAAAAGAGACCATCACAGCTCCTCTCCCTTTGGCACCAGCCTAGGCTCCAGTACAAGATGCAGAACTCTTGAATCATTCCCACTTTACTTGGCTTGCATTTTCCCTTCTGACCAAGAGAGACCACAGGACTTTTACGACTCTGCAGCCTATTCCTAGGATCCCACTTTGGAGTATAACAGCATTACAACGTTCCAGGCCATATTACATCTAACTCACACCGCTGAGATCACGTTAGTGTGTTACATTTTGTTCTCAGGTCCCAAAGATATGCAAAAATACTCATTCCACTCTCCCTTTTCAGGCAAAACATGCCTCTTGTAAGAAACTAACATCATTTTGCACCTGTCCAAACTGTTTACTAAACTTTTTATTAAACTCTTACTAAACCTTTTACTAATCATCGAACTGCTGCATAAAGCAGAGACAGAGATTAATTTCACAGTACTCTGAATAACGTTTCAGCTGAAATGTGTATAAGGTAATGTATGTCAGCATTGCAATGAGGAGAGAGTTCTTCAAGGAAATCCAAGAGAGGAAAGTTCCATTTTCTTAAAAAGAAGCCATAATAAAACTGGATTATGAGCGATTCAAAGATGATCCGTAAAAGTACATCACTGGCAATCAAATAGGACACAGGAAAAACCCCACATTTTTCAGGTTTTCCTTCTCCCACGTGGCTGAAAAAGGTTTTAATTCAAGTTTTTTTCACTTTTCTGCTTGACATTTTACTAGACTTTGCAGTCTAGTAAAAACCTCTACTAGAGGACATAAAAATTTTGTCTGGTGATTAAATGCTCATCTTGCAGAAGCTGGTTAGTGAAGATTTTGTGTGTGTACACACAGATAAAAAATTAAAATGTTTTCCTTAAAGTTTCCTTTTCTTTTAGAACTTCCAGAAATTTAATATCTCTTTAGAGAAAAACTCCCTCGAAACTTCCACTTTTGGAAGAAGCAGAAACATCTTGCTATGGTACAAACATAACATATTGCTTCCTTATGTATTTGTTGAAATATATTACTTTAGAGTTCATTAGTACAAGGATGTTATATTTTGTGGTTGGCAAATCACATCTTTTTGTCATCCAGTTCTTGGCAATCAGCAACAGTCATGAAAGATAAATCATTGGGGGGGGGGAAGTTCTTGGTCCCTCAGATTTCCCAATATAAGTCATGTATCTTCATTTAGGCACTTTAAGAAATCTCTGTTTCAAGATACAGAGCCAAATAACATGTGGGATGGCTCCTCATCTGTCACAGGGCAAGCACAAAAACCGGTCCAGGGTGTTAGAGTATCAGAAAGAAGACACCATCTATATTGTGTTACTCTTTACCGCAGCTCGGCAGTTTTCTCACTTTTACCCTTCCTATTGTCACCCCCATTCCACCGGGGGAGGGGTGAGCGAGCAGCTCTGCGCTGCTGAGCTGCCCACTGGGGCTAAACCACAACAACTGCAGATAAATATTACAGTACAAATACAAATACTGTACCAATTTGACAGTCAAGTAGCATCAGCCAGCTGTAGCACATAGGAAAAAAGGAAAGAACTCAGGAATACTATCCGAAAACTGATTTGCCTGTCACTCCCGCCTGTTTTATATCAGCGCATCTCCAAATTCTCCAATAAATTTAATCCTGTATTAAAATGTACATAAGTCTTTTCAATAATATTTTATTAGGGATTTTATCCAATACAAGAAAAATTAAAATCTAAGTCTTTGTTCCTTTTATAGTCCTCCATGGTCTATGAATGAATCGTAGTGAAATGCAAACCCCCCAAAAACACCGAATTGTTGGTGTGCTTTGTATAGGATAGAAAATGGGACACAGTGGAAGTTTTGCAGTGTTGCGCAGGGACCAACTTCTGCGTTTATTCAGAGCCTCAGCGAAGGACCACAGGGAAAAGAAATCTGACCACTTTCCTTGCAGGTATCCACAGGGCGAGGAGCGACAACCATAGGAAAAATGCTACCAGTGAAAAAGCAGATATCCTGACAGGGAAAAGAGATGAGAATAGAACTAGCTGTTCTGTAAGATCCCAGAGAGTGTACAAGACTTCTGAGACTTAGCCTGATTTCATTAGTCTTCTGGATAAAGAATTGGGAGCAAAATAATGGAAGGGAGTCTAGACAAAGACAGGGTGAATAAGCAGGAGGGCCTTTGGGGTGGTAGTTGTTAAGACTTGGTCCAAAAGTACTACTAGAAGTTCTCCTGAGAAATGGCCAGTGCTTTCTTACCGTGAAAGAAAAGAGCTAAAGAGGCACATAGCACACAAGGAGGTCCTAGCATGGACCTCAGGGGTTCGCAGTGCTGCTCATTTCACCTACAGTGTTAGGTTTGGAGATCCTAGAAGCAGTGGAGTGGACTGCATCCCACACAAGACAAATCACTTTAAAGGTTAGAGACAGTGTTGGCACCTCATAATGCCAGAAGATTTTGACCACCACTGTTGAAAATGTGGTTATTCTATTATTCTTAGGATGTCCCTATGCCTTAGTCACTCTCTTCCGCATCAGGTCTAATAGTCCACCATTATCTTTGATCACAGAGGTAGGACATGAATGCATCCCACTCAAAAGGTCTGCATTCCCCAATGCCTAGCTAGCAAAATAAGGTGAAACCCTAACACCGTGCATCTAATAGCTCCTGTGTCAGTACCTCTTCTCATAGGAGCTGGCAAGATAGTTTCAGGTTCAGTTAACCCAGTTCACAAAATAAAATTAGTGTTTCAACATGAGGAAAGTCCTACTCTGTTTCTTAATCTGGTGGTCAAAGTTAACCAAACTATCCATGGCTTGAACTGTTCCACAGCTCCATATTTCACAAATGCAGCAGTTAAAAAGAGTAAAATTCCCTGAGCTTCAACAGCAGTTAAGACACCATAACAAAGCAACTCTTCACAGGCAATAAGGCAGACAGGCTCTGAAGAAATTTCTACTACAGCTTTTCCCTCTCCTGCTTTTCTTGTTTTACAAACTATTGGAAACCTCATTGACCTTGAGAGTTCATTTTTGTTAGTCAGTCTACAACGCTGCCACGTCGGGTGTCCATCCATAACATGGAACAACCGGGTTTCTGCTCACAGAATGCTGTGTCACCCTCAAGGAGAGGGAAGCATAAATACCTCGCTGGACTGGAGCATAGTGACTTGTCCAGAACATTTCCTCAGCTTTAAAACTCGTTGTACAAGGTATATTTTGCTCTTATATAATTGTCTTGGTAAACTCTTAGAAAATGTAAAGCTGAGCCAGACTGCAGACTGTTAAGTGTCACATGAAACATGGTCTGCTTGCAAGCTAAATGATGTTTACCTCATCATTCTATTTAATAATAGAGCCATTACGTAATTTGAATTCCTACAACAAACACCAAATGTAAAAGAATTCCTCAGGTTGGCTGTCGCTGAAATCTGCTGTTAATACGATATACAGTTATATATAAGATCCTTGTAATTACAGAAGAATCAAATGGCTTACTCATTATGGAAATTCTGAAAATTGTGGCATTAAATCCGAATGAAGCAGCTCATCTCAAAACAATGAAAAACCTTTAAAATAAGATTTGAGTAAATACTCAAATATACTCAAATAACCCTCATCTTGGGTTACATAGGGATGAAATAAAAATTGAGATTTTGCAATTTGTGATGAGAAAAAATATCACAAAATGCTAAAAACCAAAGTGTTCACCCACCCACTTAACCATATATGCAAATATTTTCCTCCTGAAATGAGAATTGGACATTGTGCTATCACAGAATTTCCCATAGTGCTCTGAAAACACAAAGTCAGTGTGGAACACCTGCCAACATTACAGATGATCAAAGTCACTGGGTGCTCTGTCAACACACAGTTATTTCATTATGTAGAAGTTATTACAGTTTGATCCAAACCCACTGAACTCAAAAGAAGCTTTTTATTAATGGCAATGCTTCCTTTTATTAAAACAGAGGTTTTGGACAAGATTTCAAATAAAACACAGTTATCCTGCTGCTGCGTTCAGATCAGGAATCATCTGTAGAGTCTTGATGGATCATAGCCCCTTTTTTACACAGATCGAAAGGGAATTCATCAAGACCTAAACATTTTGAAGTTTTAATGCTATGGGCCAAAATATTTTTTATAATTTGTCTAAGGCATGGTATTCCTTTTAATTGAGTTCCAGGAAGAAAACCTGACTCCTTTAGCTCTCACAGACACATATGAAAAGTATATGCTTCTTCAGCATTAACATAAAAATAGTAATAAGCAAAATTAAACAATCTACAATCATTAGCCTGTACTAGGACAATTTACTCATAGCTTGGCAGATCTTCCTTACCATCACACAAAAAGCTGTCTTTTAGTAGTCTCTACAAATGAATGCCATGTGCTTCTATTGTATAGCCTTTTCTGTCCGTTGGCTCCACCTTATAATGAACCTGCTGCTTCTGCTTAATTCAATGTATGTCAGTTTTCCACTTACTTCAACAGAAAATCTATTGTTCAGAGCTAAAGATAATACGGATTGCTGTTATATAAGATATAGTAAAAGGAATAATTGGGTAAGAGGAGCAGATGAATGAGTAAGCTCCGGTTCAGACACAAAAATCTGGATAATCAGTAGTGATGGGAAGCAAATGCAAAAAAAAGAACACGGCAGTTAAATTGAGTTTACTAAAATACAATGTTTTTAAAAATTACTTGAATATGGCAGGAGCTTTTCTAAATTTACCGAAGTGTCACAGTTAATTTTCTTGTGGAATTCTTATCGGGTTTTTTTTAGTCAGCCCTCAGTATAAGCTAACAAGCTTTAGGCCTTCTCTCTGCATCTCATATTTTTTAAGGGTATGTGAGTTCATTGCATTTGCAAGCAAAATCTAAATAGTTACCAAAAAAACTCAAGCCAAAAATAAGAGCTGGGAAGAAAAGAAGCTGTGGATCATCAGTGTTGTTGCTTAGTCATCATTTCCCTCCACCTCATTAGCAAGCAAAGATGCGGCACTGGAAGGCACGCGCACACGCACACAAAGACTCTCCATCCTTCTTCCACAGTGCGGGAAAATGTAGGCACACTCGAGGGTGCACTGGCAATCTGGGCAGAATGCTCAGTTATTCCCGCTCACAAGCAGGGCTGTGTTTCATGCAAAGCCACCACACGGGGAGCACTCTTTCCGAGAAGACAGCATGCTCCCACAGCTAAGGATCAGTCAATGAAGCCTGGAGAAACACTGGAGAAGGGCTGCAAAAGCATATGCAGCTATGGAGAGGTTCCACACTGAATGTCTGCAGGTTTATGCCCATATACAGATCTGTTCTATTTCTTTCATAGAATCACAGTATGGTTCGGGTTGAAAGGGACCTTAAAAATCATCTAGTCCAACCCCACTGCCATGGGCAGAGACACCTCCCACCAGCCCAGGTTGCTCAAAGCTCCGTCCAACCCGGCCTTGAACACTTCCAGGAATGGGGCCTCCACAACTTCACTGGGCAACCTGTTCCAGTGTCTCACCACCCTCACAGTAAAGAATTTCTTCCTAATATCTGTTCTAAATCCCCCCTCTTTGCCCTCTCAGCAACTCTCATCCCCATCAAAGTCCAGACAAGCACAGGCTCAGACCATTAATTTTCACAATATTTCCATTTTATAAGTAAGGAACCAATCCTAAAAGCTTTGTTCAAACTAAGTATCAACTTGAAAATCAACTTATTCTGACCTATCTTCAGCTGTTTCATTTAGAAATCAAGGGCGGTTGCTGCCAGATCTTCATCTGGTACCAAACCAGCACAGTTCAGTTGGCCTTCTGACACCTTCCATGAATCGGACGTGCAAAGTGGAGGCTGCCCTCTCACAATGTTTGTATTCTTCTGTTCTTACATTGTATTCTCCCATTCTTAGTATGCAATGAGATATGCTTTAACCATTCTGTTTTATTAAAAAAATATCTAACCAAAACACAGGCCAAAACCCAACAGGTGTCCAGCTTCTGCAAATCTTGAAGTCCAATATTAGCCGAAGTCTAATTTATTTTTTTTTTTTTTAATTCAATATTTTCAAAGAGGAAAGACACTACATCTCAGAAAAAAAGTAAAATATATTTTCCAGTCTTTCCGTGGCTTTATTCAACTTCAGGACAATGCTAATCGCAGCTGTTCGGCGTTTCCTTAAGATATTTTCTCTGCAACGTGTTTTTTTGGTTTGGCCTTTGGTTTTTTTCCCCTCTTTCCTTTTCCTTTTGATGTGACAAATCTATATTTTCTAATTATTTATAAATGGAAATTTGGGGTTAAGAATGCAAATTGAAGTTCTACTTTAAAGAGGCAGAGCTTAGGTCAAATATAATAACAATTTCTCATCAGCTATATTTCCTGCTTTTAGAAAAAGGACATACAAAAAGTACCATATTGCCAAATAATACTACAAAAATGGGAGCATACAGGCCAAAGCAAGCACGTGTATATAGATGGGAAGATTAGATGGAGAGAGCAAAACCAAAAATATCCAAAGATACTCCTGTCCAGTAGTCACCCTGTTCCAAAAAGTTAGGCTTGTACTATACAGGAGAAAGTTTAAGGTAAATTATCAGATCAGAGATTTCACTAGGCACATTTCGGATGGGAATTCAGCCCTCTGGATGCTGCTGCAACCTGAGCTGGAGTCTCTTCTTCCCCTGGAAAAGTTATTGCATACGACTTATGCTTACGGTTTAAAGGGAAGACTAAGCGTTCAGATTTACAAGCCAGTGAAACAGTTAAAAACATCAAGATGGTGTCAGACACCACCCCCCCCCCAAAAAAAAAAGCAGATTACAGTAGAACTACAGCAAACAAAAGTTTGCGATGAAAGGATAACATACCATAATAATTCCTCCGCTTCAGCAAAAAAACAGGTACAGACATTCTGCTTGACTCAGAAAGAATACAAATAAGGCAACGATAGACATGTTCCTTGGATATCTGACAGTGTAACACTTCCACTTCCTTCTGTGCTCACAAACATATCACCAAGTAAGGGAGCACATGAAAATGCCTTTTTTATAAAGCTGGATTCTCTTCACTAATACTTATTGCACCATTTTAGAAAGAAAGGCACTTTTCCTCTGTTCAAAAGAAATATCCAACAATTTCCAGTAATGATATCAAAGGCTCATCCCGCAGTTAAAAAAATGGTTCAGAAGCCAGAGCAACACAGACCAAAGTAAGCACGTGTATGTAGATAGAGAGAGCAAACCCAAAAGGTCTGAATTTCTTAATTTCGTAACAGCATAGGCAACTGAGAAAATGTTCTTCTTGAATTCTTTCTTTAAAGCAACACCCTATTTGTTAACAAAATAAAGTATTTTTCTGCAATTCTTTCCTGACTAATACTTCCATCCTGGTCTTGCCTCGTCCAGCACAATCCAATTTATGTGCCACCGCCCTACCCACTTAAAAAGAACTGAAAAATTACATACTTGCACGTCATTTGTTTTACAAAGCTTATTGACCCAAATTTCATCTCTGACTTCATCTGTTTGCTGTGAAATGAGCCTTAAACAATTTTTCTAAGTCTTTATTTCAGTCAACAATGGAAAAACATTGTCTTAACATACCTCAACTGCAGAAACAAAAACATAAGAAAGCACATTTATGAGCAATGCCTGTAGCAACCATCCCTCTGACCCACCTCTTGATCTATATTGTTTCCTGAACAGAGCAGCAGTCAGGTGGCAAATATCAGGTCCTGACACAACTATCTTTTCCTCAACTCTGACGACTTAAAAACGAACACCGGAACAAAATTAGTCCAACCTTTGATCAAAGAAGGTGGATACAGAAGACATTCAAGCTCTCAACTTAGCTGTTAGTTAGCCAATGATGTTAGTAACGTACCATAGGGACTTGTGATAAAGAAAAAAGGACAGACAGAAAATAAGTTCATTTACAAGTTTTAAATAACAGTATATTGTTATTGTGTCACCATTTCTCCACTTCAAAAATTTCAGTTTGTTTTTGGTTTTGTTTTTTTTTTTTTTTAATCAAAGTGTTGGAAAGTGTAATCAAATGCTGTTAGAACTGGTCAAAAATTACATGGCTGGGTACTATTCTACGTGCTATGCAAAATCAGTTAAACCAAGTGTCGTGGTTTGGCCTCAGCCAGCAACAAAGAACCACGCAGCCGCTCGCTCGACTCCCACAGCCGTGGGAAAAATCAGCAGAAAAGGGCAAAACTCGTGGGTTGAAATATTATAATTTAACAGAACAGACAAAGGGAAGAAGAAAGAAAAACAATAACACCGGCAAAGGAGTAGAAGAACGCGATTACAGTACCGCCACGCAGCGCGCCGACCGGACCTGCCCCACCGCAGCCCGCCCCCGAGTGGCGACTGACTGCCTCTGCCCGGCTAGCTCCTCTTATAGCTGGGCATGGGTCACGTGGTATGGAATACGTGCCTCCCCTGCCGGCTCCTTGGGGAAATTAACCCCATCCTTGCCGGAACCAGGACACCAAGATTACAGGGAATTCAGATCACTGCAACCTTTGCCCCATGCAGGACTAGATGCAGGTTTCACTTATCACCGGGGCAAATAAAAAGAATACAATACAGAGAAACACTGAAGGGTTAAGCAGGTCTCATTTTTGCATTGAAAATGCATAACATTCCCATTTTCTGTCTTCCCTTTAACCTTTAGAATTTGTCTTCTTTTAAACAGGTTGCTCAGTAATCACATGTTGATGGATGTCAACTACTGCAGTTTTGTTCAAAACCATGAGCCAGATTTTTTCACAAGTCATCCATTTACTACTGACTTCAGGGAAGATATGTGAATTTGGCATCAACAGAAGGGCTGATGTAAGGGCTCCTATAGGCACTATGGTCTTTATGTGAGCATATGTGAACACACGGGCACTCAAAAACTGTCAAAACAAGTGTTACTTAATGATAGGCTCCTAACATAACATTTAGATGCCTAATTAAGACTCCTTAATTACAAAAGCACTCAGCAGCCAGCAGTCTCTACGTCGCCTGAAGTTCAACTTCATACTCCTATTTTTAATATGAATTCAGCCACACACAGTCTGATTGCGCTGAGAGGTACAAAAAATTTTTTTAATGAGAGGGTTGGAAGGATGTTGTAATTAATCACAAGCCCTGTGCCAGGGAGAAGGTGCTACCATGAAGTCCCTGGGGCAGCCGGGAGGCAGAGCGTCAGCCAGGGAACTGCTGAACTCCAGAGCTTGCCTAACCCAAAGACTATATGTGAGTAAGCACAGAAACAAAACCACCCAAGGAATTATGGATCTGAAAGTCATCTCACAACTCTTAGAATTTATTTCAGGTCTCCTTCATAAGTGGGATATGAATCCATTTTCTTTTTAAAAATTCCTCCCCTGATAGCATATAATTTTTCTCTTAAAAGATACAAACAAAACCCAAACCAGAAAAAAAAAACCATAATGTGCTACTTAACATCATGTGACAAGAAGAGTCTTAAGACCACAGGACCTATTTCCTCCCTGTCAGGAATTTGTGGGTACTGTCTGTCCTGCTCAATTTTACTGAGCATTACACCATTCCAAACACTGTTTTTTTGAATCACTTAATGGATTAAAATCTGTCAGCCTTTAGCCAAAAAAAAAAAAAAAAAAGGAAAAAAGAAGAAAAATAAAAGAAAAGAAAAAAGTGCCAAGTGACACATTAGCAGCACTATATTGTTGCTAAGTACTTACAGCAGGTTCACCTTGACAGCCTGTCACAACATAATGGGATGTTCTGTCACAGATGAATCACCTAACACCCTTCCTACAAAGGAGAAGCACTGAATTCGAAGTAACATGACAAGCCATGATTTGCCTCAATCCTCCAAAACATGCTAAGGTGGAATGCAGAAGAGAAAGCCAAGAAGGAAGAGATGAAAGTTTAAGGCAACAGCGCAGCGTTTCAAGACAGCACGTGTTTTTCTCTACTGTGCTTGATGGACGTGGCATGACTAAATGGCTAAATATGAGGTTAATTAAAAACAAACAGTTCGTTTTTAAAAAGTGTATTATTGACCAAAAACATTATTTTCTCAGGAGCTCGTTACATGAGAATTATTGACTTGATTGAGCATTATTAGCATGTCAATCACTTCCAGGCTATTTTTATAACCTTGTGCATGTTGTTTTATTGCAACATATACAGATAGAAAAGTAGATACACACAGTAAAGAGCACTGGAATTCATAATCTCTACCAACAATATCTGTTTTGTAGTGTCTGGGGCCACGCGGAGGCTATAGGAGGGCTTTTTACACTGCAACAAACATGGGAATTGGATAATCATCTCTTTTAGCATTGTTGGTTTGCTCCTCTGACCCTCTATAGCCAGGACTATTCAGTCCCCAAGACCAAAGGTGGTCTCTCAAGATATGCTCATTGCCACAGCTGGATGGCCCAATATTAAATTTACACAGAGCATGCAAATCAAAGTGACTGTATATTATGTAGAGGCATATAAAGGGACTGAAAGGGTTTGCTTAGCCAACTCTGTACGTACACAAGAATTGCTGTTTAGGCTTGATGGAGGAGAAATAATTATGTTTATAATTCAACTTAGCTTTTTGAAGAGAGCCAGTGACAGTCCTGATGCCTAGCCTATCCACAGAATTACAACAACAAAAATAGTAGCAGTTACAAAGCAAGTTTCTTCATTCAGTTGCCACAGGGGTATATCATAGAATCATAGAATCACAGAATTGTCTAGGTTGGAAGAGACCTTGAAGATCATCAGTCCAACCATCAACCTAACACTGCCAAGTCCACCACTGAACCGTGTCCCTCAGCATCACTTCCACCCGTCCTTTAAATCCCTCCAGGGATGGCAACTCCACCACCTCCCTGTTCCAATGGCTGACAACCCTTTCTGTGAAGAAATTTTTCCTAATATCCGTCCTAAACCTACCCTGGTGCAACTTGAGGCCATTTCCTCTTGTTCTATAACTTGTTACTAGCAAGAAGAGGTTGACCCCCACCTCTCTACAACCTCTTTTCAGGTAGCTGTAGAGAGCAATAAGGTCTCCCCTGAGCCTCCTTTTCTCCAGGCATTGACAAACTCCTGCACCCTTTGGCTCTCCTGTTATAAACCAAGAGGTAAAGGGGCTGATTACTGACAAGAACAAGGCTGAAACAATGCTGTATAAAGAAATCTCATTAGGGACCACAGCTATTCCCATTATCTGGCTAGGTCAAATACATCGAGTATACCTTCGCCCAAATAGCCTGTTTTCTGTGTTTGATACAAATTAATGCCGATAATGGTGACACTGTACAAAACACAGACTTTAATTATGTGTTATCTGGAAGTCAAGAAGGTAGCAAATGTCTGCATCACAGGACAAACCCTGGCTCAGCTTCCAGGGCTGCCTAAACTTTCTTCCCATGCAAAGGACATTAACAGAGTTGTTCAGGTTTCATTTTTACTGAAGGAAACGAACTGTATTTTACTTGGGGCAGTCAGAAAAATCACTGTCAAAGTCCTGTGGAAAGCTAAAACATTTAAAAGCATAAGCCAACGGTAGACTAAGCCAACAGAAGACTTTTTTGTAAAGCGACACCCATCCATTATAATGCCCGTTGGGCGTTCGCTGGCTCCAGCAAGAAAAGGGAGATGCAAGCAACATGACTGTTTTCAATTTCAACATTTCTTTTTCTTTTGTCTGTCATGAAGAGGAATAAACCGCAGCAAGCTGACAGTTCATTGAAACTCAGCATCACGTGGGATAGTAAATAAAGAAATAAGACAAATCGTTTCCTTTTATGAAAATGTCTAACCAAGAGACTCTGCCAAGCCACCACCGTGGTCGCAAGGCTCTCCTCGCAACCATGAAGTACAACTGTGCTGTGTGATTCCAGTATTCGCTTGTGTCATGAAGCAAAACTTAAACATTCCTTTTATTTTAACTTTTTTTCAGAGCTGGGTACAAACAAGGTTAGATGTGTATTTGAAAACAAAGCTGAAGAAAAAATGATAAGAGGCTCCTCAAAAAGTACTGAAAAATAACACTCTACAAGAAAAAAGTAAAATTAAATTGTTACTTGAAACCTTTACTTCAACAGGTTTATATCAATAAGTCCCTATAAAACCTCTCAACTGAATTGGTTGGAATAGTCAAAATAGAACTATAATCCAATTAACTTTCTTATTTGTATTTTTTGAAAACTTAAGGAACTTTCTACAGATGGGTTCCTGGGCCAGTAGACTGCAGGAGGCTACTTCCACCATAAAACTCAGTAAGTCTTACACTATAAACATGTCAGAACTGCAGGGTTAGGTGACTATTCTTATAAAAAAAAGGGAGAAAGCCTGAACTATTTAAAACACAGTGAGAAAAGGGAAGCCAACTGCAAGCTGTACATCAAATGTAATTTTTACTGAAATAAAATTTTAAAATATGGTTTCTTGTGTTATTCCACAAGCTTTTAACATCACCACATGAGATCCCTGCATTATGTCAGTTCAACAGTTACTATGACAATCAGTTATTACTACAACTATCAGTTCAACAGCTACTACAGGGATGAGCAGAAGACCGAAACCCAAAAAAAGTAAATATCAACATTATATTTTCTTGCATGCGTTTTAGAAAAAGAATAGCATTCAGATGGAATTAAAGAGTGCTCCCAAGATTACAGGCACTTGAGCAATCTCAGATCTAGTTTTAGATTTTCAGTGTACATGGGTTAACAGAAAGATATAAGGCCCCTCCTGCACCCTACATGATTTCATGTAGGGGGTCCTAACCATTTTAAAGGTGAAAGCTGCTCCTTCTTTTCACCAGCTGAGGACAACAAATCCTACAGCCTCTTCAGCGCAAGTCTCTCTCAATCACACTCTATTCTGGAAATGAACAGAAGCAGCAGGACAGGTCAGCACAACAAATAAAAGAAAACCTTTACCTTTCTGTGGTCCCTCAATTAACCAAGAGGAAAAACCATCCTCCAACACAGAATCATCCTCCCATAGTCAGCCATTACCTTTGAGGAGAGGGATCCCTCAGGAACTTCTATCCCTTCTTGCTTTGTCAACGCTAGAAATCAACCACACCTTCAGCAGAATAGCTGTCTATTCTTTCATTACAAAGTGGAGGGAGCTTGGATCCCAAGAATCCCTTGACCAATGCCCTACACAAATGCTCCACGAAGGCGCTCCACAGGACAGTTGCAATGGTTGGTCACATCAGCTCACTTTTGCATGAGACGCCCTTAAGCTTTTTGCATGAGTCCTATTCAATCTTGACCACCGCCATCCTATCCAATCTTGTTAAATTTAATTTGCACACACAGGCATGTCCCATAAGAGCAGATGGCTTTCCAGTGAAATGACAAACATCTTACACAGCACAAGAACAAGCGAATTTAGAAAAGTCAGAAACTATTTTCGGAAAGCAGAAGCAAACTAAATACAGGGTAGCAGCCTCGAACCACAACTTGAAATCCAAAACCCCAGAGGCTGGAGCGTGTAAAATGCAGTGTACCATTGTTCTAAAAAGTACAGCACAGTTACTTGCCTACTGGTGTGTTCGGAGGCTTTAGAGCGGGTGGGAATTAACCTCTGAATGGGAGAAGAAAAAAAATGGTTATTTATCATACAGCCCACAAATATACAATATGAATGAAAACATCAACAGATGATTATGGTAACATGATGCAAGACAAAACAGTGGACAGTCACGTCTACAGACATGCCAAGGGAAATAATGAGATAAAACAAGACCCTTCTGTGGTCCCTCAATTAACCAAGAGGAGAAACCATCCTCCGCATAGAATCATCCTCTTGTAGTCAGCCATTACCTTTGAGGAGAGGGATCCTTTGGGACCTTCCAGTCCTTCTTGCTCCGTCAATGCTGGAAATCAACCACACCTTCAGGAGAAGAACAGACGTCTATTCTTTCGTTACAAAGCAGACCACTCAAAACAATACACTGGTGATTTTGTATGCGAAGGTTGATATTTCCAGCTTTATTCTTTGCAGCTCTGCCTCTATATCTAACCTCAGATCATAAAACGCTGTACATTGATAAAAGCTGTCCTGTCATCACAAACATTTGCTGGTTACGGAGGCTGCAAAGGCCACCACCCTCTAAGGCTCAAGATTTTTTTGCCATCACCATGATCACTACGGAGTTACGCACCCTCCGCCCCATTAAGACCTAGTGCCAGCTTTCTCCATGCTTTTCTCCCCAGCCCTGAGTTCCTGCGCCTGCCTTTGTGGGAAGGATCCTTTGCTCACACAGCTGCACTGGAAGCCACCTCAGAGAGCCAACATTAGCGTCTATGCAAGGGGAAAGGTGGGAACTTGTATCTGGAGGGAATGGAAGACTAGGAAAAGCTCTTTCACTTATTTCAGACTGCAATTCCACAATTACTTTCTACAAAGAAACCATAGGGCTGAGACAGGCCAGATTTTGGGGAAGAGGAGTTGCAGGAACCCCTCTTTGAAACAGCAAAGACTTCTATATAAGGAGGACTCTACTCCTTACAAGACTGTAGAGAGGTCAGAAATGCCTTGACAAGATTTTGCCAGTATTTTTAAAGAACATAACTGATTTTATATGCACATGATTGAATTTACAAAATTACACACGGGATCATTTTTTTCTCTATCCAACCCTTTTTTTGGTTTTCAAACAGCTAGTCTAGGTCCTGTGGAGTTCCTGGAAGCATGTCTGTCCTTAGCACTGGACGTGAAGTTACTCATGTTCTTTCAGATGTCTGGATGGTTCAGCATCGAAGCACGAGACAAGAATTCACTTCCCAGTGTTCGGTTTCTCACAGATGTCTTACACAGGCATGAGAAAGCTCTCTGCACTACTTTGCTTAAATTTCCCATCCAGAAAAAGGAATAAGAAGACCAACACGTTTATACTTCCCCAGATTATTGTGAAGATAAATGCATCAAAGGATGTGAAGTACCTGAATATGGCATAAATGAGCATCACAGAAATACCAGTGATAGGCAGGCATAAAGGAAAGTCCAGGGCATACTTTGATGGACAGATAGACCTCAAAATTTAAACGGCTTCCAGAATACAAGGAGCTCCCGTCACTTTTCAGAAGGCAATCCTTAGATCTCAACAGCTTTTTTACATCACTGTAAGAACTATC
Source organism: Vanellus vanellus (assembly GCF_965231255.1). Lineage (NCBI taxonomy): Eukaryota > Metazoa > Chordata > Aves > Charadriiformes > Charadriidae > Vanellus > Vanellus vanellus. Next base: position 24,812,651 of record NC_138914.1, on the reverse strand, counting down.
AGTACAACTGCCACAGAGAGTAGGTGACACCACATCATCCAGCATCGCCTTTTCCCTCCTCTCGCAGACAGCCACATAAATCCAAAGCAGTTCTGGCAATACTTGACTTTCTTTGCTCAGGTGAAAATGTTTTACCTACATGGTAAATTAAGCTTTAACTGTTTTTACTGATTCTTGCTGAAGTTTTTGTGAAAGTACAGAATTTGGGTGTTCTTAATGTAAGAAAGCATAGTTCCTTAAAGGTTAAGCAGAGAGCTTGTAACAAATGCCAACAGCCCACTTCAAAGAAGCAAACAAACAGAATCCCAGACTGGTGAGGGTTGGAGGGGACCTCTGGAGCTCACCCAGTCAACCCCCTGCCAGGGAAGGGGCACCTACAGCAGGTTGGACAGGACGGCGTCCAGGCGGGTTTTGAAGATCTCCAGACAAGGAGACTCCCCAGCCTCTCTGGGCAGCCTGTGCCAGCGCTCTGCCACCCTCACAGGAAAGAAGTCCCTCCTCAGGTTTAGATGGAACTTCCTATGCTCAAGTTTGTGCCTGTTCCCTCTTGTCCTGTCACTGGGCACCACTGAAAAAAGACTGTTCCCATCCCCCCGGCACCCTCCCTTTAAGTATTTATAAGCATTGATAAGATCCCCCCTCGGTCTTCTCTTCTCCAGACAGAAAAGCCCCAAGTCCCTCAGCCTTTCTTCATAAGAAAGATGTTTCAGTCCCCCAATCATCTAATCCCCTAATCATCTTCGTAGCCCTTTGCTGGACCCTCTCCAGCAGATCCCTGTCTTTCTTGAACTGGGGAGCCCAGAACTGGTCACAGTGCTCCAGATGTGACCTCACCAGGGCAGAGCAGATGGGGAGGATGACCTCCCTCGACCTGCTGGCCACACCCTTCTTGATGCAAACAGCATTGTACTGGCAAATTTTCAGTTTCTGAGACTGATATATTAAAACTGGATTTCTACATTGAAGAGCAAATACAGGAAAGGGAAAAAAAAAAATCTCACTCCATTTAAGACAAAATGCCATTTGTAATGCCAATCAGTGTAAGTACATATGTAAAAAGGACAGAAATAGTATTCAGAGGAAATGCATTGGTGTGTATCTGTTTATGCGCTTATTTTCCTGCTGGGTGTGTACAATTGCTGTAACTGAGTGAATGAAATTAATTTGAGGATAAAATCTCTGCCTTATTTAAAAAAGAATAATAATAAACTGAAGCTCATAACTCTGCGGCCATTTCTAAAGGTATCATTTTTTTCATCATAAGCTTTTCAACAGCTGTGACTCACAAACCATAAACACTTAGTACCAAGAAATTGCAAATGACATATGATTTATGATGCGTTTGTATCTCTCTCTATAAAAACGTTCTTTCTTTACATATAGGTTCAGCGTTGGACACAACACAGCATGCATGATTCTTATATAAAAGGAAATCAGTGATTCAGCTAAGACACCTGGCTACGAACTTCAGTTGACACTGGCAGGTTCTATTTAGCGTGCTAATTAATTTTTTTTATACTGAATTTGAATGATACTGACCTGCCCATACTGTCTCAAGGACAAAGGCTTTGATTTAAACAGCACACGCTTGCTTTTCTCTTCTAATGAGCCACAACATTCCAAGTTTGGGGTGTCTGATCACATTACATTACAGAACTGTTTTCTTATTGGGATCTTTTTAAGCTAATGCATATATTCTCTGTCAACAGTGTTCCACATTTCCCAAAAAGCCAAAAGCAGAGCAAACCTGTTTTGACAGTTTACATCGAAGTTCCTTGGATAACTTCAGATTATTGTTTCCTGTCATCACTGCATGATAGGAGTAAATCCATAATGTTTTACAGACTAGACTGTGATTTCCTGGTAAATAAAAGAAAAAAAAATGCTTAACCACACCACACATGGAAGGTGTAGAAACATCATCGTATGCAGTGCACATAATCCTGCAGACATGCCTTAGGTAACCCTCAACAGTATAAAAGACCACCCTCTCCAGGAGCATAAAATATGCATGACAGGACGTCCAAGGGTAACAAAAATGACAATGATGTAAAGGATCACACACATACAATCTTTTTCATCACATCTAGAAGATTAAACACCAGTTAGGTTCTGGTTTGATTCAGCTCTCATTGGGTTTTTTTGCTGTTGTTGTGCTTTTCTCTCATGGCAACAAGTTCCTCTCCACCATTCACAGCTCGTGAAGGAGTTAAACTTTTTTTTTTATTCTTTTCCCAAGTAATATGAGGTAGTTAGTTTGGGCCATCTACAAGGATCACTTCATTGTAATATAAACAAACACTAAATGTAATGTGTATTTCACAGGCAAATGACCATGTGGGAGGAAAAAAAATTTTTGTTAAAAAAAAAAAAAAGAGAGACTTTTATGTATTGAATAATTTGCTGCAGTTGAAGCATGCACAAGGAAATGATGCATCACATAACGTCATATGAAATTTAAAATCAGATTCTTTCAGGTACTTAAATGTTCACCTAAAACACCTGCAATACAAGTGCTTCTGAAAGTCCAACATGCTAAACTTTATTTTCAATAGGAAAATCTCAAATTATTTGTATGCAACTTGTTATATGTTGCAACATTTTCCTGAAATGGAAGAAAATTTTTAAAAATAACAATGAAACAATCTGCTCCTGACATGTCTTGTTTTCTGAGTTAAAATAAGATAGTCCTTTTTTCCCATTTCAAGGGTAAATCCAGCCAAAAAAAAGGGGAAATTGCTAACCATACTCAGGGAATGAAGGCTTGGCCATCCATTCAACAGTCAAGTGCACACTTAGATAAGCTGAAAACTCCATTCAATCTATTGGTTTTAGTTAGTATAAGAACTTTCATTTATAATATCCATAGGAACTAATTAAGGAAAATATGTGGGTTTTATGTTGATCTCTAGTAGCTGTTGCTCTCACAACTCTTCACCAACACGGCCTCATTGTGAGAATAAAGCCTGAAGGTGCGAATCCTTGACTTCATCCTTCCTATTTACAAGCCAGAAAGCGAGATAATTTTTATTTCTTTTTTTTTTTTTTCAGTTTTTTTTTCAGTTTTTTTAGTTTTTTGAAAGGAAAATCATCACCACAGTACAGAAAAATATTTTAAACAAGCACAAAAATCCCCACACTGAGGGAGGAAAGAATATAATTGAGAATACTAAAAAACCCTGTACACTTATTCTGAATGCTTTTTCAATGTCCAAAACCGTGCTGGAAACCATCGTTGGTTTTGATTTGTGACAGAGAGTCCAGTTAATGAATTGGTGGAACTTAAAATGCCGATGAATGTAATTGGAAGTAGACAACATACAGACAGCACAAAACAGCTAAAGACTCATCCTGGATGCAGAGAAAGCTTGGAACTTCTCACCGCTCGGATGTGCTTAACTAGTAGGAACTTGCACAGCATGGATAAATAAAACCTTACAGTTAAAATTTCTACTTAGGGAGATAAAGACTCACCACAAAAGGCTACTGCAAGTAAGTAAAGAAATTAAAATGTAATAGAAAAATGAGCGACCAAAGAATACTATGACTTAAGATATCAGGAAGCATAGGAAGGCAGTGAGAATTGCCAAAAGGGGAGCGTGAGCTGGCAAACGCGGTTCCTATCGTAAGTGAAAGATGCGTTGCCAGATAAAGCAAAGCCACTTGTAATGGACAGAAGGCAAGTACTGCAGGCAGTCTAGGGAAGACGGTCAGTACACGAAAGTTCCTCTCTGCTATCAATCAGCATAATGGCGTCGAACATGAAGCAGGATGCTTTGTCAGCACAGCGCTATAGAAAAGAGAACTCCATCAAACGGGGGATAAGCCCCAGAAGCCTGAAAAAAAAATTCAAGCTGAGGAGAACCAAACCATTCCCAGCCCAGACTGAAGGAACACTAACTAACAGTAGTGGTTTTGAGTTGGTCTGGGGTTGTTTGGTTTTTGTTTTGTTTTGTTTTGTTTTGTTTTTACATTGAAAGTGATATCAGATATTCAATAGGCAGCAATGTTTTACTGGTTTCAACAGTATTCCCAATTCCACAGCAAGTTATGAAAGTAAATGGAAAGCAGAACAAAATGCAACATAAACAAAAGTTGATCATGATAAAGGCATAAGACAAAAGAATACAGCAGATCCCCACGTTTTATTGTAACTGTAAGAAAACCGCAAGAGACAACTGGAGGGGGAGAAACTTCACAAATTGTGACACAAAATAGCAAACCATTTTCCCTGTCTCCTACAACAGGAAAGAGTACGGGGCATCATATGAAATTAATAAGAAGCAGGTTAAAAACAAAGAGAAGGCAGCAGATCCTTACGCAGTTCATACTGAGCTGCAGAAGAGCTGACCCCGTGATGTTGAGTGCTAAAACCTTGCCTGGATTCAGATTCTTGGAGGACATATTCACCAAAGGGCTATTAAGCAACAAGAAGCCACCTTTGATTCAGAAATTTCCTAGACTGCAGACTACTGCAGCCTAGGAGCATAATTTCATGCCTGACAAGTTCCTGTGCCTCCCTGAAGCATCTGCTATTGACCACCTAAAAAGCAAAGTACTGGGCTAAACGCATCGTCCTAGTAGAGATGGTCTGTTGTGCCTGCACTCTGGAAGAGCTTCCCATGTAACTGATCGGGGAGGAGATTGGAGGACTTGGGGAGTCTTTATCAGTTCCTTTGCCTCGTTAAATTACTAGCTCTAGTCCCTCCAATTCACTTCTGGAGCATTTACACCCAAAGCAAATGCCAAGGAAGAAAAGCGTAAGCCATAGTATAACGATGGAGATGGATAAAAAATTGGTGATCATACATTTAGTTTAAAATTTAGAAAAATATTTCCCAAACCCTCGAGCAATGACTGGAATAAGCTTTCAGTAAAAACAGTTGAACAAACAACTATTTTCAAGATTCGGGTCGGTCATAAAAGAGATCACGTGCCATAGTTTCCTGTAAAAGCAGCGGATTGCACACACCGAGGCAAAAGATCCTTTCAGGTCTGCTAATCCATCCTATGTTCTGGAGCCCATCTTTCATCTCCTCTGATTTAGGAGGAGTTCCAATATTACCTTATGCTCCATGGTGGTGCATAGACCAAGGGCCAAGGAGAAGTAACTGCTACGGCACAGAAATTAAAGCAGAGACGTTGTGGGTTTCAATTTTGAACACACTTGTAGTTGTAAAATGCTCAGAAAAGGCACATCCATTATATTTAGTTGGTACTTTTCTATCCCTCTTGCATTTTGAATGCACATACAACTGCTTGCAAACAACAAATCACATAGATGAGAGCATTAGCTATAAATAAGTGTATCTTTCTTTGGTCTTAAAACCTGAATTCTTTCCAGGGGAAAACTGTAATTAGTATGACATGGGGGCTTTTAGCAGATGTGAAACCGGATAGATTGAGCTCTCATATGAATAGCCTGAAACGAGGTCTGCCTTGCATGGTTTGTAGTAATGGAGAGGAAATTGAGCATTAAATACAAATCAACAATCATTCATTTCACTGCAGCAGTGGAGCAGCAGAGCTGGTGAAGTCACTCTTTTCAGCACCTTGCATCCTGCTGGACTTTATTTACAGCACCGGAGCTCCCATCTTTGGAAACGGCCACCTACAGGGTAACTCAAACAAAGAATGATTAAGAGAGAAAGCAATTTAAGGTTCAATTTTTATACACAAACATCAGAGAAGCGACATTTTCTTTGCTTGCAATTTACGATGGGTCTTTAGATATATTCATTAAGCTATCATTCTAACAGCCTGAAGTGAGGTCAACATGGCATAGCACTGCGAGCCGCAATAACAGCAGATATTAGCTGGATACTTGTACAATATGTGAAGTCAGAAGATTTATTAGTTTTCTAATCCAAAGACTGACCTGAATCTCCATTTAAAAGTTGAATAGGAAGTTGAAAATCCCTCCTAATGTTTTTGAGAGGTGTGAGGAGATGAGGAAAGCACCTGCAATGCATCACTCTGTTTAGATTGCAGCATGAAACACTGGATCTGTTGGCTGCAGTGGTCTCTGCATAGAGGGAACAGACAACAACAATCAAGGAGTTCACTGCTCATTATGTGTGAAGAGAAAAATGGAATGCTATCCCCTGAAACACCAGAACGCTCTCGAGGTCAACAGCTCTAAAAAGCTGCCATAAAAAAAAAAAAAAAGAAAAAAGAGCAAACCTCTGATTTAAGCTTTGAACAGTTCGAGTTCATTCTAATGTTTGGATATAATTCTTTGTACAATTAAAAAAAAAAGTTAATACTTTGCTATTTAACTGGTGTCTGTGATGTACAAATAAGATGCAGAAAAAAGCAATATCTTAACCGTATGTACTATAATTACTTTTCACAGTGTTTTCTGGAGGAAGGACAATGCCACAATAATGCTAGTTTCTGAACAGATTTCTTTCCGCCTGTCAAAAGTTGCACCACCGCCAAGGCCATCATGGCAACAATATCAATATTCAGTCAGTTTGCCTCGGAAGCTGTCAGATGAATCTATGATAACCCCGTCGCCTCCCACGAAATAACCCCAGACATCACCAGCACCACCCCACCCAGAACTGTTTCCTAGAGCCGGATCCATTCTCCGCCCTGACCCACCGGGGCTGGCCACGTGCCGTCCCGTCCGCCCATAAAACACCCTGCCGCTGGTACTGCCACGAGCTGTGTGGCACAAGAAACACCGTAGAAGGTATTTCAAACAAAACCATAGCCTAAAATTCAGCCTGGGAAGAGGGTGACCCCACTCACTCCCTTTTCAGCTAAATAATGTGGGAGGGGAAAGAATGTCATTGTTTTTCCAACGTGATTACAAGTGAACGCAGACCTGAGAAATGCTACGAAACCTCAACCGTGCCGCCTGAGCCACACCGCTGTACACAGGGTTCTAGGAACCTGGAGTTAGCGAACTTGAAAGAAAATCTCCTTTAAACGCGGCTACCTCAGAAAATAAAACATTAAGAGTGTGAGGGCAAACACAGACACTTCTAATGAAAGTTGAAATAAGAATTTGGTAACTCCAAATGAGAAGATTTAGAATCGAAAACAGTATGTAAATCTAAGAAGTATCATTAGGGGTAATAATATTTTCTGATTTCAAATGGTATCCACATTTATTGTACAACTTGCGCATTTAGGTTTATGAATCACAGGACAGGAAATCTAATGACTATTTTTATGTTGCATCCATAAAATATTTATTTTTAAAATAATGAAAATAATAAATGTTATTTTATGAACTCAAAATCAAAATATCTACCTTAGACCCAACAGAGTCTATAAACTTTTTATGTATGATTAAAATGCACGAGTCAAAGAGATGCCTTAAAAAAAAATTTGTCTTCAAGTGATAACTGAAAAAGCAAAACAGTTGCAGAATTTCTAACATTGTGAGCATTATCTACAGATTTTCATCAGATACAGCATACTGCAACTGAGTTGATCATTCTGTTTTTAGCCTAAACTGAGAAAAATCTATGTAATTATCAGCTCAATAATGAGATCATAATTTCATGTTCACTTACAGTCTTCATTGTACATTGATTTTTTACAAATAAAAGCTTAACCTGAGAAGCTTAATTATAACCCTCCACATTCAAATGTCTTTTAAAAAATTCGTGTTTGAAAAGAAGTCTGTGATTCAAGAGGAGACAAAAGGAAATGGAAGACATCTTGCAACTTTTGGCTGAGATTTGACGAAAGTTCCTAAAACCAAGTTTGCTTTTTGTTCATTTAAACAGAGCTTGAAAATACATAGGACTGCATAAGCCCAAGCATTTTAATTCATGTATTAATTGCAGTTGCTGTAAATAAGCATCATTAGTCTGACAGCCATTTAAAGTAGTAGTACATCTTTGTGAATCCCAGGACTGTAAGAAAGACTTCTCTGTTCTCCCTTCACCTGATGAAAAACTGGTAAGCAAACCAAATCAGCCCCCAGATGAACTGATTTTTATTAAAAGGAAATCTTTTTGAATGTTTCTTCCCCAGATAACTAGAGCAACAAGAACTTTTTCAAGCAGAGGCTTTTATGTCTATCCACAAACATTCCTCATGATGTGTTTCCATTTGATGCTTTATTTCAGCCCTTAAAAGGTGATAAAAGTCCAACAAAATGAGAACTACTGCGCAATGGCTAGAACATCCCGAATTTATGAACAATAATTAACCTCAGTCATTATGTTTGCTACCGATGTACCAGAAACTTGGTAACCTCAGGGACTCCATATCTGGTGTGGATGCTGAAGGAGGTCAAGATAATCTCATTCCTGGTTCAGGGAGGGTTTTCTCAAAAGAGGACAAGAGTATGACAGCCCCCTACCCATTCCTCTCTCTGTCCTTGATTTACTGCATGTGAACAACACCTACACACAAATACATGGTCAGGATGCCTAAAAGAAAATTCCAGCACTGCTTATGGTTCACTGTGAAACAGTTCATCAGCAAGCTAAGAGGCAAGTTTAGCAAGACAGCCAAAAAAATCACTTTTATTTTCAAAAACACTGAAAACGTTGGTGCTTCAGCCCCAGCAGAGTGATACCAGGTTATCTGGGCTGGATGGAGGAACTTCAGAGTATTTTGCTGAAAAAAAAAAAAAAAAAAAAAAAATCACAACCAACCCTAAAGACCCGAAATGCTCATTTCATTAGCTATACCTTCTCACTGTAAACTTCCTCATCAATATTAAGTTCTCTAATCATTGAAATGAATGTCATACTCCACAGACCAAGTCAAAATGCCTAATGGGAACAAAATGAAAAAAATATCACAACAACAACAGTAAAAGGAAGCAGCTGACAAGCACAGTAACGCTCCACCACAACGTAGAAAGTTCTCAGCAAGAAGAAATAAACAGGAAAGAGGACATTTAAAAAGAATCCCAACTTCCGCTTTATTGGTACGCTGCCTCAATACTGAGACCTACTTCTGAGAGACTGAGCAGAGGATGCATGACGTGGAGAAGTCAGATAGGGTATGGTTATTCACCGATTCTCATAACACAAGAAACATGGAGAATCCCATTTTTTGGCTAAAAAAGGAGATGTTTTTCTCATTTTAATTACACGTGAATTCATTGCTATGGAATGGGCTTCATCTTTCCGTAACAGTCCACTAAGATCATGGTTACTGTTCAGGATATTAAGGTTGTTTCCAAATCAAGCACACAAAAACATGTAAAAGTCTGCATAAGCTCCAAATTGGCTGAAAATAACCAGTAAACTAAACATTTACTCATCTGATCCAGAAAGGATGCAAATCTATATCCAGTTCCAGATAATGAACTGAAAGAAATCTGTACCGTCCACCCCAGGTAAGACTCTTGTCTATTGTTTCAACACCATGGACACCTGAGACTCAGTCTTATCCTACATTTTCAAACCATTACAAGAGCCATTCTTTACTGGAGGAGGAAACTGAATAAGCAAATCATCAAGAAACATGATTAATAGGTTTTAACTTAGAAATTCACTGAGCCTTCACAAATACAGCAAGTCTACAAAGACATTCCTCATCATCAAACCCAAGGGCAATGATCCTGCTCTGCAAAAATATTACCTGGGAGCCAAGAATCACTTGCACTTCTCCAGTTTTGGGGCTGCTGAGTTCTGATGATAGCTGAATTAATGACAGCCGGGCATTAGTGAGGTCCACGGGCGGCCTTTGCCACGCACCCTTCCCACAGCATGGCCCATCACCATGGCTTGAGGAATGGGTCTGGCAGGGGAGGCAGGACAAGCGGGGGTGTGAAGTGTTGTCAGGAGGATCTACGTCGGCTACGTGTCAGCAAAGGATCACACTGCATGGAGATAAAAGCCAAACACTTTGGTCTTAATGCAGTTTTAACATCACTGGAGGAACAAACAGCAATGAGGATTTGTACCAAGACAGCTGCAAAATACAACCATGGGCTGACTTCTGCGCCAACAAACATACACGTTCCTGACACTGACGACTTAGGAGAGGCTGCGCAAATACTGACAACATCAAAGGCAGAATTAAATGAGCACTGATAAAAGATTGCCAAAACAACATCCAGCTCCCCTGCCCTCCTGTTCAGAATGACAGCCTTTTTGATTTTGGCAACTGCATGTCTTAGCGAAATAGGGCAAGGAGGAGCTCTCATACTTTCAGACTTGGTCTTAACAAGTATTATAAAAGCTGAACCAAAATTTATAAGTGTATTAAAGCTGTTGGGTGTTCAGGATGATAATGGTTAAGAGGATCTCTAATCTGAAAGGTTTCACACTCTGAAAACGATCAGAGTTATTGAAATCAGATGCTTTCAAGAAAAAAATTACAGCCAATTCTTCTAATGTCTTGCTGCAAAGTACTTACATTTTCTTCTTGTAATCGTCTTGCGTTTCTGTTAAGGCAGCACTGATGAATCCCAGTCCTAGATCAGGCAACTCACGCACAGGTCTCTCTATTAGCGTTTATTCAAAAGACAACCCCAGCCCCCAAGGCCTACTTTCAGCAGTAAAAAATGAAAGACGACGAAATGTTTCTGACTTCTGTAAGATTATCAAGACTGCACAGTTTCTTGTAATCATCAGAAGAAATTAACAGGACGAACCCTCAACCAGTTCTGTACACCACTCTTCACCACAGTATGATCTCACCTAATAAAATTAAAATCAGGAACACGTAATGGAAGCAACCAGGTTTTCAGACACATGAAAGTCAACAGGAACCATGTCTGCTTATGCTTAGACTGTCTTTAGTCCATTATGTGTGCTCCACTACGACCGAATAAGAATCCCACTTATTCAGCAGGAGCTGTCGCCAGAAACATAAACATCACACCACCTCGGGACAGGGTCGGACTCTCGACGGCAACACACAGGCATCGGCTGTGGGTTGCTTGGTGGAGCCGAACTATTACGAACAACTGTAAACGCAGACCTGATGGCTTCTCTGCACGATTTTTATATACTCGCTAGTGCAGAAATGCTACTTGGGGAAAAACATTTCTGATTCTTCTTTTTCCTAGACAGATTTAGGAAAAGAAAAAAAAAAATGAAAAAAAAAAAAAAGAAAAAGCAGTGCTCGTTTTGGAATGTGAGCAATAAAGATCATTACCCTCAGTACTGACACCTTGTATAATTTGAAAAATGATGTGACTTTTGGGTAAACATGAACATGCCATAAAGAAAGTGTTCTTACATTAATTAAAAAAATCAAGTCTACAGGCTGGGTAATGAGCCAGAAAAAGGCCTGATTTTTAAAACATGCATTACAAGGCATGAATTATGTCCTTAGCTGTTTGAAGGTATTTATTGCCTGTATTTTTTTTTAAACCCATAGAATCAGAGACTATCTTCAGAAAGCAAGAAAACATGGAATAGATATACTTTACTATATATTTTTAAATGCCATTCATAAATTAGTAAATCAATTTGAGCTACAGTATAGCTTGCAAATTGCCCCATTTATACCCAGTGAATAAGAGCTGCTGAGCTCTCAGGAGTCTTAACAATCATGGGAACTTTTCTGTGGGCTTTAATGAGCCACACATCTGAGCAGAGTTGATGGGAGTTTTGCTGAGTAAGAATTAAGTGGAAACCTTGGGGCTTGTCACTGATACAGGTGTAAAGTACGGCTCAGAAATGGTTTGCAAGAAGCCCTCAATGAAGGCCTCGGAAGTTGGCCAAATAGGCGGAAATAACATCACTTAAAAAATTCAGTAGAAATACCATGAAATTGGATACCACACATTACCATACTCAAAAAGTTGAGAGTCTATTTGTTTAATTTGGATGAGTTTTCAAATAACTCGGAACTCAAGTAATCTATAGTGGGCACAACAACACGAAGGAAATACTGAAGCTGGTGTGTCATACGCCCTTCACCGTAGCCGTTGAAACAGGACTCGTAAATGCATCCGAGGGGCCTGTGCTATACGTGCCAAGGCACATTTTCTCAGTGAATGTTTTTCAAAGCTTATGCAAAGCCAATAAAAATGGAAGTGACAATTTAAAAAACAACTTAGGCTCAAAATTAAGTTATTTTACTATACAGGGAAAGAAACAAAGAGACAAAGAAAACTAGAAAGGATATCATGAAGTACCATTGTTATTTATTAATATTATACAACTCTAGGCATGTTTGAGCTCAAGCAAAGGACAGACTGACTACCTAAACATAACCAATATCTTGACTTCAATTTAACAATCACGGATTATTTATACCTTTCAAGTCATCACTTGGTAGCACTAATCCTTAGCCCTTAATACATCGAACAGCTCCTCAGTACTTTCAGGTTTCATCAATACATTCTGCCCCACCAGCATCAATGGAGCCAAGACAATTTGCAGTCTGTGAGGATCTGGATGAAGGCGCAGGTATTCCTGAATTATCTTACCTCCTCGGCTATTGAAAATGTACAAACTGTACATTGTAAATTGACTTGATAAAAAGTTCTTTCCCTCTCTGTTAGCATGAGGAAGCCTGTGGGAATACGAGGTGCGGGAACATGAGCAGTGACATATTCCAGAAGCTCCCACATATGGCAAAACTGAGTCAGCTGCCGATTCAGGCACCAGGAGATCAGGGTGGCCTCCCTGGGACATCTCCAGAAACCCAGCAGGCCACAGGTACTTTGCAAACATCAGTAGCTCTTCAACAAAGCCCTAGAGGCACTGCCTTATCTGATGGATTTCCTTCTAGTTTCACTGTGAACATCTCCACACAGGCAAATATGGCTGTGACAGTAAGGTTTTCTAAAAAAAAAAAAAAAAACAACCACAAAACAATCAAAATCAATGAAACGCTCAACACACTCCCATGTGTAGGCTGTTCGACAATCACTCTCAAAGCACAAAGCACCTCCCTCACATTCGTGGTCACCGTCATTCTTGTACTCATTTTTTAATTCTTTTTTTAAGCAGAAACAGGTATACCCTATGTTCACTTAAGTTTTGTTCACTTGTGTCTTTTTTCCACCTTACTGATTTTTGCACTTAATTTCATCCCCCTTTATGGTCTCTGTTCACTTCCTCTCCTCTGGGAAACAGAACGCCTGCTCCATGGTATGAGGTGGTTCTCCATGAACTTCTAATCAGTCAAGGAGCTCCATCTAAGTGCAATTCTGGAGACAAATTGATCTAGAAAATGTGAGGATTACATACTTTTTTTTTAAGGCTCACCAAACAGGTACGTATTTAGCACCGAGAAGCCCAAATGTGTTTCTCTGTTGCACAACAGACCCTGTATTCTACCGTGAACCCAGCAGGCAGCCCCTGTAACATCTGCTGGTCTGCAGTATCAGTGTACACCAACAAAAGCCTCTGAATACCCAAACCTCTTTGTTTTCAAACATCCTACCCAAAATACATGGGACTAGCACGTACAACATGCAACTTCAGAGATACAGGTACAACCAGCTATAATATGCTGTTACCTGGTGGTCCACAAGCATAGGTCTTAAGTGAGAATGACCTTGGATGGAGAGCAGCAGCGTGACAACACCAGGCAGTAGGTACCTGTAACGCCCTTTCTTCCTCGTGTCCCCTGTGTGGGAGGGACCAGTCCTACAGCAGGCACAGCAAACCGACGGCGGTGCCCACCACAGCAGGGGTTCGCACCGGTGTTCCTTCACTTGTGAAGAACATCTCTGTCTGGAGCAGCCTAGCTTCTGCCTAAGTCATCTCAACTAATTGTTGGTGTTAAGTGTAAAGAGAAACAAAGCAACAAATGATAACAATGAAAGGCTTAAAGAAGAATCTTAAAGAAGAGCCCAGCTTGCCCCGGTCTTTGAGTGAGTTAAAACACACGATCTGCAAATTTTCCATTTCATCAAATCCTGCTAATAGAATGCTACAATCTGGTAGTTTAAGCTGCACGTTAGAAAAAGCCAGGGAAACATTTGCTTTGGCACTGGCAGGTTCTCAGATTTTTCCAGTTGGAACAATGATAAATGACTTAACCCTGATCATTTTTCTGAAACCTGATTTTTTTTGTTTGACATTTATTTACAGTTTCTATAAACACTAACACCTATAAAACATGGTTTACTGTTTGATTGCTTGGCGGACAAGCAAGCCTTAAATACATAAATTATGAGCACCTAGTTAATGAGTGACATGACGGACATGAAGTTTTATTTACCATTGGCATGAGCCTTCATATAAAATTAGTGGCATAAGAAAGCCAGGTTTTGTGAATGCACATAGTCATACCTATTCATGGCCTGACTTTTTTTTTTTTCCTTTTTTTTTTTTTTATTTTTTTATTTTTTTTTAAAGACTTGACATAAGACTGTGGCCTATGTGTAATTTCATTGCCTGGAGCAAGGTTAGGGGAAAGCCGCTCCATCTGGCAATTTCCCTTTGACTGGCACATAGTTAAACAATGATGCAGTTTGACAAATTTCAAACCCTGCTTATGAAAAAATAACATAAACACAATAGTCACTCTGAGTAGATTGTCCACCTGTGCAAGCGGGCATGAAGTGTTAAGTAAAGGCTGCTGGTAATGAATAAAGATGCAGTGCATAGTTGGATTAGGTCGTTCCAAATGTAAATCACTGTCAGATAAAGCACTTGTGTTTACACGTAGCATTAATATTTTGATCAGTATGTTTAAGAGAATTAGCTTCTTAATGCAGATGTTCTCATTTGGACCTTCACACCCGTAGCTTCAGCCAACTCCTTTACCATCAGTTATGTCAACATGTCATAAATCTTAGCTGCTTTAACTTCTATTTTAAACAAAGCTTTGTTGTAAATTTTGGAGGCGTGTTTCCTCCGAGGCTTTATTTTTGCCAAATTTCTTGTTATTTTGTTGAAAATCTGACACATTAATGTCCAATTAACCATCTTTGAGTATTTTACTGACAAGGATCCCAGCAGCAATCAAATGTCTTTTTATTGTAAGAACCTCCCTGCCCCCCACCCAACCAGCTGTATCCATTATGTGAACAAGAAGTCTTTATATCTTGACACACGAACAATAAAGGCATTACGCTTAGCGGAAACAGGACATATGTCTCAACAGCTACACAGTCTATACCCTTTCGGACTACATACCGTAAAGGTAAATGCTCACAAAATGCTCACAAAATGGGATACAGTGAAATTCCAATACAAAATTCATGGACAGTTGGCATTTTCTTTTTTAAACAGGGAAAATCTTTTAACCTATCCAAGTTATTTTAACATCCATGCCCTTATCGCGGGGGTTGCTGCGGGACACAACACCTGTGGTAAAACACAGCCCATACACAAAACCGCAAATTCTCTCTTAGGTCACCATGAATGTAGCGATCGTGTCGCTTTTTAAAGTTCAAAGGTTTACCTTTCATCAAGTGAACATTACCCCTTTTTTAATTAGTAATTTTACATTCTCTCAAATTTCACATTTTTTTTTCCAAGTGCTTTTAAGTGTCGAGAAAGAAATTATAATTTAGTCTTAAAGTGCTTATTATTAAAAGGAAAATTAATTCTTTTCTTTTTTTGCTAAAAGACATGCAGCGAACAAGATATCACACAAATTAAGAATTTTTTCCTAAAATTCTGAATAAAAAGCATGAGAAAGAGAAATACTAGCATTTTGGAGGTTTTGTGTTTCATCAAAGAATATTTTGCCTTGCTCTGATTAACCATGGAGTTCTAAATTTCCATTAATTGTGACTATTCAATGTAGTTTTCTAATTGCAATTTGTAAACACTTGACAGTCTCCTATCAATCTTCCCATGCATCACAATCATTGCCAAGAATAAACACACATTTCCGCAGGCATGGGGCTCTATGGAAAGACCATCTTACCTTTCCAGAGCTTCTATGTCATTATTGCAACCAAGACGTTGGGTGAAGTTTTTAAACAATTTCCTCTTTTTGATTAATTTATGGTAACAATTTTGCTGTTTTTCAGTATGATATGAGTGAAAGAACGAACATTCATGGGAGGAAGATTTGGCAACAGACATCTTTTGGACATACACTGGTCATCATGACGAGCATCTGAGACCTGTGGAATACAGATCCATTGCAAGGAAACAAATTTGCTTCGAAACTCATTTCAGTGTTTGGAAAACCACCAAAGTTTGTGGGCCATGACAGCCTTTTGGGGGAAAGGAGGGTGAACAAAACCAAGTGCTGTGTTAAAGATACCATAAATGAAATGGGTATGGTAGGACAAAAGTGCCATTTGCCCTTTGTCCCCAAGATGAAGGGACCCTGCTACTGAAAGAAACACATCGAAAACAATTTGGTGCCTCAGTCATGTAACTGTTCTTATAAGAGTTTAAGATTAATAACAAATGTACCTAAAGCAGTACAAAAAAAGCTAGCATGGATTATTTCCCCGGGAAGGTCTGACACATTTTATAGATCATTTCTTCTCTGTTTGTCTTATAAAGTGAAAACCCTGAAATAACAAAAAGTGAAATGCTAAAAATACTGTCATAAGACTCGAGTCTACCATTCCTGTTGAAAGCTAACAAAACGTCATGCAAATACTTAACCTGCCGCAAGAGAAACACCATCCTTGGCCAGCTGAACTGGACAAAACTCATTTCCCCAGTAATAAAACTGGAGCGTTTTCGGCTTGCACCAAGTTTCTGTAGATGACTGCTGTATCATAGTCTACCGGCTGCCTTGCATCTTCAGGGTGAAGTTTCTTGTACTTCAGGAAAATAGTTTAATATATGGATTTAAATTTGGGGCATCGGGTCACCTAACGACGCCACTGCCTGTTTGCAGAGTGACATTTTCAAACCTACCAAATTCTGAACTGGTGTCATGGAAAGCACACACGGTCTAAAGTCTGACTGCAGGAAGGTCCCTGCTGAAAACATCAAAGAAAGAAAAAGCAGAAGTGTGTTTTGAGGAGTGGAATGTCTTCTCATGTTTGACTTCAGAGAGTCATTAAAAAATGAATGAAGAGCTGGCTGATCTACTCAGAGACCCTAACAATTAAGCTAGCATCAAAATTCAACTCCTGAAACATGTCAGGAAAGAAAAATCAAATCACAGAAACGGTGCAATTTGCCAAAAATGGCAAACGGTACTCCTCATACTCTTACTTGGATTCCAGAGGTTTATTGATGAAAAAAATATTATAAACATTAATATCTGTTGGTTGCTTCGCAATTGCACACACCATAGCCTGGAAGAATTGCATCAAGCATCCTCACTTTGGTGAGAAATCACACTCGGATGTGTCAAAGCCCTAAATATCTTTATTTCCAAAATTATCCTAGCAAACAACAAGACAAAGCTGAACAATGCCTCACTACTCCTTCCAGCCTTCCATATGCATCTTTCTTCACATGATTCCACAGAGCCATGCTCCTCCATTCATCTCTCAGCTTTAGGACATCCATGGAAAAGACCAGAGGAAAAGGCTGGTCCTCTGCTCCAGCTGCACTGCTAGAAAGCTCTAGAAGGAGCGGCGAGGAAAATCCTGACTCTGAAAGCCTACACTGACACTCTTGCAAGTAGGATATCAAATACGGTATATTTGATATTCAGGCTTTAATTTTCTGACCTTCCAGCTGCTCCGTTGTCTCTCTCTCTCTCTCTCTCTTTCTCATTTTAGGTATGACACCACCACAAAACTTTCTGATTTTATGCATCTGCTTTCTTAAGTTTTACTCCTCTGAAAGCTATTTTGACGTCTTAAATGTATATAAAAAAGATTGGATCCATTTTTACTCCTTGCTTGATCTTGATGCTTCTTAATGGGTAACTACTTCTCCATATCGATTCTAATTTAATAGTGATAAACCAATGAAAACTGCAAATCTTCTTAAAAACACCAGGATATACTCTTTTAATAATGCACACAATACCAAACAAACCAGGCCTCAAGCACTCATCCTCCAAAGTTTTCCAAATTAAATACCAAATTTATATAAAAAGTAATAAATATATGCATATCTAGAAAATACTATAAAAAACTTATTTGGAAGAAATAAGTTCTTCTGCTGAATAATGCTCAAAATGCTGGTTCCTAAATATTCTTATTGCCTGGAATGGAATCAAGTCATTCAACACTTGTTGTTGGTTATGCTAATCCTTTAATATTACTATTTATTCCAGCTGAGAAAAAAGGGCTAAGCCAGCTGTTCGAAACCTCAGCATTTTAATGTTCTCAGTGTTGGCGTAATATTTTATCACCTGTTCTTTATGTTCTGTGTCTCAATTCATACGTTAAATTATACGTCAGAATTACTTATGGGGATAGCAATCAGTTTATGCTGATTTAAGACCGCAATAAAAATTGCACGACAGTCTAAAAAGATATAAAATGCTCGTGACATAGTCGCTCTCTCTTACACCTTCGCACGACCCTAAGAAAAGCTGCAGAATCCAATCCCTGTAAGTTTCCAGGACCTAGCCTGAGCCCCGGTAGCCTGTAGCATTGTAGGAGAAGTTCTGCTTTAAGCACCACTTGCCCATCTTAAAATTCTGAACTATATGCTTGTTATCGCAGGAGAGTAATTTTACAGCTAAAACTAGCATGGGTGATTCTTCAAAGAAGGAAGTAGGACAGCATTACTGAAAATGAGTAAGATTATTTTTGTGTCATTGACTTACTCGGAAAAAAGAATTAAAAACAAAAAAATCAAACCTACTATGCTACTGAGCTTTCAATTTCTTGTTTAATCACACAATAAAGGTACAATATATCTGAATTCATTGCTTTTCTTGCAGTTCAATTTTGCTCGAGTATCCTGTCAAGCCATAAGTGAATAGTAATAGATGCAGACAGGGAAAAGAATGGAAGATTTTATCTAGCCCTCTAAAGAAAATGGAGAAACTGAGTTTGTAAGGAATACATGATCCTGATTAAGCTGCTATCCAGCCTATTTATTCTCATACAACATAGAAGTCGACTAATCACTCTATTGTTTTAAGCCAGTACGAATATGGGATTTGTAGCCTCCGCTTTTGCTAGTAGATTTTGCAAATATTTTTAGTAAATATTATGTTTCGCTGATATGTTGTATTCCTTTTGCCTGACTATCTAAACACAAGGAACCAACACTAGTGAGTTTTTGAAATCTCCAGCTATTATACAAATACTGTGGTTGCAGCAAAAAGGCTGCAGAGTACCACAAACCCTGTTCTCCACCTTCTTCTGCTCACGACAAGCAATTGCTCTCAATACTACTAGTTATTTACAGCCAAAACATACTGAGGGCTCCAATCCTGCTCAGTAAAGGCTCTACAAATACACAAGAAAGACCAAATGCTACTAGCTTTATTCCTCTGCATGAGCATCAACTACTGGGTGACCACATGAGAGCAAGAAAGAACCAGCCTGTTGGTGCCCTACCAGGTAGAAGAAACCTGGATAGGCTGGAAAGCTCACACGCGTTGTAAAAATTAATTCTGCGCTTCAAGCAATGGGTTTCGAGGATTGTTCATCTCTAGTAACCTCCTGAGGAAATGCCCGAAGGCCTCTAAAATCCCTGATGTGAAATCAGCACTGTTGCTCTGGATCCCCTGAATTTCTTCTCGTTCTAACAGAGAGCCACACCTCCTCCTTGGCTACAGAGTCTTACAAAGTTTCTTCTGGTTGTGCTTGCTCTACCACTTTCTTCTCAATTACTTACCCATTTGCAAATGCGCTTCCACAAATATTTTGATAGCAATGTTTACTTGGTGCTGCATGCAAATAAAGACAAATACATTAGGCCACCCTGACACAAATCAGGTTTTGCCACAACAACTTGCGAGATCTTGAATTATTTCCATATTATCTCAATCGAATATGTAAGTCCTGATTATAATTTTCTAATAGGGAATATTAACAGGTTCCAGGCCAGATTAGAAAAATCTGGAGTCCTGGGAAATGCTTCCTACAACATGCTTCTACAAGAGTAAGGCTACTAATAAGATTTGAAGATTTATCAGTTACACAGTTCGTGACCTTGGCAATTTCTTTAGTGGTAACGAGCAATAAGAACATTTTGCTAAAACAGGGGCATTTATAAACACTTTGATTCCACCTTCAATAAAGATATCAGATAATGTTAATTTCATAAAGGTGTCTCCCAAAACACAGTCCTCTATCTTTCTGACTAAACTCACTCGCCAAAAGGTTTGTACAACTGGAAAGTGCTATGTTTTCTAGAAGTCAGACCTTGTCCTCCATGGCCCAGCTCTTCCTCACCGCAGCACCGTAGGCTGAAAGCTGGTCAGCAGTACAGGCAGGACAACAATATTTCCATTAGTGAAATGAAAAGCAGACGACATCTTAGAGGAGCACAGTGATACACTCTGGCAATTAAATACAGTTAATTACAAGCCAACGCTATGGAAGGCAATTGGTTGTGAATAGCATGGGATGTTTCTTCACATGACCATTCCCCAGCAAAGTCTCCATTCAAAGCTTTTCTGGAATGACCTGAGAACCTTGATCTCCTTAAATGCTCAGAATTAAAGAAAATTGAACATGGAAAGCTATCGCTTAGTAGGAAATTTAATTCAACGTGAGGCTCGACTGATCTGGTAGTCATTCCATAGGCAAAGTTCTGACTGAAGTCAAGAGATTTTTTGACTAAGGAAATCAGTATTTCAGTCAAACCGTGCTTAAACGGAGGGGAGACGAGCGATCTTCAGCACACCCAAATAAACTGAGAGCACGTGGATTCCTGCAAACACTACCGAGGTGGATTTTCCTGTTAAGTCATATATTCTGTTACACGGCCACTTATGAAGGTTTTGGCAGTGATGGGACACAAGAACTTCTGCGTGAACAACATTTTTTCATTGTGTTAATAGAATTAACTAGTAAGAACAGTTTGGACACCCAATTTTCTCGCCCCAGCCCTGAGAACATTACAATAGTAAAGCTCACAATAAACTTAAACATGCTATCCATTTAAAACATATTTATTCACCTTCAGAACGCCAAGGCATAGTGAAGATTCTCGAAGATTTTTCCGAAGAGTATGCTGCTTCAGCTGAAAAACTCAGCATTTTTGACCAATCCTATGAGCTCTTCATGGTTAGACAGCAAGCTCAGGATCAGCTGGGAAAATAACAACATAACTAAACACAACGATGAAGCAATCCAAGAAAGCATTTTCTTTCTTGAAAAGCAGACTGTAAGTATATCACAGAAAGTATGCATTTTAGCATTTTCTGTAATGCTAAAATACTGCTCAGTAGTGACAAACGACAGTTGTTCTGTACTTAAAATAGTTTCAGTCAATTTTACTTTTGATCTTCTGCTCTGAAGTTTTTGATTATTATAGAGTCCTAATTGCTTTGAAGAATAAACCACAATATTTTATCACCGGTAACAGCCTTTCCCACATTCACTCTATGAAGAGCAACCAGCAGTTATCACCAGTCACAACTGGACCATCACCTCTTTCATCATATTCTCTACTCTGATGAAATATTCACCAGCCAACATCCTCTTTTTAGTCCAAATGCATTGTCATTGGTATATTGGGAGATCAAGGTCTCATGCCTCAGTTTCAGTAAGTTCTCAGCACATCTGAAACGGGGGTACACCTAGCCGAGAAAACGTTTCATGGCCCAACCATATCCTTAACCCTGACTGCTTGTGATATGGATGATACATTAAAAGTGGTGGGTTAATTTTACATTGACACCTCCTCCTCTTAATTCACAAACTCGACTAAGAATTTGGTTTATTCTTGTAGAGCAAACGTACAGACCAATGACACATGAGTAATTTCAACCAATGGTTTAGTAATCCCTCTTTCCAAGTTTCAGTGTAAGAAGAGGCAGAACCTATTGAGGGTGCCAAGGATCATCTTGTAGGATGTATAAATTATTGCTTTGCTGGAACAAGGGCGATGTGGCTGCTACCAAAGCTTCCCTGTGCGCTGCAATGCAGGCAGCTACCCTTCTGGGGAACCAAGGAAAAAACTTCTCAAGAGGCATTATAACGCTGGACATCCTTACTGGGGACTTCTACAACCTGAAGCACTGCATCCACATGGATAAACAAATATTTTAATTCACACAGGTGTACTGGCAAGGACGTTAGTTTCACTGGTTATCACTCTAAACAGCTAAACTTCCGTCCTCTGCAAGAATTCAGTAGCATGGCAAGGCAGTATCTATGCTTAGCTATATTAGACGATTTTAACTTTCACAGATTTCTCAGACGAAGGGTATGAAATACAACATTAAATGATCATTAGGAAACACACACCACAGTTCTAAGCGCGCGTAATCATTTTCTGGATGCTTTGTAAGTTATCGGCACTTTTATTTCTAATGTAAAGTATGTTTAATTCTTTACACTTTTTAAAAGATATTCTGTTGAGGCAGCAAAATAAATGGAATTAACTTCTCCAGAGGCAGCACATTCCAATATTTAAGGTAAAGAATATTAAAAGATGGTTTAGGAACTCCACCACTGGTATTTAGTCATCTTTTTGTGCATCATATTTCTGTCTGCTCTTGTTAGTTCGATTATGAATTTCTTAGGGTGTGGATTGTCTTTTACTCTATGTCTGTACAATGTCTAGGGCTGTCAGGCCTCATCTCAACTGGGACCTTGAGGCACTAATGCTATAAAAGTATTACTAACAACAGTAAAGCAGTTCTTTGATCGCACTGAATTTTGAGAACTTAGTGGAGCGATGGTTCAAAAATAAGTAGCGACCTGCCAGAACCTTATTTATCACAGTGCAGCCACAATCTGCCAAAGCAACGCAAAGCATTAAATTCCTCTCTGATGAAACACTACCTGTTTAAACGAGGTTACTGGAAGAGTGAATACAGCACCCCGCATATAAAGATACTCAGGATTAATTTGTAAGCATATAAAGGGAAAAAAAAAAAAGGAAAAAAATATTCTCATTTAAATATAAATAAACAGTTAGCTCTTTAAATGTTTAACAATAAATTGATTGTACGTGTAGAGTATAGACTGGCTTCTTTCCAGTTCTGCAGAATGCTAATTAGTGGTGTTGAAGCTGTGTATTTGTGTAAGTGATTAGGTTGTTACAGTGATCCATACAGAGTTAAGAAACAGTGCAGATGATTAGTGATTATGGAAATGTTTACGGGATCTAAATGAAGTGACCCGCACAGTTCCTTGGTATCCTCTTACCCCACAGCATTTCAAAATGCACCCGCACAGCAGCTATTGTCACCCTTCGGCTGCCCAAACCAACTGCTGCTATTCCAATCTGGTTCCTAAAGCATTTCTAAAGTTTTAAGTTTTTCGAGGTTTGGTTGGTTTGGGGTTTTTTTAAGGATTTGTTGTACTATTAAATATTCTTGCAATCACGATCGCTTCTATAAACACATTTTCCTGTTCCCGAAGCATTTTGCTTTGAACTTAAACTTCAGAGACGAGTGAGGCAGAGTGTATGGCACAGCCCGGAGTACACAAGAGCCCTGAGAACTGTAGGTGGGCACAGAAATGCTGCGTAGTCTCCAGTTCAACCCCTCCTGCTTAAATCAGGACTGGGGACACAGTCCCCATCCAAACCAGCCCTCTCTTTACCTTTGCGGGATATCTTGAAGATGCTCTACGGGACAAGCCTTACTTTGGAAGAGCCTAGGTTAAAGCTTCGTAGCACGTGAACAGGACTGTTTAGGATCTTGGCAACGTGCTTCGTGGCAGAAAGCTGTTCAGCTGCTCAGGGTTTCTTGACAATTAGACCTACAGATTGTTTTCTGTTTGAAAAGGAGTATACTATGATAGTCGCTACTGATTTATGATGCTCTTTGTGCAGCGTTTCATAGAAGTCAAAAAAAAAAACAGTAAGATCCGCTCTAGCTTGGAAGACCTTGCTAACAGGTCTTGAGTAGCAACTGACACATACTACATTGATGCGTCTGGCTATAAAAAAAACCCAAGACTGAAAAGGAATTTGGCGTCTGACTCAAACCACCATCTAAATGTAGCTTCCACCAAAGTTTTGGATCAAGCAGCTTTCGGTTCCTGACTTTTGATTCTGGCCCATCTCCAGCAGGACCATAGATCTGGCTAAGATTTTCAGAATTAGTGTAGCCAGGAACCCAGTTACTGGTCCTTCAAATTGTCAACTAACACCCAAGCCCTCCAAACAGACAGACAGCGTGGGAAAAATAAAAAGCATCACATAGTGCGTTTCCAAATAAACTGATCTTCTTCAAGGGTGTGTTCATAACATCTGCAAAATACACGTTCCTCAAAATAAAATAATATCATTCAGATCTAGGTATAACTGTAAAAATGAACAGTCTGCTTGGGGTTTTTTTTTCCCTCCTTTCTGCCTTGAAAGGAAAGCATACTTGTTTGGCTACAACTAATTTATCAAAAAAACCTAATTAATTAAAATTAAAACGATGTATCTAATTTTAGCAAGAAAAAAAAGGAACCACAAACTGGTGTGCTACAGTACATAGTGGCTCTGGAAGCCAGCCAACATCTCACAGCCACAGAAACTCCACTGACAACCAGGAAACTCAACCAAATCACTTCCATTGCCCACTGACTCGTGACAAGCTCCCATTGTAAAATCACGTTACTAGAAATTGTCTGCTTTACAGAGTGGAAAAAAAAAAAAAAAAAAAAAAAAAAAAAGAGAGAGAGAACACAAGCGTAACTTTTAGGGCTCACTTAAGCAGACTCGATGTAGAGGGCTTTCCCTCCGCCTCCCTTCAGTAATTGCTATTTAAAGATCATTTGAATGACCTTCTAGTACATCTTAGCCATCTTTTTATTTACTTGTCTGGTAAAACCCAATCCTTCATCAGGCCAAATAGTCAAAGAGATGGAAAATTTAAACCTTTCCAGCTCCTGAAGGAAAGTTTCTCCCAACAGCTGTCTTGCTTTATGAAAGCATGAAGTCAGTACATCCAATCTCATGCTATCAATCACGCCGGCTGACATTTCCTGCAAACTGTGTCCACAAGACAAACGGGGAAAGAGAACCTAAAAGGAACAACAAATTGCCAAAAAGCAGATGGAATTATGTGCTCTTGTTTATATTTGGCTGTTCAAATGAGCCTGGTCTAAATGCCTTCCCCTTCAGAATTATAGCACTAAGCAGTCATTTGCATCACTGCTGAAAACACCTGACACTCGTATTAAGAAATATTGGGTTTAATTGCAGTCCATTAAAATGTGGAAATGTCTTCAATGTAGGATTAATGATTTAAGTGAACTGTCGGCTTTTAGAGTATTTTTAGGCCCTCCTCCTGCAGATGCAAACATCCTCTTGCTCCCCCCCACCCCGCCCTGAACTTTTACAAAAAAGGTCTGCCACATGTTTCTCATCTCCTGGCTTTAGGTAAGTAGCATTTAAAACGACTCTGAACATCAAGCATCTATGATTTGTGACTTTCAGAAGAGTGTTTGTGTACACAAAGGGATGTTAAATTGTTGTTTTGACTTTAATCTAAATAATTTTCATTTCCTCTTACGGTGAACATTTTCTACACATAGCAAAACAGGATTTTGTTTTTGTCAGTTCTTATATATGCACAAGTATGAAATTACACGCTGGATGGAACACACTGACCACTGGTACTCCGTTTACGACTTTCCGTTACATGCACAGCTAGCTTTTGCCCCAGACAAAAGCTTGCAGTTGGATTTCAGCTATGCTGGCGTTGAGGTCTACACACGTGCATGTAGAGCAGATGGAGGGTAAGAGCTGTTGTTGCTCACGATTGTAACATCACAGGAAAAAAACAACTCAGTGCATTGAGTACTGTAAATATAAATGTTTTAATTATTCGGAGAAAAAAAACCTGCTTCTTGGGTGAAACCACTAGGACTTAAGTTGCTCGACAATTGTTTGACATTCTAGGATACAAAGCGTAGAGTTGTCAATACCTCAGGAGGGAGGGTGGATTAAAACTAACAGAATTTTAACTGAAAATAATTTCTGGCATTTACCCCAGCAAAAAAAAAAATCGCCAGCCCACTACACCTCTGAAGTTGTTAGGTTCTGGCCCGATGCTGACCACTGAAGTACACGGATCCTGCTGGATCCAGCCCCATCGTGGAATAACGCCTCTCCTACCCTGCTCTCTGACACTGGGACCATCCAACAGGGATTTGTAGGGCTGTGCTAACTGGCTCCCAACTTACTGGCTCACTAATGGTTTACCACAAGAAACCGTGGCAGAGGAAGGCGGCCCAACAATCCAAGAAGTCTGAAACCCAATACTGTCATCAACACGTCCTCTGTCTGCAATCTTGAAAGCACCACTTTCTGCCATACCCTTTACAGTTGGTTTCCGGATCCTATATTTATATATCGCTGCCCTCCCTCTCCTTTCATATACTAAGAATTTGGAAATTGAGAATCATTCAAACATATAAATCTTACTGGATCAGCTCTGACACTTGCAGATGTGAGTGTGGACAGTGTGTAAATACAGGTGCCGTGTAAGCAGCCTTCCAGATTGGTCAATCAAAACCAAAACAAAATCCACCTTAAAAGCTGAAATTATATTTACCAAAGAAATGAATGGAAAATGAGATGTAATATTCAAGTACAGAAAAGGATTTCAAACCCTTCAGTTTCACTATTTAGCAAACTTGTCACGATTCTGGTGTTGTGTGTATCTCTAAGTGAAATTGCAAGAAAGTCAGGTGATGGCTGCAGTCTCAAAGGCCAAAAAGTACAAGAATTGTACATGGAGCTAGAGGTTATGAGAAGTTAAAGCTGTGCCTTAAAAAAGCAGATAATAGCTGATCACTTCCCATAGATTTGTCATTTAACTCTTACAGAAACGGTATTTTACATTTTAAGAAAAGTATTAAAATCTTTAATTATAGTCTCTCACATATGTCAAAAAAAAAATGCTCCATCATTTTCAGAAGATGCATTTTCTTATTTTCTTTTTCCACCGTTCCCACAGAGAGCCATGAAAAATAGCTTAACTCTCAAATATATGTCATTTGAAAACAGGCCTGGAATATTCTCAATTTGCACATGAATGCATTATTTATAGCATGCATGAGACCATTAACATCCAATTATTAAAAATAATTCAGTTCACAGACTAGGTTTAGAATCATAGAATTGTCTAGGTTGGAAGAGACCCTTGGGATCATCGAGTCCAACCATCTACCCTACTCTACAAAGTTCTCCCTTACACCTTATCCCCCAACACCACATCTAAACGTCTCTTGAACACATCCAGGGATGGTGACTCAACCACCTCCCTGGGCAGTCTATTCCAATGCCTGACCACCCTTTCTGTGAAAAATTCTTTCCTAATGTTCAGTCTAAACCTACCCTGTTGGAGCTTGAAGCCATTCCCTCTTGTTCTGTCATTAATTACCTGTGAGAAGAGACCGGCACCAACCTCTCTACAGTGTCCTTTCAAATAGTTGCAGAGAGTTTAGCTACATTCCTAGCACATCTAGCTCTTCCCAACATTTTCAACACTGCTATATATACACAAAGCCTAATGTTTAGCAGGCTTAACAACATTTTCAAAAATATTGTACTTAAACGTTTTTGTTTAAGCTTTTTGGCACGTCTGTGCTTATAAAGAGCTCACGCTCAAGTAAAGTGCGTGCAGAAAGGTAAGTTGCAACTAAACTGAAACTTGGTTTAAAGCGTGGCCATCCTTTTGGAAAGCATGACCGTTACAACCCCTTTTAGCATCTTTAAGCCTTTTCTTTCAAGTAGGTGGCAATATCACAATTTACTTTGACACCATGAAAGCAAGCAGAAGAATTTTTGAAGATATCTGATCACATTTCTCTCCCAGGCTGCAAGTACCACGATCAAGATCAAGAGCATTAGCTTCTCAACAACCATTGTAGTGTTACCTGGATATGACCGACACCAGTTTTGGGTTTCTAAAGAAAAAGCAGCACCTGAAGATAGATTGTGCTCCACAGGTCCCCAACAGGACTTGACCTGGTCATCGGGTATTTGCAGGGCCATGTTTTTCCCCTGTCCAGAGGATTATATCTAGTTTCCATCAGGAAGAACAATGTTTCATGAAACAGCATGTTCTGTGATAAAATGGCTGGAGATTAAGCCAATTCTTGCAAAAGATGTATGATTTTCCCAAAAGTTAGGTATGCAGAACAGGCAAAATTAGGACACAAAATAGTAGTGGGGGTTTTTGGGTTTGTTTGTTTTTTTTTTTTTTTCAAACCGGCAACGTACCCACATTCTGTCCCAACTGCAAGAATCCGAAATAAGCAAGAAAATCCAGCGAATATTGAAGACTTACAAAGTAGGGGAAGGGGAGTTTAAGCAGTCGAAGAGACCACACCTCCTGGACAGATGGCCAATAAATCACCATCTGCATGGATTATAGTACTTCTACAGCCGGGAAAGAAGTACTTTGTGACTCCCATTGCCCATTAACAGGAACTCCATGGACAAAAAGAAGAGAGGAACTCTACAAGGTATTTGTGAAGTAAGAACCCCTTTCCTAGCCTTCACCTTTGCCAGACAATATGGATAAACGCTCAAGCCTTGCAGACTCAGCCCTTGGCGGAGATGTCCTGCAGACAGCAAGCAGTCCTGTAGGAAAGTACCATAGCTGCTTTAACCAAGCTCAAGCATCTGGAATGGTATAAATCAAATCCTAAAGGAAGATTTTTCTTACACTGTTATTTTTCTTTCTGCAAGATCCATGCCATCCCAAGGCTAATGAAATGCCGTATTTTATTAAAATTCTGCGTGGACGTACTGAAATGTTCAGGTTGTAGGTAGACACTGCTCTCTAACAAGAACCAAACCTTTTCCTTGCTTCTGTTGTTGAAGTTTTCAGCCAAAATCTAGGAGAGGATTAGAGACCTCCAGATGTCCACAGATTTGGAACCAGACCTCAAAGGTACCGGGCCATGGAAATTTCACTGCAATCCACTGGACACCAATTATTATGTGTTAACCACTAACTATGCCTGGAAAACCAGGTCTTATGATCTGGGTCTCCATCTGCTGGTGAAGAGAACGACAATCCAAGACCAAGGGCTATTGTACCTCCGCAGTGAATAGGCAAGACCTTTGCGGTTGTACTCACTAAACACAGCAGAGCACTTGCCACTATCCACAAGAAATAGGGTAGAGTGTGATTTCTACTAAATAAAGTTACTATATGATCCAGGACATACAGCCCGGACAATGGGCAAAATCTTACTACCATGAAAAACAACCAAAAAAACCCAAGTTGCGGGAGGCACAGATTTACTTTATTTATTTTTTTTTTTAATAAAAGCATCCTACCTCTAGCAGAAAGCATATACAATTAGGAAATATTTTGACAAGATATTTGATTACCATGCTGCTCAGCTCTATTCTTTCTTCTGACCCCCCATGCCTTGCATGCACCTTTCTAGAGGAGTCCTGTCCTGGAATGATATCCAATAGGATGGAAAGGGGATAAAGTAAGGAAGTCAGAGAGGTCCATATGAAGAGAATGGACAAACACAACAGTATTTTTTAGAACTTTTCATTAAATCTATCCTATCCAACAATATATTCACAAAAAAAAAAAAAAAGAGTCAACTAAAAAAAAAAAGAGATTGTTAGACATGCCTGAATAAATTAATTTGTGGATCACAGGTCTTGTGAGCTGATATGAAAAATAACAGATAAATTTTTGCACCGTACCTGATGATGTCATCTCCTTCACCATACACGTACCCTCCAAAGCAAGTGGAATCAGAAAACAAAAGAACCCAAGGTGAGAGATAGAAGTGCATGAGAAGAATGATAAGGCAAAGTTAAAAAAAATAAGTACATGATATTATGAGAAAGCATACAAGATAAAGGCAGAAGCAACCTTCAAACAACATTTAAAAGGCAGTAGATGGGGGGAAAAGAAGAAACCATAAAGTTCAAAACCTGAAGTGGATGGCACTGCCAGATGAACACCTAGTTAATGTACAGGGAAAGAGCAAGAACACATGCCAGTAAGTTAAGTTTTTCTGCTAACTACAAAAACAGAGTGTAAGATACTTAGAGAAGGGAATATTTTTGACAGCAATATTGGGGCTAATTAATGACACACGGTAACTAAACACCTTTTACAATCTGTGGGCTGAATTCAGCAAGACTGAGCTTCTCTGACCAAAACTATTTGTATAAAACTGATTTAAATTTTGTTAGTCTCTGAAGCCCAAGGCTGCACACAGACTGCACTCAGCGTACCTACTGGGAACAAAAAAAAATTCATGAAGGTAGAAATTTCATGAAGAAATAAAGGAGTTCTCAGCGCCTGCTGCAGACTTTTACGTATGGATGGGAAAAGTGTGCTCAACTCAAAAGAATAAACTATTCTTACCAGAAAAAATAATGGATATTCAGAAACCTTCCTTTTCAGGAAGGTCACTCATATCTATATAGTCCAGGTTTTGATAAAAGGCAGCTTTAACATTTTTATTAATAATTTATGTAAAACCCTACAAACTAGGCCATAGCATGAAGAACACAAGTCCTTTATGCAGTAAAACACATGTAACAAGAAGCATGCAGACAGTATTACGTATAAAACTATGTCTTACATAAAATAGGAAGCAATTTTTAAGTGAAAAACCATTTGGCAATTCTATTTGACATTTACTAGTCACAGAAAAGTATTGCTACCACTGTCGTTGTGTCCTGACCGTTCATTCCAGCTTCCACCGCTGTTATGTGTATACAGATTTGCAATAGCCATCTAAATCTCAGTTGTGCAAAACTTCTATTGCTTCCCCCCCCAAGGGTTTTAAGGAAGAAGTCAAAAGGAAATGCCAATATATCTAGCAAAAAATACTGCTATTTACATGCAAGAAATAAGAAGCGGCAATGGAATCATCAGCTGCAACAGGACGTTGGAAAACCACCTGCATTAATGCTCTGCACGTATGCAATGGGTTCAACGGCAAAGTATTTAAATGGCCTGCTAAAGGGATATAGATTTTTATCCACACAAAAAGCTCTTCAAATTTACTCTGATCAACTACCTTGTGTATGCTTATGGGTGCTTTGTCCTTTCTTACTTAAAAGCAAAATTAATTATAAATCCACTTTGTCTCACCGATGTGTAAACACATTTCATACTAACAGCACAAGAAATGTGCTCCGGATTATAGCCTTGATATCTGAGTTACACAAGTTTTAGAGCCCTCTGTGCTCTTTGTGGATTAACAAACTATCAGAATTATGAGGCAGCATTAAAGGGTAATTTCCTTCATTTTGTGGAGTACAATTATTCAAGCAATTATGCAAGCATAGGAAGCAATTGCTGATAACTTATTTTTTCAGAAATAAGAGCCCAGTTTTTCAGAAATAGCTTCCAATGTAATTGCTGTGAAACCTGAAGAGCAGAAACAGCCACTCTGTAAATACACAGATTTTATAATTTAAATAAATGGTTATTTTTTCCTTATAAAATAAAGTGTTACCTGATGCCTGAAAGTTTCAGATGGCATGAAAATTAGGCTTCAATTACACAGAGAGAGTAACTACTTTGTACTGGTAATGGCTAAACTCTGTAATGATTTGTAAATTAACCTGTGCTGTAATTGCTGTACAGAGTGCTACACTGAGAGAATGGCCTTATAAAACAGGGTGACATGTTTTGCATTGGGCTACTTTAGAAATCGCAGCTGCTACAAAATGAAGTCTGCGTTAGCGGCACTAACGATAACTGCAGTTTGCCACAAGCGGCACACATCCCCAATCAATTAACTCTAATCCGCCCTAGTGTAAAGAAATTCAGAAACCATTACCCAGGTTTCTGCCAATGAATTTGAGCTCCGTGGTGAGAATACCAGCTACTCCCGCTCTTCTGTCCTCCCTCCTCCTTCCCAACACAATAGGCGAGGTTCAAGCTCTCCAGGATGTCCCTCCGGTGGCAAGCCTGGAGGCCAGTAGGAAAATTTTTGTCATCTTGAACTGCCCGACACGGCCACTGAGTCATCAGAAACGTTCACGTGCCACATACACACTAATCTAATGATTTTGTTGTGGCGCTACACACTCTTTATGGAAGCAACTATGTCAACACACAGTAGAAGTCAAAGCTGACCTAAAGTCATAGATGTAAACTTCCAGTCTCTTCGAGGCTGACGCTGCAGGATTCAGTATGCCAAATCAAGCCCCAAACTTACTGTTGCCTGTAAAATTAGACTTGCTAGAATATTATCAGCAAATAAATGTGGGTGTGGACACAGCTAAAGTGAACACAGGAAAATGACCTCTTCTGTGGAAACACTTCTGAAAGTCACTCAACTGCACACAGTGCCTGTGTCATCCACCTCACTTGATCTCTTCTGTTTTCATTGGATACAACGTTGAGTAAACCCTTCTCTTGGCTGACTGCTGCTCCAACTGCCTCTGTCTTTTGTTAAGCTGAAGTTTAGCACTGATGTGTTCTTCTGGCTGGCAATACCTCCTTCCTAGTCGTGCACAATCCGGTTCCAACCCCGCCTCCCACTGGAAGCCCTATAGCCACACGTGTGACCCCGTCAAAGCTCTCTTCCTTGTGCTCCACTCTTCAGACTGTCCATCATGCTTAGCCATCAGCATCTTCCTGCTCCTCAGTTCTTTCTTCCTTTGAAATCCGTACTTTCTAATTTTCTGATCCACCTAAGCTCTCAGTTCATGTCTTCTTTGTAGCAACATACCAACACCACTTCATTTCACACTTCCATTATGCTTCTCTGCCAGCATTTCTAAACTAACTTCTCATTCAATGATCTCTCCATCATCAGCATTTTTATGAAAAGAATGTATGCCCTCCCCCACTTCTTCCTCTTCTGCTGCTTCCAGTTCACCACCAGCAGGGGGATGACTGAACTGGTAATTTTCCACACTCTCCATCT
The DNA here is from genome assembly GCF_965231255.1 of Vanellus vanellus. Taxonomy (NCBI): domain Eukaryota; kingdom Metazoa; phylum Chordata; class Aves; order Charadriiformes; family Charadriidae; genus Vanellus; species Vanellus vanellus. The sequence goes on along the minus strand of NC_138914.1, from coordinate 24,779,920 downwards.
GCTTACTCCTCCCTAGCTGAGGTGACATCCTCCGTGCCTTTTCTGCATTCCTTTATTCAGTCTATCATGGCAGTCAGCTCTTCTTCAGCACCTCCAAAACCCAACCCTTCTTCCTTGTCACCGTTATCAAGTGTTTATTGGCATCACATCACTGCAGCTTCCTCATTTCCCACCTCTCAGACTTTTACCTCCCCTCCTCAGCCAAGGATCCCTCATCTGTAACTATCTCCATTTGTAACTGCAGGCTGCTGGTTGCTGCCCTTGCCTCTCCAATATTTTGATTCTTTCATTTTGCCTTTGAAAGTTCTCCAGGTCGAGCTCTCGTGCATGCTTGTCCAACTTCTCCATTCACCTTCCCTGCACAAGTCCCTTACCCAGACCTTTTGTTTTCTCTCCATTTTCACAATTCTGTGCCTTATACGATCATCCTCTATAATTGGATCACTTTTCCTCCTCTCTTTCTAAAGCCTCCCTTGTTCCGATCCTGACATCATCAACATTGCACAGCTCTGTACAATTGAAGGTTTTTATGAGATTGCTTTCTCTGCTTTGGTTTGCGTTCTACATTCCCCCAACTTAATTTGATAATTGTTTCTTTTTCTATTGTGCCAACTTCACAAAATTGAGTACAGACCAAACCTTTGCTTTACTTTTTTTCTAAACAAAACCAAGCACTGGTGTTATAAACTCGGTAATGCTGACTATATTCATTTTTATTCTGAGCATGCTGAATAATTGGAAGCAAAGAATAAAGACAGGATATTAAAAATTAAATTACATAAGGAACCAAGCATTTTAAGAAAAATTAGCTATCCAGAAAATGATTTAGCTGGAGATGGTCTAGAAAACACTGCTACTATTTCGCAAAATTACAGAGTCAGAAGTTCTCATTTACTTAATGGAATACTTTTATTTAGCTATACTTTATTAGAATAAGAACCTCGTAGTAGCCTGGTTTTATTCATGAAGCTATTCGAGCAGAGCTTATGCACTGTTTAGATTGTCTGGCCTAATCAATGATAAAGTCTATAATTAAATCAGAATGCTGTCATTCAAACATTCTTAATTTGGAATATATTATAGATTTAAAAGCGTAAACAATGACAAGGAAATAGCGAGCTTAATACAGCAATTAGAGAAAGGGTTTCATTAAGGGTCACCCCAGCATATGGATTCCATTTCACAGAAAATGTCTGCCAAAGCCACGCAGAAGCCACAAGGGTTATTCTGTTACCACGGAATATGAGTGCATCTGATCTTACAGTACTACAGGAGAAGGAGCATGTGTAAATACTTGCTGTCTGATGTCAACAAAAAGCCATCCACCGAAGCCACTGCACATCGGAGTAAGGAAAGGAGGCATTTCAAGACGTAACATTATTTCAGAAGTGGCAACCGATTCCTCCTGGTTATGGGAAGCAGTATTGTGCATCCCCTGTTGTCTGGCCATCCAGCAGTGCTGCCAGGAACAGGGGTCAGTACCATGTAATACATCTTTTTCTTCACCCACATTACTGAGAAAGAGCACATGCTGTTCTTGAGCCACATACTACATGTAACAACAAAATGTTGGTTTGTCTATCATTAGAAGAGACCTCATGGTAGTATCTGTCTGCAATTTCATCAGATTTATTCTTTAAATGTAAAAATGCGTCAAGAAAATGAAAATTGCAGTCAGATTACACCCAACTGCAATGGTCTCTTTGGACCTCAAAAAAAAATACATGAACCTATGAAATTTTCAGAACTCCCTTTTTGAAGGATTGCCCACATGTCTGCAAGCAAAAGTTTTAGCTTTTTCATGATTTAAATAAAAACCAGGCGAGGAATACCTATAAAATGTTGTAATATGTGTGGCTTCTTTCTATATCAACTAATACCTCTTTAAAAAAAGGATACAGACCCCCCAAAATCAACTTTTTCACACTGAAGCTACCACCTTTTCCAGACTTTGAAGCTACAACCTCTTCAGAATTTGCCTTCCTATAGTTACAAACACCACTTTCTCCTGTTTTAACATGTAGGAATCAGTTAAAAAAAAATTTAAAAAAATAATAATGATGTCATAGAATCATGGGATCATTACAGTTGGAAGAGACCTTTAAGATCATCAAGTCCAACTGTTAACCCAGCACTGTCAAGTCCACCACTGAACCACATCCCTCAGTACTACATCTATAGGTCTTTTAAATACCTCCAGGGATGGGGACTCCACCACTTCCCTGGGCAGCCTGTTCCAATGCTTGACAACCCTTTTGGTGAAGAAATTTTTCCTAATTTCCAACCTAAACCTCTCCTGGAGCAACCTGAAGCCATTTCCTTTTGTCCCGTCGCTTGTTACTTGGGAGAAGAGACCTGGCTACAGCCTTCTTTCAGGTAGGTGTAGAGAGTGATAAGGTCTCTCCTGAGCCTCCTCTTCTCCAGGCTGAACACCCCCAGTTCCCTCAGCTGCTCCTCAGAAGACTTGTGCTCCAGACCCCTCACCAGCTTCATTGCCCTTCTCTGGACATGCTCCAGCACCTCAATATCTTTCTCGTGGTGAGCGTCAAGGTGTATGTTCCCCTGGCATCTCCATACAAAGCAATTCTAATCTGATTATTTCACGAATTGTAAGACTCCCAACAGCTGCCCTCCAAGACCAAGCTTCTCACCCCAGACGACCCCCAGCACCCGGCAGCCCCCCAGCTCCACCATGCTGCTTTCCTGCACCCCGCGGTGGGCGCAGCCCAGGGAGCCGCAGGGAAGCAGGAGGTCCATGAGGACGACCTCTCCCAAGTCTAACCCAGCCCCAGACGGCAGGCTGACAGGGGCAAGTGGAGGGCCCAACTCACAGAGGAGACTCAGACACATTGAGCAAAATCTGATGTGACGTTTGACATGCTATGATGTTCGTGTCCCTTTTCCTTGAAAAAGGGCCCTTTTCTCAAGATTTGTAGACCAAAGTTTAGCATTTCATCTGAAAAAAAGGCCCTAGGGCCTCTTCACACTCGACTGCAGCGTTGGTTCCGTATTTGGCCCCACTCCTGAGAAACGCTCCGTGCAGACCCAGAGGTTTCCCAGCGTCCTGCACCTCTGGTGCACACAGCAAACCAGGACCGCCTGCCCTGCTCCACTGCGCAGCTCCCCAAATCCTCCGTGCACAGATTCCTTTGGGCCTGGACCACTTCTCCCTCCCCCCCCCCCCTTTCCCACACACGAGGAGCCCAACTGCTGAATTCTCTCTAAGTAGTACTAATATTGGTTTGGAAGAGCACTTAAAATGCGATGATACTAGTTCATTAGAGTTTGTGTTTCCAGGATGTTTTGGGATTAGCGGTAAAAAAAAAAAAAAAAAAAGTCTGAGAAACAAGCTAGAGCAACTGCTGTGTATTAAAACAGGATGGAAAAAGTTATTCTATTGATGCCAGCTATGTTAGTCCACTAGCTAAATGATTAATGTTGATAATTCCTCTCCAGCAGACTCATTAAACCTGAACTTATTTTTCTTACAGGCCTTTGACATTTCCTACTTTCTTAATATCAGAGGTAATGACAGTGGCGTGATTATATACTTATTCCTTTCCACCTTCAAGCAGTTTTCTTTGGCAAGAGTTACTTTTTAAGCAGAAAACCTGCACACGAGTATTCATTCTTTCCCAAAAACTGTTACAGCTCCATTAGCAACACTAAATGGCAGTGCCTTAGAGGAATGCACAACAACCCTTCTAAAAATTAAATAGTCAAGGTATTCAGAGCAGTACCATGAGAAAGATATTTTCTACAGAGCTGCAATTTATAATGGGGGGAGGAGGGGTCTGCCCCCTCCCCCCACATTTCTTTTAGATCCTGTTGTCAAAAAATGTCCAAGTTAAACAAAGAAGAAATTACAGAATGAATCTGGAGCTTAGCCTTGAAGAATTAGGTTTCACTCTAATTGAGATCATACGCTGCATGTGCAGTTTTGGCACATAAGCCATATTAATCAGAAACTCTTTAATCGTGGATAATTTCTCCTGTGTGTGCCAGATTGGGCATTCTGCTGCTGGCCCAGCTTCTAAGTCTGTTTAAGAGTCCACCTTTGACTTCATAAACACCCGCTTACAAAATTGGGGTCAACTTCCTCCTATGAAGGTATGTTACACTGGCGCTAAAAAAAATTCCCTTAATGATTAAATTGCATCTCATATGGAAATAAAAATGTGCAGATTCCAAAGGAGTGACTATTTCAAGTGATTACAATTTGTGTTGGAAGTAGCCCTCACTTGAGCCCAGCTTTCTATGAAGTACGCAACAGATGAAAACCAGGGAAGATGATCCAATAGCCACAGTATGAAATTTGATGACTGCACTGAGCATCATCTAATCTACTGTTATTATACTACTGCCGAGATCCAAGCCCAGAAAGAGTAAACAGGACACAAAAATGTTTCTTGCATTCAATTCAAGATTGAATGGGGAGGGTGAGTAACTAATGATACACCAGTATCGACTGGATTTTCATCCCTTTGCAGTAGGGATGAAGATGGCACTGCTGAAGCAGACAGTGAAATGCCCCACATACACGGAAGAAACCCTGTTGCTGCCAAACTAGAGTTTGAGCTGCTACGCTACGTTTGCAGGACATCAAAATTAACTGCACTCCTACTGAAAAATATTATCACTCACATCACTCATGCCTTTATTAGATTGTGCATATACTTAAAACTTTAATATCCACAGTGCATACACAGATCTGTAAAACCTAGCTCAGATTTGTCATAATGCACAAGCAACCTTTTGTAATAAATGGATCATTCTATAAATTTCTGCACCTGTGGGTTCAAAATGAGCTTTTGTCCCCAGTGTTCCATTCAGTATTTAAGCTATTCAACAGTATGACACCCATGAAAGATAAAATTACTACTACAGAATTACCCTTGTGTGAATTTTAAAGTAATAAAGCAAAACCAACTGCAGCATAATATATAAACCTTAAAAAAAAAAAAAAAAAAAAGAAAAAAATTAAGAAGGGAACCCACTTTACTCAAGCATACCACTTCCATGAAACATCACACACACTGCACTCATGTCCATAATTTATTTCAGTGGTGACTGCTGGACTTTCCATTATAAAATTTCCAGCTTCAGACACCCCTCCTCGTTTCCACAACTCCGTACTCGCTAGCTCCAGCCTGCCTTACGCACCTTGTGTCTCTCTACTCCCCCGCTTCTCTCAAGTACGGTTTTGCCTCCTCTTTCTCTCTTTACACATTATTATCCACTTTCCTCTCTGTATTTCACGGCAAAGGCCGTTCTAAATATTACCTCTTCACCTAAGTAACTCAAGGAATTTTTCTTATCTGCCGCAGTTTATACTTTCCTCCTTTGCCCATAGAAATTGTGATTTGCCTCCTTCCCCCTCTCAAACTAGATCTATGACAGCTGGGTTCCGATTCCAACGGCTGAATTGAAGTTTCACACGCTCTCTGTTGAAAAACCAAGAGCTGCAAGCTACTCACGCTCAGGCAGAAGAAAACCAAGCTTTAGCTCCCATAAAGTCTGCTTGGATGCTTTTCAGGAAAGGGAGGTTTCTCTGACTCTTCTGATTTTTTTTTTTTTTAATTTCAATAATAAAATAGTTTTCAAGTGACTTCCCCAAGCATTTAGCACAGACTTAAGGCTGCTCCTTGCCGGGAGCAAGGGGCTTTACCATGCCTTTCTATAGGTATTTTTAATAAAAAAAATATACTCTTCAGAGTAAACCATCAAACTTTTGGTGTGGCGACTCATGAAAACTCCAGATAGAATGTGTTTTATCTTACAAGCATTTCCAATGAACACATCTCTCTTCCAATAATTCATATGGCGTTGCTTTAAAAGAAATGCAGCAAAATTAAACCTTCGTGAGCACCATGAGACACAAAGAGAAGTAGAAAACATCCTACATATTGATGAGGCTACCATAAAAAATAAGTAAAAAAAAAAAAAAAAAAAAAAGAGCTCTGGAAGTATCACCATCTTTCAGTGGAAGACAGGCTGGGAAGCAGCTACCAAATGCTTTTGTGGTGTTTGCTTGGAATGCAACAAATTCTGAGGAAAGAGCGTGGGGTTTCATGCTCTCCTAATGCTTTTCTTGATGGCAGGAGCCTCCAACTGGAAATAAGAAGCAAGTGTGGTGTTCCCGGCAGTTCGAATGTTTCCACAAGGAAACGTGAAAGGAATGAAGATGTAAAAAAAAACCCAAACCCTGAAGATGTCAGAGGAGAGAACTACTATAGATGCTGCTCACTACATGCAAAACCTGAATTAAAGAGTTTTATCTGAATTGCATCACGTGTTGCTATGGGCTGAGAATATGCAGACTGATGGTTAAGAAACTGAATAAATATTAATAAAAAATAAAATAATCGTATTTTACTTCCTAGAGGCGGGAAAAGAGATCCTCTTCGCCTTTGACAGATGCTGAATTCAATTGTTAAGTCAGGCCATGGATCAGGTGGGGCTTTAACCAATACCATTAATAAAATAGTCTCTAGCCCCCAAAGCTCAGTCCAACTTAATGCTTTAATGAATTTCAGTGTTCATTAAAATGCTTGGGGAGGGGGTAAGGAGATACCTGGTTATGAATGCATAACTCTTCTAATTGTTCAGAACTGCTTTATGGTACAAGCTGACATTATGATTGTCGACATCTATTTTACATATTTACAAACTCAAAGTTTCTGTATTTTTTTCTTCACTTACAAGCTTTATACCTCATTTATTCCACAGAATCGCTTTAGCAAGACATTGTCGCTTGGTAAAATCCAGTGTAAACATTATGCTTTTTCCAAACTTTAAGAGATTCACTGTGTAAACAACAACAAAACTCAGTCCATAAACTGTTTCTTATATAAGAAAAAAAAAAAAAAAAAAAAAGGGATTCTTGCATTGCATCAGCTAATGAAAAAGGGTAAAATAAACTGCCTCATTATTTTTGAGCTGGGGAAATGGGAACCACAGAGAAGGAAACTAAGGGCCACCTCCCCAATACAAGCCATGGAAAATCTGCTCTTCGTGTCCTCCTTCCAAACTAGCATTGCTTCTCCTTATCTGCGTATCTAAGTCTAATAGGAAAAGTGTATAACACCACTGATTTATGGTAAAATTGACTGTGTGTCAGCACTAGTTATCTTACCGTTTCTTTTAGTAACACTTAGCAAAAATGATAATGTAAACCTCCAAAGCAGAACAGCGTGCTAATTATTGGCCATCAAGCCTCAGAGTCGCGTTTCAAAGCTCATCGTTCAGATTCAAAGGGAACCTAGCCGCAGGCAGCTGTGCTCATTAGGGATTTCTCAACATTTAATACACCGGAAAGATAAAGGGTGAAATCTCTGACTCAGTGCAGTCCATGGAAGTTTTGCCCCCAATTTGAGCAGGGCCAGGGTATCACTGGCGGAATTAGGGGAGCCTTTGTCAATAGATGTAAACTAGTAAAAATGTCTCCTCTGAAAGAATGTTAGCTTCCAAGGCAGATAATGGCACCATTCACCAGCAAGAATGACATGTTTAATCTGATGGATTGAGCATCCTTTAATCCTTCCAGCTATCCATTAAACTGTTTATTCTCAATGTAAATCGTTCCAGCCATAAATTTACACCGGCTAAAGTGCCTATCATCCTGGTTTATGCTCAGTCACAACCACAACTACAATTTTTGTATTTTCTGACACACATCTACAGATTTTTCAAAGCTTGTACTGTCTAAACTTAAAATCCTAAGGCAGGCCAAATTAAAGCTGCATTTTCCAATAAGAGTATTCCAACATTTGGGAAATATAATCTGTATTTGGAAGGCACGCTTCTTAGATTGCGCCCCAAATGCTTGTGTTCTATAGCCTCCAAATTGGAGGAACTTAGCCAAAAATCTCTTTATAAAGTGTTTTGTATCACTCTGGGCCCAAACTAGCGCTCACTAGAGTTAGCATGATCCTTGACCAAATTTTTGGAGAGGATTTACGAGGCATTCACCTTAATACTCGCATCCATTATAAGGTGAGAGAAAAAGCAAATGTGTTTCCTTAGCACAAACTACTGGACAGTTTTCTGGACTGGGAATGGTTTTCTTGGCTCCCTCCATCCAACCTTCCTTAGGCCACAGTTAACCTTTTCCTTTCCAGTCTATAGGGATATTTGTAGGCCCTGCAAAACAGACACACTTTATGTGAGGGTACGCGGGGCAAAGATAAGCTACGCACGAACCTTTACAGTCTCTCAGTCTGATCTAACTGCGGAGAAAGCAAGGAGCAGCTATCTACCTGGGCTTTCTTCACCCAAGTTCAACTCCACCCCAGCAAACGGAATGGGAAACTGATAGTTTAGCAACTTTTCGCAAAATATGGATTAATTAGTAATTTGATTCCCAATTAGGGGACAACTATATCCTAAATTATCAATTCTGATTCATGGATATCAAACAAGGATATGATTATTCACAGAGGCAGCACAAAGAAATCGAGACTTATAGCAGTTTCAAAACGTGTTTACCCTTTTTCTCCTTAAATTCTGACTAGTAGTTGTCTTCGAAATATGTATTTTATCATGCAATTATATTTAACAGGTTATCTAAAGGGGGATAGCAGTAAAGAGGCCACATTTGCCGTGGTCCCACAGAGGTAGACTTGCAGGAAGTTTCCAGGAGCTGCGGTTGAATGCAAAATTCTCATGACATTAGACATTGGAAAGTAATGTAAATCCCTTAATCCTCAGGTAAACTAACAATGAGCATTTGCATAGAGTAAGGGGGGGAAGGGGAATCATTGAAATCATTGAGAAACCAATTCAGAGCATCCTGGTTTCCTAAGAATTTCATTTGAGGTATAATCCAGTTGCTTATAAAAACATATCATATGTAAGATTGTAGTAAATGCTTCCAGTAGTTATTTTAAGTTTTACAGAATATGCTGGATAGAAGTGCAGTTGTTTTTATAACAACTTAATAGTAGTGCCATACCACAGTCACTCACGTTTACATTCATATGTATAATCATTTTATGAAAACTTCACAGACAAAAATTAAAGCCCGCTAACCTTGCTCATACCAGACTTTCAAATACAGAAGCAGCAGTACACCGTGCACACGTAAATCTGGCTTGCCAAACAGCTTCCCATTGGTACTGAACATTAACTAGGATCTGAGTCAACCCATCCGTTATCAAATATCCATCATGCCTTTCAGTTGACATAGACAAAACCTGGAATGGCTTCTTCCCAATCTATAGGACTTCGGAAGAACACCAATTTACTGCCAAAAGTATTTAGGGGAAAACTGTTCTTTGGTCCCTCATTTTTCCCCTTTTTAAAACACTGATCCCTATTCAATAATCCTTTTTGTTTAATGGTTAACGATGTACTTAGTAGAAAGTTTCTTGTCAGTTTATGTGATCTCTGCACCCGTTGGCACATTAATGATTCAAATTAGCTTCCTAAAGTTAACTTCCTAATTTTATTAGGAAAACATTTCCCTCTGTTGAGGCACCAAGTTACTGCTTTATACTTGCATCATATTTCATTAGAAACTTGTTTCTTAACAGGAAAAATTAAATGGATTCCAGAGCGAGTAAAAGAGAATTACCAATAATTTTTAAAAAGGGTAATTTAATTAATTTGGATGGATTAAATACAATATGAAAACAAAGTCTGGGCTCAGCTAGTACCAATAAGTTCTCATTTCATAACAGCCAACAGGGGTGCCAGAGTAACGGTTTTGCTTGTCCCTTGCTGGCCAGCCTCTAACCTCCAAAATCTAAAGCAATGACCTGGCGCCATGTCATTTTAGAAACAACTGATGGGCCAGTCCTAACTGCTAGAAATGTACAAAAATCTTTAAAAGATATTAATCACACATCTGGCAATCAGCCTCCTCCTTTAACAAAGACATCATCACATTTCTGCCGAATTTGTTGGAGTACAAGAAGTTTATTCCAACCTCAGTTTTGAGCAAATCCTGGGAGGGCAGATGACACGTGATCCCACTAAAACTTAAAGCTCCGTGGGCAGATGATACCTCATCTAGCGTAAACACTGCTGATATGAAGTTGACACATCAGAAAAAAAAATTAAATAAACTTGAACCCAAAAAAGTTTATGCTGAATCAATGCTTTGTGTCATATGCAAGGAAACAGAAAGCCAGATCTGTTAAACTGCAAAACAGCTTCAGAGAATTGCTTCTTACACATACAGATCATGGATTTCCATTTTTTCCCAGTAAGTAACAAACAAAGCCTAAATCAATACACGCCTAAATAATGAAAACCCACCCCTACTGAAGTTGGGGCATTGGCTCTTCTACTAGAGTCAAGATTTTGGCTGCATTGTTCTGGGTGGTACAAAATAACAATTTTATACCCGATTTCCTCATATCTTCTACTACTCAATATCCTCGTCAGGAATTTCAGTGTGTTTGTGTTGTTGACTAGATGTAAACAAAACTGGAGTGTTAACAGCAAAGTACGTCACTCACCTCTCCTCTGAGCTATAAACATCCACAAGAAACAGCCATGATGAACGGCACTAAATTGACCTCACGTTTTGAGGCCACTCTCTGATACCTCGAGTCCTTTCTCCCAGTCTGCTGAAGGGCATAACATATGCGTCAGACCCAGAATCAGAGTGAGTTTGCTGATCAGCTGAAACACACAATCTGCCAGTTAACGCATTACAACTCTTGCGCGATAGCTTACGGGATAACTCTACCACAAACAGTACGAGCCAACGGCAGTTACCAGCTAGGATGGCAAACCCAGCTCAAATCACCGCTACAGACTAGATTTTTTTATGGCACAAATCCCAGCTCCAGCTCCTGCCAGCACGTAACAACAGCAGCTCCACGTAAGCCCTGAAAGCTCATGTGTCCTTTGAGTCCTGCTCTGTATGCACTCTTCTTTCCATGTCTTATTCACCCAGGAGCTTGTTTGCCCATATCCCCAAAACAGCCTACACGATTCCCAACCCCGACCAGGCTGAGGGTCACCAAGGCTATAGGAACCATTTTTGCATTGATGGCAGTGGTGTTTTGCAGTCTTGACCGGCTGAAAGACTCTGGGCTAAAACTGCCCTAAGAGGAAACAGACCTTCGTGGGTTTCTGAAGGTTATCACCAAAATATTCAGCACAGTAGCTGCAAAATGAATCACAGGATGGTTTAGGTTGGAAGGGACCTTGAAGATCACCTAGTTCCACCCCCCTGCCTTGTGCAGGGACACTTCCCACCAGCCCAGGTTGCTCCTGTCCAACCTGGCCTTGAACATCTCCAGGGATGGGGCAGACACAGCTTCTCTGGGCAACCTGCGCCAGGGGTTCACCACCCTCAGAGTGAAAAATTTGAGGGTGCTTATCCAAGCACCAGCTTCCTGAATTAAAGCATGGTTTCATCAGTATGTCTTTTTTTGGAAGAGTGCTGAAAATTTTCAGCTCAAAACTATACTCATGAAAGGTAGAGGTGTGTTTTGTTACACTTAAAATCCAACTCACGTTTTGAGTTATGTGTGGAAATAAAGCTGTTACTTCATATGCAGACCTACTTCACTGGGTTTGGGTTTGTGTTTTTTTTTTCATACAGAGCTCCAGTTTTCAGCCCAAAGTATTGTGTTTCCAGTACTGACACAAAGTGAGGATTAAGAATTAAATTAGCAAAGAATTGTGCTGCGTCACCTTATAGTGTGTCAGGGTTAGTTGCATGTCAGATTTTCTCCTTTTTCTGGAATGGCACAATGTTTGGGAACATGTTTTGAAAGAGCATCAGAAATTACATCTTCCTCACTACTATTTATTGTTTCTACTAATGTGCAGTGTACCAATCCAGTTAAGGCCAATTTATTTTCCTACCTCACTTCCATTATTTGATAAAGAAGTAACTTTTTGCTAAATAAAGACTTGATTATTTTCTAGTGTTTTGGGATCTGTCTTTTTAAAATATACTGGCATATTATGCAAGGCTTTTTAAAGAAAACATTGCTCTGAGACACAATTTTACCAAAGCCTGTAATTTTCTATATCCCTTTTCCCTCAATTCTCTTTAAAAAAGCAGCAAAAATGTTTACATTTAAATGTGATCTTCCTTTAGGATTTTTCCAACTCCACCTTTATTAACTCCCTCCTCAAATTAGTATATGAATATCTGTAAGGTAGCGAACAAGCCTTTTTGTAGCAGAACTGCAGAGTTAGGAAAGTACATTTGACCTTAAAAACAGATATAGATGTAGACCTCGAAAATAGGTATACATGTATATATCATCTGTTTTCAAACACCAGGAGGAACAAATTATGAAGTGGTACCTAAAAACTGTAGCTGATATAAAGCATCGTCTGCTGCTTGAAGTTCTAATCCTGCAAATGGACTTGCGTGCGCTTAACCATGACACCATGACTGTTTTGAGGAACCACAAAAACTCTCAAACTCCAACTGGCTTAAAAAGAGTCTATTCCAAATCACCTTGGGGGTCAAAACTGATAATAGGAACGGCACATTAGCACTGCCTTATTTCATTTTTTTGCATTTGGAACAAATGAAGACATTACTCCTTACAGACCAAGCTTCAGAGCATGTGGTATAATCTAAATACAACTATTAACACTCCTGCAGAATGAGTGCACATTTTCAAAAGTAGTCTCCTACTATTCTCATTTCCCACTATATTAAATAACCCCTACTGCACTGTTTGTTAACATCTAAAAAAAAAAAAAAATAATAGTAGATCTTAATCCATATCTTTTAACTTATCATTGTGGCTCTCTGGCATGTTATCTAGCAGCAGAGACATCCTGACTAATGCAGTGTATTTGCTTCTAACCAGCTGTAGCTTTCACGAAGAAAAAAAGAAAGAAAAAGCTCCTAAAAACACTTGATTTAAATAAATTTGCAAAACCCACAGAAATTATACATCTTTTCTTAAACACCTCTTTTAAGTGGTAAACGCAGGACAAATTAATTTGGGGAATGAACATCTATTTAAAAGCGGGTTTTTATTTTATCACCAGCTAAGCAAGAATTCACCTGGAACACGTACAGCCATTTTGACATTCCACGCTGATCTTGCAGTCTCTAGAGCAATCAAAAAAAACCCAGAATATACAGTAAATTAGGAAATACCTTTCCCATTCCATTTTTTTCTTCCAGATATTGTGTATTTTAATGTCAAATTTATCAGTTTGCTTTTCTAATACTGACATGATTATAATAAATAACAATGTATAATGTAGATATATATAAAATATAGTGTGTGTGTGTATATAGTAAATATATTCTGTGTACAGTAATTCTAAGTAAAATTACCAGTGGACTTCTGCAACAAGCTGCATTTTTTATCTGAAGAACTTTTAAAGGCACAAATCGGGAGAAACATCAGGCTTGAGGATGAGTAATGCATAATTAACAATAAAGATGGCAACAGCTGCTAAAATCCCCAACAAAGAATTCTTACATATGAAAACAGGATGCTGGAAGAGAACCCAGTTACAGGATCTGCTTACTTTCTTATTTGCTTATGTTATATACATCCCATTGGCGAGGTTTTCAGCAGCCCAGCCAATGGTGCATGCAGAAGCCTACAGAAATGTTTCAGGGTGCTTCCCTCGAGTTGGCACCAGCGGAGTTCTGCCTTTGAGGAAAATCAAAACAGCAAACTGTAGTCAGACTTGTCAGTCTTTGTCCAATTTGGGGGCAAAAAAGATGACAAACCAGGAACTGTCAGATCTTTCTCCCATCCACAATGCGAAATCCAAAAACTGAGTAATGTTCTCCTAAACTTGAGGCCCCAATTGACAAAGAGTTGGAGCATTCCACTGGACTCCAGTTCAGCATCAGGTGCACCTTCACATCATTTTTTTGCACACAGTTATACTGGGAAGGACCATCAGAAACATTGCCATGGTGAAACGAGATCTTCTTACAGTAGTACACCCTTAACAGAATTGGGCAGGTTTCCAAGGCTTTGGAGAACCAGTGCAGTTGGGAAATGCTTCCAGAAATCAGAAGCTGATCTGAAACTTCTCCAGGTCACAGTATGACTGGGCCAGAAATGTTCATTTCTGGGGTACAACTCCCCAACAACGGTAGCACAAGGCAGCTCATCACAAACTAGGCAGCCTCCGTGCCTTACCCTCTCCACAAAGTCTTTTCCACGAGGCTGGTTGGTGCTCTTACATGCATACCGCGCTACCCCTCTGTATATTGCAACAGAAGTAGGACGGGGAGCTCACCCCAGAGTGACAATATAGCAGACACCTCTAGGATTCAGAGGTGCTTCCTTGTTCAGATAACAGTGTTATACTATATGGTGGCAGAAATACAATATTTCTGTCAATTATACATCAACACCGGCCACTCTAAGGGCAAACGCGAACGTCAGCTGAGAGCAAGAACCTCTGTAAAAGATTTCAGGCTGCAAACTCAAAACGTTCTGTGGTGGTTTGGTTTCACATGTCTTCCTGCCGGATACCCCCCTGCATAGCGCTGGTCCTGCTGAACTCCCACTCACCCCACTTCTGGGAGCACAGAAGAAACAGAGCAGCTTATCACGGGTTAAAGCACAGCATGGAAGAAGCCAGAAGTTAAACAAGATGGCACATCCCAAGGGGGACTGTAGCGCATGATTAACAGCTGATAACACTACAATACTTACTACTGCAGCCAAGTCCACGTCCAAAAGGTGAACAAATGTTTCACCTGAATAGTTCAGAAGATGGTCCTGCAAACCCTCCTGAAAGTCCACCAAACAGATGCTTTTAATGAGTTTGTTCACTCTTGCCTGGGCGTAACACCGCAGAGAGACAAGTCTTCATACCAGGCTAAAGTAGAGATGGGCCTAGAATAAATCTGTGTACTGTTAATGTTGGAAACAATCAGCTCCCAACAAGGACTGCCAAAGCATTCAAGAGCTCCACACTAAGTAGTTCTGGCCTTTCGTAGTCATGTTACTGACTTTTTATAGAAACCATTGTGAGGCATCCAGGTCTCTCTCTGCTTCGCTCAATTTAGTTAAATTCAGAGTTGCACAATTTTGCTGGTAGGCTGCAATGGGACACGCTGACATACCCGTTAACCAAATTAAATTCTAAAGCAACACATACTCCTTTGAGCCAAATTATTTCTATTTCCAAATTGCAAGAAAGCCACGGCCCACTGCAAAAATAATACCTCATCATGTGCATGGAATTGGGCAGAGGGTACTGTTGTACATTAAGTAATGCTACACAAAAAAATACTGTGAATATTTCATAAACTTTTAATCCTACCAGTCTGGTGTTAAATACCGTACTGATACAAAAACTTCACTTTTCCTGATTTTTGTAGGTTTTTTTTGCTTTGGCGGTGTGTGTAAGAGCTACCTACGTTTACTCAGACACAGAATCTAGACCAATTCTTCTGCTGTCTCGGGTCATATCCACTGAAATTTTTTTTATTTATTCCTGCTGAGGATTCTGTCATCCCTACGCAACGAAGAGAAAAAATTTTATTGGATGAACTGTATATTTCATGCTCTGCTCTCTCTGAGCAGAAATGCAGTTGTTCTGCAAGTAGGATGTGGTCTCTGTAACCTCTGCTTTCAACAGAGGACAAATTTTCATACGTCAACTGATATTTGATTAGACTAGTCCTATTTATTCCTAGAACAAGCCTATTTATTCTTAAAAAAATTATTCTTAAAACAATTAATTCTCAGAACATTTGTGAAATGACGTTCACAATCACCTGTAAAGTTACTGCCTTATCCCAAGAAGCAAGTTCCTCCAGGATCTTAAAAATAAGCATATAGAGATATCCCCCCCTCCCCCCCGCGGTCCCTCTTAAAATGTGGATTTTTCAATATTATTGCTAATAGACCACAAGATTGCATAGAAGCTCCGGTAGCTGACAGAGCAACAAGTGAAAGCGAAGACGTGCGTGCCGGGGAGCCGGATGGCAGCCGCCGCGGGAGAAGGTTACAGCTCACAGTCCCTTGGCTGGAACACAAACAACTGAAGTGAATGAAAGGCTCTGTGTATGTGTGGGGAACATAAATGTGATATTAATTATTAATTTTGACAAGCCTGAATACCTTAATAATGTATTATTTTAAGCTGTAAGCTTTTTAAAAAGCCATTGAGGCTAAAATGAGCCGACTTTGCGGCTTGGACTCTCATTCCTCGGCATATAGCAAATTGCGCTGTGACAACAAAATGGGCTGTGACAGACTTTGGCGAGTGCGGTCTTGTTTTGTATATTTAATAAAGGGCTGATAAATACAATGTTTAAAGTGTAAAGGGTGGAACATATCAGCCAGAAAACACTGCGTTAGCCAATCTGTCAAGACAGAAAAGACACTTCCAATTAATACTTGCGCAAAGCGACCCATAAGCTGGTTCCCTCCTACTTCAGTACTTTTTGGTAGCGTGATACAGGTGCAGGTAACATTATTTCTTTAACAAAAATGGATTATTTGTGCAGCAAAACGTACCATGAACTAATCCCACTCTATTCTGCAACCTCGTTGAGGTGGGAACGGTGTTAGATATCTACCATGCATTTAAAAGCAACTCGCTGGGGAGTTTGTGACAAGAATTTCAGAAGTACTCAGGGAAGCTTTATTTTTGACACCACCTGCGACACCAATACCAAGCACCACTTTAAAACCCACAGTAAACCTTTTGAGCCCTTCCTACCTATGAGAGTCACAAAGCATTTTACACCTGTTAATCAGAGAAAACCTCGTAACGTTCCCACAAGTTATGTATTACTATCTTTATTAAGCAGATATCAGAAAAGAATTATTCGTGAACTTGGACACAAAAGAATTCTCAAATGCTCCTCTTGGCACGGATAAAACTGTACGC
Source organism: Vanellus vanellus (assembly GCF_965231255.1). Lineage (NCBI taxonomy): Eukaryota > Metazoa > Chordata > Aves > Charadriiformes > Charadriidae > Vanellus > Vanellus vanellus. The sequence continues at coordinate 24,763,108 of NC_138914.1, read as the reverse complement.
TTTATCTGAAACTGGCAGGGAGTTGAAAGTTAAAAGTTAAATGTAGAACCAGAGTAATGACGGACATATTTTAAAAGTGAATCCAAGTTATTTTTTTCCTGTCATCCCATACAACTACAGGAAGGTTTGCAAATTTGATTAATCACACCCTTTCATATTATAATTTCTACTATGACTACAAATGAACTAGGAAGTCCTCTTCTTTCCAAAGACTGTCACAATATTGCCTGTTTTTTTTACCTTGTATCTCATGGTAATTAGGTTGAAGGGTTTTTTTCTTAGTTATGTATAAAATGAGGTTGAGGCTTTAAGTTCCTAACCCTCAGTGGTACAGAGTGAATAGTAAAAGTACAGAGAAGCTTTAAAAAACACAGCCCAAATGACTTAAAAAATCACAAGCAAAGCAATTACTGTTTCATTAAGCTTTGTGATTCTTTTCAAGCCAATCTCAGGATTCCCGGAGGCTTGACTCCTGATTTTAAACGGGGATTGGCAGTTTTACAACCTATAGGAAAATACAGTCGGGCACCATATACGAAGTCCTGCCATGCAAAAATTCAGTCCCTGATGCATAAAGACATTTTCTTGAACACGATGTCTGACTAGAAATGGAGAGATATATGTGGGGTTTGAGGAAACAGGAGGGAAAACAAATTATCTTCCTTTTAATTCTACCATACTATACACAAACACACAGAGCAAAACCCTCAAGGTGATCAACAACCTAATGGCCAGTAGGTTGAGGGAGGTCATTCTCCCCCTCTACTCTGCACTGGTGAGGCCACAACTGGAATACTGTGTCCAGTTTTGGGCTCCCCAGTTCAAGAGGGACAGGGAACTGCTGGAGCGAGTCCAGCGAAGGGCAACTAAGATGATTAAGGGCTTGGAGCATCTCCCTTATGAGGAAAGGCTGAGAGAGCTGGGACTCTTTAGCCTGGAGAAGAGAAGGCTGACGGGAGACCTTATTATGGCATACAAGTATCTAAAGGGTGGGTTGAAGGAGGATGGAGCCAGGCTCTTTTCAATGGTTCCCAGTGACAGGACGAGGGGCAATGGGCACAAGTTAGAACACAGGAAGTTCCGTTCAAATACACGGAAACACTTCTTTACGGTTCGGGTGACAGAGCACTGGCACAGGCTGTCCAGGGAGGTGGTGGAGTCCCCTTCTCTGGAGATTTTTAAGACCCGCCTGGATGCAGTCCTGAGTAATGTGCTCTAGGGAATCCTACTTCAGCAGGGGAGTTGGACTAGATGATCTCTAGAGGTCCCTTCCAACTCTGAAAATTCCGAGATTCCGTGAAATCTGGTTTCCAGTAGGTCTTGTTTCCTCAGAAAACAGGTTGAAAGGTCAGAAATCGGCAATTTTCATTGCAGCAAACAAGGATTTTGTGAGAAACTCCAGCTTTTGTTGACTTGCTTGTGGCTCATATCCCAGTTCTGCCCACAGACAAAATAACAACCTCAAAGTCAAGTGCCCAGGCTTTCACTTCCTTAATTCTTTGTTTTCAGGGGGGATGCCCTTAAAATATTAACAGCAACATAAGACTTTATTAAGAAGACAAAGGCCTGTTTCTTCTGAATAAACAAGGAGCTTGAAGGTAAGGATGCATCCAAATTCCACATCCTTTTTGTTCCGGCTAGCAAGCAATGGAGATCTCGCTCTACCCGGGTCCCTGACATAACCTTGTATGCTCTGCTCAGTCCACACAGCTCCATGGCTTTTATCTTCAGCTCCACTATTTCCCTGGTTCATTTCAGAAAACTTTATCTTGATAATGGAAACAGTTCAGAGTCAGTCCAACGTTTCAGTAACGCCCAGCAGCACCATTTACACAACCATCTCCCACAAGCTTCCCAAACCATCTACACAGAAGACAGCAAGGCTCCTCGGCTAGAAGCAACCTATCCACAGCAGCAGAGTTCTGCACCATTTAGTATTTAATCCTTTAATTTCTTAAATTATCCCACTCTGGTAGCTAGACAGGACCTTGTTTAAAGCTACCTCCCACAATTCCACATTACACTTCAGTCTACAGTCTACCCTTCCGATCAACCTTAATTCTAGTTGAAACTTAGCTAAGCTATGTCTAGATCTAAGCACACTTGCTAACTGATGCTGACACTGTTCTTCTCCTGCTACATAAAAACTAAGAATTCTGCTCAGCAAAAATCAATACAAACAGCACTTTTTTTGCTGAGAACCAAGTCAACACATATCAACCTACACATTATAGAAGACTTGAAGGGCAAAGGAAAAAAAAAAAAATTACCCAGCAGTATCAGAACATCAACATATTTATGCCCCCAAAATCCTACATAAGTTCCCCAGAGTTAAGTAGCAGACAGACCCATCAATTTTGAATTATGCGAATTATTCACCATTCTCTCCAACTTTGCAAATAGTTTGTTTCAAGGGAAAAATATGTGGAGTTCCGTTAGTCTAATTCCCAGAAGCTGGTAATAATAATACATCAGTGAACCGGTGTGCACATGTATATCTAATTTTCTGTGCCTGTTTTATAGTCCTACTGAATAAAGACAGTATGAAATGAAAAGAACAGTTGAAACTCAAGCTGTTAAGACATGCATATGCCATTTCTTAAAGAAAATAAATGTAGCTTTCCCAGCAGTTACAATGAACATTAACTCTCAAATTATCTGAAACGACATGAAGAGCATCCTGCTCTGTACAATTATCAGAAGCTCTTATATGGCAGTTTTCATTAAGCCTAAGTCACAGATACTATCCAACGGTTCTTTAATAAAGCAGTGCTAGCTGCAATTCTCATCCTAAATCCTGTAAAGACGAAAAGTTTGATCATCATCTACCAGCCACTGATGGCCCCAATTCTGTAAAAACTGTTCTTAAAACTTATTCAGCCAAGCCCTTAAGCACGTGCATAATCCTCAGCCCTGCTGAAGGCCCAGAACTTTAGAGTGTGCTTTTAAAATGGGATTTTTGCCAAAGTAAAGACTGAGCGTTAACAGGAACAAAGCAACCTAAAATTTAAGCAAATGCCTAAAAATAGCTGTTTCTTCTGTGAGGAACAGTATCGTCAGCTTCTTCCTGTGTGTTCAATTAATCAAAAGAATCCTTTTAAGCAAGGATTAAATTGCAGTTACTACTAAGAAACCCTAGCAACATACGCTATTTAAATGGATTTTTTGACTGAATAAACTCTTGCCTGTGTTTTTATACCCGATTACGAACGCAAGAATGTATTTCCCAGTCACATCTGAAAGATGCTTTGTAAGTGAAATAAATGAGTGTTCATCTTTCCCTGTATGATACAACATTCTTCTGATGCTTTTAATCATGCTTCAAACGCTGGGGGAAACTGCTCGCTCCATAAAGTAAGTGTGCTGCTAAAAAAGGGGGGAGTTTTTTAATCCTTTAAATATACTACTGAAAAAAAAACAAAAAAAAACAAACCACAAATCTAAATCACAAGAGTCTGTGGTAGACATTTAACGCCTCATGAATTAGATTGAGTTATGTCCCGTACACGAGGTAAAGTTACCCCAACTCCCTCATAGCTCTCAAAGCTCTAAGCATTTCCTCAGATGATCGTCAAATGCATTATCCGTTATTATAATATACATTTATGCATACATACATCTAGCTGATCTCCACATCCCAGACTGGATGGTCTTCATCACCGCCACTTGCAAGCTGTTCCTAGATATCACCAGCCATTTCCCTCCAACTCCACAGCGTGCCCATCATTGAGCATGGGAAAGAGGAAGCTTCTCTATTGACAGAGAGATATATTCACAGCAGTTAAAGGCAGTGCCTTCTTTTTGCATAACTACAATTTGTTTCAATTCAAATCTACATTTTGGTCTTCACCTCCCTAGGTGGTGGATATCAGCTCACTCTAAGATGCGACGTTCCCAAACTCATCCCAAATAAAGCAATTAACAGGTGGGATGCAGATAGCTCAGCAGCAGCACATACATAGCTAACAGCACATCCCTCCCTCACAGGTGTTTCGTGTTCCATTTGTCAGCCAGCCAGCGCAAAATCCTCGTCTTCTGGAGGCTGAGGTCTGCGCTCATTCTTGAAGGGCAAGAGGAGTTTATTAATCCTCTTCATTTCTCTCTCCTTAGTAGGAAAAGCTACAGCTTTGTTTTTTTTTAAAAAAAAAAAAGCCAGATTAAACAGTGAAATGCAATACAGAGCAGATAGATGGATAATCTAGGGAAGTTCCATGCCCTTGGATGGAGGAGTAACCCATGCACCAAATGCCACGACAGACTGCAGAAGAGATGAAGACATAGAAGAGACTGATATTCTCTACTTACTGATGAACCCAGACAGAAGCAGTACAACCTCCTTGGCACCTCTCAGTCCATGTGCTTTAACTAAGCCTTCCATTCCCAGCTGCAGCTGATAGAGCAGCTTCCACCCTCATCCTTTACAAGAGAGATGCTAACAAGTTTCCAGCTAGACCGGCATGGACTTTCATTAGATGTGTGAATTAGGACACTTATGCAGAGAACACTCATTTCACAACAATTTTCAGCCAGTCACTCATAATCCCTGCAGAAACGGCAGTGGTGGTCTGGAAGCACCTATTTACCAAATTCTGACACCATCTCCTCTCTGATTTTCTGCTTATACATTTTAAATTTCAAAGAGTACTACCTTGTTGTTGACGTGTGACAAAGGCCAAGCTTCAGTGTGGAATGACTACCTCGTCCTTGAAAATCCTGGGGTTTGTTACTATTCCTGCTTCGTACAGTAGAAGATGGCCTCAGAAGTAGGGGGTGAATGTCTTAAGAATATTTAATATAACAAAATTCCTGAAGTATTGTCAGAAGTCAAATCCCTAATACATTTTCTGTGTCTAGATAGGTTGAGGCTACATCAAACTACTTAATTAATGTTTATTTATTCTCCTTTTTCTCAAACAGCTTATTAAGTTATTTAAAAACACAATTTTAAAATTAACCTCTGGAAGCTGTCAATCTTTTTGCAAACAGATGAAAGAAATCTGAGAAGCTAAATCAATAAAAGCAGCAGTCTTAGCAAATAACTTCTTCCTAAGCTCAGAAGAAAGATATCCAATTATTACCACCTGAAAAGTTACTTGCTTAACAGACATTTGAATGAGCAGGTAGAAAACTCCATCAAAATAGACAAGAACCCAATAAAGCACCAATGAAGCTAATGACTGTAAACAGGAATTCCTTAAGAAATTATTTATATGTAATACACAAAAACATTTACATGTTTACAGCCCTTGAAATATTTGAAATGCCTTTCAGTAAATATTCAATAAAGTATGAAACTATTCCGTATGAGACACAAATAATAGCCCACAAATCAAAATGAGCAGCTGGCAAATAGACAATTATCATCCAGCTTAAGTAAAAAATACCACTTTAAAGATGGCAAGTGCAAAGTAATAACAATGCAAAAAAAGCAAGCCAAGTCTCAGATTTGGCGTTATCCCTGGGAATAAGGACAGCAGCAACAGTCCTGGTGAGAAATAATTAATTCTTCAAGTGCCGTGTGGAACAAGTCTCTGCTCTCTTTCCAGTGGACAGATGCAGCTTTCTGAAACAAGGTGCCGCTCCAGTGGGGCAGTCAGAGAAGAGAGGGTGGGTAACATGGACATCGGAACGACTCGGTCAAAGGTGAAGAACGTTGGCCAGGGCCCACGAGGAAGTTCAAGCCACCATGGCCTTGATGTTCTTGTTCCGTAGCCAAGCAGACAACCTCTGCCTCCAACGCTGCAAATCCCATATTTTTCATAAGCACTGGATTCAATTAAAAAAAAAAAATGAAATTTAACTATTAAAAGACAGGTTTCAGCTAAATGCTAACTAGTTGCATCGCTAGTACTAAAAGCTCTCTGTGGCTCCCACTGCCAGAACTTCCAAATAAACTCAGCAAACTTGCTTATAATAGCAGGAAGAAATCGGATCTTTCCAAACGCTGAGGCTCAGCCAAATGCATCCCAGAGTCCTGTGTTGCCACGAAACAGCCAACCGTCATCTGAACTGAGGCCGGAGCTGGTTTCCACATTGCTTTGTTTATATTGACTGCATTTATGATGCCTCAGAAGTTGCCAGTAAAATATTTATTTAGCAGTTAAAACGTTCTGCAAATGATTTTGCTGTCCCAAAAGATAAATATTTCTCAGCATGCTGAAATGATACATTGATGTTTTTGTTAAGGAAATTGCATGTTGATAAAATTTTCTCAGATTACACTTTGTCGTTCCTTTGTATTTGAAGTGGCCACATTAATTTTTTTGTGATATTTATTGTAATTGTAAATTGCGCTGAGATTAGAAACATTAAACTTACCATAAAATGAAACACATTTCAAGTATTTCCGAGTCATCTATTTAAGGGCTTGAGGACACTTTTGATCCTTCAGGTGGATCGGCCTGCTCTAAGCTTACAGGACAAGGGTCCAACACAAACCAGAATCCCACTTTAAACTCTTGGGGAGCCATTTTCTTCCCTTCCTCTTGGGTATTTTTTTCTCTCTTTCCTTCTTTTTTAACACGCTAATGTTCATCGCCACTTAGGGGGGAGGGTCCCTACACTGCAAAATTTCAATCTGAATGTGAGGTTTATAGCAGATTAGAAATTTATGCAGGCCGTTAAATAAAAATAGGCACTGCACTGCCATCTTCACGCCTGCCTTTAACCTCCAAACAACATTCCAGTCCATGGTTTTGGTTGATCTTACGGGTCTGAGGCAACAGTATTATTTCTCTGGACAGGGCCAGACACTTTTAGGAAGCATTTTTTCACTGAAAGGGTTATTAAACATTGGAATAAGCTGCCCAGAGAGGTGGTGGATTCACCATCCCTGGAGGTGTTTAAGAAAAGGGTAGATGAGCTGCTTAGGGACATGGTTTAGGAGTGGTGGTGTTTTTATCAGGGTAGGTTAATGGTTGGACTTGATGATCTTAAAGGTCCCTTCCAACCTCACTGATTCTATGATTCTATGATTCTATGACTTGCAAATAAGTGATGGCTGTCGGTATCCGAGATCATCAAAATTTCCATCAAACACTGTGGCCTTTGTGCCTGCTCCCAGGCATGCAGAAGTACACTGTATTGCTGTGAAATAAATCACTGCAGGGCGCAAACGCCATCTCAGTGCAACAGCACGGCTCCTAAATACGGCTTCTGCCATTGCTTCCCCATTTACCAGCCTCGGCCTTGTTGGCCAACATCCCAAACACAGCCCTCCCCATGGGAAACCTCTGGAAGGTTGGATGCCGATGCCGGTCTGTGCTCTGAGACATGTGGGTGCAAACCCTCTGCAGGTAAGGTCTTCACGTAGAGGTTGCAAAGGGACTGCAGAACAAGGCCATGCTTCTGTCACCTTCTGTATTGGGTGTCAGAAGCTAATTGGCCCTGTCAAACATTCAGCCTCCAGGTCAGTTCACACTATCAAAAGGTCTCCCTGGAATTATAGCATACGTGGCATTACCTCCAGCCTATGCCGTAAACCACTGTGTAATTCTATTGCACATGGTTAAAGAGTAGCTGTACTTCCACCCAGAGGTGACCCCGGACTGAAATCTTCAGGTGCAATGCAGAAACTATTCTGGGTTCAGCATCTGCATTAATCAAGTAAACTTTGATTTTTGGCCACTTCTGTATTAGGCATTAATAAAAGGAGACATGTTAAGAGTAATAGAAAACCAGATGTCTTTCCTCTTTCTAAGACGAGGGAAGCCAGCTTCAGCTCTTCCAAGTATCTGCTGAGGTAGTGTGGCTTACCAAGGACAGGAGATGTGCTTGTTTGAACAGGCTCAGTGCCGCATCTGCTACAGAAATAGTCTCCGAGCAGCTTCGTATCTGGCAAGTAAAGTTTTACCGGGAGAATAAGACACCTCAGGTAATGTATAAATATGCAGAGATCTGTAGATGTAATGCTGAAAAAGTCTCACACTGCACATAAGCAGGCAGGAACATGTTCTTATCAAGTACAAATAAATATCCACATCTTGCAAAATAAAACGTCTTTAGTTTGCCTCTCAGATTGCTGGGGCAACTCCACTGTTTCTACCTTGATTTTAACTTTTAATAAATACTCTTAAAAAACAATTTGGGAAGGGAATTAGTTTTCAGCGTACTCGGTTGTTACATTACCCCTGCTGCTGCAAGGAAAACATTTCATGTGTGTGTACATGGAGGGTGTAGGGAAACTTATAGGAAAAGCATGCATAATATACAAGTAAGGAAAAGTAAAACCGTCCTCATATACTATTTCTTCACTTCTTGTTCCAAAGAATTTTGTTTGTCTTCCTACTTTGAAAAGAAACTACATTTATTTTGGATAAGAGCTCAGATTTTTATGTTAAGCTGTGGTAGGTAAAATCTTAGCCTCATTAAACCCCATGACAAAACTGGAATCACCTTCAAGGATGGTAGTACACTACCTGATAAAAAAATCAATGTCATAGGTCTTCAAGGGTTGTTTTTATTACCAAAAAAAGTACTTGGGTTTCATAAACACATGTGAGGAAGAAGGCTGCATCTTCTTCTTCATTTTGTAAGCTTAAAAATTTGGTTAAGGTTTTGCTACTATTATTTCAGGATTTCTTCCTTATTTTCTTTTATGTAGGTGGACTTTCTTTTTAATTGTTTTCAAACATTCAGCTGTATTACCTGTATTCCTGGCACAAACCAGCAAGTAATCTCTCTAACCAAATCATCATATTATATAAAGTATCAGTGTCAACTGGAACTGATCCTCAGTTACATCTTCTGAGAAAAATCAACCTGAACACATTACCTGAATGCAGTCAGAATGTATTTGCAGAGAGCGCAGGATGCTGCCGGATGCCAGAAGTCCATTTCCACTCAAAACAGCGCCAGCCTAAGCAGTCAACAAGAAAAATATTCTACTTTTCTAAAATCTCCCATCTTTCTCACCAGTCTTTTAGTGCATCATATTACCTAGGTTTAAAATAAAAACATTTTTCCAGCATTTGGAGGGAGAGTTCTTCATATTTGCTTACACAAAAAACCTTTTTCCCCCCTCTTTTCTCCCTTTTGGTTGGTTTTGGTGGGGTTTTTTGCACCATTTGACTTTAGAGAACATCTCTGAATTCATTGGGAATCTGCAGGGATGGAAAGAAACATTAGAAGAATGGGAAGAGGTTCCCATTCTAGCTGTTTTCAGTGCCATTTTTTAAGCAGTCAACACAAACTTTTCAATAATCGGACCTTGACATCAGTGAATTCCAACTCTTAAAATGTACAGTTAATTAAAAGAAATCAAAACCAGCTTTAAAAGTGAACAGGGTTACAGCCATAACCTCTGAAGAGGCTTCCACCCTTTCCTCTGTAAAGCACAGCTCCATCCCCCAGACAGCGCGTGAACCACAGTCTTGCGGAGTAAAACATTTAGGCCTCTTCCACAGGAATCAAAGTAAAAATTCCTCCGGTCATCAGCAAGCCTGAGAGCGCTCTGAGTCAAAGCTAACCGTTAGAGGGCAACCTGATTACATGAGCAGGGATTATTCTAACCCAAGGACTGGGTTTCGCTCCACAAACCCAGATAACAGGGGATTTGAGATACCACGGATGGACATGGATTTACAGCCAGAGCTCTGAAAAAGCTCTTGATAAAATGTTAAGGAGGAACACAAGCCAGAACAGTCCACGCTAGCAGTTGCTGCATTAAGAAGTACTGTACATGCCTATGTAGTCACTGATGCTCTTCAGTCAGAAATTAAACCTGCCGCACCTTAGACCGAAGAGTGGGACAAACCTCAGTGCAGCCCAACGGGAATGACTGAGGTGCAGGGAAGGCAGAAAAAGGCTGAGGGAAACGCTGACAGAGCTCCGTAAAGCAGAGAGTTGCACGGGGGAAAAAAGAAAAGAGGCTGTTATCTTTGTGAAAACACACCGCCTAAGTGTATCAAATGAAATTATCAGGTGCCAAGTTAAAAAAGCAAACAAAGGGAAGTAGTTCTTCAGGTATCGCACAGATAACAGAACTTGTTGCCAGACAATCTGGCATATGCCAAAGCCTGCTTGGCTGAAAATGGCAAATACGAGTAAGAAATGCCTACTGGGGCCTAATAAATAAATCCACTTTCGCCTCGGGAAATCCTTGAGCAAAAAATGACTGTAAAATGCAACTGCAGGACAGAGGAGCATCGCTATTTGCTTACCTCTTTTGATACCTTCCCCTCTGCAAACTGCCGACTGCCATCACATCACATGTAGGGCATAGCTAAAGCTGAATACTCGCAGTCAAGAAATTCGTCTTTCTCACTCTCGCCCTCCTCTGTGGGTAAATACTGTTCTGGACAGAGATGTGGTGAGGGTGGGGGGACCAAAATTTGTTTGCTTCAGCGCAAACTGACATCATTAAGGGTTGGAGTGAAGGAGGGAGAGTGTAACCAGGAGTGTGAATTCCCTGGAGTTGTCTCGTTACTCATCTTCTAATCGCTAAAGTGGTTCTTCGTCACATGCCAACTCTTAAGGATGCGGCACACCAGAAACTAGAGGGATCTGAGTATAACAAATAGGATTCCGCCAGACCCAGATCAAGAACTTGGGCGGTGCAGTGAAAAATACTTCTGATTAGGAACGAACAGGGTGAAACCTGTATTCATGCCGTTCTAGACCAACCATTATTTCTGACTCTTTTTTTCTTCATTAAATCGGCGCATGTAAGGATCCAGGATTAAAGCTACACTTCTTTCCTGGGAAGAGAAGTTGCATCTCCCAGCTACAGCAGCTCTATTTATAAAATCTTCAACCCTGGAAATTACACTTTGCCTTGAAACTTTCATCTGCATTGACTGTAGTAACAGAATGTATATTGGACAGTATTTGCGGGACACTCAAGGACACATTTACCATGAATACACTAATAAAAATATCATCAGGGAAAACGCACCTGGAAAATGTGAGATATGTAAACGTACGGTCAAAGAAGAGAATTCTTGTAGAGTGCATATATCCAAGCCTAAGAAAACACAGTGGGGTTTTTCATTTTAATAGGGCAGAAAACACAAATATGTGCCACAGTCTTTGACCCAGTTTTGGGTACTGCCAATTATGGGCTCTCTGGTTATAAAGGTAGTATTTTCTTATCCAACCCAAACATAACTATTCCAAATTCATATAGGGATAACATCTCCTCTGGAGTTTGTCTCATCTAAGAGAAGACATTGTGAGGGACTGTACAGAATCAAAAACTGTAGTTACAAAGAAATGCCTTTTCTTCCTAACTCCTTTTTTTTTTTATATCCAACCAACAGATCACATCACGATACGGTTGCAAAACGTTCTGTCAGGATGTCAGTTGCTTTTATAAATCGCTTCATAAAAAATAGGAATTGCAACACAAGGAAAAGAACACAATGGGGTGACCGTACCCATCTGACATCGCAGCACCCCAAAACGTGGATGCTGGTCTACGACTGAAACTCCTAAGTACTAACATAGTTTAAATATACCCTAAAAATATACTAGGGCTGTGTCTAGGACAGACTGCTTTAGTAACAAGACTTCAAGATGATACAGAGCCTTTTTTTTTCCCCCTGTAGATGTTTCCGAGCAGCTTTTCCACGTGCATCCCCGTTAAGCATGATCCAATAAGTTACACAGTTTTATAGACTGGAGGCTACTAGGGGCCCACCGCAAACCACAAAGATTTCTTCCTTACTTTCACGACAATCCGCTTTTCATTCTGAAAAGCGTCCTCCTCTGCAGTAATAATTAACCACCGTTTCAAACCCTAAAAAAAATGTATCATACAGCATCGTGAAAAGGGCTCTGCTAGAAGAATAAAGATCAACGGGTGGAAGGAAAGGACAGTACTTTCAAAATTAGATATATATAAAACTCTGCTTGCATAATCGCGCAAAGCAAGGGAACAAGCAAATGCCTTTTATGTGCTTAGAGGCCCGGAAAACAGAAAACATCACCCTATTTGAGAAGAGGATTTTGCGAGCCTGTGGAGGAGACAGTCGGTACAGCTTTCTGACCGCACGAATGCCACAAGCACACTCGCCAATACTACGGCTTTTGGCGGCAGAGCATCATTCTTACACTTCATCTATGGCTTCTTTGGCCACACGTTCAGCACTTCTGGATGCCCAAAAGCTCGGTGGAAGCACACGAGATCACTCGCACAACGCCCATTCAGTGGATCCGGTACCTCCCGGGCCCCGTGGGCTGTCTTTGCACTGTAAACAGGGTGGAAGCACAAGGCAATCCTGGAAATCCAGAGCAGGAATCGCAAAAGCAAATTTTTAACCGAATTTTAAGCCTTAGGAATACAGGGCGCGAGACCCTCATAAAGAGCTATGGAAGTTTTGCCGTCACGGTATTTCCTGTTCCACTGGGGGTAAGAGAGTAGCAAAACTAACTGGAAATTGTCTGTACCCAGTCAGCTGAAGGGTGGCCAACTGCTGCCATGCACTCTCACAGACTGGTCAGGGTTGGAAAGGACCTCTGGAGCTCCCCCAATCCCACCCCCTGCCAGAGCAGAGGCACCTCCAGCAGTGGCACAGGACATGTCCAGGTGGGTTTGGAATGGCTCCAGAGTGGGAGACTCCCCCCCTCTCTGGGCAGCCTGTGCCAGGGCTCTGCCACCTGCACAGAAGTCCTTCCTCATGTCATCTCAGGAGCACATCACCCAACAGCACTTGCTCTACCAAACTTTCCAAGCCTTAACAAACTACATCCCTTCAAAGCCCAAAGCCCTGCTCGCACGGAGCCTGTTTTCACACCAAAAATCCCGAATTTGGCTAAAACAAAGTTTTGTGAAAACCGTTACAAACTCCTTAACTTTCCACCCAGAGAATGAGTTCTTCGGAACCGCGGGGAGAGACCGTGACTTGCCGAGCTCGTCCCGAGTGCTGGATCCTGAGCAACACAATTCTCCTTCACCCTTTGGGTATTGCTTGTGCTTGCTGGAAATAAAAGAGTTAAACTACGCACTACTTACTTTCTACCCACAAGACAGTGAAGGCTACAGACCACTAATTTATGTGTTTATCTAAAGCTTCTGATCTTCTATGTATTTTTTTAAAGGGTTTTGTTTTTGTTTTTGTTTCAAACTAGTCCGTATTTTTCCCTTTAAACTAAGGATATAAAAGTTAAATCTGGTGGGCTTAGCTGCAATTTACACACCGGTAAGTGTAAAGCGTACATACGTTACAGCTTAGCCAAAAATCTGCAAAATATTCGTTAAAATTCAGAAGCAAATTCAGCCATATTTACAGCTGCTTCACATTTGCTTTCTGCAAATATTTGAGCACTTGTACTTTACTAGTACAAATACTAGTGAATAATGAATTTTAATTTCAAATAACCACTGAGCTTTAACATGGTGAGTTGGGTCATTGTATGCACGGTCTGTACACTAACGCTTTCCCGGTGAGAAATGCCGCCTGACCAGGAAACAACCAGTGCTCTGTGACCTCCACAATTAACAGTGCAAAATCAGAATATGAAATATTTCCACACCCATTAACGTGGAAATTTCATGGCATGCCACAGAATGCAAAAAAAAAAAAACAACCTTCCAGTGCCCTTTAAACCTTACCTATGGCAGTAATAAGCCTCAAAGGGCTGGAAATGAGAGGAGGCTCTGAACAGCTGCAAGGACTGGCACAAAAATCCAGCTTTTTGTATTGACTGAACAGTCCCTGTGAGAATTTCGGTTTAAGAAACACTAATATTCAGCAAACCAACTCTCACTTTTACAGAAAGAAGAGGACAAGATGCACAAATTATTCTTTTTTATTTTTTCAAATGTCTATTAAAAGCTATTTCAATTTATACAAGATGTTACTCCCTTCCATACTCCAGCAAATGGTATAAATAAAAGAGAATATAATTTAAAGTTATTTGGGGGTTACATTAAATTCTTAAATACTTGCATTTAATCGTTAGTAAATACCTCAGAGAGTATGCCTAGTTGGGTGGAATCCCTCTAAGACCTTGTAGTCAATTAAGCAGTAGAGAAGGAAAAAGCCCATTGGCTCAAGCTGAACAGGCAGCTTCTCACTCATAGACCTTACCGCGGTGAAAAAAAAAATGGTATTTTGGGAGCACCTTCCTTGCCAGCCAAAGTCAGACTTGCATTTTGCCAACATCTACTGCCATATGTAGCTTTATGGCCAGAACACTTCCCCCGCACAATAGTCATCCTACGCAAAGCGCAAGTTTGGGAGTTGGAGAAGCGTTGCATCGTAATTCATGTAAGATTGCCCAGAGTAGTGTTTGAGGGTCTTTTCTCCCAGTTATTGTAACACTGTGTCTTCAGAAAGACGTCAGAGTTCCTAGGACACATGGTTTTCAGCCTGTGAATAACTTCTGCACGTCTGCCTATTCTCTCCTGGGCTCTGTTTACCCATTATTTTCTTTATCCTCATGGAATAACACTGAGGTCCAGGCATCCTGCACAAGCAAGTTTTCAGCTAGCAGTTACGAAATATCAAGCTGGAAACAGTTGTCATAAATTTATGGGTTTTGCATAATTTTTCACTGCAAGTCATGCCTGAGTAACTTCTGAGTATGAATGAAAAAGGACATCATGCTTTAAGCAAATCTGTACTTGAACTCAGCAGGCAATCTCTTTAACACTCCCTCAAGGGTTTCCTCCTTGAAGAGAACCCTCTAAATATAACCCACTAACTTCAATATCTATTCAGAGAGTGAATGTACACTGCCTAACACTCTTTAAATTTATTATCTGAGGGGAAAAAATTGTGTCGAAGAAATTAAATCTTCTCATTCCAGCTAATACTCATTTAGATGGAAATCAATCTTCTTTTATTCATTTGCCTTGTACACCATTTCAATTTCGGAAAGTTTCCACATTCCCAGCCTAAAAAAATATGGTTTAGAAAGGCTACAAGTTTATTTTGCGGTTCGTTAATATGGGTGCAATATAAACAATGGATTTGAGGATCTTGCAGAGGAAGAACCCATTTTATACATAATCATGTTTTAATGGACTCTGTTTGTAAACTGATGAACCCGTACAAGACTGTGACTGTGACTTTTTCCATCAACACAGAGCTGCCTGGGTAAGAGCATGTTTTTTTAAAGTATGCTACAAAAACTGCTGCCCACTGACGCGATGGTCGTCATCAGTTTCATTGAAGGTAACTATCCGTATCCCAGAGCCTTGATTCTGGCAAATTTCCTATAGATTTCATGGAAAAAGTTTAGCCAAGCAGAGATGATAGTATCACCAGCCGTGCTAGTGTGCTTAATCCGAACTTGCCCTGAACTTCATTTACATATTACTCAGCCAAATTTCATGGAGTTCAGCGATTAGATTTTATCTACCATACAAGTCAGCTGAAACAACCAAATGTGTAATGACTTCAATCCAACATTTTGTGTTAAGGCAAATGTCTAATAATAGTATTTCACGTGCTGGTTAATGATTTTTAAAGAGTTTGGCTAAACTCAATAGGTCATGTGGATCCCTTCATTATATTTTTCTCCAAAATGGTGATAAAGTGCCAGATAGATGTTATTTTTTTTTCTCCCCAAGTCCAAGAAGGCCTAACCCACCCCAGCTCCAGCTCAGCGTGCATACGTAGTGCTGGGTGGTGTATTTTATCAGTACCCGAGGGGTGCAGGTTGCAGCTGCCTTCAGCATCCCTCTCCATCCTCCTCACATCCCCTTGCAACCCCCTGCATCCCACCCCCCATCCTCCCCGCATCCCCCTCCAGCCTCCCAACCCATCATCCCTACATGCCCCCACACACATCCTGCGTCCCCATTCCTTCATCCTCCCTGCATCCCTCCATCTTCCGCCCATCCACTCCGAATCCCCCTGCACAGGTCCTTGCATGCTCCCACATTCCCCTCCATCCTCCCCGCATCCCATCAAAACCCCCTCCCATCCCCTCTCACAACCCCACATCCTACCACCACCTTCACACCCCCTTGCATCCTCCCACATCCCCGTCCATCCTCCCCGCGTCCCCTCAAAACCTCCACATCCCACCCCCAACCCCTCCATCCTCCCTGCATCCCCCTCCAGCTTCCCCACCCATCATTCCTGCATCCCCCCACACACACCCCTGCATCCCCCCCCAACCTTCCCCATCCCTCAATATGCCCCCCCATCAACCTTGCATCCTTTCACATCCCCCTGCATTCCCACTCCTCCATCCTCCCAGCATCCCTCCATACTCCCCGCTACGCCCCCCCCCCATACTCTTGCATCCTCCCACATCCCCCTCCATTCTCCCATCACAACCCTCCACATCGCTCCATACTCCCCACATCCCCTCTCCATCCTCTCTGCGGTTTATCTCTCCCCGAAACTTCCAGAGGGGAAAGGGCAGCATCAAGACCGTGCTTTAGGATGTGTTTTTTTGGTGGGGAGTGCTCACAAGGCATTGCTCTAGGACCAATTTTTGCTTTCAGAAGGACACAGCAGATCTCCACTTGCCTCGCAGGTGAACTGGGGCAAGGTCGCTTTTACCTCAGTATAAACCCCACATCATTAATCTTAAAATCCTCTGGCTGCGTGGAGCTATTTTTAAATTGACAGTGATGAAAAAGCAGAACCTTTCTCAGGTTTCCCTGAGATGCTTCATAAAAAGGGAATTTAGAATGTTTGAATTGGAAACTCACCTAAATGGATTTTTCTTAGGGAAACCATCATAACGTTTGCCGATTAACTGTGACCCGATCAGCATTCAAACATGGGAAGAACCCACTTTTGGTGCTACTTTTCCAGCCTTCAATCTATGCCCTTCTACTTTGTTTACAGAGAAAACATACGCTGTTTTACCTATAGTGGAGTAATTAAAACGCTAGAGTTCCCTAGCGTGGACACATTTCTGCCAGAATAAATGTGTTAGACCAATACAGCTTATTTATATACAGAACGGAGAATAAACATCAGGTGTGTTAGCCACGACCATACTTCACTGGTCCCAGAATTATACAGCACTGGCAAACGACCCCCAGGGCAGGGGGCAGCTTTTCGGGCAGCAGCGCTTTGGGGTGCTGCAGAGAGGGACCATCCCCGTGGGCGGAACAGGGCTCACAGAATAAACCACAGCACTGCACAAAGCCATTCAAGATCTTCCCCAGGGCTCCCATCCCACATCCCGGAGGATCTGGGCTGCCACAGCTCTAACTGCTGAAGTATAAATGCAGGTATTGCCCATCGCAGCCTAACAGCATCCGTACTGGTTCGTTCTAGCTGTAAAAGGTAATTAGGAAATGAAACAATTACGCTGCTCTAACAAAAATTATCCATCGGCACCAAACCCCCGCGGCGGCGAGGCCTGTTGTAATTTCCTCGTGGTGGCTCGCGGGCCGGCGAAGGTTGAGGTGAGGACAGAAGGCCTGTTTGTAAATGCGCCCCGAATTACCCAAATGCTGTCACTAATCACTGGTGGCACTTGCCTTTGCTTTTCAAACAGAAGGACCCCTCTGCTCCCGGCTCTGAGCCGCTGTCACCGTGGCGCAATGCCACACCAGCCGGCCCAGCGAGCAGCCTACCCTGTGACATGGGGACATTAAACTTCTACAGAAAATAATACAGAAGCTCGTTAAATGAGAAAACAACTTACATTAAAAAAAAAAAAAGGGGGGGGTTACAAAAAAAATAATAATAAACAACTGAACACTTACTGGGTATATTGTCAGTTACTTCCCACAGATTTCTCATGTGACTGAGAGTGAGAGTTTGTCACTAATGTCACTTCTACCAAAAAACGTCTCTAGGCACGCGGATTCCGACGTGGAGCCCATCAATGTCGAGGTGATGGTCTGCTGCTGGGGGTACAGCGTTTTTGCACCCTCACATCTCCACCTCCCCACCGGTTGCTCGCACACGGCGGGAGCGGCCCCGACGTGTCCCGGTGCGGACACGTCCCTCCCCGACGTGTCCCGTCCCTCCACCCGCCGGGGAGGGACGGTCCCACTCCCACCCCGGTTCTACCGGCAGGAACGGGTCTGGAGAGCCTGGGGCTGCTGAGAAGCCCCGCGCAGGAGGTTCTTGGAGGAGGGGAGGCTCCCCCCGAGAGCCCCTCGGAGCTTTCCCCGCCGTGGGACGGAAAAGAAAAATAATAAAATAAAAAAATAAAATACTAAAATAAAATAAAATAAAATAAAATAAAATAAAATAAAATAAAATAAAATAAAATAAAATAAAATTCCCCCTGGATGCTGCGGGGAAGTGGCCAATGTACATACACACACACACGGAGACACACACGCCCTTGCGCGGGTGCGCAGCCTGCGCTGCCCCTGCGCGCCCCCCCCGGGAACTGGGGCTATTCGGGGTGAAGGTGCGTGGAACCTTCGGCCCGGGCGAGGCCCCGGCTCAGCAGAAAAACCCTCCTAAAGCCCACCTGCTTTTCTCCCTCTCTGTTTAGGAGGGGAAAAAATGAAATACAATAATATAACTTTCCTTATTTAATGGCTTTATGGCCTGTGAAAAACAATCGCTTTACGGTCTGCGAAAAATAATCACTTGTCCGCCACTTGCTCAAATGTGAAAAAGAAAATATTACCATATATCGCAAGGGCGATAGTAATAACTGAATAACTCTTTCCAAATCTCTGTTTAACGTCGGTGATGGCCCCGGCTTGTCATTCTGTTAATTTAGGTTAATGCGCCAGTGAATCTACCTTTTAATTAAAACCGGCTGCTGTTTTCACGGGCGCTGAAGTCGTCAGCCTGTAACCCAAACAGAAACAGTGGCCAGAAGGCGAAATAAAGGAGTGACAAAGTCATCCACCGGCCGTCCCCTGCCCGCACCGAGCGCCCCGCCGCCCGCCAGGGCTCTGCCCGGCCCCGCCACCGGCGGATCCGCCGCCTTCCCCCGGGCTAATCCTCATCCCCAGGTTAAACAAAACATTTCAAATCAATTGTTTATTTAAATATACAAGTCATTTTAGCGTAAGAATATGAGCTTGCTTCCTGTTTACTCAGCAATGGCCGTACCCTGCCCTTACAAACACCCCATCGCTCATCGCGGAGTTACCCTGGGATGAAGGGAGCGACTCCCGGAGCTGGGGCGGGGGGGAACCCATCGGCCCCCGCTCACCCCACTGTCTGGCTGCAGCGAGTCCAGACTGCACCCCTCGGATTGGAGAGAACCGAGGAAAACCGGGAACACCCGGGACAGGTACACCTCGGTGCCCGCCGAGGGCTTCACCGGCGGCCGGCTCGGAAGCGGGACGGGGGTGGCTGGGGGCGATGTTTAATTAAAGCCCGTAATTGCTGTCAGCGCTGCTCCCTCCCCGCCGGGACGCTGCCTTCGTGCCGTCAGCGTTACCGACAGCCGGCTCCGGTGCGGGCTGCGGCGGGTTAGAGAAGGACCCGCTCCGCCGGGGGCTACCGCTGCAGCCGGGAGGGCGACTAGAGAGAGGGGGAGGACACAACACCGACAAACCCACGGCTGCTAATTACCACCTTTAATTGGGAGGCCCGCCTAATTAACGCCCCCGTAGTAAGGACTCGGGCCAGAGCCTCCCCGCCGCGCAGCACCGCGCAAACACCGCGCCCGCGCTGCCTCCGGTCCCGCTCGGTTCCTGCGGCGCGTCTGTACTTTAGCCGGACGGCGATAATTGCACGTCTCGGTAGATGCTTTGTAATTTGACATCTCGACAGAAAAAAAATACAGCAAGGACTCGGGGAAAACAAGCAAACAAAAAATAGTAAGGAAAAAGACCCAAAGCGCCACGGTTTCGTGCAACGTCGCAGCAGCTCACCCAGAGCCCCGGGAGAGCGGCGAAGACCGGGACCGGCAGGAGATGGCAGATACCGGCTCGGCGATGCGACGGGTGGGCAACCGTTTGCTCGGGCCACTCGCCCTCCTGTGCGACCAGCCCTCCTGCCGCGCTCTGCCCCAACCGCGGTTTAAAATAAAACACCATTTAGGATGCGCAGGGCGGAATCTAATGAACAGCAATTAATGTATCTTTAAAATGCGAACGCATCCAAATTTGCCCGAGCAAAGGCTGCGGGTCCTGCCTCTCCCGGCCACCAGAGAATCCGCCCCCGGTACCGGCCGGGGCATCAGCACCCGCTTTGTTCTCTCTCGGTAAATCTGCCTGCGAATTTGGGGTTGGATCTCTAACCTGCCTCACCGCAAAAAAAAAAAATAAAAAAAAATAAAAATTTTTCTTCCTTAAAAAGCATTACATTACTCAGAGCAATAGTTCATAAAATACTTTATTGAAATAAAGTAAATATCTTCGCATTAATAAAACTGATCATAAAATGCAGTTTTCGAATAACTAGGGGCACCACAGGGTTTTAGACAGCGAGTAGATGTGAAAGGTGGGATCCAGTGTCCTCCTGGCCCCTCCGGGCCGTCGCACAACGCGGGCGTCCGTGGCGCAGCGCTCCGCGGGCGCGGAGAGGAGCCGCGGGGCGGGAATGGGGGGAGGAAGGGCGGGAATGGGGGGAGTGAGGGGACGACGGGGACACGCGACCGACCAAGACGCCCAATTCACCGGAGACCGAAGGCGACCGTGACCACTAACCGTGCTGTCCCCCGTCCTGCCCCCGCCGCGGCGGGGCGGAGAGGTGCGGGGCCGGCGGCGGGTTCGGCGGGCAGCGCCCCGAGGGGGCGGCCGGGGCCGGCGGCGGTGGGGGCCGGGGCGGTCACCCTCACTCCTCCTGGCTGACCTCGGCCGGCGAGCCCAGGCTCTCGGGAGGCTTCTCGGCGTCCCGAGCTCGCTCCTGCTCCGAGAGCTGCTCGCTGCTGGGGATGGAGTTCTTCTTGGGGCGGCCCTTGGGCTTGGTGGGGGACTCCAGGCCGCCCCCCTGCAACACCTGCGAGGCGGGGAAAGGGCAGAGGAAGGGAAGACGGGGGGGGCACTCCGGTCAAACCGTGCTGCCATCAGCCCGGGGCGAACCCCCCCCCTCTGCCCCGGCTCCGGTGCAAAACCGGTGCGGCTCCTCCCGATCTCTCCGCACCCGGGGAACGGGCTGCAAAGCCGGGCGGGCTCGGACCGGAGGGGTCCGGCAGAGACCTGAGCGATGATGGCCTTAAAGACCGGAGGCATATATATAGTCGTTGTTGTTGTTGTTGTTGTTGTTATTATTATTATTAGGCATGCAGAAGGACGAGCCCGCGGGGCAGCGCTCGGTCTCCCGGACGGGCGCGAACCCGGCGCGGTGGGGCGCGCAAAAGGGTCAGAAAGGGGCACTTACTATTTTCTTCCACTTCATGCGCCTGTTCTGGTACCAGGTTTTCACCTGGAGCTGGCTGAGCCCCAGCGATTCGGCCAGGTCTATTCTGCGGGAGAGAGAAAGAGGGCGGTGAGGCCGGGCGGTTTTCGTCTCGATTGGCAGTTTTCCTCATTTTTCAGGAATAATTGAGCCCCCCGACCCGTCCCGTCCGCGGTCCGGAGGGTCCCTCCTCGCCTACCTGTCGGGCGTGGAGAGGTATTTCTGCTTCTCGAAGCGTTTCTCCAAGCCCATGAGCTGCAGTTCGGTGAAAACGGTGCGGCTCCGGCGCCCCTTCTTGGCTTTGCCGCCCGGCTCCGGGGGCCCGGGGTCCAGCTTGCCCCGGAGGTGCAGCTCCAGCGGGAGATGGGGAGAAGCGGAGCCGCCCTGCAGCCCCGAGCCGGCTGCCAGCAGCGCCGAGCCTAGCCCCGAGCAGCCCAAAGGAGCCAGCGGGAACTTGAACACGGCCGCCGGCTCCGCCTTCAGCACCGCTGCGGGAGAGACAGGGACCCGTCAGTACCGGGCACCCCCCCACACCTCACCCCGGCCCGGCCCTCGGGGACCCCCGGGGCTGCAGGGTGCCTCGGTTGCCCCAGGGATCAGACCCTGCAAGGAGCCCCCGGCCCTTCTCCTCCTCTCACGGCAACGGCGGAGCGGAGTCGTCTTCTCCCCCCCCCCCCCCCCTCCCCGCCCCGCCGGGGATGCGCGAACCCCGGGACGGTCCCCCCCGGTTCCACCGACTCCACGGTACAAGGTGACGTTTTACCCTTCAATGGGCAGTTGCTAATTAAGGGAATGACTTGGGAGGGGGGCTTACAAGTGGAAATAGTTTAAATTAACCGAAAAGCGTTGCCCTCCAGTGCCACCCCAGAGCCGCCGGGCCCACTGCAGCCGGCCGAGCCCCGGCGGGGGTCCGGGCACGGCTCCGGGTTTCCCTCCCCAGCGTTTTTCGGGACATTTTCGACGGGAGAACGATTTATATCCCCACGGTTTTTCCTACAAAGAACGCGCCCGGGGAGAGGACAGGGAGAGTTTCCCAGCCCGTCCCCGAGGATGCTGTTTGCAGACACCCTCGGGCCGCTCCCGGCCCAAACGGCGGCCGTCCCCATCTCCGTCCCCATCTCCGTCCCCTTCCCCGGCGGGCTGGAGCATCGCTCGGCTCCGTTCTTCCCGCCCGGGCCCGCCAACTCAGCGCCCGTCCCAAATTCAGGGCACCCGGGAGGGTGGAGAGGGGCTCCGGCCCTGCCAGAACCGGGGTGTCGAAGCAAACACACGCCTCGGTCCCTTACAGGGCCCGATCCTGCTCCCGCTAAATCCAGCGAGGGCCGTAAGGGCTATAAACAGCCTTTTATGCCGTCCAGTATTTCAAATAGTTCTGCCCATCTTGAAAATAATCCAAATTTCCAGCTGTTCTACGAATATGGTGCTCCCCTGCTACGGGGTTTGACGCATTCCTCTTTCTCTTTTAAAAAGAAAGCGAGAAATTGGGATCTTCCTATTCCATTCGTTTCTACGGTTAAAAAGCGACGTCTCCGCAGACCAAGACGGCTTGGGAAAGGAAAGCTTTCGCAATCCCACATTAAATACTGGAGTTTAAAATACATTAAATACTAGTGTTTAAAATACATAAAATACTGGCGTTTAAAAAAACCAACCCTGTTTAATACACTGCATTTATCCTACGTACTGTATCAGACTGAATAGAACACGCTGGCTCCCTCTTAAAATAAATTTATATAAAAAAAATATTATATAAAGTAATATATATAGTTATATAATATATATAATATATATGTCGGGTTTCCAGCTAAATCCGTGTCCGCAGAGCGCCGTGCCGCCTCTTGCAGCCATACAGATACATACCCCACCGCGGAGGCTCCAGCAATTCACACCTCATCCAAAAAAACACGAAAAAAAAAAAAAAAAAAAGAAAAAAAATCCGATCAACAACAACGGTCTCCCCGTGAAATTCAATTGCCGTTTTGTGCAAGCAGCGTCGGGGCCGTAAAGCCGCTTTCTTCAGTTTAGGCCCCAAAATATTCGCCCGGCTCCAGGCTGGGAGCCTCCGGCGGCACGGCGAGGGGATGCGCACGGCTGGCAAAGCCCGGCGGCTAAATTTTTAGGCCAAATTCAGGAGGTTTCCCTTCCAAGAGGACCGTTTTAACGCGCTCGGATGGATCAGCAGGGAATGCCTCGCCGCCCCCCTCCCAAATCCGCCGCCCCCCCTCCAGCCGCGGGACCTCTCGGTGGGCCCGAGCGCGGTTCCCCCCCTCCCCTCCCCGGGGGACGTACCGAGGTGGTTGTGGTAGGGTCGGGCGGAGAGCAGCGCCTGTACCCCGAATTTGAGCAGTTCCCCGGCCGGCGCGGCCCCTTTGGCGTCCGGGGGGTCGGTGAGGATCTCCTCGATCATGAAGCTGCGGTAGCGGTGCGAGCGGTGGTCGGGAAAGGCTTCGGCCGGGAAATAGTGCGCGGCCCCCAGTTCCAGCGGGTGCTGCATCCTCGTCCCCCCCCCACCCCCCCCGGTCACGGATGGACGGACGGACGCCCCCCCCGGCCGCCGGGGCCGCCCTAGCGCAGCCCCCCGGCCGGCGCTGCTGGCAGCCGGGCAGCGGGGCGCCCCGGGGGGGCTCTGCCCATCGCCCCGCCGCCCCCTAACCTGCCCCCTGCCCCTACGGGCCGGGCCCGGCGCGGCCCCCCCAGCGCCAGTGGCCCGGGACCGGCCTGAGCAGCGCGGCGGGCCGGAGCCGTTACCGCCGCATGCACACGGGGCGCGGCACCGGGGAGCGTCTCTCCGCCCCGGGACGGCGGGCAGCGGCCTATTATACCGCCGGCCCCGGCGGGGCTGTCAGCGCCGCGGGGGAGGGCGCGGGAGGGGCCGCGGAGGAAGGAAGGGGCCGGGGCGGGCGAGTACCTGGAAGCGAGAGGTTACAGCAGAGCATTTGATCCCCCGCCATATAAAGCAAATTAGCCCTTCTGCCCGCCGCGGGAGAGCCGACACCCAAACAAGCGCTGGCCCCTTCGCAGCGCGGCACCAGCCCCGGCCGCAGCCCCGGCTCCGTCTCCGTCCCCATCCCATCCCCATCCCCATCCCATCCCCATCCTCATCCTCATCCTCATCCTCATCCTCATCCTCATCCTCATCCTCATCCTCATCCCCATCTTCATCCTCATCCTCATCCTCATCCTCATCCCCATCCTCATCCTCATCCTCATCCCCATCCCCAATTACCAATCCCCATCTCCGGCCCCTTCCCCTTCTTCGTCCCCGTCCCCATCCCATCCCCACCTTCATCCCTTTCCCCGGTCCCGGCCCCATCCCATCCCATCCCCATTCCCGGCCCCGTCTCTGGCCCCATCCGATCCCATCCCCATCCCCGGCCCCGGCCCCATCCCCATCCTCATCCCGTCTCCACCTCCGGCCCCTTCCCCGGCCCCAGACCCAGCCCGGCCCTGTCCCTGTCTCTGTCCCCATCCCTTTCCCCATTCCCGTCCCATCCCCATGCCCGTCTCCGTCTCCATCCCATCCCTGGCCCCGTCCCCATCCCCATCTCCGGCCCCTTCCCCGGTCCCATCCCCATCTCTGTCCCCATCCGGCCCCAACCCCGTCCCCGTTCCTGTCCCTGTCCCCACTACCATCCGCATCCCCGTCCCCATCCCCGTCCCCATCCCCATCTCCATCCCCGTCCCCGTCCCCGTCCCCGTCCCCGTCCCCGGGGCTGGCTGGGGAGCCACAGCTCCGGGCCGCGCCCGCCCGGAGGGGGAGAACACACGGAGCCACCCCCGGCGACGGCCCGGCCACCTGCCCGGGCCACCCGCCCCCAGGGCCGGCTCCCCTCGGGGGAACGAGCCCCGCGGCCCCCGCCGGGGACCTGCAGGTCCCCCCCCCGGCGGGGAAGGGCGGCTCGGAGCCCTCGGGGCAGCCCCAGTGCGGGGGCCGGGGGGAGCCAGGGCAGAGGGGAGCCCGAGGGGAGGCGGGTACCGCGTTGCCGGTCTGAGCTCGGGGCTGCCCGTCGAGGGGGCTCGGCCCGACTGCCCCAGCTCCGGCCCGGCTCCGGGCCTCGGCCAAATCGCTGTACACAACCGAAAGGAGCCGCTCAGGGTACGAAAACAAAACACAGCACGAAGCAGAGCGTTTCCCTTCTCTTTTCTAGACTTTTCACGAATATTTTGCTGGGTACAACGGGATTCGTTTAATTCCCCTTTAGCCAGTGTCACTCAAGACAGCAGGTAATTAATGAGTGATCCCTACTCATTACTAACGTACTTCGTGCGTGATTTATGTGCGAGAATCCCAAAGTTCATAATCCCCAGCAGAAAATGTGGGCACAAAGCGATTAGACGGGGAGCGGGGGTGATTTCGGTGGAGAACCGGCAGCGTGATGGTTTTGTGGTCGGGGTCGGTCCCCTCCTCACGGCGGGAGCGGCACCGGACACGCGGGACTGCGCCTTGATGATTTCCACGGGAGGTATCCCGCTGCCTCCGCGGGGGGAACAGGGGATCGCTCAGCCCCGGGGGAAGGGGAGCTCAGGCTCCGTCTTGATGGTTTTCCACCAAAAAAAGGGGGATTTCGGCACGTTTCCTCGGGGCTGGCGAGGGGTCTGCGGGGGTCTTGCCCGGACCCCCACGGGGGTCACCCGTGGATGCCTTCTTCCCACGGGGGGAGGTTCCCCCCGCTCTCCCGGTTCCCCCCGAGCTTCCCCGGCTCCTGGCCGCCCGGCAACACGCGTGGGGGGGGGGGACACCCACAGCCAGCGCTGCCCGCAAAGGCAGCCAACAACCCCGCGGGTGGACTTCACAGCCGGAGGGAGAGGTGCACTGCCGGGATCCTCGGGGGATCGCGACACCAGGGCCGCTATTTTTCATTCAATCGTGACGGAAGGGAGACGTAGAGGCGTTTTAAGGAACTATCGCGGCCGCGAGGCCGAGCCGCTTTGTTAGCGTTATTGAAATCCTCCTGTCCTGTCGTCTCACCGTCCCACTCAACCATCGCATTCGGCAAAAACGAGGTGTTTCTTGAATGAATTTGCGCTCTGTACTTCCCCTGCCTCCCCAGATAACCTGTTCCATATGTTTACTGCCACTTCTACGGAGCAGTTCCGCACGGATTTTTTTTTTTTTTTTTTTTTTCTGTTTTCTCTCCGTTTCAGTGTAAAATTATGCCTCTGGCTCTGTGAAACACCAACGAGGTGAAAAACACCCTAGTAGCCCTCCCCGGTCCTCCTGTTGTCCTGACTTGGTTGTCACCGACTTAGACATCACTCGTGGCGTTTGGATCGCCAACGAGTTAGTGCAACACGACGAAGCAGTGGCCGTATTCGGGTGCCCGCCGTCCCCTGCAGGTCCCTGCCCACCGAGATGCTGCCTCCATCCCTGCCCCGCGCCCCCCGTTCCATCCCCTCATGCCCCCAGGAACCCTCTATGCACACCTGCCCCAACCGGGGTTAACGGGGCTCCAAAAATGAGAGCAAAAAAAAAACCCCTCCCTGTTTCCTTACGCAGCTTTTTGTCCACCTTCTCTGTTTAGATCGCGAGGTATTCTCATGACAAGGTACTGATTTCTAACGGCCGAGGCAAAAGAGGCCTTTGGAGCTATTGTAATACAGAACCAGGAGAAGAATTATGTGTAAAGTGAGAAGAACTTGGGCCACATTCAAGCCAGCAGACAAATCCACGTCGGATTGTTTAAACAACCTCACCTCGCAGATTAGCACACTCATGAACAAATAGTCCGCATAAAATACATTACCAACTCCTCCCCTCAAAGCACACACCTTGATTTTTTTTATTATTTTTTTTTCCTTTAAAATAAAAAGAAACCACATGAATGATTGTAAATATTTATCCCCACTATCCCTGTCTCTGGGTTAGGTTCGGTGCAGTAGAGACCCGGTGTCATTTCCCAGCACAACGGAATTACCTTCGATAACTTAAGGTTTTATGTACCTTGTGAAACATCTGCCCCGAGGCTGGCTGTGTGAGCAGCCGCAGCCAAGCAGGCCTGAGGATCACACATCAGAAACTCAGCCTGGGAGCAGGCCTACAGCCTCCCAGGTCACTAAAAAAAAAAAAAAAAAGTTTATGGAAAACGCTCCAATTGTAAGATTTCGATGCTGTGCTGTAAGAAAGAAAGGATGAACTCCACCATCCGGCTGCACTCACAGTCAACAATTCAAAATCGTTGCAAAGCAAGTAAATTCCACAGCTAAAAGTACATCACTGATTTTTTAACTGTAACTTTTTTTTTTTTTTTTAAATTGTGACACTTACAGTGCCTGAAATCGCCTATTTTCATGTGCTGTGACACAGCACCTAAACCCGCACTCTTATTTTGCATCCATCTGTCCAGTAGATACGACGCTGAGCAATTCACACCACCGCTCTCTTACGAACAGCATCATTTCAGAGTGGAAGTTCTGCAAAACAAGTGGGGCTTTAAGGAGGAACTGGATGAACAAGCTGCAGGCCCCAAATTTTATACACTTCTCCCCCCCCCCCCAGCTACTAGAAGGGAATCACATTCTCTGCAAAAAATGCTCCTCATTTAATGAGTGTGGTTGGTTTTGGTGTTTTTTTGTTGTGGTTTGTTTTGTTTTTTTTTTTTTTTTCTTGCACCAGGGACAGACTTTATATAACTGGTAGAAACACAGACTATTTCTAGAGTTGCCCATTTTAAAATAATTTTACACAAATGTCTGTAACTAGTTTTAGAAACTATCACTATACCTATCCCATTCAGAGGCTCTTCTCATCTTCATTTTATATAAAAGTGGAACGCATTTTTAAAGGCTGCTTTTGCTTGGTTTTACATTCCAGATATCTTGATAGATGTCTCTATTTCGGCCGGGCAGCTCAGAAAAGGATGACAGTTCAACTAGCACAAATTTTGCCAGGAAGAAGGAAACAAATTCACCCGGTGATTTAAAATTCTTCGCTGGGATAGGAGTCCTTTTGCTTCGCCGATTAATCACCGTTTGGACGGGAAGAAGAGTTTTACCGAATTTTTCGCATGTTACCGGCCCCTTGGTGAAGTTTTTCTCGTAGCATTCTCCGAACTCGGAACAACCGCAAAGCGAAAAAAAAAAAAAAAGAAAATAATTTGATTAAAACTCTGTGCCCTCCTGGATCCCGCAGGAAACATCCCAACCGGGGAATTTTTTTTTTTTTTTTTTTTTTTTACATCAAAAGGGCAACAAACGAATACCGCGGGTCGCAAGTCCGGGGCAGTCACAACTCAAAGCGGTTAAACCGGGGGCTGCGGCGGTTCAAGGGCGCGCAACTCCCGCGGGAGGGCGCGGAGACTCCGCGGGGCTCCCTGCGAGCGCAGGGCACAGCTCAGGGCTGGCAAAGCCGAATCTCGGTTTGCCCCGGGGCAAGGAGGGTCCCCGCCGGCGGAGCCCGGGGGGGACCAGCGGTGCCGTCACGCACCGCTGCTCCTGCAAGCCCCGCACCACGAAGACTAATTAGATCAATTAACGACTGTGGGGTTTTTTTTTTGTTTGGTTTGGTTTTTTTTTTTTTTTTTTGTATCAAAGCTCTCGATGCATTTCAAACCCAAATACTTCTCTGGTTTTCCAACATCACCTTTTAAAAAATCTAATAACATTTAGATTTATTATTTTATTTTTTTTTGAGATTTTTACCGAGGTTACCGGGCCCGCCGCCATCCCCCGTCCCCGTCCCCGCCCCCCCCCCGGGAAGGTGGGGGTGACCCTCATGCCGTTGCGGGAAGCCCATCCCCGCAGCCCCTGCCCTGACCGCGGCTGCAGGGTGTCCGGAGGAGGAGAATTAGCCCCAGCAATCTCCCACTCGCTCACTTCTCATGGCACTTAATATTCAGGAAATCCACAAAGTGGTACGAAGAGAGTGGAAAACGTGACATCACGGGCTAATTGGGAAGGAGCATTAGGGCTGAGGGAATAGCTCAGTCCTGAGTAATACGTTATGTTTAATGGCTGACTAAAGCTTCATCAGCATTTAAACACGTATCCTTCTAAAAATGATTTTCTGCGAACACCTGGCCCCATCAGACAGTTTGACTATTTAATTATCTTTGAAAGTCACGGTCCGAAGATGCAATTAGGATTGAGCGAGGGCTGCAGGGGACTTGCTTTCTTTCCCTGCCATGTGAGGCACATCACCGGTTCTCCCTGCTCCACACACTCCAACAGCTCTCCCGAACTGGGTGTCCCCCGTTTCTTCCAGAGCTTTACAAGCAGACAGAAACCATCCCTCAAATTGCTCTTGTCTGAATACATTTCATTTATATCCAATTGAACAGCCCACACGATCAGAAGCTCCCCATACGTGTAACCACCAGCATCCCCACCACCAGCACTGGGGACAACACCTCTCCCAGGGCTACACACTTCCTCTGTCGTGTGCAACCACGTACCCATCCAGTCGACTGTAACACCATTTCCTTGGCATCCTTTTATTTTGCAGAACACCAAAAGAGCGCAAGCAGTGAGTAAGACACACACTGTGAAAGCCTCTCTCTCCCCCCATTCTTTTTTTCTTTTTTTTTTTTTTTTTTACATATAGGATTTTAAAATCGTATTTCTTTATTAGTTTTAATTTTTCTCTTTTTCACAGGCAAGGGATGCAATGTGATCCATTTTCAGGGTGGACAGTATTTCTTGTGACAGCCTCTCCTCTATGAACTGATTTCTAGTTATGAAGAGATCTGTAGGTTCAGAGGCTCCTTCACTGCCAAAAACGTGATGGCTGCAGCCCCTAAAAACAGCATCCTGGCTAACAGATGAGTGCAATTAATACCTTCCCTTGTTGATAGCAAATATAGAACCATCTTTCTCCACCCAGAGCTGCTATCAAACAGCAGTGTGATGGTGTGCCCGGGCCTTGGGCTTCAGCCAGCGGTCAGCATAGATCCCCCAATCCAGGGTTTCACATCAAAACTGATCTCACACAGCACAGCTACAACTGGAGTTACAGATGCGCGTGTGAAACCGCAGGTAACAAACATGTTTTGGCAAATGACAGTTACGAGATACATAAAAGGGTAAGTTAAACGTAGGCTCAGTAAAGAATGACACTCAACCTGAAGGAGCATCTATGGCGGTACTACCCATTTCTGGATGCTAAACGAGTTTACGACATAAAACACTGAATTGTACTTATCACTCTTGAATTAGTTTAAATTCAAGCAACCCCTGCATCTGTTGCAAAATTAAGGATGCCCTTAATGATATCCCATTAGCCCGTGCTGTAAACACTTAAATGTGTGCTTAGGTTAGTTGCCGTGTGCCCAGTCGACTGACTGGAATAGGACTGTTTATGGTTCATAAAATTAAGTTAATGACTACATCTGTGCAGAGCTGGGGCCTTCAGTTTTTAAAAGTGAAGAAACAGAATAAAATCCCTCCATTCTTAGGTTTTACAGTTAGCCTCCAGTCAGTTTTGGTTCCTAGTTCTCGAGTACTACAGCAGATCTGGATGGTTTGGGTTTATAGATCAGCAGGGAGATGTTTAAGTCACTTAACACAATAATGGCTAATTGAAACATTTTATTTAAAAAAATAACAAGATGTTTTATACATATTAAAATCATATTAAAGCTGACTTCCCAGTCTCTCACAAGCACCACTACAGCTAGTTAAAACCCCCTAAGTTAGAGAGCCAATTACATAAAATAGCTTTCTTGAAATGCCAAGCAATGTAAAACAATTAAGTGATGAAGGGTGCCTTTCTGTTGGTTTATTTCTTAAACACGCTTTTGATTTGTATGTGTACCTTGTTTTAAAATACAGCTACAAAAACATTGAAGTGCCCCTACAATAGGGATTAGGAACAGAATCTCTTCTCATTCCCCTAGAAATGAACGGCCCTGGCACAGGAGAAGGGCTTGCAGCCTGGGCTCTCCGAAAAGAAAATCACGCCAACCAAAAATACTTAAGAAAAATGTTCTAAAACCGAACAAGCAGGTGTCTGAAATCTCCTAAATGGCTCCTATTTTTAGAAGTTTCCCTTTGCAATGCAGACTGCGGCAGACATTCCACCTGACAAGCCAAGTGATCCGGTGCAGCTAAAACCTGCCATGATGGAAACATCAACTGCTTCGGACCAAGGCAAATCAGGCAAGTGTTACCTGCTGTGAGGAGTGTTAATAACAGAAAGCAATTAAAGATACGTGGATTCCCAGACAGCAGACACTCAGAAACTGAGTATGATTTACCACCTCAGTCTAGAATAATTTTTTTTTCAGAATAAAATTGTGCCACACGGACTAGGATTTCTGTATGCTGTTTACGTTCCGAAGAGTCTTTTCTCTGTTTTAAACTCCATAGCTTGGCTGAGATTCAATGGACCCTTAAAAACATAACTTGTTGTAGGAGTCTTACTCATAAATCAGTAGATAAGGTTAAAAATATTTTGCAGAGGTACCTGTGCTCAGGCCACAGGCGGGAGGGATGCAGGCGACCGGGCAGGGGCTCATTCTCCTCGTCTTCATCTGAGCAGGGAGCCCTGGCCCATGATGAAACCCAATGTGCTAAATTTAACCAAACTGAAACCAAGGTTTGGTCCTGAACCAGCTGACGTTGGTGGCAGTTGTGTCCCTGGTTCAACGGGAGCGGGGTCTGGGTTTAAGGCAACCTGGTTTTCATGAGAAATGGCAGGAAACCAGTGGCACAGGTTTGCAGGTGCATGTCCATGGGCTCCTGGGGAGTTTTTTGGGCCATTTCCTATCACAGGCAGCTCCCTAACTTCCCAGAGTACGAGTGTCCTGGCCAAAATCCCTCCCTGGTGATGTAAACCAACCTGCGTGAAGAGCGTGCTCATCCTCTGCACAACTCCTTTGCTCAGCGAATCCTACTCTGACACCGACCCAGCTGACAGAGGATTGCAAGGAACACCAAGACTCATTTTCTCTCTGTTAACTTCAGGTGGGGATTACGTGCTCATCCCCCCAGCTCTGCCCACTCCAGCTGAGATCCTGCACCCACCCTCCCTGGCTCACACCAGTCTTTGGACCCAGTCTGGACTGGTCTTTTGAACCCACTGCATTGTGATACTTATATCTATGGAAAATCCATCCCATAGATTCACTTAGGTTGGGATGGAAGGGGGAAAGGGTAAATTTTTCTACAGTCATTATCCCACTTAGGCTGCAATAAGCATGCTTTTTCTTACTACTCTTTGTGGACCAGTCTAATTTAGAATGAAATAGGGAATTAGGAAGTTTATATTTTAATGAAATACTTTAAAAGAAAAAATGTTAATAGAGGGCAATCTGTACACAGAAAATTTCTCCTGAAGGTGTGAGATTTTAAGAGATTAACCCCATCATTCGTACAAAGGGAACTAGCCATATGAAGAAATTAATTACCCTAAGGGTACACCCTGGGCCCATATAGAGGCTTTACTACCACCCTGAAAGTTATAACGAACGTAGAACACTGCAGGAGCAGATTTCCTCTCCTTTCTAAGAGACGATAAACGAGAATTAGAGGGCTTTCTAAAATCAGCCTTAAGAAAGACCAATGTTCTTATAACGTTAAAGAAAGTGTAATGGTTTCTGATTCCCAGTCTGACCCCACAGGCCTTTCTCAGGCAAAACTTGGACCATGCTTTAGGTCTTTTCTTCTCCTTGCAGAAGTGGACTGGGATTCTCAGAAGGACCTAAGGCCCCCGATGCTGCAGCAGGTGTTTTGAATTCCATCTATGAGGAAAAACCTTGCCCACGCTCAAGTCACCAGGAGATTTGCTATCCACTTCAGGCAAAACAAGAACTGATTTCCACACTGCCTACGCTGCAATTCTTACATCTGATACGGCAAATTTCTATTTACTGTGTCCAGAACTAAATTTCAAACCCATATATGGCCACAATGGCTGAAGGAGTTTAAACAATTTTGCTTTCCACACAGATATTATGACACTTGCAAATCTGGGGGCTCCAAGACAAAATTCCAAGAACCCACCGACAGTTATCAGTCCAAACTCTGGAGGGATTGACTTCACCGGGCTCCTTACCCTCCCCGCATCCCCCAGCAGAGCTTCCCCGCCGATTCTCTGTCTCTCCTGCCTTCGAGCCGCCACCGCGCACCTCCGCACATCCCAGCGCAGCCCCTCCCGCCTTCCCTGAAACCCACCCGGGGCTCCCCACGGCGAATTTAACCCTTCGGGCGGAGGGAAGGGCAGGGCAGCCCCCGCGGCAGCCGGCGGTGCCCGAGCCGCGGGTGCCCTCTGCCGGCACCGACACCGGGACCGGCCGCGCCCGGGGACCGGCGGCGGCGCCCGCGGGGCCGTTCCCGCCGCCCTGCCTGGCTCCCAGTGCCATGTGGCAGAGGTTTGGCCATGGCAGCCGGTGGAATCCCCCCCTCCCACCCCATCCCCGGCCCAACGGCCGCGGAGTCGGGGAGCCGGAGAGAGCTGGGGAGAGTTTTGGGCACCGGTTTGTTGTTTTAATGTTAAACACCAGTCGAGGAATTGCAATGCAAACGTCCAAAAAAAGGAAACTGTAGAATATAAAGAATATTTGTACAGAGGAAAAGGAAAGAGGGAATAGCTTAGCCTTTAATTACTAATCATTGAATCATCTAGGTTGGCAGAGACCTTTAAGATCATCGAGTCCAACCATCAACCTAACACTGCCAAACCCACCACTAACCCATGTCTCTCAGCACCACGTCCACCCATCTTTTAAATCCCTCCAGGGATGGCGACTCCACCACTGCCCTGGGCAGTCCATTCCAATGCTTGACAACCCTTTCGGTGAAGAAATTATTCCTAATATCCATCCTAAACCTGCCCTGGCACAACTTGAGGCTGCTTCCTCTTGTCCTAAAATAAATATTAGTCTGTGTAACAGGGAGAGAGATACACAGAGGAGCAAACGTAAAGCATTTTGCCAGTAAGGCAAGGGCAGAAATGCCAGCAGGTGACGGTCGGGCCCCAAAACCACACAGCAGGGCAGTGATAAGTGGGGACTGACCTTTTTGTCTCCCTTTCTGCAGCTGTTTTTACAGATTTGGTACACTCCTTCACCGAAAACCAGATCATCCTAAAGCCTCCCAACCGCCTGGTGCTTGTACTTAACACAATGGTGCTGAACACCAGAGTCAACAGGAAAACAGGGCAAACACTTTAACATTAAAGACACATTCAGCAGCACAACACTATTAACGCAAATCTTTCCCTTAGTTTTAATAAGGTAATTAGGCCCTTGGCTTACTCAGAAAATCCGTCTGCAGATCATGCTTGTTCACATCCCATATGAAGTTCTGGCAAAAGTTTTTTGATTAAGTCATTAATATCGCAAGATTTTGGTTCAAAAAAGGGAAAGCTCTGCTTAACATATTTCAATGAATGGCAACATGAGCACACAAAAGCTGCAATTTTAGCAATGGCAGTAAATAATAGGAATCATCAGTTTTGGGAAGGTTTTGTATGTAACTGGCAATACCAATGCATCTGCACATCCGACAGTTCCGACATCGGCTCTCGCAGATTATCCACAGCCTTTGCAACACAGCAAGTACGTGCCCGCACAGCCCCGCTCAGCAACGAACCTCCTGCTTGGCTCCACAGGCCTCGATGTACACCAGGGCTGAGGACTGATGCTTCAGCCCCACAGAAAATAGGATGCCGAGGAGTCCACGGGAGCATCTCCTCAACCCCATGCCAGACCCTCCTTCTGCTCCCTCTTTCCTACAGGCGCACCACACATCACCTCCCCTCTGTGAAGCATTATCACAGCACTCCCTTTCCAATTCCACCCCCCTCCCGTCAACCACGGCAAGTAATTTTGGTCCTCCTAACTCCTACCCAGATCTTCTGCCTCCAAAGGCTCTGAGATCTCTATACAACAGGTATTCTCAGAGAGATTATGTTTTTAACTCAGATAGCACTTCTCAAAGTCTTTTGCTGTTTTGAAGCTCCTACACAAACCTCCTTTCTCCTGAATATATTTATATATTACTGATATTTTATATGATTACAAGGGAGGAAGCTGGTCAGTCACCTCTCGGATTGAGCCCGATGACTCTGAAAGCTCTCCCACCTCATCCCGTGACTGAGCATTGCCTTCCAGCACATATTAGAGCCACAGATGAACGGCAGAGACATGCAACAACCCTACGTCTTTTAATGATTTCTCATTTGCCACCCTGCCCATGGAAGAGCAACAGCTCAGCTGCAAGAGAGAAGTTCACTCTTCAACACTTTGCTGCAGCAGACCATCGCGTGAATGTCAACTGCAGCATACTCGGAGCTGCTTCATCCCGAACTTCTAAGCACAAACCAAACATGAGAGTGAGCAAGAGCTACGTGCTGTAGAACTGAATTATCCTACAGCCCGTTTCGGGTCTTTTCAACTACGTCCAAATTTCTCTGGTCTTCTTTCAGCGTGTTTGCTGCCGATGCTCTGCGGAGGGATCAGACTAGTAACTCAGGAGTGGAAACTCAGGATTAGCTTTTCTCTCTGGAGGACTTCTTGAATGACTGGCTTTTGAGTCTTAAATGATAGCATTCCTCTAACAAGTTATGGAAGAGCCTTTGAGTTTGACGTTTTTATAAACACCAACCTTTTTATCCTCAATGTTTGTTGTTTAAGGAAATCCCTCCTAGTTCTTACGCACGTATAACATATAAAACAATTGAATTAATACCATATGAGGGTAGAGGGGTGAAAAATCACATCTATAGCCAAAGTAGTTCAGGAAAACCACACAGCCGAGGCTTAAGATTGCCTATAGTGACTTTGTATTTTGTTTAGACATTGGTGTTAATACTTCATATAGATTATGTGCAGTACAGATTACAACAGCATGTGCTGTGTGTTGTATAATTTATGAACTATTAAACTTAATTCTTGTATTTTGAGGTTGTCAGTTATAACTAAACAGAATCTAAACGACCAGCAAATGAAGATTTTCTTTCTTTTTTTTTTTTTTTTTTTTCTGGATTAAACTGTTCTGTGGGGTGCGGGGGAGACGGACCCAAAGCCAAATACTTGCACACTCACCCTCAGCAAGCTGAAAGCTCAAGCTTTATAAATTTAAATATTTTTTATGTTCTGCACGTGTATAAGCTATACTGGTGGACTTCCAACACAGGGATCATCCAGCTGGTTTTGTGCTGTATATGAGAGGAAGACCTCAGCAGTGGGGAAACACTTCGGCTTCCTCTGAACTGCAGGGATGCCAGAGGAAGGGCTAATGGTTGGAGGAAACTGAGTAATGCCAGCCCACAAAATCCACAGGTAGCCCAGCAGAGTCGGCTACAAGTCTGCATTGCCCTCAAAAATGGAGTTGCAGCTTCTTGACTGTTTTTCCTTTTTTTTTTTTTTTATTACCTAGCTCAATTAGACACCAATGTACTTGTGATGGCATGGAGCTCAGGGCAGGCCAAGGCGTAACGCTCACCCCGCTCCTCTCCCGGGTCTGCAGCCCACACAGAACTCCACGCTGTCGCAGGTAACGACAGCGACTGGCACCGTACCTGAGCTGCAAGTTCAAAGCCCCGTTGCTGCATCTGTGTAAGCAGCAGGCAGACTGGGAGTGAACGTTACCAGAGGCAGCTGGTAAAAATATAAGGAAATAGCTGTGCAAGTAATTAGGGGAGGGAAGAAGGGATCTATTAACAAAGATGAACCTACTAATGCTGGCCTTCCTTGGGTCCTTATTGTCCTG
Source organism: Vanellus vanellus (assembly GCF_965231255.1). Lineage (NCBI taxonomy): Eukaryota > Metazoa > Chordata > Aves > Charadriiformes > Charadriidae > Vanellus > Vanellus vanellus. Next base: position 24,726,281 of record NC_138914.1, on the reverse strand, counting down.
GTTTCAGCTGAGATAGAATTAATTTTCTTTCCAGCGGTTGCTTCGTTTTCAGATTTGGTATGAAAGGAATATCAATAATGCATATAGTTTTAGTTGTTGCTAAGTGACTTTTATACCAGTCAAGGACATTTTTCAGCTTCCCATAGAAGCTGAGAAGGAGCATAGACAAAACACTGGAATGGCCAGAGGAATATTCTGTACCATAGACGTCATGCTTAATATATAAATGAGGGTTGGCCAGGGTGGGGGGGAGGGGGTGGTGGTGAGGGGAAATCCACAATCTCTGCTCAAGTTGGATGGGGCAACCAACTGACCAGGCAGTGAGAGTGACTTGTGTCTTACATATTATTTTACCCTTATTATTATTGTTATTTTCCTTTTCCTTTATTGTTCTATTAAACTGTCTTTATCTCAACCCACGAGGTTTTTGTTTTCCGCTTTTCCCTCCTTTTCTCCCTCTTCTCTCTCCCCTTCTGGTGGGAGGAAAGGGGGGTGAGCGAGAGGCTACGTGGTCCTTGTTGCTGGTTGGGGTTAAACCACAACTCCTATGTAGTTAATGGAGATGCTCATGTGCAACCTCTAACTGGAATAAACTGTCCTCCTGTAACTCGAATAATGTCTTTTGCAACTACTGGTCTCTCTCCTGCTTAGCGGCGACAGGCCTAGTCAGAGACGCTATGGTACAGTTAACTTTAGAAGAAGACTTTTACTCACAGACAGCTGAAGAGCAGTATCTATCAAGTGAAAAGATCTTGTGGTTCCCTCATCTCAGTTCTCATATGTAAATACTACCTGATGCTAGACTGCCCCAGACAAAGCTTTGCAGGGAAACACCTGCAAGTATTTTAGTTTATGGCCAGTATAACCAGAACCTTGCTGTCAGTCACTGCTCTGCAACAGAGTGCCAGGAACAGCTGGCTGAGGGTCCCCACTGGAGATGTTCAAACGATACTGGAAAGCTGCGTTGTTTGACTTGGGCTCGCAAGAAGGAGTGATATTTCTCACTCCCGTGCCTGGAGTTTACACAGCAGCATTTAAACAAACAGCTTTACAGGGGAGGAAGGAGGAACCCACATCAAGAGTAAACCTGGAAACACTGAAGAACTAAGAGAAGGCGAGAGTACTGCCCTCGGGATGTGTTGGCGATGGTGGGGAACATGCTCCTCCTCCAGCTGTAGGCAGCTGCTGAGGTAGCCAGCCACTATCTTCTCCCTTGCTTACAGCTCACCCATCTACCGCCAAGGCTCGGAAAAAAAAACAACAAACAACAAGTCTTGGCCAGATCAGTCTTATTTCTCATGGATACTCAGCATCTGGGGCTCTATCCAGCAGCTGAATCACCACGAGGACTTTTGCAAATTACATTTTCAATAAATTCTATTTTACTTTGACACGTTTTATTGTTTACAAGGCTTACTTGGGAGATGAAACAAAAGTTAATTACATCAACTGAGACGTCAAGAAAATGGATTGATGTGCTACCCCCTCCAGATGGGCTTCCTTTGCGTGGCAGCGCGCATACCACATCTTAAAGAAAGGAGACAGGATACGCTGGGAAGGCACATTTGAGCCCTCACACTGACACTTCTTTATTACAGTGTATTTATTTTTTATCATGTACTTTGACAGAAGTCTCATAAAGTGTTATGCTCCTTCTGTAGGGTCAAAGTCTTGTGACCTTCCATGATTTTAGAGAGAAGGAACATAATTTTAGAGGGCATGTTTATTATTTCTGTAAACAGTCTGTTTTCCATGCCAAGAGAACACTTTTTCTGTATGTACTTAGATGACAGCTCAACTATACTGGCTCACTTTCCTGACCACGTCTTGCCTGCCAAATGTTTTTGATCATAGTTTGGCAAACAAAACAATATTAATAGTAGAACTGAGCAAATAATCTCCAGAAAACTCCCGATTTTTTTAAAACTCTCTTTATTGCTTCCATAATATCCCTGGATCAAATGCAGTTTCCTTGAATTCAATTACAATTTTAAAAACAAAATAACTCCACTCTGTGGAATCAGAAAAGCCACTTGCAAAACAGTTGTGACGAAGCAGGTCCATCACACTGTGTTTCTTTGGGGACGGAAGCTACACAGTGTCCACGTCGTTCCAGCATGAATGCATACGCTTGTCAATTTAAACTATGGACAGACTGCTTCCAAATCTGTTTTTACTGGCACAAATGGTGGTAGACATGGTGGTAGACAAGACCACAGTCAAAACAAATTTGTTTGAAAATCTGAATAGCCCGCTTTTGCAACCTATACCAATTTCTGACAAATGTACTTATTTTGCCTTGTGAAGATGTCTTTCAAATACACTTTTCTGAATGTCCTGCATTCATGCGTGACATAACGGTCTGTTAATGAGATTCTCGTATGATGTATGCTCCAAGTCTTTGTTCTCTGGCGGTCCATAAAAACTCTTGCTGCACCCTGCAGGTGAAGCAAACTGACGCCTTACCCAAAGGTTTTGGGTTTTGTTGTTTTTTGTTTGTTTGTTTTTTTAAGTGGCACAGAGCTCATAAAATTCCTCCATGTTGCCACACTACTATGTCAAGAAAGGCAGAATTACGGTATGTATATTTGACTGTTATTTGTAGAACAGCCTTCTGGAAACCAGCACAGCTAAATGCAAGAGAAGCTTCAAGACACAATGCCAGTACTGACGGCACTGAGCTAGACCATGTCATGTTTTACTCCTGTTCCTGCACAGTGAACAATGTAAGAGGGATGAGGCTCACTACCCCCTCCACAAACATTCAATTTCCTCTTCTAGGGATGGCTTTATTCGAGGACTTGGATGGGACTTAATGGAAATCCTAACTAAACATATCATGCAAATCACCAGACAGCTGTAGCTAGAACAACCCTGCTTCTTAGACAATTTGCAATACAGTTCTCTAGCAATAATAATTCCACGCCTACCAAGAGCTGCCCCCTTCCCTCTGCACACCCAGCTGCAGGTGTGCCAATAAATTCCTATGACCACCTGCAACTCTCTTTGTCAAAGTCTAACCCATCTTGAGGTCTCTTTGGGTTTTGTTCAGTGTCTTAACAGCCAGAAACCACAAGACCTCACTTCTGCAGCTCAGTCTCCCTGAGCTACATTTTCCACCTTCTTCCTACGGCAATCTTGTGGCAGGCAACTGAAAGGTTCACACTGACTCATTGCCTGCCTCTGCTCCTTGGCCTTTCCAGATGTTTTGTTAAAAAGTAATTCCTCTTCTTGGTCCTTGTTCTTTCTTTCCTAACCAAAAATACCCCACCCCAACTCACTGCTTCAATCCCTCCTCTTCCAGCATCTCCCTCAGGAAGCAGCCATTCTATTCTGCCAACGTGTTCTCATTTGATGGAAAGAAAACTATTACTTAGTTAATAATTGTTTCTAATCTGAGATACAGATAATGCCCATTCTGGCAGCACATTAGCCGCTTTAATGCTCACAGCACCTCATAGCAGCCACTGAGTTTAAGAAACTGATCCAATTTTGTACAGATATGATTCTGAATGGGGGATCTGGCATTTATTACCTGTACGTCAGAAACAGCAATCCAACCTAAGGCAGAAGTCACTGAAAATCCCCTTCAACTGAAGACTTATGATGTGGGGGAAAAAAAAAAAAAAAAAAAGAAAAAGCTGTAGGCCAATAAGCTTTAAACATCAAAAAAATTACCACTAGAATTACAACCAGTACGAAGTACATCTCACTTAAGATACTCCTTACTAACGCTCAAGGCAGACTGGTAAGAGTGTACGGTTTAAATTAGCTCCCTGCAAACTTACAGCTGCTATGTTATTCTATTAAAATTTATTTTCCTCCATTGTGGCTCATATTAATTTACAGCTATAGAGCTGTACGTAACTTCAACCATTACAGGCTTTGTAAAATGAAAAACATGTAAGCATTTGTTTTAGAAACTAAAATGGTTACACACGGATGGACAATGAAAGCAAATTACTGAAATAAATGCAGCAGGTTACACCTACCTCTACTGCAAAGTTACCAATTTCACATCTTTCTGGAAGGAGCACACACACCACGTGAGACGAGAGAAGAGGGTCTCATCATCCCTGTATTCCCTATCCTGATCTGGGAAAGAATTCACCACAGTCAAAGCTATAGACTTTGGCTATCAAATTGCTTAATCGTTATTTTAAAGCACAGCCACTCCAAGCCCAAGACACTCAGGCCTTTCCGCATCAGCTTACCCCTGCTGTTGTAAAATGGGGGGGGGACGGGGGTAACTATTAGCTCTCAGCTGTGGTATAATTATTAAAAAAAAAATCCTTTAATGAAAACTGTGGGTAAGGTAAACTACAGAAATACCTACTCTTCTGTGACAACAAACTTACTTTGAGCAACTTTTCACTTAACTTACCAGGCTACCACAACTATAAAGGCCAAAGTAGAGTTTTAAGGTCTTGAAGCTTAACAAATGTAAAGCACATAAAAACCGTGAAGACAAGTTGAAGGAATTTCAATACAAAGTCCCATAAAAAAAGCCAACTGAAAGAAAAAAAAAAGCAGTGAGAGTAAGAAACCTCTACAGAGCAGGGAGAAGACTGGTAACATGGCAGAGAAACACATCTTTTTAGAAGAAATAGGAACCAAATCCCCATGAAACCAAATGAAAGGGCATGAAATGGGCACGCCAGGAAGCAGAATTGCATCTGCTGCGCTCGTCCTGCTCTGAAACCAAACGCAACTCGCAGTGAGGAGTTTACAGCCTCACACTGTGGTGTGCAGGAGGGATGAGTGGGAAGTGTCATCAACACAGTGCCCAGGAAAAATGTCTTGGAAAACCTGTGGCAGTGGGCATCACTTGTCTTTTCCAAGAAAAGGTGGTAAGTTAAAAAGGTGAAAGAGTTCCAGCAACATACTCAGCATCTAGAAGATCCACCGGCTCCAGTGAATCTGCAAATACCACATTCCACTGAGGACTTTTCTAACCCCAGAAGCAGCCTCTCCAGCTATTCTCTCTTGCTATTGGCATTGTTTCATTACATCTGCTGATTATCCCTCGTAGTCTTTTGTTCCCTTCCCATCACGCTGATGCTCATCGCAAACAAGACAGATATTGTACAATGCATGCTGGACCTGCATAAACACTGCAAATGAAAGGCTCGTCGTGAAAACTGAAATCATCTTTGTAAAGGCTGTGTTTACACTGGAAAAGAACACTGCTATCCCACGCGAGCAAATGGGATGTCAGAAAACAAAAAGAGGAATAAAGCATTTAAATCCAGTGCTTGTGCAAGAGAGGTAAGCACCACGAACAATTTGGATGCAGAAATGAAGGTAAAAGGTTAAAGGTAAATGTTCCATATTCTTTACAATACCTTACTTTATGGATTATCCCCATACAGTTATTCTTCAGCCAGCTGCTTGCTTTGAATCAGGAAGCGCTCAGAGCGCCTTGCTGAAAACCACGCTTTATGTCGGCCTAACATCCAGGCACAAAATCCTGCCATGTTGAACAGACGGGCTTTCCAAGCTACGCAGGCACTACCAAGGTGAAGCACAAGAACTTCAGAGACGAAACCCATCTTGCAATCCACCAATATAAAAAGAGGGCAGAATCTTAATAAAGAAAAAAAGTGTTTTACAGAGCTGGAAAAAGAACCAATGCATCATTGTTCATTTGCCACAAGGTGGCATGTGCTGATCTAAAATAAGTTCCAGTCAGGTAAGATTTGTAAGTTCTAAACAGAAGTCCCATCTGGGGTAGGCAGGTTCAGCTTCACGGGAGTTATTCCATTTGCGTCAGGTCTGAACTTGGCCCTACACTATTAGAGAATCTCATTATGTCCCTAGGATTATCACCGAACTTGAATGCACACTTCTTCCTGGAAAAGAAAAAAGTTTCTGTTTCACCCCTTGTATTCTATTGAGTTGCTCTGGCTAAGCAAAAATAACCTTTTTCTGGCTGTATCTGGAAGGCTTTATCTCATGTTTAATCTCAAGTGAGTTTTCTACTGGTTCTGGTTTATTCTCTGAACCAAAAAAACCCCACTATGTTTCAAAATAAGACATTTCTGAGCATTCCTGCAGCATGGATTTCTCTGTGCCGCAGTCCTGAGGGGGCCCTTCACAGTTCAGCCTGCCAGGAGGCACGTTGATGGAGGCAGACTTGCCCCCTCCACATGACCATACTGGCACAAGTGTTTGTGCAGCTCCACCACAAGCCAGACCAAGGACACAGGGTGGCAAAAACCTAATCTTTTTCCTTATTTCAGACAGAAAGGAGCAAAGCCAGCGTTTATTTTCAAAAAGCACGGTATGCCTCTGTGGTTTTGTCTTTACAACAAAACAAAACTTTATGCTTTCCTCTACAAATTATACGAACTTCATAAATTCTTTTTGAAGTATGCAGGAAGTTTGTTTATTCATGTAATTATGTAATGATAAACACAAATTTTGGGAACAGATATGCCATACTGCACTCACACTCATGCTCAGCATACCAGCCCAGAGCTAGCAAAACCCTAAACACATGAGAATGATAATCGATGGCAAAGGCACAAATCACACTCGGCAGGACTGAACACTAAACGTGTGTCCTGTAGTTAATTGAGAAAACGAAACTTGTAAACTTCAGCAATCATTTCTGACAGGTAAACACAGGATGGGAAACTGCATTTGAGTCTTTCAGAGGGAAACAGAGGTACAAGTCACACAGCCATTTTTTTGCTTGTTTAGAAATCACAGTTATTCTACTAAATGTGGTATGCTAATGCTGTCAAAACCCAAAACATGTTTAAGACACTTCAGAACAAATAGGACTGACATGTTTTAAGAAGCAAGCCCTGTCTCTCCTACACTGACAGCTCCTTTAGCTTAGGAGAAAGAAAAGGCGCAACAGAGATCTCTTCAGCATTTCTACTAAGTCCACAAATGGGTTTTTATCTTTAAAAAACATAAGTTAAAAATACATAAACATTGCTAATGTTTATGTAATTTATATGATGTACTAGAGACTCTAATTCTACGAGCTAACATACTAACGTGGCTAATGAGACAGACACATAATACTGTCAAAAATCTGCAAGTATTTGAAAACCACAACTTAACTTCACAAGTGCATTACAAGGACACGCACTCCAAAAATATCCTTATTACCCGGCAGACAGATGTTTCAGCCTAGCACATTAATGCGCCACACAGGTTTACCGCTCTTATTACTCCTTTAATCAAGAACTGTGTATTCAACTCTAGCATTAAAATAAACCATTACAAAGCTCTTCTACTCTGCATCCAAGACCCAAGTATCTTCTGTGTGTTAAAAATGCAATAAAAAAACCTTTAACTAAGCCTCTCAAAACCCTAACTGATGACTGTCTGGCATCTTTTCATCACTGACACTTAAATGAGTAAACTGACCCTTAATGAGTAAAATATAACAGAGCGGTTAGCTGGAGCAGAGGCCTGTTGGGGTGTAAATGCGTCTAACACCACCCCCCTCGCCCCCCCTTCGGCTGTAAACACAATTTACCCCCATGGAAAGAAACTGCCTTTTGGTAACTCCCCAAACCTCAACCACTAAGAAGAAACAACGACTCACGACGATGCTAAAAACATTAAACCGTGTCAGTAAATGCGTTCACTATTGTTTTGAGTACTCCTCGGTGCGCGGCCCTGCAGGAGGCCCGAGGCCCGGGCCGGGCTGCAGATGGAGGCAGCCGAGGGAAGACAACGACCCCTTCCGCACCTCCGAGTTGGAAGAAAACGAATAAGGAGTCATCTTTTGACAGTGTGGGTGCCCCGCTGCAGCTTCCCGGAGGCGGCAAGTTCTCCCTCGGGCATTTCTCCTCCGCCTGAGGAGGAGGCCGGCGCTCGCCCCGCCCGCCTTTGTGCTGCGCCGCCTCTGAAGCCGCCATGAGGCGGCGGCCACTGGGGGAAGCGCGAGGCGAGGCGGGGCGGGGCGGGGCGGCAAGGGAAGCCCTGGGCCGAGCCGCCAACCTCCCCGCAGCCCGCCACCTCCCTTCAGCCCTCTCCCTCGCAGCGGCGCATGCGCCCGCCGCCGCCTTTCCCCATGTCGGGCGGCGGAGCGGCGGCCTGAGGCGGCGGGAGCCAGGTGGGTCCGGCGCCTTCCCCGCGCCCCTGCCCGCAGCGGTGGTGGCCGCCCGCGGGGAGCACCGCCCCGCTCACTCCCTTCTCCATCTCCTTCTCCCCCTCGCGGCCTATCATCGTCGCCCCGCCGCCGCCGTCCCCCGGGGCCCGCCCCCGTCGCCATGGCAGCGCGGCACGCCCGGCGGCGGCCCCTCCGCGGGGCAGCGGCCATTTCCTCGCCCCGCCGCCCCGGAGGGTTGCGCTCCCCGTGCTCGGGGGACACCCGGCTGCTCGGGCGCTCCCTCGGCCGCAGGCCTCGCCCGCGGGGGAGGGGGGCTACCCCTTCCTGCCCTGCCCGCCCCCCGGCTGAGGTAAGCGAGTAGTGTGCTCAGCACGGACCAAAAAAAAACCTTAAAATACACTTCCTTAGCTAGTGACTAGATTCTCTTGCAGCTCCACGTTCACTGCCTCGGCGGTGTCCGGAGTAGCAGCCGTCCGTTGGGGAGCCAAGGCCCGCGGACACCCCCTCTCAGCCCCCCGGACCCCTGAGGGGGGAGCTGCCCCACTCCCCACGGGGTGACGGCCCAGAGCAGCGGCCTGTAACCCCCGGGGGAGGGACTGTGAGGTAGTGCAGTCCTTCCTGCCGGCGTTGGCTAAATTCAGTATTCTGCGGGGTTTAACCTTCCGTCGACTCGTACCTCCGTCAGGGAGTGAGGACTGAACGAGAGCGGGGGAGTGCGGCTGCTGCAGGTGGTGCCTGCGATGGGAAGAGACTTGGCAGCAGTGTTGTTTTATGTTTTGTAGCAGTTATACCCTACCTCTAATCAGCTCTTACTCAGTCACCCTGGAAAAAGGCGGCGCGGTGAGTCCCCTTTGGAGTTGAAGCAGACACGCGTATGGCATATTCTTAACACAGAATGGTTTAGGTTGGAAGGGACCTGAAAGCTCATCTCATTCCGCCCCCTGCCGTGGGCAGGGACGCCTCACGCTAGACCAGGTTGCTCAAAGCCCCATCCAACCTGACCTTCTTCAATCCATACACAGGGTAATAATGTTTAGATGTAGCTATTACTGCTTTTGCCAACAGATTGCAACTATACTCTTCAGTAGATTAACAAAGTGGGAAAAACATTACCTGCTGTATTAGTAATTTAGATTTAAGTGTTTTCTCTTTGCACGGCTCCCTTGCTTTTCTGTTCTTAGAAAGAGCCGTGTTTTTGGGAGGCCCCGTGCCTCAATTAGTAAAACTGAGCACCACGTCTGTGGAGTAATTAATCCCAAAAGAATATGTGCAAAATAAGTGTTTACAATTATGTATTGCTCGAAAGTATTTTTCTATTTCTTGTTTTCATTGGTAGTTTATTTAACACATACATGGAGCCACTTGTAAGACAAGAAAGACGAAATAAGTTAGGGAGACAGTCTTCAGGGCCAGATACTGTAAGACTATAACCTCTGAGATATAATTAGCAATGTAATCCTCGCATTATGTGATTGCTTTGGTGGCAGCATAAACTGATCTGAATAGTGTTACTATATCCATATGTTTGAATAAATATTTTATTCACTGTAAATCCAATTAGACCATTATGAGTATTTTTTTGTAATAGTAGTAAAATTACAAATGAGAGGAGTCATGAATAGAAATTGTGAAATCTGACATGGATGAAGCTAGTTGCTGGGAAGGAATGTGCTACAAATGCTATAAAAAAGTAGATTGCGAGTGCTCAGAGAAGGTACAAGACTGCTTGTATCTTTTAAACCACCCAGAAAATATATTCCCAGTTTCTGGCAATATATTCCTACTTTTCTGAATGCAGAATTCAGTTTGCTGGCTTACTTTAAGTATTTGTCCCGCTAGTATATAATTCAGAATTAAAGACATACTTGTTTAAAGAGGCATACTTGTTCACCTAGGCAAGGCGAGTTTCTTGTTTACTTCACCAGGTGACTCAGAAGAGTCCCTGGTTGGGTATTTTTCTGCTGTGCTGCAGAGGCTGCTCAGCTACTGCTACCCAGAGCTGGATGGCTGTTGGTGACTGCTGCCCTCAAAGTGCTCAGCCAGTTCACCTGTACAGGGTAAGTAATACCTGTAACTCCTTAAAGTAAGTACACTTCAAAATTTACTCGGTCCTTTCCTGTTTGCCACGTACAGTTAAAGACCACCTGGAAGCTCTGTGTGAATCCTGAGCACCTCTGAGCTGCAGCCGGCTGCATGAGGCACCGTGCTGATCCTCCGCCGTCTGCAGTGACATTGTGACTCCCTACTCCTTTCTCAGGCACTTTTCCTAGGCATAGAGTCTCTGTTTCTTTGTGAAACAAGGTTCAGACTCCAGAATTACTCAAGCAAATACACAACAAAACCCAAATTACATCTAACCTTGTATTCTGTGGTTGTTTTCAAGAAAATACAGAAATTTGTAAACATTTTTACTCCTGATCTTGGGTAGCTTGTTATTGTTGAAAATGATAAAAACACATAAAAACATACCAATTTCCTCAGTTTTCTCTCAACTCCGGAGTTTTTCCTGGATTTAATCCTGCCACAGGAACATGAGGGAGATGCAGCCACCTGCAGCTCTTGTTCTCTGACCACTTGTATTAAATTCCTTTGACCTTTTTGGTTCTTCAACTCAAACAGTTCCCTGTGTTACATAACTTGACCATTTTGTTCTTTAGCAAAAAGTACATCACAAAATGCTTAAAAGGATTGGCTACCTTAGAGCTACTTAATTTTCTTAACATTTCCTCGTTTCCTTTACCTAGTCTGCCATTTTTGAACAGTTAAGCTTTATCGTGCATAAACTCGACAACTGTTCTGCATACCCACAGCATGTCCAATATTTCTTAAGAGATTATGTGTACATTAAACAGAACTTTTGCAAAGCTCATCACAAATTTGCGTAATATATGGTAGCTCTTCAGAAGTTCTCAAATTTAGGAAAGGATTTCTTCCTTACTTCTCTGTTTTCCAGCAGCCTGATGTGTGCCAGCTATTTCAAAAACAGAGCTACCAAGTCTAAGTAGACTGTTTTTGGATGAGAACTTTGCAGCCACATGGATACTGCTGTGTCATGTATTGAGAAAACGAGCTGTCTCGCAAGGCAGAGCGAGACGGGGTTGCTATAGCTCTCCTTTCCCTTTTTTATATCTAGTTTAAGTTGTGATTTTTCTTTCATTTCAAAGCCTGTGGCTAAAAAGAGGTTCTAGACTATTTTCCTAGGCTTGTAGTCAACTTCTGCACTGCAAGCCCATTGAATGACCTGCAAGTAATACTTGATGCAATTCTTCAGTTTTAGAACTGTCTTTTGATTTGAAATCTTCATATTACTGTGCTACCTTTACCTAACATTTCACTACATTTCCATTTTATCATTTATTGGCAATTTTAGCTGACTGTGGAGCAAACAGGAAAAGAGGCTGTTGGATGATGTACAGATGATGAGAGAGGACAGGGATCACAGCTGGGCTGCTGCTCTGGGATCTCATTAAGCAGCTAAATGTCTATATTTATCTCACAACTGTAACACTACCGGTGTAGTCGAGTCTACCACAGATAGGTTTTGACCCTGCTTTTATGATTGATTTGCAGTTGTACTACATTATGTTTAGGGGACAGAAATATCTATATTAAAAAATAATCTAAAAGCAAAACTTACAAAAAGTCTTTAATAACATTTCATACAGTTTTAAAGTTACACAAAACTAAAGCATTCCCTGCAGTATTTCAATACAATCTGAAAATAAAGCAACATTAAGTGATTTTCATTATTGAAACCCTGAGAAGAATAAAAACCAAAAGGTGAAGCTGGAAATGTCCAAAGGCAGTGAGGAATCTAAATACAGAGTTTGTACTAAATTAAAAATAACCTTCAAGTAAATTAGGTGTTAGTAAATTTTAAGTTTTAGAATAATTCAATGTTTTGATTCTGTCTAGGTACCAATGAAAACAGTGCAGTCTCAGCAATGGTCAAACATTTTAATTGCATCCAGCTCCTTATGAGACAATTTAGACAGTTTTCTACCTGCCTAATCGGATAAATTAGTACCTAAGGTCACGGGACAGGTAGGGATTTCCTAAGTCCGCTGTAAAGTAGCCATGAGGCAGCCCATGCAGTGCAAGAGAAATAAGCTGCCAGAAGCCAAGTGATCCTGTTCTACTTACCTAAAAAGCCTGTTAGTTTCTTTAAATGGTAGTTGTAGTTCAACAGAATTTTCCAGAGGATTTGGGATTCTTCTTTTTGTTTAAATAGGAAAATGCCAAGCCTAGAGACATAAAGATTATTAGTTTAGTCAGTAGTATCCCACCTACTCTGTGTATTCTTTCCTTGGAAATGGCAAATTATTTCAACCTAATGGTTAACTCCCCCAAAAAGTCATCCACAGTTAGCACAAAGCCTTGTCTTGACAAAAATATGATGATATAGCCTGTTTGAACAAACATGTTTGGCACCAATTCCTGGAACTAGCTAAACTTTGGAGATCACTAGAAAAAATTAGTTCCTCAGCTGAACAAACTGCCATTAATACTGAAGAGTACAAGTGTAGGAACAGATATAAGGGGCAACCCAGCAAACCTCTAACACCTATGAACTGATAAAGCAAAGCAGTGGGCTGTTACACCAAGAATCCAAGAATTAACCTCTCTCTGTAATCGAATAGGTAAATAGAGTTATCATATTATCCATATGAAAATAAACACGAAGTATGTCAGTGATAGCCTCTCAAATGTCAGCATTTAGAACTTTCCCCGGAAGAGTATGCTTATATTAAAAATTTAATTAATATTTTTTTAATTATCTGAAGCTGCTCTTTGTTCTTTAGTCAACTAAAAAACCACACTAACTTCCTCCATGTCCTCCTACAAAACGTTCTACCAGATGCTCCATTTGTTTAACGCATTTTTTTTGTGTGATGACACTTGAAAAATATGTGTGTCCCTTTGCTCATAATTAGTAGATTCTGATTTCTGGAGCTACATCTATCGTGACTACGAACTATGTGCGATGAAACCAAGAAGCGATGCTGCTATTGGGGAGTGTTACATATGCAGGGATCTTCAGACAGGGAGTCTGTTGGTGCTTGATCCAACTTGGGAGTCAGCCCTGCCTTGAGCAGGATGTTGGACTAGCTGACCTTCAATGCTTTCTGCCCTACATTTTCCATGATGCTATTACAGGTTCCTACGGAAGGTCTTTAATTCCCAGGAAGTCACCACTGCATTCTGCTGGGCCACTAAAGGAGTGACTTCGGTTACTGCTTGGGGTCCACTCTCACAAACACCTAAGTGAACCCGTAATTCTGTGTGCTTGCAGCCTGGCGTTGAGCAGGGCTGCTGGTGGCCGCGGGGCTCTTCAGTGCTTGTCACTCAGGGACACGCAAGGACCAGCGTTTGGGAGGTTTTGAGCCCTCCAGTTCCACCTGCAGGCCGGGGAGGCCGCAGGTGGTTGGCAGCTGTGGAACTGGAACTTCAATCAACATACTAAAGAAAGATGTGCAATGTAGGATTTTAGGCTCCAGAATCTGTTCTGGTTTTCAAGTACCTAAGGTGTGTGTTTTCCAAAATTGGGTACAAATCTGTTGAAGCCCAATTTTTATTTAAGGGTTGGGTTTTTTTTTTTGTACAAACGTCCATACATACATATAAAAATGAGGTTTACTGTTTGCTAAAATGACTGGATGCAGTTTAGTTCATGCCTGTGATATTTTTTTTGTCCCTGTGAGATTAGAAAGAAACTAGATGTGGAATTTTAAGGATTACATTGTTAATTTGTCCCTGTTCTCAGTAAATTAATTTTTCTATAGAAAAGTAGTTGGTTTCTTCTTCTTTCTGGTTTTTATTAGCAGTATACAGCAAAAACCTGACTACACAATTATTTCTGAAAATTAACAAAATAATTTAGTCCTGTTATGTGCTCCATCTCTCTATTGGCCAAAATTAAGAGAAAGGTTTAGTTGAGATGATGATTTTGGAACTAATAAGGTTGTTGGCACCAGCCTTGAGTTGTCTCCTGTAGCTTGCTCTCCTTTAAATAATACACATATCCACAGAAGCTTGCACAAATATTTTGTTTCTAAATAATTGGGAGGCATTTTTAATGATGAGCAGTGAGTAGTGCTTAATTAATGCTAGGGATTTTTTAATAAGCCATGCAGGGAAAGTGATGCAAATAGATGGAAGCCTTTTTTTGTCAGCTAGTATTCGTTGAAATTGATTTAGTAAGAATGAGATATTGCATCCTATTTTATATAGCTTGTTTTATTATCTAGTATTTAGCTAAATCAACAAAGTCTTTGCTTTGTTTTTTAGTAGATTACATCCTTTACATTCAGATGAACTTTGGTTATGGTTTTGAGAAATAACTTTTACTGCAGTTAATTTATACTCGATGTAAATAGTTCACTGATATTCTGTGCTTTATTGGGTGAGAAAAAAAATGCTTTGTTCGGGGTGTAACCACAGAGAACAATGAAACATTTATCTCTCATTTTCTTTAAATAACATTTCAAAAGTGATGTATCAGTTTAACTGTGATTAATGTACCTTCTCAAAATTATCACTCTAGCTATGTGCCGAGTTGTCTGATGCATGTGGACACACAAATACATATTTACTTGTGGTTGATGATAGGAAAATTAGGTGAACGGGAAGAAAGAGGTGGAATGTTCAGTTATTAAAACATCAGGTTGGTGTGGCCTGTTTGCCTCAATCCCTTTAAAATCTAGGCAGACACAGAAAGCAGTTTATGGGATGATTATCTGCATAGTCCGTAAGGCACTCCTCATACAGTCTTAAGTTAAGAAAAGATAGTTACTGGCTCCTCCCAGATTACCGTCACGAATCCAATTAACTGCAGGAAATACCGGGGCAACACCATTCACCTTCTGTAAAATGTGAATTCCCTATGACATACTTGTGGTTGATACTGCAACAATGAAGGGATCAACAATCACCTATTCTTTTTGCAGGGTAACAGGTAAGGTATTAAATTGAAATTATTGAAACTCTATTAAAACTCATGTAAATTTACTATGGTTTTGACTATATGAGATTTAAAAATAATTCCTCTAACTTGCAGAGTTCTTTTTTAAACTTTCCAACTCCTGAAAACTGTTAAAATGCATTACTATTTCATTCTTCTGTAGGTAGTCAGTCTTACAAGTCTGATAGTCTCTTAGTAAACATGATATTCATGATCAAGAGTAACTGAGTCACCAGTTTTGTTTGTAGAACAGCTAATATATTCATTTTACACCCTCTCCTTTATAATTCTCAATAGTAATTACTGGCTGCCAGCCTGTTCAAGGTAGTTTAAAATAACTTCTGTTAACTATTGGATTAACTTTACCACAGAAAGCTGAAGTGACTTAAATAACGTGAATCAAGTCAATTGGTAGAGCTGTCCATCAGTTTAGCTTGCCGTTTCTTGCTATTTATGAAAAAAATCTATGAAAAGCAAATACTGAATCACCAGACCAACACCTACGTAATCTTCTTGTGAATTATATTCTTTTGTCTCTTTTGTATGTGAAAGCAGTTACAGTCCTTCGTAAATATCAAACTTAATGATTAAATGACATTCACCTTTTACTAAAACAGATGGGGAATATTTTTTTCCCAAAGAGAGGAAAACACACATAGAAATAACAAATCAGTTCTGGTTGTGGTCCCAGGGAAATCACTGGAGTTTTACAACAGCTGTAGGATTGTTCTGCTCTGTAAATTACATATAACTAAACTATATGAAAATCTGTTTAAATTGTTACCTTGTCTTCTCTTTGTCCTATATCTATGTGTTTATTTTCTTTTTCCATTTTGTTGGTGTTTGCTTATAGGTAGTAAACATTTCAGATAAGCCTAGGGAATTGAGGTGTGTGCCTACTGAAATATGTGTGCTCAGTGCTAAAACTGCCTTAACTGTAGCTTAAGTATTTGTGAAATACCTACTCTCAGCGAGATTTTTTACTGGTACATAAATTAGAACAACAACCTTTGCATTTTTTTCATTCATCATAATCATCATAATCAAGTTTAACAAAAACCAGTTAGGTACATTTTTTTTTTTTAATTTAGAAAGAAATGCTGTGTTATTCCTGGGATTGTTAAAATTAGATAGTCTGTTGTAATTTAAAATGCGATTTCATTTACCAGTGCTTCCTGTAGAAGTGACTAACGATGTCTCAGCAAATATAGATTTTTCTTTTAAAAACTGTCATGATCTGCCAATCTTAAAACATCCATTTTAAAGCCTGAATTTAGAGACCAGGTTATAATTTAGTAGCTCTTAACCACTTCATTAGATATAAGCAGTTCTCCTTACACTATCATATATTTGCTTAGTCTTAGTTATCAAAGTTATCTTTACTTATCTATCAAAAACGTCTTAATTAGTGTGGTTTACAGAACTTTGCATTTTGGCAATGAAACTTCATCCCATATGATCTTATATTTAGACAAATACCCTGTTGGCTTCTGTGGGACTGCTCACAAAAGCAAAGCTTCTCAGGAAGATAAGTACCTGTAGAATCAGGCCACGGAGTAAATTTTAGAGGTGTTACCTGAGTGCTTAGGTGCTAAGCTAACATGGTCCCTACCTGCATCTGTAGCCGACTATCTTCCTTTAAAAATTTGGCTACTGGATAGTTACTTAGACATGACTGCAACAGGGAGAGAACAAATTCACTTTAGAAGACAAGAAAATAGTAAAAGTAACATCAAAATTTTATGTGACAGGCATAAGCATCAGCATTTGCCTATTGTATGAATATATTTGAGGTTTAAAGTAGTTTCTCTTACACAATGTTTTAAAATTGAAAGCTTGTCTGAGATTTTTTTCATATTAACGCATAAAAGTAATCTTTTGAAATGTGTGGTCAGCTGTTGTCCTCCTGTTTACCAAATCCACACGAATCTGGAGAGATGGGACCTCACTATTAGCAGGTAGTCCCACAGAAGTGCAGTGGGGAGCTTCACAACGGGATTACTGTTCGTGCTGGCAGCTGAACTGACCCAACTGGAATCTTTCCAGTCTGGAACGCATGCTCTTCTCTCTGTTTTGAAAATGTGTTCTGAAGTAAAAGATAGTAATTGCATCTATTAAATAACCATCTTAATTGCTAAGGTAGAGCGAGACCAACATCTTCTTGTCTCATCGCTTTTTGACTATATCATTTGTTTTTCTGGGTGCTAAAACATTAGACATTGCTCCTTTCTCTCATCTCATTCTGAAACAAAAATCCAGCCCAGTGACTGGAAGCTGCTCATTTCCAGATCCTGAAATTCTAAAAAGGAGTGACAAGGCAGAGTGACACCTACTTGTGTGACCCAGTAAGGTGTGCCTCCTTTGTGCTCTTCCTTTGCAACTCTGCCCACCAGTTAATTCCAGAAACCCACTTCATTGTGGACCCCTGATCTCTCAGTTGTCCTACTTTGCTGCGTGGCACTTTCCTACTGGAACTTTACAAAGAGAAGTGCTTTTATTCCAGAGGAAATGGATGTGGACAAGAGGCTGCTCCACTCCTTAAAGTGGATCAGAGTGTGATCTCACCTATGAGAGCGCGGCGTGCCTGTACTATTGCCTCTGCAAGAAAGTCACCTCTCTGCATGTACGAAGCAGTGTACTAGGACTTGACAGCTCTCGTGTTACCAAACGCAACAAGTGAATCAATGGTGCAACCAACAGGAATTGGTCTGCTCAAAAATGGAAAAAAAAAACCAAACCACACCTCAAAAGTACATACAGACATCAAAACAAGTATAAAATCCACACCTGGAGAGGACCTCCTGAAACATCCCCCTTAGTGCTTGACAACTGACAGTGTATCACGATTTCAAGAGACCCTTGTTTCCTTGGGCAATGGGATACTGCTACTTACTTCAGTCAGCCAACACCAGGGATGTTATTTTTATTATGCTTTGGTTATTTATGCACGCTTAAAGAGATTGCTTCCTGTGATAAAGCATGAAGAGGTGCAACATCACCGGAGACACCATTCCATTTCTTGGGCAACAGGGATTAAAAGACCAGCTTCTTTGCTGTCATGACAGTGGAAATGCATGTCAGAGATAAGAGAGTGGATTAAGGTGGTATCGTGACTGCCACAAGGCATGAGGCTCAGTTCCCTCAGACAGCTAATGAGGACCATGACCTGGAATAACGCTTCAGGCTTTTTTTTTTTTTCTCCAGCATCTATCAAGTGTTTGTATGGTGAACAAAATGCTGAAGAGGAGCTTTTAAAAAATAAGAATATCTGTTACATAGAAGAATTGAGAGAGAGTTGTTTCTTTTACCCAAGCACTATTTTTACTTTTAACACTCTTTTTATCTGTGCAGGAATGTAACGCCCCTCTCTAGTAACATCAACACTGAAATAGTACTGCCTGTCCAAAATTACAATATTTTACATCTGTTCAAGGGAGTGCCATATAACTCTGTAAAGTGATTTGTCACAATCTTGCTTTTTTTTTTCAGAAGTAAATATAAGGGAATTGCTCACATTGATCACACTGTGCAATTTAAAACAGAAAGTAAATTTAGCAAACTGAAAGGCACACAGACAAAATATTTAAGTCAATTGGAGCTGCCCGGTTATACAGAACAGGAAATATGTATTTGGTAGATCAGATCTTCTGAAATAAAACTGAGGGAGTTCTAGTTTGTTACACAGCAAATAAACACATTGTTTACTTCTGCCCTTTAGAACAATCTTGCCAGTATTTTGTAATACTGTAGGTATGTTATCTTCTGCATTAATCTCCATCTCTTCCCTTTTCAGTTAAAAGAATCCTTGTTAGCCTGAATTCTGATTAAAAAGAAAAAAAAAAGGAAAATAGTTTTAGATGATAGAAATGTCTGATACTTCATCTCATTTTTTCTAACACTTGAATGCAAGGAAATAGGAAAATTAAATAGTGGTGATTCTGCTGCCCGTGTGATGAGACATCTTTTTCAAAGGCTTGTATGTTATCTGGACAAGCTATTAAGATTTTTTAAGAGAACTTTCTGAGAAATAGAAGCCAACAATTTTTGTTAATTCAACTCTAAAAAGAATTTCCGGGGATAAAATAAAGCTGTTTCTTTAGATACAAAGCTTCCTCTGATCATGAAAGCCATCTCTTACCGATTTCAAAGTCCAGTGGGAAAAAAATAGAGGTTTTGGAGCTTCTCCAAATCAAATGCAATTATATGCAAGTATTCCTGCCTATTTATTAAAGGATTGACTTTTAGAAGTGCAGAGTCAGATGGTCAAGTAGCTGAGTAGAAAATGCTCCAAATACTCTTTAATCTTTGTTAAGATTAATCTTAATTCATCTTCTTAATATATTTACATTAGAAATGCACTTCTGAGCATCACTGAAGTTTCAAAAGGCCCTTTGTCTTTCACAAACATAATTCTCATCTCTCTGAGGCACCAGATACAGCAGCATTAAAGGGTTATTAACATGTATGTGTGTTGTATTCCCACATCTAAGCATCTTGATGAGGACAGAGCTGCACTAGGTGACTGTCGAATACAGTCCAGTAGAATTGTTGGAAAAATAATTTATTCAAGTATGTGGCAGATAGTGTAATATCTGAATGAATGAAATTCTATTTGAATCTGTTTAAATATTTACTTTAAAAGCATTTATGCAGAATTATAGATAAAGGGTAGACAATGAACAGCAAGCAGTTAACACCACACTTCAACACAGCACAGGACTGTTATACCACATAATCCCCACAATGCGTTTTGTTTGTTTGTTTGTTTGTTTTTATTAAGCAAATTTGTCTTTTAAAACACTATTTTTGCTGCTGAATCCTAATACTAGTTTTGCAGAATTTGGGATGTACGGTTTGTCTATTTAGTAAAGTTTCTATAGTTATACATACAGCAGGGATGTACTTAGTTTGGTATAAAAAATGTTTTTTTGTTACACTTGCAACTATTTTCCTATAGAGATAAGAGAAATAGAATGGTAATCTTATACAGGGTAAGAATTTCCACTCAAGATCCATGTAAATGGTTTATTTAAACATCACAGTGACCGATTAATATGTTCACGTTTACAGCTTTCCTTTGGCTTTCTTTTTGTCAGATCGAAGGTCTTCAGAGCAGTACTTAACTTGTATTAGAAATTACGTTAAAGCAGTTTTCTCTAAGAAAACTGTTTTCTGCTTAGACAGACTCTTGTGTTCAGTTTCATTAGAGGAGAATCGTCATATATATGACTTCAAACTTGCCAACAGACTAAAACCAAGGAGGGGAGGGAAGAGAGCAGAGAAGCTTGTGGACAGTCTGTTTGGCAAGTGTCAACTAAAATTATAAATGGTGTGATCTAGAAATCATGCTGCCATTATGATATTATTAGCTTTGCTGAAACTGCCTCTTGCAAGATTTCTGGTTGTAGGTTTGCTTTTAAAAATTTGCAAAAATCAAGATGGCATTACATTAAATGCTTTTAGTTGAGTGATCCCTTTCCATATAAAACACGCGGTTATGAAGTACATAATCAGCCAAACCCTAGAGCTTGAAACGCACAATCGACTAAACTTTTAATTGCTAGGACAGCCAGTGAAGCTGTTGAATTTTAAGATGACTGCACATCAAAAGAAAGTACAGCCCATATCATAGAATCATGGAATACCAGGTTGGAAGGGACCTCAAGGATCATGTGGTCCAACCTTTCTTGGCAAAAGCGCGGTCTAGCCAAGATGGCCCAGCACCCTGTCCAGCTGGATCTTAAAAGTGTCCAGTGATGGGGAATCCACCACTTCCATGGGGAGATTATTCCAATGGATAATTCTCATTGCGAAAACTTTTCCTCCTGTGTTCAATCGGAATCTCCCCAGGAGTAACTTGTACCCGTTACCCTTGGTCTTTTCCATGTGACTGTTTGTAAAAAGGGAGTCTCCATCTTCTTTGCCCAAATCTTAAGCCTTGGACAACTCTATAACCAGGTGCCAGGTACTCAGCATTATTTTGCATTTTTGAGCTGCTGTTTTAAATTTTCAGTGAACATATTACTGTTTCAACAGGTACTGCGATGGCTGCAGGAGTTTTGCTGCAAAATGATCTACCCTATTCTTCGTTGCTAGAGAGCAGTCTATATCTTGCAAATATGAGTTCAGGTAATAATTTTTCTCTGATATGCCATTCATAAAAAGTGCTTAGAGAAATTCTGAAAAAAAATATTTTCTGTAGAAAATTAAAACCCCCAGAAATATTATTCCCAATTATAAACATAAAATGTCTGTAACAAAACTGAACTGCATTACTTTATCAATCTCCACAATGTGTTAATATGTTGAGGTTTTCTCTAACTTTCGTATTGTCGGATCTCTTAATTGAAGAAACTATGTGATTTTTGTATTCAGAAACTGCCTAGCTCTCTGAAAATACAAACACACCTTCAACCAAGCTCCCCTTTTTAATAAAGTATTTAAACTTTTATAGGATGTAATTCTTTCTTACTGTTTTGGGTGCATACTTGCAAATCCTGCTAGATTCTGTAGGGAAATAATGATGTGCAGCATTTTATTTTGCTCATTTCTGGCTCCACTATCATTTGATATATACTGAAGACAAGTTTCCGGGAAGAAAAGGAGAAAAAGAATTAAATAGAAGAAAGCAATATAATTAATTAGAAAATATTTTTCATGTTTCTTGGGTACAGGTAGCACTTGAAATAACTTTTTTCATCTCCTTTCTCTTCCACCCAACCCCGAAATAAAAGCATATTTAAATATTTCCTCGCCTCTTGATGTCAGCTTTATTGTTGAATTAGGATAGTCAGAGTTTTGAGACAACAGCTCAAACATTTTCCTTTTCTCATATGACATTATTACTGATGTTTCAGGCCTGGTATCTACAGCAAACCCTACCACATCTCCGTAAGAGCTGGGGTGCAGGATTCAAAATACAGTCACTCAATTCCTGTTCAGTACCTAGAGGAAACAGTGGATTTTTGTCTGATGAATTTTTATCAGAAGAGAGCTTTCTCTTACGCAAAATCCTCTGAAGGAGTTACTGGTTTTGTAGTACAAAAAGAAACACAGACTGAAGATAGTATATATACCTCTAGGGAAATGCAATGGGATTAATTTGCTTATTGAACAAAGTTATGGTGAGTTTTATTGAGTTCCCCAGTCTTTCTCTTTAACATGCAGTCTAATGCACAGACAATGGGGTGACAGCTTTTTTTTAGCATCACTATAGTCTGTTCTCCACAGAGTTGCATGAGATTTTTGTGCTTCTGAGAGCGTTGCAATCTTTCTGGCCAGCTCATTCTCCTTCTTGGCACGCTGGAAGCAAAGTGGGAGGCAATTTGCCACCTAATATCTACCTTCAGAAGCCTAAAGTACTCAACTGATACCTCTTCTCCTCCCCATAATCTGCTTTATCTCATTCTGTAGGGCTAACAGCTTTGCTTAATAAAAAAGCTGTGCCCTGAAAAAGAAATAAGCCTTTTGTTTTGAATAACAAATTGTATTTTGTTAGAAGATGTGAATGGTCCAGACCGAACAGTCTACAATTCATCATGTACTGAACCATTTCAGTAGGAACACACTAATCCCAATCATTACAGAGCTAATGATGCATTTTGGAGCAACTAAGTGGAGGAGGAGAGGTGGTTGTGGAATGTTAAACCAAAAGGTGGGGGAGTATAATGTACTTACTTACAGATTTCTCAGGAAGCAGAGCCTCCAGCTACATTTTGATTGTTCTTTTGAATCTAGTATTTTGTATTTTAGCGAGTTCTGAATGCATGTTATTTACAACTCACTAAATACTCACATTGTTTAAGGAAAATGTTTTGGTTGTTCCCCAGTCCGTTTTTTCAAAATTATCTACTTGCAGTGCAACTATTTTCATCGAGCAGTGGTACAGTTTGTCCCAAACAGACTCAATTCCTATAGAATGGAGCGGTCCCAAGCTGGCAGCAGTGCCTTCATTGTTAGTTACTATGGAGACAGCTCAGCCCGTGCTGACGAGCTGCTGGAGCATACGGAAGGATGCACGGCTCTCTGCAACTTGAGCGCTGAGCAACTTGGATTGCCCGTCAGTGCCTCCTCAGCAGCCTTCCTAGAGGGTAGCTGGGGCAGGTCAGTCATGCAGGGTTCACCCCGAAGGCGTTCGGCAGTGAGTATTTTTAGCCACTTTTTCCAGGGTCGGAGGCATTCTTCCTCCGATCCCCTTCTTCGCATAATCCAGAGGCGCCGGAGCTCAGTTGTAGAGGTACTCTCATCGTCGACTCACCGGGTTATGGTGGCGGTATCGTCTCTGAGCCCTGAGGAGGTGGATACAACTTTTCCGGAAAAAAAAAGTAAAGTACTTTTCATAAAGACTGTTGGCAGTTCTGGGTATTTTCTTGATATTAAATTAATATACTTTTGTTCTGTTAACTATATTTCACATATATATGCATAAAATACTGGGTTTAAATTTTTTTGCCTGTATTTTATATTTTGCTCGCTGATTCTTTATTCAAGGATTAATATATGCTTTTCACTCAGTTGTAAAGAACAGATAAAATGGAAGCACACCTTCACACATACACCAAGTATATGCCTAAGTATTTTCACTTTCAGGTGGAAGAGGACCGTGACTTTTTCTGTTGCAAAGCATATCACAGACCTTTAACTTCATCAGAAAAAACAAACTTACTGTGAGAAAAAACAACTTCTGCAGTAATGCAAGCAATGTTTTCCCCTCAGAATCCTTACTTTAAGTCTGTATTGAAAAATGAGACTTAATGTGTATTCCATGTATTTATGCTGTTTGTACCTTCATCAATTTAAGGTTGAACCGATACTTTTAAGGTGGAGATGAATTTCTAAGCTTCCTTACTAAATCTGGTTTTGCCTGTGTTCTAGGAAGTTCAAGGCGACCGACAGCAAAATACACTAAAGTAGGGGAGCGCCTTCGCCATGTCATTCCTGGTCACATGCAGTGCTCGATGGCATGTGGTGGACGTGCTTGCAAGTATGAAAACCCAGCTCGATGGAGTGACCAGGAGCAAGCCATTAAAGGGCTCTACTCTTCTTGGTAATCAGCAGCATTTACTCTCACTAAATGTAACAGCATCGATTGTATTTATTAAAAGAGATAATTCAAAGGAAAATAATGAGGTTGTTTTTTTATTTTTTTAAATCAGCTACTGCTAAGTTAAGTATAAAACATAAATGATTCAGAACTACAACTTAACAGTAAACCATAATGGCCATTGTACATAGCCCAGTAAAGATGACGGAAGATTTCTATTGACTTACAATAAGTTTGGCTCAGATCCAAAAGAATAAATACCTATCTGTAATGAATTATAAAAAAACCCTATTCTGGGTTATAGATGGTTCTTGCTCAGGTTTAAAATGCAAATTAGTTAAAATGTGTTCATAATTAAAAGTAAAAATATTTACTGAAGATGAAATAATGTAAGGTATGAATGCAAAAGCATACTCATATGCAGTAATATTCACATGAAATGTATCTTTACATTCTTACTGATTTTTTTTGTAACAGCAAATGCTGTTCAAAAGCATACAAACCTTAAAGAGCCAAACAGAGATCCGAGTCCAGATTTCTATTCAAAGGAGTTTTTTAATGTATTAATTGCCTGGCATTTAAACAGTTCCAGGAATGGTCTTTTGAGATGTCGTATCTATCAGCTTTAGAAGATTTATCACTAACACTAATGACAGTAGAACTTTTTGAAAAATAATTTCTAGTTGATCAGCAAGGTCTTTGTGTCTTTCCTGAATATGACATAGTATTCTTATTTTGGTAGATTCATACCCAGGAAATTATTAATAACAACATTATCTACTTTTCTAATTTCTCAGGATAACAGATAACATACTGGCTATGGCTCGACCCTCAACAGAACTAATTGAAAAGTACAACATTATTGAACAGTTTGAAAGGTAACAAATTTAGTCATTATTTATTGTAGGTATTACCAGCGTAATTCTTGATTCATTTTCTCTTTCAACATAGATTTGGATTGTTCATAAAGATCCTTTCATTTTAACAATATACAGGTAAAGATTTATTCTCCACTAAGAATAAATGTGTGTTTCAGAAAATAAGGGATAATGAGATTTCGGCTGCATATAATACTTTGACTCATCTATTCCTTCCTTAAGATGCGGCATAAAAACCATAATTAACCTTCAGCGTCCTGGGGAGCATGCGAGCTGTGGGAATCCATTGGAACAAGAAAGCGGCTTCACCTACCTTCCTGAAGCTTTTATGGAGGCTGGAAGTAAGCACTCCTGCTGCTTTTCCTTATTAATTATTGATTTTGGCACTTAAAGATGTTTTTACTTGAATTCTTGTGTGTTAAAAGCAGCTATGTAAGAAACATTGCACAAAATGGGATGTAAACATGAAACTTGGCAAATATAATCAAGAATGAATAACACATTATTGAAGATTGTATATATGTAGAGTGAGATGGAGGTTTACATTCAGGTGTTCAGAATAAAGAAAGGACAACAGCTAGTTAAATTTTTCTTTTTCTTCTGAGTTCACAAATGTATAGAACATTAATGGTGTTGCAAATTCTGGTACAATTTGTGTTTTCTTATCTAGATTATAAAAGGTTATTTCATTTGAGGACATTTGTATTGACAGTATTTTTGCATTTTCATATTATGGTGAGCTGAGAAAAAGTGCCTTTCTGGAAGAAACAGCTTTTGACTGAAGAAGTGTTTTTATTTCTAAAAGGAAAAAATTGTCCTTTGCCTATATATAGCTCAGTAATTTTTGTATGAATCACTCAGTTTTGTTATACCTTTTACATTCTAGCTGAAGTTTAGTTTGACAAATCTTTGCTAGCTCCATGGATTTATCAAATTTCAATAGCAAGTGCACACTGAAATGGGAAAATAATCTCTTGCAAACAACATGTAGTCAGATTCTAAGATTCGTTACTCAGTTTTAGTACTACCATTTATTATTAGTCATCGCTCCTCTGCATCTAGTACTGAAAATTTCACATTTGGTATGGCAGAAGATAACTCTCTCTTTTTATTTTAGTTTATTTTTATAATTTCGGATGGAAGGATTATGGAGTGGCATCTCTCACTACTATACTTGATATGGTAAAAGTCATGGCTTTCGCCTTGCAGGAAGGGAGGGTAGCTGTTCATTGCCATGCAGGACTTGGTCGGACAGGTATGTGCTTTACTGCAAGAGCAACAGAATTGTTTTTCTAAAAATGCAAACCAGTCTCTGGTTATAAATTATTAATAATTTGTTTAGATCTTACATAATTGCAAGATTTACATCTATAAAATGGTTAAAAATGCTAAACAAATTTGTGGAAATTATCTGAATGGCTAGACGAGATCAGTTTTAGTATATTAAAACCAGAAACCTGTAAGGTTAGAAAATTTTTGAATCTGTATAATAATTCCCTGTTACATTCATATGGGACAGCTTCTTTTTGATGGGAAAAATCCACCTAGTACCCTTTCACTGTCCAGTGTTTATTACATGTTTACAAACCTGCCACTCATTGTTAGATCAGGTAGATTTGGTAGAGCAGCTAAAATGTGATTTAATTCTTTCGAGACCTTTTTGCCCGTGTTCTTCCTGTTGGAACCACCATTGCTCCTGTGTTCACAAATCATGGAACTCCTAGAGACGCTGTGGAGAGAAACTAGCTCTCACTGAAAGTGGAGTGAGAATGGGTTTACTATCTTGTGGTCCAACAGATGCAACGATACTTGGGTAACAGCATCGTGTAATAGAGGGCATAAAGCCTATATCTTTACCTATATTACTTTTTATCCTATAGTTCCACTGAGTATTTGTTTTAGTCTGATAGTTTTTCAACTAATGCTTGTCTTTATATTTTCCAGGGGTTCTAATAGCTTGCTACTTAGTTTTTGCAACAAGAATGAGTGCTGATCAAGCAATTCTTTTTGTCAGAGCAAAAAGGCCGAATTCTATTCAGACTAGAGGGCAGTTATTATGCATCAGAGAATTCACTCAGTTTTTGGTTCCTCTGAGAAATGTATTTGCATGCTGTGAACCCAAGGCACACACAGTGACGCTGTCCCAGTACCTGACCCGTCAGAGACATCTGCTCCACGGATATGAGAGTAGACATCTCAAACACGTGCCAAAACTTATTCATCTAGTTTGCAAATTGTTGCTAGACTTGGCTGAAAACAGACAAGTGATAGAGGCGGAATTGTTAGATATACCAGATCTCTCAGCTGAAATTGAAAAGACTGTTTCTCAGCTGCTGTCCACACAGCTAGATAGAGAACTCGCAAGGCAGGACAGTGATACGTCAGACTCCTCGCACACCCACTCGTCCGCTTTTGAGACCCAGGATTCTCTTTTCTCCCTGGGACATGAATGTGATCCTCTTTGGAAAAGAAGGAATGTCGAATGCCTTCAGCCTCTTACTCATCTGAAAAGGCGTCTAAGCTATAGTGACTCAGATTTAAGGAGAACAGAATTCCTTTTAGAACAAGGAGAAACCGCATGGACAGTACCAGCTCAGATATTACTGTGCAGCAAACTTAAGCAGAACAGTGGTGAGGAATGTTCTGCCACAGGCGAACAAAAGCCACAGTTGGATTTAAACAAAGAAGCATTAGTGCGTAATACATGTATGTTCTGGAGTCAAGGTAAATTTAATTTGGATGGGCGAAAAGATGAATCCTCGCTTTATCAAAGAAGGAACTCTACCAAAGAAGTACAACGCAGCAAGACCTTTTCTTCAGGTCTAGCATCTATCCACCATATCAGGGAACCTGGAACGCCAAGGCACAATTATACCAATGAGATTGGTCACAGAAAAGACCGCAAGACTAATATGTATAGCAGAAGAGTCTATGTCTCTGAGGACTCTGATTCTTCTTCTTCTTCTAAAGTGAACTTTTCCATTGGATATGAAAGCCAAGGTAGCAAAGATGTGTCAGAGGCAATTCCACACATTGTTCTGCAGTCAGAATTAAGTTTGGAAGCCCGAAGAGTTTTGGCAGGAAAAGCACTTGCAGATATAAATGAATTTCTGGGAGAGGATGAAGTGAAGCAGAAGGTAGAAATGTGGCAGGTAATTTTTAACTTGATTCAATATTACAGCCTCTGCATATTTCACCTAGGTTAATTCCTAGAATGGCAAAAATGCCACGGTGTGCTTTCAAGTGGCACGTTGGGAGTTTATACTCCCAAGTTTATATCATGGTTCATTAAATGATTGTTTGTCAGTTATGGGCCAATTCTTTCAAAAACAAGCAAAATGCACCTACAAATTTTGGTCACTAGCAGGAGATTAGAACATTGTTTCTGGTTGTGTTCATTCATTTTACTAACTAATGAAAACTGATGTAATTATCTGCAACTTGGCTGCTGGTAGCATAAAAGTACTACAGATTTTAAGGTAGAGTTGTGTTGTTTTTAATCAGTGCTTTCTCAGAACTAATCAGGGGATTCTGTGTATAAAAGTAAAAGAATTTAGTAGAAACTTCACTGCTTATACTCAAAACCAAATCCTCCTAGCAGCATTTGCTTTGAAGTTGGAATTCAAAGCTGGTTTATTCTAATAGATAATTGCGAGGTTCTGAGCTGAACTGTTTTAAAGTTTAAAACATCCTGCTGTTTTAAAGAATCACTTGTATTACTGCTGATTAATGTTGATGCTTTGGAAAAAACTAGAAATATTTTTTTGTAACTCTTAAGTCTTTTTTTGTTGGAATGTAAACAGCCAAGTACTGCTACAATCAAAGAGAATGTTGGCAAAAGTGAATTATGCATTTTCAAGTGGTTTTCTTTTGTTTTGTTTTTTTTTTCAAGAAAGAACTGAATTCTCGAGATGGAGCTTGGGATAAAATCTGTACTGAGAGAGATCCTTTTATCCTCTGTAGCTTGATGTGGTCCTGGATAGAGCAGCTGAAAGAACCTATTATATCCAAAGACGATATCGACATGCTGGCAAAAAATTGCACAGAATCACAGGATGCACTTTATTTACTTAGAAAGGTAGATATTATATATGTCAATTCATTCATTAACTGCCAAGTACGTTTTGTTAATGTGTGTTAAACTATTCATTTACGGCCTTTAGGCAAGGGAATTGCACTTTGAAAAGGCAACTTCAATCTCTAAAAATCAGAATGAGGATTATTTTGGTATTGAAGAGTACAAGTTGTAATCAATACTATGATGATGAATACTATAAGAAAAATACCAGATGCTATCTTTGAACACAATTCAGTAGAAGCTCAATTTCAGCATATTTCCCTGCAAATTCTGCAGTTTGAGATCCAGAGGCAAAGATGAGAAATTTTTTCTCTGTGAATCGATGTATGGCTTTCATTAACGTCACATCTGGCAGCTGTGCTTAATGGTTGTCATATTTGCTGTGCAAACATCTTAATCCATCAGCTTTGGAAGACTTGGGGCAAGGAATAGGAAGAATTTGGCAATTCAAGGAATTAGAAGCCATGCCAAATTCTTCTACATAATTCAGAACTGTGGCCATCTGTATTCTGAAATTCCTATGAAAAACAGGTACTTCTGCTCCAAACTGTTTAATTGCGCTTTCCCCAAAGGACTATGTGCGAGCTAAATTAAAAAAAATAAAAAACCTCTATTCTTGATCTCTTAATTACACAAATTCATTTAGTAATTCTTCAGGAATTCTTTATTTCCAAAGTATTTATGAAGAAAATAGGGCCCCTTTTAACAGCCTCCAGATATCCAAGAATACAGCTTCCAGTCAGTAGGTGGTCAGAACTTTATGTGCCATCACCATCTTTGTGACATGACATTCAGAATTCCTGAGTTCATCTAAAAATGTCATCTTTCTTCCTGAAGCATTCTTCTGTGCTGTCAGAGTTTTAACTTTCTGTTTGTATTAAATAAAAAATAACTGCTAGACACCTGTTATAAATGAATGGGAAAGGAATAATATTTTTTTTAACTTAAAATATTCATTTTACCTTGCCTTATCTTATCCTATATTATTTCAGAATCACAAAATAGTTGAATTGGCAGGGACCTCTGGATATCTTCTAGTCCAACTGCCCTGCTCAAAACAGAGTGAACTAGAGCAGGTTCTTTCCTGCTACTCTGCTCTCCAGCCAGTCAGCTCTCCTGTATGTACTAGTGCATATTTAGCTGCCCTTCCCAGAATTCCCTCAATTTTAAATTTAATTTTCACCATTAAGTGAACTGCCAGTGCGGAGATCTGTCTCCCTTGGAAAAGGTATGGGAACTAGCAGCCACAAAAGATACTGTCACTCCCTTTATGCATCCTTGCCAGCACTGCCAAAGTGTCTTTCTGCAAGCTTCCTTTAATGGTGAAGGAGATTTGGTAGGACAAGGAGAGATGCAGATCATCCCATGTTAGTTGGGGAAAGAGCCCATAACATGCATAGCGTCTTGGGCTGAAAAGATCAAATCTCGCTTTTTCTATGCCAATTCACATGAATGCTACTGTTCCTGTAGGTGACCTTGAAAAATAAGTCTCCAGATGCACACCTGACCTCCTAGAAATTTCCAGAGCAGTTTGTGGTACACTAGAAGTGAAGAGTTTCTCCCATCCTGACTGAAATAATTATGTAGAGGCTCTTTAGGCTTGTGAAAATTCCCTCCCCAACTCCTACACCTGAAAGTTTCAATACAGGAAAGCACAGTCTGATATTTAAACAGCAATTAACAAAACCTGAAAGTGAAATGTTTTTCCTGAAAATATTTCTTCTACTGAGCTGCTGTTCCTTTTACCCACCAGGAACAGTGTCAGACTATCCTTTGTATTTTACACTGTGTGGTGAACTTGCAAATGCTACCAGCTGATGTGGAGGAGGCCTTACTTGCTCGTGCTATTAAAGCTTTCACTAAGGCAAGTAACCGTTTGTCTGTGACATTGCATTTAGTTGATTTAAATCGTGAAGGGTGAATCAACAGAGCAGGCTTCTGTGAGAAAGTTACAGTAATTCCTTAGTGTACTCATGCTTATTTATTTCAGAGTTTACATTTTATAATAATCAGCCTACATAAGGGATAGGAAATATTCTCAATATAATCAAATTCTGCCTCTACAGCCTTAATATTTTGGTCTCTTTTTTTTTTTTTTTTTTATTTCCGGATCACTGCCAATTCATGGAATTCTTCAAATTAGGGAAAAGGTAAATTTTAAGTGGTGAGAATAATTAGTCTCTGGGAGAGGTTTACCAAAGGCATTGGTAGATTCTGTGCTACTTGGAGTCTTTCCAGCAGATTAAATAATTTTCTGAAATTACATTGCAATTCAGTTATGTTTCAGGCCCTTAATATAGGATGTGTATAAATAACTTCTGCTTTTGGAATCATTTAACAGTGATAGGTTAAGCTTGGTATTGCTCAGCTCAGAGCTGCTTTCTTCTCAGATTGAGCAGGTGAAATTATTTGAACGGAACGTTCAACTGCTTCCTAATCTCTAGTAAATCTACAGACACGTCACCTGTTAAAACAACCATGACATTTCTCCTTCTAATAGTTTGTCTTAATGTCTGGTCAGCATAAAACTGAAAATATTTAGCAGTAAGTACTCCATCATGACACACGTACTTTCTTTGATAAATCTTAGAACTATTTTTTATAAAAAATGTTGGTTATCTACTTTGCATTTTGCTGTATGACATCTGTTTAACAACTGAACTTAAATTTCTCCCTTTTATTAGACAAGCTTCGATTCTGAAAATGGACCATATGTTTACAATACCTTGAAAAAAGTATTTAAACAAACACTGGAAGAAAAAAGAAAAAGGCTTAAGGAAGGAACAGAGAATTCCTCTTGATTTCTGCACAGCTATGCTGAAGAATTAGATGAGCCTACCAAATTATTTTGCATTTTCCAGCTACTGTATGTTGTGCTCTCTTGCATGATGTACCTAACTTTAGGTAATAGTAGTTATTAACAAAGCATTTTATTTTTTTAGAGGGAGTTTTAGTGACAATTGCTTTATCTACACAGTTCTAATGAACAGCTCCTGTGTGACTGTACTGTAGCATTTGGTTTCAGGTATTATGCTTTTATATTGTGAACTGTTCTCTTGTTTTCAAATGTATTTATTGATTTAGAAACCTCTGTCATTGGCAAGCAACGCTATTTTGAAGTCACACAATTGCCATAAGTTCGGTGCCATGGTACACAAAGGTTTAATAGATTGAGTTCACATTTATGTATTAAGTATGTTTACATTAATATTATTTGATTTTAATTTGCAGAAAATAAATATTGACTGAACTTATTACATTCTTTTTCCTTTTAGAAATTGTAAAATGAGACTAAGAGTAATAATGAACAGTAAGACAGAACATTATTACTAAGAGTAATAATGAAAGAGTAAGAATGATCTTGAGGTCCACTATTGACAGCAGATTTTTTCTTTTAGATCTCTTAAATAATTGTCACCAACGTGTTTCTAAAAGGTGTTGCAGTAGAGAAATACATTAAGTGTATTGAGTATTAAGTTATCAAGGCTTTAATTTAGACTTCTATGGCTAAGAAAGCTTTTAAGTGTTTTTAAAAGAAAATTGATTGTGACATTTTAAGTGCTTGAATAAGAGTAAAATTTTACCTTATTAGCTAAACTTCTATAGATCTCATTTTAAGGGAGAAAACAATTATCAAGCCTTAGTAAGTTTATCATTATGTTCTTACTTATGTTCAGCAAAAATTTGCATAAATAAGTGTAATGTAATAATACTAAAAAATAATCAATGAAAATCTTATTATATTTTTATCTAGTAAGAAAGAAACAACTGGGATATCATTGTAACTGCAGTTTTTGATTACAGCCTTAGGATTCAGACTGGAATGACAGTTTGCAGAATTAAAAGTTATCCAGTTTGATATATGTAAGTAGTTAAACAAGAATCTGTCCTTTTCCAAAATATTTTTATTCAGTACCATAAATACTAATATTTAGAGCTGAAAATAGACCAGTTTAAAATACGTATCAGTTATACATGCTTCAAGTATTAGATGATTATATATCAAATTCAGATCCAAACAAGTTCTTTGGCAGAATCAGCCTAAAGTAAGCACACTTGGAAGTAAAATATTGCGCATGAATCACATACACAAAAGCAGCTTTGTAAAGAGGCAAGGCAACATAACGAGCAGTTTAACATTAGCCAGCATACCTTAGCAGTCAGACTTGGGAATACTAAGATGCATTTGCAGGTGTCTTATTAGTTTCCCAAGAAATTATTTCAGTTAGCTCCAAATAGCTAAATAGTGAGCACCATTTTCAGGTATTACACACTTGGGGTGTAGAAACCAGCTGAGTATTGCTTAAAACAGTATAATTAACAAGGACTTTCACCTATCATTAGATGCAGCTAGAATAATCTTTCTGAAGTTAATGTCAGGTGTTGGCATTTGAAAAATTACCTACAGGTAGTCCATGTAAATGGATATTGTAGAACTGGGTGCTTTTCTATTTAGTAAAATTTTTGGTTCACTGATAAATTCAGTTGCAATTATGGCCAAACTAGCCACCATGCCTGACTGAACCCATCATGGGAAAGAACAAAAATAGCCCATCTAAATGAATGCTCAAACCTACAAACTTTAGCAGCAGCCTGTTAATTAATTTGTGACCTGGGTGATATAAAGGCTTAAATAGCAAATGCTCCTTTACCTTACCACTTCCTTGTGCACTAAACCTGACTCACAGCTTTGTGTGACAGCCTTGCAGCTGTGGGGTATGTGTGGGCAGATTTCTCTTTATGCTTCTCAGGAGCGCTGCCTTGTCATGCTGACACTCCATCACCTAATCCTGCTGCAGCAAAATGGCCGTGAGCTAGTGGCAGGATGGGACAGGAGGACCCCAGCTGGCATCTACTGCCTTCTCTGTTCTTCCACGAGATTCCTCTCCCATTACAAGGTCACCTCAGTAGCAGCAGCAGCTATGAAGCCTCCCTGCAACAGCTACTGCAGTAAACCACAGAAAACGCGAAATCCCTATTGAGCCTTACCACAAAGCCATGTCAGAACTGCAGAATACACAAATCCCAACCATGCCATCCAGGAGAAACCCTTCCGCTGCTGCAGTGCTGTCCATCTCCATAACATTAAGGTTCTTCCTTGATCCTCTCTTGCCTCAAGTCCACCAGCCAGCTCACTCCTAACTTGTAGTGAGATATGGTAACTACCAAAATATCACTAGAAGAATCCTGAGTAGAAAAACATGCAAGTTATGCCCTTTGTGGCCAAATGTCTCCTTCTGCAATGCCTTCTCTCGTGCTCTGCCACCTCATGTACTGGTGCACTGGGGGAAGGCTGCTAGGCACCTATATCGTGCGTGGTATTTGACTGATGCTACAAGGGATTTGTACACTGCAGCAGCTGCCCAAAGAGCAAACTTAACATCAGTAACTTGGGTTACAAAAGCTGGATTTTGCCCCCAAACCAAGCCTAGATGAGTTCTAAGGTGGGTTTCCACATAATCCAAGGGTAAGCAGGGATGGGGGAAGGAGCTTTTTAGATCCAGTCAGTGACTATGAGACAGTCTCCTTATGTGTGGCCAAGGAAAGGCAGCTTTGTGGGGGTTCCCTGAGCCCTTTCTTCCAGCTTTCACCCCAGGGCTCTCTGAGGAAACAGGTACCTCCTCCTCCCTTCTCTGGGATTTTGGCTGTCCAAATGCCAAGAATGCCTTGTGAGGAACGGCTGAAAAGCACAGGTTCTGCGCAGATTGGAGTCTTGCAGCAGTCTGGGACTGAGGGAGGAGAGGTAAGGGATGTAGGAATTTGAAGCCTGGAAGAGGAGACTGAAAGAACCTGGAAAAGCTCCAACAGCAGCAGCCTCTCCTGGCTGTATTGTCTGTGAGTACAAACACGCTCTGCTGTCTCCACACACCCGTGGGCAAAATGAAGAGGATGGCTTTGAAAATGCTGGCTTTCTAACAAGTGGTTGCGGCCAGGTGTTAGTGGCAGATACATGGAGGCCAACTGAATTGGTGTATGGAGTTGCCAAGTGCAGGGACATGGGGAAAGGAATGTACGTAACTGGACGAGATAATGCTAAGCATTGTGATGCACAAAGGGGACTTGAATGGACCTGTTGGAGCAGGGCCAGAGGAGGCCACGAAGATGATCTGAGGGCTGGAGCACCTCTGCTGTGAGGACAGGCTGAGAGAGTTGGGGTTGTTCAGCCTGTAGAAGAGAAGGCTCTGGGGAGAGCTAATAATGATATTAGCTCATTATTCAGACATTATTGCAGCCATTACAATACTTGACGGGAGCTTGTAAGAAAGATGGGGGCAGAGCGTGTGGTACCCCTATTTCCCACTTCCCCAAGAGTCCACCCATGCTTGACCCTTCAGCGCATCTGTACCTAACTTATTACAGGGACCTTGAAGTAAGGGTGGACTGTCTATTAGCCAGAATTAATTTAGCCCTGACCAGTGATTTGCCATGACCACCTACAAGAGAAACTATTTGATTGCTAAGTGGAGGCTGTCCTTTGTTAAGTGTCCTTATCTACCATCGATATTTTGGCTCCTGTGTCAATGAGGAATGTTGTAAAGTAGCAATCACTAATAGCCACCATCAACTCAGGACTGGGAACCTGAGCACTGGGGCGCAGCGGCCTGAGGATCAAGCCCTGACTCCAGTTCCCTGCATTCTAGGTTCAGCACTGAGGGATTCAGGTGGGCCTGGGGAGATGCTGGCTCCCGTGTCATACAGTGTCACTCCATCTCCTTACACAGACCCTGGAGGACAATCATGAGGAATTCATAAGAGAAACCTGACCAATTGCAGTAAAACAGGAGTTGGCAGTCCATTTAATGAACTCAGAGAGCCCTTTGTCTAACAACATCCTCTATAACCTCTCATGCTCAGCGGCGGCCGAGGGTGTTCCGCAAATTCCCCTTTCTGCTTTGATCATTTCCACAGTACAGGCTGGATCTTTTCTCTAACATAGATTTTAGCTGAGGGTCTCCCCTGCTTTTAATGCTATGGGGGTTACAGCGCTAAATAGCATAAGAAACACATTGAAAACACGGACACTTGTACGACAGCTCTATCCCTCTTTATTTTCCGCTTGTCCCCGAAGCCGTTGTTTGGGGTTCTGTCAGCTCCCCAAACCCTACCCTGTCATGGCTGGCTCCAGTGCTCACCGGAGGCCTGGACCAGTGGGCTTGGGGAGCGGGGGGGCCCTTTCGTTTGGGGCTGAATGTGGATGGTGCTGGGCTCGTTCTGCTGCTCCTGTAGAGTGTCCAGAACGGACTGGGGTGACGTGGGGTCACACAGGAGGGCAGGAGTGCCGGTGTTTCTGGCTGGAGCATTGTCTGCTGGCATTGGTTCCAGGTGTCAGGGCTGCTGGGGCGGCTGGTCCGGCTGTCCGGGTGCAAGGGGTGGCTGCCGGTTCGCAGCTGGGCTCGAGGGACAGCGGCCAGGTCCCAACTGGGCCCTGACACTTTTTTATTTTGAGTGAAAGAGCTGATGCTGGAAGCTGTTTTGGGGGGCTCTGTCAGTTCCCCAAGCCCTACACTGTCATGGCTGCCTCCAGTCCTCGCTGGAGGCCTGGACCAGTGGGCTTGGGGAGTGGGGTGGTCAGTTTCATTTGGGGCTGAATGTGGATGGTGCTGGGCTCATTCTGCTGCTCCTGTAGAGTGTCCAGAATGGACTGGGGTGACGCGGGGTCGCACAGGAGGGCGGGAGTGCCGGTGTT
Source organism: Vanellus vanellus (assembly GCF_965231255.1). Lineage (NCBI taxonomy): Eukaryota > Metazoa > Chordata > Aves > Charadriiformes > Charadriidae > Vanellus > Vanellus vanellus. The sequence continues at coordinate 24,689,557 of NC_138914.1, read as the reverse complement.
TCTGGGCAGAGCATCTGATCCCCAAAGTGGTTGTTTGGGGTTCTGTCAGCGCCCCAAACCCTACCCTGTCATGGCTGCCTCCAGTGCTCACCAGGGGCCTGGACCAGTGGGCTTGGGGAGCAGGGGGGCTCTTTCGTTTGGGGCTGAATGTGGATGGTGCTGGGCTCGTTCTCCTGCTGCTGCAGGGTGGCCGCATATGGGCTGGTGGAGTCACGGGGTCCCACAGGAGGGCAGGAGTGCCGGTGTTTCTGGAGCATTGTCTGCTGGCATTGGTTCCAGGTGTCAGGGCTCCTGGGGCGGCTGGTCCGGCTGTCTGGGTGCGAGGGGTGGCTGCCGGTTCGCAGGTGGGCTCCTGATGCTGCAGCTTGGCACCTGTGTAGATAAGAGGGTGCTCAGGCCCTCAGCTGCAGATGGGACACAGGGACTCTCCTCCACAGCGTAGCCAGGCACTGGCAAGGCTCACCACCGTGAGCAGAGCTGCTGGCACAGTTTGGCCATGGTGCTTGACCAGTTGCTCCTTTGGGGGACACTGACAAAAGCTATCTGTGCAGCAGGCAGTGCCACCCCCGACTCTCCCTCCCCCTGGGCCAGCTCCCACACCCTCATGAGATGGCGTCAGGCCCTCAGGAGACCCCTGAGCCTTGCTCTGCCCTTCTGCCTTTTGTCCAGCACGGGCACCGCTTCAAGCCGCTCCAGAGTTTTGGGACGTGTCTTTCACCTAGGAGTCTCCAGTGAGACTGCTCAGTACGCGAGTCCACTCCAAAAAAGTCATATATGCTGTTGTGGTGGTCTTCTCCGGGCTTTGACAGTGGACTCACCCCTGCAACACCAGCCAGGTTCTAGTGCAGGATCCAGCTGTGGAGATACTTTGCAGCACCCTCAGTTGGTGATGGCCAATTGAACAGGGCCCATCAAGGGCCTACTCATTAGTGACGATTGTTGTTCTGCCTGCAGTACCTTTGTTTGTCAGGCTTGTGTCCCCTGCAGCAAACGTTCCCTCACCCCTTGGACCAGTCTGTGCAAAAGGCCAGCTCGCGATCACATCACTGCGTCCCGCACCGGGTGTTGCTCAGGTTGGTGTCGCTGTTGGTTGCTGGCCATAGGCTCTGCCAGCCCCTTGGGGTCCCGCTGCTGGTTGGAGGAGGCCCATGCCTGTCTCCTGCCTGTCGACACTGTGAGCAACCACGGCTGTGCCGGGCTGTGGAGCTCAGCCAGTGCTGGTGCCTGGCAGGGTTTGCTGTTGGTACCACCCGGACAATTGTGTGAGACCTCTGTCCCTTTTTTATTTGGAGCAAAATGTTCGATCCCTGAAGCGATTGTTGGTGGTACAGTCAGCACTCCAAGCCACACGCTAGGGTTGCTGCCTCCAGTCTTTGCTGGAGGACCAGGCTAGGGGGCTTGTGTGGCAGGGGGGGGACATTTTGCTTGGGATTGGGGCTGGATGGTGCTGGGCTCGTACTCCTGCCGCTGCATGGTGTCTGGGGATGTGTGGGAGGCACAGGGTCCCAGAGGAGGGCGCCCCTGCTGGTGTTTCTGGCCGGAGCAGTGGCTGCTGGTGTTGGTTCCATCTGGCAGGGCTGCTGGGATGGATGGGCCATCTGTCCGGGCACGAGGGACAGTGGCCAGGTCCCAACTGGGCTCTGACCCTTTTTTATTTTGAGTGAAAGAGCTGATGCAGGAAGCTGTTTTGGGGGGCTCTGTCAGTTCCCCAAGCCCTACACTGTCATGGCTGCCTCCAGTCCTCGCTGGAGGCCTGGACCAGTGGGCTTGGGGAGCGGGGTGGTCTGTTTCGTTTGGGGCTGAATGTGGATGGTGCTGGGCTCGTTCTGCTGCTCCTGTAGAGTGTCCAGAACGGACTGGGGTGACGCGGGGTCGCACAGGAGGGCGGGAGTGCCGGTGTTTCTGGCCAGCACGTCTGATCCCTGAAGCAGTTGCTTGTTCTGTCCCCGCCCCAAGCCCCTACCCTGTCATGGCTGCCTCCAGTGCTGGGGCATGGCAGGGTGTCTGTAGAACCACCCGGACACCCTTGTTCCAGCTATGTCCCTTCAGCTATGTCCCTTTTTTATTTTGAAAGAAACGGCTGATCCCCAAAGTGATTGTTAGGGGTACCGTCAGCGCCACAACCCCTAACCCGGCATGGCTGCCTCCACTCCTCGCTGGAGGGCCAGGGGGCTTGTCGGACGGGCAGGCTTTTTTGGTTGGGGCTGGGGCTGGAGGGTGCTGGGCTTGTTCTGCCTTTCCTGCAGAGTGGCAACACATGGGCTGGGGGGGGGGAGGCGGCGCGTTGTCTCACAGGAGAGCGGGTGAGCCGGTGTTTCTGGGCAGAGCATCTGATCCCCAAAGTGGTTGTTTGGGGTTCTGTCCAAACCCTACCCTGTCATGGCTGCCTCCAGTGCTCACCGGAGGCCTGGACCAGTGGGCTTGGGGAGCGGGGGGGCTCTTTCGTTTGGGGCTGAATGTGGATGGTGCTGGGCTCGTTCTCCTGCTGCTGCAGGGTGGCCGCATATGGGCTGGTGGAGTCACGGGGTCCCACAGGAGGGCAGGAGTGCCGGTGTTTCTGGCTGGAGCATTGTCTGCTGGCATTGGTTCCAGGTGTCAGGGCTGCTGGGGCGGCTGGTCCGGCTGTCCGGGTGCGAGGGGTGGCTGCCGGTTCGCAGGTGGGCTCTTGGTTTGCTGTCGGTACCAGCCAGACGCTTTTGTGACAGCTCTGACTGCCTGTGGCTCCTGACGCTGCCGACGGGGCCCTGTGCAGAGAGGAGCTTTCTGAGGCCCTCAGCTGCAGATGGGACACAGGGACTCTCCTCCACAGCACTGCCCAGCGCTGGCAAGGCTCGCCACCGAGGGCTGAGCTGCTGGCACAGCTTGGCCGAGGTAGACACCTGCACCTCATGGCACCACCGAGAAGGGGCATTCCTCCGGGCAGGTTCACCGGTCAGGAGCAGGTGCTATTGCACCTCTGGCTTTCTTGGGCCATCTCATATCCTGCTCGTTCTCCTGACGTTGCTTTGCCTGTGCCTGTTGCTCCTCGGGCAGCTCTTGTCCAGTCAGAGCTTACACTGGCTCCAGTCAGAGCTAATGCTGGCAAAAGCCTGTCACAGCGGGCTTCCGAGCAGAAGGCCCGACAAAAGCATCTGAGAGCAGTTTAAACACTTTCAGCTTTGGCTGGTGACGTGACGTTCAAGAGCAGGCACTGGGGGAAGCACCTGGTGACACAGAGTGATCCCGATGGGTGACACTGGCTGACCACGCACAGCAGTGACCTGGCGTGCCGCTAATCACGTGGCCCTGTGGGCCAGCAGTGGTGGGCCTGAGGTGAACGCACGCTCAGCACCCGCCAGGCCAAGTGATCTGCCTGCCGGCGCCTGCACCAGCCCCCCCTCAGCCGTAATGGTTGAACCTGGGCAGCAGCTGCCCTCGGGCCTTGGCTGGAACCGCTCGGACATTTTTGTGACACCTCTATCCCTTTTATATTTGGAGAGAAACGTTTGATCCCCAAAGCGGTTAATAGTTTTCTCAGCACCCCAAGCCCTACACTGTCATTGCTGCCTCCAGTCCTCGCTGGAGGCCTGGACCAGTGGGCTTGGGGAGCGGGGTGGTCTGTTTCGTTTTGGGCTGAATGTGGATGGTGCTGGGCTCGTTCTGCTGCTCCTGTAGAGTGTCCAGAATGGACTGGGGTGACGCGGGGTCGCACAGGAGGGCGGGAGTGCCGGTGTTTCTGGCCAGCGCGTCTGATCCCTGAAGCGGTTGCTTGTTCTTTCCCCGCCCCAAGCCCCTACCCTGTCATGGCTGCCTCCAGTGCTGGGGCATGGCAGGGTGTCTGTAGAACCACCCGGACACCCTTGTTCCAGCTATGTCCCTTCAGCTATGTCCCTTTTTTATTTTGAAAGAAACGGCTGATCCCCAAAGTGATTGTTAGGGGTACCGTCAGCGCCACAACCCCTAACCTGGCATGGCTGCCTCCAGTGCTCACCGGAGGCCTGGACCAGTGGGGTTGGGGAGCAGGGGGGCTCTTTCGTTTGGGGCTGAATGTGGATGGTGCTGGGCTCGTTCTCCTGCTGCTGCAGGGTGGCCGGATATGGGCTGGGGTCCCACAGGAGGGCGGCTGGGCCGGTGTTTCTGGGCAGAGCATTGGCTGCTGACATTGGTTCCAGGTCTCAGGGCTGCAGGGATGGCCGGTCCAGCTATATGGATGGTGCTGGGCTCGCTCTCCTGTCATGGCTGCCTCCAGTGCTGGGGCATGGCAGGGTGTCTGTAGAAACACCCGGACACCCTTGTTCCAGCTGCGTCTCTCTTTTATTTTGAAGGAAACGGCTGATCTCCAAAGTGGTTTTTTGTTCCATCAGCCCCTCAACCCCTACCCTAGCGTGACCGCCTGAAGTCCTCACCGGAGCGCCAGGCCGGGGGGGTTGTTGGACGGGGGGGCCGTTTCGGTGGGCTCTGGGGCTGCAGGGTGCTGGGCTCATAGTCCTCCCACTGCTGGGTGGCCAGATATGGGCTGGGGGGGCGTGGGGGCCCACGGGAGGGCGGTCGTGTTGGTGTTTCTGGCCGGAGTGGTGGCTGCTGGCGTTGGTTCCATTTCTCAGGGCTGCTGGGATGGCTGGTCCAGCTATCCAGGTGTGAACGACGGCCGCCAGTTCCCAGGTGGGCTCCTGATGCTGCAGCCTGGGACCTGTGTAGATAAGAAGGTGCTCAGGCCCTCAGCTGCAGATGGGACACAGGGACTCTCCTCCACAGCGTAGCCCGGCACTGGCAAGGCTCACCACCGCGGCCAGAGCTGCTGGCACGGCTTAGCCTAGGCGGACACCTGCATCTCAGGGAACCACTGAGCAGGGGGAGTCCTCCAGGCATGTTCAGCGGTAAAGAGTGGGTGCGAGTGCACGTCTCGCTATTTTGGGCCATCTCATGCACTGCTCTTTCTTCTCCTGACCTTGCTTTGCCCCTGCCTGTGGCCCTGGGGGCTGCTCTGGTCAAGCAGGTCAGTCAGAGCTAACACTGGCTCCAGTCTGAGGGGGCTCCTGAGCAGAAGGCCCAGGAGTAAACAGGCCAGTGAAAGCATCTGAAAGCTGCAGAAACCTCAGCAGAGAGTTTTGGCCAACCACTAAGTCGCTACTCCACAGCAGCCTGACTGAAAATGCTTTGTGGCTATGAGCAGCCATTGAAGGACGCAGTGCGGGGAAAAAACAAGGACTTACTGTGCTTTCTTCCTCTGCCGCTTGATCACGACACAGCAGAACACTATTGTAAGTGGCAGGGAAACGGCGCCTGCTGCTGTGCCTATCATACAGCGCCTTCGCACCTCTTGGGGACAGACAAAACCTGTGTCGCTCTGGGGATCAGCAACATTTATGGTTGGCTCGCCGACCACATCTGGAAGAGCAATTTGGTATGTTAGCCCATCGTGCGCACCCCTGGTAAGCTTGCAGCATGTTGGATATGGCCAGGAAGTTCTCTGTTTCTCCCCAGAGGTGGTGCCTGGAGGCACACTCCCACCCTTGGGGACAGGTTGTCCCACCAAACAAAACTGAGAAGGCCAGAAGGAGAGCAGTGGAGGGAGCACAGCTCCTTGACCAGTTGCTCCTTCGAGGGACATGGACAAAAGCCATCCCTTGCAGCAGGCAGTGCCACCCCCAACTCTCCCTCCCCCCGGGCCAGCTCCCACACCCCGAGGGACAGAGTCAGGCCCTCTCAGGAGACCCTTGAGCCTCGCTCCGCCCTTCTGGCTTTTCTCCAGCATGGGCACCACTTAGAGCCACTCACAGGTTTCACAAGTCTCCTACTTAGGGAGCCCAGCAAGTCTGCTCAGTACCTGAGTCCGCTCGAAAAAATTCATATATGTTCTTGTGGGTGTCTTCTCTGGACTTTGACAGCACTGCCAAAAAGCAGAGAAGACAGGTAAAGCCTCAGCACGGCTCAGGCACAGAAGATGCAGGAGGATGGGGCAGTTCCCTCTAAGCCCCTGCCCAATCTGGGAGTCAGGGCATCGCTCGGGCCCTCAGCTGACGCGAGGGATCCCGCTCTGTGCTGCTCTTGTGTCTTGGGCCTCTCGGAATTCATGGCAAGCGCTGGGAGGCAGCTACAGCGGGAGGGACATTTGTGCACGAGCCACGTTTCCCATCATCTGCTGAGCATGGTCCAGATGCCTGGAACCTAAAACGCTTCCAGCTTTGGCTGCTGACATGCTGTGCAAGAGCAGGCACTGGGGGAAGAGCCTGCTGACACACAGCGATCCTGATGGGTGACACCCACTGACCACAGGGCAGCAATTACCTGGCAATGCCTCTGTTTCTTTAGCAGAGACTGGCAGTGAGCTGCTGAGTCCTTCTGGAAAGGCCTCCTTCTGCACAGCCTCTTGGTCCGTCTCTTGAGAAAGCAAGCAGGACAGTTGGATCAGAAGGAGCTGTTCCCCATCGGGGAGATGGCATCTTCAGGAGGCAATACTTCTCAAAGACATTGATAAGGTTTAGAAAAAATGCCTGGGCTTTTGGGGCTGCGCCTAGTCGCTATTCCAAACAGCCACCACGCCTGACCTGCTGGGAGACTGGGAAATTGCACGTGATGTTTTGGTTTGGATTTTTGGTGCACTGGAAGATGATGTGAAATGCCTTCCTTCAAAGAGGACGGGAAGAGGCTGCAGCCAGGCCGGCCAGGGAAACAGCCCATCGGAGAAGGGCTCCTGCAGCAGGCCCTCCTGCCCTGCCCCGAAAGCACCAGCAACGGTCACATTTATCCCATCCCAGCTATTGCTCTGCAGACAAGAAACTGAGCACAATCCAAAACGCCTGATGAATCAGTGTCTCCACCCAACTTCCAGCACTCGGAAAGGGCAGCCAGCGTTGCCTGGGGCCTCGCTCCCGCCTGGCACTGGCCCAGTGGGCAAGCAGCGCTGCGTGTGACACGCTGAACACAAGTTCAGCACATGCCAGGCCCTCAAATCTGCCTACGGACCTCTGCACAAACAGCTCTGAGCCCCAGTGGTAAAAGTGGGGCAGCAGCTGCCCCTGGCACCGGGCTTGAGCAACAACTGGCAGCAGAAGTCCTGGACCATCTTTGTGGCTTGGCAGCACCTGCAAGGTCTGAAACCCAGCGTTGCTGCAGTGAGGCTCTGCTCCATCCCTTCCCGCTGCGCAGGCTACAGCCCGTCCAGATGTGTATCTAAAACCTCCAGTTGCAGAGCCTAACGGCTAAGGTGGAGTGAAATACACCCACCGTGTCCTCTCTCCAGTTCCTTCAGAATTTCCCTGAGGACTTCAGGTGGCTCTGGGGACTGTTTTCCTCCTCCATCTTGATACTTAGGTCTTGGAGGACCTTAAGAGAAAGTATTAATTTGAGTTTCATATAAATCAATTACAGAAAACCGGTGCACCCCTGCGACGCCAGCGGGGCTTTAGTGCAGAATCCAGCTGAAGAGCTGGGAAAGCCTTCCCTACAGGCACATCTGTAACTGAACACCCAGGAGAAGCCTCCGTCATCTATTGTCATCTACATCAGCAGAACTGAATTGCAGATGCAGAAATGGGATGATGCGAGGAGAGGGCACACCCCACCAAGCACGCTGGATTGGCAGCCGGCACCGGCTCCGAGCGGCTGGCAAAGAGTTTTGCAAGGCAAAGAGCCCGAGGGCACATCACTGAGCCCAACCCTTCCCTCCCTGCTCTTCTCTGTGTCTGTGGCCACGGAAGGAGGAACTTGTATTTCACATGGTAAAAAAAAAAAGATTAAAAGGTAAATGTTCCTTCCTCCCACTGACTGACCTGCGGGACTGCTCTCAGGCTCGAGGAGAGGAATAGGCCAGGAAGTCAGGAAGCCATCGCCCGTGAGAGGGTCTTACGGAAAATTGCACGTGAACAGGCTCTTGCCACGTGGTCAATGTTTGTTGTTTCAAAGAAAGGGGCACGGAGAACTTTCCTGCAGGATGCCCTAAGGGCTCCAAACCAACATCCAGCTGAGAAGCTGGATAACCGTTGCCAGCACCCTCGTCTAGAAGCAAGCACAGACGAGAACACTGTTTCCATCGCATGCTGGAATCCACTTCAGCCTTAGGGACCTGCAGGCACTGGAAGGGGCTCAGGGCACAACGTGGGAGCCAAACAGACGTGGACATTACCAAAGCTGCAGAGGGGCCTGGTGACCTCGTGGCTGGCTCCTTACAGCTCTCCAAATACTCTTTCCAGGCCGTGTGCAACAGCCCTCGAGGAGTGGGTGAACCAAACATACGGCCCCTCGAGCTTTTTTACCGGGAGAGCTCTCGTGCACACAGAAGAAGCCCTCGCTAAAGCACCGGAGGAAAAAAAACAATCATCCCCGCTTCTCAGGGAGAAAAGGAGAAAAGTCCACTGGCCTGTCTGTGAAAGGCTGCACTATCACTGTCCCACTTACCTGCTCCCTGTGCTTGCCATGGAGCAGCCCAGGCAGCCCTGGTTTGCAGAGCCACCAGGAGGAAAAAGACAAGGAGGATGCGGTGGGTAGAGGCCATTGCCCCCTGCGCTTGCACCACGCTGCCGCTGCTGCTGCAGTGGGGGCCGGGGGCTGAGCTGTTGGTACTTATGGCCAGCACGGAACCACAGGGCTCTGTGACCTCACAGATCCACTGTGACCTCACAGCCCTGCTGTGACCTCACGGCTGGTCCAAGGCTGCATGGGGACGGCTCTCGGTGCACTCGTGGAGAGCCGCTGGAGCATAGTCTGGGGACCTGCCCTGCTGGGGAGCAGAGCACGTCCTGTTGGGTAGCGCCGTCCAAGGGCTGGGACACAGTCCCATCCGTGGCTGAGCCCACAGCTCTGCCCTTTTTTTCTGGGCATTGTCACAGGGGCAGCGAGGAGCTCACAGGCCCCCAGAAAAAGAGGCAGCCACAGCCAAGGGACTTCTGATCTCATCAGGTGCTGTGGTCACGAGGCTGAAGAGTGAGTGATTTCAGTCTCGAGATAAGTGCAAGATCCCCTCCCGTTGGTAGCTTCCAGGCTGGAGTCCAGTTTTGCACCCGGGGGGACCCCAGGGCTAACGAGTCATGTTGTTTTACGGGAAAGATGAACCCTTCACTTTTCCATTTCTTCTTCATGTGAAATTTAAGGGAATACTTTCTGTCAGGGTCCTCAAAGAGCAAAGTCAATCAATAAAACAGAAAAACATTCTCTTAAGTTAGCTGACATGCAAAAGGAAACCTTGAGAGAGCACACGTTGGGTGTATGCTGCCTGACCTACCTAGTGGCCTTCTGTGATGGAGTGCCTACATCAATGGACAAAGGAAGAGCTACGGATGTCACCTATCTGGACTTCTCTAAGGTCTTTGACACGGTCCCCCACATCCTTCTCTCTAAATTGGAGAGATGCGGATCTGACGGAACTGTTTGGTGGATGAGGAGTTGGTTGGATGGTCGCATTCAAAGGGTAGTTAGTGGCCAACGGCTCAATGTCCACATGGAGATCAGTGACGAATAGTGCCCCTCAGGCATCCACAGCGGGACCAGTACTGTTTAATATCTTCAGCAATGACACAGACAGTGGGATGGAGTGCACCCTCAGCAAGTTTGGAGATGACACCAAGCTGAGTGCTGCAGTTGACACGCCTGGGGGATGGGATGCCATCCAGAGGGACCTGGACAAGCTCAAGAAGTGGACCTATGTGAACCTCAAGGTGTTCAACAAGGCCAAGTGCAGTGTCCTGCACCCAGGTCGGGGCAACCCCCAGTATCAATACAGGCTGGGGGACGAAGGGATTGAGAGAAGCCCTGAGGAGAAGGACTTGGGGGTACTGGTGGACGAAAAGCTGGACACGAGACAGTAATGCGCGCTCGGAGCTCAGAAAGCCAACCGCATCCTGGGCTGCGTCAGAAGAAGTGCGGTCAGCAGATCGAGGAAGGTGACTCTGCCCTTCTACTCCACTGTGATGAGACCCCATCTGGAGTACTGAGTTCAGCTTTGGGGCCCTCAGCACAGGAAAGATATGTACAATATGTACCCGTTGGAGCAAATCCAGAAGAGGGCCATGAAGATGATCAGAGGGCTGGAGCCCCTCTGCTGTGAGGACAGACTGGGAGAGTTGGGGTTGTTCAGCCTGGAGAAGAGAAGGCTCCAGGGAGACCTTATTGCAGCCTCTCAGTACTTGAAGGGGGCTTATAAGAAAGATGGGGACAGTCTTTTTAGCAGGGCCTGTTGTAATAGAACAAGGGGTAATAGCTTTAAACTAAAAGAGGGGAGATTTAGACTAGCTATAAGAAAGAAACTCTTTACTGTGAGGGTGGTGAAGCACTGGCCCAGGTTGCCCAGAGAGGTGGTAGGTGCCCCATCCCTGGAAGCATTCAAGGTCAGGTTGGAGGGGGCTCTGGGCTTGTTCCAGCTGTGTCCCTTTATTATTTTGAAAGAAACAGCTGATCCCCGAAGTGGTTGTTGGGGGTACTGTCAGCGCCACAAGCTCTACCCTGGCATGGCTGCCTCCAGTCCTCGCATGAGGGCCAGGGGGCTTGTCGGACGGGCAAGCTGTTTTGGTTGGGGCTGGGGCTGGAGGGTGCTGGGCTTGTTCTGCCTTTCCTGCAGAGTGGCCACAGATCGGCCGGGGTGGGTGGGGGTTGTCCCACAGGAGGGCGGGTGGGCCGGTGTTTCTGGGCAGAGCATCTGATCCCCCAAGATTTGGGGTTCTGTCAGGGCCCCAAATGCTACCCTCTCATGGCTGCCTCCAGTGCTCACTGGAGGCCTGGACCAGTGGGCTTGGGGAGCGGGGTGGTCTGTTTCTTTTGGGGCTGAATGTGGATGGTGCTGGGCTCGTTCTGCTGCTCCTGTAGAGTGTCCAGAACGGACTGGGGTGACGCGGGGTCGCACAGGAGGGCGGGAGTGCCGGTGTTTCTGGCCAGCACGTCTGATCCCTGAAGCGGTTGCTTGTTCTGTCACCGCCCCAAGCCCCTACCCTGTCATGGCTGCCTCCAGTGCTGGGGCATGGCAGGTTGTCTGTAGAACCACCTGGACACCCTTCTTCCAGCTATGTCCCTTCAGCTATGTCCCTTTTTTATTTTGAAAGAAACGGCTGATCCCCGAAGTGGTTGTTAGGGGTACCGTCAGCACCACAACCCCTAACCTGGCATGGCTGCCTCCAGTCCTCGTATGAGGGCCAGGGGCCTTGTCGGATGGGCAGGCTGTTTTGGTTGGGGCTGGGGCTGGAGGGTGTTCTGCCTTTCCTGCAGAGTGGCCACAGATGGGCTGGGGGCCGGGGGCGCGTTGTTTCACAGGAGGGCGGGTGAGCCGGTGTTTCTGGGCAGAGCATCTGATCCCCAAAGTGGTTGTTTGGGGTTCTGTTAGCGCCCCAAGCCCTACCCTGTTATGGCTGCCTCCAGTGCTCACCGGAGGCCTGGACCAGTGGGCTTGGGGAGCAGGGGGGCTCTTTCGTTTGGGGCTGAATGTGGACGGTGCTGGGCTCGTTCTCCTGCTGCTGCAGGGTGGCCGGATATGGGCTGGTGGTATCACGGGGACCCACAGAAGGGCGGCTGGGCCGGTGTTTCTGGCTGGAGCATTGGCTGCTGGCATTGCTTTCAGGTCTCAGGGCTGCAGGGATGGCTGGTCCAGCTATATGGATGGTGCTGGGCTCGCTCTCCTGTCATGGCTGCCTCCAGTGCTGGGGCATGGCAAGGTGTCTGTAGAAACACCCGGACACCCTTGTTCCAGCTGTGTCTCTCTTTTATTTTGAAGGAAACGGCTGATCTCCAAAGTGTTTTTTTGTTCCATCAGCCCCTCAACCCCTACCCTAGTGTTACTGCCTCAAGTCCTCACCGGAGCGCCAGGCCGGGGGGGTTGTTGGACGGGGAGGCCGTTTCGGTGGGCTCTGGGGCTGCAGGGTGCTGGGCTCATAGTCCTCCCACTGCTGGGTGGTCAGATATGGGCTGGGGGGGCGCGGGGGCCCACGGGAGGGCGGTCGTGTTGGTGTTTCTGGCCGGAGTGCTGGCTGCTGGCGTTGGTTCCATTTCTCAGGGCTGCTGGGATGGCTGGTCCAGCTATCCAGGCGTGAGCGACGGCCGCCAGTTCCCAGGTGGGCTCCTGATGCTGCAGCCTGGGACCTGTGTAGATAAGAAGGTGCCTGTGAGGCCCTCAGCTGCAGATGGGACACAGGGACTCTCCTCCACAGCGTAGCCCAGCACTGGCAAGGCTCACCACCGTGGCCAGAGCTGCTGGCACGGCTTAGCCTAGGCGGACACCTGCATCTCAGGGAACCACTGAGCAGGGGGAGTCCTCCAGGCAGGTTCAGCGGTAAAGAGTGGGTTCAAGTGCACGTCTTGCTATTTTGGGCCATCTCATGCACTGCTCTTTCTTCTCCTGACCTTGCTTTGCCCCTGCCTGTGGCCCTGGGGGCTGCTCTGGTCAAGCAGGTCAGTCAGAGCTAACACTGGCTCCAGTCTGAGGGGGCTCCTGAGCAGAAGGCCCAGGAGTAAACAGGCCAGTGAAAGCATCTGAAAGCTGCAGAAACCTCAGCAGAGAGTTTTGGCCAACCACTAAGTCGCTACTCCACAGCAGCCTGACTGAAAATGCTTTGTGGCTATGAGCAGCCATTGAAGGACGCAGTGCGGGGAAAAAACAAGGACTTACTGTGCTTTCTTCCTCTGCCGCTTGATCACGACACAGCAGAACACTATTGTAAGTGGCAGGGAAACGGCGCCTGCTGCTGTGCCTATCATACAGCGCCTTCGCACCTCTTGGGGACAGACAAAACCTGTGTCGCTCTGGGGATCAGCAACATTTATGGTTGGCTCGCCGACCACATCTGGAAGAGCAATTTGGTATGTTAGCCCATCGTGCGCACCCCTGGTAAGCTTGCAGCATGTTGGATATGGCCAGGAAGTTCTCTGTTTCTCCCCAGAGGTGGTGCCTGGAGGCACACTCCCACCCTTGGGGACAGGTTGTCCCACCAAACAAAACTGAGAAGGCCAGAAGGAGAGCAGTGGAGGGAGCACAGCTCCTTGACCAGTTGCTCCTTCGAGGGACATGGACAAAAGCCATCCCTTGCAGCAGGCAGTGCCACCCCCAACTCTCCCTCCCCCCGGGCCAGCTCCCACACCCCGAGGGACAGAGTCAGGCCCTCTCAGGAGACCCTTGAGCCTCGCTCCGCCCTTCTGGCTTTTCTCCAGCATGGGCACCACTTAGAGCCACTCACAGGTTTCACAAGTCTCCTACTTAGGGAGCCCAGCAAGTCTGCTCAGTACCTGAGTCCGCTCGAAAAAATTCATATACGTTCTTGTGGGGGTCTTCTCTGGACTTTGACAGCACTGCCAAAAAGCAGAGAAGACAGGTAAAGCCTCAGCACGGCTCAGGCACAGAAGATGCAGGAGGATGGGGCAGTTCCCTCTAAGCCCCTGCCCAATCTGGGAGTCAGGGCATCGCTCGGGCCCTCAGCTGACGCGAGGGATCCCGCTCTGTGCTGCTCTTGTGTCTTGGGCCTCTCGGAACTCATGGCAAGCGCTGGGAGGCAGCTACAGCGGGAGGGACATTTGTGCACGAGCCACGTTTCCCATCATCTGCTGAGCATGGTCCAGATGCCTGGAACCTAAAACGCTTCCAGCTTTGGCTGCTGACATGCTGTGCAAGAGCAGGCACTGGGGGAAGAGCCTGCTGACACACAGCGATCCTGATGGGTGACACCCACTGACCACAGGGCAGCAATTACCTGGCAATGCCTCTGTTTCTTTAGCAGAGACTGGCAGTGAGCCGCTGAGTCCTTCTGGAAAGGCCTCCTTCTGCACAGCCTCTTGGTCCGTCTCTTGAGAAAGCAAGCAGGACAGTTGGATCAGAAGGAGCTGTTCCCCATCGGGGAGATGGCATCTTCAGGAGGCAATACTTCTCAAAGACATTGATAAGGTTTAGAAAAAATGCCTGGGCTTTTGGGGCTGCGCCTAGTCGCTATTCCAAACAGCCACCACGCCTGACCTGCTGGGAGACTGGGAAATTGCACGCGATCTTTTGGTTTGGATTTTTGGTGCACTGGAAGATGATGTGAAATGCCTTCCTTCAAAGAGGACGGGAAGAGGCTGCAGCCAGGCCGGCCGGGGAAACAGCCCATCGGAGAAGGGCTCCTCCAGCAGGCCCTCCTGCCCTGCCCCGAAAGCACCAGCAACGGTCACATTTATCCCATCCCAGCTATTGCTCTGCAGACAAGAAACTGAGCACAATCCAAAACGCCTGATGAATCAGTGTCTCCACCCAACTTCCAGCACTCGGAAAGGGCAGCCAGCGTTGCCTGGGGCCTCGCTCCCGCCTGGCACTGGCCCAGTGGGCAAGCAGCGCTGCGTGTGACACGCTGAACACAAGTTCAGCACATGCCAGGCCCTCAAATCTGCCTACGGACCTCTGCACAAACAGCTCTGAGCCCCAGTGGTAAAAGTGGGGCAGCAACTGCCCCTGGCACCGGGCTTGAGCAACAACTGGCAGCAGAAGCCCTGGACCATCTCTGTGGCCTGGCAGCACCTGCAAGGCCTGAAACCCAGCGTTGCTGCAGTGAGGCTCTGCTCCATCCCTTCCCGCTGTGCAGGCTACAGCCTGTCCAGATGTGTATCTAAAACCTCCAGTTGCAGAGCCTACTAACAGCTAAGGCAGAGCGAAATGCACCCACCGTGTCCTCTCTCCAGTTCCTTCAGAATTTCCCCGAGGACTTCAGACGGCTCTGGGGACTTTTTTCCTCCTCCAGCTTGATACTTAGGTCTTGGAGGACCTTAAGAGAAAGTATTAATTTGAGTTTCATATAAATCAATTACAGAAAACCGGTGCACAGCTGGTGAGATCAGCAGAGACAGAGGACTCACCCCTGCGACGCCAGCGGGGCTTTAGTGCAGGATCCAGCCGAAGAGCTGGGAAAGCCTTCCCTACAGGCACATCTGTAACTGAACACCCAGGAGAAGCCTCCGTCATCTATTGTCATCTACATCGGCAGAACTGAACTGCAGGTGCAGAAATGGGATGACGCGAGGAGAGGGCGCACCCCACCCAGCCCGCTGGACTGGCAGCCGGCACCGGCTCCGAGCGGCTGGCAAAGAGTTTTGCAAGGCAAAGAGCCCGAGGGCACATCACTGAGCCCAACCCTTCCCTCCCTGCTCTTCTCTGTGTCTGTGGCCACGGAAGGAGGAACTTGTACTTCACATGGTAAAAAAAAAAGATGAAAAGGTAAATGTTCCTTCCTCCCACTGACGGACCTGTGGGACTGCTCTCAGGCTCGAGGACAGGAATAGGCCAAGAACTCAGGAAGCCATCGCCCGTGAGAGGGTCTTACGGAAAATTGCACGTGAACAGGCTCTTGCCACGTGGTCAATGTTTGTTGTTTCAAAGAAAGGGGCACGGAGAACTTTCCTGCAGGATGCCCTAAGGGCTCCAAACCAACATCCAGCTGAGAAGCTGGATAACCGTTGCCAGCACCCTCGTCTAGAAGCAAGCACAGACGAGAACACTGTTTCCATCGCATGCTGGAATCCACTTCAGCCTTAGGGACCTGCAGGCACTGGAAGGGGCTCAGGGCACAACGTGGGAGCCAAACAGACGTGGACATTACCAAAGCTGCAGAGGGGCCTGGTGACCTCGTGGCTGGCTCCTTACAGCTCTCCAAATACTCTTTCCAGGCCGTGTGCAACAGCCCTCGAGGAGTGGGTGAACCAAACATACGGCCCCTCGAGCTTTTTTACCGGGAGAGCTCTCGTGCACACAGAAGAAGCCCTCGCTAAAGCACCGGAGGAAAAAAAACAATCATCCCCGCTTCTCAGGGAGAAAAGGAGAAAAGTCCACTGGCCTGTCTGTGAAAGGCTGCACTATCACTGTCCCACTTACCTGCTCCCTGTGCTTGCCATGGAGCAGCCCAGGCAGCCCTGGTTTGCAGAGCCACCAGGAGGAAAAAGACAAGGAGGATGCGGTGGGTAGAGGCCATTGCCCCCTGCGCTTGCACCACGCTGCCGCTGCTGCTGCAGTGGGGGCCGGGGGCTGAGCTGTTGGTACTTATGGCCAGCACGGAACCACAGGGCTCTGTGACCTCACAGATCCACTGTGACCTCACAGCCCTGCTGTGACCTCACGGCTGGTCCAAGGCTGCATGGGGACGGCTCTCGGTGCACTCGTGGAGAGCCGCTGGAGCATAGTCTGGGGACCTGCCCTGCTGGGGAGCAGAGCACGTCCTGTTGGGTAGCGCCGTCCAAGGGCTGGGACACAGTCCCATCCGTGGCTGAGCCCACAGCTCTGCCCTTTTTTTCTGGGCATTGTCACAGGGGCAGCGAGGAGCTCACAGGCCCCCAGAAAAAGAGGCAGCCACAGCCAAGGGACTTCTGATCTCATCAGGTGCTGTGGTCACGAGGCTGAAGAGTGAGTGATTTCAGTCTCGAGATAAGTGCAAGATCCCCTCCCGTTGGTAGCTTCCAGGCTGGAGTCCAGTTTTGCACCCGGGGGGACCCCAGGGCTAACGAGTCATGTTGTTTTACGGGAAAGATGAACCCTTCACTTTTCCATTTCTTCTTCATGTGAAATTTAAGGGAATACTTTCTGTCAGGGTCCTCAAAGAGCAAAGTCAATCAATAAAACAGAAAAACATTCTCTTAAGTTAGCTGACATGCAAAAGGAAACCTTGAGAGAGCACACGTTGGGTGTATGCTGCCTGACCTACCTAGTGGCCTTCTGTGATGGAGTGCCTACATCAATGGACAAAGGAAGAGCTACGGATGTCACCTATCTGGACTTCTCTAAGGTCTTTGACACGGTCCCCCACATCCTTCTCTCTAAATTGGAGAGATGCGGATCTGACGGAACTGTTTGGTGGATGAGGAGTTGGTTGGATGGTCGCATTCAAAGGGTAGTTAGTGGCCAACGGCTCAATGTCCACATGGAGATCAGTGACGAATAGTGCCCCTCAGGCATCCACAGCGGGACCAGTACTGTTTAATATCTTCAGCAATGACACAGACAGTGGGATGGAGTGCACCCTCAGCAAGTTTGGAGATGACACCAAGCTGAGTGCTGCAGTTGACACGCCTGGGGGATGGGATGCCATCCAGAGGGACCTGGACAAGCTCAAGAAGTGGACCTATGTGAACCTCAAGGTGTTCAACAAGGCCAAGTGCAGTGTCCTGCACCCAGGTCGGGGCAACCCCCAGTATCAATACAGGCTGGGGGACGAAGGGATTGAGAGAAGCCCTGAGGAGAAGGACTTGGGGGTACTGGTGGACGAAAAGCTGGACACGAGACAGTAATGCGCGCTCGGAGCTCAGAAAGCCAACCGCATCCTGGGCTGCGTCAGAAGAAGTGCGGTCAGCAGATCGAGGAAGGTGACTCTGCCCTTCTACTCCACTGTGATGAGACCCCATCTGGAGTACTGAGTTCAGCTTTGGGGCCCTCAGCACAGGAAAGATATGTACAATATGTACCCGTTGGAGCAAATCCAGAAGAGGGCCATGAAGATGATCAGAGGGCTGGAGCCCCTCTGCTGTGAGGACAGACTGGGAGAGTTGGGGTTGTTCAGCCTGGAGAAGAGAAGGCTCCAGGGAGACCTTATTGCAGCCTCTCAGTACTTGAAGGGGGCTTATAAGAAAGATGGGGACAGTCTTTTTAGCAGGGCCTGTTGTAATAGAACAAGGGGTAATAGCTTTAAACTAAAAGAGGGGAGATTTAGACTAGCTATAAGAAAGAAACTCTTTACTGTGAGGGTGGTGAAGCACTGGCCCAGGTTGCCCAGAGAGGTGGTAGGTGCCCCATCCCTGGAAGCATTCAAGGTCAGGTTGGAGGGGGCTCTGGGCTTGTTCCAGCTGTGTCCCTTTATTATTTTGAAAGAAACAGCTGATCCCCGAAGTGGTTGTTGGGGGTACTGTCAGCGCCACAAGCTCTACCCTGGCATGGCTGCCTCCAGTCCTCGCATGAGGGCCAGGGGGCTTGTCGGACGGGCAAGCTGTTTTGGTTGGGGCTGGGGCTGGAGGGTGCTGGGCTTGTTCTGCCTTTCCTGCAGAGTGGCCACAGATCGGCCGGGGTGGGTGGGGGTTGTCCCACAGGAGGGCGGGTGGGCCGGTGTTTCTGGGCAGAGCATCTGATCCCCCAAGATTTGGGGTTCTGTCAGGGCCCCAAATGCTACCCTCTCATGGCTGCCTCCAGTGCTCACTGGAGGCCTGGACCAGTGGGCTTGGGGAGCAGGGGGAACTGTTTTGTTTGGGGCTGAATCTGGATGGTGCTGGGCTCGTTCTGCTGCTCCTGTAGTGTCCAGAACAGACTGGGGTGACGCGGGGTCCCACAGGAGGACAGGAGTGCCGGTGTTTCTGGCCAGCACGTCTGATCCCTGAAGCGGTTGCTTGTTCTGTCACTGCCCCAAGCCCCTACCCTGTCATGGCTGCCTCCAGTGCTGGGGCATGGCGGGGTATCTGTAGAACCACCCGGACACCCTTGGTCCAGCTGTGTCCCTTTTTTAGTTTGAAAGAAATGGCTGATCTCCAAAGTGGTTGTTGGGTCTATCATCCCCTCAAGACCTACCCTAGTGTTACTGCCTCAAGTCCTCACCGGAGTGCCAGGCCGGGGGGCTTGTCGGATAGGAGGGGGCCATTTCAGTGGGCTCTGGGCCTGGAGGCTGCTGGGCTCATACTCCTGCCACTGCTGGGTGGCCGGATATGGGCTGGGGGGGTGCGGGGGCCCACGGGAGGGCGGTCGTGTTGGTGTTTCTGGCCGGAGTGCTGGCTGCTGGTGTTGGTTCCATCTCGCAGGGCTGCTGGGATGGATGGGCCATCTGTCCGGGCACAAGGGACAGCGGCCAGGTCCCAACTGGGCTCTGACCCTTTTTTATTTTGAGTGAAAGAGCTGATCCTGGAAGCTGTTTTTGGGGGCTCTGTCAGTTCCCCAAGCCCTACCCTGTCATGGCTGCCTCCAGTCCTCGCTGGAGGCCTGGACCAGTGGGCTTGGGGAGCGGGGTGGTCTGTTTCTTTTGGGGCTGAATGTGGATGGTGCTGGGCTCGTTCTGCTGCTCCTGTAGAGTGTCCAGAACGGACTGGGGTGACGCGGGGTCGCACAGGAGGGCGGGAGTGCCGGTGTTTCTGGCCAGCACGTCTGATCCCTGAAGCGGTTGCTTGTTCTGTCACCGCCCCAAGCCCCTACCCTGTCATGGCTGCCTCCAGTGCTGGGGCATGGCAGGTTGTCTGTAGAACCACCTGGACACCCTTCTTCCAGCTATGTCCCTTCAGCTATGTCCCTTTTTTATTTTGAAAGAAACGGCTGATCCCCGAAGTGGTTGTTAGGGGTACCGTCAGCGCCACAACCCCTAACCTGGCATGGCTGCCTCCAGTCCTCGTATGAGGGCCAGGGGCCTTGTCGGATGGGCAGGCTGTTTTGGTTGGGGCTGGGGCTGGAGGGTGTTCTGCCTTTCCTGCAGAGTGGCCACAGATGGGCTGGGGGCCGGGGGCGCGTTGTTTCACAGGAGGGCGGGTGAGCCGGTGTTTCTGGGCAGAGCATCTGATCCCCAAAGTGGTTGTTTGGGGTTCTGTTAGCGCCCCAAGCCCTACCCTGTTATGGCTGCCTCCAGTGCTCACCGGAGGCCTGGACCAGTGGGCTTGGGGAGCGGGGGGGCTCTTTCGTTTGGGGCTGAATGTGGACGGTGCTGGGCTCGTTCTCCTGCTGCTGCAGGGTGGCCGGATATGGGCTGGTGGTATCACGGGGACCCACAGAAGGGCGGCTGGGCCGGTGTTTCTGGCTGGAGCATTGGCTGCTGGCATTGCTTTCAGGTCTCAGGGCTGCAGGGATGGCTGGTCCAGCTATATGGATGGTGCTGGGCTCGCTCTCCTGTCATGGCTGCCTCCAGTGCTGGGGCATGGCAAGGTGTCTGTAGAAACACCCGGACACCCTTGTTCCAGCTGTGTCTCTCTTTTATTTTGAAGGAAACGGCTGATCTCCAAAGTGTTTTTTTGTTCCATCAGCCCCTCAACCCCTACCCTAGTGTTACTGCCTCAAGTCCTCACCGGAGCGCCAGGCCGGGGGGGTTGTTGGACGGGGAGGCCGTTTCGGTGGGCTCTGGGGCTGCAGGGTGCTGGGCTCATAGTCCTCCCACTGCTGGGTGGTCAGATATGGGCTGGGGGGGCGCGGGGGCCCACGGGAGGGCGGTCGTGTTGGTGTTTCTGGCCGGAGTGCTGGCTGCTGGCGTTGGTTCCATTTCTCAGGGCTGCTGGGATGGCTGGTCCAGCTATCCAGGCGTGAGCGACGGCCGCCAGTTCCCAGGTGGGCTCCTGATGCTGCAGCCTGGGACCTGTGTAGATAAGAAGGTGCCTGTGAGGCCCTCAGCTGCAGATGGGACACAGGGACTCTCCTCCACAGCGTAGCCCAGCACTGGCAAGGCTCACCACCGTGGCCAGAGCTGCTGGCACGGCTTAGCCTAGGCGGACACCTGCATCTCAGGGAACCACTGAGCAGGGGGAGTCCTCCAGGCAGGTTCAGCGGTAAAGAGTGGGTTCAAGTGCACGTCTTGCTATTTTGGGCCATCTCATGCACTGCTCTTTCTTCTCCTGACCTTGCTTTGCCCCTGCCTGTGGCCCTGGGGGCTGCTCTGGTCAAGCAGGTCAGTCAGAGCTAACACTGGCTCCAGTCTGAGGGGGCTCCTGAGCAGAAGGCCCAGGAGTAAACAGGCCAGTGAAAGCATCTGAAAGCTGCAGAAACCTCAGCAGAGAGTTTTGGCCAACCACTAAGTCGCTACTCCACAGCAGCCTGACTGAAAATGCTTTGTGGCTATGAGCAGCCATTGAAGGACGCAGTGCGGGGAAAAAACAAGGACTTACTGTGCTTTCTTCCTCTGCCGCTTGATCACGACACAGCAGAACACTATTGTAAGTGGCAGGGAAACGGCGCCTGCTGCTGTGCCTATCATACAGCGCCTTCGCACCTCTTGGGGACAGACAAAACCTGTGTCGCTCTGGGGATCAGCAACATTTATGGTTGGCTCGCCGACCACATCTGGAAGAGCAATTTGGTATGTTAGCCCATCGTGCGCACCCCTGGTAAGCTTGCAGCATGTTGGATATGGCCAGGAAGTTCTCTGTTTCTCCCCAGAGGTGGTGCCTGGAGGCACACTCCCACCCTTGGGGACAGGTTGTCCCACCAAACAAAACTGAGAAGGCCAGAAGGAGAGCAGTGGAGGGAGCACAGCTCCTTGACCAGTTGCTCCTTCGAGGGACATGGACAAAAGCCATCCCTTGCAGCAGGCAGTGCCACCCCCAACTCTCCCTCCCCCCGGGCCAGCTCCCACACCCCGAGGGACAGAGTCAGGCCCTCTCAGGAGACCCTTGAGCCTCGCTCCGCCCTTCTGGCTTTTCTCCAGCATGGGCACCACTTAGAGCCACTCACAGGTTTCACAAGTCTCCTACTTAGGGAGCCCAGCAAGTCTGCTCAGTACCTGAGTCCGCTCGAAAAAATTCATATACGTTCTTGTGGGGGTCTTCTCTGGACTTTGACAGCACTGCCAAAAAGCAGAGAAGACAGGTAAAGCCTCAGCACGGCTCAGGCACAGAAGATGCAGGAGGATGGGGCAGTTCCCTCTAAGCCCCTGCCCAATCTGGGAGTCAGGGCATCGCTCGGGCCCTCAGCTGACGCGAGGGATCCCGCTCTGTGCTGCTCTTGTGTCTTGGGCCTCTCGGAACTCATGGCAAGCGCTGGGAGGCAGCTACAGCGGGAGGGACATTTGTGCACGAGCCACGTTTCCCATCATCTGCTGAGCATGGTCCAGATGCCTGGAACCTAAAACGCTTCCAGCTTTGGCTGCTGACATGCTGTGCAAGAGCAGGCACTGGGGGAAGAGCCTGCTGACACACAGCGATCCTGATGGGTGACACCCACTGACCACAGGGCAGCAATTACCTGGCAATGCCTCTGTTTCTTTAGCAGAGACTGGCAGTGAGCCGCTGAGTCCTTCTGGAAAGGCCTCCTTCTGCACAGCCTCTTGGTCCGTCTCTTGAGAAAGCAAGCAGGACAGTTGGATCAGAAGGAGCTGTTCCCCATCGGGGAGATGGCATCTTCAGGAGGCAATACTTCTCAAAGACATTGATAAGGTTTAGAAAAAATGCCTGGGCTTTTGGGGCTGCGCCTAGTCGCTATTCCAAACAGCCACCACGCCTGACCTGCTGGGAGACTGGGAAATTGCACGCGATCTTTTGGTTTGGATTTTTGGTGCACTGGAAGATGATGTGAAATGCCTTCCTTCAAAGAGGACGGGAAGAGGCTGCAGCCAGGCCGGCCGGGGAAACAGCCCATCGGAGAAGGGCTCCTCCAGCAGGCCCTCCTGCCCTGCCCCGAAAGCACCAGCAACGGTCACATTTATCCCATCCCAGCTATTGCTCTGCAGACAAGAAACTGAGCACAATCCAAAACGCCTGATGAATCAGTGTCTCCACCCAACTTCCAGCACTCGGAAAGGGCAGCCAGCGTTGCCTGGGGCCTCGCTCCCGCCTGGCACTGGCCCAGTGGGCAAGCAGCGCTGCGTGTGACACGCTGAACACAAGTTCAGCACATGCCAGGCCCTCAAATCTGCCTACGGACCTCTGCACAAACAGCTCTGAGCCCCAGTGGTAAAAGTGGGGCAGCAACTGCCCCTGGCACCGGGCTTGAGCAACAACTGGCAGCAGAAGCCCTGGACCATCTCTGTGGCCTGGCAGCACCTGCAAGGCCTGAAACCCAGCATTGCTGCAGTGAGGCTCTGCTCCATCCCTTCCCGCTGTGCAGGCTACAGCCTGTCCAGATGTGTATCTAAAACCTCCAGTTGCAGAGCCTACTAACAGCTAAGGCAGAGCGAAATGCACCCACCGTGTCCTCTCTCCAGTTCCTTCAGAATTTCCCCGAGGACTTCAGACGGCTCTGGGGACTTTTTTCCTCCTCCAGCTTGATACTTAGGTCTTGGAGGACCTTAAGAGAAAGTATTAATTTGAGTTTCATATAAATCAATTACAGAAAACCGGTGCACAGCCGGTGAGATCAGCAGAGACAGAGGACTCACCCCTGCGACGCCAGCGGGGCTTTAGTGCAGGATCCAGCCGAAGAGCTGGGAAAGCCTTCCCTACAGGCACATCTGTAACTGAACACCCAGGAGAAGCCTCCGTCATCTATTGTCATCTACATCGGCAGAACTGAACTGCAGGTGCAGAAATGGGATGACGCGAGGAGAGGGCGCACCCCACCCAGCCCGCTGGACTGGCAGCCGGCACCGGCTCCGAGCGGCTGGCAAAGAGTTTTGCAAGGCAAAGAGCCCGAGGGCACATCACTGAGCCCAACCCTTCCCTCCCTGCTCTTCTCTGTGTCTGTGGCCACGGAAGGAGGAACTTGTACTTCACATGGTAAAAAAAAAGATGAAAAGGTAAATGTTCCTTCCTCCCACTGACGGACCTGTGGGACTGCTCTCAGGCTCGAGGACAGGAATAGGCCAAGAACTCAGGAAGCCATCGCCCGTGAGAGGGTCTTACGGAAAATTGCACGTGAACAGGCTCTTGCCACGTGGTCAATGTTTGTTGTTTCAAAGAAAGGGGCACGGAGAACTTTCCTGCAGGATGCCCTAAGGGCTCCAAACCAACATCCAGCTGAGAAGCTGGATAACCGTTGCCAGCACCCTCGTCTAGAAGCAAGCACAGACGAGAACACTGTTTCCATCGCATGCTGGAATCCACTTCAGCCTTAGGGACCTGCAGGCACTGGAAGGGGCTCAGGGCACAACGTGGGAGCCAAACAGACGTGGACATTACCAAAGCTGCAGAGGGGCCTGGTGACCTCGTGGCTGGCTCCTTACAGCTCTCCAAATACTCTTTCCAGGCCGTGTGCAACAGCCCTCGAGGAGTGGGTGAACCAAACATACGGCCCCTCGAGCTTTTTTACCGGGAGAGCTCTCGTGCACACAGAAGAAGCCCTCGCTAAAGCACCGGAGGAAAAAAAACAATCATCCCCGCTTCTCAGGGAGAAAAGGAGAAAAGTCCACTGGCCTGTCTGTGAAAGGCTGCACTATCACTGTCCCACTTACCTGCTCCCTGTGCTTGCCATGGAGCAGCCCAGGCAGCCCTGGTTTGCAGAGCCACCAGGAGGAAAAAGACAAGGAGGATGCGGTGGGTAGAGGCCATTGCCCCCTGCGCTTGCACCACGCTGCCGCTGCTGCTGCAGTGGGGGCCGGGGGCTGAGCTGTTGGTACTTATGGCCAGCACGGAACCACAGGGCTCTGTGACCTCACAGATCCACTGTGACCTCACAGCCCTGCTGTGACCTCACGGCTGGTCCAAGGCTGCATGGGGACGGCTCTCGGTGCACTCGTGGAGAGCCGCTGGAGCATAGTCTGGGGACCTGCCCTGCTGGGGAGCAGAGCACGTCCTGTTGGGTAGCGCCGTCCAAGGGCTGGGACACAGTCCCATCCGTGGCTGAGCCCACAGCTCTGCCCTTTTTTTCTGGGCATTGTCACAGGGGCAGCGAGGAGCTCACAGGCCCCCAGAAAAAGAGGCAGCCACAGCCAAGGGACTTCTGATCTCATCAGGTGCTGTGGTCACGAGGCTGAAGAGTGAGTGATTTCAGTCTCGAGATAAGTGCAAGATCCCCTCCCGTTGGTAGCTTCCAGGCTGGAGTCCAGTTTTGCACCCGGGGGGACCCCAGGGCTAACGAGTCATGTTGTTTTACGGGAAAGATGAACCCTTCACTTTTCCATTTCTTCTTCATGTGAAATTTAAGGGAATACTTTCTGTCAGGGTCCTCAAAGAGCAAAGTCAATCAATAAAACAGAAAAACATTCTCTTAAGTTAGCTGACGTGCAAAAGGAAACCTTGAGAGAGCACACGTTGGGTGTATGCTGCCTGACCTACCTAGTGGCCTTCTGTGATGGAGTGCCTACATCAATGGACAAAGGAAGAGCTACGGATGTCACCTATCTGGACTTCTCTAAGGTCTTTGACACGGTCCCCCACATCCTTCTCTCTAAATTGGAGAGATGCGGATCTGACGGAACTGTTTGGTGGATGAGGAGTTGGTTGGATGGTCGCATTCAAAGGGTAGTTAGTGGCCAACGGCTCAATGTCCACATGGAGATCAGTGACGAATAGTGCCCCTCAGGCATCCACAGCGGGACCAGTACTGTTTAATATCTTCAGCAATGACACAGACAGTGGGATGGAGTGCACCCTCAGCAAGTTTGGAGATGACACCAAGCTGAGTGCTGCAGTTGACACGCCTGAGGGATGGGATGCCATCCAGAGGGACCTGGACAAGCTCAAGAAGTGGACCTATGTGAACCTCAAGGTGTTCAACAAGGCCAAGAGCAGTGTCCTGCACCCAGGTCGGGGCAACCCCCAGTATCAATACAGGCTGGGGGACGAAGGGATTGAGAGAAGCCCTGAGGAGAAGGACTTGGGGGTACTGGTGGACGAAAAGCTGGACACGAGACAGTAATGCGCGCTCGGAGCTCAGAAAGCCAACCGCATCCTGGGCTGCGTCAGAAGTGCGGTCAGCAGATCGAGGAAGGTGACTCTGCCCTTCTACTCCACTCTGATGAGACCCCATCTGGAGTACTGAGTTCAGCTTTGGGGCCTTCAGCACAGGAAAGATATGTACCCATTGGAGCAAATCCAGAAGAGGGCCATGAAGATGATCAGAGGGCTGGAGCCCCTCTGCTGTGAGGACAGACTGGGAGAGGTGGGGTTGTTCAGCCTGGAGAAGAGAGGGCTCCAGGGAGACCTTATTGCAGCCCCCCAGTACTTGAAGGCAGCTTATAAGAAAGATGGGGACAGACTTTTTAGCAGGGGCCGGTTGTAATGGAACAAGGGGTAATAGCTTTAAACTAAAAGAGGGGAGATTTAGACTAGCTATAAGGAAGAAATTCTTTACTGTGAGGGTGGTGAAGCACTGGCCCAGGTTGCCCAGAGAGGTGGTAGATGCCCCATCCCTGCAAACATTCAAGGTCAGGTTGGATGGGGTTCTGAGCAACCTGTTCTAGTTGAAGATGTCCCTGGTTCTTGCAGAGGCATTGTACTAGATGACCTTTAAAAGTCCCTTCCACCCCAAACTGTTCATGATTCAGGTTGCTGGGAACATTGACTGTAAAGAGAGAGTCAATCTGAACGTGAAATATGTGTTAGTATAAGTCAAATGCCTTTGGCCCCCAAAAGCATGTGACAGAGGAAGAAGCAATTGGTCTGAGTGGTTTTTGGTGGATCGGAGCAGAAGCTTCATTAACTATAGTGCCTGAGAGTACCAGGTCCCTCCGCTACCACAAATTAAATTAAAATTAAGGACTTGCCTGGTTATGCCCATCTCGTTGTGTTCTCCTGGCAGTAAGCTGACTTCTCCACAGGCTTTGGTGGAGTCCTGGCCTGCTGGGGAGTTTTTTTTTTTCCCCTCTGTTTTTCAGCGCTCCAGAAGAAGAATGGAAATAACCTGAAAAACAGCATGGCAGCTGCCAGTGAGGTCTGGAGTGTCCCTCCCCAAGTAACTAACCCCGGAAAGTCATCACGCGCTCCTGGATAGACACTGGCATCCTTTTAACTACAGATAAATGCGTTTAAATTTTTGGCGATATGAAACACACAACAAAGTTTCATTTTTACCTATGATTTTTCCATAGAGAGACAGCACTTGTTTACTTTGGATAAGATGTAAATTTCAGGAAGAATTTTGATTTATAAATATTCACACTACATCTTGGTCTAAACACTCAATAGTCTGCTCCCATGAGAAACAGAGGGACCTTTCCTTCATTTTGAATCCTGGGTGAAGAAAAAAATTTAACTAGCAGACAAATTCCTCTTGCCCCATCTTTTACTTGGCTCCACTTGTCTCTTGAGAGCAGAGCGCTGCTCTGAGGCAAGTGCTTGAATTTTCTCTCTCCAACCACACAGAATAGTGCAGGAACAAAGAGGTGAGATTTTCCTGTGCCTCTTGGATCAAAACCTATTTATTCTAGACCTGGGTCTGTCAGCACCTTACCTGTGAATAGCTGATTCTGCTAATAAAGAATTCTCTATTATTCTATATATTTTTATAAATAAATACACAAACATCTAGTTACCTTACAAAGCATTCTGAGAACAGAACATGATCTTAATTCTCTGATGGCCAATGACTTTATGGTGCAATATTTGCTTTGTTCTTGTGCTTTAAGGCTGCTGGTCAATCAGTAAAAGCCCACCTTGAACGAATAAACTAAGATTTATTGCTGTTCCAACTTCTCCTTCTCCTGTAGCGCTGCACAGAGCAGAAGGGAGCCAAATGGGCAATGAGAGACAGCATGAACACGAACATGATGCATGGTGTTGTCTCCCTAAAGAGATAAGGAGTGGAGGTTAAAATGAGGAATGCCTTTTGTGTCAGTGACATGGTGTAAGAGGTTCAGTGGCATTCCCTGCTCTACTCCACAGATGATTGTCAAGTCAATTTATTTTGGAGTTATGTCATCTGGTGGGGTAGCAGGTTACTAAAAATTTGACAGAACATGTTGTCAGACGAATAAACTAGTAAGAGGTGTTTCCCATATTTGCCAAATGAAAAGTTGCTCTGATGTCCTACAGGACCAGTCCTGAGACATTTTGGTTTCAGTCTAATGAATATTCCCTTCAAAGCAAATGCAGAATTTTAGGAAGCAAACTAAAGTCCCTGCTTCAGGCATCACACTCTTCCAGTGACTGCCTGTAAAGGGTCATTCTCTCAGCCAAAACAAGAGATATTAAACAGGAAAGTATCGCAAAAAAGAACCTACCATTTTGAGTGAGACACTTGAGACATTAGTTGGGTATTTGAAGCTGAAAGCTTAGGTTGAAGATAGGATTCAACAGTAGGGCATGGGCTGAGAGGGAATTTTGTGAAACAGGCATTTGTTTACCCATGAACAAGTAGAACAAAAATTATCTGGAGTTTTTCTTAGTCACTACATCTAACAGTGAGGAAATTCCCTTTGACAGCAGTTTTGCATCTAAGAAAGTAGACGAAATACTAAGAAAGATGCGAGGTCTTTTTCTGTGCAGCTATGACTTAGAAATGTGAGAAAGTGTATCACTACAAAGCTTCATGGCAGCTGTCCTTGCTGCCCAACAGGACAGTCTCCGCTGCAGATATCACACCACGCACACAGCAGCAAACGCTATCCTGCTCAAACCCTGCAGCGAACCAGGGACAGGCTGCCATGGCAGGTTGGAACATGCTAAACGCTGCTGAGTGTCAGCAGTTCACACTGTTGCAACACAACACGAGGGAGCTGGAAGCATCCCAGGCCTGGCTAAGTACAGCAGAAGATGACTGAGAGCGGGGAGGGGAGTCCACGCTACCCCCAGTTTGTGGGATTTCCCTGTTGGTGCCTTGGAGGAGTTTTTCCCCAACACTTCTGCATTTCCTAGAGCTTTACTACAAGAACACAGAAGATCCTCTGAACTGTCACAGGCAACACACTAGTGATGCAGGAGGGAGCGGAATAGACCAACCTTCTTCCCAGCATCTTCTGGAGGAGAGAAAACTGGGACTGACCTATTGCAAACAGTGCTAGGAACAGATTTCTTTATGGGAGGCAACAAAACAACCTGTTTGTTCCTTTTTTTCTTACCTTAAACCCACAGCTTTTATGTTGTTTCTGTCAGTTAGGGACACATGCCAGCACACTGTTAAATTACAAACACCAGTTTCCAAAGCAGCCTCTGGCTCTGGACTAACCCTTGAAAGGGTCTACACCAATATAGCTATTTCACAAGTACACTTTTAGTAATAAAGTTATTTCATGTTGAACCAAAACTGAGAAATCTAATGCCAGTATCCGACTTGCAGGGGATCTGTTCAGTTCCAGTCAGGCTCAAGAAAATGTGTGTGGACATTGTCCATTTACCCTTTAAACTGGCTCAAAATGGCACTCAATCTAAAACCAACAAGCCATCACCAACCCCCACCTGCCCCCCCCAAAAAAAAAAAAAAGAGAAAAAATATGAACATCGCTGGCGCAACCCCATCCTGTGCTTCCTGACTTGATCTACCAAACTGGGCACTAATATGGCCACATTGCTCAGCAAAATAACTGTTGGTCCATTTTCCTCCCCTGCCTCAATAAAGTCAGTACTGTCTTTTAAGACATACGAACATTTAGCAGGAGAGCAGAGATCCTGCATCTTCCTACACCCTCATATTATCTAATTGTTAATAGACCTGCAATAAAAAGCCACATCGAATGACTCCTTTGTCTGTCAGCCAGAACATGGTTTTGGACAACTTTTTTATTTGACATAGCCTACACACCACAAAACCAAATAATACACAAACTACTGCCCTGAGGTCTCAAAGCACCTTTGCTGACCTTGTCCTTGAGTTCGTGAAGAGATGCTCTGATTATGCCCACTTCAGTGGTCAGGTGGAGACAGATACTGATCTAAACAGCTGGACTTCAAAGTCTCAAAAGGAAAAATCCACCCTGATGGCAAATAAGCTGGGTTAAAAATTTCCATTGCTAAGAAGGATTTAATGTCTCAGAAATTAGTAGGTGGCAAGCTATTAAAAGTGACTGGATGTTAAAATAATACTCACATTTGACTGACATATATATTTATGCATATATACATCTTGAAAGTCGAAGTCTCAGTTCAAGTATGTCAATGAATATTTTGTCATAGCATATAAAGATTTTTTTCCAGGGTTTTATGCAATTTGCAAAAAAAAAAATAAAAATTTGCCTTTTATATATCCATTAAGGAGTATTTTACCCATGTTACTCAAAATTTCATTTTTTCATAAGAATTTATTTATATTATATGGTTCTACTGCAATATCAATGACAAGTCCAAAATTCAATTCATGTTGGCGATTCCCACTATTGCAGGCAGCATCAGCCAGCTCTTCCCCCGCCACGCTGACACTGAGTGTGTGCTGTGCAGTCACTGCTGTGTTTTGGCCCATATTTAAATAGTGAAGGACTTGATGCTGTATTTTATAAAAATAACTGAACATAGGTAATCAAGGTAGCTCCATAAATGGGAAGTACCATGGGACTGTTACCCATCCCTGCCTGCTCCATCCATGTACCATCACAAGGGCTAGCCAATGCCAGCTAAGAATTAATAAATTGCATACTGGACTTCCAAAAGAATAAAGAAAAAATGGTGGGTGTCCTTATATTACAATTTATGCTACCAGTTTCATTGATAATTGTAATAGCATTTACATGCAGGTACTAACTGGCTTCCAATGACTGAAATGGTAAAGACAATGAATGAAGCAATATGATACTTTGAAAGAGATAAATAGCTCTACTTCAGGAAAAGCAACATATTAAATACCAAGCAGTGAATACATAACTTTTTTATTTCTGAGAGCACTTTCTATTTCTATACTATCTTGCACTTAGAAACTGAACGACATCCACTATCATATCTTTTTGCTGACTTCAAATATCTTTTGATCAAAGTATTTGGATTATAACACGTATCCAAGTATCTCAAATACTACAACAACTAAAGTAGTAAGAAAACCACTTTTCGGTACATTATCACATTACTCTCAAGATGAATAAACTGAGGCCCGTTAATGTAAAATGCTTGCAAAATGACCATCACAAATTGCAACCAGTATGAGGATGGAGCTGAGGTGTTGTGTCCTCATGGCCTAAGCAGCCAGAGATCCTCCTTCAACCTTGGCTGCATTGCAGCCCCACTGAGCACCAAGAAAAGGAGAGAAAACAAACTTACTCTGTATCAAGATACTAATTTAGAATGCAGAAAATTCAAAGGGAATGTTCTACACAATAACACAAAACCCAAAAAGCATTCCGTGTTGGCAGTGACACTGGCTGACTGCAACGCGTGCTGAAAATAACACCGTACTTCCCACGCAGGGTTTCCACGCTCTCCTATTGACAATCCTATTTTTACACCTGTGCATCCCATCTCCGTTACAGAGCACTCCTCCTTCCAGCATCCTCTGCTAGTCTGCACCACGCAACACAACTCGCAGGACATAAAAGTTATGGGAAAAGGAGAACAACTAGAGAGAACAGCAATAGGCTGCTAGCGAAACAGGGACTACACATTATTTCCTAAACGTACCGGTGACTAGAAAACTCTTGCTATCCTACAGTCAGAGTCAACATTCAAGCAGACATTTTGTCTTCAGTTCCTAGCACAGTGTCCCCCATTTACTACTCCTGCTTTCTCTGGGAAAGGTCTTGAACCAGAAAGATGGGAGAAAAACAACTCTCCCTAACCACAGGCCTGAAGCATGATGGTTTTGCTCCTAATTTCTAGCTAATTGACAGAGGTTTGCTACACATAAGAAAGTTAATGTATGTCTGAGACCTGAACGCAAAATCTTCGTTCCCATGGAGTAAGAATACCCCAAGTAAGCAGAGCACAGAACTGACCAGCTCTGCCCCAACTAAAGTGGCAATCGTGTCCACAGATAGCTGTGGGTGGGCTGGAGATAACAAAAGATGGAACATAATTGCTATGAGAACGAGGTATTAACATCCCCAAAGGGCAATGTCTGATCAGTGTGTATGTGCACATGCACCCTCTTCATGATTATATTTGTCCGGTTACCTTGATTTCTTTCAGTCATTATTAACTCTAATTTCTTAGCTACTGTACAACACATGACGTATTTCACAGTCAATGAGGAATGTCTTATGTGGTTTCTATATCCCTGTCTAAAAGCAGTGAGCCAAATGCTACTGTCTTGATAAAGACGCAAGCCTTACTGACAGCAAGGGGTTATGCCTGTTGGAGACTTTCAAGATCGGACACAGAAGCCTTTAATATATTTCAGTTCCTGGCAGAAAGCAGTTACTTGACTGTTCTTCAGACAGATGCCATGTTAGCTTTCAATATTGTTGAATTATTCCATTCTCTAAAAAATGCATTTTAAAGATGTTAATGATAACAAAAGGAATATTGCTAACAAGGCATAGGTTGACTTTTTGAAGAAGCTTTCAGCACAAGCTAATTAAAATGTGAATTGAAATGAGCGAACAAAAACAAGAGATGCAATTCTAAATGAAAAATTACAGGTAATAAAATAATTCACCACCACAAGGAATATCCCTTGAGTTGAGATGCAAAACTCTTCTAATTAGAGTAACAGATGCTGGATTGTTTCAACATCTCTGAGTGTTAAATACCCAAGGGAGCACTTAAATCGAGACCGAGGTGTTCCAGCAGAAAGTAGAATGTCCTGGTGTAATACAGTGATTTCGCACATGTGCTGGGTGGGATCAGAGTTGCGGGAGATCCAATTAAACTGTCGGCATCTCAGAGAAGGGAATTGCCGTTGCCCTGGAGATGTTATGACAGAGACTGGTGCCGGTTCTAGAAGTCTGGTGCCGGTTCTAGAAGTCTGGTGCCGGTTCTAGAAGTCTGGTGCCAGCAGAGGGGCTGCTCTGGCTGGAAAAGGCTTTTCCTCCTGCGGTAAACCACCACCACCATGGAAGCTTGGAGACAGATGCTCTCATGCCCTGTGTGCCTGGAGCTGTTCATGCCCCCCCATCCTGATCCTGCCCTGCGCACACAACTTCTGTAAGCAATGCCTGGAGAAGATCATGCTGCACCAAAACTGTCACTGTGTCAATGGGTTTTTCCACTGCCCCCTGTGCAGGAAGGTAAGGAGGGGTGATCCTACGTGCTTTGTGGAAGCTGGGCAGATGCCACATCTTGGAGACAGGAGACTTCTGTTTTAGTTTGAAGTGCCAGGTATGCCCCATCTCTTCACTGGAGGACCACCATACTCTCACGGAGTAACATACCACGTCATATTTGTAATGAACAGAACAGGTTATTTGCAATCACTCCCATTTTTAAGTGTGGCATCTGCGTTTCTGGTCCCCAAACGCACTGCTGCTGCACAGAAACCTGGCCTTATAATCCTTGCACTCCTGCTGGAGGAAAAATGTGCCAGTCCTAAATGCTATCCTCTTTAAATTAGATATCTTGTAGGATTCTGACTAAACAAGATATTTGCTTACTGTTTCCCCATTCAACAGGCTGCAGGTTTACTACCAAAATGAATCAGCAGATTTTCTTGAAATTTCGAACATCCATATCCATATTTTAATATCCATATTTTACAGACATCTCTAAGTGCCGAGTCCACTGTGAAGGCTTTTCTTAGGGATAGATTCTGCCACCAAATGCTAATACATAGCATTTTAAAACCTTCTCATAGGCTTTATGGAGACAAAACCTTAATTCACTGGAAGATGAAGACATCTGTACTCCCTGTCTAGCATGCAAGTAAATTTACTGACTTTAGGGAGAAAAAAGGCTCAGGACTGGATTCTCATAATGCCTTCAGGACATGCCTCTGAATATTAAAAAAAACAAAACCAAAAACCACACACAACAAACATACTTTTTACCTGTTAACAGAAACTACAAGATCTCTGTGCTTGATTTGCTAAATTCTGTAGTTCAGACTTTAAGAATGCAATTCCCGTTGGTTTACAGTAAACTCAGAAGCAGATGATGTATTTTTTCTAAATTATACTGAATTATCAGAGAAACAAAGCATTACTGTATCACTCAAACTATTTTACTATTTTTTTCCTTTGCGGGTCATTTATTTGAGGGGGAAGAGGAATTGTCAACCTGCTACAAAATAGCCTAGTTGAAAGTATATTGGAGAAATTTAAATCTGATCTTGAAAAAATCTGTACTCAGAAGAAAAGACAGTTGTCCCAAATCTGTGAAGAACATGGAGAAAACATGAATTTGGTATGAATTTTTATCCCTTTTCATTTTAGTAATCTTCACATTTTCGATCCTGTAAGTGCTAAGTCCCTACTAAGTCTAAAATTTATTTATTGGAAATCCTAGTGGACGCTCAATACTTCATGAAGTCCTTACATATAGCAAAGTTGTTGTAATAAGAAATTATATAACATTAAGACATAGAAATATTCCAAAATTATAATAAAAATGTGATAATACTGAATATTGACATGGATTTCTTAGCCAGAATATTTTTAACCATCCCACTAATAGGGAATTTTCTGCAGCCGCTAGCAAACAGCTTCATAAACTTCAAAAGAGCTGTAACCTTTTCAAAAGTCAAGCTCAGCCTTTTAGACTGAGTAACAGCAGAACTAAAACTACTCTTATTGAACCTGACCAAGTGGTATAAGTATCTTCTTCGCCTTTTCTAAGCACTGTGCTAAAATGACACAAAAAGGACCAGAGTTTCCTTCCCATATTTATACTGAATACTCCATTTCCCAATGATCCCTTGGTGAAGTTAGCTGCAAAAGCCACAGATGCATGGCTAGGGGTAAGCACGTGAGAAATCAAACCTCTGAGAGGTCCAAGCTCTCATTCCTCATGGATTTCAATTATTCTACTGCCATTCCTATGTCAGCACCTACTAGAGAAAGCGACACCAAAAATAAGCATAAATAACTCAAAGACACAAACCTCCCTTCATTCATTCTATGGACTGAAAGACCCAGTGCCACAGATGGTGATTCTTCATCGCTTTTTAGACACACTGTGAATGCATATTGTCTGTTTATCTTTGAAAACTGCATCTCCTCTTTGAGTTCTCCCAGTGGCTCCCCATTTCACTGCACCTCACTCACACACTGAATTTTTTTTTTTTTTTTTTTTTTTAAACAAAACTACGTCTGCCTTCTGGTCTGCTCCTCAGCCTTACAATGTCATTTCAGTCTCTCCTCCTATTCCACCAGTGAAGCCATTGCTCGTTGCATCCCACAATGTGTGCCTTTATCATTTGGGCACAGAAAGCACTTCCTGAAGTAAGCCGTAAATCAATGTTCTCTCCCTCCTATAAAACATCTCAGTTTGTGTGTGTTAGTGTACATGTGTGTGACTGTATTGTCTAACATGGAAACAAAATTTACAAATATAGGAAAAAAAGTGCATTTATCCTTTCTGCAGATCTCACTTACATCCATCCTTCATAGGTTTTCCAGGTAAGACCTGTACCTTCATCTGCAGTTATGCATCGTTTTCCACTCTCCCCCATCACCAGCAGGGTATCTAGCACTACGTATCACCGAAATGCAAAATACACAATACTGTGTGTGCTGTAATGCCCAATAATATGGTTTATCACGCGTGAAACTTCTCTATATCATCTGATACCAAAATTCACATGACATACAGGAAGTGAGTACGCTATTTTTACTCAGCAACTAAAAGGCATGTGGTTTGGCAAAATTTGTGTTATGCACTGCAAATGCCAACAGAACAAACAGAGTAGCAGCAATCTTGGCTTGGAAGAAAACCACTACAGCTTCACCAGCGATATTCAGCTTTGGCACTTCTAACAGTATCTGACAACAGACAGACCAACAAGTTACTTGGGTTATTTTACTTATACGTAGATACTCACTCTCCTTGTGTGTTTTTTTTTTTTCTCTCTCAGATGTGTCTGACTGACGACAAGCCAATATGTGCCATCTGTAAACTCTTTGGAAAACACGAGGACCACAATGTTGCAAAAGTATCAGAAGCTTACAGTGCAAGGAAAAAAGCATTTATAAAAAAATCTACACTTAGTTCGTAAGAAATCTGAAGATGCTAGGAAGGTAGAAGTGACTCATTTGAGATGAGACTAACAAAATCACATGACCCCTGGATGTCCGATAAGAAGATTAGAATGCCACATTTTGACCGAGAGAAGATTAGAATGCTGCATTTTGATTCCAATACTAGGCAGCCAATTTCTAGATTTTTCAAAAGAGGGTTAGGATATACAAGATAAAATGGTGTAGCAGGAAGAGAATAAGAACATATTTGAATCCTTACTTAGATTGTGTTGTAGCCCTAGCCAAACTGGCTCGTTGATTTTTGTTCACCTAGGTATAGCATGAGTTTTGAATGCCGAAGCTTTTCCCATGTCTTCAAAATTTATTAATGTTCATTAAGTAGATGAAGAAACATACCAAGATATATAACTGGATGTGGGCTTGCAAATTTTAACTGCTGGTCTCTGCAAAGACCATGCAGTACAAGCAAGCTGCCATGCCAAATACTCGTAGTAACACATGTACAGAGCACAAATATTCCTGTAGAATACCTTGCAACCAATGTCTTTACTAGGTAAGCAGGCTTGCAAGGCGGCACGCTGCTCACCTTGGTGCCATCTCTGCAATGAAGACTTGAGCACAACACACAGTTTCCGCAGCTTCCTAAAGAAAACACATCACATTCCCAGGAAAAGACATTTTAAGAGATCCATTTTGAAAAGCAGCCTGCAGTTCAGGTCACTTGCTAACCTTGAGACAAAAATAGCAAAATGGTTTGAAATGCATTTACAATTATTTATATTTTCATTTGGCATTGAGCACTAACGGCTGCCAGAACTGCAAAGGGTACAGAGCCTATCATGTATACCTACGTATTGCCTTTTTTTTTTTTTTTTTTCCAAAGTTAAAAGTTGTCGTGGTTTAGGCCAAATCGGCTACTAGGGACCTGGGGGACCCCAGATGGGACCGACAGATGCTCCTCTCTACCCCTCTTCAAAGAGAGAGGCAGAGGAGGAAAAACAGACTTATGAGTTTAGAAGGAACTAAACTACTTTAATATTAATAATAAAATAAAAAGAAATAATGAAATATATACAAAACCGTATCAAGCTCCCAAGATGACAATCACGTCACGGGCTGGCACTGGGGCAGTCCCAGGCTGGACTCAGTGACGGACGGGAACTGGATTCCGGATCTGGATTCAGGATCAGGATCACAGGCAGACGAACAGAGTCCTCCTCAGATGTCGGCGACTGAAGGAAGAGGCGCTGACCCTTTGATCCCTCAGCTTTTATACTGAGCACGAGGCCGGTGGGATGGAATACCCTGTTGGTCAGTTTTGGGCCACCTGTCCTGTCCGCTCCTCCCTGTGGATGGGACCCCACTGCGCTTTTCCGCTTCCGACCCTCCAACGGGGCAAATAACAAAGTTGGTTGCCCTTGGGTGTTAGAGCAATGAGTCTAAGCAGGAGCCTCTCTGCATGCCATGCCTGGGCATCAGCTATAAACATAGGCCTTATCACTCTGAGAGAGTGAACACTGTCTGCACAATATGCAGTTAATTTCAGTAGTTAGAAGAGGCCCAGCTAAGAAGCGAAGTTACTGAACAAAATTGGTTCTGTTTTACCTCAAACCAGGACAAAAGTGCAGTTACCTATTCTAAACACCACTCAGAGACATGGTTACGACGCAATACATAGCTTTTCCTTAATTTATTTCACACAGGAAACTGAAAAGCTGATTAATGAGCTAAGAGCTGGTGCTACAGACACAGAGGTAATGATTGACACAGTCGGAATGGGTTTGCTGAAGGGCATACGGTACCGAATAGCTGAACTGCAATCCAAGTTACACCATGACTGCTCTACAAAACTGGAGAAACTGCGGGTAATCACAAACAAGGCCGAAGTTTCTGGACAGCTTTATCAGCAAATGGAAACCCTGCTGGAACAGCACGAAAATTCTGTACAATTTCTACAGGAGGAGACAAAATTCAAGGAAAGGGTAGAAAAAGTGCTAGAAGGAAAAGCCTCATATCAGGACCCACCAAAGCATAAAATTTCAATGCAACAGTATTTTGAAGAGCTCATCAGAGGAATGAATATCAAGGATTATCTCCCTACTGCACATGAGGAGATGTTTTCAAGTACCACTGACATACCTGAGGCACGTCAATCAGAATGTCCCGCC
Source organism: Vanellus vanellus (assembly GCF_965231255.1). NCBI lineage: Eukaryota > Metazoa > Chordata > Aves > Charadriiformes > Charadriidae > Vanellus > Vanellus vanellus. The sequence continues at coordinate 24,651,960 of NC_138914.1, read as the reverse complement.
TTTGTTTTTTCAGATGAGAGCCCCGATCACCACTTCTGCAAAGAAGTAATGCAACAATTTGAGAAGTCAAACGACATCAAGCAAGATAACTTTGAAAGTGCAGCCCCCCTGCACTGCAGCACTAATGCGAACATGAGCATTAGTGAAAATTTAGCTTCTACAGATTTGCTGACAGGATAAATAAAAGCACTATCTCCTGACATTTAGCCTTGCTTTCCTGGCCATACGTGCTGCCTAGATATTCCATCAAACAACTGAAAATCATTTTGAAAGGTAAACAGAATAAGAGGTTTTTAGTATGTATGCTCTGGGGCGTGCTTTATTGTACCACCACAAATCAGTAACTGTTGGGAAGCGTAGCCTAGGGTGGAGTAACACAGGCTGTCTAACCAGGGTGGATTTAGAGATGTCGGGGAAAAAGGGCCTGTGTACAGCGTGTACTGTGAATCACCCTACAACCCTGACAGCTTCAAGTGCTTCAAGTTTATTTTCTATGAGAAACATAATTCATATTCTAAGCACTAAATTTGAGTCTTAAACCACGACCACATGCTGTTAATTCCATATAAACCTATGTACTAAGGTTAGGTTAATAACATAAGGGAATTACAAAATAATTCAAGTTTATTTTAAAATGATAAATGTTAGGCTACAACACTTATATTTGGTAATCTGCCTGATAATTTTTCCAGAACAGTCAACAATATAGTCATATGAGTGTACCTTTTAAATTTTTGACAGGTACAGAGTCTACCTACCACTTTTTTCCTTTTTCTCTAAATTTCTTTGCTAATTAATACAAACGCAGTTCTGCCTTTCAGGGTAATGTCTGCACATTTTAACTTTGGAGAACTTAAAAAGTTATCAGCTTGCGGATTTTTTTGGTTCTTCTGGTAGTATCAGAACTACCTTTCCAGAAATCTAACAACTACACACGTCAAAAAGTACTCCTGGTAGTATGCGAGAAGAGATCCATAGGATTCTGAGTGATGTTCCACGTATAGAAGGTTTCCTTTCAAAATACCGTATCAGATCAGGCCTGGGGGTGGTAGTGATCAAAGCCCTGATGCTGAAGGCTTATAGGACCAGCCCCACATGCCCCCACTTGGTACCAAGCCTCCTCACGCAAACACAGGCATTGCTAATGAGGGTAATGGACGAGACTGGGGCCAAAAGCTGTTATTTCCCCACAGCTCCTTGGTACCCCACGTGAAAGCAGGATGACAGACATACTGGTGGAATGTGAAAATCAATTCTAAAAAGAGCAGATATTGCATCCCCAACTTTTTTTGCACAAAACCCACCCCAAACTTGCTGTCCTAACTACTCTCAAGATGACTTTGAGAGAACATGCACCAGCAACTCTATTCTCAATCTGTCTTGTTGCACATGCTTAATGCAAGAAGTGGGAGACACAGTCCTCATACCAAATTCCACTTTTAGTCTGGGTTCCAAGGTATGCATGTGTCCATCCTTCTTCCCCTTGTTCCTTTTGAACCCACCAACCACTTTCAAGCCAATTTAACTGAAATAAGTGCAAAGAGAGTAAGTTCCCACAAGCTTCATGATGGTTTTCTATTAGCAGTCTCTGTGAAAAGAAGGTTCAAACTTTTTTTTTTGACATTACAGGGTTCACATGGGAATGGTGGAGAAATATGAATGTCCTAATTGTGAGAAAAGCTTCAGCTGTCACTTGTACATTACTAGATAACAGAAAATCCAGAAGCAAACCGAAATCTAGGTTTCACCAGTTCCAGTGCTATGTGACCACGCACTTCCATATTCACTAGGCGAAGACACTCTCTCCAGTCCCAGTGTTGCCAGGGCTTTTCACGCTTTTTTCATCTTTACTACTTTGAACATCCTAATTTTGTATAATTTATAAAGGCACGGGTAGTGACATTTTCACTGTTAACACAGAACAGAACTGGGACCGACCATGAATTTTATCATGCCTACCTCTTGTGTCTCACTTAAAGCCTGCCAAGGTGCTGCCCTAAGACGCTGTTCAGGTGCCGTTTACTTGTAATGAACGTTGTGTTCAGAAGGTAACCTGAGCTTCACATGGCTGAGGTTACAGCTGGTAATCACTTGCTGCTGCAGCCAAGCAATGCTGAGCAAGTCAAATGCTTAGAATAACCCCACTGTAATTTCTGATCTTTTACACTTGGTGCAACCGAAGCTCAAGTACAGTACAAATCTGCAGCAGCCAGTGGTAACATGCCCTCTGTTTACTGCATCTACCAGTTCAGGCTTTCTACATCACCCCTTTTTCAAAGAACTTAATTTGACAGATTTATCACAACACGTGGTTTATACATCTGAATTATTTTCTTCTGTACTGATACCAACTGCACGTGCTCACAGTGTTTGTTTTCAACATTTTCTACACTGTGATCTGCTCTTATATGAGCAAAAGGATTTAGATTCTCCAGTTCCTATCTATTCTAAAGAAACAGAGCAGTGAGCAGAACTATTTGGCACTATTTTGCAAAATCAAAGACCCTTGCTAGGATATTACATTTCAATACACATAGTTTCAATGTCCCTTGATCTGCTTTTAAAATAATTAGTGCTATTGAAAACGTCTTGCTAACCCACAACTAGGTGCATTCCAGAAAAACAGATGGGCTGGCATTCCTTATTAAAATACAAGATTTAAGTTAGGCAAAAAGTAATAAAACAGTTCATTTCCTGAAGAAAAATTTGTCACATCAACAACTGGCTGGTGCTTGATTAGACATACTGTGGAACTGTTCTCTTCCCTAAGCCAAAAACAATGTCACTTCCCAATTATGGGTAAAAATGAGCAACTGCCACCAATGAATCAGTGCGCATCTGGCAAAGCGCAGGCCCAAAAGAACACTGTCACGCAACAAGTATTTCCTGGTTTGAAATAAACGTGTCATCTATAGAATGCTTCATTTTTTAAAAATGCTTCTACATCCCTCCTCACTTATCTGATAGTTGGTATTGACTTCCTTATTACAGCACTCTGCTCCTCTGGCAAATCCAGCCCTCCCGCAATCCTCACTTCAAACAAAACAACCTGTAAATTACTACAAATGTGTACTTGACTTTACATACGCCTCCAACCTTTCTGAGTATGACTCTTGCAAAATAACATTTAGTAACTACTACTTCTAGTAAACTCTGTCTGTGTAGTAGCAAGAATCACTACAGTGTCTAAGCAATATACAGCGGTAAAATGGTATTTCACTGCTGAACGTTACTTGGACAGTCATCTTTCTGGGTATTCATGCCCCATCTTGTGACCTACAGTGGAAGTGCAGGAACTACCAAAGCTCTTCTCAGTTGTACCTGGCAGATACCTGACAAAAGTTTCTCACCTTAACACGGGCTGTAGCTTCTATGTTCATCAGAAAATGCGTCAAGTTACACCTGGAAGTAAAGATCAAAGAGTGATTTACCATCCAGCCGAATTTATTTGACAAAGCTTTACCTTCACAAGGATGAAAACTCCATTTGGGTTCACCTTTTAGCTGTTGAAGCATCACAATTTAGTTTGTTTGACATGCAAAACATCTGCCTTATCCAGACCGGTGTCGGGTCACTTTTTAATGTGCTCTCATCTCTGAAAATGAGGCTCCATGTTCCCTTCCCACGTTTGTGATAAAAATCGTTATCTGTGAAGTAAGACAGGATACCATACGCTTAAGAACTTCATCAATCAAACTCTAACTTTTTCAAAATTAAGAACTCACAAAAGTTTCATTATTTCCAAAATTTCTCAAAAGAAGAAAACAGAAAAGCTTATTTACAAAGAAAGACTGACAAGAATACTCTGTGCATTCACACATTTTTTAAAGTCTCTCTATCCCAATGATCTCATGAAAATTAAGACACGCAGAAAACACCTCTGTGTTTGAAGTTTGTTTTCAAAGGTGGCATTTCCCTCCCTGAGCTTGTACAAGCCCTGATGAGTGTGATATTGTGGACACACTGACAAGCTGAAGGACCACTTCCCCTCCTCTGAAAGGCTGATGTGCCTTGTAGCCCCTGTACATCCCCAAAACATTAAAAATAACAATCAGGAATATAACCAAGAAAGGTATTTTGATCAAGTAACACCACACTAACATAATGCTTCCAAGTCAGACTGCTTCTGAGGTAGAACAGGATAAAACCAAAATGCAGAGGCAGAGAGAAAAGTACAAACTTTGCCAAAAATACACAAGTCACAATGGAGTGTCAACAGCGAGCTCGAGGTTTATCCCACCCAACTACAAAGGACAGTAACTTGAAAACAGGAATCACTTACAAGGGTGGCGGGTATAAGAGAGACGACTCTTCTTCCCAACAAGGAACAGCGCAATCTCATTATAAACTCATTACTTCGAGAGCTTATCGGGATTGCAGGGATGGATGAAGGAAGAGAAAGTGCTTCAGTGGTTGCTAACCAATTAAGTAAGATTATCATCTATCAGAGAATGCTATCAGCAAAGCAATTAAAACTCTAGTTTCACTGCTCCTTCTACCATTTACTTACACTACAAAAATACGATGAACACAAAAGCTGTCGATGCCGAGGAGAAAAGCCACTCCTACAATGCCGAGATGGTAACAAGAGCTCTGGATAGAAACTGCATGTACATATATTGTATTTATCTGGAACTGCCTCCCCTCACCCCCTCAGGAGAGATTCCTGACGGCGCTGCAGTTGACCGCACCGGTTAACCGATTCTGGCTGCAGTTTGTGTTTGTGATTTACCTGGTGCCCTACGAGTTGGCAGCACGCAGCAGTTCGGATGGCCACTGTTTGCCATGATCTGTGCACCACCAAGGGGTCTCAAACCTCTTGGTCGATTCCCAGCCTAAGCAGCTTATCAGGGACAACATGGAAGCCGGCAGAGGGACAATGGCGATTGGCCAGAAAGGATTCAAAGCCCCTAAGTCAGATAATGGTGATAACAAGAATCAGGGCTGCTGGCTGCCCTGGAAACCCGAACCACAGCTGGCTCCAAGACTACAAACCCTCGCCCAAGTGACCGCGTGCTGGAGGACACACGCTGGCCTGGCGCTGCAAGGCCGGCCGGAACAGGCAGCCCCTTCCCACGGGGGAAGGGAGAGGCCAGGCGCAGAGCTTTGGGCAGCGGCACCACGGCGGAAGGCGCCCCTGAGGCGGGGAGCGGCGGCCCGCTCAGCCCTACCGTGTGCGAGAACGGCGCGGTGTCCACCGGGGGCGCCATTTCAGGGCTGGCCCCGAAAACGCCTGAAATAAATGGCGGAGGGGGGCGGAGACTTTCCACCCGCTATCCAATGAGAAGAGCGAGTCCCAGGCGGGGGCGGTGCCCTACGGTCCCAAGCCCAATGGATGTGAGAGGCGGAGGATGACAGACGGGTGGGCCCCCTTCGCCTGGTAGCGACAGAGGGCTGGGCTTGGAGCCCGTCAGCCAATGGGGCGGGCGGCGCGGGGCGCGTCGCGTCTTCCCGTGGTGCCGCGCGGCGAGCGGCGGCAGGAGCGGCCGCGACTCCATCCGGGTCCCGGCGCGGCTCCGGGTCACCCTGCGGCAGGTAACGGGGCGGCGGCGGGTGCGCTCCCCGCCATCGCCCGCCTGGCGGGCAGCGAGCTGGGGATAGCCCGCGGGAAACGGCTCGGCAGGGCCTGGGCGCAGGTGTCGGGGCGGGGCGGTGGGTAGGAGGGGCGGCCCCGGCCCTTTCCCCGCCGCGGGCAGGCGCGGAGACCTCGGCCCGGCCCCTGCGCCTGGCGCCGCCGCCCCGCTGGGGCGGGGGCTGTCCTTAGTGGGGGGAGAGGCCCGGACCGCGGGCGGAGGCGGTGGCCGCGGCCGCCTGCCCTGGCGAGAGGTGGGGGCGCGGCTGCCGCTATCGGGCGGGGCCTCCCTACCGCCCTGACCCCGGGGCTTTTCGTTTACTGTCGTTATTTTTCTTATTGAGGCCCTTTTTCTTATTTATATTCCTTACCCCCCCCCCTTCCTTCCTTCCCCCCCTTCTCCTCCAGACTAACTTGAAGGCCCGGAAGTGCCGCCCCCGGGCGCTCCTGAGTGGTGGGTTGGCCCCGCCGCCCGCCGGGGATAGGCCGCGGATGCCGTCAGCGCCTGGGTACGTCACTTCCGCTATCAAGTGTGGGGGAAGGGGAGACCTTGGCCTTGGGGGGAGCCCCCCCCCCCCCCCCCACTCCCCGGGGTACCCTCCGCAGCCCCGGTGCCGGGGCTGCGGAGGGTACCCCGGGGAGTGGGGGGGGGGGGAAGCCCTTCTGGTTTCATAGCGCAGTCAGAGAAAGACATTCCTCGATCAAATTATATTTTTATGACTTTATTTCTCGCAGGAGCTCAGCCCTGCTGGTCAAGGTGATGCTAATCCTCGTTTATAGATTTGCCTTTTCTGCGTTGCCTGCGCCCCTCTCTAATCGCGGTGCTTTGCGCAGGCGGTTTTCTGGCGGCAGCGCTAGCTAGGAAAAATCGCTTCCCTGAAAAACGTACACAGAAACCCTACTGAACAGTGTTTAATCATAACAATCGGGCAAATTTAATCCGTTACAGGATTTTTGAATGAAAAATGAATCCGTCCTTTCAAAAGCAATAATATTTCTTTAACTTAATTAAACAGTATTTAAGAAATAGGGCATCCGCTTCCTAATTCTTCAAGCAGGTAAGCGTCCTGGGCTTGACCAAAACAGTTACTGAGTGGTCTGGCTCCTGTTGCTAAATTTGATGTATTCTCTTCACTGTTAAATAGCCTGAATTTACACAAGGGGTTATTTACAGTGGTGGTTCAAACTTGCTGCAGTCTTTCCAGTGTAGTCAACATGTGATAATAGATTTAATATTATTTTTTTTCCTATAATAGGTAGCTAGCTTTGTGAAGAGGGATTTATTCAATAGCTGTATTGGGATATTTTCAATATAAAATTGCTGATTGTAATTTTTTTCACTGAGCTTTTCACCAAGTTGTACTCTGTATATCTTAAAGGTAACCGCAATTCATATAGGTCATGCTAGGAAGTTATTTTTGCATAAGATGACTGGAGTCTTGGCAAACGGAAACTTGCATAAAACATCAAATCACTTGTTTTGTTTTTCTATTACTAACAAGCTGTATCCTTTTTCACTTTCCTTTTCATAAATGCCTTCTGTATTTTCCTCTGTTAGTTGCAGAAAACATCAGTTCATTTGCAAAGCAGTGAAAGGCTCTCAGGACTTAAAAAGGGCAATAGATGTTTAATTATGTTGCTAATTAATAACGTAACACAGCATTCTTGAAAACGTTCTCCTGCACTAACTTCATTATTTGATGAATTGGTGTAATTACATTAACATGCAAACTTTATGCAGAAAAAGTTATCCCACTTACTAGTAGCGTGTCCCAAGAGACACAAATCTATTGAACAAATACACGTTTGTGTATTTGTAAGTATACATTCCTGTTTGAAGCAGGAGCAAATAACCAAAACGATGGTTTCCTTTGAGAACTGTGCTGAGACCTTTGTGCTGTTTGAAGCTGTAGCTAAACTGAAGTGTGCTCATGTATACATTTCTTCTGTCAGTGTACTGATACATGTGTGTTCAAAAAGGATTTGTGAAAATCTGATGACGTTTTAATGTAGTCATTTTCCTCACTACAAAGTGTTAGCTAATTTCACTGAGGTTTTTGCCAGCATTGTACAGTACTGTAACGTGTGCACCACTTTTACGCAGATAGTACAATACTAACATTGTAGGGTCAATTATGTCTACAGGAGGATGCTAGGATTTGCATTACTTTAGTTCTTTGTTCATATTAGAAATTATTATGATCGCATACTTTACTTTTCCACAGGAGATGTGCTTCATTCGGTGCATGAGTGGGCAGTAGTGACTTCTAATTTCTTTCAAGCTGTGGTTTCTGGATATTTATATTCCATCTCTAACTACCCAGCTATATGTCAAAATAAGTCAGAATCAAACACACTAATTGAAAATGTGGCAAAACAGTAATATTTCATGTTATAATTAATTAAAACCAGAACGCTTTGTGTTAAAGCAATTAAATGTAAACAGGAAATTGATTTTCTAAAAAAATCGGCATCTCCTATTGAGACACTAGATAAATACATTATTGGTGACAAGCAGTGATGTCAATCTTACACTGTTGTGTGAAAAATTGCAAGAAACACTGTAGTGGACACACATCCTGTCTAGATGCATGGACTTTGGTACTACTCGTGCTTAGAGTTTAAAGCACATCTATAAATGTGTGTAACGTTGTGCGCTGAAACTGCTTGTACTCTTTTTTTCTAAAATTTGCCAGTTCAAGCAAGGATTCTGGTGTGATTTACACTTATGCTCCTAAGTGGACTGCATGCCCAAATAAAGGTATTAAATTTTAAGGTTTTTAGGCATAAGCAGGGGACTCTTAAAAGGTGCCTGGACTTCAGCTGGCAAGTGTTATTCTGATGAAAGAATTTTTGCTTTCTTGGTCAGTGCCTGTTTTCAGTTCAGGTGGATTTGCTTGGCACAAAGTTAAAACAAAAAGCCAAAACACCCTCAAATCTGTTTAGACTTAATCTTCACACAGCTTTTTAACTTTTGTCTTTGACTTTTCTGTTATGCTTAATTTTATCTGCTGCATTTCTAAAGCTGAATTTTAACACTAGAGTAAAATAATCTTTTCAGTTAACAAGCTCTTTACAAATTCACAGTTGCCAAAGGATCTCTTCACAGAAGAGTGTACTACAGCATTATATACCTCAAGTTAATATATCTGTTTATCTCCACATTGCATATAGTAGTTGTCAGAAAAGCACAGTTTCTGTAGGAACTGTTCTTTCTACAAACTCACTTTCAGGTTTAGGTGGTTTCTTCTGTGCTGCAAAGTGGACAATATAACAGAGAACAAAGCGTTTGTCTTTTAGGATCACGCTGAGAGGAAAGGATCACACCGAGAAGAAAGGGGACTTTTATTTCTGCACATACACATTTTGTTCCTCCAGCGGAAGAATGAATAAAAATCATAACTATCATTTGAGCTAATTTTTTCTCTTCCACAGGTTGGAGAATAGCTTAAGAGTGCTTATGTTCCACTATGTGCTACTAAACAAGAACACGTAAATTGTTGAGACTTTTTTTTCTATGCAGTTTAGGATCATTTCAGAGGTTTTAAACTTACAGGTACCTCAAGAAAACCATGACAAGTATACTTCAGAGCGCTAGAGCCCATTTAGATTCTACTGCTGTCACTTCTCTGGGACGCAAATTAGGAGCGAGGCTCTAGCAAGATAAGCACTTTATTAATACAAAGGAAGGTACAATCTAAAACTGTGAATATAGAAGAGGAAAAATTTTTAATTTGCACAAAAACTTTCACGTCAGTAACTATGCAATCTTACTGAGCCTCTTTTGGAAAAAGGCGATGAGGTGTGCACGTAGCGCGTGATGACAGGCAGCGTAGGGGCAGCTGAGTGAAGTGAGGGCAAGCAAAATGAAGGGTAATTACGTTTGCGTTAATCACGCTGCTCCCTTCCCCCCCTCGAGTCCCCACTGGTCAAACAAAAAAAAAACCCTGCTGAAGTAACAAACCTGAGTTTGTAAGTCTGCACGTAGTCACTGGGGATGCTGGATGCGCAGGTACTCCAGGCGCAGCTGGAGAAGGTGGCAGGAATTAGCTCGCCGAAAGAGTCCGTGGGAATCTGGAAGCGCAGCTCCAATGCAGGGGTTGCTACTGAAATCATAGGGTAAAACTGTGAGGAATTGGTGTTAGTGCTGGTATTGTAAACCCTGGAGCTCCATCGTGTGGTGAAAGCTGGAGCCTCAGCCCTTGGCTGCGGTAGGCAGCTTCAGTGGAGTCATGGTTGGCAGTGAACGCGTTCGTCTGTGAAAGTTATACAGTTACACAATTACAGTGTCATTTGCTTCACTTTCACTGCTTTGGGGATTTTAAAATACAAACAAATTGACTGGAAAAGTACCACTTTGAACTCAGCTTTTAACAAGGAAAGCATATTAACCATGTATTTCTGAAAAGCTTCAAGTCTGCTCATAGTGTTTGTTGCTGAAAGAGAGAATGTGCAGGTAGATAGCCCTGAAACTCTTGTGCTATACTAAGGTGTGATATCATCAGCACGGTGACTTCAGTAGCAGGCATGTATGCAATAGCACATTCACTTGACGAGGAGAGCATACCGAATCAGTAGAGGCTGTGCCAGAGCATAATTTATCAAGCATGCTGTACATTGAGCTTCTCTGCTTTTGTGTCTGCCAGAAAACCTTGATGCATGATATCAGAGAAGCAGCGAGGAGACCTGTCACATCTCATTCTGCCAAAGGACATTGCAACTTAGGTGATGTCTTTTTTAAAAACCATGAGCAGTAACCCGCAAGTTGGAAAACCCCAAAACTGCAGGATTAATATAAAGCAGAACACTAATTCGCTAGACCTTGCATGAATACACAGGAAAAACAAAAAGCAAAAGGTAACCTGAACTTCCAAAAGAAGGTTTTGACTAGAATTTTAATTCTTTTAATTCTATACTCTTCTAGTATTAAACCAAATAAAAATGATACCTGAGTGATGTAATGTCAATAAAATTGCTTTTCTGCAATAGGTAAGACAGGATACCCGATGAGCCTTTCATGGAGTGTATTTGTTATGGAATGAGGTTTTTCTAATGTCCTAAGCGCACTTCATGATCTCAAGCCAGGCTGCTGTATATAACCACAGGATAACAATTGGAAATAAGTAATACTATTTTTTCAAGGATGTTTTTTTACCTTAATTAACAGCCCATCCAGACCTGTATTAGATGAGAGGCTTTTTTCAGGAAGCTGATTCTTAAGGATTGAGGAGCTGCAAGTCGTTACCAGGAAAGTCTGGTGGGGGCAGTTAAAAATGATTTAGAATTTCCGATAACAGTACTTCATTGGGAAGTCCTGCTGTCAATGGAAATAAAAATAAAAGCTGCTTGATAAGGCTTCTCAAGTTGGTTAGGTTTATAGCTAGCTTTTGTCTAAAGGGGGTGAAATGCAACGGATCCATTTCTAGGTTTATTACAATCCTTGTGTCCTTCAGCCTTAATTTTGAAAAAGGAAATTCAGAGGTGTTGTTTTACATATTTTATAGATTTTACATTTTTGACATAAGCTTTTTTTTGTGGTAACACCTATTCAGTTTTTCAAAGCGCTTAAACCATTTTCAGTACATCAGGGAATCATCAGCTTCATCTTAAAAGTTCCTTCTGAAACTAAACATCTGGGACCTCATGGAATCACCAAGTAAGAAAGCGCAGATACCAGTTGGCTCTCTGCAGCTGGACAGGCCTCAGCAGGCTGCCACTCTCATTGAGAAATGGGATCTTTACATGAATTCCGCTCGGCTGCGGAAGGTTTGGATGCAGGAACAGGGAACTGAAAGGACTGTCAGCTTCCCCTCTGAAGATCTGCTTGACAGCAGGACCTCTGCCTGAGCTCATTCAAAAGGATGCGATGTGTGCCAGTGCTTCATAATGGTTTGACTTCGTCCCAGCGCTTCTGTTCTAATTTATTTCTGGTTTAGGCATTAAGACCGACTGCCCGTTTCCATCTGTGCACACTAAAGTCTTATCTTCTGCTAGGCGTGTAAGTTAGCAAAAGCAAATAATGGGTTTTATACAAGTTACAAGTAAGATTTTAAGACGATTCACCAAAATTTATCATCAATATTTGTATAAAGCATTCTGGAGTAAAGGGTTGAGGGGGTTGGAAAGTACTTTTATTTTTTCTCTGTTCAAGGAATAACGTCATCCCTTTGTATATTAATTCATTGGATCACGCGTTGTGTTTTTTGGCAAGGACATTAACATGCATTAGGGCGCTCTTGTTCTATCAAGGCTTTGTTTGAAGGAAGAGTGGTCTGAAAACCTCAGTTTAGAATTGGGATGAAGTACTAGTAAAACATGTATTTAATGGTTTAAAAACGGCATTTCTGTAAACGCTTTCAACTATCTTCTAAATTACATTGACAAAACAAATCAGTTTCCTCTCCAGCTCTGTTCACGAGATGTCCTTGCTCAGAAGGGGATTGTAAGTCATACATCTGTCTGGCAAGTATTTCAATTTCAATATTCTAAGACTTCTTACTTCAAGATCGTGTTGAGCTGTATAAACATGGAAATTGGCTTTGCGGTTGCATCAGGAGCAGGTACAGAAATCCACTTGTTTCTGATCTGAAAACAATGTATATTTTAAGTGGCCTTTTAGTAAGGCAGCGTAACAATTAAATATCAGGGTATAGGCTGTAATCCTAATGAGTTGTTTATAATAAAAGAATCCCTGTGCATGAGACTTCATGTAATTTAAGACCAACAGAAGAAGCACAAAACATTACTTCTGACAGTGATTTTGAGCTATTAACTATTATGATAGCTGAAAAAAGTCACTACATGTAATATTAATATTTATTTCATCAGAATTATAAATATTTGGGCTGATCTATGTAAATTGGCTGCATAGCTATGGTCCTAGAGTTTATTATTGTTACATTCTAAAGAGGAAGAAATTGGGTCTGCATATGATGTTTCTGATAGACTTCTGCTTTCAGACAAGAGGTCATATCTGTGGAACACGTAGTCCTTTTCCTTTTACAGACAAGTTTAATGACTGTGACAACTACAACTTGCTAACTGTCTAAAGATGAAATGTAGTAGGACCCAAGCAGTTGGTAAAATTTTGAAATTAAGGAATATTATCTTTAAAATAACTGTATTGCGTGACTGGGAGGAGTAAGGGGAATGTTTTTTTTATGATCAGTATTTTATACTGAGTGCTGTCTGCAGCTGGCCTAACTTGTCTTTGCTAAAACGACACTCTTTCCACATCAGCTCTGAAGATGCCTGCGCTGTGGGATGAGGTAGTAGGTTGTATAGTTTTAGGGTCATACCCACAACTGGGAGATAACTATACAATCTACTGTCTTTCCTAAAGCAGCAGAAAGTCAACAATGGAAACGTCTCAATTTTCAGCTCAATGTCAGATTCTACTGAACTTCTGTACTTGTAGTGCTTATTATAGGAGAAAATATTTCTGTAACACCTGTGGGTAATTGCGTTTAGATTTTTCCAATTCATGGAAAAGCCAGGTTATCGTTCTACATTTGATTTTCTCCTCTAACAAGTGAAAACTTAAGAATAGACCGATTGCTGCGTGTGTATGGTGGGGTAATCAAATACAAACGATTGATGTTCCCATTGTTGTGTTGTTTAACATTGCTAAGTGAAGGATCAAATATTCTTTAGAGTGAACCTATGGTTAGCCACTTAAGCTCTTTGCTGAAGTATATGCTTCTCTGTCAGAGTGAGGTAGTAGATTGTATAGTTGTAGGGTAGTTATTTTACCCTGTTCAGGAGATAACTATACAATCTATTGCCTTCCCTGAGGAGTAAAACAAACCGCGGTCCTTTGCAGTCACTCATGTCCGCATTGAGTAAAAACAGATCTGTCAGATAAATTCAGGGTTGTAAAGCATCAAATTAATCAGTGACAGAATTTGCAGGATTAACTATCAGCATGAATGGTGCAACCCCCAAATGATATATTTGTCTAATCTGACTTTTCTTTCAAGGTGAGCGGCACAGTGCTGACTGGATATGGAAAATGCATATGTTGCTGTGTTTAGAGCAGAACACCCCACAGAGTGGAAATTATCCTAAAACCGTTTAGGCTTGAATGTAAAAATACAGGTAGCTCAAACTTGCGCATTGTGACCTAAACTGTTTTGAGACCCCCAATTTCTGTAACGTGTTAAAATTCCATGATTCCAACTGCTTAGTAAAAGTTGGAAGAACAACTTACAATTATACTTTACTAATAAATCTGCTTATTTTTCTCCAGCTCTTCTAGCAAGTGTGACTTAAACGATGTAATACAAAATTAAAGTTGAATGGCCAAAACTGGCCCTGCACCTTTTTGGGGAAGCGTAAAGCTATGAAGTTTGAGCGTCCAAGATCCAGAACTGTAATTTTTCTCTGAGGCGATTACTGTTTTTATATAGAAGGATGTTTTAAGCTTACTGCATTCTTTTTCCTCCTGACGTCCTAGGTGTACCCAGTCTAACTGCTTCTTCTGCACTAGTGTGACCAGTTAGCATCTTGCTACAGTAACAAAGAAAAGCATGAAAATGCTTTTCGGGACTGAAAGTTTAGCATAGTAGATCAGAATGAAAATGGAGCCATTCATCAGTATTTAAGCCCAGAGTGTTAAAACTGGTTAACGGCTTCCCAGGCAGCGATAACAGTGTACGCTTGCGGTACGTGCCCAGGCCTAAACGGCAGAAGACCAAAAGCAGCTGGTAAGGTAACCTGACTTCACAGAGCAGCTGCTAAGCAAGAAGAACTGCAAAAAGGAAGCATTGGGCTCCTAGGAAGAGGTAGTAGGTTGCATAGTTTTAGGGCAGGGATTTTGCTCACAAGGAGGTAACTATACAACCTGCTGCCTTTCTTAGGGCTTTATTATAACACCGGGACTGTTTTGGCTCCATCCTAACCTCTGCAGCTTTGGTACGGGAAGCGAAATGACAAGCTGTTTCTAAATGTATTGAGACTTAATGAAACCACTGTATCAACAGACTTGGTACCAAACTGGAGCGTAGTACTGCTAGCGGGGGGCTTCGGTACGGTGAAATGCTGCGTTTCAGGGGGCGCTTGCCACTTTGGTGACATTCAGTTGTGATATCCTGCAAGAGGCTGTGTTTGGAAAGCAGCTCCTTTGAGAGGAAGATGGAGTTCCCTGCAATTAGGATGGAGGAGGTATGCGCTTCTTAACATTCAGTTGGGGTACTAATATAGGTAGCTAAAATACATATTCCTTTGGCTTTGTGCATTTCAAATGAAAAAAATAAAGGTTTCCTTCCCCAGAAGGATGAGCTTGCAGCTCACCTGCAAGCTGATGGTTTCTCAACAGGTATGGGCACTCCTCATAAAACCAGCTCTCAATTGTGGATTATTTGCAGTTTTGCAGGAGGGAGGTTTTCAGTCGGTTAAAATGAAAGATTGCACAGTTTGTCTCTCATGGAATTGTACGTTAAAAAGTACTCCATAATTATTTTTTTTTTTATGTAATTACGCTGCACTACAGCAATAGTTTTAGTAGGGCTTCAGCTGGACACCCTATAGTATGGGATGTGGAGACTTTAACTGCCAATCATCATTTATTTTAGCATTACCATGTTATGCCTACACCAGCCACTATTTAAACTTTTGACAATAAGACAGAATCATAGATATTATTGACCTGTTAAGTATGCTTCTATTGAACATCCTGTATGAATTTAATTGTACACATTTGATTTAGTTAATAAAATACAGCATTTTGTGCAACTCCTACAGTGAATGGACTTTACTTTCTCCAAAATAAGAAAGTGAGTTTTGCAGGAAAACTGTGCCCACGTTATTGAAATAAAGTCAAGAACACGTTACACAAATTACAGTATTAACTAGAATTAGTGTTAACCATTTGTTCTAGTGTTAACTAAAAACTACTCTAGCATTAACTGACTTTTTCTAAAGAGCTTTGGTACAAGACTTTGCTGGGAGTGGCTGTGGAATCCTTATGTACAACATTGCTGGTGAACATGCAGGAATTCCGCTTACTCCAGAGCTGGTTTCAGCGCATAAGTTTAAATTTCTGCGTGTAAATCTGGACTTGAAGAGGGTGGGTGCTACCAGTCTTAACTGCACCTTGGGTTTTGCATAAGTGCAGCTGGTAAGGTATCAACAGATAAGACAGACAGAGAAACGGATATCAATAAATTTGATCTTAGCGGTACAAAATGCCTTAACGGCTTCAATATACTTGTAAAATATTAAGTATAAGCAGTATGCTTATAAAAGACATAAGTAATCTGTGCTAGCCAGTCCAGCTGTGATACTCCCATTGTACCTGCCACATCTGTAAAGCCCCTATTGTGAGAGAAATGAATAGATCTTGGGTCCTAGGTGAAAATGAGTAGCTGTTTTCTGTTAGGTTTGGAATAGTATGCAAGTTTTCGGCTTGATGATTTTGCTCTTCTGTAACACTTGATATTGGCTCTCAGCGCTGCTGCGTTTCTTTACCACTATACTTCAGAAAACAAGAAGTAGACTAAGCGTTTAGTTCTTAGTCTCTGGCTGAAGTTATATACATCTCTACAATATCAAAGCCATTTTTTCTAAGTGTTTAAAACAGAGCCCCTCTTCACAGAGTCCAAAGTGTTTCTTAGGCAAAAGTACCTGAATTTTGGGATTAATGTCTCCATATGCTTTCAGTGTACTGTGCTAAGCAGATACTGCAGAGAGCTACTGTGGTATTGGTTTTGCCACATCAAACCTCACCCATCTCGTGCTGTGCTGTAAGTGGCCTTGATCCTGTCTTTGTAGAGGAGGGCAGTACTGCTCAGTTAATTTTTTTTTTTCCAGTGGTTAATTAGTTCTTCCCTTTATCTAAGGATGCTAACCCTTGACCCCTATCTTTCTACTCCTGATTCTGCCATACCTATAACAGCTACAGGCATTTATTTCCATGTAATTGGAAGCAGCTTGATTAAGTGATAAAGCTCAAACTAGAAAGGAATTAGGCTGTGGTTTAGCAGTCTCGTCTCATCAGATTATTTCTTACCTTGACTTACCAGTGGGCTCCACCCAGTGAGTGGTATCTGCTCAGCAAAGCACAGGATTTGTTTGCTTTTTGCCACGTGTATATTCAGAGAGGGGTCCAAGGATGAGGTGACAACACTGCAAGAATCCTTCCAATAAAGAAAGAGCGGTTAAAGAATGCACAGCAAACAGCGCAGAAGTTTGCAGTAGCAGTAGAGACATGTTTACCACCCATATTGAATTGATTGTGTCATGGTGGTCTTGGAAATCTTCCAGTAGAGCTCCAAAAATAGAATCCAGCTTCAGTGCAGAGCCACATCCCAGGAGAATTATTTTTGTTCTGTGCCCTTCCATGCAGGAAGGTGTGCACTGAAATCTTCCTGGTAGCATGAAGCCTCAGACCTGTTGAGCTTTTTCCATAAAGAAAACACAACTGGTAAACATTCTTAGGCTTCCCAAGGGGACTCTGGGCATTTGTGCCACGTTTGCAGTATGTGAAGTTTACGCATTAAAAATTCTCCCCCCTGTGGCACCTCGTGTGGAGAGCTAGGATTGTGGCGGACAAGAATTGCTGCTGTTATCTTCTAGACTTTGTGCTATGCAGAAGATAACGGAGCTCCTAGAGAACAGCTGCCACCACGGGTACGTACAGCTGCATTTTACCCTACCTCATACAGCGCACCTCTGCCGGGGTTTCCCAGGTCCGGAAGGGGATTTGCATTTTTAACCATTACTTTGTGCTTCTGTCCCCTGCCTCCCTGCAGCCCCTGAGAATAGATGGAGGGAAATTAACCTTCAGCTATCAAACGTACATAGGTGTTAGCAACGCGCACCTGGAATTTTCACGTTACATTTGGAGTCCTTAATTGCTAGATCCAATACTGTGGGCATTTGAAATGCCTTCTGCCAAAAAGCTCTTCTTGTTCTTTCTTTTGGCAGCCAGCAGGCGGGACTCAGTAATAGATGCAGACGGGTGGTTCATCTTTTAGATTTATCAAGCAAACTATAAAATACTGGATATATGCACGGGGAAGAAAAAAACACAAAACATCCCAAACCAAAAAGAAAGGACAGAAGGTCTCAGATACGCTGGTCAAAACAGACAAGTGTGACAAGTTCAGCTGAGTATTAGTGGTTTCAACTGAGACTCCCGAAAGAACTGAAGTCCCTCAGTTCCAGAGGCGTCCGTGCGTGGTGTGGCCTCCAGACCTCTGCTAAGCTTTAAGGAGTCCAGCAGATGAGATGGTTGGATTTAGTCAAGAAGGCGGATTTCACCTAACGAGTTTAATAATATATTTAATGACCTAGTTCTGTAAAGATGAGCTACTGGAAGCATCAGATGTCAGCATATGTTTTGTTGCAACAGAAGAAATCAGATTTGTCCTTCTTGCATAGATGGTCTTATTGGAATTTGCTTTTTATACTAGTTTGTTTCAGACACTTAAAACCACCACAGTGAAGAGGGCTTACACGCATCGGAAAATAAGACACCGTTCTATTTCAGCCTGTTGTATTAAAGCAACCTTCAAAATAAAGCTATTACAAGTCATATAATGCTACTAAGGACTGTATTTTTGGTGACTGAAAAGGTCCTTTCTGAAATAGGAGAATGTTACTGAAAAAATACTTCCTTTGACATTAAAACTCTCCTATAGAAATGATGTTGAGCTGATTAGTTAAACCCAGTGCAGCATAATATCAGAGAGAAGGCTCAAATCGTGCAATTGCAAGTCCCAGTTCTGCGAGGGAGTTTAATACTCCCGTTATACATTACCTTATATATCACACACCCTTTAATACGTTACCTTTGGAGATATCCGTGGTCTCAGTACTCCCAACGATTACCTGTTAATTACTAGGTGAAGGTAGTAGTAAATCAATCCCAGTATCCCAAAATGCTGGTGTGCGTGAAACCTGATTCACATCTGGAATCGTTAGTGTGTAAGTGGCTCCTCCCGCAGTAGCTCCCTAAAATGAACAGGAATAAGGAATTACAAAGGAGAGGTGTAGCTTGAACTTCCCAACTCCTACAAAAAGAAATTTGAGCAGTGTCAAGGAGCTAATATTCATGACTAACATTCTGCCTGATTAAGCTGTGACTGATGCTATTAGGAGCTGGTGCAAAAAACTGAAGCGTATCTTAGGCCAAAACAAGCGCAGTCAGAGACTTTCCTCGATACTTATTTTACAAACCAGTAAGACTGAAGCTGTTTTTAGAGACTGATGTAATACCATCCTGATTCTTCATCAGCTGGGATACACTGCCCCAACTGCCATTGTGGTACCTGCAGTAATGAAGCAGGTGAGCATAGCTGCAGAAATCAATGGACAGACAGACAGTACAATGCAAATTTTCCCTCAGTTGTCCATGTTTTGAACAAATGTAGTGTATTTCCTTTTTCCTGCTACTGTTTCAAGTTAAATGCAGCTGCTGTGGGGAGGGCAGGAGGGCCGGTGGCGAGCGCTACCACGGCAGTGCAAATAAGCAAAGTCAACACGTCTGACTAATCTCTGTCTGTGCCTGTGGTGGCAGCGGTGAACAGAACAGTGTTGCTACTGTTCCCTGCTCCACACCGTCCTGCGCCCACACCTACTGTACAGCAACACCGGAGACACCATTCCGATACAACCATCCAGCACCAATTCACATAAGGTATTTCTGGTGCTTTAACAGGTGAAAGAGGTAGGTCAAACCTAATCAGACCAATGGAAAAAAACCTAAAGGTAATTCAAACAGTTGGAGCATTATGCCTGAGAGTAACTAATGCATAAATAAATACAGTATATGAGTATCGGAAGGATGCAAATGGAGGGAACCCGATTCTTGTTGGGATGCTCTTAAAAAGTTTCAGCTAACTGTCACAAAAATTTGCAATGAAGTATGTAAAACTCTATTGTGGAGATAGTTTAAATGGATGACTTGGCAACAAGCTGCTCTGGAAAGCCGTCCTTTGACAGGAACGGACACGCTTAAACCCTCTTTCAGCTGAAGTCAATGGAAATCCTTCCCTTAATCTCAGGGCAGGATTTCACTTTGAGCCCAAGTACATTTTTTTACACGAGTGATTGAAATACAGTGAACAGCTAACTCACTATTATGTGAATCAACATATTTAGATAATTATTAGATATGAGATTAATAAGCATTAGTAATTTTTTTTTCTTTTTTTTTTAATCTACTCACAGCTAGGAAAGGCTTGTTGTTTACTGAGTGGGTAGCCAAGCTGTGTGAAGGCGGTGGTGTGGAAAATTCAGCGAGCTGTTCTCCAGGGTCTCCCTGCCAGGCCTGGATGGCTCCGGGGGCGATCCGTGCCTGCCTGTGCTGCGGGACTGCCATCACTGTTCCTGCCAGGAGCTTCTCTGCGTCTGCTTACTCTAGCCATGAACAGCAAGGTGCCAGTTAGAAACCATCTAATACAGAGATAATTATTACAAGATTGTTAGTTTATTCACACTGAAGTGAATTAGACCATATGAAATTCTCAAAGACATTTAAAAAATATTTCTCAGTTGTGTGATGAAGTTTTTAACTCTTAATAAAAATACCTATTTTCTGTTTCACATGTCAACCCTGGTTGGGCCCATGTCCCCGCTGGATTACTGTGACTCAGCACGCTCCATTGTGTTTCAGAAGTTCTGAAACGCGGCCAAGAAGTTCTTTCCAAAGATTACCTTGTTAAAGAAAAAAAATAGCGGCTGTATTGCTCGCCCTTTGAATCTCACTCAGTGACCGCAAATCGTTGTATTTCAAGTGGGGGCAACACAGGAGTTTTCCTGTCAACTTCTCTTAAATTATAGAAGGTTACATCCCCTCCCCAATCCCCCTATACTCCCTTTCCTTCGGTTTGTGGAGCGGCATTGTGGTGCTGTGAGATTCAGAGTGCATTTCTGGATCCGTACGTAGCACAGCTGCCCACAAAGCTTTCTGCCTTCTCTGCCAAGTCATTTCACTGTTGACTCGCAGACGGATATCCCAGGTATTTTAAGACTGCATTTATATGCAGCTGTGACAGTAGCCAAATCTAAGCTGTTCTTGAATACTGTTTATTAGTTTCAGGGTGACTAGTGTGAACACCAGTGTTCAAGAACTCATTTCCAAAAATAAAAAGTCCAAAGTGTTGATCAGCAAATTTGATACTGAGCAGTGTTCCACTCGGCGGGCAGCAGTATCGGGTTGATCACTGTATAGTCCCTCTCCAATCTAAACAGAGTTTTGTCCACCAAAATCACCAACAAAACATCATCAAATGCTGCTCTTTGGTTCAGTTCAGTTTTGCTCTTCAGTTCTGTGACTGGACGACGACCAGACCTCTCCTCTGCAACAAGCCTTCCACAGCAGAAGAAAAATGTGAATTGTCACACAAAGTGCCACATTTCTTCATTCCTTTCTGTCTTTAATTTGAGGCAGATTAAGAAGCAATGAAATATTCATACATCCTTGATGCACAGGTTTTTTTCTACAGTGTTTTAAATTAGTCCCCGGGGAAAAAAAAAAGTTTTCAGCAACCCAAATAGCCAGAGATTTCTGCGTAAGAGAGAATATTTCACCATATAAAGACATGAGAAAACCTGAGTGACTGGTACCTTTACGTGCTTTTATACAACTACCCCATGCCACACGTGTTTCTAGCAGAGTTCACTATGTCTGAATTGGAAAGAGTTTAGGGTGGGAAAACCAATCTGCTGAAAGCCGATGTCCTCAGATCACAATAGCTGGTCACTAAGCAGAGCAGGATTCTGTAAAAACCAAAAAGCGGAAGGCATAAATATTGAGGGCATAAGCATTGCATGACAGATTTGGGCCTTAAATGTCTTCTTTAAGGGAAAAGAAAAATAAGCGAACTCATGTATTTTCTCACCTCTTGCCCATTCCAGGCTGTACCTCTGCCATGAGTAGTTGCAGTACAAGCAAGAGACCTTAATTTTCCAGCACCAAACATGTTCGTTGTTGGACAGATAAGCCATGACAGCTGTTTTTCCTACAGCAAAATAAAAGTTAGAAACCAAAACATCGTTAAATAGAACTGAAAGGTTTGATTCTCCACAAGCTGTGTTCAGCAAAGTGTTTAAAGATGTGGAGCTCAGTACACCCGGAAAAATACCATGCCCTTTAGACAGCACATTACTAAGTATTATTAAATGAACGCATGTGCAAAATAGTTTCCCTCTTAGAGTGTTATGCTACGGACGGTTAACAATTGAGATTTTACTGTAGGTTCAAGAAACAGATTTGCAATATTAATATGTAGGTAATGGGTTGGTGTGCAGGTGTGCACCTACGTATTTTCTCAAATTGGCTCATGGTCAGGGAAGATGAGAAAAAGACTTTAAAAATTACGCCATTTCTGCACCACCAGAGGTGACCTAATGAGATACGCTAATGAGATAAGGTTTTGCGTCACCATCTTTTATGTAAATTCTTTTTTAGGGTTGGTGAGGGAGTGTTGCAGTTAGCCACTTCATAAAGAAAAACAAACAGACAGAGCTCTATTTTTAGTCTTCTGAGAATATAACACACAAATGCCATTTTTCCAGAGGTGATTCGTTGAGTTTCCACATTTCTCGTTATGGTCAGCAAAGCTTTTAAAAGAAACCTGATATGGATTTTGCATCCTAAATTCAGGTGACGGTTGCATACAATATCTTTCAAAGTGTTCCATCTGATACCTAACATAAAATGAATAAGTAGCTTCTTTTAATAGGCATCTTTGAGAGTGTCATCAAAACTCAGTTAATCCCAAATAAGCATTTTGAAAACTGTTACCTACTATGAGATAAGTAACCAAACAAAACTCTATTTTCTCTACTGCCTAAGCCTAAGTCGGGGTGAATATACCCCTCTCCAGTTCCCTTCCCTCAGATTTTTAGATTCTTTACTTGACATAACATTTACTGGATCTGTTATTGCTTGTGTAGTTCGTGTGTCTGTCCAGTCACCATTCTACTATCACAGACAGGACTTGGATATTTGCCTTTTACACTGGTAAAAACCTAAGCAAATCTACACGAAATGTACCTGGACAATGTGAGGGGTTTCGTTTTAGCACTGGACAACCAAATGAAACTGTTCTTATATGTTGGGCATTGAAAGCAGCCTTACTTGCCCAGGGAACTGCTCTCTGAAGTGATGCTCCAGAACTCTTGTACCAGGAAAAAAGAAACAAAAAAAAAAAAAAAAAAAAAAAAGGGATTTTAGACATGCTGAAGCCCATTCAAAGTTCTACGATATTTCACATCTTCTGCTGTCAAGGAAGCAGTAACAGATTGAACCTCTGTTCTGCCACTGAACCCCCAGTTCTTTGAACCATTGGTGTTACACATTCAAAGAAACTGTAAACGTAAGCGTAGGCGTGTGGGAGAATTTTTAAAACAAATCATTGTGGTCATTTTTTATGTTAACTTTTTCAAGGAAACATAAGAATAAAAGTCACTATAATATTCCACTTTTTTTTTCTTTTTAAAAAAAGATGCCATACCTTGTCCAGCTCTGGAGCCCCCAACATAGGAAAGACATGGACCTGTTGGAGCAAGTCCAGAGGAGGCGACAAAGATCATCAGAGGGCTGGGGTGCCTCTGCTGTGAGGACAGGTTGAGGGAGTTGGGGTTGTTCAGCCTAGAGAAGAGAAGGCTCCGGGGACACCTTATTGCGGCCTTCCAGTACCTAAAGGGGCTACAGGAGAGCTGGGGAAAGACTTTTTACAAGGGCATGTAGTGATAGGATGAGGGGGAATAGCTTCGAACTGGAAGAGGGGAGATTTAGATGAGATATTAGGATGAAATTTTTCACTGTGAGGGCAGTGAGTCCCTGGCCCAGGTTACCCAGAGAAGCTGTGGCTGCTCCATCCCTGGAGGTGTTCAAGGCCAGAGGGTTGGAACTGGATGGTCTTCAAGGTCCCTTCCAGCCTAAACCATTCTGTGATAAATATATACCATGCAATTAAGGTTAGGAGGACTACCATCATGTGCCAAATTAATTTGGTATTGAAAATACAGCTGCAGGACAGCTATCGTTGACTCCCCGAGGAATGTGTTACCAGTTTCTTTTGGCTAGTACTTGTGCAGGTTCTCACTTTGTGTGTGTCAACACTGGGTGTGCTGGTTGTCATTTCTTGATACCAAAAGTTATACAGCAGTGTTTGGAGACGGGTATCCTGCTCCACCTGTATGTGAAAGGCTCACAGGAAAAGTATTCTGCTGTGCTGTACTGATATGGTGACATTAAAATACACTGCCAATTCACCGGGTGAGTTTGGTAAAATACAATCCAATCCACCGGATGAATTTGGCTAAAGGAGATGGAACGGACACATAGAATCATAGAATAGTCTAGGTTGGAAAAGACCTTTAAGATCATCGAGTCCAACTGTATACCTAACACTGCCAAACCCACCACTAACCCATGTCCCTCAGCACCACGTCTGCCCGTCTTTTAAATCCCTCCAGGGATGGTGACTCCACCACTGCCCTGGGCAGCCTGTTCCCATGCTTGATAACCCTTTTGATGAAAAAAATATTCCTAATATCCAATCTAAACCTGCCCTGGCACAACTTGAGGCCGTTTCCTCTTGTCCCATCACCTGTTACTTGGGAGAAGAGACCACCCCCCCGACACTACACCCTCCTTTTGGGGAGCTGTAGAGAGCGAGGTCTCCCCTCAGCCTCCTTTTCTCCAGACTAAACAACCCCAGTTCCCTCAGCTGCTCCTCCCAAGACTTGTGCTCCAGACCCCTCACCAGCTCCATTGCCCTTCTCTGGACACACTCCAGCACCTCAATGTCTTTCTTGTCCCGAGGGGCCCAAAACTGAAAATAGCACTCGAGGTGGGGCCTCACCAGTGCCAAATACAGGGGGATGATCACTGCCCCGGTCCTGCTGGCCACATTATTCCTGATACAGGCCAGGATGCCGTTGGCCTTCTTGCCCGCCTGGGCACGCTGCTGGCTCATATTCAGCCAGTTGTCCACCAACACCCCCAGGGCCTTCTCTGCCAGGCAGCTTTCTGCCACTCTGCCCCAAGTCTGTAGCACTGCGTGGGGTTGGTGTGATCCAAGGGCAGGACCTGGCACTTGGCCTTGATGAACCTCACACCATTGGCCTCGGCCCACCCATCCAGCCTGTCCAGATCCCTCTGTAGGGCCATCCTACCCTCCAGCAGATCAACGCTCCTGCCCAACTTGGTGATCTCTGCAAACTTACTGAGGGTGCACTCAATCCCCTCATCCAGGTCATCGATAAAGATATTAAACAGAACCGACCCCAGTACTGAGCCCTGGGGAACACCACTTGTGACTGGCTGCCAACTGGATTTAACTCCAGTCACCACAACTTATTTTGCTTGCTCCCTTTGACAGTGGTCCCCCCTTCTGCACAACACCGGGGAGGGTCACCGAGCAAGCTGATGAGCTGTGAGCCCATTGCTCCAGCTCAAGCACCACAGTTAAGGGGAGCAGAAGGTCAAATCCAAACCAAGCTCCTGACCTGCCTCTTTGGGCAGGTGGCATCATTGGGTTTCATCCAGCTTCTGTATCCTGTGGAGGAACCTGAGTTGACACAACTACAAGTGTTGGGTAATATCTGCCTGCTACAAGATGTGGTGGTTTGCACCCAAACAGGGAAGCACAGGATGTACGAACAGACCTTGACAAGCAGGTTGGCAGGAAAAGCAGAGCCCAGTTCTCCCGAGCACTAATCCTGCCTGTTGGGCATATTCCCTTCCCCGTAGCCTTCGGGCCACGCAGAACTCATGTCAAAGCCTGCACAGGTTCTATTTCTCATGTTCAGTAAAATTTGACTCAATTTGTGCCAAAAACTTTCAGGATTCTCCCTCTCCTGTCCCCCGTGCTTTATGTTTCCTTGCAAAACCACAACCCTCTTTAAGTACCT
Source organism: Vanellus vanellus (assembly GCF_965231255.1). Taxonomy (NCBI): domain Eukaryota; kingdom Metazoa; phylum Chordata; class Aves; order Charadriiformes; family Charadriidae; genus Vanellus; species Vanellus vanellus. The sequence continues at coordinate 24,626,519 of NC_138914.1, read as the reverse complement.
TAGAAATGCACCATAAGCACTAAGCCAATGCTAGACAATAATAAATGAGGCAAAATTACATGCCAGGATGTGCTGGTGATAATGTTTTCCACTGAAGACAGGAGCAGTGAAATTTTCCAACATAACAAGAGAGGCACCGTTCCCCCCACCCCGCATGAAACGCAAGCAAACTACCTTCCCACCCCGCTCCCCTGCAGCCCCGCAAACCTTCTCCCATAACGGCCCAGTAAGCGACACGCGAAGCCGCCCGCATAGCGCACTGAGGTTGGCCAGCCCAGCGATGGCTGACCTTTAAATCCATCTTGTCTTGTCTGCGTGCCCAAGAGGAAGTCACATGTGTGGCACGAGCCTGACCCAGAAATATTGCAGGCAGTAGGATATTTTGTGCGAATAAGGAAGGGCAGGGTCTGCAAGATGAATCACCGAAACAATAATTATCCTGAGGAAAAACCTTGGAGGGTGGATTAACCATGATAACTGCCCTTTCAAGGTAACAACAATGCGAGCCGTCAGCTCTTCTCAACTGTGAGGAACAGAAAATGCTTTAGCACAAAACATAAAAATAAAAACTATGGAAGTTCATAAGAAGAGATTGGCCAAGGAGGCATCCTTCACTTCCCAACCGCTCTGACTTCAGCCTGCGATTGTTATACAATCTGCCACAAGAATTGCTCCAAAAATTATTTTTAGCCCACCAGTAGCTTTCAGTGAAAATAAATAAATGGACAGACAGTTGCTATAAAGACAGGAAATAAACTTTAGAAACTATTTAGCTTTTGGCTAAGCAGGGCAAATGAATTACACAGTTCCTGAGCGTGCATGATAGTCTCAGATAAGATGAACTCCAAAGGATAGTTTTCTTTTCTTTCCTCCGATGAGCCCGGCTGTAATGTAACGGTCAGTGCTTTGGGATTGCTCCACACCTGAAGCAAACACCAAAGCCAGGAATCACCGGGTGCTGCCGTCTCTGCCTGTATCTCTGGTACGCATTTCCTGTGGCTGTATCAAACACGACTGTGATGTGAAGATGCAGGGTTCACAGCCAGAACCCCCATTAACAGTGGCTGTAGCACAATGCCTATTCCCTGTCCCTGGAGGCAGCCCCTCCTGGCCACGGCCTGTCCCCAGAGCAGTGTCCCCCTCCTTACCCAGCCCAGGGCAGCCGGTGCGCCCACCCTGCTGCGTGGCTCCGGTACAGGAGCATTAGTGCCTCCTGAAGGAGTTGGGATAGCTCTGCTTGTGTGGCACTTCAACTGCTCAGAGGAGCTTCAAGCATCCCAAAGACAGGCAGAGCCCCGGTGGCAGCGAGGGAGGCAGGACACATCCTCCCACCAGACATGGGGAGAGGTGGCAGCACCTCCAGCCGCTGCAGAGCCCCAGTGCGGGGAGCAGGAGCAGGCAAACGCGCCTGCCCAGGCAAACCATTAGTAATAACGGCCTGCTGCTAATCAAACATTCACTGCACTGAAGGAAGAAAAAATAAGGGCCTAATTCTGCCTCCCAATTGAAACAATATTCAAATTTTCGTTAACGGGCCGACCTTGTGTTCAGCCTTGGCTACCTTCGCTAAACAGTCCTAGCTACCAGGTCATCAATCAGAGCTGATCCCCGAGAGCAGACAATATTTTGCTGCCTTTCATTTTTTAAACCCCTTATCTCCCTCAAGTCTGCTTCGAATATCAGAGCTGCCACAGCCTCGTCTGTGCTTCGCCCCCATCCGCCTCCCGGGCTGGCAAAAGTGGTGGCATTACTTCTGCAAACGCTGGCTGGTGCGGACGCCTGGCGGGTGCTTCTCAGGGCGAAAAATGCATCTGGGGTCACTCCAGCTCTGTACTGCACCTGAATGGAAAAGCTTGCTGCAGTGAGACACCATCTGGGGTAAATAAAGCAGATTTTGGAAGACACAACCACAGGCAATCTGTGCCCTGCTGCAGAGGGAGCCGCGTGCAGAGCTTGAGGCCGCATCTGCCCGTGCACGTCCCTCACCAGACACAGAGGAGGTTCCACCTCGCACGCAGTCTGCGCTTACGAGGAATGTGCCGTCAGGCTCGCACTGGCGTACGCCAAGGAAAGGCTCTTCCTGCTCTTCTCCGAGACCCGCTGAACAGCTGCCAGCAGCAGACGCCAAGACAGCCACGGAAAGTGAAACTGCAGCGCTGAGGGGGAGACAAAACGGGGAGAAGGTGCTTCTCAGGCGCTGCTCTTTTGCTCAGGTATTGAGGACTCGAGTTTACAGTCACCACAAAATTCTGGTGCCCTTTGCAACAGAAAGCCAATTTGCGGAGTATTTTTAATAATACAATAAATAAAAGCATTTCCCTGTTCTGATATCACATGGATGCCTTTCCGTCTCACTGCTCCTGAATTATGAGAAAGGGTAAATAGGATGGTTGCAAATGACCATTACGAAAACTGTTAACAGTTTTATATACCTCTGCCACAGCTTCCTTCTGAACTCAACAGCCGCCATCCTCTCATTGCTCCCCACAAGCCTTTCCCAAACATCTTGGATGTCTGCTGTTTGGAGATGGGTCCATCAGCACTTGAAGGGTGGTCTGGGGGTAAGACGAGGTCAGATTACTTAAACATCCTACTATTTTATTTGCTTGTTTAGCTGTATGCGGAGTTCCCTTCTGACCACAGTAACATCCCTCCCCTCTGTTTTTAATTTAGGGTTTAACAAAACGATTTTCATATTTTTATGTCCCCAAAACGTAAAACAAAAAAACCCATAAAAAAACCCACACCTTCAGTCACAGCCCTTCAGCTTGGACTCAGTCATGCCCCTCTCAGTGACAGGACGAGAGTAAACCACGTTATCAATCCGAACAGATCAGTTTCCTTTATGGTGGAGTTGTTTCCAGTGTGCTGTGATGTGTATTACAAAAGCCAAAGATATAAATGATCAACTGGAAGCTTGAATTAATTTTTCCTCATGTCTAAATTAGGAGAGTGAGTAATTGCTGCAGTAATCGCAAGCAGAGCCTGTTTATCAATGCCAGTGAATAATTGGCTATTAAACAATAGTGCACTTTGCCTTTGAAAATTCACAACACTCTAACAGGAAACACACTGCCAGTTTTATATTAGCTTGATGATTGATGAGAGGAGTGGCAGGATTACAAACGCAGTTTGGGGAAAAGCTGTCTGACGTGTCTCCCCCCAAAATCATCCCTGCGCCTAAAGAGTTATCCTCACTGCAAGGATAAGCACACAGTGGGCTTAGATTACAGCATCTGAAGTCACAGGGCCAAAATAGCACAAGTCTAATTCTGTAATCAATCACCTCTGATTGCCGGCAGCCAAACACCGAACCCAGAAACCACAGGCAGGAGCTGCCTCTTGTTTTCTGTTTTTGTACATGTGTCTGTCTGCCACCCGGCCACGGCTCTGACCTCACCCTTTGTTCATGGCAGTGTCTGGCCCTGTTATCTTCCTTATGCCCACCCATTTTCCATGCCAAACCTATCCTCTTCCCACCGTGCTCCTCATCCCTTCCCTTGACAACTCTGGATGAGTCCCTGTCCTCTGTCGTACCACCCTCTCCACTCACCCCTCACCTCCACCTGCTTGTCACTGCCACCACTGCATTTCTTTCCCCTCCCGGCTGTTTCCAAGCCCTGCGTGCTCACCCCAGGCACCCACAGCTCCTCCAGCTCTCAGGACCTCGCCTGTGCTCTCTTCCTCTTATGGGCATCTTCCTTTCTCTGACCTTCCTGGAGCAGGAGCAGACATGGTGTAAATGGTTGGGGCTCCCTCCCGTTCCTGCTGCTTCCAAGCCCTTTCTCTTGCCCAGCCTCTCCCCATCCTCCTCCTCCTTCTCCATGCTTCATCCAAAGCTCTTTCTCCTCCTCCCAGATTCCTGCTTCCACTTTTGGTAGTGTTGAGTTCTGACGTGACAACCCAATAGGTTTCTTATGTTGGTATCTCCATATTCTCGAGTCTTCGATTGATCTGAAGCTCATTTGACTCTCTTAGTCACTCTGAAACGATTAACCTGCTGTGCTTTTCACTCTGCACTCCTCTTCCTCACCCCTCCACTGTACAAATTCCCCCTCTGGTCACTACTTATCCAGATAATTCAATTAGTTTTTCTTTCCTCCTCTGTTTGCAGACTTCTCCTCCCTGTCCTTTTCTCAGTTTGAAAAATGCTCATTTGCTTTCAAGCCTCATTTCAGTCCAGTCTAGACTACGGTCCCAGAGTCTGGCCTACTGACTTCATTTCACCCCCCCCACCTTCTCCCAAAGCTATTAACACAGCAGCAAATTCATTTTCTCTACCTCTCTGTACTGTCACCTTCCCAATTAAGCAGCTGTAAGACGCAGCTGAATCCAAAGTATATCTGCAACTCTGGCTGATGCAACTTCTCACTCCTCAACCACTTTCTTCTCCTTTTCTCCCAGGACAGACGAGCTGGCTGGTTTTCCTCGTCTTTGTGGTAGGCACTGGTCTGTTCTCCTTTCCAATGGCGTCTCCATGCCATCTTAGTTCCCTTCATCCTTTTTAATTCTAATTATTCTTAACCCTTCTCATTTAACCTTGAATTCTTCGATTTTCCCTTCACTAACATCCTTTAGCATCTCCTTTCTTTGAAGTGTACCAAAAAGTCTTTGATTCCCCTCTTGCCCTTCCAGACACCGCTCCATCCCATAGCTCATTGCTGTTTATAGAACCCTGATGTTTCTCCAACAGTTTCTGCCCCTCACTTCTTACTGAAAATTCTCTGGTCAAGGTCTCTCATATCTTCTTCTTACCAAGGTTTCAGTCAGACACTCTCCACTATCCTCAGTTACTTTTAGCTTGTTGACTGCACTCTTCTTGAGATCTTGTTCTCAGGATTCTGCACCCTTCATCCTCTGCCTCGCATCACCCATTCAGCACGTTTGCTAAAGAATCGTCTTCACCAGCCTTGAACAGATCTTGGTCTCATTTCCCCTACCATCTCATATCCAGGAAAAAAACCCAACACCCACCAAAGAAACCAAAAGCCCCAAACTTGTTTCCATGTACAAACTCAATGACCACCTCTGCAGAGATACCTCCCGTTTTACTGCTCAGCTCCAGACTTGTCCCTTTTGTCCAAATAAAAAGTATTAGTACCTTTCCGTAAGGTCACCTCTTATTTAGATCTACTCGTAACTCAGGCTCTCCCTGGCTAAGGTGAAGCTCCTGCCCATGCCTCCCCACTTTCCTTCCTCACTGACAGTATGGCGACGCATCACTCGCCCCGCGACCCATCACGGCCTCTGATCTCTCTCCTAACGCCCAGTTTATGAGTCCTCGCCTCCAAATGAGGCTTAATTCTCTTGAAGTTTTTCTGCATAGGATCCTAAGGACTGACAGCCTTTCCCAGAGGTCCCCTTGGTTGAACTCTCACCGTCTCACCCCTTGATTAGGCTGTCAGTCTGCTCTCGCCTTTCTCACAGCAACCCAATGCTCTGCAGCAGAGTTAGTTTCCTCACCGGCATTCTGACATAACATTCCTCCTTTTGCATCCCTCTTCTGGCACCTCCTCTTTAGCACCGAGTGTGAGTCACTTGGCTTTGCTTTCAAGGCCCTTCATGACACACTGTCGTTCACTAACAAGAACCTGCTCTATGGCTGGTCCACTACAACGGTCTTTATCCCTCACTATCATATTTCCAAGGAAGTGTCTCTCTGCTTTCTGGGTGCTGAGTTCCCACTTAGAGCTCCCTATGAATATGCAAAAGAGCACTTTGTTCTTCTCCTGCAGCCACAGTGGCTGCTCGCCATACTGACAAGCATGGTTTCCTGCTTGCTGTCTTGTCTTCCACCCTCATCTTCTACTTACACACTGATTTTTTTTCTTTTTTGAGGATGGGACCTTTTTCTTCTGCATTTGTAGATGGTACCACAGAAAGGCAACCTGCTGAATAAATAGGTCTATGTAGAATCATAGAAAGGTTAGAGTTGGAAGGGACCTTGAAGATCACCCAGTTCCAACCCCCTGCCCTGGGCAGGGACACCTCCCACCAGCCCAGGTTGTTCTGAGCCCCGTCCAACCTGGCCTTGAACACCTCCAGGGATGGGGCAGCCACAGCTCCTCTGTGGATCACCACCCTCATAGTGGAAAATTTCTTCCTAATATCAAATCTAAATCTCCCCTCTTTCAGTTTTAAACTGTTCCCCTTCATCCCATTACTCCCCTCCCTGATCAGGAGTCCCTCTCCAGCATTCCTGGAGCCCCTTTAGGCACTGGAAGGGGCTCTAAGGTCCCCCCGGAGCCTTCTCTTCTCCAGGCTGAACACCCCCAACTCTCTGAGCCTGTCCTCCCAGCAGAAGTGCTCCAGCCCTCAGATCATCTTTGTGGCCTCCTCTGGGATATCACTATCAAGAAGCTCTGGCAGGCAAAGCACAGTGATCTGTAGTCTTCTCCTATCACGCATCCTTTATCAAATGTATAAATCCTCCCAGGGAGGATTTCAGTCCATGACCTCTGCTCAGTTTGAGCACCACACTGACACCTTTCAAATGGTCCCTACTCTCTGGTCCACAAGAAAATAGTTTCACAAGAGCATATATTTCTGAGATGTCTAAAGGGTTTGTGTGTGCACTTACATATCCCTTGGCTGTGGCTCCCAGATGCTTCCCAGGAATAGTCCAGTAAAGGCTGAATTCTTTTCCGGCTTTCCCTTCTGACGAGCAGCAGAGCAAAGACCCTTACTGACGAGAGCGCTCACTCGAACCAGACCAGCGAGAACACGGCTGGAAAGCCATTTTAACCTGAACCACAAGTTGAAGATTATATCTGGAAGTTGCTCCTAGTTCAGAGAGCAAACACAACATATTTCAGTTGTCCTCTGTGACTACATTACAGTCTTAGACCAACACATGAAGCTCATTAGAAAAATTAGCAGTTCTGGCAGATGGACACTAGAACCAGTAATTAAGCTGCTGAGTGCCCTCACCTGGCCATCAGAGACACGACCCCACCTCCAGCTCTGGGCTCAGTGGTTGCGCAGGAGCTGCAGCAGGAGGGCAGGGCAGCATTGCTAACGCAGCATAAAGAAACCCGAGTGTCCTGATGCTGAGTCTGGTCATCTGGCTTAAGCCAGCAACCTCTGCTGAAGTCAGAAGAGCTTTTTCACTTAGGAAGAAATTTTTCACTCTGAGGGTGGTGAGCCCCTGGCCCAGGTTGCCCAGAGAAGCTGTGGCTGCCCCATTCCCGGAGGTGTTCAAGGCCAGGTTGGACGGGGCTTGGAGCAACCTGGGCTGGTGGGAGGTATCCCTGCCCAGGGCAGGGGGGTTGGAACTGGGTGATCTTAAAGGTCCCTTCCAACCCAAACCATTCTATGATCATATAAGCCAGTGAGGCCAGAACAACCCACAACCACCAAAACCCTGGCCCATAACACACACCCACCCCCCCCCAACCCCATGTACTGATTTGCCTCCGCATTACATCTTCTCAACTGTATGAAGTACATGCTAGGACTCGATCACGTTGCCTTCTATATCATTAGACCCCCAACAGTTTCTAATTATATGTTTTGATACCTTTAATTTATTTACTCCACAATTACTGTTTGGAAATGTATAACTGGAGGGCTGTGTGATCCCTGCGAAGACATTAGCAGGCCCGTGGTAAACAGATGTGCCATAAGTGTCTGTACAAGCAACCTTTCCAAAAACACAAATTATCTTAGTCAAGCATTTTCCATGAACGCATTTTTGACAGATCAGTTAATATTGTTTACATAATTTTAAACTAAACACTGAAGCCTATTTTGCCTTACATCTTGACATAAAATATATCTCTATTTAGGTAGAAAAGTTCCTGGCTTTGCAAGGAGATAGGAAATTATTGATAAGAGCCCTGATATCTGCAATACAATACCCTTTCCCAGGGTTCACAGAATTCCCCCCAAAGCTCTCCTATTAGCAAAGGCTGTTTCAACAAACTTGGCTGGAAAACAAAATCTAGTTCAGTACTTTTCCTTTTCTTTTTTTTTTTTTTTTTAACCTGCAGTGCTATTTTAAGACCAGTTTTATGGTTACAGTTTAGGCAATGGCTATAACGGAAGGGAAAAAAGTTACAATATTTCATAAAGTTTATGTGCCTTGCTCATAACTCTCTCTCACACCATGATATCACCACGGCCTTGTGCGTTTCTAGTGACACCTTGACATCAGCCTTGTAAAAGTGCATCTCAAATCTCTAAATAGAGGGGGGGAGGGGAAGAAAAAGGGAAGCTTCATTTTGGAAAAAAACAGGGTTTAAGTTCTATTCTTTTAACTATAGCTATAATTATAGTGGTATTAATGTCATCAATAGTAGCAATAGCATCAAAATGCCTTCTGCTGATTGTCAGATTTGTAAATACGTGTCAGCCCAAGGTCAATCTTCATCAGGACAAAAAGTAGACCTGTGTCTTTCTGTGCCTTCCTCCCCATCATTCCACTTTCTCCACCCTTTCTCTCCTTCCTGCCGTGAACACGAGCTTGCTTCCCCTGATCTCCACATGATTTCCTCATGCTATTTGTTACCTCTTCCCATACACAATTTTGTGACTCCGCCCTGCACACATTCAGGGAATAGACAACACCCTTGTTGTCCAGGCTGCTGTCCTCCACCCAGCCACGCGCGCTATCTGCTCTGCACATCGCCCTGCTCTCCCCGTCAATTCGCCCAAAAAAGAGCTCACGTTCCTTTTGCGGTGACTAGTGTCAAGCGCGGCTCCGCTTCCTCCTTCTCGCTCCCCGCTCCCGTGCTGTGAGCAACTGTCAGGCTTCAGCGTATTCTGGGGCAAACCACTGGGATCTAGCAGGTTTCTCCCCAAAAGGGTACACCAACAGGACTGCTATACTCAACCCCAGCTGGCCATGGCTAACAAAGACGCGTGTTTAACATCCAGTTTCGCAACCCCACTCCCTCCCCTCCACGCGTGCGATTGCTACTCCATCTCTGTAAGCCTTGGGGAGAATATGGTAGCTTCGGAAATACCTTCTTTTAACAGCATCTGTAGCTCTGGTTCCTACACTGCCTGGAAGACTGTGTCATATTTGCTGGATCAGATCCATGGTGTTTAAGACCTTTCTTTGGCAACAAATAATCTGCTTCGACCGTTCATCTTTTCACCTCTGTGTCCATTAATATGCGTAAAGGAAATGTCAGGTCTTTTTTTTTTTTAAAGAAAAAAAGGCAAAAATAGTATTTGCCTAAGTGCACATCGTGATGACTGAGGAATACTATTTTTTGCAAATGCAATGTATTCCCCAGTGTTTGTAATGAGTAACTTGTTATGGGGTAGAATCAGAAAAGTCTCCCAGGAAAAAGAAAAAAGAAAAAAGCCTGGATGAGCAGCATCCCTGCAAACAAATAGCTGTGTTTATACCCGTTGGGGGACAAAAGGTAGAAAATGGGAAAAAAAAAAAAAAAAAAAAAAGACAGCCATTATAGAACTGGAGGTCTCTATATCATATGCAATGGGCACCTGGTGACACGTGCACATCGCTTGAGGGAACAGGAGACACAGACCAGTGGGATCTGTGTACTTGGCAGAAAATGACTGACAAAAAGAAGCCCGTTTCTGCTATTGATGTTAAGGATTACTGTTTGAGAGAGCAATTTATTTCACATATATTAATCATTAGCTCCTTCTCTGGCATGTGCAGCCACTGCAGGGTCCAAACTCCAAGCGGGCAAGATGGTACCCGGGGGGGGGGCACAAGCTGCAGCCGTAGGCAAGGTTAAGCCCAATCCCCTCTGGGAACACAGCCCCAACACCAGTCCTGGCGGGTGTACGGGGAACAGGGGGTTACCTAGCCCCTGAGATCGCACACAAAAAAAAGACCACAGCATTTTCAAAACAGCACACGAGCAACCTCCAAGTTCTCCTGCCAGCAGTTTCCTTAACACTCAACAGAACTGATGATCATCTCTTCACACAGGGAGACTCCCTCAGCTCTGAGACCCAAAACCTACAAGTTCACCCCAGAAACAGGGCGGAATGGAGTCCACCAGGGCAGGCTTAGAGCAGCTTTATCAACCCATTACTTCAGTTTTAACGTAAAGTATTCTTTCACCCGTACATGGATTTAAAAGTCTGAGCAAACCCAAATCCAGAGAGACACTGGACTTACAGACCACATTTTCAGGAGCTCCTCAGGCTGTGTCCAGCTCCAAAAGCCAAGAGACACATTAGAGGCCACAGCAGAGGACCGCCTGCCCGGGACTCGCACACAGACACAGCTCTGCACCAGACTGGCACAAAATAGCTGCATCTTCCAGGTCACCAAATAACCAGTAAACACCTAAACAATCCAAACAGAGCAACTCTTTCTCCTTACCTCAAGTCTTCTACTGGCTTCCAGTCAGCCATCTCTCTCCTCATCTAGCTCTGATAACACTCTGAGCCCGTCAGTTACTAATTAGATGAAGCTGCAGGTAATTAGCTCCTAGGCGCTTGCCCAAACTACTGCTGCCTGCTGGCTTGCGTTAACTGCTGCGGTCACCATCACCCCGGCCTGCATGGGCCTCACCTGGAGCACACCTCCAAGGGACCTGGGGATCTCAGCTTCCCTCCGAAAGGGTGCACACCTCCTGCAGGTTGCTCAGACCCCTGGGCCTGGGCTTACCAGGTGCCTGTTTACATCACCGAGTTGATTGATCATGAGGTGAATGATCCCAACATGGCATGTGTTGCCTTTACATCGCCACAACTGTTCAAAACCAGACAAGACTTACTCTGGGAACCTGTCCCGGTCCAGCAGCGTGATCAGCTGTGCCAGGCAGGGAAGGCGGCTCTCGCCCTTCCTCAGCTCTGCCCTGCTGCAGCTCCCTAGGTAATTTACTCCTCGCGGAGAGAAACTCTGCGGCAGGCTATTTATTGCTCCTTTTGCAGTCCCCTGAATACATCTGTAAACTGAGAAGTTACTGTGGTTGCTGATGATACGATATATTGCGGGAGTGGGCCAAAAAGAGCCAAAGAAATTAATTGCCTTTGCGAATGTTATTTATTTATTTATTTGTTCAGTGTATTTTTTTTTAAACACCCTTTTAGGAGGTAGGAGATTCTTCATACGTGGAGCGTTGGTATACCAACCTCACATTTTTGCTACTGAAAGGACTCTCTAGTCTGACTTCTACGGGAGATGTTTTGACAACAAAACAGCGCAGCTATGATTAGCCTGATAAAAGGGAGCCAGAGTTGGAGTATTGATGGCATGTGCATCATCTAGGATCTAGTTACAAAATGGGCTTTTAACCACATTCTCCTGTGTGAGTTCATGTTATCAGAGGCCATCTTAAAAAAAAAAAAAAAAAGACAGACAACCTTTCTTTTTCATTTTATGTGGGTATGTTTCTTGTATTTCCTTATGTTTATGAAAAATGAGACAATAATAATCTTGACCAGAACCACACACTGAGCAGACAGGCGTTGTGCAAACTTCCTCACTTAACTTCACAAACCCACGTCAGCGCAGGGAGTAGGAGCTCTTGAACTAGAGGGAACTGTTTGGATCCAGTTGTGGTTTCGTGAGGGAGTCCAGAAGGATTGTATCGAGACTAACAGACTTTTCAAGCTTCTTTTTTTTTTTTGATCTAATTTATTTTGAGAATGCATTTTCAGAGCTGATTAGCTAGGGTACTAAATCATTGCGCTGCCTAACCCCAAAAAGCAACCCTGACAAACAATTAACAATAGAAACACCACTGTGGCAACAAGTGATGGATGGCCCAAGGGTGTAGCTTGGGCCCAGTCTTTGTTCAGAAGAAAGCTGCTGCTGCTAAATAAAGAAATGGGCAGTAAAAGGTGAGAGTGAACAGATCGTATCTGGAATAAAACTCCTCGCTCTGCTGGCGGATATGTTTCCTCATAGCAGCGAGCATCTCAGGAGAGACGGGCGAGCCCCATGGCTCTGGGCGGGCCACCAGTCAGAAATGGCCACATACCAGCCCTCCTTCTGCCATAGCCTGCGATGGAACATGCTCTCGAGGTTTCTCCTCTTCCACCGTGGGTGAAATATGGTGTCTGCGTGGATATACGGTCAAGACTTGTATGTAGGACTGTCTGCCGGTCTGTCTGCCAGCCTGCACACAGCAGGAGCTGCATCCCGGTGCCTGATGGCTGCTGGAAGGGCTCCTGGACACACATAGGGGGCGGCCCCCAGAAGCAGGGTGAGCCTGGCATGGACTCTCTCAAACGAAGGTGTTTGTATCAGGACTGCCACTTTCCAACGATGCAGGCAACTGCGCTTCGTGGAGGAGCAAGAGCTGCCTCCTAAGTTCCTGCAAGGAGACCGCATTCTTCCAAGTGAAGAATCCTGAAAGCTGGATTTTCACCTGCAGACACCTTCTTCTGAACCAGGAGCTCTGGAATTTCCTTTTAGCCCTTGTAAGAGCACAGTTCCAAGTTCATTTCTACTGCCACGGGCAATTTCCCCATTCCTACTTTTCTGACATGAATTTCTAATCCTTGTTCCAAGTTTTGTGTTAGTTTACCAATTTGCTTATAGCTTACTGCTGTACTTTGTTAAGAGAAACAGAATAGTTTCTCATAATACCGTATATTAGTTTTATTATGCAGATATTAGAAAGTAATAAATACATAGTGTAAAAAAGGAAGCTGGATACACATGCGCTGTAAAACAGGTGGTAGGTAAAGATCAGTTACTATAGACCACTGGAAAGACCACATGGTTGGAAGGGCCATTTAAGGTCTACAGCATTTTAAACGGTGATTAAAATGTTTGAGAAACTTTGCCAAACAAGACAAACTACCCTTCTGTAATCTGCACAGGAATGTTATTTTATGTATGCTTCACATGCGCACGCACACATGCACACACACTCACATATATCTAGGTCACAATTTTTTTAGGAACAAACAGAGTAAGAGAAAGTCATTGATTAGTCCAGTAAATTATTTATCTGCATTTTCTGAAGAGGCTTTGCCATTTTCCGCTCTTACTGAACCCTAAGACAACAATTTACTCAGCCTTGACCTATCCCATACCCCTGCGCTGTGTTAAATTGCCGACTTGCTGAGGTTGAATTAGACAAAACATCTCTAGCTTCAGAAATACAAATTAAAAAAAAAGCAAAACCGAATCCTAAATAGCTCCTGGAGCGCATTTTATGTGCCAGATCACCATAGCAGGGAATATGGACTGAAACTCTACAGCACATTTAACCTGACCTCCCAGTTTTTTCAGCGTTCAGAGGTTAGATTAGAGGGTAGATTTGTTCTTTGGAAAGCGCAGGTTGGGTTTCAGGAGGACACTCCTGAGACTGTCTGTGCCCATTTCTGCTCAAGGACTATTGAACCAACGTGACCAATTGTACTAAGAGCAACAAAAAAAGCAACAAACCCTACCTCCACCGTGTGTCCCGGAGTCCTCTTCAGCGTCAGCTCTGCTGCTCACCTGCAGTATTTTGGTGGTTGTCTTGAATCGCCCTCGCCCTTAGGAGCCCAAGTGGTGGATCGGGACGTCATTGTACTGAGCTATATATGGAGCAAGAAATAAAAACCTTTGTTCACAAACCTGCAGGGGCAAAACGCATGCTTTGGTGACTGGCTGCGATGACAGGGCACGTTCTGACACCCGGGAAACTTCTGCTTGATGGGTGAAGGGGACCGCATTGAGCACATCCACATTTCCTTACAGAACTGATAAAGCTTATGTTATACTGCTGCTTCATCCAGTCCGTCCCACCTTGCCTAACCTGCTGGCCTCTATACCTCACAAGAGCTAGGTGAATATAGAATCACAGAATCGTCTAGGTTGGAAGGGACCATTGAGTCCAACCATCAACCTAACACTGCCAAACCCACCACTAAACCATGTCCCTCAGCACCACATCTACACGTCTCTTAAATACCTCCAGGGATGGCGACTCCATCACTTCCCTGGGCAGCCCGTTCCAGTGCTTGATAACCCTTTCAGTGAAGAGACTTTTCCTAATATCCATCCTAAACCTCCCCTGGTGCAACTTGAGGCCGTTTCCTCTTGTCCTATCGTTTGTTACATATCTGCATGTATTTGCTATAGGAGCGTGTGTTGTGTGCAGTGCGCACCAGTTCTCCAAACCCCTCCGGTTGTTACCTGCCTGGTCCCATTCCGTCCCCCCCAACGCAGCGGCATGAGACTACCTGTCCCAGCAGGATGCACCAACACAGCACGTTCCTCCCTGCTCTAAGGAGACGACGGACAAGTGCGAATTGGAGTGCTCCCCTTCTGCCTGGCTCTGGGTGGCACTTTCCCTTTCTGGGGGTGGGTTCCCCCCCCAAACCCGACGGCTGTGCCCCGCCGCGCCCGCCAGGTGGCGCCATGACAAAGAGTTTGCGGGGGGCGGCGGTGGGCTCTGCCCCGCGCCCCACAACCCCAGCGCCGCTCCGGTCTCGCACACGGCCGGAGCGGGGGGGGGGGGGGGGGGGAAGGAGGGGAATGGGGTGCCGGCCGCTGGCTGCCCGCGGTGATGGGGAAGTACTCGGGAGCGGCGGGACAAGCGGAGCGCCGGCGAGGGGTAGGGGGGAGCCCCGTCCCTGCCCCGGGCGCCGAGCGGGGACTCGCCGGGCAGCGCCGCCGCCCGCCCCCCGCCAGGGCCGGTTGCCATCCCCGCTCCGACCCCGCTCCTGGGCCGGTCGGCGGGGGGGGGGGGCGGAGCTGGGCCCGGGCCGCCGCTCCGCTCGCTGCCCCGCCGGCGGGGGGGCTTCGCTGGAGTCCGAGGACGGATCCCCGAGAGCCTTTCGCTGGGTTTTTTTTTTTTGTTTGTTTTGTTTTGTTTTCAGAAAAACACTATCAGCAAGAACAATTCCCGCACCACACCCCTGTTATCATTTAGGTAACCTCCCTGGTTGAAATATTTTAAGTGGATAATAAAATAGTCACCATATCCGTGTGAATTCCCGCAACGAGGAGCCGGGATACTCCTCTCCCCCTCCCCTCCGGTGTCCCCCCCCCGGGGGGCACGGAGGCGGCTCGGCTCTGCGGGGCCCCCCGGCAGCCGCCCGCGTCCCCCGTGGGGTCGGACCCGCCGCGGCCAAGTCCCACGGCCACCTGATGCGAGCCCACTGCCACGCAGGGCCCGGCGGGACACCCGGCGGCCACCGGGTCTCTGTCATTAGAAGGATCAATTAAAAAAAAAAAAAAAAAATAAGCGGAGAGGGCACTGCAGGTACACGGCCCGTTTGGGCAACGCAAAGGCTTTTTGGTTGCCCGCGGGTGGCTGCGGGCCGACCGCCGGTGCCACCTCCCCCGCCCCGCCGCGGGACGAAGCGGCGGCACTGCCGGGGATGCGGCGGGTTAGCCCGGGGCTCGCCCCGCCGCCCCGGTTCATCTGGGCTCGGGGAGCGGGAGGGAGAGGAGCAGCGGCACGTTACCCGGGGAGGCAGAGCGAGGGGAGGAGCGTCGGGGCCGGGGCAAACGCATAAAACCAGCCCCAGGTGCTCGGTAGCCCCGGCGAACGGGCGGCTATCGCGGAGTAAAAACTTCAACCCCCCGTCCCCCACCGCCGCCCCCGTCCCCGGTACCGGAGCAGCGCGGGGTGAGGGCCGAGCGCGGCGGCCCCATGCCGCCCGGCGGGCCGGGGCCAGCCCCGGGGGCACCCCCCGGTGACACCCCCCGGAGCTCCTGCCGCTTTCCCCCGGGCCGTGCCCGCAGGAGGAGCCGCGCTCTGCGCCCGAGGAGGATCGCTGTGAGCCTCCTCGCAGGCAGGTGATCTGTCTGCCATTTCTGGTTTACCCTTCTTCCCACCTCCCCCCCCCCCCCCCCGCCTTTCTTCCCCCCCGGCTGGACAACTCCCTCCTTTGGAGAACACGCCCAAGTAGCTAAAGAAGAGAGAAAGGGAGGAAAAAAAAAAGAAAAAAAAAAAAAAGAAGAGGAGAGAGAGAGAGGGAGATAGTTAACATTGAACCTGGGGGGAGCGCCGGGAGCCGCCGGCGCTCAGGAGGATCCCGCAGCCCATACATTGCCAGCAATAAAGCGCGACGTGTGACAGGCATACAAATCCCGGGATAGAGGGACAGGCGAGCGAGCGGGGCGAGGCGGCGAGCCCCGGGAGAGGGCCATGGTGAGTGGCGGCGGGGGCCCGGCCCGGAGCGGGGCGCGGCGGGGGCTGCCCCGCTCGGCCGCGCTGCCCTGACCCGCCCGGCACCGCCACCGCCACCGGGACCGGCCCCGCGCCCGCAGCGCGGCCGGCATCGTTTCGCATGTGGGGCTGAGGACACGGCAAGCAAGGAATATGAACAGGAAAACAAGGCGCTGGATCTTCCACATCTTCCTGAGCCTGGGGATTGTCTATATTAAGATCGGGTAAGTAACTTTTTTTTTTCCCCCCTTCTTCTTCTTTTATAACAATTGCGCTCTCTCTCGCTCTCAGCCTATACCTGCCCAGACCTGTTACTATTTAACTCGGCAAGACTCAAAAAAAAAAAAAAAATTATGGTGGTGGTGATCACGGTTATTTCTTAATAGACAGGTAGAGCCCCCGCACCTGCGAGCGACCCTCGGGGGCGCGGCGGGGCGGCGGCCCCGGCGATGTACGGAACCGGAGGGGGACCCGGGGGATACCCCCAACCCCCCCCCCCGCTCCCCCCGGTCCTTCTCCTTCCCCGCGGCCGGCTCCCCGCCGCTACCTGCCGCCGCCCCACCGCTGCCCCGGCAGGGAAACCCCCGGGCGGCCGCAGCCGGAGGAGACGCCGCACCGAGCGGGGAAGGGGGCGGCCGGCGGCTCTCCGGCCTCGCAGCATCCCTGGCCCGGCCCCAGCAGCCGCCGCGCTGCCCGCCCAGGTGCGCCCGGCTGCGGGGGAGGGGGAGGGGGGGAAGAGAGCGTGGGTTATTCCCCTTTCTATCCCTCAAACCGTTCACCGGGAGAGGGAAAACCTTCCCAGCCCGTTGCCCGTGCGTGGCCCAGGCACGCAAAGCCACTGCACGCGCTTTAATTTACGAACGAGGAAGTTTGGTCCCGTTTTGGCAGGAGCCCACGTGCTCCTTATCTCTGCTTTGGCTCTGGAGAGAGGGAGAGGGAGGGGACAGGGGGAAAAGGTGGGTGCTTTCCGGGGGCACCTGCCAAAGCCAGAAGGCGGCAGGGTGCTGCGTCTGCCTCCGGGACAAGCCTCCCCCCAGCCACCCCTGGTGTCTTGTCGTTGCAGGGGTTTTTCCTCTGTGGTGGCCCTGGGAGCCAGCATCATCTGTAACAAGATCCCGGGTCTTGCCCCCCGGCAGCGGGCGATCTGCCAGAGCAGGCCCGACGCTATTATCGTCATCGGGGAAGGGTCCCAGATGGGCATCAACGAGTGCCAGTTCCAGTTTCGCAACGGGCGCTGGAACTGCTCTGCCCTGGGAGAGAGGACCGTCTTCGGGAAGGAGCTGAAAGTGGGTACGTTGCCTCTCTGCTCGCTACTGACCGGCTCCCACCTGCATGACACCAGAACGGGGGCACACGGGGAGTGCCACGGTGCACAGCTGTTGGCGTTGGCAAAGACCAGCTAACTCTCACAGCTTGTGCCAGCCAGGGCAGGACCGTCACCTCGAACATCCTTACCAATGTGAGGGACATCCGTGCTTCCTCCTAGCAGGGTACCTGCCACGGCCCTTGCTGCGGCTCAGGAAAGCACTTCCACACGTGTTAGCTTCCACCACAGTATTTCGCTGTCCTGCCCTCACAAATCCTTCCTGAAAGATTTTCCATTTGCGTGCATGGGACAGCAGCCTTATTCGGGCACTGAAGGATGCGAAGGAGGTGTTTGGTTCTGGTTAAAGGCAGCAGTCAGGGACCGAATGCTGAGCGGGGTTAGAATTACATTTCTGGGGTGCAGACACCTCAACACTGACACTGGCCTAATGTTTCTGCCTGTTGGGACTGAGGTCCTGCAATCAGCCTCATTATAAGAGATTTCCACCTCATGAAATAGTTATTCTATAGCAACTATGTCTAGTGCCCTCTCTCCCAGCATAGAGAACGGGTGTGTTCTGGTTGGAGATGTCGGCATTTACAAAAACTGTTCCGATCCACAGGCAGAAGATCCCATTATCCCATTTCCAGTTTCCTTCCCCCCCCCCCCCCCCCAAATATATTGAAATTCTTAAAACAAGCATTAATAACGACAAACAGAAATACCTCAGAAAACAGAGCTGAGGTTAAAACTCTCATACCTCTGTACTGCAAAATACATGGCGGTGCAACTTAGTCAATGTGTACTGATTCCCCAGCACTTAAAATACAAAGAGGGAGGAAAAGTCTCTTCCAAATACAGGTAGAGCCATTTTTAGAGCCATCACTGAAAGCTAATCACTCACGGTACGGCATTCCGCATCCAGAAGTTGAAGTTGGAATCTGTGGTTTCCAGCCTTGAGGTCTTCCTGCCTCCTCCCCATCTAAAATGTAGATGCAGAAAACCAGTCAAACAATGCTTAGCGTGGTAGAAAACGGGGGTGTTTCACGAGAACGGAAGAAGTGAGCAAGGCCAGAAGCTAGAAGAGCCCCGAGCAGTCGTACAGCAGCTGTGCCTGGCTTCTAGCTTGTTGGGAAACCCTCTGGACTGGACTGGCTCCAGGCACCGTTTAGTTATGTATGGACAAATGGCAGGATACGGCCCTACTACCTCATTCCTTGCATTCTCATGAAATGCGGAGATACAGCATTGCCGCTCTGCTCTGGAACTCCCGAGAACATCTACCATTCACTGAACGTATGTTTTATCACATGTGTGCACGCCGAAATGTGCATTTTCCAAAACTTAGAGATATTTAAGGAAAGAACAGCAAGAGAACGAGATGACTAAATCTGAAAGCCCCGTGTGAGTTACCGATCTTTCGACACCTTTGATAATCAAACACAGTGAGTCAAGTAGGGAATGTAAAAACCACCCTGCGTGGCATTGTGAAACATCTGAAAATGGACCATTTATTCAGATTAGCTCATTGTTTCTGTTCCTTGAGCTGAGCTATTCCTGTCAGTGATCCATGCAAGTGTTTGCCACTTATGTCAGTGAAGAGTCCATTTGGATGGCTGACAGGTTTGGGCTCATTTAGTCTAAGAGTAACGTTTCCTTAAACAGAAAATGTGAGAAGGATTTCTTCTCCAACAAATCATAAAACTGTGGAGTTATTGTGGTCTGTTGTATAAACATGCACTCAGTTCCTTCCCCCCCTCCCAAAATTGAATTATTTAGCTAGCGGGTTATATTTAGGTCCTTTTAAAGAAAGTCAATATTAAAGGAAGTAGACTTTGATCCGTCTTTGAGGTGATAACTCTTAATACGTTCTATCTATCCATTACGAGGCTAAGATGGATAGGGCAAATTCATCATTGGTTTCGGAACATAGTCAAGTGTTGAATGGCATCCAAATTATAAAACTCATTTAAAGGATAACCAAAACCTTCAAATTTAAACAGGTTCTACATTTACATTGGAAAATAAACTTTGATAAAAATCACACAGGTTTGAAAAGGGTGAATTTTACTTGCACACAAGGAGTGCGTGGTGTCTCAAGGATAAAAATACTCAGCCCCTCAAACACCATGAAATATTATAACAGAACCACTCCTGCTCAGGTTGTCTCCTTGTTCTTCCACTTCTTCCCTAGCAGCACGGATAGAAACCTAGAATATCTGACACAGCTCATCCTTCTATGGCTATAAGGAAAAAGTGTTCCCTACATTTCTCTCTCTTTCCCCAAGATCTCTGTGTCGGGGTGTGTTCTTGGTTCTCCTTCAGAGAAATAAGGGCCGTTATTCCACGCTGGTTAAAAAAGGGTAAAACCTACATGCCATAAAGCCATAAGTCAAATTTGGTGCCCACAAGCAGGAGATCAGGCCTGTGTGCCTTACCCTAAACAGGAAAGCGAGAGAGACGTGTGACATGAAGGACCGTATACTCTATAAGATGTATTTTAAGGTTACTGTGCACAAGAACAATCCGGGTTAACGTTAGGGCAAAGATACTGTACCCGTGTAGCTTTTTTAATTAGCAGCACCAGCTCTAGATTCTCCATCCTTTGACACGGGGCACGATACAAAATACTATTCAAACAGCAACGAATATGTTAGTACCTCTTACGGCATTCAAAGGCTGATTATATTTCTCGGCCAATTGCATCCTTCGAGTTATTACCTCGGAAGCACGCGGGGCACCTTTGTCTTGCTGCTTGCAATAAAGTCAGCGGGGCCACACATGACCTCATCCCGCTTTCTCCGTCGGAGGGCTCCGCTCTGCCTCGGGAGCGGCACTGATGGAGTGGCTCTATGATTAGGATATGACTTCAGAATGACAGTAACGTGGCTCGCCTTGCCCCTGCGCCGCTCAATGTGTGCAGCAGGCAAAGTCTAATATCAATTTGGGAGGATGTGCTTAAGTAACTCTGGTGCTAATAGGATTTGCGTATGTTAGTCCATACAAATAAGTTCCCTTGGATACCACAGACTCTTGTGAACTATTTCCCGACCCATGATTTCGATGGCACACCAAGCTCTTCAAGACCAGGTTTCCTTACTTTCACCTTTACTAGGTAATCTGTTTTATGAGCGTTTCTTCATAATTTAAATCAGTTGTTTACATTTTCTTGTTGCCGCTGCAGGGTGATTCAGGAGGTCTAAGTTCTCTGCCGCTGTGCGGCTGAGGGACGGTGGCATGCTCCTCCTCTGGGCTTCTCTTTGCCTATTTTTAAAATGCCACCAGGGACACTAGCCTTGGAGACACACTTGGAAGTCTGGAGAAGGAAAGCATCAAACAAAACTTTCCTGTTCTAGTTTGTAGTATGTGCGTATCTGCTTTTTAACAAATTCACATATAATCTGTCTTCCAGGGCTAATTTAGTTGTAGAATTTTAGGTAGCAACCGTTTAAATTCATCCATGCTTCATATGGCATATTTGTGAGCACAGACTTGAGTTTCCAGCTCGTTATAGTGTGCTTCCAACCAGCGCACAGCATATACTCTCCGTTTCTTGTGTCGTTTTATCTAGTTTGTCCTTCAAAAGAGAGATTCTTCCCTGCTGACACACTGTGGATATCTTATCGTGACAGCTGGCGACAATAGTGCTGATAACATGAAGAGAAATAACAGCGTAAAGGTGACATCAGTTTACTCCAGCTGAGGACTTGGTCCAATTACGACAGGAAATGATAAAGTTCGCAATCAAGATCAAAACAAGGATTTTTTTTCTAGACAATTCTGTAGACACCTTATTAATAATGTAAAGTCACAAAGAGAATTTTTAAAATAACCATGGAGATGACGCAACGCTGCAATTACGGACACTTTTAAAACCAAACCTATTTGTTACAGTGGTCAGCAGTTCTGTTCTGAAGACAGCCGCAATCAAACCCAAGGTTTTAGAGCAGGACAGGCCAACAAACTCCTGCCCGCCTCTCTTCAGGTGAAGCGTGGTTCAAGCCTAAACAGCTGAGCAACCAGAGGTGCCTTTGATAGAATCTGAAAATCAGGTTTGAGCTCTGACGAATCCCAGCAAGAGCAGGCACTAAGGCGAAGTCTTCCCGTCAGGCGCCCCAGTAGCCCCTTTTGCAGCACGCAACCTTGTGAACAGGCGGTCAACAGTAACTGTGCCGTTTGCGATAATCACAAGCCAGGGAGTAAACTATCTCAAATAATTGCCTTAGGATATGCATACATTTCATGGTGTCTAGAGGACAGCACCATATCGGCATCACAGGGTAAAACCACAAAACGATGTCCTTTTATCCCAGCTGAGCAGCACTGCCACTCTGCGGTGAGACTTCCCAAGTTAAACTAATACAAACTGTTTGACTTAAACTCTACTAAGTGACATGGCAAAGTAGAAACTTGTTTCAGTGCAGATCTATGAAAAGAAAGGCACGACAGCCTTGCAGGAGCTGTCATGGACCCTGCATGGGAGAGGATGGAAGGGATCAGCTGAGGGCCAGGAACACGTGTGGTGGTCCCGAAGAGCATTACTGCCAAAAGGGTTTCAACCAAGTTTTCATCCTGGTCTTACTAAAATCCACCAATTCCTTGGTTTCTTCTATGCTGAAAAACTTTTTGGTATAACCCTCTTGATACCTTCATCCATCTGACATTACTCATGTGAGTAAGGAAAGCTGAAATCAAACCAGGAATCTACATGGACAAACTGGTCTTAAAACTTGTGAGCGTAGCAGGCCATGTGCGTTGTGCACGATGCCTTTGGCTCAGGGATCATTACAGATGTGCCCAGATGTACACATTCAAACGGGAGAGGCTGTTAGCTTTCCTGTACGCTGTTAGTACTGGACTGAATTTACCAGTGATTTATTTTCCATATGTTAAAATAAACTTTTCTTCTATGGCGTACAGCGAAAAGGAAGAGGGGACATTCCCGCTCTTGCCTGTTGAAACAAATGACAGCCACCCTACATGCCAAACTCTAACTAGCTTGTTCAGTAGCCATCAGATACTATCTTTTTTTGCTAGTATGCAAAAGGCAACAAGTTCTACCTCATTCTCCTACCTGGTCTGGTAGAGCGAAAAGAAAAATAATAGAGTAAAACTTCATTTTGTCACCATGTTAAAGACAAACACTTTTGAAAACATCCCGGTACAGGTGTGTTCAAGAAAGGATCAATCATTTTCTAGAGCTTTTTGATTTTAAATACCGGTGTAGTCTCTTGTGTCAAGTTTTAAAGTGCAATTCTTTGAATTACAAAATAACAGAGTGAGTAAACAACCACAGGTAGGTCATCATGAAAACACCCGCTGTTTTTATATTGCATACCTGCACAAGTCTGTGGGAAAGTAGGTTCTAAGTGCTGCTGCACTCTTCAGTGTGGTCAGTATTTGAAAGAAAGAGTGAGAAATACTCTGTTTTCTGAACCAGCGGTGTTACGAATCTCCCGAGATATACAGAAAAGAAATATTGTTGTAATTAACAGGAGTCTTGCTACCTACTCAAGCAGGGTCAGGATTTGCGTTTTTGTGCTAAGTTTCCAGCCCTTACGACCGGTTTTTAATGTCAGTATCTTGCACGAGAACAGTTATTTGCAGGCAAAACAGGGGCCAGGCTGAAATACGGCCTGAACCTCCAAAACCCAGCACGCTGCTTTATGCCAAAAAGTCAATCTTTCTCAGCAGGGACTGTCACTGTAAGATAAAACATTGCCCCAAGGTCACCGCAGTTGGAATTCCCATCAGAAGGTTTTCATACCTGCCTTCAGATGTGTCTTGTGAGTACATGTTTCGGAGAAACAAAAAGATTACATTTCATTAGAAAGGCAGAAGAGCTCTCTCGCCCGGCACAGGGTCAGGATGTGGGGTCTTCTAAAGTAAGGCAGCGGTGCGGAGGGATTCGAGCTGTCTGGGAAGGGGGAACTGTTGTCAGAACTCCAAAACAGTGGCTGTGACTTTTGTAATGCACACGCCTTGAGTAGCAACTTTATAAGTTTAAAGAGGGGTATTTTCAAAAATAGTCACTCTACCTGGAGTGGTTCCTCTCCAAGAATTTCATGTGTTGATGAAACAAACTTTAGAGCTTGTGAAAACGGTCAGTCATTAAACCTCCCAACATCTGAAACGCCTCTTAGAGCAACTCTACTGATTTTATGTATTGGTGCTAATCTTTGCAAAGAACACGTTGCCGATTTATAGGGACCTGGCATTTTCATTTCAAGTCAGTACAGTATTTTAAGGCACCAAACCCCTCAAAACTTTGAACCATTACAGAAGGGGGAAGAAAACCAGGAGGGGGATATTTAAATGATTTTTTTTTTAAAGCTACCATTTCTATTAATCACACGTGCTCGGTTAAAGAAAGATAAAAATAAAAAACCTGCAAGACCATACATACTCTACCAAGAAAGGAGGAGGCACGCCCCAAAGTAGGCAGAAGATGAGTCCTGTTCTTCGTTTTTCCTAGCTGTGAGTTATGACCTCTATAGAGAGATGTGAAGTAATGTTAGCTATGGCACATAATTGGCAAGGTACGTTGTATTTTCCATCTTTCTATTTTCACAATCATATTTCAGCTCATGTCACGGCAGACAACTCCCTCTCTGACCCTTTGGCTTTAAATAGCAGAAAATACAACCCATGTTTTCCAGTGAGATAAATAGAAATTTGTCTTTTTTATTTCACAGCTTAGTCAATTTATGAGGGGGACTGATAGGGCGGGCCAAGCTATTTAGAAACATACTTAGATCCTGAGAGGGGAACTGCTGAGCACCTCCCGACTTCCCACAAGTAAATCCACTCCGTATCTTGCAGGCTTAAGTCCTGCTTCCTATGCGACATCAAGTTATTGTGCTTCTTTTAAAAACCAAGTTCTTGTTTCTAATCTGTGTGAATGAATCTTTTTATAAGCCGTTCAATTTTAAGATTAAGCTTTAAAAAGTTGTTAGCTAAATTAAAACCAGAATGCAGACCGCTCTGCACAGCTGATACACAGGCTGATCGGCCAAAGCCCAGTCCCACAAATGTTTATACACAAGAGCGAAGATACGCATGTGAGCGTGTGCAGGATTAATGCTCCAAGGTATGCATGAGTCCTGTAGAAGCGTGCTCAGTGGTAGGAGAGCCACCTGTGCTGGTAATAGTTATATTTTCACTTACTCGTGATAATCTTAGTTCTTCCCCTTATGATATCTGACACCCCGCGGTGGTGGTTGACTGTGCAGAGCTCAGACACAAAGTTGAAGACAGCTTGGGATTGTCATGCGCTACCCAGCAAAGGGTCTAAAGACAGGACTCTGGTGCTTTGGAGGATGACTTGTGCCAACAGAGTGGAAGCCATGGATGCCAAGCTATCTGCCATCAAAGCAAACGGAGCTGCAACAGACCACAAACTTTATTTAAGTCCAGGAAAAAACAAATCAAAAGAGCAAGGAGATATTTATGTCTGACACACGAGGGGGAAAAAAGCCTGTGTGTTGATACAGCACTGAGGACAGCCCCAGCTCCGGATGGGGGGAGCAGATCCAGGCAGATGTCGATGCCCACACCCCACTTCCAGGCCAAGTGTTGATGGTGGCACTGCTGGGGTTGGTCCCCCCTCCCCACTGCCAGATCCTTTTCTGAAGTTTCTAATGCCTGGGGTTCGGATCAGGTGTGTGCTCATTTGAGACAACGTGTGTCATTCGGGAGCTGAAAGGAGGGCTCACGATTCTTGTTCGCAAATAGCTAACTCTCCACCTTTCTCCGCAACTCCTGTAGGTCTCAGGCAGTCATCATTCTTTCTTTTGCCAATTTACTCATCACAGGTGGTTTTATGTGCACCCTTGCAAGTCACTGGCTGGAAAAGCCTCTTAAATTGACCCGGAATATGGGATCACAATTTGCACCAATCATCCCACAAAGATCAACTTTGTCCATTATATGCATGTTTAAATTAAATTTTTACCTTTTTTTTCCCCACAATATTTTAAAAAAATAATTATAGATTTAAGTCCAGTTGCAGTTTAAGGACGGGTTCAGTGGGAATTGACTGCAAGAAGATTTAGTTCTTGTGTCCCCACCCGATGTGTCTAGCAAACGGGTCAGAAAATTGTTCAATAGACAGTTTGAGTAGCTCACGCCAATGAGTACTTTTTATTTAAACCCTCTCCAGAAGCTCTTTTCTGATCTCACCGCTGAAAACATACTAGTTTACTCTTCCAGCTACTGTCTGATCTTTCTAGCCATCTAGAGAAGGCAATGACTGCAGATTAGGATTTTCTGCGCTCTTTTCTTTCTGCGAAACCATTGACGTTACCATCAGCCTACTGACTAGCTATTTTTGCTTGGAAAGAAGTGTTTTGCTTATTCTGGTCATTAGCCAAAGTGGGCTCTGTGTCTCACACGGTGTGATGCATTGCTGCCAGTTCTGTTCTTTCCTTATGCTATATTTTGTACCGTATCTCCTGCTTGTCTAACTTTCTTTGTCCTCCTGAACCAGAAGCGCTGTTCCCACCTATGAAGTATTTTGTGATGCTACAGTCACCGTCACCTACAGCTTAAACACCAGAGTCTCAGTTTTGTGTTGATATCAAAGCCTGACCTTTTTCTAATGCCAAGATCCTGAATTCTTTACTTCTAAATTTTCAGAGGGAAAGTAAGGCACAGGTCTAAGTTGGCCATCAGATGCACATACAAAGTGTAGGCTGAAAAGTAAACAAGAAAGAAAATAAAGGAGGATCGTATCAGGTCATTTCCCAGATTGTTCATCTTTCGGAATCCAGAAATGACGAGGTTGCACCTTTCAACCTACCCATATTTTGAGATTAGATGGAACATGGAGCGGTATTTCCTTGGTGAGCCTGTTGTAGAGCATCAGCAGAAGCTCAGAGGAGACAAACCCTTGCCTGCAAGCAGCAGCTGCCTGAGCCTGCCGTGTTAAAGCAGTGTTTCCCTCTGAGATCCTCCAGGCATTTCAACTGGCTGCTGAAATCAGACATAGAGGAGTAGTATTCACTATTTAAAAGCGGCAGGAAAACCTATGTACTCATGTTACCCCATTTGGTTGCAAGACCCCTCTTAGACTGTGTCGGTAGCTAAAGCACTGTCACAGAAGAGGCTCAAAATGAACTCAGCTTACACCTCGCCTGTGTGCTGACGTGTCTGGGAACCAGACAAGGGTAACGAAGCTTAAAAAAGTGAATCATTTATGGAAAACAGGGATAGTTTGATGCAGACGTGACAAGTCTGTGCCACTTCATCAATACTGCACAAGTGCCAAGGTACTTCCTACCTGGATCAATTCCTCCAGACACCTGCTTTGTTTACCTTGTCATCTCCTAACTTTTCATTCTTAAAAGCTGCTAAACTTTTCCCCCAAAGCGACAAACTTATAAGATAACTTGATTTGTGTAATATATTTTATGATCAAGCTTGACATTGGATTCAGGTTCTGCCTGTGCTAGTTTTATACTCTCTGTGTTGCATTTTTCTCCCCTCTAAGAAGCAAAAGAGCTGCTTAGTCTTTACAATGTCGAGTATGTCAGATTAAAATGGTTTCCCAGTCTTTTTTATTCTAGATCTTGAAAACAACTTGTGCTAGATCAGAAATCAAACCGACCGAAGGAAAAACAGAACCAGATGCAATTTTCAACTCAAAATATTTTTTTTTGCTGATGTCCCATTTTCTTCATGAAACAGAAATCTGGTGTGGTGCATTGCTCCCCTCTGAGCAGAGAAACGGGGACTTCTTATTGTACCTTCCCCTGCTCATCACTGCATTTTTCATAGTTTTGCACTTAAAATAGTGAGGATATTGTTAAGGATAAACTGGAGGAGGAACTAGAAAGGTGGCCTGTCTAGTCCTCATGGATTCACTCTGGAGCGGAACCCCACTTCACCGCCTTCTCTGGTCTCCCCGCGGGGCCGCGCAGGGGCACTGAGAGCACAACTCGAAATACACCTGAAGCCTGGGATTTCTATCCAACGCTCAGATTTTCATCAAAAGCCACTAGTTCTAGAAAGCCTCATCTGCAAAGTCCACGGTCATAACAATTCAAAGTTTTATGATTTTTCTTTTTTGAAATAAGGGAAAACAAGAAATCCTCTGAGGAAGCCCGATACTTGACTACAACTTCCTCAATAAACACAGCGCACAGCAGTATCAATGGGAATATTGCCCATGCCGATAAAAGGGCACAAAGTTGCCTCTTAACAGATTTTTATTACGTCATCTTGTTTTCCATTTTACTTTCTTGCCATAAGGAACTGGATATTTTTCATTAAAAGAACCATTTAGTGACAGGTACAGAAATCTAGATCATATACGTGAAAGGGATGTAGCCGAGAATGAAGTGCTTGTAAGATTTCTTTCCCAAGTGATTATTTTTTTGTGAAATCCAATAAACAGCAGAAATGTGCTTGT
This sequence comes from Vanellus vanellus, assembly GCF_965231255.1. Lineage (NCBI taxonomy): Eukaryota > Metazoa > Chordata > Aves > Charadriiformes > Charadriidae > Vanellus > Vanellus vanellus. Next base: position 24,598,747 of record NC_138914.1, on the reverse strand, counting down.
TTCATGTATAACAAACTATTGCCAGCAGCTGAGGTCTGCCAGAACTTAACTGGCGGGTGTTTGGAGAAGGGAAGCTGATCTTCCCATCTGCCCTCTCCTAATTAAGAGCCTGCTTCCGATCCTATTGATGCAAGGGTACATTTTGTCATTGGAGAAACAAGAGTAGGGGTAAGTTCTTAGTTTGGGAGACCCAAGAATTTTTAAAGGGCTGTTTGATATACATGGGCAACCTCTGCAAACCTCCTTGTTTGGAAGGGGCCCCTCTCTCAGCAGAACTGGTTCCAAAAGCCTCCCAGATCCCATAGGATCCACACGTGGGAAGTCCACACACCAGAATGACAGAAAGCTTCGAGAAGATAAATTAAATCATAGATTTAAAGTGAGAGCCCCCCCCCAACAAACAGAAGTCTGTCATTATAGCCATATTGCACAAAATAATATTGGCTTGATGGTTTCCACACAGCCCTCTGGTGAGGCTGTTACTTGGTCTTGCTTTTGTCAGGGTACCTACAACAGGCCAGGATTATTACTTTTTTTTTTTTTTTCCATCCTGTGAGAAATTTGGAAATTAAAACCAAAACTTATGTCATTGAGTTTGCCCAAATGTCTGCGTTGAAAACTTTGTGACACCAACAATGTGAAAAAAATGCTCCAGTTCAGCTAAAATATTTTCAGAACAAGATTTCTAACAGAGGTTGTTTGCCTGTAAAAATACCTTTCAGTCTAGAATTAAATTTCTAAATAACATCCCATTTCTGAGCAGATTCTTTTAGAAGTTGAATATGGACGTTTTAGTAATTTCACCCCCAATTCCACCTATTTTCTCTTTTTTTTTTTTCTTTCTTTTTGAGCTCGAGCATTTGCCACCCCACCCTTTTGCTATAAAGCAAGTTTAGTTTGCCTACTTCTCATACCACCTGGAAATATATATATACGAAGTTACCTAAATAATACTTTATCTCCTACTACCTCCATGGGCGAGCTATCATTTTAGAGAGTGAACATCCACAAAAATCAATACTTAGAAGAGACCTGCTTATGCCTGCAGATTTACAGCGCTTCTAATAATAGCCTTCCGATGTTTGCACTGCAGGAACTTGCCTATCTTTTTCTAACTAATGTCACCACGTTGTATCCCGTATTTATGGCACTGTTTTAACTGCAGGTAGCAGAGAAGCAGCATTCACATATGCCATCATCGCTGCTGGAGTAGCACATGCCATCACGGCTGCCTGTACGCAGGGCAACCTGAGTGACTGTGGTTGCGACAAAGAAAAACAAGGACAGTACCATAAAGAGGAAGGATGGAAATGGGGAGGCTGCTCCGCTGACATCAGATACGGAATAGGATTCGCCAAAGTCTTTGTGGATGCCCGGGAGATTAAGCAAAATGCAAGGACGCTCATGAACCTGCACAACAATGAGGCTGGGCGGAAGGTAAGCACCTCCGCTCTCCCCCCGACAGGGCCATCTCCGGGCTGGGACTGGAGATGGGGTTCGGTCGCGTACGGTGCATGAGAACTACAGTGCGCTTTAATGCTAACGTCATGTTACAGTAGACAAGTAGGCACCTTTGCAAGTTATACAAGCTTGTTGGACCATCTGTCTGTCAAATATTTGTCTCGATGTTACTCTTTACAATCGTAAAAAGAAAAAAGCAAACAAACATTTTATCTGGGAAGTCAAACGGTACTTACGATAAAAAGCTTGCCTGCTACTGTGTGGGTGAATGGGATTCTCGTCAGGTTCAGACATGAACCTCTCCCTCATTTGAAAAGGGATCATTTTCAACCCAACTGTTTAAACCTTGCTCTTTGTGTGAGGACTACCTCTACAAGGAGCAAAATACTTTAGCAAAAAGACCACAGGCTGACTCGCTGTTACACCATTGTATGGATTTGGTTTATCCTTTTGCACAGCAACATTCCCGCACCTTCCCCACTCTTTAGGACCAAGTAGCTGAAAGCAGCTACTGCAGAACCAGTGCTTGGGAAGACGGGAATTCATCAACTTCCAACACGTGTCTTTCCTGGGGATCCTGGGCACCCACTGCCCCGGATTTGCTGCCTTTGCTGTTTGCTGCACTGGGCCAGTTTTCTGATTGTCAATGGTGGCCGCAGCAGACGCAAGACCCAACCTGGTCTCCGCTCCTCGGATGCCTGCAGGTCAGGCATTGCCCAGCATTCCTCGGAGCAGTCCCAGTGGTGGAGAAGCTCTGATTTCCAGCAGGTAGGAATAGTCAGGGGATGGCTGTGCGCTCCCCGCACCGCCCCGTGCAGGTACAGTCCAGCCCTGCTTTCCGTCAGGGAGTTTTGCTGCTCCCATCTTACAGAAAGAACGCAAATCCTTTTGCTTGCTTCGCTCTCTGTTCTACCTTCTCCGCTGTTTGCACTCCTGTGCATTAGTACTGATTCCAGCATTGCGTTAGTGTGACTTAGAAGCAAATGGGAGAAGGAAGTTAGGAAGAGCAGTTAATTTGTGGATACTATTTTTGTTGTGGTAATTACCCATAGGCTCTGAGACATCTCCACTTATGCTGGAGCCAAGCAGATTGTATTGAAGCAAAGCCATTTCCACCCCAAACAAAAGCCTAACCTTTCTCTTTATTTAATGCTACTGTAGTTTTACAGGTGAGATGACGGTTTTTACTATCCCCAGCATCCAGGTCTGGCTCTCTAGTGCAAACTTCAAAACACTAGCAAATTTAACACTGAATTCTGAGAATAACTCAAGGACTAACCATTAATGTTTGCCAATGGATTGATTCAGTATCTTTATTACTTGGCTTCTGGTAGCATGAAGGCACACACTGAAAAGCCTGGTAAGACACCACCGCCCACAGTCTGCTCTGCTACACAAGCACAAATCCACTGAAATAAAACAATAACAGAGAAGTTTCACCTTTGTGGGAAAGCTACTTCCCTGAAAGGTCTGCTTTTGTTTGATAGGTGCTAGCAGTAAGATTCCCAGGAACTGACACACCAGCCTGTAGAGGACCGCAAACATAGATGGAATGGGCTACTGTCTTAGAAAATTGTTTCAATTACAGAGCTCAAAGATATAGACAAAAAAAAAAAAAAAAGAAGCTGCATTTCTTCGATCTTTTATAACGCAGGTATGGACATAGGGTAGAGGAGGAAGGATACCAGCCCTGGAGCTGGCCTCTGGGAAGGCAAAGCATTCAGCAGCCTCCCCTTGAGGACACGAGCTCCTTGCGTTTCTCACCTATACGCTCACAATTTGCCGTCCTAAAGGCTTACGCCTGGAAGACTCAGCTCTGCGCATTGTTATCTGCGAGAACAGTGGCGTGTGCTATCTCTGGCGATCGGCCATTTCTCCAGCAGGCTCAGGAACTGTTCTGATCTAGAGATACTTCTACGCTTCTTCCTGCATCCCTTACAGAGCAAAATTACTGATCTTTGTTCGAACAAATCTCTCTTTGAGATCTTCAGGGGAAAGAAAGAGTAACACAACTGAGAAGAGGCATGTTACTCCACCATCCTGTAGAGAATGAATAAATGATGTTTTTGCTAGAGAGATTCCTTTCAGGCTTTGCTCTTATGTGAAAGATCACAGTATTTAAAGACTATTGGCAGAGGGAGGCCATTATGGGTATTTGGCAAGTAGCTCTCTCACAACCTAACCCTTTCACAACAAAGACTGTCTTGTTTTGAGGTGGTACTCTGCCTTTTGGAGCAATATGGATGTTATCAGCCTCCACACAATCTATTCGTGGTGGCTTTCCTCTGGGCTACAAATTCTTGTCTAGTTTTACTCGCCCATGGCTAGGTTTTTGATGATATTTACGCACCTAGGAGACAGACTGGCACCTACTGGGCTGCAAAAATAAACTACACGTTCAATTCTTATTGATTTGTTATCTTCACCTGTAGGCACCACTATGGTGTTCAGAAGTCAGTCCCCTCCACTTCTTCTTTGGTCTTGCGACGTGAAACTGCGCTGTGTGCTGAGCCCGCTACCCCGGGCGTTCATGAATGACCTGTGAAAAGGTCCTTCTTTAGGATGACACCAGCTGCTGGTGATTCAGGATGCACTCTAGCAAACCATACATATATTATTATTTAGTTGCCTTCTTAACAATCACCGGTAAAGTCATCTGCTGGGCTTCCCAGGGAAACCGAGCATAGGTAGGACTGCAGGGTATAAACCAATAGAGGACCACCAGGAAAAGCCTGATCCAGGCTTATTGGAGATCTCAGTTCAAGCCTTTCCACCTTCTCACAGTCTTGTTTTACCTAGGCAGATGTCTCTGCTTCCTGTGGTGCCAACAACAGTCTCTCTGAACCTACTGAATACGTGACTGTCAGAGCGATAGTACAATCATCTGTCAGCTCTTTCTAGAAGAAAATGCAAACTGCCTGGGTCAAATGTGGAGGATTTTAGAGGTCGTAGGTGGAGAACATCCATGTTCCTTTTCCTCAACAGCCTTGCTAGTGCAATGCTTGAGAAATACTGATGTGCGCTCCCAGGATGCAGCGAGAAGCACTCCCACCTGAGATCAGCGTGTGTGAAACGTCTCCGTTTCCAGCTGCTCCCACACTGCAAAATGATGCAGAACGAGCACCCACGACACCCCCGCTGCTGGGGTGGAGCCAGCAACAGTCTTCCTTGCTGTTAAAGGACAGGGCTCTAACTCTCTGTTTCTCTCTCTGTCTTGGCGACAAACCACCGGGACACAGTTTTGTAGCTTCAAAGTTCCCAGGCTACTTGGAAGGGAAGGGGCAGAGTTCAAAAGAGGGGTCGCATACACCCAACAAAACTGGCCCCGAGCAGCCCGAGAAGCCTCACATCATTTGTCAAACCTGTTGGAGAGCAGCTATTTCTGACCTCCAGAAACAGAATTTAGGGTGTCTTTCCTCTTTGAATTAGTATTTCCTGAAATGCTGATTCACTGCAGGAAGAAGCAAGCAGTACAGGGAGAACGGGAGGAGAATTCATAACAGCTGGGTCAGAAAAGAGAGATAAAACTTGAATTAATTTAAAGGCATAATCCTGATTTGCCCTGCAAACTTCCATGAGAGGGGTTATAATTACAAGACTGAATTGTCTGTTAGCAAATTTGTCTTCTCAAGTAGAAAGTTAATTAAATTACTGCAAGTAACACAATAACGTATGTCTGACAGATATTTATGCTCCAGGAAATAAAAATGTTACTCTCCAAGTTATCCTGCTAAAAAATAGCAAAGTGGGTACTGAAAGGTTCTACGTATTTTGGCTGTAAACTTTTCATTTTGACAGCATGGCAAGGTACATGACCAGATTGCTCTCTCCTCTCTTTTTTTTCTCTGTGACATTGAAATTCCACGAATGGCATCTTGCATCAGCGTTACATCATATTAAGTATAATGCAATATTATGAGTCACTGTTATAAATCATGGGCACAGGCTGCATTAGAAGGCTTTTGCAATTCAAGAGCACATCAAGGTGGATTTTTATTCAGCATCTCTCTTTGGAGGCATACCTTAGGTGCACTAACTTTGCAATGTCTCCTCATCCTCTGAATCAGTAGCGTTTCAGTTTTCCCTCTCAGCCCTGAGGCTCACAGGAGGAGCAGAGTACGTGCCTAGCAGAGGTGCTGCAAATACCAAGCAAAGCTAGGGGAAAGCAGAAGGTGTTTCTGAAGTGGATCGTGCAATGATCATCATAGACCGAAGGGTTTAGTATGTTATCCTTTAGGGAAAACTGTACTAATGTTGAAGGGAAACACCAGCATTTGGAAAGCATGGAGTTCAGGAGTTCTCCCAAGCCCTTCTGCAAAGCCTACGCTTATGACACTCACCCCTTTCACTTACTAGCATCTCTGACCTCAGAAGGAGATTGCCGCCATTTAAGTTTCCTGAAGTTCTTCCAGTTCTTGCGTAGTGTGCAATCACCACGCCACTGCAAGAATTTAACTATCCTGTAGAGGAGACAGGTATTTCTGCTTCATTCAAGATACCTTTTACTTAACCAGCCTATTAGCCTGACTGCCAGGAGCAGCACAGAACACAAGTTCTTGCAGATGAACCACCTGAAAGGTCCTGAGCATCTAGCACACTGTTAGAAAAGAGACAAGACTAAGAAAAGAGGCTGCCAAACAATTTTACATTTGTAATTTCTCTGAATTTAGGCATGAAATTCTGGTGATTTAATAGTTCTGCCTGAACTATGTCTTAAAGCAGATGAAAACATGGCGCTACTCCTGCTTGCGCCCACGGCTCGGTTCAGCTGCCTGCAGTGGAGAGGGAGCGCGGCTTGTGGGCTTGTGCCCATAGCCCAGCAGTCCAGCGGCTGCCGGCGGGAGCTCTGTCTCCAGCAGATGATGAGGGATGCGTACTGCCTGGCAAGCACAGTGCTAGCAGGGTACGGCTGATGTGCCAGGAGGACACGGGACCCACAGCGGAGCCAAAAGATTCCTTCCCACACGTATGCACCGGCTGTAACGTGGCCCTAAGCAATCTCTGTGCACAGTGCAACTGGCGCATGGTAACCAAACCCATGTACTTCTGTATTCAGCTGTCTCAGCTCCATCAGAAAGAATGTCTCTAATGGCACACGCGCACCAGAATAAAGCTCGCCTGTGTCTGGAGCTGCTGAAAATTACCATAGACTCCAGAGAGTCTAGGAGACCAGCTTGGAGCAGAACAGAACTGGGTGAGGCTGCCCTGATACTCCTGGCACCAGCAATCAAGTGATATTATAGTATCAGCAGCACAGCCACATGTTTCGCCGCATTCAGAACTCAACAGTGCTCTTGCAATTGCACTTAACATTTTCCAACAGTTTTTCACTTTTTTCTTTTTTGACACGGGCACAGAAATGCTCCTGATTTTTGTATTCGGAAGCTTCCAGTTCTTAATGTTAGGGGTGCTCCTTAAATACAAAGCTGATGAATAATTTCCCTCTTTACTGGTGGATACTAACTCCTGCTGAAATGATCACAGCTGTGGTACGTTCCTGATTTAGAGCGGCTGGAAGTCGGAAAGCATTTTTCAGGAGTCACGTTCCACTTCTGGTTACAAATTCCAGTGAGGGATCCTGAAGAGAGAAGCACACCCGGAACTAGCTGTGATGCCCGTTTGCTCAAGAGCGTGTTCATTCACACCCAGCTCCCCTTACCACTCCCTCACTTGGACCTCCATTGCCGGCAGATGTGTTGAGCGCGCAAGAGCAACAAGCACAACGCTTAGCCCAGCGCTGCACCCACAACACAAAACTGGTTGAGCCCTTTCCCAGGTTTCTTGCCTGGCTGATAAGAGACCAGGAAAAGGGCATCCATGCCCGTAGGAAGATGGGGAGCTCAATCAAGGGGCAGGTAGGTGCCCCTTGTTGGGAGTGGCAGTTGCGGTTCTGACAGATGAGGTTGCTAGACACGTTAACGTGGAGCTCGGCAGCAGAGAACGGGGCAGAGCAGTGGCACAACTGAATCACAATGACGGAGATAACTGTTCTGAAAACACCACCAGAATAATCTTCTGCCAAAGGAGCACACAACACTTCCACTCACAAAGCAACAGTAGTCGTAGCAAATCAAAAAGGCGGCTACACTGCTAAAATGCCATGTAACATCTAGAAAATCTGATGTTAGGCGCAGCAAATATGCCTATGTAGAATATCCTGGTAGCTGGCTTGCTTAATTAAGCTGTACAATATTTCGCCTAGATTAAACCGGGAAGAACAAGAAGGTTTATACGCGTGGTTTGGGCCTTACTGTGAGGCTGCTGGAATATGTAAAAAAATGCTTCTGACAGCTCTCAGCCTGACATGGCTGTCCAAGCAGTCCTGGGTGCAGTTATAGCACGTGATCGGAGGGAACCCCAGTCCCGTCCCACCCTACAGCTCCTGTGTTTCACAGCCCTCTTGCTCGAAGTACCTCCCTTCTCTCCAAGCACCCCAGCCTCAAGGCCCACCACCACAGCTGTAGTTCAATGCAAGTAGAAAAGAAGCATTAGATGCAACAAGGTCTTTCCTGGCAACTTCGTCACCAGAGGTTTGTTGGGGGGCAGCGGGATTTCCAGAAAGGCCGAGCACTGAATTTGGAGGAAGTTCAAGTCACTGAATGGGAAAACTCCCATTGAGTTGACCACAGTGGGACCTGAGTTGGGACCACAGTGGGACCTGAGTTGGGACCACAGGACACAGCTGAGTGCATCCAAAAACCCCATCCCTACTGAGCGTTTGCAGTGCACAACAAGACTGCTGGGCAGTTTCCTGGGTGTGAAAAAATATATGCATCCCGTGCATTCTTACAGTATTTTGTTTGCATTTGAAAGGATCAAAGGTCTATTTTATGGCTTTCCTACTTTTTTTTAGATAATAGTCTTAAAACAAGTCCAAACTTGACAGACAAGCTCTGCATCTTCTCAACAGCCCAGAGGAAAGATAAAGGGAACATTAATGTTAGTCTAAATTATGAGAGGGAATTGGACTGCACAGGAACTGTAATCCGCAAGAATGAATTTTCATTCCACTCGTCCTCCACTTTCACCTAATCAGAAATTGTGATACATGGTCCTACTTGTATTTTGGCTTTCAACTCCCTCCTGTATCTTATGTGGTTGAAAACTGAATTCCTGATATACGCTGAAGATTAGGGAATGATAAATGCTATCACTTACCTGCAGTCGCAATTTTAGAGGATTCTGGCATTATGAGCAAAACATGCATTTCATGTATATGATTACTAGAGCTGACAATCTGTCATGCTGCTGACAGAGATAGCTGAGACCGAGGGCCAGGGTCTGTTAATAAATAACAAAGATCTCAAATTCCGAATTTAATATTGTGCACCTTTTCTCGCTGAAATAATCAGGTGCTTGCTATAATGATTTATTTGCTCGGCAAAGCCACTGGCTGGATCACACGTTTTTGGACATTTTCTAATTTAATTTGGTCTTTGTCTTTGGACAGTTTGCAACATTTCCCCCAGGGCATACACTTGTCATTCAGCACTCCGAGGGCAACATCACGCAGAGGAAAACAGTTGCTGTATAGGTTATTTGGTTCTCCCAGTGTTTTCAGCACTTTCGGATGGGACCCTCGGCAGAGTCTTCGGTGTCTCTCCTGTTGCAGAACTAAAGCCCAAATTTCCAAAAAAATACCGTTTTGAAACAAATGCAGCTATCACAAATCATAGTCCCTTCAAAGCAAATCCGTGCTATGTTTGGGTATTGTAAAAATTATGCTGCTCATTTAATAGAAGTTGTAAGAAAGAGAAAACATAGCACCTGTTAGGCTTAACTCTGACCTATGAGCGTGGCTCTTTTGCCTTGTGTTATTTCTATTAGCCCGTGCTTTTTGATGTTTTATTGAGAAATTAAATCAGAATCCAACATTTTTGAGCTTCATACCTAAATTCAGGCCTAAGTCATTCAGAAATAGCTGATGAGCACAGCTCCGATTCTCCCATACTCCCCAGATGCCATTTGTCACACTTCAAGTTTAGGTTTCCAAACCTAAGATGCGACTTCCTTGTATAAAACTAAACACTTCTGTCTCCATATTTTAGCAATTTTAGCAAAACCCAGCAGAAGACAGGTGTTGGCCAAGTTAGCAGGAAACTAATGGTTAGGCCAGGGTATTTGGTGACAACATTTTTAATACAAAAACAGGCCGGGTTTATACTACACGTGAAGTTTACGCTGAATTATGCTGGAGATCCTGCCCTGCGCAGTCTCATTCATTACGTTCATTGCGTAACTCTAGGTTTGCGTGGTTGAATCGCTGCTACCGTGCTGTGTCAACGGGGACAGAAACTGGAATCTTCTGCCATTACAACCCAAACCTCTAGAGTCTGAGCTGAAAGTATCTCCAGGAGCATTTCCAAGAGCCTGGAAATGATGAGCCAGTAACATGAACTCAGTTACCTGGGCTAAGCAGAGATGTTTGGAACAATACATAAGAGAGGTCTCGGTAAAGATGAAAGTTAAACCAAGGTTTGGTTCAAATGTGTTATTAGCTACTTGGTGGCAGAAAACTCTGAAGTCATGAAGCCCTGAACGCTCACCAAAAGCAATAATTGCTAGCATTTGCTGTACAAATGGAACAGACTTTTGCTTTAATGGAAAGAATTTCCAGGTATTTTGAAGTAAACAATTAAAAAATCGATTAAGTGAAGAACAACCTTTTAGTCCAAGGACACAAACAAGGCCTGTTTTGGTACTGGAAGAATGTAGAATGGATCTATTAAAGGGTAAGGGTTTCAAGTAATTGCAGAGAGGAAGCTTGGCTCTGCATGCCCAATTAGTGCCAAAAGGCACAAGTATTAATTTGCATTAGAACCGGTTACTGAAATGACCCTGAGCCTTCTGGTACTTACGAGTGAGCTGCACCTAATGGACTACATTTGGTTCACTGGGACAAACAGAAGGAAAGTGTCGGGATTCACAGGCTGTAAATCAGATCTAAGCTTTAGCAGTAGGTTCTCCTGGTAGTGCCAGCTGGTGGCCTACACTAAGGACACTAGCCTTGCCTTAAGCGTACTAGATCTTATACTAAATATAAGACCACACACAATTATGAGTACAACCATGCATTCTCTTACAGGGCTATCCCCACATGAGATTTGAATTGAGTCATAGCACATACTGTTATCTTCGGGTACATAAATCCTGCAGTCATAAAACAATTAACTATTGAGATGGCACAATAGTTAGCACGTAAATAAAGAAGTTCAATAAGGAGTCAAGAATATGTGCCCAAAAGGCTTGGATTAAGACCTTGGTTAAAAAGAAAAAAGCTCCAGGAAATGTAAACAGTGGAGATGCTCTCCTGCAAAAATATGTCTTACAGGCGATAGCAAACTCTTTGTTTGTGAACTGCCGGGGATCTACCACCACTAGCGTTCATGGAGTATTTGTAGGATATGTATACTCCCCGTGGTCTTTTATTTCACAGAAGTTTCTTCAAGATGTCTACCCTTTGTCATATTTGGTTGAAATGACTAAAAAGGCGCAGCCATTACCAATGGGACGTGAGAAGATAGGAAGGCAGAAGGGAGACAGATATCTGTCGTTGTAGGGACGGACATGACACTGAACATGAAGTTGCAGCAATCGTACTTTATTCTACAAGCAGTGCTCGGATGCTTATCTATGCATATACTCTACCATTCTACTTTTGCCCAATCTGTTCTCACATCACACACCAGCCAGCCAATACAATTGTTGATCATGCGCTGTTCATGATCTGGTCAAAGCCAGGATGTTTGCCACCCTTATCTTGTTCGCTTCAGCTCTTCTCAGGACTCTCCTAGTCTCTTCAGGGGTACATGGGTATCTGCTCAAGGTCAATGTTAAACTCGCATTCTGATCCCTCGGACCAGCCGAGGTCTCCCACAGACATCAAGCGAGCACTTAGACTTTGTTTTCTCAGCAAATCAACCTGAGAACTCTGCTGTATTAAAGTTGGAGCATATATAGGCTAAAAGGTGTAATCAAAGTCTTAAAATATTTTCCAGAACATTACAGATTTAAATAACTATGCTAAGGAATACCTTAGCATTAAGATTTTTTTGCAATTCTATTTAACAGAATTATACTTTATATTAAAGGTCCTCGTAAAGAGAGATTGATAAAATTAATATCTGATTAATACATTAGAGGTATGCTGCAGACATACCTAGTTTCTTTTATTGATGGGTTTAGGTACTGCTGAAACTGGTGTTCAGAAGCTATTGATACAGGCATCCTATGATCTTCTGAACTAAGACCTAGAGCAATTGGTTAACCCTTTGTTAAAAACATCAATCTTGACAGCGAGACTCATTTATACATGGCTTATAAAGAGGAACTATTAATGGTACTGTTGGATGTTGCTACTTAACTCATCTATAGGTAGTAACCAGGTAGATCTGTTAACAAAAAGCAACAGCTATGTCTGGTCTGGAGGGTGAGCTGACCGAGGGGAATTACGTGCATCAATACGGTGCACCTTAAAGGTGAAATTCCGTTAATAAGCGATTGCTCACCTGTAAGACAAAAGCTTCAACTATTGATTAAAATACCTGTTGGAACAAAAAGGAGAAAATCTAGTAAGCCAGGTAAGCAAGACTGAAAGCCAAAGAGGTTTGCTTAGCCTGCGCTAGGCATTATGCATCAAATTAGGAAATTCCACTTTCTTCTGTACAGGAGGAAATTTTCATTGACAACAGGCCAGAAGATCCTTGTTAAAATTCTTGGCCTGGATACGGGCATGCTGATCTTGGCAGCTGCGAGGCTACAGAGATAGGCTCTGCTGGTAGGATCTTATCTCTGATAAGTGGAAGCTAGTTGAAAACATGGAAGTGTGGATCTGTTGTCCCAACTGCAACTGGAGGGGGGAAACTCTGATGTATAAAACTTAATTTGAAAGTCATCTTTGTGAAATAATTATTCTCACGAGAATACTACCATTAACACCAAAGTCATGTTACTTTATGGTAACATGAACATTTTGAATTGTAAACACAAAGTGCATGGAAATATGTTATTGTGATCAAGTTTCTGCCCTATGATAACTAAAATAATTGCATGATGATTAGCTGGAGGATTAACGGGAACTTTCTCTTCAAATGACAGGAATAGCCATCACTTTCCTGAGCGGCTGTTGCCCAATGTGCCAGCACGGGGAGATCCCATCCAGGGTACAACCATCCTTGGCAATGGGCTTGAAGCCTCTGCCACAGTCTAGGTCACGTTATCTCTGCAAAACAGTGTGGCTGAAGGGAATGGAAGTGAGTTTGAGATAGCTGAGGTGTTCTTGCCTGCTGAATAAACACAAGGTAGGCAGAGCAGGCAATGGCTACACCTCCAGTGTCATTCACCAAGTTGTGAAAAGTATGTTGGGTATTAGGATTGAAGCGTAAAGATGTCTCTCTGTGAATCAAACATGAAGATACCTGGTGTTTCCTTCTAGACCAAAGGAGTCAATGAAGAAGTTAAGCTAAGAAATACTGCGTTTTTATAAAGGCAGTACTGAAAAATTAGCGTAGAAGTACCTTGAAATCACCTGAAAAGCTTGACAGAAAGAAAAACGTGCTTTGTTTACTAAAACTGCCAGCTTGGAGAACAAAAATTTACGTAAGTTTTTCAGCATGAGAAACATGCTTTGCATAGTATTATTTGCCGAGTACCTAAGGGTTAACTCTCATAGTCTGGTATGCAACTAAATGAACCTATAATTAACTGTGTGTGGCTATTGGTTAAAAATGCTTGGAAGCACTATGAAGTGATAGTATTTTGCAACTAGTACTCCTGCCAGTACCTGGCTTTATTAGTTTAGCACAAGAGGTGTTTTCTGATGAGTTGTCTGGAACAAGTAAGACCGTTATTTTGGTTTCTATCACACTGTGGAAACTTTTCTCTCGACAGCTTAAGCATTTGTCAAAATACTCTACCTGGTTGCTCCCAGTTCTTTACTGTCCAATGCCAGCACCACTTCTTTTGAGCGCTTCGCTACCGGTGGGGAGAGTTACACTGAAGATGAAATTTAGTGGGAATGAGTCAACCCTGCACCATTCCTCTCCCTGTGTACATTAGCTGTGACAAGGACAAATTCCAGTTGTGTCATTTCCTGTTTTCCCTAGTTTTTTTTACGTGAAGAATTACTCAGGCTCCGTGACATAGCCCAAAGTGATGGGCAGCAAAGCCATCCCTGCCCCAATAACCTCCAAAACTTTAACCCATTGTTTCTAAACTGAGGAGCATAAGTAAGTTTGAGTTCCTCTTATCTGGGAGTACTTCCAGTTTCTTCAGAAATAGCATGCTAAAATAGAAGCTATAAGCACAACTTCTTTCTTCCTTTTTAAAAAAGAAACCACTCCATCCTACGTTTAATGACAGCTTGATGCATTGACATTTAGAAGCCCAGAGTATGGCTGAAGATCACTGTCCCGAGATCAAAACTAAAACCAGACACACTGGACATAGGATTCTAGAAGAATTATATTGACTTCGAAGAGGTCTAGGTCGGCAGACATCACTCACTTACGATTTCATTGACTTCATTACTCTGATCCATATCCTGACTGCAGGATTGAGCTCCTAGACTGAAGTAGGGAGTAGGGAAAATGGCGTTTTTAACAATGGACATTCCTCATCTTCTTAATACACGGCAAAATACCGCATAGATCACTATTTTAGAGAGGTCTGTTTTAGAAGTATCAGTATTTTGGAGTGATTTTTAATTTGTGACCGGAATGCAAGGAAGGTAGATACGATGTAAGAGCAAATGTTATGTCGGTAACATGTCCAAATCCAGAAAAACTGCTGTCTCATTTTCTTTGTAAATTGTCTCAGTGAATTGTCAGTGAACACCATGTCGCTTCTTCATTTTCGAAACTCCTTGATCGTCATCTTTTGTTCACTTCTGGCATGAACATGCTATCCAGTATCTTTTTGGAGAGGAAGACCTGTACTGTAGAAAACTTATGTAGTGATAGGAAGGTAAACTAGATAACATAACCAACAGCTCTATCTGTAACTCGGTAACACCATCCCCCTTTCCAGTCTATTTTAGCTTCATTGGACAAAGTGCCCAGGTAGACCAGACAACAAGACTATTCAGTATTTCACAAGCTAAAATCCATCATATCCGCGGTGTCAGTTTTGCTTGGACAGCAGCAAATAACGATCCTAGATAAATTTTCCCTTAATCTCACAATCCCATTTCAGTAGGGGCTAGGACATCACACTTTCACTTAAACAAATATAGAATGTAAAATAACGTGTTGAATGGCTTTAAGACCATTCAGCTATATTCCAAAAACAGTGGGTGAAAGCACATTAAAAGAAACCAGATTTTTTCAGAACTATTTTTTCCAAGCTCTTTTTTATGACTGATCTTGAAACTTCCTCTATGATGACACTTACTTGGCGCTGCAGTGATCCAGTCTAATCTAGGTGATAATGGGACTCCCAAGACTTATTTTTTAAAAACAAGTAGTTTATCAAACACATTGACAGCTATCTTTTTAAATTATTTCCATTTTTTTTCCGTTAAAATACTTGCCTTACTTCTAAATAGAAAAATCCACAAAAAGGCAAGTCAGACCAGTCTTGCAGACAGCTGTGCCGAGAAGCCGTTGCAGCAGTAACCCCGCAAGAAACTGTCAAGCCAACTTTTAAGTACCGCGCTTTTGTCATTAGCAACTCCAAAAACAAGACCTGCCACACCAGGACCCCCCCATCTCACAGCCTGTTTGCCTATAGACAGTGGGAACATCCTACTTTCAGACTATTTCCCGATTGTAAAACTCACCTAAGCACTAGTTTGGTCATTTGTATCGAGAAAAAATGTTTCTAACAGGACTTCCTGCCAACAGAAGGAAGGGTGGGTAAGAAGGTTTAGTATTTGATATTACACAGGAAACTTTGTCACCAACCACGTCCCTTAAGAGTATGTGAAACTCAAGCTGAAGCTCGCAGTTCCAGCTTGTGAATTAATGGTTTCGATTTCCATTTTGATGACCAGAGAGAGAGCGAGCCGAGGGTGCAGGTACTTTCCCTCTGGGGAAAACTGGAATGTGTTCATGAGAGACGTAGAAGGGCAAGGAATCCCACAGACTAGCTGGCAGCTGTTATCAGATATGATGGAAAAGGGAGGGGGGGGAGGGAGAAGAGAATACCTGGCATGAGACCTGCTCCGAGGAGGGACTGTCTGACGTGGCAGTGTGGATTTCTGCGTGTATCATTCCTTTCAAATCCATATCAGATTTTGCTGAGCTATTAACATCAGGTGTTGCCACATCATGCCCGCTATCTCTGCAAGCAGTATCTTGATGAAGATAAATAAAAACTTAAGAACCTTATTTGACTTTCACGGCCCATGATTAGATTTGCAGAGCTGTCAGAGAAAAATATTGAGGAATGAGCAAGCTAGATACAGACTGAGCCACATACACGGAATCCGCTTTCATAGCTACTTTTGCAAAACTGAGAGGGTTTTGGCAGAATATCCTCGGAGCAGCGACGGCAGGATGTAAGGTGTTCTCCTAGAGGGACCCCTCAGTGACACAAAGCTGACGCATTATGACAGCTTGTTTTATTTCACATAGCAGTTCCTACAGTTTGAAAAAAGGCAAAGGCCGTGCCTTACGGTTTAATTCGAGAAGCGCGTTAGTAAGCTGTGTGAGAATCTGTCTCGTTAAATCTCTTTTTTCAAAACCAGCAATGTCCTTTTCATCCTAAGTCCAACTATTCTTCAAAAATAACAATTATGAAAGCATCCCGTGACATTTATTTTCTACTGCTCTTTTGTTTTGTGGTCCCAGGAGTGGTGATAAATTGATTTAGTACATGGCAAGTCATGAAGGTTATCAGAAGCATAAGAAAAATATGTAGGAGAAAATATTTTGTGCTGCATTCCTCTTAGCTCTTACTGCCTTGCTTTCAGACTTCTGTGTTCTTTTGCTGTTCTGCCCAGAGCTAGTCATTGAGCGAAGGGTACTAGGTCTTCTGTCCTCTAATTTCAACAATACAACTTACCCAGGGAAAGAGCAGAACATCTCATTCAGTTTGCGTGTGCTGACAACGATGCACGAGGACCGTGACCATACCATACCATACCAAAAGATTATTTTTTTTTTTTTAACTCATTTGATATGTTGTGGAAATAGAAGTTGCATTTAGAAAATAAGTGCTGCATATGGTCAACTTTTTTTTATAAAGCTGAAATAAAGGGTAACTAATATCCCAGGACGGGAAGTGTAAAAATGATTACAAAACTCTATAAAGTGCATATAAGAAATATAAGGAACTTCCTCCTTTGTGGCAGCATAGAGAAAAGTCAGAAATAGTACACAAAAGGTGAAACTTATGAGCGTGCAAAATTTCTGTAGTCTTCATTTTTAAGGGTATCATGAGTTAGAATCTAGAAAAAGTGTTTCTGCTCTTTAAAATAAGACATCCATTATTGAAGGTAGATGGTGGTATTGGGAAATAGCACCCACTTGCGATGTTTCTAGCATTATGTCATTTAGCAGCATTCTCTTGGCTGTCTTCATAATTAGCCCTCAGACCAGCATCTCGCCTGATTTTCTTTAGGCATCTATTCCGAGGAAAGTGCAATGGTGAGTTGATTGATGTAGGTCACGTGCTGTGGTGATTTTCCAGCCATTTTTTTATTTAAACCAAAAATTTTTTTGTAATAAGAAAATGGTTCAACCTGCCAGGGGTAGCAGAGTTTCTGGGACAGTCAGGGCTCACAGTGTTCAGTGTATCGAATTTGTTTGATACTGACTTCAGATATTATTCTTTCGCACAGATTTGCTGATCAAAAACATGAGAAAAAAAAATATCTTTTGGCTGTGCTTAATAAGGTCTTCAAAATCTGTTCAACTGAAATATGAAAGACTGGCTGGAATGAGTCACTGTTCATATGGGACACAATCGGTACCAAACTCATCCGCAGTTAGTTTGCCATAGAATATCAATGCAAAATATGTTATGTTTCTTCAGGACACATTTTATAACAGCTCTATGAATACAGTTAGTGAACATCCAATGATGGGAAATAATCTCTTCTGTTTAAATATGCCTTTGCTAACTTTTAACTTGCAGTTGGGTACTTTTTTATTATGCTGTTTCTCACAGTTCTTAAAGATTTCATTGGGTTTGTCTTTAACAGCAGTGTTTCTTCTTTTAAGCTCTCTCATGCTTATTTTTGTTTTCCAGCGAAAAAGCACCAAGTGTTATTTCTACTCTCCCCAAGTTTCAGAGTTCCGGTGTTGAGACAGCCCTACTAGTTACTTAAACAGCAGCATCTTTCTGAGATTACTGTCACACTTGACCAAAACAAGTGGCAGAGTCATTTCCTGGTCATTTTAGTTAGACGTAGTCCTTTTACTGCTTGTCAAATCAATCTTACGTATACATCCACTGCCCTCTCCAATGCCCAGTCTCACTCCAGACCTCATTGCCACTTGCACTAGAGATGATTTAGTTCTTAAATACGTTGTTGAAAGACTAATTGTGACACAGCTTTATTAGCTTAAAACAATTTTTTTACTCAATGAATCCTTTTTCAAAAGCAAAAAAAAACATATCTCTAACCTCATTCCTGAAGTTTGAGGAGCTTTGTCTTATAGCTACAATTGCTTCTGAAAGTAATATAAATCATAAATCCTCACCTGCCGCAAGCTGAAAGGGGCACGTCTGCATCTGTCCATTGGCCTCTCCAGCCCACAGAAATGTCGTGACCGCTCTCCAAGCCCTGCTATGTTCTTCTCTGGAGTGAAAAATTCACTCTTGGTTTGCCAATAGTTGTGTTTTCTTTGACCTATAGCAAAGGTATGTGTGCAGGCACTTGTAGGAGACAGGTATTTCCTGACCCAGACGATCTGATGTCAGACAAAATTAGGAAAGATTATGGCCTTGGTGGGATAGGAATCAGTGTCTGTTGTCTCACTAATTACATCTGCTTCACAGGTAGACCAGACTCTGAGTTATTTCAGATGATGCCGTGAAGGGTCCCTGGCCTCAGGCCTTATGGTACCGGCAAACTGGGAGGCAGGATTTAGTTTCTATGGGAAATCCTGTTGGTGAAAGGAGAATGCATGGGAGGTGCGACAGTCACGGTATTTCATGCTGTAAGACCTTCAGGACAGCTTTGGCATCGAGTGCTTTAGTGTTCTGCTGACCAAACCCAGGGCTGCGCAGTACCTGACCCCACGTGAGTGGCCATGTGGGGTCCCAGACTGCCCTGGCCGATGCGTTTGGAAGGTCAGCTGGATTTAGGTGCTGGAAACCCAGGGAGGTACAGACCACTGACTAAGTCAGGTAACAGAGACACTGAGCTGAGAAAAAACACTGCACAAGGGTGGCCAGTGTTTCTGAGCATGCCAGCCATGTAGCAACCTCATCCCAGCACCCACAGCACCCGTCCCACCACCTCCACACACCTCCAACGCAACTGCAGGGCACCAGCGGCAGCATTCGTGCGCAAATGCCACTGCAGCACCGTGTCGCGCCAGCCAACACGTTCTGCTGGTTTCACGGGAAACCAGGACTGGTGGCTCAGCCGGGGTACCACTACCCATCCCTGCCCACTGCAGGACCACAGTGCTGGTCCCAGCCAGGTAGGGAGAATCTGCAGGGTTCTCCAGAGCTACAGCTTGCCACCCTCACATGACGCACCCTACACATTCTCTGCAAAACTAAAGGCGAAGAAAAAACATGTTAAGTTCCTTATGGCAGTGCCCAAAGGTACTATATCTGAAGATAACATCAACAGAGAGAGCCAGCGCAAGTTCTCTTCACACAAACTATTTCCCAGAGGCTAATGGCAAGGGGGAGAGAGAGAGAGAAAAACAAGTACTGACAGTTTACTGTAGGAGCTCAAAGAAAAAGTGGACAAAGCTAAAAGAACTCCAGCTCTTTGTTCGCATTTAATCCAGTTCAGAGCATTCACTGGTGCATACAGATTTACTTTCCATGACTGACGGAGCTGGATATGGTCATTTGGTAAGAAACAGAGGATCTAGGATTAAATTTTGTGCCCTTCGGGCTCTTACATTTTAGGAAAAGTCAGTCTATAACATATACAAAGTTTTAATCTAATGTAAAAAGTGTGAGCCGCTCGCTAATACCTTCAAAGAAACAAATCCTGATCTTGAAAGGTGAAGAACGCTTTCTCTTTAGAACACAGAGCAAGTTTTTAAGGGGTAGAGCACTTCTTTCAGCTCACGGAAACCAAGGGAAAGACCGAGGACTCCTGTCCCTACCCAGAGAACCCCCCGTTTTATTTTCTTCCTTCTCTTTTCAGTTCTCGTCTTGAATTTATAAAGGCACTGATTTATCAGAGGCTACTAGAATAATGTAACGGTATTAAAATACCACTGTCCGCATATTTTAATGCAAAACAAATAGGCCCAGCACCTGATATCGCAGCACAATAAAACTATCAAATCACCATTGCAAGCTTTGGCTTTTGCTCAGGATCGACAGTTCAAGTTACAAGTAGCCTATTTTCTAAAAGCTATAGAGTCAATTCATCTCTGGCTGAATTTGCAAAACACGCGTACAGGAGGGTACGCATACAAGAACAGAACCAACAAAAGGGTTTGTGAGTGAGAGGTAGCGAGGCTGGGCTAGAAGGGGCAGAACAGGAAGGGAAAGTTCACTTGCAGAGCACAGTGGACCTAAATTAGGCAGATGCGTTGGAGCAATTTGAGCAGAGTGTATGGGAGACGCACCCCCAACAAGTACCAAGAGAAAAGGGGAGGTTAGCCAGTAAATCTTAGGAAGTGCTATCTACCAAGAAAATAAGAACAATAAATGTGGCATAGCATTAAAAGACAAAACTCTTTCTCATCCCTCTGCCTTCTCCTGTCCCCCTCTGAGCATTTCTGGTCATCTAAGAAGGACCCCAATACTTGGTCTCAACCAGTATCGCTCAAACTTCTCACGTTCAGACAAAACCAGACCGTTTTACCCTAACTGCTAACGCCCAGCCTTAGCTGAGACCAGAAAACCAGAAGCTCATTCTGGTTGGCATCGTGTCACCCGGAGCAGGAGACCATGTGACACGAGGCCACCCGGTTGCTGAACTGCTCCAGCCACTTGCTCAGCTCTTTCCAGTGGAACTATTCCGTCCCTCAGAGATTGCTGGCTGCAAATGGGATGCTAATGAAATAAACCAAAGGGCAATTTAGGCTGTTTAACTACACTTCAGGAAAAAAGCCCTACCTGGATAGATGACACTAAGCCATGATGTATTTTGTATAAATGCTTCAAGTCAATTTGGCGGATCCTGATGGGAGGCGAGTTAGAAATATTTTGTTGCAAGTTTGAACATCGTACCAGGATACAAGGCCAGCCGCTTGAACGAGAGCAGTGATTGAATTAGGGCTGAGCAATGCATCCCTGGCTAGTTTCAAATTAAAAAAAAGAGAGCTTTTAAAAAAGGTACAAATGAGGCTAAAAGAATTTATGTTATTTTTCCGGTTCTGTGCTATAACTCCTTTTCCATCTCCTCATCTATCTTCTAAGCGTACTACCTTATGAATGAGTGAGCAATAAAAGAAGTATGCAGTGGCTGAGAGAGAAACTCAAGATAACAAGATAATGCAAAATGTAAGCCAAAGCTTGAGCAGAACTGCAAGATAAGATGTAGATCTGAATTTAAAAGTTTCTCCCATCTGAGTTTTAGGGCAGTCATTAGATAGTTTGTATGAAAATCTAATTCAAAAACAGTAGCACTAAATGTGACCTAATATATGCTGAGTTCACATCTGTCAAAATTTGGATATATACTTTCCAGGGGTTTTAATCCTGTTTTCAGACCACGCGTGCTGACGCGTCACTCATAGACTAAAATAACTTTTTTAAAAAAAGCTATTTTAATGCCTTTGAAATCCCTACCTTCATTGAAAAGGAGCAGAGGAAGAAAAATGAGTAAAGATACAGCTATGAACTATCCTAAGGTTGGGCAATAGCAATTACTGCGCCTTGGTGACACGGGAACAATCCCAAGACCAAAAGGTATGAGAATAATAAGCTACTACGTGCAGGCTGTAAATTACTGCCAGGAACAGGACGGAGCTATGTTCGCTAGTGTTCGCGCACTACTTTTCTGCTGGCTGCACAACTTTAGATGTGCTCTTTCTCCTCGCCACCCCCAGCTCACGCTGAGATTTTAGACTTGAAGTCCCAACACGCATGTCCAGCCTTCCAGCTGGACTTGGCTCCTTCAGTGCAGGCTGCCGTTTCCAGCCGCAGCCGGTGAGGGTGTCTGCGGGGTAAGTTTTCCAAACATCCAAAACTGAAGGAGGAGGAGGGGGGAAGGTTTGAGCAAAGGGTTAATTCACATTTCTGTATCACTGACCTCCCTCCGGCCTTCGAGGCCACCCAGGTTTGGAGCTGCGTGGATCAGCTGGGGTTTCTCAGGGGAAAAATTATGTGGCCACTCCCGGAACCCAGATAATCCCTCTGGCTGGGCTTTCCGCTGCTGGTATCTGCCGGGTTAGGCAGAACTTAATCATCAACATTATTCCGTTCTCTTTCAAGCAAAGGCCAGTGGGAAATTAATTGCTGGAATTAGGTATGTTTTCTAAGCCTTAACCCAATGTAGCTGGTAAGTGAGGTTCGCTATAGGGCTCAGGACAGAGAGCGGGGACTAAACTGGTCTCCAGTTCTTTTTGGCAAAGACCAGGCTGGTAACCAAACAGCAGGAGGGAGAAGACACAAGGATAAAGTTTCAAGGGACATGAAGGTGGAAGGGAAGATGAAGCTTGTTACCTTCAAAAGGAAAGCAGTGACAACTCAGGCATAAGCATGAGAGACCCCTACAAAGAAGAAAAGACGAGATGGGGTGAAGTAAGCCGTGATGTTGAGGTGTTTGAGACGCTTTTACAGTATTAAGGAGGTAGAAAATTTTTAACAAGAAGTGATGACAAAACATGAAATCAATTCCTCATCTTTACTCTGACTCTTTATGCTCTAAGGCGGACCTGGTTTTCTGGCAAAGCAGCTGGGGCGTTTTGTATGCTCCGTTAGCCACATGAGAGGAGGCGAAACACTTCAAACCCTCCCGGAAGCGCGAAGAAGTTAATACTATGGTATATTAAAATAATACTTAGATTTCCAAATTGGAGCATTAACTTGCAACAGGTGGGACCAACAGGAGGTTGCATCAATAGAGTTTGTCTGCTTGTCCGCATCTTGCACCAGCTTATGTCATTTGCAGGTGCAAGAACTGAAATGCAGTTTATTTTTGAAACTGTTTCCAAAAATTGAGGTCCAGTGCCTATTGCTGAACTTTCAAAGCGTTCCGCATGTGGCATTTCCTGTAAAGGTGTGATTTTTCTGCCAGTTCCTAATTTCACTGCCATCTGCCAAAAATTGCAACAACAGACAAATCCGAAGCACTGTATGACCATATCGCAAATGAAAGTGAAGAAAAGCCGTGGTTGAGGAGGGTCCTGTTTTCCCTTTGGTCCATGGGCTGTGAAATTAGGCAAAGTTATCTTCCCTGCTTAACTCGAAGTGCTAATGGGGCACGAGCTTTGCAGGCAGGACTCGGCTGACACTGGTGAGCATTTGCTAGTTGGGACAGCAGCGTTACCGGGCAAGCAAAGCCCACAGCTTTGGTGGGACCATGGCTTATGTCTGGCGGCACCTCATGCCAGAGAGCAAACTGTCATTCGGTATGCATCAAATAACCCTGTTGTTTTGGTTTTTTTTTTTGTGCAGAGACTAGCTGATATTAACGCATCGCTCTTTGTTCTTCCACATACAGATTCTGGAAGAGAACATGAAGTTAGAGTGCAAGTGCCACGGGGTCTCGGGATCCTGTACCACTAAAACGTGCTGGACAACCCTGCCTAAATTCCGGGAGCTGGGCTACATCCTTAAGGACAAATACAACGAAGCCGTTCAAGTTGAACCAGTGAGAGCAAGTCGTAACAAGCGTCCAACCTTCCTCAAAATAAAGAAGCCGCTTTCCTATCGCAAACCCATGGATACGGATTTAGTGTACATAGAAAAATCTCCCAATTATTGTGAAGAAGACCCCGTGACGGGCAGCGTGGGAACGCAGGGAAGGATGTGCAACAAGACGGCCCAGCAGTCCAACGGCTGTGACCTGATGTGCTGTGGTCGAGGTTACAACACCCACCAGTACTCAAGAGTGTGGCAGTGCAACTGCAAATTTCATTGGTGCTGCTATGTTAAATGCAACACGTGCAGTGAAAGAACAGAAGTATATACCTGTAAGTGAGTACGCGGCTGGGCGGGCTGACGTGTCCCCGGCCAGGAATACATTTGCACATGCACTCAACGGACCTACACAAGACTGTAGGAAAGACCTGCTCTCCCAGAAGAAATGGTGATGAATGGAGCCCTCTCTTTTCTTCTCATGTTTCATTGCTTATGTGGATACACATTTCAGACTCTTACGAAAGTCGGCCAGGAAACGAAAACAAACAAAGCCCACCTCGAGCCACCTGACACACAAAACAAGAGAGAGAAAGATCATCACGGTTAATCTGCGCCTCTAAAGCAAGAAGCATTGACTGCCTCGTGAAGAGCCACCGGCCGGAGAAAGATCTCCGAGCGCGGCAACTAACTCGCTTTGGAAAAAAGATGGTCAAAACCTTCAGTGTATAAGGAGCGGGGAGGGGTAGGGGAGATATCCTCACCCAAGGGCTTTGCGCAGGAGGGGATGGACGGTGCCCCGGGTGAATTGTCCCCGGGAGCGTGCGGATGACACAGATTCAGGCTTCTACGCTTGCGAAAAGCTTCCGCTGGTCTCGCCCATCTTTCCACTTCATACCGTTCGCTACAGCGAGTAGAACTGTTGAAGTTTTCTGTAGACACTGCTTTATCTGCCTATTTTGTGCGCGTGTGTGTGCTGCAGATTTTAGCACAGGGATTTGGGACACTTGGGCATAATAATAGCAATATTTAACAATTTATTCAGATAAAACTAATATTAATTTATTTAATTAAAAAGAACTCTACCAACGTTTTTGGAACTATTCTGCAATTAAAGTAGATAGCTGGCTTTCTTTGTGGAATAATTTTGTAGAAACAGCAAGGAAAAAAACGGAGCTGTATATATTATTCTTAACTAGGATATTTCTATTAGTTGGACTTGCAGGATACGTTCTACAGTACTAGACGTTTAAGGACAAAAGCTGGCATCTTTATATATATGTACATACACAAACACACACTGTTGGTTTGGGGTTTTTTTTTTTGGTTTTTGGTTTTGTTTTGTTTTTGGTTTTGTTTTGTTTTTTTTTTCCTGTTTGCTGCTAGTTGTCTGGAACAAAAGTCAAGCGGTAGGGCTTGCAAATCTTTACCAGGTTGGTTTGTTGTTTTTTTTTTTTCTTCAATTAAAGAAAAAAGAAGCGTTAATAAAATCCTGTTTGGAATATGCCTAAAAATAAGAAAATCCAGACAAAATTCCATCTTTTGGAAAAATCAACCATAGGATAAGAGAGTATATTTTGTAAGAGACTATTTTTATATAAATATTTTATTTATACTACGTCTGCTTGTTCAACCTGTACTTTTTCTCAAAACAGGCATACAATTTGTAATTCTTAGGCTATTTAACAGAGAAAGGGGAATTAGTTTGTGGACACAACAGCAGCAAGCTGGATACATTCAGCTGCAATTGGTGGATGTGTCAGAAAGCAGAATGAACTTTCTCTCCGGATGTGTGTACAAACCGGCGCTTTTCCTGCAGCTCAATTTGCAGAATATGCAAAACAAGAACAGGGTATGTAGCATCAATTTTGTCACATGGCTTGAATTCATGATTGGTATTAACTGGATGCTCATTTATCCCATTCAAGAAAAAAAAATCCGAATTAGCTTCCCACATGCGTCAGTCATTAAACTGTGGCGTTATGACTAGCAAATGTGCTGTGTGTGCTGTCAGTTAAACCTCTATATTGTGTTACTGTCAAATTTGATTTTAATCAGTGGAAGACTGTAGACTATGACTGTAAAAACTATCATGACACACATCGTCTGATTCTCATAGATAGGATACAAAGCTTACTTTTTGTCCAGCTCTTTTTGGCATTTACATTCTTCTTTCCGCCCAAAAGGCCAGAGAGCTCAAAAATCCAGAAAAACATCTAGGCAAATTTTAAATTGTTTTTCAGAGCCCAGCTAAGCCATTTTGTGTTCCATTTACAGTATTTCCTTTTTATCCCTGCTAACTTCTTCCGATAGTTGAGCGGTAAATATTTCTCTGGTTTTAGAATCCTTCCGTTCCTCCTGCTTGACTCATTTGTGACCGATAAAACAAAAAATAAATCTAATTTTTACGTTGTTTTGCATTGGGTAAGAAACACGGCCAAGTGCTAGCGATGATATCGCATGTTCTGTCTGGGAGAGACCAGATTCTTCCCCACGTCCAGCCTACAGGATCACACGCCGTTAATGAGGCTAAGAGGCGCACCAGTAAGGGAACCAAACCACCACTGAGCACCCTGTGCCTCTCACTGGTGCCTGCTGATAACAGCTAACGTTGCAAGGAGTAGATGATACAGATCTACCTGGTGTCCGTTGATCTCTCCGAGGCAAAACTCCCCCCCCCAAAGACTGCGAAAACAAAGAAAGTTGTCTGAGAAAGTAAACAGAAGCATCACAAAAGATGTTGCAAAGTTTTGCCATAACAACCTAACCTTTTAGATCCTGTCTGAATGTGGCATGGTATTTTTTAACTAATTTCTTGTATATACGTTATTTCTGTAAGAACACAAGCCCGTGCAGTACCTGATCCTAGCGATGTATAATTAGGTTTAAATATCCAGTGGCCTTGCAGCCCTGCCACTTAACACAAAATAGAATTTTTATGCAATTCAGACGCCAGCACGAGATATCAAAGTAAACCGATTAACATAATTTACTTTCAAACTTGTGACTTGTCAATATAAAGCAATATAAAAGCAATTCTGGGGGGGTAATGAGTCACTGCTTTTAGTTCCTCTAAATTCCACACATCACAAATTGATAAGACATAAAATGTAACGAAGTACATACAGTATGGATGTTAATTACAACACTATAATATGTTTAAATAATTCAGATCTGACATTTAATTTTGGACTCTCCCTCCCCCCTTCGAGTTTGTATTGGTTTTTTACTTAGTGGATACCATATCGTAGCCAAAAGTGTGTTTTCTTCACTGATTAGAGTTACTTTACAAATTATTACTTTGCAGCATGTTTTTACCATAGGAAAGTAACCTGTAAAACTCCTGCTTCCTGTATATTTCAGTATGCAGTGATGTGCAATGTACAGCTAGCAGATTAAATACTGAAGGACAAATATCTTTAAACAGTTTTACTCACGATAATAAAGAACTGGATGCGCAAAGAAACAAATTTGGTACACACTTTCCCTATATTTTACAATGTTGCTGGTGACCAGTGCATTAATTAGAGAAAAATGTCGATTTGTTCGACAACTGGAATATCAGTTTGGGAAGTATGAATTAAAGAGCAAGGAAAGGCAAACGCTGCATTCAACTAGAAAGTATTTGGAAATTTGGCTGCGTCATTTTAGATAGGAGAAATCGGGCCCATCAGAATCTGCCATGAGCCTGGAGTTAATTGGTCGTTCTCTAAACGGGCTTGAATGGCATGAAGAATAAACAGGAGAAGGAGAAAGATTTACGATTTTGTGGATATTCCTCCCCCCGACAACAGTTTGTTCTTTGTCCTCAGGGATAGAAGAGCTCTGTTTTCACTTGGTGAAGAACCCCACAATGGGAGCGAAATGCACACAACTGCAGAACAATACAGCTCTCAACAGAAAATACATCTTTTCATCTCTACTAACCAAGGGAAGCGCTCGATTGCTGTCCACGTTAATAACCTAGCTGAGGCGTTTAAAGAAAACATACATTCAAGAAGCAGGAAGAGTAAGAGGAGGAGGAAGCATAAGAGAACAAGCATTGCGAGTTGGGAAGCTATTCTTTATGAAATCTCACCTCCTTATTCGATAGCGGAACCGTGATTCATGGAAATGAAGCAGTTCTGCCTCGGGATTCCTAAGCACGTTTTAAGGATTTTACCTCTCGACCTTTTCAAAAGGACAACTATCCTGAATACAAGTAGCTTGAATACTCGAAGTACCTACATAAAACACGAATCAGTCGATGATTAAGTTTTCTTTGCCATGTATGCACAAACCTAATGGAGATATGTCTTTCAACAGTGATAATTAAACTGAAAACATCCTTAAAATGTACTCTCAAGTGACTCATTTGGTAAAGTTATTGTAAAGGTACATAGTCGCTTAGAAAAGGAAAATTATGGACACGTACCATATTACACAAGGTTCTTCATGAACTATCTTGTGGATTACAAAACTGTTTTTAACTGACCACACTTAAAAATCAGAATATAGAAAAAATCGAAATACAGAAATATCGCCGACTGCGGTCAGGGTGCGCATATTCAAATTAAGATTCAGAATAAGTATTTCTGACAACATTTTTACATTTATCATTATGATATTAGGAAATACGTGCTGTGAATGTCCGAACTGAGTATATTAACTAATAGTGCCCCCAATTTGTAATCCCAAGACATCAACAGAAGAAGAAGCTCTCCAACCCTGCTGTTGGTAGGACTACACTGCAGAGGCCTAGACAGGGTTGGCCAAATCTGACTGATACTGTTGCTGTCAACCGACAGAGGTACAGTCCAAGTCAGGCTT
Source organism: Vanellus vanellus (assembly GCF_965231255.1). Classification (NCBI taxonomy): domain Eukaryota; kingdom Metazoa; phylum Chordata; class Aves; order Charadriiformes; family Charadriidae; genus Vanellus; species Vanellus vanellus. Next base: position 24,570,586 of record NC_138914.1, on the reverse strand, counting down.
GAATGTTCCAAAAACTGCCCAAAATTGAACCAAGTACAGGAATTTTATCTCACAGCAGAACTTCAGATGATGAAGCTCATGTAGGTTCCAAAACACGCTCCCTTAAGTCATGGTTATCTCGGCTGGTTGTCACCATGGCCAGGGACCTAATTTGCTAACCTAACTCACGTTCTTCTGGTTAAATATCATACCAATATTTCGTCAAAGGCGGGATTTTAATCTGCAACACAAATTAAGGGAATCCTTCCTCTGAAAACAAACAATTAATAACATATGATTAAGTCCAAATGACGAAGAGATGTAGTTGGGTCTAAAGGACTCCAGGTGTTTGAGGAAAGGTATCAGAACTTTGTGATACCTGGGGTGATGCTGTAAACCCCCAAAAGGCTTCTTCTGATGCTCTGGAGTTTTATGAAATTACTGATTTTTCCATTTTGTTGTTATTACATATTCATAGATCGATCAATGGCACATACCATGCAATTTGCAATTGGGAGGGCAGAAGCGAGTCCCAGAGAAATCACACTTCTAAGTGTAGCACACTATATTTACTACTGGTGCTCTCAGTTCACAGAGTTCTTTACCTTGATCTTGTTTTGTTAGCAAAGTTACTGCATCACACTCTAATTAAGAAAGATGCCTGCTTTGTAAAAAGGTCTGATATCTCTGGGAGAAGAGGAGATTACATTTACCTTGGAGAAAAGTTTCCAGGATTGTGTGCATACAAAAAAACCAAAAAAGAGGTAAAAAGGATGGTGTCAAAATTGCACCACATACCTCTGATTATTAATGCATAGCCAAACTCTCTTACCACAGACAACTCAACCCTAGTTTTCGTGTTTCCTGTGCTAGCTTGCACCCTTGCCCTATACCACCAAAATTCATGTTGTGTATATCATACCAGATCCACAACTGTTTTTTTTGTGGTTGCTGACACAAACAATTCACTCACAGTACATCACAAGCCTGACACTACCAGCACAGAAAACCTTCATAGAATTATTGAATGGTTTAGGTTGGGAGGAACCTTAAAGATCACCCAGTTCCAACCCCCCTGCCCTGGGCAGGGACACCTCCCACCAGCCCAGGTTGCTCCAAGCCCCGTCCAACCTGGCCTTGAACACCTCCAGGGATGGGGCAGCCACAGCTTCTCTGGGCAACCTGCGCCACGGGCTCACTGCCCTCACAGTGAAAAATTTCTTCCTGATATCTAATCTAAATCTTCCCTCTTCCTGTTTGAAGTTACTCCCCCTCATCCTTTCACTACATGCTCTTGTAAAAAGTCCCTCTCCAGCTCTCCTGTAGGCCCCTTCAGATAGCGGAAGGGGCTCTAAGGTCTCCCCGGAGCCTTCTCTTCTCCAGGCTGAACACCCCCAACTCTCCCAGTCTGTCCTCACAACAGAGGGGCTCCAACCCTCGGATCATCTTCATGGCCTTCCTCTGGACCCGGTCCAACAGCTCCATGTCCTTCTTATGTTGAGGGCTCCAGAGCTGGATGCAATATTCCAGGTGTGGTCTCTTGTGCAACTCTAATTTATAAGAATGCACAGAAGTTTTTCTTGGGAACAACACATCATGCACAACCTTCTGTTACTGCAGCGCTTCACTTTCCCATCTTCACCAGCATGCCTGCCTCCAGCGTGTATGGGCTTGTTATTTTATTCTCTCCAAGAAACTGGAGTTTTAGCTCTCTGATCCATTCCCAGTCACTAATGGTTTGTGTGTCCCTGTTTTTAGTCTGTACGTGGGGCTACAATACAACGAAAGGGGGAGGACCCTCAACACGAAAACACATTCATCCTGTCTCACAGCGTACCATTACTTTTTCAGACCAATACAAGAAATATAGATTTACTCCAGTCATCTAATACACCATGTTCTCCTAACTCAGCTTTTCAGTATTATTGAGAAAGCTGCACTAGTGGTTATTGAAAACAAAGTTAAAGAAAGCGGACCAGAAGAGGTGTTCTCTAATCGGCTAAACTTGCATACGAAATTGTAGCAAAACCTGTAAAGAAGCAGTGCTGAGTTTTGTTCTTCATCAGACAGACTCACCGATTTCAATGGGACTTCACATGAACTGTACCATAGACAGTGCTTAATGCTACTGGTTAATCGCATTCACTCATTGTTCACAATGAGTCACTAATTTTTCTTACTATCTCAATGTTACTGAGCTTGCTTCACTCACACGATGTCGGCAAACACGGCTTTAACTGTTAAGATTTTACAAATTAGGTTGAGAGACTCACTCCCGGATCCTTTAGACCATTTCTTCTTTTATCCTGAAATCTTTTTATTATTTACACAATAAGTGGCCGTAAATGCCAGAACACTCTTTAATACCTCAACGACAACAAAACCCCAGAACTTATTTTTGGCCACATAGAACTTACAGAATAAATGAAACCAAAATCTGTTAGAGGTTTCTGGTATTGTCCCAAGGATTACATTTTACTATCGCACATTTGGAGTCATTCTCAGCAGTGGAGCATAGAGATTCTTCAAGTGATGGCAACAGCATCTTGCAGAAAAGGAATTTCTACCAAACTCCAATAGACTGCTTTTTAGTGTGGTCAGAGAAAAGCAGTTCACCAGCTGAGAACTTGTGTAACAAGGACCCAGGTAACGTAAGTAACGGCCTATTAGAGACAGGGCGCAGCCCAGAAACGCTGTGGAAAACGGAAGAAAAACCACATAGGAAGGAAAAACCTCTGAAAAATTCAAGGCATGGAGGGGACTCTGCTGAGTCTACCAGGGAGCACAGCAAGGGCTTGGCTGAATGGACAGATCGGAGCCCAGGCTGAGGCTGCCTACTTGTTACACAGCTCATAGCGCCATTTCAAGCCAAATTTGGCTCAAGCCAAATCCAAACATTTATTCCATTGAATCAGCAAGAAACCTGTTTTGCAAGTTGTTTCTCGTGCTTAATTTCTTTCCTAGCAACTTCGCTTTTGCATGCGGGGCTACAGAAAGATGCGCTATGGGCATCACACCTGTCCACAACTAGGTGATTTTGCAACGATTGAAATTTGATCTGAACTGATTTAAACTGCAGAGGCTGTTAAATACCTGGCACCTTGAGAAAGGCGCTAATGAAGGACAGAGAAGATACAGTACAGGTAGCAGCGTTAGACCATAATGCCATCACACAGGGACTGAAAGAGATATAAATTATCACCCCCCCAAAAAAGGGGTTTTCCTATATTAAAAAAAAAAATAAATCAGGATAATTCCTCTTGGCCGTCCATAATGCTGTGGTGTCAAGCTGTAGCAATGTTCTACACCGAGCCTGGCCTCCGCCAGCCACTATTATCCCCACAAACAGGCAGGAAACGGGGAGACACAAAGCACGAGCGGGTTGGCCAGCGGGCACAAAGGAAGCCTGTGAAAGAATTAGGACTACGGCCCAGATTTCTCAGCTTTTGCCATCCTGTTTGAAGGAACTCGACCAACGTCTGATTCGCTTCCATTTATAAAAGACGTATCCAGATTTTAGCATTTTGGAAATATATTCACCGCATGTAGTAGGTTCAGCGCGTGTTGCGTGGAGCTGAAATGAGGAGACTACTTCTTCTCAACCTCATTAAATGCTGAGCACACAGTAATTAATATAGCCTCCACATTAAGTATGAGTCACACACCAGGGAAATCATAGAAACCTGGTCTCATGTTTTGTCTCCTTAAGTGAAATGATCAATAAAGATGTGAGGCAAAGGAGGTAGCAGAGAGTAGTAGGCTTTTTAAGTCAGAAGATACGGACAGTGGTTCCGCAGGGGGAACAAACAGCCTCTGGCAAGCTGAAACTCAGTGCAAAGCCTGAGGGTCTCCATAAAGCAGGGACAAGTCGCTGTGACGCTTCATCACTGCAAGCATCTTAAAAAGTTAACAGATATTCTGATGGAAAGCGTTCAATAGGACAGTGCTAAACCACACTGTATTTTCTGCCACCAAAAGAGGGGGATGTGAGGTGACTCCCTCGGGTCGATGAGTTGTACCAACCAAGTACAAATTGTGAGAGTCAGAATAGAAGCTAAAAAAAAAAATAAATAAATGGATTAAAGCCTTTCTGAGAAGTTAGAAAGGCAATTTATCTGCTTCTGTCTCTCCTTTTGTCCTCAGCTTGGGTACCAGTCAGATTATTTTGATGCTTGCCCATCTTTAGTTGCAAGCCACGTGAGCTGAATTCAGATTAAACAGTAAAAAAAAAAAACCCAACAACTTCCCAGAATATATATCGTGTTTATTTAGGCCAGACCAACTTGGACGAAAGTGCCAAATCAATCAAAGCCTAAAAGGAAGCTGGCAAACCGTCAGGGCCTCAGCACATCCTAGCTGCGCTTCCTCCATGGGAAAGACAATGGCGAGGGGCTGAGAATTTCGTAGCGTTTATAAGATAACATGGGTTTATAGAACAGCAAGGCGAGAGAAGGTGATACGCAGACCTTAATTAACGACTGCACACCAAAGTTGTCATTTTGATGACTTGTTTGGGCAGGAGTGGTCGTGGCTGGGTGATAGATTATTCTCTCTTTCTCCTGCCACAATGACATCTGCTTTATTCACAGATCAGCCACCAGTTGCTACAACAACGCCAGTGTGCTTTAGAAAATGTTGTTGAGCTGCTGAGAGAATCTTGGCTACCCATTAGCAAAATGTTAACTATGCAAAACCAAATAGCATTTGGTTTTGTTGTAGGAAAGAAGTCAATGCTCCGCAATAAGTAAGAATGTCAAAAAGAATTTACATTCAAAAAGTAGAGAAGGGCTTTAACCCATGATATCACCATGATTCAAAAATCCCCCTGGAATTCATTAGTGAGACATTAGGCCTGAAGAATAGAGAAAATAAATAACGGGTTTTAAAAAGAAAGAACAAATACACTTTCCTCTGAGCGGCTTCTTGTCTGCAGCATTTTAACACGTCCGTTGCCCCTTCACTTTTCCTGTTCATTGTCTTAGATTTTTACACAGTAATCCTTTGCTAATAGGGTTTTATTTATTTTTATTTCTTTCTTTTCTTCCCACTTAGCACTTTGAGGAGACACTAGGTGCAGTTAAACCATGCTCGGAAACTGATTTGGCTGCCAGTGAAGTCCCTCGCACCCACTTCAGTAGAAGGAGAGAGAACCTCACGCTCCAACATATTCCTTAGAAAGCCAATTACAGGGAAGCGTTTGCAGGCGTTAGTGGGAGGAACAGCTTTGTCCTCTGGCCAAAGAAGGCAGCCCTGCGGCTGAGAGCTAAACAGTGCTCCTCATGCCTGAGGAAACAGGAGCGATGCCGGGAGCAGGTGAACGTCCCCCAGCAAGTCAACTGTGGACGGCATAGCGAAGAGATGTGGTCAACAGCACTGCAATCTCCCGCTGCTAAAGTAGCTACCTTCAGGAAGAGACGTCCGAGCGCCGACATTCAGAGGGAATTTCCCCCAATTTCTAGGAAAGCGCCACTTGTCATCTCCCAAGTGATGCATGTCGGGCTGCCTGCCACCAACGGTGGTATTAATACATGTCGGGCGGCATCTGCTAGAGAGAGGTTTCCCCCGCTCCCGATCCCTGCTTTCTTCTGAAATAGAATGGGTCTATCCGTCTTGGTCATAATTTTTCACCCACCTCAAAGTTAAGTGAATATAATTCTTAATTTGTTTTCCACATGACTCAAACAATTTTCTTCCTTTGTCTCCCCAGCAAGAGCAGATCGATTTTACAATGTGTTGTACTTCAAATTTAACTTCATTAAATGTTTATAACATTAAGAGACTAATGACATAAGCCCTGTCTGCGGTATTTATAGGCTTTATGAAGAGGCTGAAGATCTGAAAGGACTGAAGTTCAGGTTAATTCCTTGAGAACTAATTTCAACACCCATTCTTATCTGTAAAAACAAAATACTACTACTATTGCAGGTCTATCCCGTTAATTTAACTGCAAGTTTATCAACCACATTTACCGTTGGAATTTGAAATCTAAAACCAGCCCGCAATAGATCATAGGTGTATTGTTTTTCCGTCACAGTAAATAGATTCCAAATGTTAATCTAATGATCTAGTTACATAACCAAGCTCAAGAAATTTTAAGCTACTGATTACTGGAAGAATATATGTGGAAAATAATCAGTAGCCATTTTTGCTACATTCTAAACACTCATTATAGTCCCCTCCCCAAAGCAGCTTACTGGGTTGTATGTGCCCTCGCTTTGATTATTTTTAATAGGCATTTTCATGTTATGATTGTAAAACACATTTTTAAATGAAGAATGCACCTATATTTTGCTGCTCACCACCCTCCTGCCCAACCACCATAGCTCTGTTTTTCCTCCTCCTGAGCTTTCTGCTTCTTCCAGAGACTCTTTCTAGAGCTGCTGATCTTCAGTCCGTGGGAATTAAAGGGAGAGCGTGAATATTAGCGCTAATGCTGAATTATCACTAGTTGAATTCTATTCCAATGCACTGTTAATTTTCAAGGGAGTACAACTAGCAAGTGGTTTTGGTTTGGGTTATTTTTTTTGGTTGGGGTTTTTTTTTGCATATTTTTTGTTTTGTTTTGTTTTACTTTAGTTCACAGTATAATCAGAGCTTCAGAAGTGCCAGTGGCAAACTGTGTTCAGCAACCGATGGCTGCCGGAAGCCACTGCTGATGCGCACATCTGAGGCTGCTTCTCTGAGCGGGGTCTGTCCCGACCGCTGCGGGACGGCACCGCGGGAGCACGAGAGGAGACATACCTTTAAAGAAAGAGTGCAGTACAAAAGGTAATTTTTAGAAGGGCTCTGCGTATCGCAGGTACGGCAAGCAAAGAGAAAAGCTGTATTCGCCAGCATTGTTGTCATGACTACAAATTGAAATCTCTATCTTTCACACGTACGGTATGTAATCTGGGAAAAGTCCAAAGAGCATCCTTAAAAAGCCACTACCATCCGATGGCAGCCCAAAGCCTGGAGTGTGGAGCGGAAGCAGTCGCGCCGGCTCAGCCCCGGAGCCGATGTGCTCGGCGAAGCCGCGCTGGCGGGTGCCACGCTCGCCTGGCCACCGCCCGCCCGCACCCACAGCCATTCTTTCAGCGGGTGTATGTGCAGTATTGGCCAAGAGGGCAGTTTCTTTCACAGTTATCCAGTTAAAAACCAGCACATATCCCTACTGCCCTATGGACTGCCAATTTAGGCTAATTATACACTAGGAACTTTATTTCCTGAAAACATATATTGCCTTACCAAGGGGTATGGATAACATCTTCATCTGCCAGGAACAGGATTAGTTTTGACAGAGTTATGTTTACAAACATAAAATTTATCACTTTTTTTTTTTTTTTAAATAGCACCTGCATACACCTGGAACGAGACAGTAGCTAATGATTTATGTCGGATGGTAACAACGGCTGTTTTTGCTGGAACCGTGCCATAACTTAGTGTCTGTTACTCTGCCCTACTGGGTCAGGACAACACATCAGTCAAGTAAATCACTTAAGTAAATTATTGAGAACTTAAATTGACTTTTTCTACATAATATGTAATTACTTCCTTGAACCAACATTCCCTTACATCACCGATCTAAAAAGCTTTCTATTTATTTTTTAACTGAATATTGATCGAATTTAAATTACAGCCAGCATGTACTATTTATCCGAAGTTCGGGTTCTAGGGAACAAACTTTCCAACAACTTTGTCAGCCTTTGCTTGCGGTTACTTGCCACCCACGCGCCCACGTCACTCAGCACAGTGAGCCTCGGAGCTGCAGATCTGCCCGTCACGTTCACAACGCAAAACCCAGCCTGATGCATCTGCTGATACCTACAGTGCCAAGGCACTCCAAATTAAATTGCTGGGAGGCCTGGAGATGCCGAAGGGAGCGCGGCAGCACAGGGAAAGCTGAAAGACAAGTTTGCAACATCGAGTTCTCACCAAGATGTTGTGAAGCAGTGAGGGTTTTTGCTGTAGCCAGCAAGAGAGTTAAAGCCCAGAACTGAGAATTACAAGCGTAGAATCTCCATGGGAACTACAGAGATGTAGAGCCCCGCAAGGCCGTATCTGCTAAAGACTGGGCCTATCCCAAGTCTAGACGAGAAACCGAACAGGCAGGGATTTCTCATGTCATCACAGAAAGACAGCAAGAGAGATTTTGGCAGATCACATTCTGCTCCTGAGCTCTGGCCCCGACTTCAAACACAGGGTGCACATAGGCGGCACTGCAGCAGTGTCAGAGCTCAGCAGCCCTGGGTCGCAGAGACCTGCCCAGGTCGGCTGCTCCGCACAGCTTTTTGACCCGTGCTCCATAGTGGGAAGACAATTCGATCGATAGGATGGGGGCCTGTATCATTGGAATCATCCGGGTGTTAGGGAAAAAACCCTCCGAGTGCAAATACTCCTGCCTGTCAGATAGTTGTTATGTCCTGTTCTCAATCATCCTCCCCACAGCCCCCCTTCACAAACCTATTAAAAAAAATAATCCCTCTATAAAGTATTCTCCCTGCTTTAGGAGACAATCAAGTGGAAATGAGCACCAACCATTTTCCAAAGTGTCTGCATGCAGGTTTGGTGGAGGGGGGAGAGGCAGGAAGGAGATTCTGGAGTTGAAGAAGGAAGTTTTCGAGTTGGAGGAGCCTCACGATAAAAGCTCTCCCACAGACACAGATCACACACCCTGCGCTGCTTTGGGCATAAATAAAAAGCCCCTTAAATTGAAGTTTGAAAGTGTGGTCAAACGACCCTGGGCTGCAAAGTACGTCTGACTTTAAGGAAAGGCTGAGGAGGCGGTGCCGACCCCAGCAAGGGCTAGCAGGAGATCAAACCTGTCAATGTGCAACATTTAATATTCCTTAGTCAGAATCGTTTCCGGTTAAAATTGGCAGAAGCGGTGAATATAATTCTCTTAGTATTTTATTAGTGAGATGGGAAGCTAATGGGAAAGGGCAGCTAAAAGTACTGCTGCTAAGGCTAGAAAATACATTAAAGTCAGCGCTGTCGTGGATTACACCCAAGGTCACAGGATTCAGCCACGGGAATTGATTGGCGATATTTACAACTCAACAAATTGCTTTAAGCAAGTGTGACATCATGCCCCACGCTATTTACCAGAGGAACTACATACAGGGAGGCTATAAAATAGCTTATCAGCCCGTGAGTAGGTTAATGTAGTTGGTGCGATCTTCAGCTAGAAGAAGTATAATTCTACTCTCCCAATCTAATATTCCCTATGAAGCCGCAACTGCGTGAGACTAGGAAAGCAAGAAGGGTGGTGTCAGTCAAGCTTGTGTATTCTTGAGCACTCTGCTGACTAACATTAATGGCGATTCTTTTAATTCAAATGTGAGATTAGAGAAAGCCACTTTCTCTTTAATGTATTTAATTGCATTTTAATTAAAAACCATTTACAAAAAGCAAGGTCCTACTTGTATCTGTTGCAACAGCATAAAGTGAACCCTCTCAGCACAACAGCAGACAAACCAGCGCGCTGTGGCCACGTCGGCTCCTGCCTGTATCCTGAGAGCTTCTCATTAGCACACAGTTACGGACGCTTGGACCGAATCTTTGTTTTTCTCTTTCCCACATACCGCCCTTCAAGTTTTACAACACAAAAGGTTGGGTTTATGCTGGTGTGTCTTCCATTAGTTGAATGGGTCAGCGCAGACAGACGCCAGGGAACCCTAAACCAGGAGTCATTTCATAGGTTGTCCAAGGCCTGGGAAGACACGAAGCTGGAGGACAAAACTCCTCACCTGCCGTGTTAGGGGTATGCAATGGGACGCTTCCTCCACGCGTGTCCCAGAAGAAATCCGGAGATAGGAGCACTCCCAAACCCCACAGACAACAGGGGTTCCAAGAGGGTCTGGCTCTGGCTGAGAGCACCAGCCCGGCGCAGCGGCCAAGGGAACTGCTCCTGTTGTGCTAACATGTGCTCCATCTCACCCTGGTGCCGCGCAGCTCCTCCGCAGGCCACGGGCTGTGCCCCCCAAGCACCCCGCTGGGCTGCCCACGGGCGAAACGTCTCCTCCAGCCCCGAGCGCCTCGCTCAGCAGAGCGCAGTTTCTCACTGCGGCCAGGGCAGGTTTTCCAGTTGCTGAAGGAGGCAAGTCCCCTTTCGCGTAATTGTGTGTGCTTCAAGGTGCTCGCGGACTTTGACCAACCGGTTTGCACAATCAGACTTTTTCTCCTCCTTATTGGAATCTGTCATTTTCTAATGCATTACATTACACAGTAAATTGAATGTGGGTTTGTTGGGTTGTTTGGGGTTTTTTTCCCACTAACCTTTATGAATCCTCTTGAGTGATCTGTGGATGGGATCAGCAAACAAATTTTGTTCTAGCTCTCCAAATCCTGACACATGAATTGATTTCAGCAGGACACATTAAGCGAATGATGGATCTCTGCCAAAAGGGCATGTAGGATTTTGCAAGGGGGAGGGGAATAAGAAGGAGACTTTGCTTTCTCCCTTTTTTCTCCTCAGCCAGTCTTGTTAAGAAAGGGCAAAAGCACTTAAATTCATTGCTCTCAAAGTAAATTGGTTTTCTTTTCCACCCCCTCAGAACTCCTTTTTCTTCCAGGTTTATCCCATTCCTGCCTTCCTCACCCTTAAAGCAACAAGAGGCGAGGTGTCTGCCCGTCCCCAGAGCCGCGGCCGCTGCGCTGCTCCGCCGAGACGCGCGCTTCCTGTGGGTCCGGGTTCCCACTGCCCGCCTTGGCATTGCCACCTCAGCCCTTTGCTTTCTAAGGCTCAGCTGACAGTTTCTCAAGCGCATTAAGGCCGGCGACAAGAGCGGGGCTGTTGTAATAAACGACAGTACGATCACAGGCTTGAGGGAGCTTGTTCCTCTCCGGTCGCAGCTCTCTTGAGAAGTTTTCAGAGGCTGTAGTTATCGCCTTATTCTGTATGCCGAGCCAGAGCTTTTGATGCTAATTTGTTGGCACGGCAAACTCCTGCTGCAAACGATAGATCCCATGACCTTCTTCAGTTACAGATAACACAAACTACAGTTATATTTAAGTGGCATATTGGTTAACCTCAGTGGCTTGCAATACTTTCCTTTGACTCAATTCCTCTCATTAATATAGGGTTACGTTACAAAGGCACCTTGGAGTTTCTCTCGGGGAAATCTAGCCAACAAGCTCTTTCTTGTGAGCGGTTTTCTGCACGGAGCTTCTGTTGTAGCCAGGCCGTGCGTTACAAATGCTCTGAAACACCAGCAGCGACGGAGACCGTAACACTGCATTAGGACAGGTATTCTGGCAAAATGCTTTCAAAATCAGATGTGCTCCGTAGTAACTATTATTGCTGCTATCACTTTCAAATCCTCTGAAAGGATTTGTGGGCAGTATCATCATGTAAAGTCTGGTTCTGGCTCACCACATCCAGTGGGACCATTGGATAAATGGAGACCACTAACAAGACAATGGGACTAGGGGAGTGATTTTTGCCTTCAAGAACACAAGACACGGCTACCTCGCTAAGAAAATCTGTGAAATCTTGCATTTTGGGCGAGTTGTGTAGTGTTGCACTCCAATTTTCTCACACACGTAAACGCACGTTTCAACATTCAGTGCCTGACACCAAGAAACCTTTGCCACAACCCTTGAAAACTCATTGCCATCGATCATCAGCGTTAATGCGCTGGCTGCTCCTGGCTGCGTTAGCAGAGCACGCAGCACCTCTCTGCAATGACACCCTTAGGAACCCACATCATGGGGCAGTCACCAGCGACCGTGCGTCAGGAAGCTCATTATACACGCATCACTTCTGTGTTGGTTCAAGGAGAGACTGAATGCCTAGTGGTCACGAAGCCTCCCTGAGACCTGTCACTGATGACAGTCAACATTTCAGCTCCTGGGGAAAGCTGCAGACCAAACTGCCCCAGAGTCTAGAAGCAACAATAATGCTGACAAGGATAAAACTAGCCTTTCTGGAAAGACTCGGACAGGGTCCTTTGGTAACTCTTCTGCTTTTAAAGCCAACACGCTTCCCTCTATTGAGGAATATGATTTTCTTTCTTATTGAATAAAACCTGATCTTTTTATATTAACCTAGTTAAAAAATATGAAAGCAAGGAGGATGCAGAGTTTGGGTCACAAGGAAGAAAGCCATGTCCCATCTGTGTATTGTAATAAGCTGCAAAACCAAATATACCACCACAAATATGCCTTCTGAATACTGAACACGTGGCTGACCAAACCAAAACTTGTGATGCTTTCCACTGTCAAAGCCTAGGACATGCCATTCTTCAGTACTGCTCCAAAAAGCCTATTTCCTATCATCCCAAGCACATCTACAAAACATTGTTTTCACAAGAAAAAAAAATCATCATTTCTTCATCTTTCCTTCCCAGAACAGAGTAGTGACTTTCTTTCGCTAATAGAGCAGGGTGGCCACCCCAGGCTGTGTACACTGCTTCTGCTGCAGCCCTAGATGTGAAATCGGATGGAGGGGTTAATCCATGTGAGTTCTTGCTGTCATTGACATTTCAGTCAACTTTTTCTATGGCTATTTGCACAAAAATGGTACTCTCAAGAGCAAAACTGGTAGCGTCCACAAAGTATACTCCTGTCCAGAGCTTTATACTTGCATGGGCTTTTAGTCGCCTTTGGTAGAAGGTTGGTTTCAACCAAAACCAAAAGTCAAAAGAGTTATACAGCTTTCTCTGCTTTTCAGAAGGACATTCAATAGCAGAACAAAATATTCAGTAACTCTTAAATTTTACTTCATGTGGCTATATCCTATCTATTGCTGCTTTTACATATAAATATCTAAAAATTTACACAAGATTTCAGTGAACAATGACATTTTCTTCACACTAGTAGTGGTGAGGTACAGCTGCAGGAAATGTAGCCCTGTATGTTCTACACCCTTCAGCTTTGTACTTTAAGAATGGTATCATCTTCATCATAGAAACCCTATTCCACATCGGAATTGAATCCATGGCTCTACATCTCAGGAAGGCATCGCTCTCCTAAGATATAGCACAGCAGAACCTGCAGTATGTAGTGATAAAGTTTACATCAAACGTGTGCACAGCTGTCAGATTACAACAGTGTTTCAGGGTACCACCAATCTGGGTAAGCACATACTATACAGGTGATGATAGAAGTCCAAAAATGGAAACGTATGGAAAAACTAGCGGGCTCCAGACTTTAAATTTTTATTTTTTTTTTTAAACAAGGTTGTTATTTTGCAGTTCAGTCAACACGGCACGTAATTTAGAGCTGCCCTTCACCCTGGTGTGCTGCTGCAGAAGGGAAAGAAGGTGCAGACAGCTCCTCACTCCTCAAGATAAACAAGTTCTAGATAATTGACCTTGTTTAAAGACATATAGAAGAGTCTAACAAGCAAAAAAGCTACTGCAAGTAAGCGTCTCCCTCTGAAAAACAGAGAACAAAAAGAATGGGTACCAATCCATGCAGGTAGGTTTCATTTACAGCTGTGATTCTTATCCATTCCCTTCTATTCTCCATCCCAGTACCTCTGTCTTTCATGCACCAGTTCCTCTCCCCTTACTCTTATTTCTTTATTGTCACTAGTACCATCTCCCCATTCACCGCTTGATTATACAGAACCAAGTAAACTCAATCCAGTAATGCAAATCTGCTCCTTGTTTCCAATATATCGCATCTGAGTCAACTACGTGCCAAAATTGTCTTAGACCTTCTAAAAGCTGATGTAGTTACATCAACAAAAAGTCATTATTGAATTGGCTACAGATCTGCTCATTCATCTAACTCCTCAATAGTTTGTTCAAGAATGTTAATTATGAGAAGCTTATCATTAACCAGCTTGCTTTTGTTAACAAGATTTTTTGCCAGGGACAAGACTGCTGAAATTCTGTTCTGTTGTCTGACTTGCATCTCGTTGAAGGTTATGAACTGGATTTATACAGAATGAAATGATGAATGGGGATTGAGTCATTTCACATATTAGCATTTCATACTTGCTTAAATGAGACAATTAATTAAGATAATTTCTAGAACATGTGTAATTGTTCCTATACATCTCAAGTAAAAAAATACTATAACTTCACTATGTCATAGTACGTCTGGGCATCCAAATATCTTTTAATCCTTTCAGTGAGATTTATGATCATGCAAATGATACATCTCCTCCTTGTTACTAAAATAAGGCACTAACAGACGACGGAGATGCCAGCACCTGACATATCTAGAATAACATTTAAATCCACCCAGCGATGCACCCGCACCGCAGCAGGTGCACGCTGAAACAAGTGATTCTCCTGGAAAAGATTTTTCTCCTTTTTGTACTTCCTGGAAATATTTATCATCAACTTAATATAGTTAAGGAAAGCATTCTGCTTTTAAATATGCTAGGTCAGATTCTGCTGTCAGTAAACAGGGTACTCGGGTGCAGTAAGACCCCGAAGAGGTGAAGTCTACCTTTAGTCCCACGTACAGAGGAAGCGCAGAATCGTGGTGGTTTACGAATGCAGGAACCATCCACTGGGGATGAGTTATCCCACTTGCTTTCCCTTTTCTCCCAGTGGCTAAAGGTGACAAGCAGCATACAGCAACCAGTAAGACAGAGAGGTCTTAAAAACTGTCAATTAATAGAAAATCAGAGGGGCTTCCCAAACACTCAGTGCCAAGTGTCACTTGTTTCTAAACCACAGCAAAGAGAGAGAGCGAGCTTCTGCCTTCCATGAACTGCATATAGCGCCAGGCTCATTCCATGGCATGCCATGCAGTTACGTGGTGGGGGTAACATCACTAACCTTTGTATTTTACGCAGCTGCAAGCAATATTGCCCCTCTGTACTCTTCTGGAGCAATCCCTGACTTACAGGCCCTTTGCCTTGGCACTCATAATTTCTGCAGACCCCAACAGCTCCTCCTCCGGTGCACATCGCTTCCCTTCTCCACCTTCTTGAATGCCAAAGCACCTTCAACTCTTTCTAGACTGGCTCCATTTCCTTCCCGTAGCAGTCTCAATACGAAAGGTACCTTCTTTGATTGATATTAGTAGCACAGTATTTTGTGGTAATTACATTAGAGTGATGACCCCCTCCTTCATTTATTGCTTTGGCAATTAAAAGGCATTAACAAACAAAGTCAGAGATCGGTAGGTTTACTGAATGACTGAATATTTACAAGTATATTGTACTCTAAATTATTCCTTAGCTTTCAAGAGTAACTATTATAATGTACATTAATGTATTACATTGAGCACTTCTTCCTATTAGATTCTAATGTAATGAAATAATTTTCTTCCTTCAAGAGATGTATTCATATCAACATAGGAGAGAAAACACAATTATTCCTTTCTTCTGTGGGTTATTTGGAATAACTCCGTAGTCCATTCTTCCAATTGGCTATTAAAGCATGGGTAGTTCAACTCAACTGAGCGGACTGAAATCACACACGTGTTTGAACAATGAAGGAACGCAATGAAATGGTGCTCTGCTACATTTAATGATGCAACAATGGAAAAACAACCCCCAAACCCCCAGGTCCCTACAAAACACATGAAAAACTACATTACAATGCGAGATATCAGGGCGTGTATTATTCAGGACAGCTGAATTCACATAGTCGAATATCATTACATGATAATTATACTGCTTAGGTTTGCATTTTGCGGGGGGCCTGTTATTTCATGATTTAGAGCACATTGTCTCACTCTCCAAGCTACAAAGCATTACAAATAGGATTTGCAGGGTGGGTGTTTCAGTTTTTAAAGGAAAACTTTGCTATAAAGCAAGTAAAATGAAGATCTGTATATCTATGCGGGAAAAGTGGAGATAAGTACAGCATAACCACGACCAGCTGACTCCCATTAGACTACCTATTGAGGCTACGGAATTCTTTAGTAGAAAGACACTCCCTGAAAACAAACAAACAAGCAACTCCCCCCTCCTCAGTGAAATGCACCTCTAATACAAGACTGTGTGGGAAAATTATCAGTATTTTCTACAATGGCTAAAATCGTGCCTGGTGAGCACTGAAGAACCATGACTGCATCATGAGCCAGTGCAGGGCTTTCATTCTGCAAACCCCTTGTGTTCACCTAAACGTGGCTTAGTAATCGCTGGCAAGAGGCTTGGACTGGATCGCTTAATACTGGTCAGTTCTGTCATACACTTGTGCCATAGTCTCATTTTCTAATGAATGAACAGTGATCTGGACTGTGCTCTGGCGCGATGTGGACCCGTGTATTTGATGTAGTCTCACACTGATGCCCGGGTAACTTTCATTTAACTCTCCTTCCGTGCTTGTGAGTTGGAGTACAGCAGCCAAAATACCTGAACAGGATAAGAAGCTTTTTGAACTTTCCAACCCAATTTTTGCAGACCGAATTGGAACAGATAGTCATGTCACAGTTATCTTCAGTCCTGAAACTCAGCTTTCCGAGCCGTTTCAGCACAAATTCTGAGGCTGTCCTTTGAAACGCAGATAAAGTCCTTGACCAATGCTGTTGTGAACTAAAGTAAATTCAGATTCTGTCAGGCTGTTTTGAAATGCGAGATTTGGCTCAGAACAGATTATCTTCCAACATTTAAACATTTCATTCTTTTCTTGGTTTTCATTATCTTTCATTTGTTGGGGTTTAATCCAGGAACAGGGAATGACTGGGTCCTTTCGAACTGCCCCTTCTGATGGCTTCTTTGGCACATCACTCCCTATTCACCCTGTCACTTGTGAAACCGTTAAAAACACCTTTTGATCTCACTGGCCACATGCATTTCAATAACAGGGCCCTCCTTCTGCTTGTTCCCCATATTGCCTCTTACACCCGGACTTAAGCCGGTTCACAGTTCAGAAGATTCTCAGAGACGGGAGGAACGGACACATTCTGACTTCACAGATCACACTGACAATTTTGAGTTCCAGTAGAGTTAAAAAACCATTACAGTTTGGGACGTAACAGAGTAGTCTTTCTTGAATTTCATGGGTTGTATGGGTTGCTACCCTTTTTTCAAATTTCTTAAATATCTTCACATTTTTGCCAGAGCACAGCCTTACTGGTTTTGCTGAAGTCTTTAACCAGTGATCAGTAACTCTGTCAAACCACAATAGCATCTGAGAGATGTCCAAGGTGCTACTCACGGTCTCCATGGAATTACTCTATCGGTTTGACACTTGTCTTGTCACTGTTTAAGACCAAATTAAAGTGTGGGGACTAAATGGCTTTGGATACCAAAATCACTCTAATCACAGATATATACAATTTTATGAATTATACCACTTCCCTTTCCCATCGGAGAGGCAATGTGGTTCAGGAGAAGGGTCTGGCAGGGCAGCATAGCGGCGCAGCAGTCCTGGTGCAGGGTTGTGGGTTACCTCAGGTTCTCCCTGTTCTCCTGGTGCCGGAAAGATCACTCCAAATGGCGGTGCAGGCTGGTGGGGTCCCCTCAGTATCTCACGTTCTTCCTCCTTTCTGACTCTGAACTTTCTCTCCAGGCACCTCTGCCCCCAAGAGTCTCCCCCAAAATTCTGTAGTTTCCCTACTTAGAGGACTGGGTGGAGAATGCCTCCTTGGCGTACTGCTATATTCTAACCTGCTGTTGTTGTTGATGTTCACAGTTTCCTTAATCAGAACACTTCTGGACAGGCTTGCGCTTCTTCAGGATGAACAGGTTATTTTGATAGTTTGCCTATTTACTTCCTTAAGCATACAAACACTAATCAAAGTTCGTTCTGTTTGGGACAAGGGGTAGGTCATACTTTGTATACCTCCATTAAAACGTCCGTGTAAGATGGATAAATTGATTTTGTCAGTGAAGGATATATATACACATCTCCTCTATAGATGAGCGATGTATGAAGCCTTGGATTTAAGTTCCACGTTTCAGTAAACCTACAGAAGCATGAAGGTGGTGCTCAAGGACCCGATGCTGATTACGAGAAGAAGGGAAGTGCTCACGCCCAGCAAAGCAAAGTAGTTCCACAGAAAACAGATTAATTCTGTTTTCCCACATGAGTCCCACATGTCAAAATTTCAGTGAAGTTAATTGCAAGTCATGACTGGAGTCAAAACCAGACTGCTGAACTCCTCTGTACATGTATTCACAATGTGTGCACCGGGGATATCAAACCGTTCGGAGCTCTTCATGTGAGCAGTTGTTAACTGACTTGGATTTGTAAACACTTCAAAAAATTCTTGCAACTTAAGGAAATCTTGTTAAGATTGGGGGAAATTCCTATCCTTTCTCCTCCAGCTAGGCAGCCAGAAAACTAGGATGCTTTAAATTCCTTGAATTTAAAGGAGTATGAGATGTACTTTGAAATGAGCATGTATTTCCTCTTCCTGTCTCGATTTCCATTTACTCTGAATGGCTGAATTACTCTAAAAATGTTTTATATTTAACAGAAAAATTAACAGCAAACAGATCAAACACCGAGAATTTCAGAACTCAGAGTCTGTTGGGTTTTTTTTTCTTCCCTCCCCAGCTGCTTCTATGCCAGTGAAAAGAAAGGAAGCGGGGCCATCATGTTATGAAGAAAGTCCAGTGTTGCAGGTGCACGCGTATGGAAAAGGAACAAACGAGAGGAAATAGGGTTCTCATTCCTTCTTGGGATAAACCCGAGAATTTTCCCCTTCCTACGTGTGACAGCACACAGCCTTGGCGAACACAGCGACTCTCCCCAAGAAAGCGAGGCACCCACCTTCACGGGGCTGCGCGCTGGACTCAAGAGAACAAAGCCACGAACCTGGTCCTTCCACAGCCTCCCCTTTTGTCCCGAGCACGCGGTTATTCAGAGGTGAACAGACCACAAAAAGCTTTTAGCACTTCAGTTTAAATTAGCACATCCTCATGCAAAGTTTTCCTGAATACTTTACAATCCGGTGTAATGCAGCGTACTTCCAAGTACTTCCAAGCTATTCAGAGAATCTGGAAAGCCTGGCTCTGCGGCACAGGTGAACTCGCCCCGGTGCGGCGGCGTGCTGGGCTAGAGCGGCTCTCCCCCAGGCACGGCCCTGCCCTCGGTCCCACGGTCCCCAGAGGAGCTCTCATTCCTTGCATTTTTAAGGGAAGAAATTCTGACACTTATCAGAAGCAGAACCAACAGTCGGTTGTTTCTCCTCCTCTCTTCTACCAACAGGTGACTCTGAGCTGAATTAAAATGGGACTTGGAATGAAAAATAGCCACTTTTGCTCTGCAGCCTCTAATTACTCAAAGCCATTAAGGAGCTCTCGTAGAATGGAAAAGCTGCAGTGTTATTTTCTCTTCTCTTTCCCCTTGTTGGTAACCTATGCAGCGTCTGAGGCGCTCTCTTTGTGCGCACTGAGCTGGATGTGTAAAACAAAGTCTGTACAACACACTCCATCTAACGAAACTCTTTGAGGTAAATAGCCCCCTGACACCCTTTGAGATTTGCTCTCCTCTTATTTCTTCTCTTTTTTTTTTAATTCCATCTCAGCAATCGCTAGTGCTCTGGCTGAATGTAAGGCCCTTCCTCTTCAGAAGCTGGTTGCAGCAGGACTTAGACTGCTCCTCCTTTCGAAGAAAAATGCCTCTTGACAGCTCTTTGGAATGAAGGGGGAGTTACGTGCAGGGGTGACACTGGCAGAAAGAGTTGGCTCTCACCGTTTCTTGAAACTGCATAATGAATGAAATGTTTAACAGAAGAGAGGATGTAGGGCTGGCAACACGTATTAGTTAAAGGGCTTTTTGAAGCCATCTGTCCACCAGCTTTAGCCACTACTGAATGAAAATTCGTTTTGAAAGCAAAAGGGACAGACACTCTAATCTTCCAGCTCTTCATCCTCCACTGCAAGCCAACCAAAGGCACTTGCAACGCGCAGGGAAGGAATGCGTTCCTCAGCTAAGGGAGAACTGCTTTGCAATCATTTAAAATCGTGATGCTGACAATACTGACAGCAGTTGACAGTATTTATAAATGCAAAGTACCGCTAAGGGCTGAAACAATAAAAGTCAGCTGCATAAAAATCCCCTACCCTGTATGTGCGCTTCACAGTGCAAATTAACAGAATTTTAGGTAAACCAAACAGAGCTTCAGTCTCTTTTCCAAAAATAAAACTGCAGTTTAGCGTGCCCGTCAGAAGTCCTGACTTTCGGCTCCTTCCTTTGATCAGCGAACCAGAACTTCCCCGCTACGGCTGGCCCTGCTGATGCTGGGTTTGGAGGTACCGTTCTTAATGATTTATGCTCACCTCTATTTCTGCTCAGACTGGAGGATGGAACAATTCCCATATCGTAGGGATAATTTGCAGTGTTTACTCTTCGTAGGACGTGGACCAAATAAAAAACTTCCTAGCTGGTCAGTGCAAAACTGAGATTTGCATACAAACATTTCATCTAAAAGGTTATGAAAGTACCAAACAAGAGTACAAACCGCAGACCATCCCAGTTGTGAGCAAACAGGAAGAAACAAAGATTGTTTCACACACAACAGAACATGAAAACGCAGTGACTCTCTGGTGAAAATCATCATACTTGAGACCCGCTTCCTACCCGGCACCATATGCTCCTGATTCAACACACGCGCAAAAGAGAATGAAACCACGCTTAACCGCTAACCCTGTATTACCAAATGTGGGAAAATGACGTGTTAATTTATGCAACAGGATCTGAAGAGCAATGTAAAAGGAAAGAAAACCATCCCGGCAAATGTCTTGGGTGCGCCCTGGCCTACTGGATCCGTGCACCTGGCAAATCAGCAAACTAAAGCAAACAAATGTGGGAAGTAAGTTCATGTTTCTGAAGAAAAGAAAATAAGACAATTTCCCTTGCCCCCATTCTAAGTTTGCATTATTATACTTTCCCAGGGCTATTCCATGTTAGTTGTTACCATCGTTCACAGCCATTGTTTAGACAGCTTGAGCAGTGGCAACAGAAGTGAAGTAGATATTTATGCAGTTGAAACTATAGCATACAAGTGTATCTTTGGTCCTAATTTCAGCAGGAAGAGATTATACGGAGAGAGTTAAAACAGATATAACGCAGAGGGAAAAAGAAGTCCTTGAGAGCTTTGTCCCACAACGTTAAAAAGAAGCATTTGAACAATATGTTCTCTTAGCGGGTACCTCACTGTTTAGGTTGCATGGTTTGCCATCTGCAGCCCAAATAGCTCACATAAAATTATAGCCTGGAGAAAAGGTTGCGGAGCTCCAGCTCTGCTAACAGAATATTTTGCAGTCAGCTTGCAAAGGGTCTGTTTGTTAGTGACAACGCATACGTACGTGTGGCAAGAAGAAAAAAAGGTGACATGAAATGTTTGCGCTCCTCTGTCGGCAAAGCAGTGAGAATCCGCGTGTGAATCATGTACCTGCGAGAACAGCTCTGGGACTCGGGGCCTGGAAGGCACCACGCTGAACCACCCTCAGGGATCGACGTGGTCCCACGCGGGTGGGACGCGAGCCAGAGGCAAAGCTGGTAGGAGCCCCAAGGGGATCGCAATCGAGCCCCTGTGGTGAACGATCAACTTCTCTCCCAGGGGCCTGGAAAGCTGCGCTAAGGGACTCTGGCAAATCTTGGCTGGAAGAGCACAACTGGAGAGAAGGACTCGTCTCGATCTCTGGAGACCTGGAGGAGCGGTGCTCGGGAGGGAGCTGCAGGGCTGCATGGCCCAGAGTGCAGCAAACAGAACAGCTAAGACACGCAGCAGTTCGCTATTACCCTGGTTATATTTCTTACCGTCGATCAAAACATTTATCTACAAAGCGCAAATTGATTGAAGAGCTTAGTCCTTTGCTGTACTCAGAGCACCTAATAATTACCAGCCTTTTCAAAACAGTACATTGCAGCAAAATAAAGGAAAAAGTACCATCTACCCATTCCATCGGTGACACACACCGGTCCAAGCAGGTGCGCGTGTAGTAGACTGTAACTCCCCACCGGGGAAAAATGGTCACTCTGACTTGTGTGCTGCTTTCTCCCCTGCATTTCACTTAAAGCGGGGCCAGACAGAACAAATTAAAGCATAATATAATGACAGACAGAGAATGTGCTTTGTCCAAATGGAAAGGGAGTTTGAATGACCAGTTGTATAAAACAGAACGTGTATTCTTGTTTATGTGAAACAAGTCTCTACGGACTAAAATGACTGAAAAGTATCTATATAGGTCTATTTAAAACTGGAAAGAGAGAGGCAATTTGAAAAATAACTATTTTATCTGCTAGCAAGCTGATAAGGGAAGTGATGTGACTGAATGCTGCTTTTGTTTAAAAGCAACCGAAAAGATAAGAACCAGAATCCTCGCAGAGATGTGTGGCCAGGCTACATTACTAGCTGGACACAACTTGAAAAACCCACCCCCTAACTAAAATGGCAAATTACTTACTTGGCAAATACAGAAACATAGCCCCGGCTTGTGCCAGCTCCCAGCCCCAGCTCCACCGAGGCACCTGAACAAAGGCCTTTCATCGGCAGTGTAATTTAGGCTACCCGAGTTCGTCAGGATGCTCAGGTGTATAGAGGGGCCTCACGGAGCGCCAGACAGAGACAAATTCACATGGAGTAAGCGAAGCACTTTGCTGGCATGTGGACGTGGGTTCCGGAGGCTATTCCCAACACAGAAGACAATCACTGGCAGGTAATAAAGGAGGCATTTATGCGATATGTCAGCGGTTAGTGCAAAGCTTAAAAGAAATGAGATCATGTGGCAAGATAGCATTCTCTGCCTTTCCCCCAGGGGAAGGAGCATTACTGTTATTACTATAAGCCATTGTTACCGCTACTTCTTTGAAATAAAACGTGACACAGTATCGTCAGCTGATACTTGTGCGATCGCAGCTATCATAAATTGTGGTTTCCAGAATATTAATCTCCGGTTACGCTATGCAACTACCACACAAGTGCGCAGCACGGAGACAGACAGATCCCCCTAGGAAAAAAAAAAACCAACCCTCTAACAACCCTCGAACAAGACCGCCTCCACCCAGATACTGCTTTACTCTGAGCTCCCAAAAGTTAAAAATAAAAAGAACAAACCAAAGTAAGAATGGGTTAATACAACAGGTTTCACTTGCCCTCTTGGCAGAGACAGCATAGCTCTAGCAATTCAGCCCAAGAAGGCCAAAAGAGACAAATATTATCCGGTTCTTTGTGCCCCGTTTACTACACTTTATCAGACTAATTTTCCATTTATTTTCTATATTTTACATAGAAAAAAACCCCTCTAATCTTTCATGTGAAATGCAAACTTAACTGCTTGTTGTAATGGACATGACAGGTACAATATGGCTCCTATTAAGATAGAATATCTTAAGCGAAACAACCTCATTCCAATATCTTAGTACGTGGAGGAAACATAATTTCATGAAATGATGTAAACATTGAAATATCTGAAATTATTTGAAATGTCAAATTAATTTTTATAGTATCCATAAAAATTTCATTTTTTCTTGAGAAAAGTCACGGGCACACTATTCTTCTCTTTTTAAACTTCAAATGAAGTGTATGTACCACAACTGTACTTCAAAAAATTAAACTAACAGATAATTGAAGAGCAGATGAGCACCTTCTGAGATTGAACTGTTGTATATCTACTAATGCGCTTGTGAAAGCACTAAACACAGGGTTTTACAAGCTAACCCTGTCAGTACCTCATATCATAGGTCACTTCAGCTATGGTTTAGTTACGTCCAACCAATGGTAAGAAGGTTTAACCACGCTAAAAAGTATTAAGGAAATTAAACAAAAAAACCCAGTGTGAATGTTTGTATTTATCCCTTTCTGACTTGCATCTAACTATCAATTTTTTGTGACTGTCATTTTTTTTTGGTGATAACAAAATTACATCATTTATTGAATGGAAAAGTTTTTACCCATGGATTCCAGGCCATGAATCAATGATGTGAGAGCAAGAAGTACTAGATGAAACTAAATTTCCAAACTGTGAGAAAAGCATGCTACTTATTTTCAATGTAATGATACAGAGCTGAAGTAAATGAGTATATAAAAGCATCGGAGCTATATAACAGCATCAGAACAGAGTTCATTAAAAGTTTCCCACAAGAACCCCTGGCCCATTCAGTAAAGAGTTTATGTTTGGTTCCTCAAATACTTCTGCAAAGACGTTTCCAAAAACCTCCTTGATTACCGTTTAGCTCCCTGCCAAGGCTGGTCCCAGCGCAGTATTTGTCACTAATAATATCCAGGAGCACTCCAACAGCTTCATACTCTCATCTGTAAAAGCCACATTTGGAATAAAGGCAATACGCACAGTCACAGTTTAATTCCTACGCAAAGTACTCCCTTGATTCCCCGAACTTTGCAGTTATATGAGAGATTAGCAAAGAACATCCTACAGCCCAACAGCTACCGAGTTAACTTCCTTACTCTCCAGGGAGCAATCTATCGTGCGTGTAGAGAACATTTCATTTAGTACGAAACCCTGCAGCTGACAGACTAGCACAGCGGCCCCAAACCGAACTAGATCTGGAGGGAAAGTGGCCTAACGCATCTATTTCCATCTGCTTCTATGCTGTAAAATATTTCATACAATAAAACTCCATAGAATAAGCCAATAGGCTTTTACATATAACACAACCAACAGCCCCGTTTTTCTAAACACACTCAGGAGAGTTTAAAAGTCGGGTGTAAGTGGATGGAAGGTTTGAATAGCCAGAGAGGGGTTGATGCCACGTTTATGATTAACAGTGTAAATGTTCTTAATCAGCTACCTGCCTAACTAGCTTCAAATTAGCATTTTATGACAGATCTCCCCGTAGAAGGGGCTGGAAAGAGGGCGCTAGAAGAAGACAAGCTGTGCCGCTTGTGCATATGATGTGTTTCCCAAGCAAGAGCAGATGGGTGCAAAGGAAACCAAGGAAACAGGTAGGCTGTGGATGGAAAGCAACGGTGGTGATGGGTCCAAAAGATGAGTTTTGTCAATCACTTCAGTTGTTACATTACTAACTGGAAACCGAAGCACTGGAGACAAGTGTAATGGAAGCAGTTCAGAGCAAAAGGAAGTCAAAGGTGGATTGCTTCACAATGCAGAGAGAAGCGTATACCCCTGCTGCAAAAAGGAGACGGGGAGCGGGGGCAATATAAAATACGAAGAGTGCAAAAGTGGGCAGGAAGAGACAGAGTCAGCTGGTACATCTGAAGATATGGAGAATAGGAAATCGATAAAGAAGTTCGGACAGTAAAGAGCGAGGGCTTAACAGAGAAAGCAGCACAGCAAGGCTGTAATGGTGGGTCCTGGTGGGGGAGAGTTAACAAGAGCCGGCGGGTAGATTGCGAGCGAGGGACGTGATCTGGCGGCCTGGGGGGTGGGACTGCCTCGGCAGACAACTGGGAAAGTTTAAGGAGAACGATAATGCACCTACCTTGGACAGAGGAAAGGAAGCAATCAGCAAGGCAACTTTGCTAACCCTTTTCTGGTAGTGTAGCAGTGAAGGAAGGAGATGCGGGAGATAAAGCAGAATTAGTGAGACGGGCTGTGAGAGAGGAAGAGACAACGGCATAAAACTCAGAGTGGAGCAATTCCATAGCATTAAGAGAAGCATAACCACGACCCAAGAAATGGCTTATGTTTTTCATCTGCTGGGAAGGAAGAAAGTTGAAAAAGCAGTGACAGGCGCAGTAGTGAGCCCTGCAATCCAAACTAAACTCTTTCTTTCCCTCTTAATCTGTCCTAATTTACAATTCTGTTATATTCCTTAGCTCACTTTATTATGTTCAGGCTCCCTCATTTTGTTCACAGCATCTTTAACACACTGGTGAAAGCATACAAGACCTACGGCATGAGAGGTTTTAACTGCACGTGTTCCCTTAGGTATAGTGCGCTGCTCACTACAGTCCTCTTAATTAATCCTAAATGGATTAATGACTCAGATGATGTTCATTCCTCTTACTGCCTTGTCTATTAATTTGGGGGTTCTGCCACTACCTGCATGTACCCCATCTCCACCAGCTAACACAAAACTGGAATTACAAAGGCTGAAAGCCAACAAGGTCTCGGCCACCCTCAATCCCGAGAGCAGGATGATGAAAGAATTATTTTATGGCAGCACTGCCGAGGTGTTTCAAGAACCAGTGTTGCTACAATCCTTCAAGTCACCTGTCTTTCTGCTTTTTATTTTTTCTCTGTTAAAACAGCAGTGGCTGACGCAGTCTTTTCTGGCAGGAACTAATAACGGTCTTCTTCCACCCTCAGAAGATGAGTTCCTGGGACATCAGTTTGTAATCGCACGGAGCACAGGACTAAGAGAATATCTCCGCCTCTAAACAAAAAATTAATTTTGCCCGACCCCAAGCAAGATAATTGCTTCTGGTACTCCAGTGGGAGTTTTAGATCCCGTCACTTGTCTTCATTTAATATAACGACCGGACCTATAGCCAGGAGTAGCAATTTGAAAAAGAATGTGTTTATATATTATATTGCAACTCTGTAGACAGCGGCTATTTTTTTCGCTTTGATAATATTAATGCAATGAAATCTAAAACATAATTCCTAAACTAACACAAATAAAAAGATCATGATCTCTAATTAAATGGCATTTTCTTGTTGATACAACAGGTACAGATGCTTCTCTTATCTGATATACCTCAAATCTCAAATATCATTGGACACAACTTTTGTTATCCTCCTGCTTTTGGCCAAAACCCGCAGGCCCTACTCACAAGAAATCAAAGAAAGACCTTCTAGAATAGCAGCTCTGACACTGCCCAAAGGTCTAGTCCTTCAAAGCTGACTCTCATAAATTGTGAGATTTGCCAGAAATCCCCTCTACATCCCTAGAATCCTGAGAATAAGTCCCAATTGCTGGAATACTGTTTAGTAATGAATTAGAAGAATTTTCTTCTTTCTTTGTCTGCGGTCTAGCTCCAGAGGGCTCTAAATAATTTAAAAAACATAGTGGATTAAAAGATAGTGTAAAGACCACTCATTACTTCACAGTACGTCAACAGATTTAAAACTTTCTTTTAAAAGATACAATTCTACTAAATATTAAAACCCCCACTCTTAGAGCAGGAAGCGTAACATGGACTCCCATGCAGAAGACTCCTCCTAGTCTCCTACAACAGAGTAACCGACCTTGATTTTCATTACGTTTTCAGCCTGGGACATATAACTCACTTTGTGGTTAATTAGCTTGCACTGGAGTCCATGACAGTGGTTTGAGCGTGGAGCTATTGTGGGTATAACCAGATCCATTAGAGTCACACTGAGTACGGGAGCAGACCTAAGCTTAAGAATTTACCAACTCACTCAGTGTAATTACTGTCAGCATGAGGCAGGCAGGTATGGAAGGAAGAAGAGAAAAATTTTATTTTTTTTTCCTTCCCTGGAAAGTGCCTGATTATAAATGGATGGCAGTGCCAAGGTGAGAACAACCTGAAAGTCCTGTATAAGGAGACAGGGTTTTGTACGTTCCCGGTCTTCAATGTCCCCTTCATGTTTGCCACTTAGTAAACACCTGAGCTAACCTGCAAGTAATTAGTGGACAGTTTAAGCGTTTCAGGTTCAGAGGTGAAAAGTTAAGGATGTGCTGTTTCAGAAAGGTGATGAGCAAATATTAGGGAAAGCTGTAAGCAGGTGCAAAGGATATAATAGCAAGAATTGAAAGGTATTTATGAAGCAGCAATTGCAACACTGCAGACAAGTCATAACAATTAGAGATAATTCTAATTGCATTTCAAATATATTGAAAGCTCTCTTGCAATTTAACATACATATTAGGTAGGGCCGAAGTGCGTGCAATTCCCTGAAGAAAAGAGGCAACCTCTGCAGGATGGCGGGCTCCTTTGCCAAACATGCTTAGCTATCACCTGGGCACAATTCAAAGGACCCAGGCAGAAGTGGCCCATTCCTAATGCAAAGTCGTGTCGTAATACCGCTGCTTGATAAAACTAATGCGATATGCTCCAGCCAGGGTGCCTGTCAGCCCAGAAGTGGCAGCTCAGGGATCCTGGCTCCCCCGCAGGCACCACTTGCTGCAGGAGAGACTTCGTCTTTACGCAGGGAGGAGTTTTCGCTGAGGTCAGAAATCCTCCGGCCGCGCCGGGAGGCCGGTGAGGAGCTGTCCACGGCAGAGGCAGCCGGCAGCGGCCCCAGGCTGCCCGCACGCCTTGTGCTGCTCAGCGGGAGCTACGGGCTTAGCTCCTCTCTCCAGTAACACCCCGCTGCTCCCTCAAGCCCACACGGTAGCCCCCCCAGGGTTCGGTTAGAGGGGCAGCTGCTGGGCTTCATGCTGTAGGTCCCAACGAGAACAGGAGCTGTCCTCCGAGGTCTGCAGGACCAGCCCGCTGCCTCTCGGGCGTCCCACAGAGTACATGGCTTCTGAAAACAGCCAAGACAATCATGCTGCTTTAAAGCGTCGCTGTTATTAAAGACTATGAAAGTTCAAAATACACATTCCGTTAAAAAAAAGATCACCTTTTCACAGTGCAATATTTGCCAGCTGCGGCACAATCTGCAGATCCTCTTTAAAGAAAAGTGATGGGATCTGATAGCTATTTATTTTCAAGCAGATGTGGTCACCAAACCCAGCTTGGGCAGATGTCACCCTTTCTCTTTGACAGCAGAATTTCCCAGATTCCTTTGGGTTTTTTGGCACTGCCACTATTTGCCATGGTTTGCAATCTTAGCAACCGGGAGGAGAGGAAAGACCACACAAATCTCATTCTTCAGTAATTTTTTTTTTTTTCCGCAGCAAGAGCTGAGCTGTCACGGGGAGAGGGGTGAGCTCCCGGAGAGGCGCTTTCCGCTGCTGCGGTAGGCTCCGCACATTGTGTGCCACTTTGCCAGTTCAGCTCACAGCTATGGGATAGCAGAGTCGGGCACTCAAGCAGCTCTCAGCTCCTCTCATCCCACCGAGCCCCAGTTCGCTGTCTCCTAGGAGACCGAATCCCTTATTTCCCACTACCTACGCTTTACCGTGGAGCCTCAAGAAGGATTCGTCCTACACTGTTCAACGAATACTTTGAATATTCAGTTCGCAGTAGCTTTATCAAAGTCTGTGATAAAGCTTTTCACCATTTAAAGACTCGGCCGGTGATACTTGGAATTTACTTGAAGTATAAAAAAAAAAAAATAGTACAAACATGACCTGTGCCTATATAAATATTTGCCCATATTTGGTAAATGTTTATACATATAATTTCTGAAAAGCTGCTCTTACTATGGCAATTTCAAGGTTTTGAAAAGAAAAGATCTTTCCTCCCCGCTTTAGTCACACTGTTACAGGAAATGCGTGGTTAAGCAAACTTCTTTAAAAAGGCTTAACAAAGCACATTTTGCAAGTTCATTTAGCTTTGAATGAACTCGACAAATTTTGAAAGCAAACGTCATTGGAGTTTGACCAATTTTTGAGCACCGAGGAAAGCCGCCTTTGCTATTTGAATTTTAAAGATCGGCCCAAGTCTTATGTCAGCTGCCTTGTTCCCCGGTCCGTCTTTGAATCCTCTTAGGAAAAGCCAGGGATACCCACAAACAATAGAATTAAAATCTGTCTTTAGGCCTGGAAAACCATTCAAAGTTCTGTCTAGCTGCTTAGCATAGACTGCGCTAGGCCTCAAGGAGAGAATGGGCCCCTAAAGAAGCAATAATTTTCAGATTGTTGCGTACAATGCAGTGATAAAGCTCCCTGTCACATTTTTCTTCCCAGTTACTGAAGTTCCCATTCAGATGAATTGTCACAGCTTCTTCAATCCAAACAAGCACCCTTCCGGCCTTGTTTGCATTAAAATGTGATAAAACTAAAGGTGACTTTAGCACAGCTGTGCAGAAAAGTGGATTAGGTCAAAGTGACAGCGTTTGTTAGGCCTCGCCACAAAGGTGGTTCAAGATTTGTCTAGAGCGCTAATGTGGGAGAAGCAGAAGTTTCTTAAACCCAGACGTTTGTAGTAAGGCCACAAACAAAAAATAGTATCGCTTTCATCCAAACGTAGTTTCCCCAATGGCAGCAGGCCAGCCTGTTGACCTGTTGTCACAGAAAAATTTGGAATGGCACCACGAAACAAAGTGCCTTGCATTTTCTGTCATTCTCCCCAGCCACCCCGCAGGACTCAAGCCCTGCTCTCAGTACCCGAGGCAGTGAAAAGGCGAGGGCCAGCACCCCGACACCGCGGGGCAGGTCAGGCTCCTCTCGCGCGCACGCGCCGCCGCGGGCTCCAGAGCTCTGCCAGGAGGTCCCAAAACGCGCGTATGTTTTGCAACACTATTTTGGATGGACGAGTAAGGCAGGCCTGGCTTTCTGATTCGCGGCGAAGCAGCAATCACCAGTCTTGCAGCAAAGAGGGCATTTCTCACTCCACCATCTTTTAAGCTCCTATTACTATTTTATTTTACTTTTAAGGGAAAACCCCACCAAAGCAAAAAGCCATGGGAAACAGCACCCTTTGCATGCCACCTGCTGGCAATTTCTTGTATTTGGCTATGATGGGGGCAGAGCATAATGTTCTCCGTGACAAGAAACACTTACGATGTCAAAGGCTGGCAGAATAATCAGTGAAAATCCCATGTACAAGCACCTTGGGCTATCTGAGCAGAAGCAGGACGAGGCCGCCAAAATCCACCTTCTCTCCACAACTCTGCTATTTATTTAATTCTTCAGCTCATTTGCGGTTCCTAACCCTCACAGACAGAGACACAGAGATATGCCATTAATCTTCCCAGTGCACAAGTAAAAACTCTGAAGAAATACGGAAGGCGCCATTGTAGAGCGACAGGATTTATACCTCAGGTTCTACCCGATGCACTTTTACAGTTAAAGATAGTAGAAAACTTCCATATTTATGGGATATATTTTCCACCTAGGTTTTACAAGTAGTTGTCATCATTTCCATCCCCTGCACTAGTGTTACTTCCAGGGAACGTGGCCCTACAGCAGGGGCGGACTGTGCCACAGGATGCTGCTTCATCACATGGGAGCAAAAACAACTACTGGGCGAGGGAGCTCCCAGTGATGCTAAACTGAAGGAAAAATTATAGGGGGCACTTTAAAGACTCTTGGCTAAGTTATAAAAGTAAGAAATGTCTGAAAGAGAAAGCTCTGCATCAGGTCGTTCTTGCTAACGCCAGAAAACCCTTATTTGATCTGCTCCCATAAAGGTACTATAAGCTTCCATTGATGTAGGTCACCCGTATAGTCCCAGTGAATGCGGAGCAGAAGCATATTTTTATTTTTACATGTCTAACCAAAGTTACCTGTACCCAGTTCTCCTCAAAGGTTTCCTTCAGCTGGGAAGAGCAAGAGCTTAACATATCCTATGGAAACAAACACAACTCTTCATAGCAGAGAAGGGACACAGCATCGCTGCAAGTGAGCTGCAGCGCCAGACAGCTGATCGTCAGAAAACGGTACCAAAACACCCAAGTTTTTGGTGAGGCATACTGGTTTAGTGGAAATGGCCTCCTAGAGCGAAGAGGTTAGACATCTTTCAAAGACAGCTATTTAATATAAACTTAGACAACCTATTGCACCTGCAAGAAAATGACTGTCTTCTGTACCTGCAGTGACAGCAAACCTAACGGCACTCGTTAGAAGGTCCAGGAAACTACTGTTTTATGGAGCTGGCTACCATCAGCATGGTCTCCAACTGCAGAGGAAACAAAATCCACTCCTGGTTTACAACGGGGCTTCACGAGCCCTTATGGAGGAAGGAGACTAAAAGATACGTCTGTCTGGGGTGGGTTGAAATTTTTGGAAAGGGTTCAGGAATTCCAAAGGATAGAACCTCAAAACAGAGGGCAAAAATCTGACTTTAGAAATGACTATACCCTGGAAGCAAGTGCGTCTGAAGCCTAGCCAGATAAGAAGCCAGCTGACATTTGAACAGCTCTGGAGCTTGGCAGGTGCTCTCACAGCTAACTCCGGACACAGCGCTGATCTAAAGATGTGAAAACCAATACTTTCTGGTGTGGCACACGGGAGAACGGAGCTCAGCACATGGTCCTGCGAAGGCCAACTGTGTAACAAGACAAAGACAGATTTTAATATCAAAATTGTCCACAGATGCCTCTGCACCATGTTTGCCCACACCGCTGCAGATGAGGAAGGAGCAGACAGATTGCCAACCAACCTAACCCCAATTTGTGTTCAGCAACATCAACAGAGTTAGGCATTTTTTCCACGTTGATCCTCCAGGAAAAAGCATGGTGAAACCTTTTAGTGCAGCCCTTTTAGCTCTCAATAACGAAGTACATAAAGATATTTCAATGGAAATTCACTAAGGCAATATTGCTAGGACGATAGTACAATAGTTTAAAAAGGGTTTCAAGCCTCAAATGTTCACTTGTTTTGGAAATTTTAAGTCTGGATTAGAAAGGATCAGCATTATTGTTCTCATCTGTTGTATCTTGTGAAGTTTTCTGCTGAGTCATCATTCCTTCAGTATTCAGACTGCCACTGTTATAGTTTCACTGTCAGTTTTCCACACACAAAGAACAAACTGTAGAAGTATTTATTTTACAACAAAAAGCATTGGACTATCATCTTTACTGGCTTTACAGAAACATACTTGAAGGCTGGCCTGTTCCGATTTGTTGAAAGGTAGGGGTGAATACCATTGCATTAATTTCTATTTTTAAAAAAAAGTTATCTCCATTATTCTTCTGGTAGAAAGGCCAGCTCCTGAGTTTTTAAAGAGCAGATCAAATGAGTGTTGTGTTTTCTTAGTTGTAAAGTTGTTGATAAGACATCCCTACATTGTGTTTAAGGAAGTTTTAGAAGTTACGAACTGTATGTTCTCATTTACAGAGGCACCTAAAATTAAAGGCCAGTTCCTAATCACTGAGCAGAAAAACGTACATGTGTTGCAGGCATCACGCAGATCTGTTAGTGTCTTTCTACACGGAATCCTGCAGTCATTCCTTAGTTGCAAGAGCAAGAATTGCATTCTTTCTGAAGAGCACTTGTCAATCCCAAAACATATTCTAAAAGTAACATGACTTCAGGAGTTCGTATCACATCATGCCCTTAAAAGAGCCTGAAGGGTTTAAACATGGTTTGGCTAGGGACAAGTCTTGCAGTTCCCGGTTCAAGGGAGTTTTGCAGGAGACACGCTGAGAAACGTAGAGCTGCCTTCAAGTAACCGATGGGCGAGAACGCTGCCAAGAGAGGCAGCCCGAGGCCTTGCAGACGTGATGCCTGTTAGTCGCCAAGTTCATGAAAGCAGGAGCAGCCTATGTTACAAAAGAAAAGGTCCCACTGAACCTGCTGACACCTCCCAGTGGCCCCAGTACCAGCTACGGAGGGAACGCAGCACCACTGTGAATTATGCAAGCTCTGCAATGGCTTTTGAGCGGGCGGCCTGAGTCTGCAGGTGCCTGAACTCCACCAGAGAGTCAGTGTCTTTGCTTCCCCCCCCCCCCCCCCCCCCCCAACCCTCAAAGTACTCTGGCCACTTCTGCGCTAGGGGAACTCTTCAGAAACTTCTCTGCGGACAGAAGTGCAGTTCTCTACAGCATTCGTGATAGAGATCGACACACGTCTTACGCACACAAAATGGATACACACCAACATACACCTACAGAAACTAGATACAGGAAAATCAGAGTAGTTTTACATATGACGTGCGGTATTTCTGTGGGAGCTCATTAGTCTGCGTAGCTGGTACAGTAAATATTTGGAAGTCAAGGAGTCACCTTCACCCTACCGTTAGGAAAGAGATGCATTGTCATTCACCTCCAGCTGTTCCAGTGCTTGCTAGAAACTACTGGGAAGGAAAGAAAGGGGAAGGCACAGAAAAAGACTGAGAGTAGTACATTGCTATGTTTTCCATATTGTAATGGAATCAGGCTTAGAAATTATTACAAGGATTCAATTCTACTGTGGAAATAGCACGGTGTTACTACTTCCCTAATTAGCCTGTCCAGGTAGGGGGCCAAGGTGTTAACACCACACAACCACAAGACAAAAAGACGGTCCTTTCTTGAAAAGCTGGTAAGTCTGAACTGTCTGGCTTTAGTAATCGGCACAAGGACACAGATTCTGCAGTTTAAAAGCCTGATTCTTCAGACTTATACTGGTTAATTGAAGTGCAAACTCTGCAAGCCTATAAGCATGGTATAATTTCCTTCAACTGACTCTCACTCCTAAAACTGCCCTTTAATTTTGTATTGATTAAAAATAAGTTGGTTTTATGTCATTGCACACACCCCATACTCTGCATACTGTAAGTACTGTAATGACACTCCCAAATACTTTTATCCTTTGGTTTCTTAATAATTACGACCTTTCTTATTCTTGTTGGAGGGATTTTCACCTTGTTACAACTGCATTCTCCAAAGCAAGAGAATGAATTTATTGTCTTTGCCGACTCTTGCCTGTTGACGCACGCCCCTAGGTCAGTAGTACATACGAACTCTAATCATGCCAAGATGACGTTAGTTTAAGTTTTTCCCAACCTGAAGGCAAATGCTTTCTTCATCACCAAAGTGTACTTTCATTTCAAGGCATCCAAAGTTAAAGCTCCAGGCTTTGGATTCAAAGTAAATGTATTAAGCACATGAGAAACAATTTGGTGCAACAGTTAGAGGATACACGCTATTTAACCTGCAATCAAGCCTTTCCTTCTGTTTTCTCCTAGGAAAAGAGAAAGAAAGAAAGGTGATACACTTTCACAGATATGATAAAGGAAACCAGTTCAGTTTAGCTTTCCGTTTCAAGAAGTGCATTTTTACAGAGTCAAGTGAGGCAACACTTCACTCTAGAATAAACATGAGGATATTTTACATGCAATTGACTTAAACTTTTCCTTAAGTTGAAAACTAACACTTTAAAATGTCTTTAGCGTTAATGTTTGAGAACCTAATGTATCCTATCTACTATGGATAGCTTTCTGTGGTTCTCTTAACGTACCTACTTGCCTCAAACAGAATACATACAAAAACCCAAAGCCCAGATAGTGATATTTTATAGCTACTTTTCATGGCTGGTACACACACCGATATAACTTCATTTAGATACCACATATCTCAGGGAGAGGATCATTTAAAGCTTTCAGTTCATGTGGTGAATGTTTCATACGATCTTTTCCCTTCCCCCTTCTACATCCCTACCAAAAATCTTAGGCCTGAGATGAGCTGGCAATAGACACTGTCCCATAACAAAGTAGGGAAGAATTTGGACAGTTGTCTCAGGAGGCAGAGTACAGCCACAAAACAAGTCTCTCCTATCCTGTAGGCCCCCAACAGGTTTTCTAGGAAGTCCGAAAAGACACCTCTGTGTTCAGCATGGTGAACTGTGACATAAGGTCACTCCATCTCCTCTCTATACAACACTTCAGCCCTCTGTAGATCTCTTCATTGCTGTGCTGCTGCCTCACATACTTGCTAAATCAGTATAAACATACTCCAGTGCTGCCCAAGTACATCGCTTTGAAGGGCTGGTATTTCAAGAGGAGTCCTGCTGCCTTTTGCCGCGTTGCAGAAAGCCAAGCGAGAGCCAGCCGTTGCGTTTCATAAACCTACGAGCTCGAACCACAGAGAGCCGGCTGAATGCGAGTGCATCACAGAAACACACATTCAGGCACACACCTAAATGCAGACGCAGGGAGTTCTGCTCTTCGGTGACTTCTCTTCCTTAGTATTCTTTCTGTTCAGCAAAGCAACTTCCAAGAGTGATAGTGATATTCCTGTGCCTTCGTTTCCATGTATAAAACAAGAATAATTTGTATATTACAGTCAATGAAATCTAAACAAGTGCTGAGAATCGTTCCCGAAATCTGAACTTTGATATTTGTGTCGAAAGTCTTGCTGCAGTTATAAGCACACTGAAATACCCAGCCTTGAATAACAGCCTCTTAAATGGCAGCCCCAGATTCTATCTGCCTGTAGCATCGTTTAATTGATACAAGATCATCTTTATGAAAAGCTTTAAAGTGACATAATTTCCAACAAACCTCAAGGCATCTGAAACTTCAGAGAGTACTTTAAGAAGTCGCTACCGCTACTGACCTACCACTCTGATCCAAACACTCCTAAACTGATAACAAAGTCTAACTGGTGGGGAAACCTTGCTAGCTCAGCTGGCTGAAACCTTTCTGCATTGTTTCACAATACTATTTCAGCACGGGTTTGTCTGCTATTTAATTAGAAAAAATAATTAAGCAATAAAACAGGCACGTACTAGCCCAAAACAGAGAAAATTGCTTATTTGTCTGGAGTCCTGGCAACTAACTTAGACATTATTTGACTAGAATTTCTTTCAAGAACTGCATAAAAGCTGAAACAGGATAGTCACAAGTTTACATGATTTTTCTGTATAATTTACTTTGTCCTAATAACAGTCCAAACCCCCCTCCCCCCAACCTAATAAAAAACTCCAAACTTCTCATACAACGGCTACCTGGGAGACTACGTGATCACTTATAGAATATCTCATGAATCAGTTGTGTGTTATGACCCCCTTTCAGACAATCAATTAGATCAACATTTTCAGAATTGGCTTTAAATTTTAAAATTTTGCTTTGTTATAAAGAAAGTTTTTTTCTCTATTTTTTTTCCTCTGCCCCCCCTTTAATTTCTTTCCAGTGGGTGACATGACACATACCCCTCTGTCAGAGCCTTAAATTGTGTACCTAAAACGAAAGTTGTGCAAACACTTGGAAAAAATGCACGCAGAAAGTGACTGTCCTGAGAAAGCGGCAAATGAGAGGAATTCAGGGAATTGAAGTTCTACTCTTGAGGAATCAAGTACTCTTCAAAGATGTTTCAGAGGTCAGTCAGACATCCTTCAAACGTAAACCACCATTTTTCCATACTACAGTGCCTCTAAAGTTTAGCAAAAATGTAAATGATGGTGGGGAAACCAAATCTTGGCAACGAAACCCATGCTAGAAGTCCAGCATAGGAAGTTTTGTAGTAAACTAAGAAATTGTCAAAAGCCTATTGGGATACAGAAAAATTTGAAGCAACCTCTTAACTCATGCGCTAATGCTGTGAAAGAATCCCGTGGGTATAGAGCATCTCTCTCTTCAGCAGTATTCTTCAGTGTAACCTCCATTACAAATTAAAAAGGCTTTTCTCTGCTCTTACTTTATACTGAGTGTGGTATAATGTTTCCGCCCCAATCGCCGATTTGCATAAGCTATGTTAATAGTAGTTAGGTTGATGTTCTACTCTTCATTTTAAAATCTACAGTTGATCAGAGTATCGCTATTATGAGCTATATTAATACGTTCTCCCCTCTTTTTCCATTGAATTTTACTGCCATATACTTTGTGTTATATAGTGAGGGCAAAGAGCTTGTAAGTAAACTGGGCGTACATTAAATTTTCTATATAAGGGGGTCACCCTATCTTTAGTTCTCAGTGGTACAATACTTCTATGTGGGATCCAACCCTTGAAGTCCTTTGGCGTTCAGGAAAAGTGCTCGATAGATGCCTCGCTCTAGTTTCCCCTTCCCGCGAAGGGTGCGGAAAGGCTCTCTGTGGGACGAGTAACACGGGCTGCTCATTGTGAAGTCTGCTCTGGCAACTGCGACATTCTTATCGCTTCACTTAAAAACAAACTGCAAAAAAAAAAACCAAAACAAACCACCCTTGAAATGTCACTTCTTTTTTTTTATTTATTTAATAAGAGATATGAATTTTTTTGCGCTCCTGATTATTTTGGTTGAATTTTTATGCTTCATTACATAACACATTGCCTAGGTACCGACAAGAACAAGTGAAGCAACGTTTGCAGGGAGGTATAACGGTCTTCATTAAAAGTTACTTTTTCGGATGGACTAAAGCACTGAAACCCTTCTCCGAGTTTGAAGGCATGGAAGCATCGATCTTTGTATCTAAATACAAGTTGAAAGCAACTGCTGCGCAGGCCAGCAGCCCAAACCTGCACGGAACCGAGCCGGAGAGCAAGAACTCGCCAACCATTTCAGCACACATCCGTCACAGGGCAGCAGGAGGCCCTTGAGAAGAAGTGATGTTTTGGAGTGCTGTAATTGCCACGAGTGCCATAATGTTGTCCCAAAGTGGGGTCGTTTACCCGGTGTGCAAGACGCCAATGTACACAATAAGGCTATCCAGAAAAGCAAAGCAAAGATGACTTTAGTATGTCTGCAGACTTTTGAGAACAGTCAAACCCACTATGTAATAATTACTGAGAGGCTTAGATAAAGGGAATATTACTTAAGATTGCTTGATTAGAAAATTAATCAGAAGTTAAGATAAAATATGCCAGAATTTGTAACTGCTTTCCTGTGCACATGTATTACGACAGAGTTAACAACAGAGAAACATAATTAAAAAACCCAACAACCCAAATCAAAACATCACAACCTTTTTTTGTTCTTTTTGTTTAGGCCATAGCATAGCTTATATTTATTCAACAAACTATTCTGCATTTTAAAAAAATTTAT
Source organism: Vanellus vanellus (assembly GCF_965231255.1). NCBI lineage: Eukaryota > Metazoa > Chordata > Aves > Charadriiformes > Charadriidae > Vanellus > Vanellus vanellus. Next base: position 24,532,379 of record NC_138914.1, on the reverse strand, counting down.
TGCTCAGTGTGTGGCTTTGCTAGAACTCTACACAGATCCAATAGAGACATGTTAAGTGTACGTTTTCTAAACACAACATTGTCAAGCCCGGCAAACGTTTACATCAAAACTTTTCTTCCCTTCACTTTCAAAAATCTCTTCTTCGAAGCTCAGACATGCTGAAATGTCTCAAAATTTAAGCTTTTAACATGGGCAGAAATATTTAATTCTTCCCAGACAAGACTGAGGCACTTGTATGGAAATATTCCAGGAAGAAATAATAATAAAATAAATCACTGAATGGCACAAGACTTGCATAGTTATTTTCACCTTAGAGAATTTTGAAGTTTGGTCGAATTTTGAGAACTGAAAACACAGTCTTAAGATAAAGGCTGTGCTAGTCGCTGAGGATTACTCCTCTTCACCTCCAGAGAGAACGGCTCATTCAAAGAACTCCCAGTATTTCTTAAACAACTCATTTAACTCCACCATTCCGCTATTTGAAAATTAGTAAACAGGCCAGAGAAATTTTTGTTTTCTGTTTCTTTGGAAAGGGCAATCACCACCAAGGCTGGGTTTGTACGTCCTGTTTGCACAGAGGGAGGCAAGCCGGCACCCTGCCCTCCGTGCCGCCTGCTGCCTCTCCCTCCTGCACCGAGGGCAAGAACGAGTTGTGAAAAACAGGCGCAGAAAGTTACAGGGAATTGCTATAAATATCCAAGTTAGCTGCTGTTATTGAATGCGTTTGTACGAGCAGGCATAGAGATATGTCGGGGCAGAGTTTGGCCCGCTATTTATTGACGCTTTCCGAGTGAGGCGTTTTGTCATTCTTTTGGCCTAATGTAAAGTGACATCTACATTGTCGGTTTTACAGTTTGCTTTCTTATCATTAATGTGACTATTAGACACTTGTAGATTTTACTACAAAGTGATTATTCAGAGCAGAAAATAGATAAAGTTGTTTGCAGTAGGGTTGCAAGAATTCGCTTTCAAAACACTGCTGAAACAAAGCCCATCAAATACTAAAACATAATCACAGGGCACCGAAACGTAATAATTTATTTCTATCTTATATAGTTCTGTAAATACAGTCCATCATTATATCCTTCCAAAAACGAGGGTTAGGCTTTCAAAGGACTAGGTAGGGATTTAGCCACAAAGTTTCCATTAACATCAATGACTCACTCAGCACCACTTTGAAAGGTTACCCGGGGCGGTTATCCTTCTCTTATTGCACGGGGGTTTTATACCCCCAGCTCCTCTTAATGTTAGGAAGAATTAAGTTTGTCTCTTTTCTGTTCCCTGATCAGAGAATAGTTTTTTGTAACTTCTGACTGATAATTTTCTAAGTCCCAAACTTAAATGGCTGTTTTGCTTTAGGGAAAGAAGGATCAACGGGCTCAAGGTTTTCCACCCTTAATATCCCTCTTCTTAATGCTAAAGAGCGCAGAACATCTATTTTCAACATCGCTGTCGCTAAAAGTTTCATTTAATTAACTATATGCACATACACACAAACCAATTCTGTTTTACAATCCTTAGCCAAAGCTGCATGTCAATCTAAGAATTAAATAATGGAAAACAGACATTTAGCTTAGTTTATATAACCTGACAGTGCTCCTATCCTTCCTCTGTTTCACCTAGTGTCATCTTTCAGGGTTCCTCTCTAATTTTATTTGGAACAAAATAAAAAGATTGAGATAAAATAATTCCCAAAAGATAATTGCAAAATGATTTATGTGCAGGTGTTAAATTATTTCTGGCATTGATGTTCCATAGAGCGCAACATTACAACATTATGGTATTCAACAGAGCACCTACATTTGATAATCCTGCTAATCATCAAAAGACACTGGATCTGAATCCCGAAGGCAATGTTACATTTTGATTAAATTTTATCATCCATGATTCTGTTTACGGTTCACTAAGGTATGAATTTCTTTCACATTCCATTGGGTTTACCACTTATTGTGTTTGACTTGGAACACAGTCAGTTTAAGCTTTCTATAAGCCACCAGTTTTGCAGCTACTGCTTTCGCGCTCTTCAGAGGTACCGAGTAATCCCCAACAGAAACAATTAAACAGTTTTTCAGTGCCTCCTGTTCCTGAGCTCTATTACCATAATGATTAAAGGCCCTCGTCGCAGCCGAGACGCCGTCAGGGGCTGCTCCACGGGTCCTCTGAGCCACACGAAGCTTGTTCTCAGCTGGCTCTTTAAGAGAAACATGTTTCTAAAATTGTATTGCCAAGCGGTAGAACAACTTGTACGGCCGCCTGTTAGCATATATTAGTACTGTGTACACTGCTGCAAGTTGTGTAGTAATGCTTGAGAGAGCTTGTCGTAATTAAACTCTACTCCTTCGGAATCTTAATCCCGAGGCTCTCTGATTTGTAATTCCAACTTCACGGCTGCACAACCAATTTTCTATCCTTCAGCCGCTGCAATACAGCCCTGGGCTGCGGTATCTTTCCACGCCAGCCGCGCAGCAAGCGGGGCACACACGACGCAAGCTTCGCTTTGCAACCGTCTGCCTGGCTGGAAGAGCCATCGCTTCGGAAAAGCAGCTCGGTGCCCGTGGTTACTCTTCACACTTACTCCAAATCAAATCACTGCAGTTTCACAAGGTTTCAAGCTCTTTTTTTTTTACCCCCCTCCTTCTCTTTCATGCTGCACTCAGCTCGATATCGCACCACCTCCTACCGCCGACTACCTGCGCCTGTGCTACCTCTACGCACACAGCTGAGAATATACTTGGCAACTACATACATCAAGTAGATTCAAATGTAGTTCTCCTCCGTTTAGCTAAGAGGATTTGGGGAGGTTAAAGGAAAGGAAGTGCTTCATCAGGAAGCCGGAATGCACAACTAGACACAAGCGCGCACGCACTCGGAGAATATAGTTCATATTAACAATTAGCTACTTACAGCAGCAATTCTGCGTTAAAAAAAAACAAACATCAAACCCCTCCTTGCCCTGGAGGGATTCTCCCATTATTTGTGTTAATAATAATAATCCCCCCACGAGAAACCCCGCAGACTGTCGAGCCGGCTGCCAACTGCAGACACCAGGCTGCTGTCGCAGTATTTAGACTAAAGCTGCACTACTGTCCCATCCTGTCCCTGCTTTGGACCACCGGAACCGTGTACACCCCCCGCTGTCTGCGTTTATGCCACCACAAGTAACAAGAGTGGGCTCCGGTACTTTAGACCTTGGCACAGGAGCTTATTTTTGATGTATCGTGAGGCAGCCACAAAACCTCTGGCTGGGAGAAGGTGAGGGGAAAACGGGAGCATGGCTGGTTCTTTGTATTCTTAAGTTGACGCGTTTCTCACATTTTAAGGAATAATTTCGAGTTGCTTTTTGCTACAGTAGTAGTTTTGGTATCAAACAAATAAAGAATAAAAAGAAAGGAAAACGCTTAGAGAACAAAGAAAAATGCCTTTAGCACTACAGGTTAAAAAAATGAAAATATGACTATGAACGTTAACTTTATTTTCAACATTCCTCGCATTTTTTTCGGTGATAAATGACTTCACATGTAGTTGCCTTCAGGCTTATATCCACAGCATCGTTTCATGTTATTCTAAATAAAATTTAAGGTGGACACTACAACGGGCTTTGCTAAAACCTAACTCGGTACCTGGTACATGCACACAATCTACGTTTGATTCACACAGGGGAGGAAAACAGTGTGAGAAGCAATTCATTAAACACTTTTGTTGCAAACAAAGCCAGTGTTTTCCTGTTGCCTACAAGTGCGTTATTACATTATGAGCCTTTCCTGTACGGTTAAGACAAACTTCAGTAATATGTACTGAAAAGGTGAATGGTAAAAGGACTCAAGCTACGGTGGGAGGACCAGAGTTTGTGAAGTTGCCTTGATTCTTTCCTGCACGCAAATAAATAATGATTTCATGTAATGAATGGGTGGCTTTAGTTACAAGAGTAAGGCAGAACTGAACAGAGGGAAAGGTAAGAGATTCTCATATTTCATCGCAACTAATGAAAAATACCAACTTAACGCCTGTAACATTCTACAAGTCAATCAATGGGGGCACACAGCCAAGCAGCGCGGGGGACATGTCATTAGTCTTTGTTTTATGAACTTGTTCAGCTCCGCTTAATTGTTTCAGAGGTTCGGTTTAAAATTCACACAAATATTTCTTTATTTTCTTTTTTTTTTTTTTTGTGTAAACAAAGAGTTTGGCATTGACAAAACTTCATAGCTGGCACCTGACAATCCGCAGCGCACCAGCAGCTAATTATTCCACTTGTAGTTATTTTGTTTATAGTTGCATACAGGTGGTGGGAGAGGACCTAAAATTCTGTTCACTTTGCAGTAAGTGCTTTCACCTTTAAGAAATGTTGGGGCAGCACGGGCAAGAGCAGTCGTCTTATTTTCTTCCCCTGTGGGAGGGCTGGAGATTTCTATTAGTGAAAGCAGCTGTAACTCACTCCAACTACCATCGTCTGAGTAAAACGAAGCAGTTGGTTCCTACCAAATGGTTGGCGTTTCTTTTCTGACCCCACTCTGGGTTACAAACCATTAACGCCCGCTGTACAACAAGGGGCATGATCTCCAAATTTCAGCAGCCTGGAGTATCTTGTAGACAGTGGTCCTGCATATTCTTTCCTCACCCGCAGGCAGATCACAGATCACTATTTCTCACAAAGGTCTCGTGGGAGCTTTAGTCCCGTGAAGTGCGCAGGCATTACTTTAATCTGATGCTGCCCGCAGACGGGATTTTCTAGCTCAGGTGAAGCGGTGCTCTGAACGCGGGCCAGGTAACCCCCGCTGGCAGGCAGCGCTGGTTCAAGCTCGAGGGTTGCCGGCGTACCTAATCCCCACAGAGGAGCCTGACACTCGCTGCTGGGAACTCCAGTCCTGCCGTACAGCTCTAGCCTTCCACACCGGGATGTGAACCTTCCCACTTGACTGGGTCCGACTGTAATGCGAATCGGGCCAAGGTGAAGCTATATGAGACATTTCTCAATTCTCTCAAGTTGGCCACGTGCAACAGCAGCGCTGATCTTTACAGATGACTGACGGGGAAACACCCAGCAAAAATGCATGAGGAACATGTAATACATGCAGGTGCGCAATTTGCTACATAGGACTTGGCAAGAACAGTATCAAAAGACTATAGCTGAGATGCACAGACTGAACTCAAGAACGTATTAATTAAGAAACACAATGGAAATGTTAATCAGAGGGCTGGAGAGGAATAAGGGCGTAGAGGTAAAACAATCCCTATCTCATTGAACTGCAGCAACCAAGATGAGGCTGAACTTGGGATAGCCAGAAAGTTTTTGGGTTTCAGTAGGGGAGCGGTAGACAGTCCTAAGACAAGAACTCCAACCTGAGCTTATAAAGAGATTCCAATGTGACCCGAGAGACTTATTTCATATTATAACTTCTTTGCATAGCTGCGTTTATAAGTAATTATTCTTTTATGCCTAAAGGCCTAAAAACGCTACCTGTAAGGTGAGCTGACACACAAACACTCATTACTATAAGGTGAGGTGCAACATAAAATGTAGCTAGGTTTTAACAAGGGTCCAGCTTCTCAGTAGATGTATCCCAAGAAGCGTATCTTGCTCCCCCAGGAGCCATGCAGGTTAGTTTAAAAGCTAATAATGCAGAGATCAGGAAAGAGGACAGCATCTTCCAATGCCTATCAACAGCTAGCGAAGACCATCAATAGCTACAGGTGCTCTTTTGTAGAGGAGTAGTAGGGAGTACGCGTAATTCTTGAGCCTCAATGCACGTGCAACATTGATTCTACCATAATGAACACTCGTTCACTCTGCAGTTCACAGACAGGAGTCCCTGGGGATGGCAGGCAGCCATTTCTGGTGTGAACTTCAGCATGTGATACCCAGAAGCACCAGCAAAAAAGTGCCTGAACTGTGACACTTGCAGTCTGGAAACCCTTCTTTTATCCCAGTAGCTTTCTCTACAGCTCACACCCACACCAAAGAGTTTCTTACTGCGTTGCAAGTCATTCCATATACATGTTACTGGCGCACACAAAAAATCAGGTCCAGCCACTAAAGGATCAGGGTCATTCCAGAGTTTGTCTTGAGATGTCAAAAGTAAAAATGCATGAGTGGAAGTGGAAGACCCTACATAAAAGCAAAAGGAGAGAAACCCCAAAAGCCAGCAAGGTAACAGGCTTTTGCCAGCTGCTGTCTGCCTTGAGGCTTTCAGCACTGCTTTGCATTAGTTCTCTATCTGTAAAGTTAGCGCTCTTCTCCTCTGTTTCTCCCTAGAAACTTTCAATGGACGTGAAGACTTTACTGCCCAACTAAGCTCAGCTGGGCTACAAGCATGAAGCATCCATGTCAGTTGGCAGATGCTCTTCCTTATGCCTCGGCAAGATTTGATGCGTGTGCTACATTTTAAAGAGCAACATTTACATTAGCTCAGTTTCCACTTGTAAATCAGATGTGAAAACAGATTAAAAACACCTTCCTCCAACTAGGTGTTTCCCCAGTACTCCAAGCTTATATTTTGTCCTATAGCTTTCTTAAAGATTTCCTTATTGTGTTACAATTAACCAAACATTATGATGGTACGTCAGAAGAGAACTTTACCACAGCATGTTTTATTTGGAGTCGTGTACTTGTAAGGCTTAAGTAAGAGCTGAAGAAAACGATGACATAAACTGTTGACTAGATTCTTATCAGAGCATCTTCTCTATAAATACCTCTGCATTATTTTCTGCATGCAATGCAGCTTTTACATCAAAAGAGGGGGGGGGGGGGGGGGGAAGAAAAAGATAGTACAAAGCAAACAGTAAGCAGAAGCTGACAGACAGCTCAATCTGAACTTGAATGAGCTGTAACCGCTTTATTCTTTCTTTGAACTCTGCTGGATCTTTCCACTCCCTTTCATGCTGTATGCGTTGCCAAACGTTCCTCCCAGAATTTCATTGTCAAGCTGACTAGCTGTTAGGAGACACAGCCAGTGCAAGACCCTCCAGTCAAGAAGAACAACGGGCATTAACCTACGAACTGTAATCCCAAAGTCAGAGGGCAGAATGGGTCAATTTTTATATGAGATAAATGCGAGGATATACCCAAAAAAGTAAGGATCAATATGTCATTAGGTGGAAGCGAGGTTGCAAGCAGAACTACTAGTCTGATTGCTTTTGTAAGATCACAAATAATTCAGAAGGAAAAAAATTCTATACCAAAATGAACACACTTGAAAGTGTGTTCTCATCTGCAAATGAGCCGTTTCCCCATTTGGGGAAACAAAATACGAATTGTGGAGCAAGACGGCAAAATTTTATCTCTGCAGGCTGCAGTACTTCAGAGGTGAGCAGTACTGCTGGCAGTGGGAGGGCAAGGATAGATTGTTATCTTCATAGTAATGGAAGGAATTGCATTCATAGCAAGAATTTGGGAATTCAGAAGAATAATATTCTTGGCTTACTGTTTTTAATGACAAAATTTAAAAAAAAAAAAAAGGAAGAAATGGCCCTAGGAACAAAGATCCTGGTTCTCTCTGAAAAGATTTGAGTCAGGTTATGGTCATTTTGAGTCAGTTATCTAAGAACACCGGAGGGACAAAGATTATGGGGATGAAAGGTACACTATTATACTGTTTATATGATCTGTCTTCTAATTATCTATATTGAATTCTGTAGGTAATTTTCTGAAAGATGATGCTTACTTATTTGAACAAATTTAGGGAGTCCTAAACAGCTTTCAGGCAGCTAAGATCACCACGCTATTGGATATTAGAGTACAGTTGAGTCTCCAATGCTATACTCATGTGAAATCATATTTTTAAGACGCCCAACACAACGAAGGACTTCTCTGGGAATGGAGCCCCCCTCAAAGGAAAATCCTCGCTGCTGGGTCATGTAACAGAAGGTCTCATACGCCTCCTGGGAGCAGCTGGCACCTACTGCCTTTGGTCCCCCCAACAGTCTCTTTGCCAATGTAAAGGTAAGCTAAGAGATTTAAACTGCAAATTACTTTGTGAATAAAAATCCTTTCTCTCTATTTTTACCCGCCACTTTGTGTAACTTGCATACAATTTTTGTTAGCTTTGCGTAATTTATTTCAGAAGCCACTGTAAAAGTCTTTTATTGGCAATAGATCTTTTCAGGAAAAAGATGTCATGTAGCTGGAATTCTTTACATTTTTGGAAAGCCAATCTTTGTTTTAATGCTAGTATAACTCCGCATCTTGTTTAACGAGCTCTCCTATATTAGCATTAGAAAACAGACGTGCTCGGTTGCTTGTTCTGTAAAGTGAAAAAATACTTCAGATGTTGACAGATGACACTTCTAGTTAAAAGAACATATTGGGATAAACCCAAGTCAATGCTAAATTAGAAGACTGAAAATATCTATTCCCTTTCCTTACATATTGTTATTACCAGCGCATTAAAAAAACAGAAGCAAGTCATAACTGACCACTAATATCCTTTAGATAAATCAGCCTGTATCTCTCATACCTGTTTTCTATATGCAGAAATGTAATGTCAGTTGTTACCCTGTAGTAAAAAGATTGCACAATCCACGGAAAACAGACGAGATGATGTGAATAAATACAATGGGAAGGCAGAATCTCCAACACGTGTTGCAATCAGTGCTACAGAAGGACTTTTATGGAAGTAGTAACACGCAGGATTACAGCACCCAACGGGCAAACCTACCGGCTGCCAGCCTGGCAGCGCTTGTAGGTGCCGCAACAGCCGGCTTCAGCTTCCAGTGAAGGAGGTCACGCATGAAACTGCTTGCTTGTTTTGTTCCTCATCTCACAGCCAGACTGAAAATGAAGATCAATCCTGCCCTGAAAGAAGAGACTGCAGCACAAGGCCTCCCGAGGTCCCTCACGTTACTGGCTGTCTGTGGATCTACAAAGGTGAAAATTGACTTTTGCTCTAAATGTGAGACTGCTTGAGGTTTTTATTTATTTATTTATTTAAAGACAGCTTCATGTCGTCCTCATAAAGGAAAAGTGAGGTGTTATTTCTGGGAAAGGAAGGAACTCGCTGGTAAGAGTAATACAAAGGGAGGGTCTCCCTTTCAAATAACAAAGTCAGATTTCTAGTTTACATTGCAAACAGCTGCAGATTTTAGTTTCACTAACCTGGCTTTGCTTAGGAAAGCTGCAGTTGTCATCTGGTTAAGGTTTTAAATGCAGGCAAACAACACACGCTCTCACAAATATCTATTAATTTTCCAGTAACAGCACCAGTAGATGGTGCTCAAGAATACGCCGCACAGCTCAGGTGACTTGTAGCACTGGGTACCATAAATGGCTTCCTCTGACACCTTTTCCCATGAATACCAAGAGAAGTGCACAGTCCATCTTTTCCCAGTATTAGAGTGGACAAAGTTTTGTCAGTAGCCCACCCTCACCATTAACGCCCTCCAGGACAGCAGGTTCACACCCGGGCACACCTTCTACTACCCAGGTTGTGGTGCCATCTACCTGTGTTGTACATGGGTCTCTGCTGATTATCAAGATCAGGATTATTAAAACAAAGTGGCAACTATCGCAAACTGCTAAAACAAAGTGCCACCAAAAGAGCAGTTTGGGGAGAGGTGGAGGTTGCAGGCCATATGCATACAGAGGTGTCACTCAAAGGCATGCACAACTCCTCGCACTGTCGCACACTGACAATACGGGATGAATTCAGGTGTGAACCTGGTGCATTTCAGGCCTACATCTCATGGGCAACACTAGAGGAACTCCAACAAGAAGCACGAACCAACACCAAGTTGGTCCACCATAAGCAAGCAGTAAGCCTGCCTGCTTATAACTGATGCCCATCAAGTACTCAGCAACTTGCAGCAGGAGCAATTTCCTCCAAAAGAATAAGAGTTAGCGCTGGACTGTAACTTTTTCTTTTTTTTTTGGGGGGGGGAGGTATTTTTGCAGTGAGAAGGCAAATTTTTCTTTCTTAAGTAAAGTTTTTCAAGAGTGTATCTGGCTGCCGTCAAGAATGACTCGAGATGCTACGCAGTTCCTCCCTGTCACCAGTTCTATGCAGCAAAAGGGTTATTCTTCCTGGGAACAGCAGTTAAGGTCTTTGCCCAGGAGTTGGTATAATCTTTTTGTGTTTTTAACCTGGAGATTTAATTTTGAAATCCCATTATAGACAGAGTCATAGATATAATGCTCAAATTTTACTGAAGTCAACAACTTGAAAGACCCGTGTCACTTTTACCCCAGCATTTATAGGCTGTTACAAACTGCCAAATGCAACTGCTAAAATTGTCAGTTCTTATGACATCTAGCCTGTAAAAATCACGTACAGGGATCCTTCTGTGTGCGTTTGTTCACAGGAGGCTTCAAGACACTTCTTGTACGTTCAATGTCACCTCATTCAGGATTTTTCTTTTTCAGCAATGAAACATCTGCCGTCAGGCAAATTCTGGAGTCTTTAGCTATGCATCAGCTGGGTCCAGTGTCCTCCTACTTGAAATCTTGTTATGTTTTTGCAGAAGGAATATTTCACTGGTAACATTGCATCTTTAACCAAAGCCTTTGGTAAGATGGCAAGAGAACAGAGAAGATGTTTTCCTTGTATCAGCAAGAAAACTTGCAGTCTGAAACCTTGTGCTGTTTCCTAGTGACATCCCCTACGCAGCACGCAGGCAAACAGCTAGGATGAAGTATTTCTTCCATCAGATCACTTTGTTTCCTATAGTACCACCTGGGTTCTCAAAAAGTAATGTCTATATAGAAACAGAATAATAAAAATTGAAAATTAAAGGACACCAAACAGAACTTTTAAAATTATTACAGGGTTTGGGGTTTTATTCAGCTTCTACTAATTCGCACCTTACAAGGCTGGAATTTCTCTCTCTGAATTATATGGCTAACAATCTGCCTTTTTCTTTTTGTGAACTCATTGAATGCCATCTATAAACATATTCACTGACTCAAACTACAATACGGTGAGCCAAAAGCCAGGCATGTTTAAAGAATCTGATGAGGGGAAAAGGAGGATGGAAAGAAGCGAGACACAGAGAAACCTGCAATTATCAATAGGATGGATTTTCTTCCCTTTTTGACAGGGATAGAGTTACCAAACCTATTATTACGTGGCCCTAATTACATATCTCTGCAATAGATCACTCAGTTAAGGAGAAATATCTACTGACTTGGAAACATCACTAATTGTTCCTTTTTTGTTGGCATACTATCTGATTGGAGTAATTATAGAGCTGCTTCCCCATTCTCTTTTGCTCTGAAGATTTTGAAGACATATTTCTTCACAGATTGCATAGAATGTAGCATCTTGAATCTCTTCATTTTGGCTTTTGTATTCCTCTTTCCTACCTTTTCCTCACTTGGATAGAATGTTGTCTTTATTACTGTATGTGAAGAAACCTAGTGCAACAGTTTCAGCACCCCATCATGCTATGCATTGACTATGCTGCAAAGAGTCCTTGCTTTCAATCATTATGAAGCTCTTCCACTAATTTTATCTAATATTCGACTTCCAGATTATCACATGTAGCAAAGAGGAGGAAAAAAAAAAAAGTTTAGACCTATTAAATGGCTTATCTTTTTAATAGAAGTAGTTAGCTAATTGGCTTTGATATACTGAAATCAAGCTTTAACTGTCTGCGAGATATCTATCTATGGAACGTCAGCAAGTTATTTAACAAGAATCTGCAAATACAGCTGTAGCTGCCATAGCACACACTTTTAGACAGGTCACACATCAACACAAAAGCTACAGCACAGAATCTAAACAGGAGCGCACAGTAACGTATTAAGGTCCTTTAACAGGCAGGACTTAAATTTTTACTGATTTGTGCACTGAGCCCAATAGCTTGCATCTGCCTTCCAAAAAGAACGTACAGAGAGACACTGCACCATGACTGAAAGATCCAGTGGTGCTGCAGACCTGCAGCCCCTCTCGATAGGTCTTTCCCACCTAACTTGCCAGTTCTATGTCCACCGCTTATTGCCACCTTGAATTAAGATAAATTCAACCTCCTGACATATAAACTTCTCCAGCTGTAGCTCTTCTCACCCTGACATGCACATACCATTTTATTCCAACGACAGACACTGATCTTTATTAATACTCTTCAGGTCAAATCTTCTGCTCTCCTGCCATGTTTTTGGCTTTCCTTTCCCTTCTAAAACAATCAAAATAGCAAGGAGAAGAGTTTTATGCCAAACTTCTGTGTTTAGCTATAGAAATGAATCAGAGTTAAAATCTCCAGCGCTTTCAGGAGACTGCAATCTCCTGAACACGTATCTCTGGAAGCCACCATTCAAGCAGATGCTTCAAAGGCAAGTAACTAAAGTTCGCGTTTACTGGCATCAGAGTTCATCTCTTCGATGAAAAATCACCATGAGAAGCCAAAGTTCAGAAGTCCCTCTGTCCTTCCCCTCATCCTGTATCATGGGCTTTATAATGGATGAAAAGAAAAATCTTCATCTCATTCATTTTGCCCATCCCATGCAAAGTTTTCTCTTGCCTGGGTGCTTCTGTTCAGATACATATGAATAGAAGGAGCAGAAAAGAAATTCAAGAGCTTGGTTTCATTAAGCAGATCTTAAAACTAGTTCCAAAACCCAGTTTAGTCCGGGGGAAGACTTATACCACGCACAGGTTGTGACCAAGCCTTAAGTCTGGGATGATTTTGTTTATATACTGGACCTGTCTCCTGTCTAAGAAATGCTGTAAGTTTTCCAAGCATCCACGTACCGTGATGATATGAAGTTCCTTTATGAAGAGGTGTGTCTTTGGAGTAATGAATTTATCACATGATGGAACTGTTGCCCTGGTTACTACAGAATTTTTTCAATAACAGAGCAAATCGGTATGTAAACAGCAACACTTATCTAACCTATTGGCACAAAAATAACTGCTGACAAGTGCATTCCACACACTCCAAAGGCCCTGTCCAGCTCAAATGTACTTCCTTTTTCAGAGTCCTCCTTTATTCAGATCCTATTCCTTATTTCAGTGAAGTACTTCTCAACATCCTAAAAGACCCCGATACCACCAACACCAATAGTATTCAGCTGCTAAAGGCATCTTTTCCCTTGGACTTGCGTTGAATGCCATCCAGACATCAAACACATGGAAACAATGTCCAAGTACTGCATCCCCTATCAATCTGATGTCAACAGTAGGCTATTCCTTATCAGATTAAATGCTAAACTGAGAAGACGATTGCTCAGAAGGTCAAATAACCTAAGCTTATTGCTCCTCTTGGCTGGCATTTTTAATAAAGGATTCCTGGTGTTGAAAACAATGGTCAACAGAAACACAAATTCCTTCCCTCCCCCAGGTAAGACTGGAAGGGTCTCTACAGTAGAGGTCAGACCTTGCGTTCATAGGAATTAATATGGTCCCACCATGTTCAGTGGGGTAACGGTCACCATAGGAAACAAGCACGTTCAGTTGCGCGTGCTTGAAACTCACCTTCACAGAATAAATTACATAAAGAAGCAACTACATAGCTTAAGACCCATCTTTTTCCACAACTCCCCGTGTAAACACCAGTGCGTGCTTCCAGCACTCTACGCACTGGGTTGCCGAGCAATGCCGAAGGTAAGTATACCTTGTTATGTTTTTTTCAATTACATGAGTGTTTTTTTTTTTAATTGTATGCAAAAGCATGGCCAACTACTACCTTGGTAACTATCACACACATTACAGAGTGCTTTTTACCTTTAAGATCGCTTATCTTTTCAGTAGAATTTATTATCTTTCCTTTTAAGAAATTACCATTTTTTGTGTGTGCTAAGCTTCAACAAAAGACTGTATAGTTTCATAGTCCATTAACGGTTGGACTTGATGATCTTAAAAGTCTTTTCCAACCTAAATGATTCTATGATTCTATAAAGAAGCCTCTCTCAACTGCTCAAACAGTGCTACATTACGGAATACTTGTACCCAAATTCTTTATTAATGAACTCTAAAAGATGAAGTTTTCCTCAAAAACGTACTTATCTGAATGCCCTGTTACTCTCCAACGCAGTCCCTTCTGGGGACTTCCCTTCTGCCCTTCCTTCTAGGAAGGAGGATTATTTCCTTTTGTCTATTTCCCTTTAAGAACTTATCTATGTAGGAACTAGTTTTATGTAAAGAGCCAAAGATTACACATTAACATCATGTCATGTACTGTGACGACTATACGGAACTGTACAAGGCAGACGTCGCCCCAACAAGCCAGAATGGGAAGGGACTATCTAGTCTCATGAACACGACATGATGTACCACGCCAGCCAATGCTAAAGCCCATTTCAGCCGCTCTTCCAGCCCTACTCCACCGAGAGGTCTGCACTCGATTTACAAAACGTCAGTGGCACCTAAAAAAACAACTCGGCAGGAGATTTCTTCTAATACACAGCATCAAAGAGATTGGGAAATTTTCCAGTGAAAATTGTGAAAGCTCCACGGAAAAACAAAACAAAACACCCTACAAAAATCTAACTGCTACAGATATGTGTATATTCACAGTAGGAATTTCTATAAATGACTGACTTGCAACAGCCATTTCTGTGCGGTGACATAACTACACCTACAAGCTGGGAATACATGCAGTTGAGAACGTTATCTCTGCATGTTGTGATGCACAAGATAAAATTATTATAAAAATGAGGGCCTCGACTATGCTTTAACACTGTTGTGCCTGCCTGGCTGTTGCTCCTGTTTTAAAACGAGACATCGAGAAAGTTGCTATCCTTTCTGTCTGTTACAGGATTTAAGAAACAGTATAACACAGAACGGCAGAGTTTATTAACTATTCTCTTGTGCACATAAAAGTAGCACAGAAAATTTAAAGGTGAAGCCCAAGTTCAGACAAACTAAGATGTTTATTTCAACTGGATAAATTTAGACTGATGGGGTAATGAAAGGGGCATTGACAACCACTTGTGAGCTCCTTTAACATATCTATTTTCAGGAAATGTAACATCTGGTGTATACCACATCCATTATCCTATCTGTCCAACTTAAGTGCACACAAATAATATATGTGCATGACTGATTTCCCTGCTGATGTCTTTATTATTACTTTGAGCAGATGAAATCTAGACCAGTCTTTTACTGTTACATTTTGTTTTCTGCATTCCAATGTCAAATTGCTTAATTATGTGATATTTGGTCACACTCTGTAAACGTTTCTTGCTGTCATTCTACTGCCCAGTAGTTAGGACAACAAATAGAAAAAGCAAGACAAAGTGCAGAAACAAGAATTATTTCAATTCAAAACTGTATCAGATCATAACCGCATTACTTACAAAAACCAGAAGCAAAAGCATTAATGATTTGTCAGGGACACAGTAGCTAAAACTAGAAACTGCTTCCTGTGATTACTAGGCTAAGAGCAGGAGGGCCCGTTCCGAGCTCATATCCTGACCTCTCGCTCCCCCCGGGCCCTGAACTCCACCCCATCGCCTCTGCCTCCAGCCCACGATTTCTGGCTGCGTTTTCACAACTCATTTCAAAGCCATCCAAACTTGATTAAGTAACTTCACTTGCCATAGAAACGACTCCAGCCCAGCACGATAGACTGCTCCGGCGATGTAAGATCAGTATCGGTGAGCATAAACGCTTTCACATCGAACTCGATGTATTGAAGAGTGGATGGTCCTATAATTAGTAACAGAAAATAAGTGATCCTGACTTTGCCCTCATCGGTACTTTCCTGGGCTGGAGAGTGCAGTCTTATTTCTAAGAACCGCTGTTTTATCAAAACTGAAGGGAGCACTCGTTTGGCTTTATGGAACATTATGTTCAGAGCATCTAAACTTCCATAGGACAGTGTTTCGCATACAAATAAGACCCTTATGAAAAAAAAAATAGCCCTAGGCTCATCTTGCCTTCCCCAGTAGCTACACGATTACATTTTGACGGGAAAGCAGCTCTTAGAAGAAGCAACCACTTTCAAATTTTCTGATGTAAACTGTGTTTGTCCCAAGTTTTTCAAGCTGGCAAAACTTCCATTTCAAAGCAACCTGTACCGCGATGGAACCTGAGAGCTCTCTTGCTGCTTTAAAACGGGGAAAAAAAGAGCCCTACCATAGATACCCGATTTTTAGAGCTGGCTAACCAGGACGCCCAGGACCCTGCCGCGCAGCAGGAGGGGTGCCGGCAGCCTGCTGCCCTACTGACAGCACCTCCAGGCTGCAAACAGCCTTTCTGAGCAGCGTGTGAGTACCACAGCCCAACTCCTCCGCTCGACAGCTCGCAGATGACACCGAGCTGCGCGCCGCAACCGACTGGCTGCTCTAGCACCTCTAGAGACTCATGTGGCAGCTTGACCCCCCCAAAAATCAAACTTACAGCTTAAGAGTACTATTTTAAAAGTGCCCTAAAGGCCACACACAAACTTGGAAGCAGTACAATGCAAATTAAATGAGTGGAAGATGAAAGATTTTAATAAGCATTGAGAGAAGTATAATTTTGAATCAGTCACACCAGTCATTTCTTGACCATGGAACTCAGTGCCAGAAAAAGAACCAGGAGCCTGAATCCCAAATGTCCATCACACCTCCAGCATTTGCAGACAAATCTCTGGAAGCAGAGCACGGGGAGGCGGGCTGGTAATGGCTGTGGTGAAAGTGTGTGTGGACATAGGGTGCCGAAGGGCTACTGGATTTGAGTGTTACCATCTTCACTACCCGGACTGTTGCTTCTTCAGGACTGAGGGTAGGAAAAAGAGGGAACATAATGGGGGGAAGGTGAAGGAATCAAAAGCTAAGAAATGATGGATACTGAAGCTCTGCCCCTTCACTTCTATCTGAGCTTCACCACATTCCCGCTCATGGGGACATCCCTCTCAGTGCCCAGGTCATCTGTCCAAATTTCAGCTTGTAGGAGTCCTCAGTAAGGCCTCCCCTTTTCTCAGTGGGAAAAGAGAATCACGGAATCACGGAATTTTCAGAGTTGGAAGGGACCTCTAGAGATCATCTAGTCCAACTCCCCTGCTAAAGCAGGATTGCCCAGAGCACATTACTCAGGACTGCATCCAGGCGGGTCTTGAAAATCTCCAGGGAAGGGGACTCCACACCCTCCCTGGGCAGCCTGTGCCAGTGCTCTGACACCCTCACCGTAAAGAAGTGTTTCCGTGTATTTGAACGGAACTTCCTGTGTTCTAAGGAAACTTACCCTTAAACAACCAGAGAGAGACTGGAGACAGAAAGGATGCAAGCAGCAAAAGAAGGCTGTATACCGAGCCTCTCCTTTGATAGATACCAGCACTGCCGAGGAACCAGAGGAAGCCAAAGGAGAATACTGGGCCATACAGACACAGACGCTTTAAAATTAAAACAAGGCAAAAAGTCAATACCTAACACAACGTTCCAACGGGCTGACTAAACATACTCTGTCTTCCAAGCACATAAGACATGGGAGCTCAGAGTCAGGTTCATGGCAGCGTAACAAAGAAGGACCACTAACACCTGGGCTGCTCTTCCTGCAGACTTACCGAAAGTTACGCTTCCAAAAATCCTTCTAAAACATTCCCTTCACTTATCAGCTCTTGGGCTAAGAGTTACAAACTCTATTTTGCCTTTCCTGAGACAGACTATGAAAGTCAGTCCTGAAACAAGATACACTTGATCTCTCGGGGCAGATGTGTACCTCAAACCACATCTTTCTTTACAAGATTGAGAGAGTGAAGAAACAAGGCAGAAAAGAAAAAACTCTTAAAGTAAAGCAGTTCCTGCAGTGCTGTCCTAATTCATCCCTTCATGGACACCTCAACACAGCAGGTACATCGCTCGTGCTCTACCATGGCAAATAGATGCTTTGGAAGAGGACTCAGACACCCTGAAGGCCAGGGTCGTCACTCCTCTAGCTAAAGCAAACTGCAGGACAAACCTACTACAAATGGCCCACATTTGCAGACTGCCAAGATGATACCACTCATTACCTACCCGTAAGACGTATCATCCATGGCATCGTAACTGCACCAATTTAATTGGGAATGAGAGAAGGTATATCTCAGTACGAAAAGGGAAAGACTTTCTGAGAGCAAGAGAGAAAAAGCTCCTTCACCACCACATCATTCCACTATGCAACATGGTGTCACCAAGGAAGCAGCAGAAATCTGGAACCCGTGCAGACAAAATATTGGAATTCAGATTTTCAGAATGCCAAACAATGTCTTTATCTCATTCCTTCCTCACTGCTGTTCTGGCAGTGCCTAAAGTGAACTAGTCCAACCGACTATGCCCTCAGGACTGGAAAGACTTCACATCTCATTGTGCCATGTGCCTTAAATCTATTTTTCTAGTTTCTCCAAAACATTGGGTCTGTGTTCCCTTAACTCTTGATTTGAGGAATCTGGAAACTTCAGTGAAGATATGTTAATGTGTTGGAATACTTTAAGTCCTCTTTATGAACTCATATAGCATAATCTTAACTTTATGAATTACTTTCATCACATATTTAAACCATTAGCCTGTTTTGTGTGTTATATGACAAGAATAAAACTAAAGACTACTTTTTCTTGAAAATGGATCACAAACATCCAGGTCACCTGGTATTCCTCAAAAGATTATTTTTCATTTTAAACTAGTCTGAAAACTGCTTTTGGAAAAGTATCATCTCTGCATAGGTGAAATGCTATTGAAAGACGAAAAAAATCAACATGCACTGAAGGTTGCAAGAAATGAGGACAGAAGGTTTCGAAACAGCAAACATTGGCCAAATACATAAAGAAATGTACAGGTATGACATTACCAAGGCATCTAGTAGAGATGCACAGCAAGCAAAATGCCAGCTAAGTATCCCCCAGCCCGTTAATTAGTAATAAGCACAGAATGTCATTTTGTCTACCCCAATGAGACGAAGGGCAGCATGTGCAGAGAGATGCTATTCTGTGAACCCAGATGCTTGGGACACTGTGCTTCCAAACTCGAAATCAAAGAATGCCTTGCATTACAAGTGCACTCACAACAGTTGGCCTTTGATGCTGATGCAACATCCCCTGTTTCCTTACTTGATATGGAAGCCAAAACAAACGTGGAGGATGAACATTAATATTTCAAGACTCACACAGACACGCAAAAACGTACTAAATGAGCATGCTGAACACTGCTCTCAAGGAACCATTCTACTCTGTCCCACCCCCATCACACTTTCCATACGAAGTTGCTATGGTGATGATAATTATTCTTGATCAGCAGGATACAGTAATTATTGCAATAAAAATCACGTAAGGCTTGTCACTACATGTGAGAGACAGGGATTGTCTCTTCAATTATGCACCCTTCTCTGCCCTCCCCCACCTTTTAAGGTAGGGTGTTGGAGGGTGTTTTGTCGCAATTATGTAGTGAGAGATATGAAATTCAATTATTTCTTGCTAATATTACCTTTGCAAGAGATGATTGGCAGTTGCTAGCAGCTGTTTGGATGATTCCAACAAGGCAGTCTCTGATCATTTCCACAACAAAGGAGGTAAACTTGACTTGATTTGAGAGAATTTATTGCAAAAAATTAAATGGCTTAGTATTTTGAAACACATTTTGAAGTGTTTTAAATACCGGCCTAAAGGTTTGCAACCAATGAAGTCCCTCACTTCTCCGGTTTGATACTTAACTCATGGATGCAGCATTTTAACCTCAAGAGTAGAGTCCCCGTACTTCCAGCCCACAGGCTGGCAGCTTCCTGCTGGATGAGTCTGCGGCCAGGACGGTGCCCATCCAGCGGGAACCCTGGCTCTAGAGCAGCACAATGGATCCAAACTTAATGCGTCTGCTCTTACCTGATCAGCTCTACAGCAACTTCCCCTAAGACTTGTTTACCCCCTATTTGTCATTTTAATTGGTAGACCTTCATTTTCAAAGTAGTTGCAAAACTGATATGATTGATGGGGAGAGTAACATGATATCAATATTCTGAAGCCATCCATCACGAATACTAATCTTATATATAACTGTACATTGAAGCCTTTCTAGAAATCAATCTTCTCTTTTGTGTGCCTAAGTGCACACAAAATGTTAACATATACATATATACAAAAATACTTTGCTTGAGGATATCTGTTGTATGTTAAGCTGGAATAACCACCGATCGGCTGAGTCATTCTTGACGAGGTTTTGGGTATTTGATGCTTTGGATATTGCTTACAAACAGTGTCAGACGTACTGCCCAAGTGTTTCTATCTCCCCTGAGACCATAAGCAGCTTCCCTTTCATTACCCGCGGATCAGGCAATCAGGCAGAATCTATCTAAATTGCGTATTACGATATTTTGTTTCATCTCTACATTTTGTAACTATTTCAAAAGAAGTATAGAGGGAAAACAATATCACACAATATTTTCAGAAGGTCATACATTGGACAATAGCATAGCAGAAATCAATCAGCATTTGAGTAATGCAAACATTTTCAAGAGCAGAAAAAGTTGTTTATGCTACTGTAAGATCTGCTGAACCAACAGGTTTTTAAACACTGCCTTAGGAAGCTAACCGTGGTTTTTTTAGTACCTATATGACACAATCTTTTGTTATACTTCTATATGACATAATGTTTTGTAGTCATTAATATGGGACTAATCTTACAGGCATCTCATCTGCTCTCAATGGAATGGGAGTGGGGCCAGATTCTTAAGTATGCAAAAATCCAAGAAAAAGATTTATCTGTCTATCAGCATGTATTCATTACACTAAAATTGTTATTTGCTCACTATCAGCGTAACCAGGACTTCACAATGTACAGAAATTAGACAGCCTCTATCAAATAGGCATGGTAGGTTTAGGGGAAAAAACAAGAATTCTGCCTCCCTTGAACATAAGCCAAGATGGAGAAGCTTGCAGTCTAGAGCCTCTGCAGGGAATGCAGCCATGTTCTTTCCCATATTACAGGAGAAAACAGAAAGGGAAGTTGGCAAATTGCCCGCCAAATGCTTTTGACAGGTCTTTTTGGTTCATGCATTTGGCCAGTTGCAATTTTAAAGTATGACAATTACAAGTCTCCCTCAAAGCAACACAAACTGGCATTTTAGCCGAGGATCCTGGAACCAGGATTCATGGTCTACTGCCCACTTACCACAAGCTTTCGCTGTGACCTTGACCACACCACTCAGGCTTATATTTAAAGTCAAATAATTTGAAGGTTTTCAATTTTGGGAGGCTTTGACAAGATCCCAGATCTTAGTGCTGACACCCCCGTCAGGTGAAACAATGTCTCTGTCCTTCTTGACATGTCACACATCTTAAACATAAAAAGCACCCAAACTGTCATAAAATACTTTGGAATCGCACAAGCTATCACAGCATGAATTCAGCATCATCTGAACCAACAGATGTCTGTCTTTTGGACAGGCTGACCACTAGGACCTTCCGCTGGGTCTTCAAGTGACCTTTGTCAATTAGTTACCTAAATCTCAACTCATCCATACAGCATGTTTCCAAAATGAAGCCAAACATCACCTCGAGCAGAAGCCTTTCCATCATTTTGTTGTTTGTTGCCGTCTCAAGTTACACTCTGAACGTTCTATTTTCTGACAGTCTAGTTCAAGATAAAACAATGTTTTTTGTGCCAGAGAAATCTATATAACTTTTGCACGCACACGTACGCAAACACCCTACACACACGCATACCCATGGCTGGCCTATTAATTAACAGCTGCTTGGCTAACGTGCCTTCCCCCGCCCCCCCGCACATCTTATTTTCTAAATTTTCTGTCCAACACACAATACAGAAGGTGATCGGTGTTTTCCTTTCTATGTGAAGTATGCAGACCTCTCTGCCCCAACAAGACAATGTTTCACTTGTTCACCTTCCGAAAGGGATGGCTGGAAGATGCACCAGCCTTCCGCAAGGAGATCAAAGAGCTGCTAAGACACGCTGGTCAAGTATTTCCCTTTCATCTGAATATATTGTTTGTGACCGTATGCCATTCTTAAAGGGTGAAGAAGGTTTCTAATCATTGCAGGAAGAGCACTCAGAGATGACAGCAAGAGAAAAAAGATTAAGAATTGCTTATAAGCAGGTTATTATACGGGAATAGTGGGTCACATATTTGGAGTAAACTGGATATAGGCTTCAGCAGCAACAAGAAATTAGAAATTCATGGAGCATAAAAGAAATAATCGTTAAACATTCATACTTTATGATGTTACAGAGATTGCTTTATTCCCAGTGTTAGTATTATACTGTGTTAGATATGTGATTTGTTTTGCATTTCCGAGAATTAACACTGCACTACAACAAAAAGGACTTAAATTATTTGCGACAAACTCAGTAATTCTGGAGAACCAGAGAATCACCAAATTCGTAAAGCAAAGCAGTGCAAGAAAATTCACCTATCTTCTGAAAATGTTTTATAGAGAAATTGTGAGACAGACCTTTCTAAAATGAAAAAAAACCCAAAACCAAAACAGACCACAGAACTTAAACTTTCTTCTAGTACAGATCTTCTTGTTCTGCAATTCAGTTTTACAACACTGAACTGAAATGTATCCGAATTTTGCTTTGTTATTAAATTATCTCTGATAACAAAGCAGGCCAAACTCCATCTACAACTCATTTGCTTTAAGGATGGGTCCTTTATCCCTAGAAGGGATGTAATGAGATTTCTGTAATTAAAACAATCAAAGCAATAAAGATTTTTTTTAATTATTTTTTATTTCTAATTTTCTATACTGTGGCAGTGCTGAGGGAACAACCAGTCACCTTGTCGGAGCTTGGGAAGGCTGCTAGCGTTCCGCTCTCGCCGTGGCACGCTCGGAGCCAACAGCAGAGAGCAGGAGCAAGCCCCAGCGGGGCTCGGGGCAGCACAGGGAGGCAAGAGCCTAAACCCTGCCCTGCCGCTTCAGGACCCGCTTCGGATTGCCCGGCAGGTAAGCGACTGCAGAGGTGTGGGACATGACAAGGTATCTGGACTGAAATACGTTCGACCTCCACGAATTCGAGCTCATTCAAATCCATCAAGCGGTTCAAGTGCAACGAATGTACTGAATGAGGGCTAAGAGCAAGGGCTGCCGCGTGCCTGACCTCCCCAGAAGGGGAAAAGGGAAAATCCTTGCGGTTTCATAGGTCCCCTGAGGCCAACCCTCTCCCATAGTACTATTGTGCCAGTAGCCTACCAGCTCCTCTAGATTGTTGCTATTATATGTTGCTACAGTGAATAATCGGCGAAACATGTTAAAGCTCAAGAAGCAGATGGACTTGCTATGTGTGGATGAGCTGCATCATATTTCTGTCCCTGTCTATTTTAATAGTAATATTTTCACTAAAACAAAATGAAAATAAGCAGTGTTAAGTGCAAGTATCTCCTGTATAAATATTTATCTAAGGAAGAAAAAGTGTCCTTGTGTGCGACCGCAGGTGCACAGAAAAACACTCAACACCAAATTCCATAAAATAGCCTTTGGACAAAAAGCTGAGCGGTGTTTGGACAGATGGCTAGTTTTGCTATAAATGCTTCATTTTACTTCTATTGTTTTTTTCAGGGCAGGGTGCAGCGCTGGAAAAAAAATAATCTATAGCACCCTTCACTTCCCATGAATTATACAAATAAGAGTTTACCACAGTCCATGAATAAATTGCAAGGTCACTAAACCAGTTGAGGTACGTGGCTTTTCACAGAATATATACAGCACCAAGCACGAGCTGTGGGAGTCCTGCTTGCAAAGAAGCAACGAGGAAAGTTGAAAGCCCCAGGGGTCCAAAACTGAAAGACTAAAGAGTCCCATAAAACCGGAGAGAGGCATATTTAAAAAAAAAAAAAAAAAAAAGCTTCAGTGAAAAGTGTCAGGGAAATCTGAAATAGAGGAAAAAAATTCTTTCAACTGCTGTAGCTAGCTGAGGCAAGTTCCTTGGTATTTCTTCACTGAGAAGATTCTTCCCTTTGGCTATAGAGCACCTCATGCCTAGAAGAGAGGAGAAAGCTGATAACTAGGATTAGGTGAACTGGTTTAGATAAAGAACTGATTTGAACCTCTGCCCAAGGTTTGAACCCAGGGCTTGCTTTTAAAATCAATATTAGGTGGTAGTTTTTCTCTTTCCTTTTTTCCTTGTTCCCCCTTCTCCAAAACCTGTTCTTTTCCATTCCTGGTGAAAACAGAAGACATGCTAGGATCTTGCGCCCTAAAGAACCTTTTCCTTCAATTTGACAGCCCTGTAAATCCTGTAGCCCCTTTCCAATCTCCTGATTTTCCAGATTTGACAGATTTGGCTGAGAACAGAGCTCAGTCACGTTGCCTGAAACTGCTGGTCCCAAATCACAATGCCACCTCTATCTCATCTTCTGCTTCTTCTGTAGGCAGCTAGTGAGACTTCAGACTTTATCACCAAGGAATCTTCGGATTAGATTACTACAGAACATAAAAAGCTGGAAGAAAAGAAAGGTTTTCAAAACATATTAAGGAGGGGATCTAGGCAATATCAGATAAGAAATCATTTTGACATCAGCTGCTCTGTGTCTACACACACAGAGCACCACTGCTCTTGCTCTCTGCAGGCAGCACACGGTGACAAGCGAGCCAGCTAAGGGATGAATTGTTCCTGTTGCCACACAGTTGCTGTTGCCAGCCATAGGCTGTTTTTTTTTAAAATTATTTTTAAATTCTCTCCTTCCAGTATTCTGTACAAGCTGCCCATCCTTTAAGAAGCAAAATGCTTATACATGTGAAAAGTCCACCACTGGTTTTGTGATATTAAAGCACATGCTCTTGGCAAAGTGATAACAACACATTTTTCAGTACTTAAACCACATAATTGTTCTCAGAATATCAAGAACACACGTCAGGATATTTCCCCCCCCAACGACTTAGAAAAGCATCATATTTCTGCTGCAGATCTGTTCTCTCAGTTAATGCAGTGCCAGACAAAGCGGATCTGACCCTCCTCATACCGCTATTACTTTCTGACTGTACTTTGTCACACCAAAACTCCACGTAGCGCAATAGTCGGTCTCTGAAAGTAGCCAGAAGCAGTTGTTAAGTGCTTTCAGGAGGGGATGTACTAGGAACAAACAGTTAGCTTAAGATGATTATCTAATAGATCCTCATCTCTGGAACTCACATTTTTTGTGAAGCCCTGTGTCAAAAGTGTCACCTCTATTGCCCTGTTTAAACTACCCAAAGTGGACACACCATTCGGGAGTTGATCTACCAGCTCTTTCAACTCTGCTCCCAACCTTCCCAAGACACACCACCTGGC
Organism: Vanellus vanellus; assembly: GCF_965231255.1. Classification (NCBI taxonomy): domain Eukaryota; kingdom Metazoa; phylum Chordata; class Aves; order Charadriiformes; family Charadriidae; genus Vanellus; species Vanellus vanellus. The sequence continues at coordinate 24,507,277 of NC_138914.1, read as the reverse complement.
TGTTAGAAAAATACTAGTGTATCTTTGTCCTCTCAGATTTTCCATGCTGCAAGCCAGTCCGCTGCAAAGGCTCCCCAGCCTTCTCCTGCTCCTCACGGCCTTGGCCAGACGAGACGGGCCACGGGCAGTACCACCACGTAACTAAAGCAGGGCTGCGGGACAAGGAAAGCAGCGGCTGTTGAAGCTGCCTGCAGAAGTTGATAAAGCTGACGGGAGCGGTGAAGAGTCTCATCCGTGGGGATGTCACCATGAATGATAAACATTTTCCCAGGAGAAAAGAAATTATAAGAGCCCATTAAATGGGAAAATGTTAATAGCACGTGCTGATTTTCAAAGGTTTCTATCTCTATTCTCCATCTTGGCTCAGAGTCGTTATGGTAAAATGATGTAAAATGATGTTTTATGGTTTCTTGAAAGTTATTTGGTGAAATATTTCAAGCATTGGCAAAGTAACGATCCACCAACAGGGAAACTCATTTCATTTCATCTTAGTAACACCTACAGGAAAAGAGCAGCCACCTCACCCTAATATTGCTTTATTTGGAAAAAAACAACCTTGTGCGTAAAAAGAAAATCACCGCATTTGATGTTTCCCTTCTAATTCACCTAGTTTTCTTCAGCTACTTTATAATGAATGCTATTAGCAAGACAGAGCTGCTTTTCCAAAAGTTTGGGGAGTACAAGAAGTTCAGCACTAATGCAAGAAGAGCAATTCCTCAAAAACATTTCTAACACATACACTAATTTTAAATTATGAAGATTAAAGATGCATGAACATTAAAGAAATTTGGGTAGGAAAAAGATACAATTGGAAGCCCTCTGCATGGTAAAGCATGCCTCTGGAAAATGTACTATCTGTTGATCTCAGAAAGATTAAGGAACCAAATGGGAGTGGAACGTGGTGTTGACAGGACTTTGTTCGGCCACCTGAAGTCTCCACAAGCAGTTTAGATACTCTGCAGATGCACAAAGTGGCTCAGTAATACGGGAGTACGAAAGCCGGTCCTGTATCACAGGCACGCTGATCTTCATGTCAGCTTTGGAAGCAATCTGCAGCTTGCATGTTGTACTGTTGCTTCCTCAATGCTCTAAATCCTGAAACCTCTGAAGAGGTTCTGGTATTCGAAGATCCTTAAATCATGGGGTCACGATGATATGCTTCATCCAAAAATTTTAAGTAATCTGACATTTTTAGGGGCTTCTGTAGGCACAACATTCTCTGAACTGTGTGTAGACTACATATCAATGTGATGCATGAAGCTTATTGCGCACTTGAAAGCTTTCTTGAAAGCATTTAATCAAATAGTTAGTCCAAGCCCTGTTGATGGCCTCCAAAATCACATGCCGAATGTGGTTTAAGAATATTGTCTTCTATAGCTGCACTGTGTATTTTGAGAAGAGAAAAACTTGTTTGGTATGTGAACATACACTTAAAAAAATCTATAAAGATGCCAGTCAGGCATCAAATATCTATTTGCAGTTAGTCTCTTTTCTAAAGCCAAGTGGACGGTATCAATAAAATAAAAAAAGAATCCTTAAATGAAGTAGCCATTCCTGCTCAATTATTCTTTAAATATTTAGCCAATTTAGGAGAAAGGCAAGATCAAAATGCAAGATAATCGATATAAGCTAACACGGCTTAAATTTTATCTGCCTTTTCCCATTTATCTTCCAAAATATCAGAAGATGATGAAATATGGTTTAAAAATTAGCATACTTCATATACTCTCAAATGAACAATAACCAGGTGAAACAAGCTCTTCAGCCCATTCTTTTAAAAAACGACTGATGTGTAATCCTAGAAACACTTAACATTCATTTGAATATGAAAAGACTTCAGGCTAGAGGTGCTAATAAGAGCACCCCACACTTCAGATTTAAACAGACATGGCAATTTGTATTTCAATAAGAAAAAAAAAAAAATCACTGTTCAGTCTTGAGGAAAGAAATACCTTCACTCCTACACTGTATCCATTTATAGTACTTCCATGCACACATTTTAGCATCACTAATGCAAACCATGCTTCAGGAAGACAACTTAAATTGCCCTTCAAAAGGCAAAAAAAGGAACGTATCATTAGCATGACACCTCTACTCCTCTTAAATGCATGAAAGGTTGGTTGCGCTACATAAAGTTACAGGTAGGTGTAAATGAAAAAATACATTCTTTAGTTGGTGATAAGGAAAATGTGGAAACAGAAATGCCAGTGTGACAGTCTGTCCTGCTTTTTCTCACTCTTGAGATCTGACAGCTTCAAATTGAAGCTACGTTATAATAAGGTTGGAATCCTTTACCTATTGGGAACGTAGCACATGTATTTGCTGGTGCTTTAATAACAACAAAAAAACACAACCAAAACCCAACTCATCACTAGCACTGCATCTCGTTCTTTCATTTCTTGTGAGCCTCATCAACGTTTTCTGTGTTGTCGCTTTTTTTATGGACTGCTTCTCTCATTTCTGACTCAAATCCAGTTTAATTGACAAAGAGCTACGTCTAATAGCATGCTAGCAAAGGCGACCCAGCAAAACCACGTGTCTGTAGTATATATGAACACTTGCTTTGAATATTAGAAACTCTCACTACAAGATACTGGAAACTTGGGAAAAAAGTCAAGAGCATAAATTGCAATCAGCATTAGTCATTTTTCTCATGATATAACACAATTGATCTATCTTAATTGTTTAAGATTTGATCATTGTAGATTCCGGGCACATTTTTGCTGAGGCTGTTCATGGAAGTCACACCTTCCATTGGTGTTCTTCGGAAAAGAGGATTACATTTGCTGTATGCAAATTAGTGCAGGCTGTTATGGGAACACCTTAAGCAATTTCATGGAAAACCTCATGAGCTGCCAAGCCAAGTTTTAGTCTACGAAGGGGAACGATAAAGATTAGTAGTTCTGCAAATATGCTGTGGAAATAAAAAACCTGCACAATACCCTGTACTTCTTCCTATAAGCTAAAATAAGGAAAAATTGAAGCTTGCAAATTGATTCTAATATTAGGTTTGCTGATATAAAGTTCTTAAAGTACACAAGTTGCTAAAATCTTGCCTCTCTTCCTCATGCGTACATCCTGATTTGATTATCTCCACAAACCCGGGTCTGAGACATGAGAGATTGCTGCTTCTTTCCTTTTTTTTTTTTGGTGAGCATTTTTTTTTCCTGTGACTTTTATGCTTTTGCCACTGTTCAAAAATATCTTCTAAAATCTGATGTAATAAAGACAGAATTACATCCCTAGGCCCTCAGAAAGATCAATAAGTAAGTTAATTTCCTGAGTGGCCATACAGCTCCTGGCTTGTAAGAGAGGAAAAAGGACTGAAGGACGCAGAAACACGGGCGCAGAGAGAGACAGCTCCAGCAGCTGATCTGAGTCCCTGCGAACACAGACACCTGTGAGGTCCATGCTAGGCACAGTCCCTTCTTCCTCCACGCTAACACATACCCAAACCTCTCAGAAATAAGAAACGAGCGTCCCGCTCCTGGGGTAGCAGCTTTTGGGACCTACGGTAAGGAAGAAGGGGAAGAAGAGAGAAGGGCAACAAGTGAGGAAGAGAGACGTGTGAGGGGTTGGCCTCCCACCTCCTCACGGCGCGGCCTAGTGCAACACAGCCTCATCCGCACCGTACAGCAGCTGCAAACCTCCAGTTCAGACTGACTGCTTCCGCCCTCACGGACAGTTATTCTCACTCCTAGAAATAACAGGCCCTGGAGAAAACAAAACTAATCACAGAGAAAGGGAAAGATGAGGCTAGTGAGCAGTCACGCCGCTATCCTCATTCCGGGTCACAAACTGGTGCACACAGGGAAGCGCACTAGAAAAGGGGTGGATTGTCACATCGTTTTTATGAAGATATTCCTGAGCTTTCCCACCCCTACTAAACCAGTTCCCCTTCTCCATCCCCAGCTAAGAGCCCGCTCCTGCAACCGTTACATGACAAACTCCAGCTGGGTCCTGTGCACTTGAGAACTGGACTACGTCCGACGGCAGAGAGCAGCCTGCGCGTGCCCACTTGTGACCTCAGCGCTTTTCTCAACCAGAAGAAACCACCACCTCTTGTGCGAGTCAGCAATACCTCCTGACCCTCTGGGCTCAGGGGAGGGCAGCCCTACACGCGTTACAGACCGCAACGGCAGTACAAAAAGCTTTTACAGCTGAAATGCTTTTACTGTCAGTCTTCAACGTGTCTACGCTATCGCTGTTGCCTTGCTAACCGAGCACAGCACACAGCTACCACCAGACAGAAGACATTGGTCGCATAACTGCTACCGTGACTAACGGACGTCTCACTATTCCATTTAATCAGCAAGATTTCCATACAAATTGCCGTTTGAGTCAAGTCTAGTAAGATTGCTTTAGAAACCCATTCACTCCATTACTTCCTAGTTGATGGTCAAAGGTCTCGTTTGAGCAGATTTTAATCCATCTTGAATGCAGAAATCCCCTCCATTGTTCCAATTTAACCCCGGAATACCCTACCCAAAGTGAACTGGTATTTCCTACTAGATACCTGATGAACAAAGCTTGCGATAGCATACAAAGCGTACACCTAAGCGTTATTTTCCTTGAAGCCACACTGATTGGCTGACAAAGAAACAGTCATCTATTCAAACAGATAAATCATGTATTTTGTGCGTGACACACTCTACCTAGCAGGTCTACAGTGTCTTTTCTCATTCAGTTTGTGCTTTTTAATATAAAGTCCTGGTGCAATTCCAGAACTTCCCAGTTTTCCCAGAGCTGGGGAGAACGTGGGAATCGGAAAACTACATTCCTTTCCCCAATAATAATAGTTCACAGACTTCCTTGCTTAGCTCTTTGAAAGCTTTTGGATGTCTAGCGTCTAAAGGCACTATGTTATACTTGCTTTTTAGCACCATTGTTTCCTGTTTGAAGAGCAAGTACTCCACTCTCCCACTGTGAAGGCATCACCTATTTTTCCTGCTGGGAAGTTATGACCTACCTGTCTGGATTGTCAATGATTCGATAATAGTACTGTAGTGTCAGACTAAAGTAGCATCATAATTCATTTTGTTCCTACTGCTTTCAGGAAAAAGGGAATTGACTTTATTTTCGCTGGCCCCACATTGCTCCTTGATTCCTTTTGCTGCTCCCGGCTGTCACCCAAAGAGTATTCACTAACATCAGCCTCTTTGCAGCCTCTTTCATTTCCCTTTCAGCTTAGGATTTCTCTTCACTTTAAAGGCAAAAACCAGCTCATCACAGTCTTTTCTCTCAACAACAACTTAGTGGCTTTGTAAACATCTGTTAAAGTATCGTTAAGGTACCATTAACTGTTTTTGTGTATTAAATGCTTGCTTTCTCTCAGTGGATTTGGCTTACCGTTACTACTTTTCATTTTGAGAAATCAACCTCATTAAGGCTTTTGATGCAGGAGGGATAATAGAAGGCTGAGACTGTAGATAAGTGAGAATAACCCCGGCACTCACAATGCAAGCGCCTAACACAAGAGACTTTTAAACTCCTTTTGCCTTGTTTGGACAAAGGAGGCAGCTTGACTGTCTGTCTCTAGGCTGGTACCCTGCGGTATCGCAGCAAGAAAGGGGAAGGGAGAGTGTTAGTGAAGGGAAGTTACTCACTCTCGTGGCTGCTGGACGTTAAGAAGGTTCATTTTTCCTGCGCTGCAGTCCCTAAAACCGGATGCTCAGATAAAGACTCCGGGCTCCACGTAGCTTGCATTAACACCCAGAACCAGTGAGAGAGATGCTGGCATGGAAAAGCGGAGGAGTCTTGGCTATTGATAGTTACTGCACATCTAGTGTTAGCAAAACCCAGTTCTAACTTAAGGGCTGTCTAGGGCACGCAGCAGTTAGTTTACCATATTTATCTGTGGAAGGAAAAGTTCTAGAAATTGCCATCTGTGTATGTTTCAAGAAGAGAACCTAGTGAGTGCTGAGAAAAGCCATCATGTTAAATTTAAGGTAACGCATGCAGCTTCTGCACTGTTGCCTTAATTTTCAGTTTTCAGCATTCAAATGTAGTATATTAAAACTTCTAAGAGTAATCCAATCCACTTTAATAGGCCTTCAGTATAAAGGGTAACACATATAAGCTTTCCTAAGCAGCCTGAAAAAAGAGTTTACATTAAAAGATGTAACAGATACACAACTATGCTCAAATATTTTTATTTTTCTAACACACGAAATAAAACAAGTTACAGCAAAGCATGAAATCTGATGAGGATTCTACCTTAAGGAAAAAAAAAATTGTCTTTTGTAATAACAAATAGTTGGAACCAGCGCATTGCTTTAGCGACATTGTTCCCTTCAAGACAAGTCTAAACTGTTCAACATTATGAAAACTCTGCCTATTGCTTTGTACCAGAAAATTTATTACCCCCAAATCATTTACAACAGACAGCATGCATTCCAAAACTGATTTGTTACTTTAGGCCACAACAACTCACTTTCAAAGCTTAAAGAATCCATTATACTGTGCAAAGGAAAGAGCATGAATAAGACACATATTAGAGAGGAGTTTAAATGGAATTCCATTAAAAAGTTTCGATGGAGGAAGCCTACAAACATGGCCATACAATTCATTTGAAGCATTCTTGGCAGAGCAGACTGGGGAAAGAGATTGAATACAATTTTTATTTTATAAAGCGTGCAGGCGTTTGTCGCAATTTCAGCAACCTGCTTCCTTGGTTGGGAGAAGGAAGCAAGCCAGTTAGAGAAGTCAAATATGATGCACACAGGAACTCTTCTGTTTGCGAGATGTTATTACCTGCTTACGCAGTACGTGGCATTTATTTTACTTTGGTGTAGCACAAAACATAGTCAGTGTGTTCAGCACTACTCTGTTTCTATTGTTTTGTTATAAGCAACAACAGGCACTCAGGTCAGTGGAAGCTATGGGATTAAAATACCTTATACGTTTTCCAGCTATGGACACCACTGAAACTTAACAACTGCTTCCCTGGTCTAATCAGATTGCCTAAGATCAGAGAGAGCATTACAGCTCAAGAGGCAAAACCAACTCAAACAGAGTAAGAAGCCACAGAAGTCCCGCAGAACCTGAACCCCGTAACCACGGAATTTTCTCAAGCCAGGTTGAGAAGGGGCCGCGGGAGGCTGGTTCAGGGCCCCGGTGCTCGGGGCAGAGGGTGCAGGGCACTGAGCTGACGTAAAAAAGGTGACACAGAGGCTCAGGTGTCAGCTGATGCGGGACTCCTCTGTGGCACCGGGCTGAACATCTGCATTTAAAGATCAAAGAACTTATGCAGAAAGCTGAGATTTAGAAAGTTACCTACATGCTTGATTTATAGCCTCTTTAATCACCAGAGACAATTCTCAGGATTACTTTTTTTTTTTTTTTTCCAAATCACTGCAAATTCACATAATTAAGAGTCTTTTTCTACTAAGTTATCACCAAATGTGAAAGGTAGCATAGAAACGGCATAGGGAAGCGATACATATTTGGTCAGCGTTTTAAAGTCCTGTATTTCTTTGAACTGCAGCATACCCAAACAGCTCAACCTAGGCTTTAAACTGCGTGTAATTCTATATGACCAAAATACAGGAAACTGCTTGGAAAAGAAAACAAAAACATACAGCACAACTGCGAGCAACTGACTGTAGGTACTTAGCTGCCTGCTGGGCTTGGCCCACAACTGCGGGTAACCCAGGTCTCTGCAGGTGACAGCGTTCCGAATTTAACACGTGGGTGTTTGCAGCTCACTTTCCTATTCAAAGACAAAGGCCAAAGGAGCCCCAGCATCAGGGTCCCACCTGTTGCTCTCCCAGAGCTTCTCATAACCTGCTCAGGGACTGATAACCTGCCTGGACTCAGGTTCCAGTGGTCTATTCCGTAATTTTATTTTTTTTTTAAAGATGTTAAACATCTGTTCTTCCTTTAGCTTAAACAATTCTCCTCTTTTTTTTTTTTTTTTTTTTTATTTTCCCCAAACCCACATCTATTTCGTTTTTCAGTTCTCACTTGACTGTAAAAAAAACCAACCCCAAACTGGTCAAAACCAATCCAGCCTATTGTGAGCATCCTAACTGCAGAATGAAGTATAGAGTAAGAGAGAGCGTCATTATATAACCTTTAAATGATTTCCTTAAAGGTACCATTTAAGACCCGGGTCTTCTATGATCTTTGTCCAAGAAAAATTACCAGTGACCTTAATGAGATTTATTTAGGCATGCAGATTACAGCATTAAATTAACAGGGGATTTTATAATACATGGAACCAACTCTGTTACAGGTGAGCATTTACATTCAGTAAGAGCCGGAGGGGGTATCGAACAAGCTCGGATCCAGCTGATTTTTTCTTGTCTACAGTAACGCTACTTCTTAGTGAAGGTGATACATCCTCAAAGAAAATGCCTTGTTCGTTCATAACAACACATTTTTGCTTTTGCACCTGGGTCAACTGCCCGCGTGTATGTTTTAAAAACCATTCCTAAACACGGGGAAGTTATGAACTGTAAATTGCCTTAGAAACAGGAAAGCAGACTGAGGGCCAGAACACCGACTCCCTGAATTGTGGGGGTCCAAACGCTGTGATCCGAGCACATGCAGCAACACACAATACTACCAGAAAGCATCCAAACCCAAGTCAGCGTACGCCCCTGACTCCTGCTTTCCCGCCAATCCCGGCATGAAAACCTCCGTGAGGTCAGATGAGGAAAATGCAGTCACGCTTCCAATAGAAATACAGCTTCCAGTTCTTACTTGCCATTTGTAGTGCCAAGGGTTCCCCGTTACCCCCGTTAGCTCTGTGACTAATGCTGAGCAGCGGTTTGTACGCTAAGAGTCAGAAGAGCATGTTTCTAGTTTCAAACCCAAACAAGTCCGTAGAGCGTTTTGGCTTTCCTGTAAGCAGAAGGGTGCTGACGGGTAGGCGGAGCTCAGCACCACACAGCGCGACGGCACAAGCATCACTCGTCAGCTTTTCTTGCACCAAAGCCTTGCTAAAGCCAAGTGTTGAAAATACGGGTTAAAAGGCCAACTTTTAAAAGTCCGGAAGGTTTGATTTTTTCGTTTTTGTTTTGTTTTGTTTTGTTTTTTCCCCACCCTGATTTTTCTTCATATTTCTGGTCACTTAGTACTGCAGCAGAATAATGAAAACATGAAGTTTTCATTACTACCTTGGAGAAATTATTTAATGAGACAAACGAAAAAGATTTGTAGTTCATCACAGTTAGCTCCGGGTACCGAAAGCTCTCGTACAGCAGGCTCTCTTGGCCCTCTGTCATAGTCTAAGGCCACATCCTCATTAAGAACACATGCACAAAGCAAAACTTTCAACTGCACGTACATTTGAGCACTGTGGTAGTAGAAGGGACCAATTTAGAGGATGCTGAAATATAATTACATCATATATCCATTAGAAGGATGGTCTCTGCAGCTCCCAGAGAATTTGGCAGAGCATTAAAAGCCTGTCAAGGTTGACCACGCAGTAACTGAAAGGGAGGAAGAAAAAAAAACAAAACACCACCAAACCACAGCAAAAACCTGAAAAAGGGGATTTCTAGTGTGCTTTTGCATTATTCTTTGATCTAAAAAAGAAGTAGTATTCTGGAAGTATACCTAAGACAAAACAGTGACAAAGTACCCATACAGCAGCGTACCCATACAGCATCCCTAATATCGCACGTTTCACTGGAAGGTGGGAGACAAAGGTTCAAGCTGCAAGTAGAAGAGTGGAAAAGCTCTGCAGAACTGCTCCTGAAAACTTTTCCAATGCAAGTCCCAACTGAGCATCCATCTTCCTTCATTTTAAATCTGCAAACTTTCAAACTCCTGTTCAGAGATTCTTTTAGCAAATAGGAAAGTCATCCGCCTGGATGCAGTCCTGAGTAATGTGCTCTGGGCAATCCTGCTTTAGCAGGGGAGTTGGACTAGATGATCTCTAGAGGTCCCTTCCAACTCTGAAGATTCGGTGATTCTGTGATTCTGTGATTTCTGACCAGTTTTAATTGCAACGTAATAAACACAGATTTTGATCAACTCATATCCAAGTTGAGAGATTGTACAAGTAAAGAAAACCATCCTTGCTCTCTTCCAATTCCCACCTCTCAGCAGTCTCAGGCCCAGTTTTAGATTTGGAAACCAAGTTTGGTTTTTCATTTGAGGATGGTGATAGCAACTTGTTCCAACTTGTTAAGAGAAGCTCCTCGCTTGTTCAACTCTATCACTACTAACTGGTTTGCCCAGCTTCATATAGCCCCTTTACAATGGTCTCCATTTACAGGATAGGCTGTGTTTTCGATGTTGGTGTTCGGGAAATTAAAAGGCTCGTTTGTGTATTTGTCACGTCCCCCTTCTCTTTGGTAAAATGTCCAATTTCTGCTGGGAGAGCTTGCTTTCTGCTTTTCTGAATACCATCCCTCCCGCTCTTCTGGCACAAGCAATTCACATTGGAGGAACAGACAGAGACTAAAGAGAAAGTTCAAATCTAGAGTTACCTGACATTTATAAGTTCTAGGGAGAGGTTTTTGGTTTGATTTCCTACATGGCAGCACGAGTTTGGTTAGATTTGGGGTTTGTAGCTTACTAAATGGAACGTGGCTCTCATGCTGGAAAGCCAAGCCTTTCTGCTCAGTTTTAGCAGGCGCTAGTCCGCATTCTTCAGCTAACTGGAACACCTCAGGTTCACGCTGGCATGGGCTCCGACTCCTACTTTGTGCTTTTGCTAAGGTTTGTTCTGAGCCTTCATCACCAGGTTTGACTCAAAGAATACTCTGACACTTTTTTCAACCCTTATGGCTCTGCGCTGAACTTGAATAGATTTGATTTTCTAATCCCCTCTATTGATTTCTAGGCATGTTTTTGAAACGTTAAATGATTTAGATCCTTCATTTGGAACAAAGGACCTGGCACAGGGCCTTCTCACGGTGCAATCAAGCTGCTGCAAACACAGAGTAGACTGGAAGAAAGTTGCACTGGTTATGTCAAACCCACGAAGTGCAAATGATGTCTCAATAGCAGTATCTGCCAGCCAGAGAAAGAGGCCGACAACTCGCCTTGTTTGAGGCTAAGCCTTACACCTGTTTAACAAGTTACCGAGGCTCCTCACCTAACTTTCAGAAGGGTCCCCAGGGACAGGGAAGTTAAGAGTAAGGCCTAGTCGAAGGAATATTTATTTTTCTGCATATTCTTGCCTGAAAAGAATTTCTGAAATCTCGTATTGCCATCAGTCACCGGGACTTTTGTGTGCGCGTGCAGCTACCCTTAGAAGAACAAAAGTCCTTAAAGAATTCAAAACTAGCTTTGAAATGTTAATGAATGTTTTGTCATAAGCATCAGAGGAAGAGGGCCAGATCCTAAATGTGTCATGGCTGTAGAAGACACAGTTAAGCACTTTTTTTTCTATTCCTTGATTTTACATTTTGATTCTTTATAGTATTTACTTAGAAGTGCTAACTTCAACCATATCCAGTATTGAATTTGGCTTTTTCTAGAAAGACTGCATCTCTAGAGCAAGTGTGCTTTTTCAAGCATAGAAGCAAGTTTTATTTTTAAATACACTTTTGAATAGCAATTATTTTATGATGGTTCACTGTCTTATTTAAGACTGTCTTATTTAAATTATTATTATTTAAAGGGTTCCCACTGTCTTATCATTATTTAAAGCATTCCTTGCCAGATAAGCCGGTCCAAAGACTGTCCTCAAAAACATATGGCCATCTCAATGTCATCATATACCTTGGAACACAGAAAACATACAACGTATATGAAATAAAGGAGACTCCCTTAAGTTTATCTATTGCTGTCATAGGATGGAAGTCCAAAGCTGCATATTTGTTCTGTCTACAATAGTTCTCTTTCTGCGAGAGTGCAAAGGAAAGAATACCAGTCACTACCTACCCCTCCGTTCCTCTTATTGTAGACAGGGTCAGAGAAGAGCCAATTTGGATGTGAAATACCAAATGTTCACATGAAAAAAAGTAAATTAATTTAATATATCTGTTGGTAACTCCCCTGCTTTCCTAGAAACACAGGATTATCCCAAGAACTTGCACACCTTTATTACAGAACTGGCTTGCTTAAATGTGAAGAAGTAACCAGAAGAAACATGCATTGACAGCAACGTATTGAGACAAAATTCAAAATATAAGATATCTCTGCTTTTCTGTGCCAGGACAACACAGAAATGTCAAGCAAGTTCCTCTCTGCTTCATTAGTCTTAAAAAAAAACCCAACAAACCAACCAAACAAAAAAACCCCAAACCCCCAAAACAACTCCCCCCAAACCCAATGCAAAAAACGCCAATACAAAAATACCTCCACCCCCCATCCAAACACAGCTCTGTTCACCCACTACATCTTCCAACCTAGGAAATTAGTTTTCTACCTCTGTGAAGGAATAGTTTAGGAATAGTTGAAGACAAAGGAGATCATTCAAACTTTCTTACTCAAAGTTGATAAGGATACTAATCCAGATACTGCTGCATGTTCCTGATTCCCACTCCCCACAGAAACAAAAAACCACATACCCACATACCGTTTCACGGAGACCAGCAATCTTTATAGAACCAATGTAATTAGTGTGCTGCACATTAAAATAAAAATTAGCAAACACACAACCAAGGTGTCTCCATTTTCTTAGTAATTTTGTACTAGAACGGAAGTCAATTGGTATTGCACTGAAAAGATGGAGAAAGTAAAAAAAAGCAAACCACCAAACACAAAACCCGACCAAAATGCATGCAAATAGCTTTTAAAATCAGCCTTTTTGAGTCAGCCGCGTTAGCAGGCACACTGAAACTTAACCCGCTCCACTAGATGGCAATAGCCAGTGTTAGCATTCCCCTACCTCAGAACTAATAGTGTGCATTTCTGACTTTTTCTCCCCGTTCTGCTTACTGTGAAAATGAATATTGATCTTTTAGATGAAAGAGAAAAAGGCTTATTTAACTGTGTGTTTTTCAACTAATTGCCTGAAGCGTCATGGTGTTCTGATCTCACCACGCTCCAGATCTACAGCTCTGCTTCAACTGAGAGATTCACCCAGCTCTCATGCAAATGGTCAAAAAGGGTGAGAAAGACTAATAAATTAAGTAGGTAATTGTGCAAGAGTGGGTGTAGTACAGAGCAAGAAAATCCACCAGGTAAAGGTTTCCATATTAACACGCATCCTGCATCGCTTCAGGGATAATCATTTTGCATACCCCAAGAATGCCAAATCTTACCCCTTATATCAGTATTTTAATCTCCTTGCACTCAAAACATGCAAACTCGCCGCAATGTGCCAGCTGCAGTGCGAGTCAGCCGTGAAGACTACTGCCAAAAATAAAACTCATAACCAGGTTCTGATTCTTAACAACGCAAGAATCAGCCATATATTGCTGTAGCAAAAATCTCAGTCAAAAATTTCAAAGCTGACTCTTCTTGTCCGAACTCCAATCCGTTTCCTTCCCGTCATCACTTTAGAAAACCCAGAAGTGAGGTTTGGTTATCCTACTAACATACCGACAACAATTTAACGTAATTCAATAAAGCTCTCTTCTTTTATTGCAAACCAGTATGTTCTACATGCAGGCAGAATTGCTTTATAGATTACACTGCTTTTGATGTCATCTTTGATCAGATTTACTCCTCAACTTCAAGAGAGCTATTTCAGAGCAGCACCTGCCCAGATGACATCAGAATCAAGACCAACACATTAACATTTTTCTAATTTGTGCATCGACTGAGAATATTTGTCCCTGATTGCAACAACTGTAAATGAGCAGACAAACGTCTTCCTAAAAATAGACAAAGTGCAGCATTAGCAGCACATCCTTCCCGCAAACTGCGCTTTTGCTTATTAAAAATTTATGAAGTACAAAACTCACACAGCGTTGAACAAGACAAAGCAAGACCAAGTCTCTGCCCCGAAGAGCTAACTTGCAGGATCCTTCACAAGCAGTACCTATGAACATTCAGTTTATGTGCTCCGTTTCCCCGTCATAGGAAGACAAGTTAGAAAATTCACGGAAACAGAGAGAATGAAGACCTATATAGAGTGTATGATTAGCAGAACAAGGAAGGGAACCAACAATTTTGGTTACCGTGCTCTGGTACTAACATTGTGATCTCCCAAAGGATGTAATATAGACAGTGCCACCCCCGCAGAAAGGGAACAGCTTGGTCTGAACTGTTTCGTATGTGTAGATGCCTGTCTTTCCCTCGCTTTCAAAAGAGCGTCTTCATCACGGTCCCATGAGTATACACCACCACGAGAGAAACACACCTGGTACAACTGAGACTTACAAATATACCTTCAAACTCTCTCATTTAAACTGCAACTTCAATGCAAACTGTCACCAATCAACTATGATTATGTATCAACAACATGCCAGGGAACACTTGTTTTAACATAAAACTTTTTTTTTTTTTTTTAATTCATTCTAAGGAGTTTTACAATGTCCAAAAGGATGAAACAATGTGAGTTAACACAGGAGACCTAGGAGCAGAAACTAGAATGAATCTGGCAGAGATCCTAATGCCATCAGCTCCAGGATTTCTTGCAAGCTTTTAGTGTGGGGGAGTTTGCCATAAGCAGCGTAATGTTCCCTTTGCCACTACCACTCAATCCTGCAGAGTGCAAGTTTATTAAGGGCTGCGTTTTGACGGATGGTACATCGTATAACGTTAAAAACATTTTCTGGTTTTGCAATATTTTTAAGAGAAGCAAGATAATGTATTACAACCCAGGGCTCACTGGTCATTAAACTTTTGATCTCTTCACAGTTCCAGTAGACTAGAAAATTAATCCAGCTGATAAAAGACTGGAGTTAACTACCAATGCTAGAAGGACCTTTTGATTTTTAAATCAAATTCCCTTGTGCCAATAAACCTTCTGTTGGTTATACCTATCTCTTTTTCAGACCAATTCAACAACAGTTGTCTTATGCAGAGCTGGGTGTCAGGAAAAAAGGATATTGCGTAGCACAGACTGATCTTTCTGAAGTCAGAAAAGATTACCTACATACAAGGTGAGACTGCAAAAAAATAAATCCAAAACATTTCCCAAAAAGCAGCAACACTCCAATGTGTTCTGCAGTACGAAACTTGCTCAGAGAGGTACAAAACCTCACAGGAACCCAGCAAATGGTTTGCTTGGCAACTGACTAAATCTGCTGCTTTTTTCCTGGGTGCCCAAGGAAGGTTTTGAGCTGGTGACAGATTGTCATCTGCTGGCAAAGGCTAACAGGGATGCGCAGAACCCTAGGATGCCACTTTCCTTCACAACCATCCAGATCCCCTGCGAAGCACTGGACTTCAAGCCAAATAAAAACGCAGTTCTCTTAATATCGGCAATGGGAGGTTTGCAGGGCATGAAACGAATTCTCCAAAGCTGGTAGGCAACAGCATGCTGAGATACGCTGTTAAAGCCTGCTGAAAAGGCATGCAAGAAAACAAGGTTTAACTTCAAAGTATCCAGATGAGGGAGAGGGGCAGCTAGATGTTTCTGAAGTATTCTCCAAAACAAGGTGTAGAGGAAGGGGCGTGGGTTTTGACTGTATGGGTGACAGCACCCTTTTAGTTTAATCCACTTGTACAAGAAAAGCCAACAACTTTTTTTTTTCCACCACAACAGTTTGCTTTTCCTGTCTCTCATTTTTTCAAACCTCTTTTGCTCCTGGTTCTATCTGTAGATGCACCTGGCGCTTCTGTACACATTGCCCTGAAAGCCCCTCAAACAGGTTTGGTTTAACATCCTTTGGAGAAGGACAGAATGAAAGGGTTCTATGATTTCTAGATAAGGAGAAATTAATTTGTTTGCAGAATGACTCCACAGACGTGTAATAAGCTAAGGTACGACCAGGAAATACTGAGGCAGGATTTCGACTTGGGGCAGAACCTCCACTGGAGAGCTGCCAGATAAAAGACTGTCTGGAAACAGGGAAAGGATGGGAGGAAGATTAATTAAAAAAAATAAGTCAAATCCAGGAAACCATAATTTATGGCTAAATGGAAAAGAAAGGCCTAATTTTGCTATAGTTTTAAAATGGAGCGATGATACAGAAAAGACTGAGAGCTGCTACTGGTTAAGTAAAGGATCAGGAGGTCCAGAGAGAGAACCTGGGAGGAAACACTCAACAGCTATCTCACGGTGTGCAAACCATGTTTACAAACACATTTCCTGAATATGCCTATCTAAAAATACAAGTTTTAGAGCAATAAACTTCCCAGAGAGAAGTGTCCTGACCGGGGAGGCACTGGTGCGCCTCTGCCTGTGCACATACAGTTGTGGATTGACGAGCGAGAATGCCACGGGAGAGCACGCAATGCAGCTGGCACACGATTACTTCAACGCATGTACAGGGAGGTGATAAATCATTTAGAGCTTCAGGGATTAGGGACTCCTGCCAAACCCTCAAAAATGCTTGAAACTTGATAAGAAAGAAAGAAAACAAAGAAAAAGTCAATACTATGTAAGCTCTATTTCCCTAACTTGGGCAATATTAATTAAAAAAAAAAAAGTGTTTTATACAATTTATCCCATGCTTCATTATTGTGCACAACCTGAAAAAACACTGAATAAGATTGACATTAAATCCCAAGTTTGTGCATCCAATTATTTTCTTGAAATCAGATGGTTTCTATGTAGAAGTTGCCCTTTATGATTTTCCTGCTGTTATGACAAGGGAAAGGGGATGCTTATTAGATACCCCAGTATAAATTTTAATTCCATTAAGATAATTTTCAAAAGCTGCTTTCAAAATTGAAATAAACGAAGGCTCCTGAACAGGCCAAAGCAGCAACAACTTGTTTTGCTAGAAAAGCGTCAAAATTTTGTTTTCTACCAAAGCTGAAGAGTTACATTAGAGGATATCGGAGCAAATGAGCTTACTGCCGGTCAAATTCATGTTGTTCTGTTGGGTTAGCAGGAGCACTCTTGTCCCTCGACCGGCAAGCCGCTATTACAGCTTATACAATTCAAGGTGAACTCCCTGTTTGGCACCTGTTAGCACCTGGTGTTCGGGCATATAGACAAGTCCTGTTCAGCCATATGCTTGACTGGTCCTATAAGACGTAAGTAATACAGCAGCGCTTGTTAGTCAGAGTTTCGCTCTCTGGCAGGCAAAACCAGAGAAATTCAGACTGGAGCATGTCAGTCAGAGCCCCTCAGAGAAGGGGTGAAGTGTCCGGTGGGTCTGGCCAATGTTCTGTTTAGTTTGGTATTCTCTCTCCAGCTGTGGCAAAAGGAATTGTCACTTAGACAAAGTGTGCGAGCCCAGCCACCTCCTACAGGCCATTCCCCGTGTACGTCCCTGACATCCACAACCGCTGTATTGAGGCTGTCGAGGAGACATCCCTGCCGTGTCCCCAGTGGCTTGTGCAGGAATTGTCTTTGCCTTTGGAAAACAGCTGATGTTCTTTGTCTCCACCATTGCTTTGGGCAGCCAGTTCCAGAAGGTCGCTACCTGCTGCCTAGAGAAGTATTCCCCCTCCCAGTTGTTTTAAGTTGGTCTTAGGGCGTTTTCTTCAGGTTTTTCCTAGCACTACTGTTGCAAGATTTGGTGAACAGTTCCACACTTGGTTCATCCACCACAATTCAGGATGTCCTTCTGGGATGATAAATCCCTCCCAAAAGAACCCACAGAAAGTGCAGCAGAACGTGCAAGTGACAGGAGCTCCTATGATCCTTGCCGAAGTCATACACAATATTAGTTCCACAAGATGCTCCAGCACAGGAAATAAACATATTTAAGTTCTCCTGTGTGTGGTAATATGCAGTGGAAGCTGTGGGCACAATCTACTGGTATTTAACCAAGAGGGCCGTTCCCACAAGTTGTCGCTGTTGAGGATGGATGATTTACTGAACACAAGAAAATTTCAGTTTCAAAACAAGTACTCAACATGTAGTTTTACCTGTTCTAGTATTAAAAAAAAACGAAGTCTGGCACTGCTGCAGCAGCTTTCAACCAAGTCTGTACTGCAGGATAAAGGGCTATCCTCTTACTTGTAAAATACACATCCCTTCCACGAATGCTAAACTACAGAGTCGAGCATTAGGATTTTTCCAGGGCCCTATTATGCGTGACAGCTTATCACAGCCATTCACTGTGGTGCTCGTCAGCGCGTCAAGCAATCTGACAGAGGGACCTGTCACACTGCCGCACGCCTTGCCCCACTTGTCTGCGGAGAAACTGCTGCATTTTTTCAAAGCAATAATTTGCTCCATCCCATAAAAGCAAAGAGAAAGTGAAGATGAAAACCAGTATTTCAAAAGTGGAAATTAGAACCGTAGTAAAGCAATTTCCTTTTGAAAACATGACAATTGCTCAAGGCATAGGAACAAAGGGGCAAATCCTATTCCCCAAAGAATTGGGATCACTAGCAAAACCAAAGTAATGCTGCATTGCTGCACCTCCGAAACAGCTGCCCGGCAAGTAAAGACAGCTCCTGTTTCATTAGTACCAAGCGCTGTTCAGGTGCTTGTCACCCTCGCTTCCCTCTTCAACAGCTTCAAACTGTAGAACGCAACCACCACTGCTATAATCCGCTGGTCTTTTGAATAAAAGGCACATTTTAGGTAATACCGAGGCCTTAGGTCCTGACGTAAAATGCCTTTATAACTTTGATTTCCAATCCCAAACCAACTTCAGAAGGCAGAGCCCTGACTCACAGTGAGAATTTGTTCTGCTTCCAAGAGATTTGGGGGGTTTTCTGCTCTTTCCACACCCACACATATACTCGTTAGGCTGACTGATTTGAGACTGGTAAATAAACACATATCTGGACTCTGCACTGGCCACGTATGGTTGAGTGACCACATATCTTTATTCCATTTAATCTAATAAAAGAACAAATTCCCTAGATTTCCTTCAACATCCTCTTCCTTAGAAGAGCGCACTCCAGCAGCCAAGACACTAAAGCAAAGGCCTGTTTAGCCTCAGGAAAGTGCGTACGATACCTGCCTGCCTCCCAACTTGCTCGAGCTTGTGCTGTTTTCCTCTGTGGTCATGAAATAAAATTAAAGATCAATTTAACCGCCTGGAAGAAACAAACCTATAAATAAGTAGTCATAAAACCTAGAAGACAAGACAGGAAGAAACAAAATCTAACAAACAAGAATTGAGGCTGAAAATTTAATTCCAGAACTAACCAAAGAAAAAGCAAACTTACTATTGAATTGTTCTGGGAAAGAAAGCAATTTACAATTTTTTTTCGGGAAGTGCTTGTCAGTCATACACATGCCCTGAAAAAGGCAGATTCGTATGTCTTAGACAGTGGTTTGTTCACGTCTACAAAAACTAGGAGTCCCTGCCCTGAAGAGTTTGCAGTCTAAGGGTGTGTTCACACTGCTGTCGTAGGGGCGACACTTTCTGCTACAGACTTCTAAACAAACAATATTTCATTAGTCAACATCTACATAAATAATTAACCATTCTCCAAAAACTCCAAAATGAGGAAAACATGGCCCAATAAATTATAACACCAACCCCATATTTGCAGAAGTGCGGTCAACTGCTGGAGGAAGTTCTTCTTCAACCTGTTCTAATTCAGACTGTAAAACCATCATAGAAAAGGTACAAATGAACCGACCTGTAGCTCAAACATTTTTGGAGCACCAAATGGGGTATACTTAAATAATTCTTTCACTGTATATTATAAGAAAACATACTAAAAGCATTGCTTCATTTAGTCAGTGACAAAGTTCCTATCACCTTCACTAGAACCAGGATTCATTCTCAGGAAAGTAGCATAAGAATCTTGCCCAAAATTCAGGTTATTAATAAACACTGACGACTAATAAGGACAGAAAGGCAACTGACTGCTGCCAAAAAGAAAATATATAGTGGAACCCAAAGGCACCTACATGCATATCCTTCTTCGGGACAGCAATTACAGTCTCACGATAGATTAAGCAATATGTTCAAAGGGTGAGGAAGAGGGAAATCATAATATTACTCAATTCTTTAGCAGAGCAATTTCTTTTCTCTAGTTCTCAATGTTTATTTTAGAGATTTAATATCAGATATTCCAAACTCCAGTTCTGACGCTTCTTGAGCTTCATGGATAACTTATTAACCTGCTAGATAGAAAATTTTTTAACCTCAAATAAAAAACTGGATTGTCTGATTTCTTGATTGGCTGACTGCCTATATTCCAAGTCAAGCTAAACTTGTACACATAGACCTTGAAGTGTCTACTCATTTTGGGTGGGGAATTCTCTCCAGAGTACATATCCCAAGGGGTAAACATTTGTTGCTGTTTTTACTGCTTGCTGAGTGAGTTTTCTTCATTGCTGATTTGCAACATGACAAAAAACAAAGAATAACTCAGAATAAGAAGTACCAAGACAGAAACAACTTCTGCCTCTTTCCTTCGGGTAATAAAGCGTCTTGACTGTTCATTAAGCACTGAAGCTGTAAAGCCTTAAGATTCTGTATGTTAGACGCTTTGCTGATTCAAAAGAATCTTTTAATGTCACTTTCAAATGACACTGAAAAGTCTTCTGTCTGATACACGGACCTTTCATTTTTTCCCATCAAGAAAAAAAGTAAATCCTTGCAAATAGATCAGAATTTTCTCCTAAGTGTATTGTTTTGGCAAAAAAAAAAAAAAAAAAGTTACGAAGTTTCCTTCATCTTAAAGAGAATCCATACCCCAGGATAGGTGGCACTGTGGGGTGTCACTAAGAAGAGACAACCTATTAGGGTTTCTTCAGGTTTCACCTGACAAAAAAAACATAAGAGATGGCCTGCTGCCTTAAAGGTTGTCAAATAGCAAGTTTGCCTTTTGGCATTCTGTGATAAGACCCTAACATCTAAAGGAAAAAAGGAAATAACCAAAACATTTTAAGTGAAAAAGAAAAAAAACCCAAAACAAAACAACCTGTTTCTCGATGGTTCTTGTCCCATTGCTTACTAGAGTTCTGCTGTTGGTCACAAAAAATAAGAAAAAGAAAATATGAAACACAGCACCATTTGACATTTACATTTAGATAATCCTGATTCCAGAAGACTCCTTCCGTGCCAGGCTCCTAAGCCAGCGCAGATCCAGCCTTATCCCACAGTATCTAGCCATAAAAAGAGATAGAAAAATCACAAGTGTATCACCAAACCCTTCTTTGCTGCAGGTGGGAGAAAGGTCCTCAAAATAAGGTACCCTTGGTAAATGAAAAAATAAAGAAAGAAACCAAATCTATGCATCTAACGCACAAAATGACAAACCCAGCTTTTTGATTATGGTTGTTGTCGCTGAGCAACTTAGTGAACATTTGAAATTGTATAAAGAAAGAAATAATTATCAAATGATTCATCCATAGACAATGCCATCTTAAGGTAGTTCTCAAATCATCATGGCTACAGATTCTTGTATTTGAAGTACCAAGAGCCTGTTCTTGTTCAACCAAATAGCTTTATCTTTGCACAATTTTTTTTTTTTTTTTATGTTTTTTCCCCTTCACGCTCCAATCCTCCATCAGCCCTGCTGTGTCCTCTTGCCAAATCTCCAGGGATGCACACAGCTGAGCCTGTGGACTCCACAAGGCTGTTGAAGAAGGTGTATCCCTGCCACTGGGCTTCGCAGTTCCTCAAATGCTGATTCTTTTACCTGTGCGAAACTGCAATTTTACAAAGTCATCTTAAGATAGAACTTAAGTTACTTACGACAGAAAAATCTTTAGTAATGAACTTCTTTTAGAATATTTGTTCATCTATCTATAAGAAAGCAGAGGCGAGATTGAGAAGGGGCAGGGGAACTTCAAAGCTCCAAGCCACAGGTCTCTCTCAGCTTTTTGCAAAAACCACCTGAGGAAATATGTCAAGTGGTGGGTGTTATGCAGTGATTTTTCATTAATTTTAATTACTGTCATTCTATAGGATAGTGAGCATCCTCAGTCCTTCACCTCTAAATTGCACTGGGATTTATGCCAAATTTCTTCTCCCCCTTTGGTTCCCTCGAGCGGTATTTAGTAATGGAAGCGCTTTAACATGTTTAAATAAGAAGTGTAAATGCCAAACACTTCTGAATGAGAAGGAACCTGTATCTTAAATGGCATATGAAGCCTCTATTCATTATTCTAGAAACTAAAAACCTGGACTATTTGGGATCAAATAAAAGGCTTGATCAGGCTTGAGAAGAGAGTAGATGGAACATCCCCATTTAAGGAAAAGCAAAACAAAGCAACTCTAACTTTTCATAACCATTAATATTGCCTACTGAGAGGGGAGGGGGAGGAAGAGACAAAACCCCACAATCAATTCTCTTGATGGTAGCTTATTGTTTTACTTCAAAAAAATAAAATACTGTCTGCACCAGATGTGTAACAGAGGTGACCTAATAACAATAATAATTTAGTCCTGGCTTCCTTGAGCCACGATGACTCCAGATCCCATTCTCCTCTCACATCCCCCAACAATGATATGAGAACCGCTTTTTCAACTCAGGCATCTTTGTTGCAGTGCTTATTGTCAGATAAATTAGTCTGATGGGGCAGAAGTCACGCACCTGCACAGAGGACTCGCGCCCTGTGTTCGGAGCTAGCCAGACATGAGCCATGGCCGATCCGGATGGAGTACAGCCACGGTAGCGTGGTTTTGAGCCCAGATTCGATGCCTACCTCCTAGGAGGCAAGCAAAAAAAGTAAAAAAAAATAAAGTGAAAAAGAAACCAGCAAACTAGAAGTATCATCTTGGGAATGATCATTAATGGCTTGAGAACAAGATCTTACTTGTTTGGGAAGTAAAGATTTCATTAAAGCATGAACGCTAACTGGGAAGCTTAGAGGCAGCAGCCCCAACACTTCAGATTTCCTGTTCTCCCACTCGGATAGCAGCTGATGGGGCAGAGACGGCAATTCCATGTTAGTTAGAAGTATCTCATGATAGCTGTGGTGTGTTTGCCAAAATAGACTTTTTTTTCCAAAAAGCAGTGTTTGGGAAGATTCATTTGAATGAGGCTTTCATCCAGATTTGCTGCACCAAGCACTGCAACCAAAATTATTCCTCAACAAAGAGAAGCCAGACTGTACGCGTCCCCATGGCAGTCAGTTTACCTTCAGAGACGTTCCCTACTTCTAAAGGAGAACAGAAGTCCAACGAACAAACATCCACTAATTTTCCTCAGCTTTCCACAGTTAACCAAACGGCAACTCACCATTTTTTGTTTTCCGGTTCGTATTCTTCCACACCCACAAGCGGAGCTCACCCACGAGCTCAGCCATTTTTCATGTGAACAAATGTCAGTAGAATCGGGAATACCTTCCACCCTCCACAAAAAAAAGCGCCAGCTTGGGATCTCAACTAAATACAGTTACCGTTTCTTTCCAAATGCACCTACATTATCTTCTCAAAGCTATTCCAGTTGAAAGATGTCCTTCACCTATACCTTTTAACTACCTTTGCAGCAAGGCTCCTTGTCATGCTTGCCCGGCCCCAGGCTTGCTTTGCCCCACCTTTCCCATTTCTCCTGTTCTCTGTAGGTAAAAGTCAGTCCTGTGCCAGACCCTGGGCTTTCACAACACCTTTTGCTCAATGTCGCCTACAAAAAGCCTCCTGAAGAGGCTCTCTCAATCTGAAGAGGAGAGTTTGGGGTTGGGGTTCTTCTGGGGGGGCCTGTGTGTCTGTGTGTGTGTGTGTGTGTGTGTCACCCATCCCACCAACTGCAAAGTTTTCCCTGCATCATCGCCAGCCCAAGGAAGTCTGTCATTGTGCAGTTAGATAATCTCTTTGTGGTACAATTTTCCTGCAACTACTCAAAATCTCAGGATTCAGGAAGTGAAATTTGGGGAGCAAACATGTGCTGGAGACTATTTAGAGACCTAAATTTAACAGAGATACATTCAAGGCTGAGCTACAACTAAGTTACAGAAGTACCCTTCAATGTTCAAATGAAGATATTAGAAGGGATTTTCTTATTCACTCTCCAAGTTGTTTTTCACCTATAAAATATATCTATTTGTCTTGAAAATAAATTCAGTTATTTTAGATTCTATTTAAATTCATTAACTAGCACTGTGTAGTGGAAGGAGTCAGTAAGTGCACACCACCAATGTCATGGATATATTGTCCTTCCTTCTCAGACTGCAATTACTTTAAGTCACTCAAAATGGATTTGACCCAAAAATCTCCTTCAGTTCCTGCTTGACTTAGAACAGCAATATCAAGCGGAACTCCACCACGTGCCACACAGGTCTGTCACAGCTTCCAGGCTGTAGGATACGTTGCAGCAAGACCCTGACTGTACATCTTTGAAGACAGAAGATAACAATGAAACACTGGTCTGAGAACAGCAATGAATGCTTTCATGCAGTAAAGAGCTGTCCCTTCAGGTATTTAAATTGAAATCTGAATTAAATTTCTGTCTTTAAATTGAAATCCCACCCAAAGACAGAACTTCTATCACTTGGAAAAAAACCCCAAACAACCAAAAAACAACAACAAAAACCCCACCCAAACACCCCCACCCAATTTCAACAATAGCTTTATTTTTCAAATTTCTGGCCAAAAAAAACAGAGTGAAAATGAAATTGAAGTTGAAATGAATTTGAGA
Source organism: Vanellus vanellus (assembly GCF_965231255.1). Classification (NCBI taxonomy): domain Eukaryota; kingdom Metazoa; phylum Chordata; class Aves; order Charadriiformes; family Charadriidae; genus Vanellus; species Vanellus vanellus. Next base: position 24,482,806 of record NC_138914.1, on the reverse strand, counting down.
TAAAAGATCTCAAAAGATTGGGAGGTTGTTAATTTTTCCATTTAAAAAAAAATAATCAGATAACTATTTTATTTCCAAACAGAAACGACAACAATTTAAATTAAAAGCTCTAGAACTCTTCTTTTTGACCCTTCTAAAGGTTGTACCGGTGCCAGTTCTTGGCTGAAATATTTACTCGAAATTATTGAATCTAGCTGTGCTCTGTGTGTTGGAGGGTCCCTTAGGGATTCATTTGATTCAGCTTTGTTACTTGCTAGATCTGATTTTGGTCTTCGAGACTTCAACACCAAAGACAAGGAAGATCGTAGAATAATCAGGAAGGGGAAATTCTTACAGATATCTGCAGAGTATGAGATTCATAAAGATCTAGAGTGGCACGCGACAGCAACGCATCCAAGATGTTAGAGATAAACCAGTGAAGGCTGAACAACAGAGAAACAGGTCAGGACTTTTCCAGTGGCTACAGGAAGAACAACAGAAGGTACCGTCTGTGCTGTCTTTGGGTCACATTTGATAATGCAGAGATCAATTTTCTGTAGGGAGGGGGTATTTCACTACACCAGTATTTCATATGAGTACGTGGTGGTCAGAGGAACATTTAAATTGCACAAGCTGGACCTGAAATTGTTCTGCATTCTCTACCTGTTAAAAAGGTAATGCAGAAGCAGCACAGAGAGTATCGTTACCTTCCCCCATTCCCATTCTGTACTCTCTTTTGTAACAGTTTCCACTTAGATCCATAGATAAAACATTAATGAGTATTCTTCATATTCACCTTAACAGTCTAAATCTTTGCACTAATGAGGAGCATGCAGTACTTTTTATATCAAGCTGTGGTGTTTGTTTACCTTTGCATGACACATTACAGCCCAACCTCCAAGAAATATAACAAGGTCACTCCTATACTGGTATTCTCTGTAGTTGTTTGGCACTGAGATTTGGACGTGTGAAGAGACACATCTTTCAGCATCAGCAGATTTAGAGAATACATGCTCTGCTTTGAAATACGGGAAATTGATCCTGCAGGGCTGTTTACTTCATCAACACACCTTTAAGTGCTACCAGGGCACCTGCGTGTTGCGTAATTGCTATTTTTCTCTCAACCAAACATCAGCAAAATTTGTAGTAGGTAAAGTTATGATCATAGGGAGTGCTACAGCCAATTTTCACAGTTCGTATTTAAAAAAAGGAAAAAGTTAATTAGCAAGATCTGTTCTGGAGCCTTCCTGCTCTCTTCCTTTGTTACATGCCCCCTGAACTGGCATTAGCTTTGGAAAGGTAGTTTATTTGAGCATATGTGATAACCTGGGACATACATGTACTTTCCTTTGTGTTAAGCTTTCATACAAACAAACTCTCAGATTGAGAATTATTCAGAAAGTCTCAGTCTTCCCCAGTATTTTGCAGAAGCTGCGTGGTTTTGGTACAACAGAACAAGGGAGTATAAGAGAACAGTCCGAGCAGTATATTGCTCTCCATAATTTTTTTACCCAGCTCTTTTCCTAGCTCAGTTGATGAGGCCTTAAAGTCTCACAGCTGTTTAGAACAAAAATGCCCTCTTCCAGCTTTGAGTTGAGTTTGTGACTATGCAGTTAAGCAAGTGAGCAGGCAGCTATGTCATGACCAGTCATCAGTGGCATTGAGCAAGGACGAAAAACCAGGTCAGCCCTCATTAGCTGAGCTTAAGAAGACTGCACATTACCTGCACTGAAGCAAAGCAGCGTTAGGTCAACGCACGACACCACCAGATAGAAAGCATTTCCAAAAAGTTATACACTTTATAAGGACTTAATTTAAAAAAATGGTAACAGTTTGGTGACTACCCTACACTCAAGATCACAGATTTTAAAAGAGGAATTAAGCATTACTATGCCCATTTATGGCTAAGCAAATCCATAAAGCACAGACACATGGAAAGATTTATCTGTAATCACTTTACTGCCTCATGGTAGATTTTGAAATAGCACCAGGTCTTCAGCCTCACAGTTTCACACACAAGGCCCGCACAACACGACACTACGTCACTTGATATAGCCACTGATGGTCGGTATTCAATAGACGCTTTTTCAGTTTTATTTTCCTGAGCTTTTAAAATAGTTCTTTTTCACATGAGTCACTAGAATTATTTAAATTCTATGTCCACACCTCCATAGTTAGACTGTCCTATTAATTATGTTCTACTTCCTTGACCTTAATGAAGATAATCCTCTGCACGCACCCTGTGATCTACAAACAGGTCCTTCCCATTGCCCCAAGTTGCAGCCCCCTTTGCTCCAAGCAGAAGTCACAGCTAACTCAGCAGCAGTCACTCTGCTCGGAACGCCTCCTTTGCATGAAGGGCTACGTTTTCACAGCACCATGAAGCTCCAGAGGCGAGACTGGAGCTTCCTTTGCTCTTTCAGCCTGCCCATCACCTCTCACACTTCTTTGCAGTTCTGTGCCGTATGTTGTACTGTATTGATCGATACACAATGAGAACTAGTAGAGCTAATCTAAGAAGGTAAATGCAATGAGATTTCATCAAGAAGTTATTTTTTTCTACATCAGAATACACATCAGAATATTACTTTGGACCAAGAATATAAGCCTATTATTTGAAGGGTCTAGTAAATCTTTCCTTTCACCACTTCCTTCTATTCCTCATGAAATTATTCACCAAACCAAACAACAACAAAGCCCCAAATTTTGAAGAGATGAAGAACCAACACAACTCCTCCCATCGCCACTCTCCAGGCTGAATGCTATGGCCCAGTTCATCAGTCTCAGAATTTGGGTCCAGTGTCCGGCTTCGGGTGTATCTATCTTCAATTGCACATTGATAGGATGCTGCCTAACTACTAAAATAATAAGCTATGGTTTAACTCTGCACAAAATATAATGGTGGAAAATATAGAGCACTTGCCAGAATGAATATATGGATGAATAAGGATGCTTAAGGGTATGCAACAGTAAATAGATATTTCTCATATGACTGATCAGAGTGAAAACTATATTCCAGTTTATTACATAGCCTGCAGACATAAAATTGAATAGTAATTGTTTGAACTAGATTCAGCAATACCTACCACAATCCACTAATGAGAGAGACCTGTGTTGTCTTGCACTTTTGGATTAAGCTTGTTGAATACATTGTATTTTTAGAACAGCAATAAGGAGCTCCTACATTGCTCATGAAGCACATGACACAAAAAGTTTAACCAGGTAGAACAACTAGTCTGGCTAGTAAAGAGCTGCAACATGAGAAAAGCTGTGATAATTCGACTTCTTCATGGCACAGGAGACAAGTTTGCAGTCCAAGTCAAGAATACTCTGGGTCAATAGAGGACTTGCACTGGTTTCACTGGATTTTACTCAAGTCTATATTTAGGCCAGTTAAGAAAGATACCAAATTAGTGTCCATGGAGCGGTTCTGCCATTTTTTTTTTCCTTTTTGTTTTCTTTTTTTTTTTTTTTTTTAAATCCGGTCCTGCTTTGCACTGGAAGTGCCTTTAAAACAACAAATCTTTTGTATGTTCGTGTAACATATATAAGAGCCAGATAGAAAAAAAAGTACAGATCTCCACCTCATAAAAAATTTTGGGAATGACTATAGAAAATCTGCACAACCTTAAACGTCTAGCAAGAATATATACAAAGATTGATAAACTTCTCCAGGAGTAACTGATGCAGAACAACACCTGATGAAGTTTCTGGCTTCACAATCTGCTATTAACACCAAAGCACAAGAACTTAAGCATGAGTGCCAACACACATCAGCTTCATTATTTAGAGAAAGCCGAACACACATTTATCATGGGCAGCACTGACACATCAAAGTGCTGATTACATGCCACTGTAGGGCTACCCAAACTTAATTGCTCCATGGTTGTTCACCATCAGTATTGCCAAAATGCTGCAGACAGACCCCTGTTGATCCAGAGGAAAGGACGGAGCTTCTCACATCAAAGATGAGGCTGCAGGACCAGAGAGAAGACAGCAAGCAGTACAGAGAAAGCAAACAAGCAAATAAACAACCTCAGCAGTTTTAATTGCTTCCCTGCCTATCCTGTGCTGGCCTTGTTCTTACCAGCAAATAATGCCTTAAAGAAAGCGGGAGCAAAGCAAACACACAGTACGGGGAAGGCACCAGAGTGTTACTGTGGAGTAACTGTGGTTACACCCAAACCGTACCAAAGAAGAAAAAGCAGGCGCAAGATAAAAAGATGAGCTACTCTATCATGCTGGGGGGTTGCGCAGATTTCTTTTAACGGTTACCACTCAGATCACTCATGAAGAGTAATTACGCTTCATAGAGAAATAAGTAAATAGATAAATAAAGGAAAATCCCAAACAACATGTGACATACATAGATTTATCACCTCCCAACCACCAAAAACACAGTACATATCCAGAAAACAGGAAAAGAGACACCATTATCCAGAAAAAGACCTCCAAAACAACAACAAAACCAACCCAACCTCAAAAATAGCAAGATAGTGGGGAAAATCAACTCTTTTATGGCTATAGCCCTTCAGAAATTATGCAGGTCCCCATAACCATACAGCAGATGAGCAAAGAACAGTACTATAGTCTTCACATTACTTATTTCCTGAGCATTGCTATTTGACACAAGACCACAATCATAAGAACAGGCTCAGTACAGAGCCATCCCTCCCTTCCCACACCCTCTAACATACCGCAATACACTCCTGCTTGGAGTCTCAGCCATGAATCTCAGGACTGCCGGGTTTCCTCTTGAAGGACAGGAATTGTGCATTGTGTAATTGGAGCTTTCAATGTAATCAGAGCAGAAAGCTTCCCAAAACTACAGAGCTAACAAAATTGGAAAAATAACACCATGATACTGAATAATCCAATACCCCCCCCCCGCCCTTTATTTTCACTCTCAACAGGCTCAGGTGTAAGTGTTCAGATTGTCAACAATTGGGTTTCCCCACAGCCATGGGTAAATAAGGGCGGACTGGACCACAGAGAAAGCGAGCAACCATTTCAAACCCAAAAGAGTATTTGACAGTCAAAGCTCTTTCTCTAAAATACACAACAGTGGCTCAAAAACAGAGAGAAACCTACTGCAGTCTACTGCTTAGTCTACTGCTTAGTCTAACCATTGCTGTGCTGAGCGGACCACGGGAAGACACGAGGCTGCTGGGCTGAGCCTGCCCTGAGCACAGGAGGTGCCTGCCCAGCCCTGGAAACCCCCGTTTGGAACCAGAGCTGAGACAGGGAAGAAGCACCCATTTCCACCTGCACCCAGCAGCACCTGTGCCAAGAGCCCACCATAGCCCCAGGCCTCTCCAGGTGCTTTATTTACGTCCTCTTGGCTTTCATTTAAGGAGGCCGACGGAAATGTTTTTCTCACAACAAAAAAGAAGTAAAAGTAAGGGAGCATAATAAAATGTGATGTGTAGAGATGTATTTTTTTTTTCTTTTCCTATACCGATATCAGCGGCTTCACTGCAGTCACTCTCCACTTAACGTGACAGCGCTGGGGGTCTCGTTGAAAGTATTAAGAAATATTTTGACTTAAAACGAAAACTGATGCATAGCTCAAGGCTGCTCGCTACTGGCCTCAGAGCCCTACAAGGTAGCCTGTAAACTACGTATTTTTGTGATAAATGGAAATAACATAAAAGTGGCCATTTTTCAAATAGTTTTTCATTATTGTGCTTTTATAGTTCAGTCCAGATTCTGGACTGAACCATAATTTAGACTCTGCTCAAATTCTGGCATCTGTAAATGTACCAGATCTGACATTTACAGGGAAAGCCTAACATTTGAGTGAGCCAATTATTTTTGGAAGAAGCATTGCTAGGAATTAATATGCATGGATGTTTTCTAAAGGAAAAGATGCGTTCAGATGTATCATTTTGCTGTCACTTATACGTACCTTGTAGCAGGGCATGAGCCGCAGAGTGAAATACAGGGAGGGGAGGAGAATAACGGTGATATGAAAACAACAGAATAGAGTGTAACTGGACACTCTTTTTCTTACACAATATGGCACCTGAGCAGTACTGTATCATGTAGTATTCTTACACACTGCAACACAATACTGCACCAGAGGCACATCACCATGCTCAGGTTTTAGCTCTTTGCTATGGCTCCCGAGATGTAGCAGTAACTTACACTACTCTCTGGAGTATGTTTATTGTAGAATCATAGAATCGTCTAGGTTGGAAGGGACCTCCAAGATCATCGAGTCCAACCATCAACCTAATACTGCCAAACCCACCACTAACCCATGTCCCTCAGCACCACGTCTGCCCGTCTTTTACATCCCTCCAGGGATGGCGACTCCACCACTGCCCTGGGCAGCCTGTTCCCATGCTTGATAACCCTTTCCGTGAAGAAATTATTCCTAATATCCAATCTAAACCTTCCCTTGCACAACTTGAGGCTGTTTCCTCTCATCCTATCACTTGTTACTTGGGAGAAGAGACCGACTCCTCCCCTCGCTACACCCTCCTTTCAGGGAGCTGTAGAGAGTGAGAAGGTCTCCCCTCAGCCTCCTCCAGACTGAACACCCCCAGTTCTCTCCTCATAAGACTTGTGCTCCAGACCCCTCACCAGATCCGTTGCCCTTCTCTGGACACGCTCCAGCACCTCAATGTCTTTCTTGTCATGAGGGGCCCAAAACTGAACACAGTATTTGAGGTGGGGCCGCACCAGTGCTAAGTACAGGGGGACAATCACTGCTCCAGTCCTGCTGGCCACACTGTTCCTGATACAGGCCAGGGTGCCGTTGGCCTTCTTGCCCACCTGGGCACACCGCTGGCTCATGTTCAGCCAGTCGTCCACCAGCACCCCCAGGGCCTTTTCTGCCGGGCAGCTTTCTGCCACTCTGCCCCAAGCCTGTAGCGCTGCGTGGGGTTGGTGTGACCCAAGGGCAGGACCCGGTATTTGGCCTTGATGAACCTCACACCATTGGCCTCGATCCATCCGTATCATACCTCGGCCCATCGATCCAGCCTGTCCTGACCTTTATGGTTGCAAATACCCAATGGAATGCTTGAAGAAAGTCTTATTATTTTATGCATGTCATCTATGTAAAATATATAACTGACATACTTCTGTTTCCAAAAGACAGTTCAATCATGTTATTAAGGCTCAATTATCCAAAGCTTTAGTATGCAATGCCATAAATGTTTTTACTGAAGTACAAGACTGACACCAATGAAGTCCTTGATAGGATTACCGCAGTAGCAGTCATGCAGTTTGGCTGTGAATGTTTTCATGTTCATGTCTAATAAAATGGGATTAGGATGACTGATAATGAATCATGGCATTTGAAATACATTGCTGGCTGTTGATTACATCTTATTTAGTCTTCCACTGTGGTTTTGGAGAAATCCATTATTATCCATATAATTTTGCAATGGCCAAGGAATGTTTTACAAACTAGTTACCATTCCAAACTTGTTTATAACACCTTATAAGTGCCCCAGAATTATATTTTCTATTCTGCTGAAGAGCTGTCATACTTTTTTCACTTGCTGATGGCACATTTCCCAGTGATTTACTTCTTATCGCAACCCCTGCACTGGGGTACTGCAGAAGAACAGCAAAGGTCTTTTGCTACTTAATCAAAAGTACAAATTTGAGCTCTGTAGTTAGCTTGCCCTGAGAGTCATACCCAGGCAAGGCCAATGCTTACAAGCACAGGACTAGTAGGTTTGGGAGTCCAGGTTGCCACATACATGCTTGGCTGCATTAGTTCCTTGCATTAAAGTAGCTAAAAAACCTGCTGTCTCTTAATCAAATTAACCTGGTGGACCACACAGGTGCTTGACGCTGATCAATAACATTATCTTTCTAACAATGCATGGTTAAATTTTCAGCTACTACAATTCTACTATATTTTGTAGCACAAACAGAAGTCTTTGGTATTTTCAAAGTGAAAATGCTTCAAGTTTTGGGTTTGGTTCTTTTTGGAAACTTTTGCTTCACAGAGGAAGATAAGAACATAAAGCAATAGGTATGATGAGCAATAGGTATGATGCACAATACGTGGTCTGGGCAATTTTCTCACTAGAAGTGTGCCAATCAGAACACATTCTTGGTAACATATCCAGGACAGATGGATATCTTATTAAGCTCAGGACGTCAAATCATTGAATGGTTTAGGTTGGAAGGGACCTTAAAGATCATCTAGGTCCACCGCCCCTGCCATGCCCGCTAGCCAAAAAGTCTCCAGCAAAGGACTTGTTCATTTGCATTGAGGATGATAAGTACCTCCGTGGCAGTATTCTTCCAGCTTTCTCCAAATTATTTAGAACATAAAGGGACTGGGGAGTAGAGAACAAGAAAACCCCAGCAAGCAGAACTGTAGTACGTTCGTAACTGGCCTCGTCAACTTGTATGCTTCAGCACCACTGGCAGGAGACACAGGGCACCGTGGAGAGCAGCTGAAGCCAGAACGTTGCTACAATTGCAAGCAAATTAGCTACAGAAACTGGTGTCTGAAGGCAACACATCTCTGAAGTCAACCTCCTACAAGTATCCGAGGAATCGACAGTGTCTCTGTGAATTTCAAGAAGTGGAAAAGAACATTTGCATTTTCTATTTGCAGGAGGTGGATTTAGTCAGCTCTATTTCGTGAAAAATTGATGGAAACCACTGTGAGTTGAAATGTCATTTCTGAACTGACTGCTCTCCTGTGAGACTCTCATTCAGGGTAACTGTGCTTTAATTTTTTTTTTTTTTCCAATTTCATTAGCTATCTCTTAACTGCAAACACTGAGCCAAATTTATGAGGCCGAACAGAGCTGTGCTGTTTGCATCAGTGCTCGAGAGCAGTACCCACCTCAGACCTCACGTAATAGTAATAACAGTTGCTAAGAGATCTCAAAGGGAAAACACCCTTTTGATTGCAGCGGGGGCTGTGGGGAAGCTGGTGGGCAGATGAAGAAGGCTGAGAAGGAAACACATTGAAGATGATATGGCTATGAAAAAGAGGTTCCTATTCCTTTAGCACATTCGGATTTTCAATCATATCTCACTGTATTTGTAGGAAGCTAAAGAGCTACACACCCTGTTATAAATATGGACATGAAACTCCCAGTGACATTGCATCAGAAGACATTTGTCAACAGAAATAGGAGGCTTTCCTAAGCACAAGGGAAGCTGGAGTATAGTACAAAAGACTGGCTGCCAACTGGAAAGAGAATGCTAGAGCAGGGGAGAGGTGGGCTGTCATGCTACTACATTAAACTGCTATCTTTAGGAACGTATTTCCTAGCATTCTGATTCCCCCCTCTGTTAAACCAGTTCTGTTATCAAGGAATAAAAATATATATCAACTTCTTTTTTTCTTTTGTTTGTTCTGGCTCTTGCACTTCCATGCCAGTGCCTGTCTCCTGTGTTAAACACGCTGCTCCTCCCTGCCCAGCAATGCTCTTTGTTGCCACCTTTTCATCTGCTGCTGGCACTTCTGCTAATAATACTTGCGCTAATGTAATCACGCTCCAAACAAAGCAAGGGCAACGCTCTGACACCCCTACCTAGTTCTTAAACAGAAAAACTCCCACCAGGTCTGGGAACATGCAGATTACCAGTACCACGCTGCCAATGGCAGCAGGGGGAAACACCCTCGATTTGCCCTGGTAGCCCAGGGACGGAGGAGTGAGGCCAATACCAGCAGCGTCCCACCGGAGAAAGGTCTGGATAACCACAGGGCCCGACTGGGCTTACACACAAAACTGCCTCCCGCAGTCCAACCGAGGACATTTTCTGTCATAAAGTAGGAAGTAGGTAAATAGAACAAAATAAGGGGTGGAATCCAGCTGGCTCGCATTCCCTTGCAGCTCTGTGACTGATTTTGCATATGGCTTAGAGAAAAGTTTGCTGCCGTTCAGCTTCTCCATCTGTAGCCGGGTGTAGTGATATTCATCTCTGTTTGTGGAAGAGTTGAGGGGCGTAGTTTCATAATCTGCACTGGAATTTTCACAAAAGGGCTATTAGTACGTCAGCTACAATATTCCATTTACGTGTGGTTGTGAAGGGAGATACAGAAAATAATCCAAAGAAGTGTTAATCAAGTGCTAATCTTGCTGCTAATTATTTTAACTGCTTACGTTTGGAATTTCTGTATATGTTTCTTTTACTTTCCTTCTCTAAATGGGAGTAAAATGTACAAAAGGGCAGGTATTTCCTTCTTTCGGGTCCTACTCCACCTATTTATTGGGCCATACTACATGCCTGGGAGTTTCATAATGGGAATTGGAAATGGAATTACAGAAAAGGAAATTGCTACAAATGAAGCAATTTCCTGGGTGTAAACAGCGCTTGCAATTTTGAAGAACTCATTTAACACGAAAACATATTTTGTTCTGTCAAACGAGTGTGATGATTTCTTGTTAAACACTATTTAGCTGAGAACACTAACAAATAACTTCATTATGACTACTGATGACATAAAAGACCAAGAGCTGAACACTCAAGTCCTAATTTGGGCAAAATTCCAGAAGTTCAATGATACTTTTGTCTAAGTAATTACATTAGGATCTGGTCTTGGCAGGTTCCAACCCTAATGGATAACAATAACCCCTGGATTAAGTTTTCAAAAGTTTGGTAACTTGCTTTAAAAAAAATAAACTGAGACTGTAGGAGCTAAATCCCATTGACTTCCACCAAAAGCAAAACTTAATGCATAGTGCAGACACCCGAATCTCTGCATTAAGTATTTCCTGGGACCCCAAATGCATGACTTGAACAGACACTCGGCATCCGCCTCATCCAGCTTCTGTGAAAATCCCACTCTTTCTGCATCATCTTCTAAGACAGGTTGTGGTCTTTAGGCCGCAGGCACCGTCTGGCTGCAGCAATGCCCTCCAAGAGCTCCTATTCCCACTGGAGCTTCAGAAAGCATGGAAGAATGCTGCCTCCTGGTGAGGGGCAGGCCACGCGTGCCATTCATTGCGTCTCTACTTACCAAAAACCCTTGGAAAATCCATTCCCCAATTCTTTTGGAAATAGCAATTTAAGCTTCTACTCATTTAAACCTCTTTAATAATTTCCTTCCTTTTATTTCAGCATTGAGGGATGGACGATGAGAATTGGTCTTCGTATCTGTGAGTGGCTTTGAACGCAAAAGATTCAGTGAATTTGTCAAACGTAAAAGAGACTGCCTGAAGTTGCTGGATGAACTAATACTTTCTGAATACCTGAGTAGGTAATCCCACTGACCAGCCTACAGACAGATGTGTTGGTAGTTACATTGCTTTGAACAGTTAGGGCTAATTTCAGTCTTCTGAGAAGTCCACTGAAGTTACCTAGCTGCATGAAGAATGAATTCGGTGGTGTTTACTTTTTGCATATTCTACCACTGAAAAGAGTAGGAGTACTAGATCTGCAAACACTGCCTCCTGCCAGTATGCATAATTCCTTTTTGGAAACCCTCTGAAGACTTTGGATCAAATTTAAAGGTATTACATTCCATTTTAGCCTTTGCTCTTCCAAATCATGTGGCCTAGTGAATATGTACAACACAGGCATAAAATATCAATGTCAAAAAACATCAGAGAACATATCTGGTGCAACGTGTGAAATGAATTTCACCGCCATAGACTGATGTATCACTGAGGCGTAACGTTTAGTTGTCTATCATAGCAGCAAAAGTAAATTATACTTCAGCAATCCTGGATGTACCAGAAGTAAGAAAAAATCATTCATCCAAGAATAATCAACTTCTGGAAATCATTCACATCTGCTATAACTGAGCACAATGCACCAGCAATTAGTTGTGCATCATTGCTTTCAAATTGCACAAAGCTGGCTGCAGTGGGGGTGGTGAACATTTGTTAAACTAGGTTTTATATGAAATAAGAGATCACCTGGAGGAGGAATATTACTGGAATTTACGTTTCAGGTCATATCTGGGAATTTACATTTCAGTTGTAGAATGTCTCCACTTGGCTTTCACAACTAATGATGTCATAGATCAAAGATACTGGGTATCTTAGAAAGCCCTGCTGGAGAGCTACAATGAATAATTCAACGTTTACAGACCGGCTCCTACTCTTATTTGTACAGGGATTAATAAGAAGTGATTCCACTGAAACCCAAAGAAAATTTTATTCCGGTGTGAGCGATATCAGGATGAGAGAAACAGCCTGCACCCATGGTTGTACTGCCTTCCCAGGCAGTGTCAGGCCCAGACTCAGTCCACCCAGGTTAAATGAAATACCTAAGCTTTAAAGCTATCTTTTACAGTCCATGAGAAGCAGCACTTTGAGAGGCAAAAAGACTGCAAACCATACAGAAGATTAAGGCAGCTAAACTCCTAGCTCAAGAATCTCACGGAAACATTTGGTGATGGACCAGATTAATTCATTGCATACACAGTAAAGACAATGAAAACAGAAATCTGAACAGCAATGAAGTGTCTGCATTTGGATGAAGTACAAATGAGAGCACTATTCTTTTTTATGAACGTTTTGCAATAGCAAGAGGGAACAAGCCTAGAAGGATTTTGTAATAAGCTTCTACGTACTCCTAGAAAAAAACAAAGAAACAAACAAATCCGCGAAGTCGATATTAAAGGCCCAGTTACAGTCTCATGAAATCTGTTGTTGGTTTGTACCAAGTGTCGCCATTTGGCACTGCCTAAAGAGTGTACACAAACTCCATGCTCGGATGCACGTGTCAATCTTTACTGCCAAACCCATGAACCACTATGTTCTCCTACTATATTTGGCCTCAGTCCCATACAAAAGTTTCCAGTTGATGCCTTCTCCGTGCTTTCCCAGCCAGACTTGTCTCATGAATTTAACGAAGAACTAAGAACTAGAATTAATTATTTTATATTGTAAAATTGGAAGCCTCTTGGAAATATGTTTACACAAGTTACATAAAGACAGACATTACAGGTTTTTAAAACCACTCAAATGCGAAGTAATCATAACAATTGCCTTTTTTTTTAACCAAGTCAAAATATGGACAAAATTATTAGAAATGTCAAATGGCAATCTTTGCAGCTCAAACCTCGGAGTACACCTTCAACATTTGGATTTCTAATTTCAGTGAAATCAATAAGAGCACCAATTACAGCAGACAGTAATCTTGGGGAATGTACAATGGCCAAAATTAACTCTGAGTAGGAAACGACTATAAGAGGACAATCGTTAAATACAGCAAAATAAGGAAGGCTGAGGAAGAATAGCTCTTTCCACGTGACCAGAAAAGAATAAAAACCAGCATGTCATGCAGAATGTGAAAGCTAGTAGGAAGATTTCTTTTGTGGAGACCCTCTTTTCTGGCATTTTTTTCTGATAAAGAGAGACAGCAGTTCACAAGAAAAAGGAAAATTTAAATGAAGCACATCACAAAGCCTCAGCTATAACATATCACTGTGGGCAGTGTTATTGGTAGTTGCTGGGTGCGCACAGGCTCAAAAAGAAGCTTTAAGGTGCTTTACATTGTACTTCATGCTCTGGTTCTGTGGCATGATTTGGGAAGATTGAAGTGTGACAATAAACTTCTGATGGGACTTAATCAAGAAGTAAATGGTCTCTGTATAAAAACACAAAGTTTGATACAAAACCAGTTTCTATGCAAAAGCTGAGAAAGAAAAAATAAAGTAGATGGTTCCTCTCCCAGCCTCAACTGATCAGTGGCTCAAGGCTTACTTCCTCTACACTGATCTTCTCTGTAAATTTCCTTTTACAGCCTCCTCCTATTCTTGTCTTCACCACTTCTTCTATCCTACCACTCATCCTAGAGACAACCTCCCTAGTCCTGAAGCCTCAGATGATTTCTGATTTTTCATTTAAACCCTTCCTTCAAACACCTTTCTTCCCTGAAGCTATCTAAGAACGCTTTACTGTAACTCCTGCAACCACACTGAAATGATTCTCATCCTTAGTCTGCTGGTTTGTATGGTGCTTGTAAAAATAGCCTTTTCTTTTTTCATTGTAAATTCTTCAGCAGTCTCTATATCCCTTTATGCTGCTGTGCAGGAGCTATTTCATTGACACTGCACAAGCGAGTAATACATCTGGGTAAGTTAATAGAAAAGCCCCAAATTACAGCAGACCATTCAGTAAAAGCAATAATAAGGAGCAATAAATATCATTATCATTTACAATTAGAATATATACACTGTCCACCAGTCTGGCAGTTCAAAAGCAAGCTCAGAACTACATCAGTAGGCTGTTTAGTTTTGAAGAATTAGCTTTATAAGAAAACATTGATCAAAGGCATTGGTAGTGAGTTTAGTGAAGTGTTCATCATGTACAAAGTACCTGGAAAATTGCTCAGACCTGAACTCAGCTCAGCCAAAATAAGGTAAACCATAAATAATCAGGGTTAAAGACGAACCGTCAGATCTGAACAAAGGAATTCCACAGACAGGAAAGCATGGCTACAGTCCCGGCAGCAACGGATGGGTTTTAATGAGGACCCTTGCAGGACCTCAGAACTCCACTATCAAAATAGTTGGATCATATGTGCTCTGAACAGCTGCTTACCTCTTGGCTGCAGCAACTGGTAGATGTGCTGTAGAAAACAAAGCCGATCGTGCTACTTCTTCATACAGCAAAATAATTTTCAAGGGAGGGAGAGCAGGTCACCCGTGCAAAAGCTGTCCAGTGCCACAAGAAACCTAAAATGACAGAAATGCAAAGGTCCTTGATGACATCTAGTTTAATGAAAAGATAGTGAAATATTTGAGATATGGGGAAAAGCTCATAATATTTTGTTGTGAACAGAGAAAACAATTTGGGCTTTCTGCAGGAGGTTCTTTTCTGCTCATCCTGCTGAAACATGGGGCAAGGTCTCATCTGTTGCTCAGGACTGCCCAAACAGCTTACTGTAGAACCTGAAGTCTAGTAAACAGTTGCCTTCTATACTTTTTGCATGTTTACAGCTAGCTAATGAAAGCTTCCCCTAAACCGAGTGAAAACATTAATATTTCTCCTATGAAATCTCCTATGTTTGTGAAAAACCTGTCACAATAAGCCTTTCTGTTCTCCAGAATTGCTGGCAAAAGATCCATTGAGGACAATTTGTGATACTGCGCCATCCTATGGAGACACATTTGGTAAGGAAGTAGACTGGAAGCATGAATTCATTTAAGTGAGCACCTGTCAATGATTTCTGACCTTCACCCACTGGACTGAAAGTAAAGAAATTGTATCCCCCTGCCAAACTTTAAAGTTGCTCTGACTCGTATGCACTACTGGATAGTTTGAACCCTGTAGAACAGTTTAATTATATATAATGGCTTCTAGCCTGTATTTCTTGTATTCCCAATTAGATAGAGATAACTAGTTTTCCAAGTACATTAGACTCATTTTTTTCAATATAGAAACAAACTCAAGTAACTCAACGTGCACCTGCTGAACTCACTGCAAGGTTATTAATTCCTTATTCCTTTTTCTGGGGATCAGGGAGGGAACCACATGTGATAACATTAAAAATGTTCTCTACCAAATAGTTGGTTTAGTGATATAATCATTAAAAATAAATTAAAGGAGGACAAATGAGACACTGCTTGAATTAGTTCCTAGTCTCTAGGAACAGTTCAAGTAACTGCTATCACCTTCCCCCTTCCGGCAATGGAGCAAACGGCAGCATTAGTCCTCTCGCTCTTTTAATGCCACCATCAACCTATCGGCTAGTAGTTGTCACTGCAAAAAACTTACACTTTCTCATTCCTTGTTGAAGTTCACATTCAAGACAAGACTCCAAAGAACTGAATTTGACCTTGAACCGATTCCAAATATTTGGCTTGTGCACTCCCAGTTGAAAGAAAAATCAGGGATCCTGGCTCAAGGGTGAAATGGAAGCCTTGTTTGAACTATAAAATTAGTGCAGTTTGAGAAAAATGACTGTATAGTACGGGAACATAAATTAAAGGTAAATCATGAAAACAATGAAGTTTTTTTTAAAAAAATAAAATCACTTTCCGTTAAAAGTCAATTATTTTGCTAGAAGGTCAAATATATTTTCAGTAATAACACTGTTCACTAGTAGACCATGAAGACCTGTACACGTCTGAAATATGTAGATCTTTTAATATGCACAAGAGAAACTGAACGTTGGAACTGTGTCAAACAGTCTCTGCAAAATTACAATGCAAGTCGGACCACATGAAGTAATCAAAGTCTCGGTTTATTAAAATGTGTTATTTATGACTTACAGAAAATATTTCTTGTCTACGAAAGAGAAATGAGTTAAGAATTAACCCTTTTAATATTAAAAAGGTTTCTTTTTTTCATTAAACTTACAAATACTGAATTTTATTCATGAAGCGGGCAAAACAGAGATGCCAAGTCTCCCACATTATCATCTACTGGATTCATTCTCTAGTCAATAAATCTTTTGATTTGCATATTCTTTTTACAGAATCGTAATGCCTTACCCTGCTGGGTAGGGTTGCTGCCATCCTCTATGTAAAGACTGCCTTGGCTGCTGGCACTGTGTGGCACTGCACCATAACTACAACCGAGCAAACAGTGATTTGAAGGGTTGCTTTAAAATGGCTAATGGCTGCCTTAGACCAATGGTTGTCGAGATATGTTGTCAAAAGTAAGATAAAATAGACTGGGTCCTCCTTTCTTGTAAAAAAAATAAAAAAGCTTTGACAATCTTATTTTGTTTATTTTATGGCTGAGTCTTTCTGTTCGCAATTACATCTTAGCCAAAAGATTTAAGGAGCAGCGTAACACTCCCTGCCCCTGATGCTCCCTATATTTGGTCAGATGGATTTGTCTCATATGAGTTGAGAAACTCATGGCCAAACTCTGTCCCCACAAACACATCCAGTCTGTGCCAGCTGCTGGGGCAGCTTACTATTCCAGCCTGAAGGCAGAATTAGGCTTTCTAGATGCACCCCTTAGTGTTCCGTGGCTGCTTGATTAAGACAGATGGGAGACACTGAGCAAAAAGTCAGTCACTGCTCGATATGGCTCTGCTGCCATGGACTCTAATCCTCGAGGGAGCCTCAGGTTGTCATTACTGCACGGCAGCGATGCCCGAGTCAGGGAGAATATTTGCTCCCCTCATACATTCTCACCTCCTTTATTTCAGTTTTGATACATAATAGTTTGTAAGGTGACTTAGATTTTGATGTGGAATATTAATAATTTATATGTATGTTGGAATCTTTGCCCTTTTCAGGCAATTTTATGCTTTGTGTCTTATTCCGACTTCAGCTTTTCAGCAAAAGTTGAAAAAATACATTTTTACATAAAAAGAAATGTAGAAAAATCATATTTTGACTTAAACATAATTCACAGCGCAAATCATTACCGTGAATGATTTCCTAGGGTTTCCTAGTTAGGACTGCTTGGCTCAGTATCTCCTGACTAGCTCAGGTGACAACCAGGTGTCAATTGCCTTAATATGATCAGCAAGTCCCAAATCCATCCAGAACAAACGTGGAAGACACAGGAGATACCCGCTGCTCTCTGCATTTGTGTACTAAATATACTGCTGTCAAAGGAATAATCCTGAATAATCTAACGAGTCTCGAAGGAAGCGTTAACTCGTTATGCTCCATTAAGATGACAATTATAAACAATTTTTCCATTCCTGCCCATGATAACTAAGTATGTATTTGAAAAGGGAAAGGCTGGTTCCAGGTGGGGGAAAAAAAGCCACATCGCCAGGCTTTACTCGTCTTCGCACAGCAGCATCAATCTGGCAGCGCCAACGGTATGAACAACCGAGACTCAGCCTCTGGCCAGTTGTACAGGATTTTACAAAGTGTCTTAAGGCAGACTTCTTACTACACTATAACTAGTGTAGTTATATTAAAGGGTTACAGAAATATACAATTAGGCAAAGAAAGAGCCTTGCTCTAGTGATTTTTTTGTTAGAATACAGGAAAATGCCTTTAACAAATAACAATTACTTGCACTGTATCTGTTCAGTGAGGCTTTGTTGTTTTTTTTCTAAAGTCACAATATTGAAATGATAGTGGGTTTAACACTTTCCAAATGCTTTTAAGTCTGAATACTTCAGACCTGAAGTAAGTCTTCCCTTAGGGATTTAATGTATTTAATTATCTCTGAAGTTTTATCCATCATAATAGCTAAGTGAAATCATTGCTCTTGTATAGAACAAAGGGGAGCCAAACATATAAATCAATATTTGATTTTTTAAAGTTATTTACTGGAGTAACGCGTGACAGAAACTGAAACAGTAAAAGAATTCCCAATAATTATTTTTTAGTAAAAAATGAACAAAAGGGTATTTTAAAACAACAAAATTCAAGGATAATTACTCCAGAGAGATGGAAATGTACTCAGCAGCACGGTGGGAGAGACAGAAGGATGAACAATGGAGACTTAATTACTTTTGCATTAATTCCAACCGCAGGTTCAGGTAGGACTTGACTGGTTGCTGCTTATATAAAAGTGATCATGAAGTTGCCTCAAGTCACAGAAGACTTTCACAAGAGCCCAGGGTAGCTAAACCACTTTGTGGGTACTGTTCCACTAGGAACGTCTTACTTCTTTTTCTTCTTTGTGGTACTAACGTACTAACGCATTCTCTGGAGTTTTGAAAGGACGTGGGGAGATCAATTGTTTCCAGTTCTACTCCTTTAACCAGGCTATGGCCTTCCATCACCAAGACGCACAAAATTATAGATCCCAATGCAATCAGAGTCTGAAATCACATTTAGAATCAGTTCCTGCCTTTTACCGAAAGTGAGATTTTTCTTATTATTTTCCTTTGTCCATCTAGGGGAAAAAGGACAGAGGAAAAGATCAAATTTCCTGTCCTTTTCCAGAGCATTAATGGGTCTGGAGCCACCCTTGAGTGGCCCAGTCTTATGCTCTCTACCTCCTGCTCTCCCATCCAAAACTCCAATCTCTCTCCAAGCCAAGATCCCAGCCCAGGTTTCTGTATCTTCTGCTCTTCCAGCCACACTTGTCCACATCGTGCAGGGTGCACGTACACCCAGGGCCTCGTTATCCACGGACTCTATGGCCTGAAGGTCATGAAACTTGTAGCCTTTACCTGTGACCTGTGTGTGTGATCTCCCTTGCTTCAAAAGGCAAATACCCAGCTGCAGCTTGCTTCCCCTCTCCCCTGATAAACAACCTGCGTGTCTCTGTCCTCCTCTCCACCTTATGAGACTTCTTGTGACCCCCTGACCTCCCTATGGCCTGACATAGCCTGTCACCTCCTGACACATCAGATAAGATCAAATGAGCGAGGGCCGGGGCGGGCTAAGCTGCAACTTGCTATCTGTAATTTGGCCACCTCTTCCTGACGTACATAAAACGTGTGGGGATAGCTTAATTCAGCCAGTGTCTATTTTGCATTCCAATTTAGCATACAAACGCCGTATCACGTCACATTACACTGTACACTTTTACATCCACACTTGTATAACATTTGAATGTAAACTGTGAACTGTAAATCCATATGGTATTTAGGGGATTACATAAAGGTTGCAGAACACGTCAATCTACTTATTACTTATACTCCTAAACTTTGTTTTACGTTCCATATATTTCCTATTATATTACTAAATACACAATATAAAGGGATATAATCTGAATCATTTCCCAACCAGGCATAAAAAAATTGATTTATTCTCAAGTCCATTAATCAACGCTTTACCTCTTGGCATTAATTCTTCATGCCCCGCGCTGAGCGGTGGTTCTTGGAGCTAGCTGTCACTGGCTGCCGGCTGTACTGCCACCGAGGCTGAGAGCCGGGCAGGAAACTAATATATCAGCATTACCGTGCCGACACGCCATCATTGGAGTCAATACTGGCATAACAGTGGAGTAACACAGTGGAGAATGAGGACCCAAATTCTGCCTAAATCTGGCATCCCTCCTGCAATACCTGCAATTCACATAGTCTCCCTCCAGGATTAGACACACTCGGAGATCAGCAGGGCCGCGGCCCGCCCAGGGAGACAAAGGCAATGCCACTCCTCTGATAAGGGAACTCAAAGCATTTCCTTGGATTTATCAACACCCAAAGTTTCCTGGCCCTTGGAATTTTTGCCCATGTAGGGTACGATCCGTCTCCTGTCTTATTGCAAAACATACAAAGGCAAATGCATTACCCCACAAATACAATATGGAGAGATTTGATAGCCATTAACAATCCATATTTTATTCTGCTGTATATTATTATTGCTGACAACTGTGGAATAACAGCTTTATAAGAGAAGATCCTATGGAATCCCAACTTACAAACAAGGAAATTGAGGCATGCAGAAGAAAACAACTTGCACACCTTCACAAAGGGAATCAGGACTCCTCGGGGAATAGAATCCAAGAGTCCATGTCACAAAATCGCTGTTAGATGTCATGCATTTGGTAAACATCACGGTCAATAACAAATGGTACATGTAATCTATTTCAGGTATGTGTTGGGAAACATCCTGATTAGCATTCTTGTTATTTCCCATGAAGAAGATGCAGTGAAGGACCACAACACTGTGCCACATATTGCAGGATCAATTCCAGATGGAAGTTGGAAGAAATAGAAGCATAAGCACAAACGGACCAAGAAATAGGACGTTATGTACATTTACCACCAATACCTGGAGAGACATTCAACTGAAGTGAAATAAATAACCCCAACCGGATTGTTAGAAAGTGAGTTACTGGGCTGTTTTGGTTTTTTTTTTTCTGTTTAAAGATAACCCTGCAGCAGTTAGATACCAATCACATCACCCCCACAAAGTTACAAACAGGAAAGGAACTACAGCCCAACATACGCACCCAGGTTTCTTTAATCCTTTTTCCTTTCAGGCAAATTCCAGCCTATTCCCACCTGCCTGCTGTACCCTTGCTGATCAATTATCCTGTTGAACTGAAAGTGAACCTGCTGCAAAGGGTTAAGGTGGCTGCAGTGTCGCAGAGTCAACTGCATGGAAAACAAGATGTATAAAATTCCGAGAAGAAAGAATAGAGGTAACGATACTAATGTCCAGCTTAGCAGGTGTCTAACATGGACTATTTGTTTTGTCTCATTAAATAACAGGATTATAATGTAATGAAGTGTACAAACTATAGTAGTTTTAAAAAGGATTGAGGTGCTACTTTTGAGAGACTACTACACTTCACATGCCCTAAAAATATCAAGAAGGGTGCCATGGGCACAATGCCTTCCTGAGGCATCAGCTTATCGATTTATAGCATTTAGAGCAAAACAACAGCTACCTCACAACAAATATGCCCATTCTTTGGAAGGTGTAATAAAAGACTAGAAATGTGAAGGTCTTTTGGGTTATACCCTCAGAGGGGACATCGAGGACACCAGGAGAGGTAAAGTTTACCAAGATGAGTTTCAGCTGTCCTGACACCAAACTGCAAGTGCCACACTGCACAGGCCACCAGTCCCTCCTCAGCATTCTGAACATGGCTCTTCGTTAACAGTGTCAGTAAAAGGGCCATTTAGTAATAATAGTAATGGTTATATTAGGGCATCTGTGCTCTGCAAACAGCATCCAGAATAACCTGCCTTACAGAACTTACTAAACTTCCTTTAAAACGTAAAAATTTTCTGTCGCTACCAACCAGGACTCATTTGGAACTGGCTGTCTGCTTTTATACACGATCCATTTTTCTGTAAAAGTCTGGAATATACAGGTTAGGGCACTGCATGATTGATATTGTTCAAAATTTGCATGTTGTACTTTGTATTTACAGTCTCTCCTCTGATTTAAATTTTACTGTCTGTTCTCTCTTGCCACACACCCTTAAAAAAAAAAAAAAAAAAAAGTTTTTCCAGAAAAAGATTAGGTTATATTTTTGCCACAGCACTTGGTTTTCAAGAATTCTATCACTGGAATTTGTGAGGATTATCTTGATCTGGAAAAGATTCCCCCTTCCTTCATTCATACCTCGGGCACGTACTAACAAGCCATGGTATTTAATGAATGTCAGAGAACAGATCTTAGCAGCATGCTGATAGAGTACTGACATACAGTGGTGACACGTGTTATCTTTTGGGCCAGACTGATGTGCCATACGATTACGCATGCCATCCTATACCAACTCAACTTCAACCGAAGACAATGGCAACAGAAAATTTTAACAGTCATGATCTCATGAGAAAATGAACCTGCCGTTTCACAACAAAGTAAAGCACTAAACAAGTATTTGCACTGTCCTAGCTATAAACCTAAAAATTCTTTTCAACAGATATGATTAATTTGCTGCTTTTGCGGTATTGCCAACCCCTCACGCTTTCAAAAGTCATGAGTCAATCCCCAAAAGCTCATCAGATAGGCTTAAAAGGGATCTCTCTCTCCTTCTATATAAATATATGTGTGTATATATATATACACACATATGGATTGCTATTTGCCTTTGGGATATCGAATCTTGAGGACTGAGGATTCATTTTCAAATTTTCAAACTTTTTGCTGCAACTAAGGGAACTTAAGTAGCTATTTTTAATAAGCAGGTGAAATTATAACATGAAAGATAGCCTGGAGAAGAGGAGGCTGAGGGGAGACCTTATCACCCTCTACAACTACCTGAAAGGAGGTTTTAGAGAGATGGGAGCTGACCTCTTCTCCCTGGCGACAAGTGATAGGACAAGAGAAAATGGGTTCAAGTTATGTCAGGGCAGGTTTAGATTGGATATTAGGAAGCATTTTTTCACTGAAAGGGTTATTAAACATTGGAATAGGCTGCCCAGAGAGGTGGTGGATTCACCATCCCTGGAGGTGTTTAAGAAAAGGGTAGATGAGGTGCTTAGGGACATGGTTTAGAAGTGGTGTTTTTATCAGGGTAGGTTAATGGTTGGACTTGATGATCTTAAAGGTCCCTTCCAACCTCACTAATTCTACGATTCTATGATTCTATGATTACATTCAGGAACTAGCTTGTCCTTAAAATAGAAAACGGTATGTTCTGTAGTACAATGTGATTTGGCAAAACCATTAAAGACAGTATACAATTCAAATTATCGAGCTCTCGGACAACATTTCTGGATGGCAGTTTTTAAGGGGCAGCTTCAGAAGTTCTGGCAAGTTCAGTGACAAGATCACAGCTGAGATCAGGATCCTATAGACAGGATGTGAAACTGCCTGGTTAGTCAGAAAGTACACTTTCAAAAATCTACTGGATTATAATTACAGTCCACAGGTTTGCCATTTAAAAGACAAAAATTCTTAGACAATAAGAGTTAAATATAAATAACTGACAAAGTCAAACAATGGACCAGTGGGGATCATTGTGAATTAAGTAAAACACGTACATTTCTTTAATTTTCTCTACAAAGGTTCGGATGCCCAGTTTGCTCGGATGAACAGCTTGCTCAGCGTGGAGTCTAAACAAAGACTGTTCTAACAAAAGGGCATCTGATCATCTTTATTATTAAATAAGTAAGTTAAAAGCTTCCAGAAGCCTCAGAGAATGAGTCTGGATTCATCGTCATAACTTATTCGAGAACATCTGACCCTTGACAAAGCAGTAATCAGACTGCAAACTTCCTAAAGTCAGGCCCTCTGGAGATATGGAATACTTCCTCATTTGCGCTACAACAAAATGTAGTCCTGGAACAGTTTTCTAAAGAAGCTTTTTTTTAATTTTAAAGTTTTCCAGTAAACCAACGTATCAATAATCGAAAGAGTTAACATAATCCTAAAGCCTAATCCAAATACCCCTGAAGTCAAGGGAAGTCTTTGCTGATTTTAATCACGTCGGAAGCGATGCTGGACAGACAGCCACACAGCAGTTTCTGAAGCGTCTGTACAGACAGATCAGCCACGTTGTGTGTTTGATATGAATTGGTATTTTTTTCCAAGCATGGACATAACAATTTTCCACTGGGTTATTGCATCATCAATCCAAGATACTTAAAAATATTTGCAGGCAGCAATGACTACAATCTCTAACCTGCGTGAAGTGGCCAAAATTACTGTTGTACCTATGCTGCCAGTGAGACAGAGAGGGCAAGTGATTGTCCAGGAGACTTGAGGCATCCCCTGAGCTCTGCACAAAGCAAAGGCAGCACTAGGATCAGAAGAAAGGATCACAGGGCAGCAGAAGCGCACCTGGAGTGCAGCACAAAGGCATTCCAGCCACTGCTGCCAGTAAGTCCGCTTCATCGGGGACCCAACTTAAATACCTCTATGGAAATGCACAAAGGATGGGCAATGAACAAGAGGAGTTAGAGACGCACACACGCGTGCAGGGCTGTGATCTTATTGGCATCCCAGAGACATGGTGGGATGGCTCCTATGACTGGAGTGTTGGAATGGAAGGATACAGGCTCTTTAGGAAGGACGGGCAGGGGGATGAGGGGGGGTGTCACCCTCTATGTCAAGGACCAGCTGGAGTGCACCGAGCTCCGCCTGGGGATGGATGAGGAGCCAACCGGGAGCTTATGGGTCAGGATTAAAGGGAGGGCAGGGACAGGTGACATTACGGTGGGGGTCTGCTACAGGCCACCTGACCAGAAAGACCGAGTGGCTGAAGCCCTGTACAGAAAGGTAGGAGCAGCCTCCCGTTCACAAGTCCTGGTCCTCATGAGGGACTTCAGCCCCCCGGTACCTGTTGGAGGGACAACACAGCAGGGCATAAGCAATCCAGGAGGTTCCTGGCATGCGTTGATGGTAACTTCCTTCTCCAAGTGACAGAGGAGTCAACGAGGAAAGGTGCTGTGCTGCACCTTGTTCTCACCAACAAGGAGGGGCTGGTGGGGAATGTGAAGCTCAAGGGCATCCTTGGCTGCAGTGACCACGGAAGGATGGAGTTCAAGATCCTTAGGACAGTGAGGAGGGCACACAACAAGCTCACTACCCTGGACTTCAGGAGAGCAGACTTGGGCCTCTCGGGGAATCTGCTTGGCAGAGTGCCATGGGATAAAGCCCTGGGGGGAAGAGGAGCCCAAGAAAGCTGGCTCATATTTAAGGATCACCTCCTCCAAGCTCAGGAGCGATGCATCCTGATAAAGAGGAAGTCAGGCAAAAACACCAGGAGGCCTGCATGGATGAACAAGGAGCTCCTGGATAAAACTCAAACAGAAGAAAGAAGCCTACAGAGGGTGGAAGCACAGACAGGTAGCCTAGGAGGAATATACAGAAAATGTCCGAGCAGCCAGGGATCAGGTTAGGAAAGCTAAAGCCCAGATAGAATTAAATCTGGCCATGGACATTAAGGCAACAAGGAAAGCTTCCGCAAGTACATCAGTGATGAAAGGAAGATTAAGGAAAATGTGGGCCCTCTCCAGAAGGAAACAGGAGACCTGGTTACCTGGGATATGGAGAAGGCTGACGTATCCAACAACATTTTTGCCTCAGTCTTCACCAGCAAGTGCTCTAGCCACACCACCTAAGTGGCAGAAGGCAAAGGCAGGGACTGGGAGAATGAAGAACCACCCACTATAGGAGAAGATTAAGTTTGAGACCATCTGAGGAACCTGAATTTGCACAAATCCACAGGACCTAAGATACATCTGTGGGCCCTGCAGAAACTGGCAGACAAAGTTGCTAAGCCACTATCCATCATATCTGAGAAGTCGGTGAAGTCAGACTGATAGCCTGGTGAAGTTCCCACCAACTGGAAAAGGGGAAACATAACCCCCATTTTTAAAAAGGGAAAAAAGGAAGACCCAAGGAACTACAGGCCAATCAGTCTCAGCTCTGTGCCCAGCAAGATCATAGAGCAGATCGTCCTGGAAACTATGCTAAGTCACATGGAAAATAAGGAGGTGACTGATGACAGCCAACATGGCTTCACTAAGGGCAAATTGTGCTTTATACATTTGGTGGCCTTCTACGATGGTGTTACACTGTTGGTGGAGAAGGGAAGAGCAACTGATGTCATCTACCTGGACTTGTACAAAGCGTTTGACACTGTCCCACACGACATCATTGTCTCTATATTGGAGAAACATGGATTTGATGGCTGGACCACTCGGTGGATAAGGAATTGGCTGGATGGCCACACTCAGAGAGCTGCAGTCAACAGCTCAATGTCCAAGTGGACACCAGTGACGAGTGGCATTCCTCAGGGGTTGGTATTGGGACCGGTGCTGTTTAACATCTTTGTTGGCGACATGGACAGTGGGATGAGCGCACCCTCAGCAAGTTTGCCGATGACAGCAAGCTGTGTGGAGGAGTCAACATGCTGGAGGGGAGGGATGCCATCCAGAGGGACCTGAACAGGCTAGAGAGGTGGGCCTGTGCAAACCTCATGAAGTTCAACAAGGCCAAGTGCAAGGTCCTGCACGTGGGTCAGGGCAATCCCAAGCACAAATACAGGCTGGGCGGAGAATGGATTGAGAGGAGCCCTGAGGAGAAAGACTTAGGGGTGTTGGCTGATGAGAAGCTCAACATGAGCCAGCAACGGGCACTGGCAGCCCAGAAAGGCACCCGCATCCTGGGCTGCAGCAAAAGCAGAGTGGCCAGCAAGTTGAGGGAGGCGATTCTGCACCTCTACTCCAGTCTTGTGAGATGCCACCTGGAATACTGCATCCAGCTCTGGGGTGCCAACATAAGAAGGACATGGTCCTGTTGGAGCAAGTCCAGAGGAGGGCCATGAAGATGATCAGAGAGCTGGAGCACTTCTCCTATGAGGACAGGCTGAGACAGTTGGCGTTGTTCAGCCTGGAGAGGAGAAGGCTCCAAGGAGACCTTACAGCAGCATTCCAGTACCTACAGGGGCTCCAGGAAAGATGGGGAGAGACTCTTGATCAGGGAGCGGAGCAATAGGATGAGGGGGAATGGTTTTAAACTGAAAGAGGGGAGATTTAGATTAGATATTAGGAAGAAATTTTTCACTATGAAGGTGGTGAGCCCCTGGCCCAGGTTGCCCAGAGAAGCTGTGGCTGCCCCATCCCCGGAGGTGTTCAAGGCCAGGTTGGACGGGGCTTGGAGAAACCTGGGCTGGTGGGAGGTGTCCCTGCCCATGGCAGGGGGGTTGGGACTGGATGATTTCAAGGTCCCTTCCAACTCTAACCTTTCTATGATTCTATGAACTAGAAAGTTGGCATCTCCATTTCACAAGACTTTAGTGCTCTTCCCAGTGGAACTGAGGTCCTAGAGGACACACTGGGAAGTAAAATGCATTAAATTGAATTAGTGGTTTTGCATATACTTTCTGCACTTCCTAAAGAGCAAGAAATGCCCTGTCAATTCTCTGTTTCAGTAGTAAAAAGGTGTTAATTCTGTACAGGTGCCTATTCTGCTCATGGAATTTACACTTTGAACATGACTTAACTTTGAGCTTCCCAGTTTGAACAGGCTATCAGACAACTTTGGATTTTTAAGGTATTTAGTACTCTTATCTCCCTCTAATTTGATACAGTCTCCCTTTGCAACAGGCACTGAGGGTACTTAATATCCTTTCCAGATTCATTTGGTGTCTTAGAAAATCAAGAAGATATCATTCAGATTCATGTAGTTCAGCATAGCAGCAAACAGCCACTACTGTTCCATAATAGGTAATGTGCAGCAATATGTATTGATACTGACACTCTGAAAAGTAACTCAGGTGCTACTTTTGCTTCTTTTTTTTCTTCCACATGTGTCTTTAATGTGTTTCATTTTTCTTAGGGCCAAAGAACTTTCATTTACAGTGCCACATTTGCACAGGAGATACAGGGATTTCCTACACCCATTGTGCATAATAGATTCTGGCACTAGAGCATGCAACTCCCACACTACTACTATATTTGTCTAAAACAAGCATAGGCAGATCATAGAGACAACAAACTGTGATAATAGAACATTATGAATGTGCAATACAGCTTCCAAGTATTTGGAAATGATCTCCTACAGCACCTCAGCAACTGTGCCAGAGATGATGCATTTTGGACTTTTGGGGCTTGATTCTCCATGTGAAATTCTGCAGTGTCATATACACCCGAATAAAGGGGAACAAAGACAATTAAATAACTGATCCAGTTAGAAAACTCACTATTATTAACAGGGAACAGCACTGTGAGTCTCAAAGAGGAACGTCAGGGTCCCTTTGCAGCACAGACATCACAGAATCACAGAATGGTCAGAGTTGGAAGGGACCTCTGGAGATCACCCAGTCCAGCCCCCTGCCAGAGCAGGGTCACCTACAGCAGTTGCACAGGACAGCATCCAGGTGGGTTTTGAATGTCTCCAGAGTGGGAGACTCCACCGCCTCTCTGGACAGCCTGTGCCAGCGCTCTGCCACCCTCAAAGGAAAGAAATTCCTCCTCATGTTTAGATGGAACTTCCTATGTTCAAGTTTGTGCCCGTTACCTCTTGTCCTATCACTGGCCACCACTGAAAAAAGACTGTTCCCATCCCACCCTCCCTTTAAGTATTTATAAGCATTGGTAGGATGCCCCCTCAGTCTCCTCTGGACTAAAAAGACCCAGGTCCCTCAGCCTTTCCTCACAAGAAAGATGCTCCAGTCCAGAGCTTCTCTCTCCAATCAGAGAAAAAGCTTTCCATAAAGAGACAAGTAGGGGAAACAAATGCTCACAGATTTACTAGATAGTAGCTAGACATAAGAGGTGTCGCCTTAGAACATTAATTCCTCATATATGCTTCCCTTTTTATTTAAAAAAAAAATGCAAAACTGCCATCAGTCTGTAATAAATTTGTCACTACTGCATAGGACTAGAGACAGAAACTAGCCTAGAAGTAACGGGCCCTGTGACTATGAAGTGTTGATTATTCTCTTAATTTTTCCTTGATCAGAATAGAATGACGAATTTGCTGTTGCATTTTGTGTTTGCTAGTGAAATCACCAGATTTATACATTAAGGAGACACACAAGAGATTCATATTTTGATATGACTTATCAGAGCAGATGAAAGAAAGAAGCAACTCCAGCAGCAGCAGACCTGATGCAGTTTCATTGGCCCCCGATTTCTGGCTCACGCTTGGACTCTATGAGGTCCCAAAATACCAAATTGTTTTCCTGTAGCTGGGGCACTCAGAACATTTTTCATGTGTCTGTTCACCCTCTACTACTGCCTTTTCCAATACTAGTAAAGACTCTTATGTTTGACCAGATATTTTTGTGAAACCTGAAGGAACTTTGAAAGCACTGCCCCTTGACCAAATCTGGCTGGAAATCAGTCCATTATCAGAGACTGGTGGGAGAATCCCACTGGTTCCTTAAAAAACGAGCTAAAAAAGATAAAGGTTGAAGAAATGAGGAACATCACAACAAGAAGTCTTTTTCTGCTATTAAACCTAACAGCCTACATACAGTTTAATTGCTTACTCTGTTTTCAGTTTTGAGCATATGCTGTTGTAATCGTCAAGTAAAAACAGGGTTTAGGTATGCGAGATAAGTTTGTGGATAATGTGAAAGAAAAAATGTTGAGGTATACTACACTTCGAGTATTTACATTCCTGTTTTTATAATTATCTTAATTAAAGAGTAATTATTTCACTTACAGATAGGCTTATCTCTAACATGAAACTACCTGTCTACCATAAAAAAAAAATTGAAAACCATCAAAATTGCATTTTTTACTGTCTTTAAGAGCTGTTCTGTACTTTAAATGCTGTCTTCACCACAAGGAAAATACATTGTTATACTCACTTGCTATTCATGGTTTGTAAAAAGCAGTGAGGTTGCTAATAATGGAAGCAGCATTTCCAGAAGCACAGAATTAGCTGGCTAGCAAAAGAATGCTTTCACCTTATGTGAAATAATAAAACAAAACCATAAACCGCTAACACAGGGTTAGTAACGAAAATTTAAGACAAGCCAACAGTAGAATGAGGACTCGCAGTCAAAAATATGTGAGCTTCCTTCTGCTGACTGTCTCCCTCTGTTGCAGCTTTGTGCTTGGGGAGAGCGCCCAGAGAGACCGGGCCTCGGGCCTTCACCTGGGAGATCCTGGAAGGCGCAGCCAGGTGCAGCGGCTGTGGTGTTTTGAGCTATCAAGCAAGCGTATCATCAAGTTCTCTTTTTGGCTGGCATCTGCACTGCAGATTCCCTTTACAAGACAGAACCATATCAAATAGTCCCTTTATAAGAGCTGTGACACAAAGGAGTGCTTCTACTTGTAGATAATCAAAACCAGGCAAGTAAGACATAGGATAAACATAGGATATGTATTTTCACTCGGAATGACCTGTCTTCCAGCCACTTGACACCTCACCTGCATTAAGCCGTAGATCAAAGCCACACATAATAGGGGAAAAATCTCATGGGAGTTGCTGGGTGACTGTTCTGCATGGAGAACTGGCAAGGAAGTAGGTGGGACTTTAAATTAGGTCAGTTCACAAAACTTAACTCGCATATTTCGAACACTGCCTAGAATATAAATTAGGTAAGGTCTTAAAAAGCTGCCAGAAGTCACAGCCAGCCTTTTGTACTACTCACTGGGACCAAGGGAAGTACTCACCAATAGGACCATCTTTGTCTCTAGCGTATGTGCTGTTTAAATGCGTATTATTTAACTCATCAGCTGAGGCACCTTCTAACCCTGCTTATTTTCCCAGTCTAGACAAGTCTCTTTTTTTTTTCCCTTTCTTTTTTTTTAAATATAGGTAAATGGTGCACTCACTGTTACTTGGACACTTTACTGCTTAGCTGAGCCTAAGCTGGTTTCTACTTCAATCAAAATATCATGGGAGCAAGTACAGAAGCTGGATTTTTAAGAGCTGTGCTTGCTGGCACCAGCTGTTTTATTGCTTGCTGAGAAGATGGTGATGCGCTGCATAATATCATCAACAGCTTTTCTACTCACTGTTGTACACTGTAGGCCCATTGGCATCTACTGTTTTATACATCACAATGGGAGGCACTGCATTTGGGGCATTAAAACAAAACAAAAAGCTGTAACACATCACAAGAAACGTGGAAATCCCTGTGACCGGTGCAAAGCAAGATGCAGGGGACTGGCCTTTCCTTCCTGAGGAGTAACAAGCACAACATTGAATTAGTGGCACTTCACTAGTCTAAAGCATGCTCTCTACATGCTAACCCACTCCAGCTCCACCACTCCTGACTGTTCCACCACGAGGACTTTTATGTTTAGTACGTACTCTTCAAAGGCTATTCCTTCTGTGAGTCACCTTCGGGGCAGGGATCAATAACATATGCTAGGAATATTCATGTATGGTAGCAACCAACTCACTGGAGTGATATGAACATTCACTAATTTGTGTCATTTTCTGTTGCCAGACTGTTTGGGAGTGCTAGCAAGGTTTTGCAGAATGCTGTTAATCATGTATTCTGTTCAGTAACAGTGATGTTTCCCTTAAAGAAAACAGCAAAAATCCCAAACCAAAAAACACCCCCCAACAACCCACAAAGATCACTTCAATACAGCACCTAAATCTTTTTACTTTTAAATAACTGGAACAAGACGACAGAAAAACTACCAAGTACATGAGACAATACAGTTCCTACAGCTGTATTGGAACAAGTGCATCAAAGATATAAAAAGGCTGATATTCATAGCAAGAGAGACAGTAGCGTTTTACTTATGCAAATAGAAAAATTAATTAATTTGTCCAGCTTATGTGTTTTCCCAAAATAAAGTGAATTTCCAAACCAGAAACCTATTTTTGACTACCAAATTTGTCTGTGATGACACCATTCAGCTGAAGCCTATGCACATACCGGAGTTGTTTCTTCGGCAGCATGTTTTGCAATACAACCTGAGCGCTCAAGGAGGCTTATCCCATCAGGCTTACCAAAAGAATTTGCTAAATATTGGCAAAGGGTTTTGACTGGAGTTTTCCTCTAATTATTTGTGCCCAGATCTCACTGTATAAGGCCTTAATCACAGTGACTAGAAATGAAGCTGCAGAATATTGAAAATAAGCGTCCTGCATGCATAAATCTCTGCAACACGCAGAAAAGTCCCGTTTTGAAAACAGGTTTCCTTTGTCTCTATTCTGCCCTCCAGTGGTTTAACAACAGGATAGGTCAAAACAAAACAGATCAAAACAAAAAGCACCAACGAAAACATACTAGCCTGTTCCTCTAGCTGGCTAACGTACAGATGGGTGCCAGAAACAGGAGTGGTCAAATGCTGAAATTATCATTTTTTTAAACAGAGAACAAAGTAAGATAATTTTTTGTCTGATAAAGTAATAAACTGTTAATAAAAGAGAGTTCCTGAGATAAACGCTTCTCAAACCTGATGAAGCTCATTAAGAAGTAAAATCACTTTGCAAGTACAATTTTCAAAGCCTCATGTAGAAGGCAGATTTTAATTGAATCTTTCTGAATTCTATCAGAGATGTACACGCCTACCAATACAGCAATACAACAATAACTGTTGATGCCAAAGGAACTGCAACCTTAGGTTATGGTTTATCCTTATAAAACACCTCTTCTTACTGGAAGAAATTTCTGTTATCATCTAAACTCTCTCAGAGTGATTTTGAAAGTGCATTTTCCCAAAGTGGCTTTATCTTGTACTCTATATTTAGGAACGTGCTTGGTGTTACTTGCTATGGCATCACAATCCATAGAACACAGATGAGAGGGAGGCAGGGGACTCTGTGTATGTGTGACGAATTATACTTCCAGGGTATACAGGAGCATTACTGGCACATTTTTACTTAGAATAAAAATTCAGCTTTTGTCCTCTTCTGAAATTCTGCATTTTCCCTGCAAGAAGCATGGCTTGGAGAAAAGAAAGAGACCTTGGATTTTAACCAGGCGCAGATTTTTTGTGGCCAGCGTGAAGGCCTGTGCCTGACCATTATCACTGCATGGTGTGGTGCCTACCTGGTGGATTTTGTACTGTACATGGATGGTAAATACCATCATTAGCAGAAGAGACTAGCAGGACAAGTGAAGGAAGCGCTCCTCTCCCAGCTCTTACCACTGTGGCTCTATCTGCAGAGCTGTCCTCAGAGACAAACGTCTCAAACACCTGAACCCTGCTTGGGCATTGGGTTTCCCCCCAGTTTACCCTTAGTCTGCTGTCTGTTGCCCATGTAAGACTGTACAGAGCCAAGACTTGCTTGTTTTCTTCGCTCTGAGGCTACTCCACCTGATATAGGTGGGGTTTGTTCAGGATTTCTTCTGTCACTCCCACATGCTGTTTTTCAACCTGTGGTTTGACCTTCTGATGTATTTTTCTCCCTGCGGCAATGTTCTTTCTAATTCCACCTTGTTACAACCTTCCCTGTTTTCTGTCTCTCTCTGACACACACACACCCCCCTCTCCCCGCCTCTATATCCTAACTGGGTGGAAGGATAGGTCCCATACTACACAGCTTCTCCTACTGTTGGTCACTGCCTGAAGAAATATTTCTATGTGAAAGAGTTGGGAACGCGGCACTGTGTAGGACCTGACACAGAGTGGGGGACTGAACTGTGTTTGCAGTCGCAGCTAAAATGCAAGGAAACCGCACAAGGCTGTAGCAGCTTTTGAGGCGTTGTAATACCACAGTTGAGCAGCAAATCACAGGGTGGCAAAAGACCATTTTCACAAACCCAGAGTGGAGGGACAGCCCTGCAATCTCCTCCTTCCCTAATTCAGGCAATAGGGTTACAATCGATGAGATTTCAAAATAATACCTCTTGCACTCTTTTTACATCACTCACGGTTTTGAGCCTTTAAACTTTAAACTCAGAAAACAAAGTATCTAGAGCATTTCAGCCAGACCTGTGATTTTTCTTACTAAGCCATGCAAAGTTTGCATTTAACCAGCAACCATCCTACCTTGCCATATAGCTCTGCTATGAGAGCTTATTATAAGCCTTGATCAGTCAGTGTGTTAGGTCCTCTTGAGTCCAGAAACCTCTCAGGATACGGAGACAGTGCTCCTGCCCATAGCACCAGCTTAAAAATTAACGAGTCAAACCTTCTTCCCCTGTCCCCGGTAATAACCTGCGTCATAAATCCCGGAGTTGGTTTTGAAATAATAAAGATAGGTGACTTGAACTACTTGGCCATTTTTTAAACCTCTAAGTCATTTTTTCAAGTCTTTACAACACCAAGAAATCTCTCATTCTCAAAATATCCAATTTCTTATGATTAAAAAAAGCACATGCAAAGAGAGCAGTCCACATTATTTGTTCATTGCCATTACGGATACTTTACCTGATGAGAAGAGGTTTAAAAAAGAAAACAAAAAAATGCATCCTTCCCTCAGCCACAGCAAGTAGATGAATAGTAATTATTTCTACACCGGTAGTAGGGGACTTTTGTTCCACTTTGTCAAAGCCTAGGAGAGGATTCTATTCTATTCTGCAGTATAATGGGGGTGGAAGAGAGGCTTTTTCATTGGAACCTCATGAGCTTATTGCTCATTCTACCCTGCACTGGGTACAATAAAATGCCACAGTAGCATTCAGCCCACATCACTGCCTAAGTGGGACGTGGATACAAACTGTTATTCTGCTGACCAGGTGGCATTAGACACTCTCCACATCCATCTGTCCTTACTTAGCGCACAAAACAGACCGATTTAGTGTGGAGACCCCGTGCCCTGGTTTTCCTTCCAGCTTCTGCCACTCTCTTCCCATTCAAAGCCTAAGCAAGTATCTTAGCGGAGTTTTAGTACCTAAGGCTAAAAATCATGAGCCATTCCTTTCCCCTACATATCAGCTGCCTCAATGCTGTGGCTACTGCATTTTTTTATGTTAACGCTCCCTGGAGGGTCAGACCTCTGCGCGCACCCAGAATCAAGCCTGCATTGAGACCTGCACCTAGTCAAGATCTACAACCCAGCTATTTCTCTGCCTGTGTCCTGCTAGAGACTTGTGACAGTAGGTATTATTCTGATAAGCAGTAGGGGGATGTTATTCTTACAGTAGCCTGACTTTGAGAAGTGGGAGATATAAGCTCAGTTATCTCCCCGAGAGGGACTACAGGCCATATCCCTCACGTTCCCAACAGAACTGGCTACTCAGTCACTGTCTGGTCCGTGGAAGATACCAGTGAGCGGTACATAATTCAAGATTCACAGGTGGACAAGGTCTTTTTAGCATACACACTCTGGAGAGGTTAGGGCCACTGACCAAGCGTGACTAGCCTAAGCGCTGGTTCCAGCCTCTACATCTGCGTATGCATTTTGGATTTTAGCAGTTAGCTGGTAAAAACTGAAGTGACTACAACAAAGGGCGGAGAGAGAGGCTTGCAGCTCACATGCAGCTAGAGGAGACAGGATGAAGTTATGAGCATGACTTTGGGAAGGAAGCAGACACCAAATTTCTTGTGCCTGGAGCTTGTTCTAATGAAACAGGCTGTCACTTCTGCTCATTGTAAGGAAGACATACAGGAACCTAATGAATGCTTTGAACAAACAGTCTATATCATCCCAAAACGATATTTCTGGTTCATATCGCAGTTTTTCCTCATTAAAAGGGAATGACAAGCCTTAGCAACCCTGCCTGCCCAGGAAGTCACAACTTTATGAAATATGTTCACAGTTTTGCACAGGTGAAGGTAGGATTTTTGTACAGACAACAAATACCTGGAATTAGATTGATTTCACAGTTATAACTGATCCAATATGAAGAAGGAAGCACAAAGGACTCACGAAGCCTGACAGAGGCATGGCAACAGATATCTGAAAAGGAGTTAGACTCCTATATACCTTTACAGTCTGGAGCATAACTGTTGATACGCGGAGGGCACTCCAACACCATGGTGACGGACAGTATTAAAAAAAAAATCTGAAAAGAAGTCAAAAAACTGTTATTGTCTCACCTCCTATTTCTGAATACTTCATTTTCAGTCAACTGAATTACATTATAGTCAAGATTTCCTCCATGGGAGCACACTGAACTGGTACAGCCGAAGCCTTGGTTAGGCCCGCTACACAAAGACTTGAAATCCATGAGCTAATTTTTCCTCTCACTGTCACCGGAGCGACTGAAATAGTAAAGGGAGTTTCTCCGATCTCACACAACTAACTATGAAGGGAGGGTAGCATTTGGCTCTAGCTGAGAACGTTAAAACATTTTGATTGATCCTTGTGAGCCATTAGGAAATGCCATCAGTACCTGTGTACCGACACAATTGTTGTTTTGGGTAAACTTCTGTTGTGCCCGGAACCAAGATTATACAATATACAATAAGAAACGGAGAACAGGCCACCCGCTTCCCATTCCTGTCCCACCACGACACACTTTTTTCCAAAGGGAATGTTTAAACATTCTCTATTTAATGTTTAATCACAGATGTGCAGAACAGGGAAAGGAAAAAAGGGAATTAATGATTATGTTACTAAAATTAGTTATAACCACCTGCAAAATTATGCCCTTCATTTACCATAAGTGAGCATGGAGAGGGAGTCGGAAGCCACCTTTAATAATTTTTTGAAATTATTTATGATAATCTCCATTATTAAGACAAGCTCCCAAAAAAGCAGTGCTGATCTTCAATATTAGTTCCTCCAGATGATCGGAACACTGAATTTTTTAATATCACGGCAAACCTATAATCTGTGCCATTTTCACAAATGGCAAGCATTCTGCAAGTGCTAGCCACTGTACTGATAAGTCTTTTCTAGTTCGTTAGTGAATCTTCTCACCCATTCAATCAGAATGTCTTCGGTTCATTTCCCATCACTCAGTATTACGAAAAACAGCCTGGCATTTAGTCAAACTAGGACAGCTTTACTGATAAAGCTGGTGGGGGAAGCAAATAATTTGTCAAATCTCACTACTCCTAAACACAAAGAGCACTGCAAATCAATACACGGAAGTGTTCTCGGTTTGATTCCGACTGCTGAGAGGAAAGGGCAGCACCGTGTTCACTGTCTCCACGCTAATTGAGTGAGAGTGCATTCTCTATCATATCTACTTCTTACCAGAAAGGAAATGTGCAAGATACTGTGTAAAACTCAAGGAGGGGAAAAAGAGAATTAAGAAAAGATTTGTTGGATTGCACCTTCTTTAGGTGAACACCCCCCATCCCTTCTTTATGCACACACAGCTGACTGCATATCATCTGGTGGATGAAGTTGAATTCAACAGTTTCTCATCAACAAATCTTGGTGAACTTAAATTTTGTATCAAGGTATCTATAAATAGGCTAGGAAAATACAAGTCCATGGGAATACCTTTGGCTGCATTTATCTGTTTTCCATGTTATCATTCAACATGGCTATTATTTTGTGACATCTGTATTTTTGGAAACTAAAACTTAAACCATGCATGCAATCCATTTGCCAAATTAATGTTCAAAACTGAAAATTTTGCTAAATGCCATCCATCAAAGAGTTTATTTTATTTTTGTGAAAAGAATATTTTTATCTGTCACTATAATGTCTACCCTGGCTGAAATTTAACCAACCTATGTGCTACCACTACAACCTGGAATGTTTACCCACCTGCCCAGTTTGAAGTGGTCTATTAAAATACGCCCAAAGAGTATGCTGAGAGCCCTCGTGTTTCTGAAAGGACAGTGAAGGATGTAAGCTGTTTGCAACTCAGTCACTAGAGGATTGTCAGAACTTGTTTAGGTTTGTTGGCAAGTCAGTAGTTATCCCAAAGAGTTTAACTTTATGTTTCCCAGGAATACTAACACCGAGAAGACTACTGCAACGTTGCGACAGTTGTATCAACATTTCTTTTCATCTAAAACTATGCACTGAAGAAATATGACCTTCACCCAATGTCTCAGGGCTGATACTTATTATCGAAAAGGAACGCAAGTACATTCTTTCAGGTGATGATGACCTACAGAGAAAA
Source organism: Vanellus vanellus (assembly GCF_965231255.1). Taxonomy (NCBI): domain Eukaryota; kingdom Metazoa; phylum Chordata; class Aves; order Charadriiformes; family Charadriidae; genus Vanellus; species Vanellus vanellus. The sequence goes on along the minus strand of NC_138914.1, from coordinate 24,445,262 downwards.
AGAATGTATATTTTGCTCAACCACTTTGTATATCTCACACTGGTTTCATGCTTTCTAGGCATGTACAAGCCCTGCGGACAAGGCCTCTGTCTGGCTAAAGATTTAAGATGCTAATGTCTCCTCTTTGTGATTGGTTAACCTTTATACCAAGGGCTCATTTCTTAACTGCTCCAGATAGTTCGCCTCCCTCCCCTTAAGCTACTCAGTACTACTCTCCTGTTTCTTTTCATCTTGGGCTGGCTCCCAAGTTGCAGGAAAGCAGCCACCAGACTCTCCTGCCAGCCCTGGCCAGGCTGGCAGCACGCTGCATTCCCAGGAGTCCATTCCCAGCACAGCACAGGGGCTCATATCGCCAGGTACGTTCTGAGAGATAGAAGTGGGATTAGGCGGGTTCGTATTCCTTTCACATTAGTTCACCCAGCCCACAGCCGGTTCTGTGGACGCGGTTATGTAACTGGGACTGGGCAGCCTGCCCCAACACGACGGTGCTTATCCAGAAGACGCAAGATCTACACAATCTTTCAACACTGAGAATAAGCCAACTTAACATAAGCCCTTTAACTTTCATGTTTGTGGACTCTCCTGTTACCCTAAAGCTTCAGCAATAACAGTGTTATGTTTGTATTTTTTAGTACATGTTGAAAACATTTACACAAGCCAGGAAAGCAGCGTGCATGTATAAAAAACATTTCACTGGTTCAAACGTTAAAACTACTGTACAAACCACCATTTCTTTGCCCCAAATCCTTTGTTGTAGCAATGTGCAATATATCAGAGCTTATCGCCTCTGACATGACAAAGAATCTCCTACTGCCAGCATTCTCTGCTTGCAACCAGCCAATTAATTCTCATTCCTCCATCAGGGCAAGTACTCCAGAGTTAATAACACACTAAGGAACTCCTTCTTAAGGAAATTCTCCCCTTCTGGGATGTTTACACTCATATTCTGAGAGGGGAAAAAAACCCAAACAACTTTTTCTCTAAAAGAAAGCACATGAAATAATCAGAAGAATCAGAGACATACGGTTTTGTTCTTTTTAAAGTAGACACGAGGACTGTGAATTACAGCAATTCTTTAAGGATACTCTAGAGATGGCTGAATGTGAGCTTCTGTCTAGAAGGTGTGTAAGTGTATTAGCATGGCATAACGACTGAGCTAGTAAGTCCCATATCTACACAGCTCTACGCCCAAGATAGCAGATCTTTGGTCTGTTTGAAAAGCAGAAAACCAGCTGCCTGCAGGTTCCTAGACATACCACGAAAATTAAATGCCTGTTCAGGTGGTGTTTTTTTACGAGAACAAGAGACTGCAGGTGAGTCTCTCTGAAGCTAGGAATAACTTAACTGGGTGTAAAACTGTACGTATGCTTTATTTCAGAGCAGACACACAGCCCAACAGCAGCACTAGACTCAACTAGATCCAAAAAGGATACAGCAGTGTAGAAAGTTAGATCCCCAGAGTGAAAACTAAAACCCTAAGCTGGGTTCATAGTTTCTGTATGGGGTACGGGAGCTTAAAAATTCACTGTCCAAACTCAGTTAGCAATTGAGCGGGAAGCTGCCTAAAGTCATGCTTGGTTTATAGTTACTGATAGAAGTGCAATAAAAACTCATCTCAGCACACCTTAAATCCCAGCTATCCCACAATCTAAGATTTGCACTGAAGTGAGTGTATCCACTTAGAAACACAGTCCGGAATAAAAATGCATACTCCTTTATTCTGGAAAACCTGAACAGGACACTTTGCTGAAAATGGAGGTGGAAATGCAAGTGGTTATACCACCCACCTCAGCAATGATTCTGCTTCAGTCTCCCATTCCCACTCACAGCATCATGCCCTAACCACCACCCGGCAGCTTATTCTGAGTGCTCACCCTCACCTCCATTCTGCTGGAGCCAGAGCGTTATTCAACAAGGACTCTACTGAGACAGCAAGGGAGGATGAGTGTACAGTGCGGGGATTAGAGCACTTACCTGCGAGGGAAGAGTCCTGTGATCTGAACTCTCTTTCCACAGCTCCTGCTATATTTGATAAACAACTTAGCACTGTAAAAGGACAGAACTAGTCCACGGAGCAAGGAACTGAAATCTCTCCTCCTAAATGACTTCCCTAAGACTCATGCTCACTCCTTCCCCTCTATTTGGCCTAATGAAAATTATTTACAACAGAGTTCAGCAGGAGCCGTGAGGATTGCCCATGCCCAGACTAGTCCGGCAGTTTAAGCATTCTCCTTCGAGGTGGGAGTTGAGGATATTAATGCAACCAGACAGAGGAGGGAATTCTGTATCTCTCACTTCCTGACAAATCCTTAGGACATTGAATAGCAGGTTAAAGATCAACAAACTTTAAAAAAAAATAATAAAAACCAAAACAAACACAAAACCCCCGCTGCTCTTGCATTTCAGCAGGAAGTTTGATCCTGTCTCTGCCACAGAACGCACAAATTGTCCAGGTCATGTTTCCTATTTAAGAGGGTATTTTCTTGCACATGGCAACCACATTGGTAGTAACAGTATAAATGCTGTTTTCTAGGACAGAAACGGAATGCAAGATCATTTAAAACATAGCTGCAACTCATTTTTTGGAACACAAAATCACTCAGTTTCAGCTGCACAAAACTAACCTCTAAGACTGCAAGTTGTTTGCCTTCAGTCTTGAGCCACAGGAGCTTTTTGTTGCAGCAGTGCATATCGGTGGAAACGTCTGGTAGGTGGAACTGAGACACCTAATGGCTGTTTGGAGCCGCATAAAGACACTGAACACTGAAACTTATGTTATAAGGTAAGAGAAAGAAAAGTGGTTTAGTGGGCACAGTGTAAATGAAACTGCCAAAGAGCCATTTAAATATGCTTCATTAAATGCTTTTTCAGCCTCATCTGTTCTGTATTAATTGTATGCAAACATTTTGTATTTCAGATAGGTAACTCTTTTCCCCCAAGTTCAAGTCCTCCCGAGACACAAGAACGGTAAGGTTTACACTGAAGTAGGAATAAGTGACATGGGTCTAGATAGCACCAGATATTGGTACCTAGAAATATATTTGTTTAAACAAAATAGATCAATTGATACGAAAGTATTTACCTGCATTACTGTACTGATTTAACCAATGTATAACAACATAGTGCAACATGGCATCAAGACACTTATGTACCTCACAAAAAGTCTCCTTTCTGATGCCATATATAATACAGAATCTCAAGCAGAGACTACGTAAAGAAAAACGGTGCCCATTTACCTTGTGTCCGTAAAATTATTGCCCATGTTATATTTAGCTAACAGAAAAAAAGTTATAGGGCGTGAGCAGACTTTTGCAGGAACATCCTTTGGCAGTTGATTCACTGAGAGACACTGACTGTGGCCTTGGGAGGAGAAGGCTGCGAGATTAGCTTTTTCCTTCTGGTGGAAGGAAGGCCCATTGCCTTGCCGATTGCCACAGAGAGAATAAATGACGTTAGAAGAGGTTGGGGAGGGCATTAATATATGCCAAGAGGTATCGTATTCACATACGCCAGACAAGGATTGGGTAGGAGTCACTGATGGCTCTTCATATCTCTTCGGAACTATAAATCACCTTTTTCCTGCCCATTCGACCTCTTCTCTCCTACGTTGCATTCAGAAGTGCTAACGCGCTTCATACACCCATGCCAAGCGTGTGAAGGGTGTGCAAAAAAACAGCTCCTACAACTTTGCTCTGGCAGTGCAAGCTAAGACATAGCCCTCAGTGTGACTGGTAACATTACCTGCACTACACACATACAGCTGGGTTGAAATATATTGAGCAAAGGAAGGGAGCAGAGGAGAGATGATATGTGAGATGTAAACAAATGTCAATGGATTGAGCAGTCCAAATTGCCAAACTGAAACATACAATATTTTCCTATTCAGTTACAATCAAAGAGAAACTATTCTTGGGGGGAAAACTAGTTCTGGGCTTCTCTCTCTCTTCTTTCTTTTTTAAATAGGGAATTAAAATGTGTCTCATGCTTTCAGATATTAGATTATTCCTGGCTGAGCATAATCACATCCAACTGCATTCCTATCTGATAAAGTGAGATAATGTATCCGCATCTCTAGTCAATGTTTCTTTTCCTGGAGCACTGTAACGCAGCCCTTTGTCTTCATCGATAGATCACAAAGACACATCACAGTTCCAGAGTTACTGAGGAATAACAGGTGACGTTTTTCATCTCCAGTTTATGTATTCAAGAGAGGACTAAATGACGCACACAACAGGCCAGATTGACTAGCTGCTGTTGCGCAGCATATGTGCACAGACTGATTATAAAACGGACTCCAGAGCCTCTGCAGCACGGCCTTACAGAATACCTGCCAAGGCAGCACAAGCAGGCAACAAAAAGCAATCATTTAAATGAAAAGTAATCGCTCCTTTGAACAGTATTTCACACAAGTATGGTGTGTGACTGGAGTACTATACGTATACACATGCACAGAGACTGAATTACAGTAGGGAAATACAACTGTTGCTAAAATAAAGAAAATTAACCTTGCCTATGCAAAGCTATGTTAAAGTCCCACATCTGCAAGAAAACTCCCTTCCTGTCCTTTTGCAATCAGCTGATGGGGTTTGTTTGCTGCTACTTCAGCTAGTGAGAGCCACTCACAGGAGCACACAGCAGCCTTGGTCTGTTCAAAAGGAATGTTTTCTTCATGTTCTTTCTCAAAAAAAAGACGTGTGTAGCTCAGTCTTTGCAAAAAGGAGAAAAAATGCTCTCACCTGAGATCTGGACCTGGTGACACACGGGGTTGCTATCTTTCCTGTCAGATTCAATGCCATGCTGCAGAGCACTCTTAGGGAACCAGTTATTGACACCCCCAGGCTGGTCTCTCGAGCCCTGGAAATGGCTCAGGGTTAAGTAAAGGGACTGGGCAACACCCCAGCAACAATATACCCAGCTTCCCCAGGAGCATTTGGTTCCCATTGTTTCCTTGTGATATTTTCCATTTGCTTCCCAAGTGTTTACATCTCTTGTACCCAGTAGGCTCTTCAGGATACTCTAGTAATAGAGAACGCTCATCAGGAAGTCTCAGAGCATGGAGGGTGACAGACTACAATGGCTTTAAGAGACAAACTGGGCCAAGATATGCAGTACCCAAAGCTCATTAATTTGCCTGCAATTAAGATACTACCTAAGCAAATAAGCATGTCCACTCTGGAGAACTTGAGCCATAACTGCCTGAGAGGAGTCGCCAAGAAGGGAACCTTAAAGAAAGATTCTGGATGCAACTGCTGCAGGTGAACCCATGCAGATGGAAGAGCTGGAAACGGGCTCTTTCATCTCATTATTAAGCTATTCTGGATTAACACAGAGCCAGACGCTTTCTTCACTGGTAGATATTTACAGCCAGTGATGAAGCTGAACCCAGTGGTTTAATTCTTTTTCCCCTCCTTTCAGTGCAGCTGAGGAATTTCTCAGAACACTAACTTTTCTCAGAAAAGTCTGTAGCTTTAATAATTTACAGCCTGTGTCTCATAAATGCACATGGGCTATGCCTTCCTCTCCACACTTATGCCCAGTGGTAACATTTGGGATCCGAGTTTGTGGTCAAGAAAGGGAAGAAAGAAGACTACTCTTACCATAATTTAAAAGAGATTACAAAAAACGTAAATGGAGCCACTTGGCCCAGCTCTCTAACTGCCATCTGCCCTTCTGCAAGCTTTCCCCAGCGAAGATCGGGCTGCCCCTGAAAAACTGATGAGGAGAATTCACAGCAAGAGTGTTTGACTGCAGCTTCCACCGCCAAGTGAACGCACTTCCAAGAGTGATGGCCGGGGCCTGGGCAAAGGAAGGAAGCACTGAAACACAACACAGCAAGTCTCCAAGAGCCCAGCAGATCTGATTTCACATGACAGGTAGTCAGGGGAGTCAAACACACCCTGCCTTCTGCTGGTACTCATGTCCTCCCAGTGTCCCAGGTTTGGAACTTGCCTCAGTGAGGGGATAAACCCTTGCTGATCTGATGATGCGGTCTACCAGCTCACGTTAGACACATCTTACATGCCGAATGAGCTGTAGAACAGAAAACCTTCATGAGAGAGTAGATCAGTCAATATTAAAACCAGCAGAGACTAGAGCGAATGAAACAGTATTTTTACCCGGGGACAATGTGACGATGAGCAAGCCCCATCTGTTAAGCAGGCTTTGGCAATAAACAGATACCAGTGCTGCTGTTTACAAGGGGATGGTCTGCGGTGTATTATTTCCAGTGAGAGAAAACAGAAAGGGATCTTGAGGGGAGGGGGTAAACCAAGGTATTATGAAGAGAGAGTAAAACAATAATATTATGGAAATGCATGGCAAAGAGAAATTAAATTACACTGTAATAAAGGAAATTGAATTAATTGTTTGCAACTAGTTATGATTTATTTTTAATGATACAAAAGACAATGATCTCGAATGGAACATACAATCCCATATATCTATCAATGTCCAAGTCCTTTTCACACCCTTTCCTATATTTATAATTAAGAAGGAAGTCTTCTGATGACGTGCCTCAGGAAGAATGAGAAATTACTTAGGTAAGTTAAATAGCAGTTTCAAGTCCTCCTGGAAAAGGAATTATGATCAGAGGTCACATTCATCAGTAGGTCTGAAGAGAATGAGAGAAATTCTTTGGACATACTCTCCATGTGTAAATTAGCCATGTTTATGCGTAACCACCATACAGCATATAAATAGTAAGTGACTTAAGATGGTGAGTTTCCTGTGAACTGCTTTTACAGAGGTACTGAGAATTTTCTTTTAAAAGATAATGGCAGACCGTTAGTTTGGTTCCTTGATGAGCAGAGATCCTAAAATAAGAGTATGGCTGCACAGAATGGTGGCTTTGAGTATGTTAATGACATTAGAGAGTCTTCAGGCACTGAACAGCATCTTCAAATATAAATAAAAAATTAGTACTGGCCTGATGCTGGCCGGAGTGAGGTCAGCAGAATAACTGCCTGAATGCTGTATGCATGCAAATCCTCTAAACACACCTCCTCCAAACACAACTGCACTTAGCTAGGAGCACCCTCCGACAGCTCATGACTCCTCATTAACAAGATCTGAATGTGGAGTGTGCACATAATTATCACAGCTGTGTACACAGTGTAGGTAGGTAGAAAGCTAAATTGTCATTTAACTGAAACACTCTAAAGCACTTTAATGCCGCCATAGTGGCACCCAAACTTCAGTCACTGCTGCTGTGGGCGACTATAAGTCATTATAAGAAACTATATGATTAACTACTCTGTTTTCATCTCTTAACCTCGTACAAATGCTTTGCAATTCAAACTCTTACAATCTGTTTTCATTTTACTTCTTCGATACTGAATCTTATATCTGTATGAAAAATTTTCTTTGCTGCCTTTAATGCGTGCTGAATTGTGTAAACTACTCAAAAGTCTTTTTCAGGACTGCCCTTCTCTGGATGAGGGCACAGCCACTGTGGGAAGGTTGCTTCACCCCATAATGAATAGCTTTAATTCTCTAAATGAACGTCATCTTGGAAAACATGACAAAACCAGATTGACCTTGACCACGTACATTCCTCACCTTCCCTTTTTCATACATAATTCTAAAGATCCATTCACTTTGTTTTCTACCCTCTGAGATCTGCCTTTCTCCTGCAGCCGCAAACTAAATTATGGTACTATATACCATAGGATATGGTATCTATACAATATGGTATCTATGGTTTCAACATATCATATAAATATGAGGTTCCATATTTGTCTAGAATTTTGTTCCTTGTGTACTCAGCTTGCATTTATCCTTAAGAGATAACCACTTCCCTCATGTAAAAGGTCCCGCAACTCTCACTCTGGTAAAAAGCAACAAGACAATTATATTCTGACAAACCAAGAAAATGCAACTGAAAGAGCAAACTGCTGGGAACAGGTGGGCCAGTACTTCCCTCTGTTTTTTCACCTCCATTGTAAGATGCTGCTTTTGACTAGTCCAACCTGAAACAGCCTGGGACTGACCCACCTGAGTTACTGCTTTTCTCCTTGTGGCTTCTTGCCAGAGTTGCTGAACCCTCTGATTATAAAAAAAAAGCAAGGAATGGGTGTTCTCTGGGTGGACTCCAGGATGCTGGAAGTAGTTCTTTATCTTGGCCCACACAACTGAATTTGTTGCCCTGGTAGGCGTACTGGGAATAAAAAAAGGTTTGAAGCAGGTCCAGTTCTGCTTCCCCCAAAGATCCAGAGAAAAAAGGCCTGAAGAGTCTTTGAGCTGTCATCGTTCACCCACTCCAACCCAGGCTTAACGATACCATTTTGTAAGATAAGCACTAAGAGGGAAGGGCAGGCGCTGACAGGGTGGGTTCATGCAGCAGGGCACTGGCAGTCGGGAACTGAGCCCAGCACCTCTCCCAGGTCAATATGCTACTCATAAAATAGAGGGCATTAATGAACTGAACAGTACCAACAAGTTTCTATTTGTGCTGTTATTGCTGAAAATGACACTCTGCATTTGAAACTTGGAATATCTTTGAACTTGTATCATTTTGAACAGCCAAATTTTTTACTTGATATGAATCTGAGTGGGTAAAGATTGCATAAACGCTGAAAGAATTGGGTACACACAACCAGCTGGGTGTCACCGCGACTGCGCAGCATGTCTGGGTTTGCCTGTCTCGGAGCGACTTCTGAAACCTCTGACGTGACTAGATGTAATCTGGCTTGTTCTGGTGATGCATGCTCACAGGTCACATCTTGTGCGTAACACAAGGTGACAGTTTTAAGGAAGCAGGACGTATCAGTTATCCCGAATCAGCAGATTTCATTTTTAAAGTTTACAGTGAAAGTCTCCTTTACAAATATCTCCTTTTTCCACTCACTATTTTCATTTGTTAGTGAAAAAATTACATGCTAGGGTCAGCAGTGTACTTGGCACATGCCTGTCCCAAGGAAAAGGATGAAGCAATTACACATGCAGCCTCACAGCACGGAAAGTACTTGATGATCTTTAAGGTCCCTTCCAACCTAAACATTCTACGATTCTATGAAAGTACCAGATTACAGCCCAATTCTGACAAGACCTGTGCGCCCATATTCTTCCGAGTCAAGCATCTCTATGGCCAGACTTATTTATGCTAAATTTACACTACCTCTAATCAACACTATAGCATCAACAGCGTGGCTAAGGTTGAAAAGCACTCCAGAAGTAGCAAATGCCTCAGTCCAAGTCAGTGTTGCACAAGCCAAGGGGAAGAGATCCCACTTGTTTTGGTGGGGTTTTGAGGCGCTTGGTGGTGCGACGGTGTACGACCCCCGCTGGCTTTGCCTGTTCCTGTCACTGCAAGATGATGCCCAGGATCTCTTTTAACCATTCAGAAGATACATTTATAGCACCTTTTCTCTAAGCTCTCGGCTGCCCACGGCCCTCTCTCTCCTGCCCGCCCATCACACAGCCCTGACCCCCGTTTGCTCCCCTCAGCCCACCAACATTTGGTCATTACCTCATGTCCTCCCGGACAAGGCCTCTCCCGTGGCGTCCCAGCTCCCCTCGGCTGCTCTCCATGCTGGCCTCTGCCACATCGCGTACCCCCCACCTCAGCCCTGCCCCGGGGCAGGAGCCTCTGGTGAATGGCCCGGAGGAGACCTGTCCCGCACCGAGGGGGACGTGACCTGCTGAGGGGGACCCGCTGCCCCACACTGAAGAGGAACATATCGTCCCCCCGTGAAGGGGACACCCCACACTGAGGAGGGGACTTGCCGCCCCACGCTGAGGGGGCACACCGGCCCCGCACCGAGGGCCTCGCCTGCTCCACACCCGCTGCCCCTCTCCGCATGGCCGCCAGCCGGCGCCTCTTTCGGGAAGTATTCGTAGCACATCGCCAAACAGCCCGACCCACCCGGCACATCGCACCCGCTGGAGCTGCCTCAGCCCTTCTCCTCCTCCCCCTGTGCGGGGCTGCAGCCTCGGCCCCGGGCAGGCTGCCCCTTCCCCTCCCCTCACACTCCCGCCATTTCCCAGTGCTGGTGCCTCAGCACCTCAGCGCCAGCCCCAGCCCGGGGGAGGTATTTTGCTTCACCTCCTCACAAAAAAAAAAAGTTAAAAAAACCCAGAAAGTGTCAAAAAAAAAAAAAACAAAAAAAAAAAAACAAAACCCAACAAAATACCCCAAACAAAACAAAACAAAAAATCAACAAAAAGAATCAAAACAAACACCAAAAACCCCTATTACAGAAACGCATGTTTTGAAGGTTTAAGATCACAGACTTGGGATAAATACGATATTCTCTGACCTTTTAAAAAAAAAAAAAAATCTACAAAAGATGGTCATGTGGATGGCAGACACGTTCACCGCCCTCATCACTGGTAGAGAATGACAGACAAACCTGTGAGGACCTTAGCGTAAGATACAGGAAAAAGTAGTGCCAGGCTTGTGCAAGAACCTTAAAAACCACTAGATGTCATCGTTGGTGCATAAAAAGCAAAAAAAAAAAAAAAAAAAAAAAAAAAAAAGGCCCGTTAGTATTTTAGCTGAAAACGCCCAACAGTTTTAAGAAAAGTTACTGCCCATATGTGATGGTTATTAGAGGTGCGTGGTGCTCCAAGGACATCTCTCCCACCAAGGACACCTCAAGGACACTGCCAGGAGCCCCAACCATGCGTCAGGCGACGTGATGCTCCCGCCACCTCTGCAGCCCTGCACAGGTCTGGGAGCGAAGGCAAAACCACTTTTGGGTATTTCTGGACTGGCTGAGCTGAACGCGTTCTGGCAAGACTGAAATTATCCCTCCAACTTCAGAGGGAGCTGGCCATCAGGTGAAAAAGAAACCTGTCTTCTTGGGCTTTGAAGTCCCACGTCTCAGGTACTGGAAAACAGATTGCCTCCCCTTCCCTAGCTGGGGCCCTGTGCCACCTAAGCTCCTCCTGCCATCCCAATAAAACATTTTTTTTCATTTATTTAAATGGGGGTAAGCACATTTCCCCCCACGGATATATGTTACATCAGGGATGCTGAGGAAATTATTTTTGATTTCTTCTTTTTTAGAGTACAGCTGAGGAAGGGGACACTTGCAGAAGCAAGTTTTCAAAGAGGGCCCAAAACTAAATGGCACATCTGTGACTCAGAGAAGAAAAGAAAAAAAAATAAAAAGAAAAAAAAAGGTTTCAGGTATAAACCAAGAGATGGCTACTGCTGAGCAGAGGAGGTGGTTGAAGGAGTGAAAGCAAAGTAATACAGCTGGCAACTCCTCTGACATTTTGACACTGGGGGCAAGGATAAGGTGGCACTTGATGTGCCTCATGACAGCGAAATGACCCACGCAGTAAAGGCTAAGATTGGTGTCTCAGTGAGATAAGGATCTACCACCTGGGAGAGAGACCTGCATCTGAGGATAGATGTGCTTGGAAAGAAGGACAGGCTGACTCCTCTATCTTCCTGATAAAGAATGAGAGAAAATGGCAGCAGTGGAGGGGAAGGGCAGCAGCAGAGCTTGTGGAGATGGAGACCAAAGCACAGACCACAAATCCAAAACAGAGAGACTGGAGGAAGCAGAGGTCACCTCAGGACAGTCTCCAGAGAGAAAAAACAGTACAAATATGATGATGAGAAAAGCAGGCAGGTGCTTTCCTTCACATACTATCCACCAAGTAGTGGAAAATAGGAGGGATGCCCACAAAAGGGGCATTTTCCTGCACAACTGAAGTGTTCACAGTTACAAGTGTCCCAACCCCCCAAAACTAAACTGAATGTGAATATCTCCATCTAACAAAAGGCACAGTACCATTTGGGGTAACAGGTCTGCATTTTCTATATAAGAAGGTCCCAAACTGGTTGTAGTTCGCAAGCATGGGGGGCATCCCTGAAGCAATGGAAGTCCACAGGCATCATCTGGAAGAGATTCTGTGAGTGATTAAAGCAGTGTGCATCTATTAAGGACTCAAAGCAAAATATTCCTATTAATTGGAGAAAATATATTAAAATTCATGCTGCAGAAAGGGAGCAAAGACCTTTTCTATACTTGTTTACACCAATAATTCACATTAGTGGAACTACACTGATATAAAACTTTTAAAGAGAGAACTGGCCTTGTATTTTGGCAGCTTTTTTTCTTTAAGTTAGATTTTTATGGCTTGGCTAATTGTTCTGCTTCCTATTCTCCACTGAAGAATCCTGATGGGCTGCACGTCAATTTGCTGAAAGCCAGAAATGTAGTAAAAATGTAATTTTACCCTTGCTAACAGCTGGAGAACCAAAATCAATTTCAGCAGCTTGCTGAGTAATGAAATTAGAGGACTCACAACTGACAGAAGCCTCACATGACTGAGTTGAAGGGCAGCGCCATCACTTTTATTTAACCCTCTGATGCAGACACCCTTCAGACACACCTCAGAAGGCAGCACTAGGCAGCTCTTTTTAATCTGAAAGGCTGTTTCTATTAAAAGAAGATGCGACAATAGATCACAGAAAGCCTGGTTTGAACTAAACTATGAGCTAACACAAAAAGGAAGATACCTGATAAGCTCCAATACCTGTACAGGTACATCAGCCATCTGCACAGCACAAAGCTACTTGAGGAGTAGAAAAAGTTCACTGGAAGAATTAGTTGTACTCAGTGTCAACTATTAACCTGGGAAGCTGCCAGAGCCAAATTAGGCATTTTTAAAGTTAGTGTCTGCATTTCATTTTTACGCAAATTCCCTAAGAAGAAATTAGACAACCTGCACCGTCACCAGCCAGAGTTCAGTTCTGTTGGAGCTTCCTCCAGGAAGATGTACAAAGGGATGCTCCTCTACAAGACAACTGACTTAATTGAAACAACTCTCATAGTCACCTTCCAGCTATTACTGGCCTTCCCATGCCTGCAGACCTACCACCTTCCGTAAAGCTCAGGAGAAAAAATGCTGAATTTGCTATGCAGCAGTCATCGTGCAGTCTGAAGTTATGGATTTGTCCGCAATCAGCCAGGGCTATAAACAGGCAGAGGGTGAAAATAACCCACTGAGCAAAGACAGAGCTGTCGCCATTCTGATTAAAGAGGTTTTTAAAAGCAGACCTATGTTTTGCAGGTATTTACTGATGATGTTGCTACCAGGCACATGTTATTCCTCCAAGAAAAGGGAAGGCTGGTATTTAGACCTGTAATCTCCATGTTGCAAAACTGTAAGCAGAGCTAAGGGCTCTTTGAATGCGTGGCCTAAAAAGGCAACAAACGCCTTTGGATTTGTTATTGTACTGCTTATTTGGCATACCTCCGTTCACCCAGAGGGTCCTAAAGCCTTTGCAAGGGTGAATTGAATGAAAGTCTCAGCTGTTTGAGATGGGCAGACAGACAAAGAACCTGCAGAGACCTGCAGGACTGAGAGGGGAAACCAGCAATGCCTCCAGCTCACATGGAAACAACCCTGCCACGTGCTTCTCCTTTACTGTGTCATCCTGGCTATTTGGAACGGCACAAGAATGCAAGAGATTTTACCCCTAATGAAACCCAAGAAGTGCGATTCTCTGCCACTACCCACCTCCTCCTCCTCTCCTGGGCACAGGTTATGTACAATGACTACCTTCTGTACTGAATGGCAGCAGCAGTGTTACTTCCAGACATCTGATTTATGTGGGCATGGAACTGCTCATTAAAATCCATAACATTTATTTGCACTATGCAGCTGGTAGGGATTCCCTGAGACCCAGTTTTGCCAGCAGGTATAGTTTTCTGCTGGGTGAGAACTGCTTGTCACCAGCAGACTAAACCCAGTCATTTTTCCATGCAACTGAAAGGCAGGCGAGCAGTGTCTTTATAGGGAGAAAAAATATTAAAAATCAATCTATGCAGCTATAAAGGCTTCACCAGTTTTCCCCCACTCCTTTCCTCAGTGTTGAGCCAAAAAAGAGCTTGGTTAGAATCAAACTCCTGGCAGTGTGTGGACTTCAGTATAACGAGAACTGGGAAGTCTTCAGAACGTGACATCTACAGGGCAAGCACCCAAAAAGGCATTTCTACCTGAAACTCTATTCCTTGTTACATGCTGGCCACACTAGTTCTCTTCTGCTATTACTCTTCATAAAGGCAAGGGCAACACCTAGAAAGCTGGAAATTAAGTTAATGACATATATCTGTATTTGGATTTCATTCAGGTCCTAACTTAACTATATGTCACCTTGCTCCCTGTCCCTAATTCTTGCCTAAATTATATGTTTTCCTCTTCTGCAGAACAGATGGATTCCTAAATCCTCTGAGCTTATCTCTTGGCGCTAGTGCACACAAAGTGCAGAGAACAGCACGAGCTTGATGCTGCTCAGAGTACTGTGCTCCTCAGGGGTTCATTTTCCCCGTGCAAAATAACTTCAGACACAATATACCTGAGGTTATACAGTCAAACAGATCCACAGACACTGCAGAATATGAGATTCAAGCATCAACTTTTTTACTGCAGTGCAGAATCTGATCAAGGAAAAAAGTCCACGGGGTAGCACAACCCCTTTATCCCTAACAAAGGCATTCAAGGCATCAGAATATGACCTACCTGCAAGAGCCTAGACTGCCTGGGGTACTAACCATCTCCACAGTGAATGCTACTATGCGGTGACAAGCAGAAGACAAAAAAGCTGATTTCTCTGGAGAAAACAGCACGAAGCTCTGTGCAGGCTCCAAAATCCTTCCAGGACTTTGTGAATACAGACAAGTGTGACTGCCCTGCACAGAGCTCTGTGCTGCTCTGACTGCTCAAGCTACCCAATCTGAAGCTGGCTCAGGATTAGGGGCATACATGGCAGTCACACTTTTGATTGTGATTTAAGCTTAACTGAAGTGTCCATACAGCGTTTAACATAACAGAGACACAGTATTCAAACTCTTGAAATAAAAAAAATGCCAACAAGAACCTGCTTTTTTATAAAAGAAGAGGATGAGGAGTTATAAAGAAAAGAACACTATTCTTAGAGCTACTCACTGTCTCAGCCTCTGTGCTTTCCTGGTTCCTGCCTGTCTCCTTACGCCAAATATCTTCACTCCTGCCCTTTTCTTGCCCATATTTGTGGAAGGAGGACACTGCTCTCGGTTTATGCCACTAGTAACACCCGTCTCTTGGAGAAAGGCCTCTTGCTCTTCCTGGAGCTTGTCCTGCTGTGGAGAGGAGATTCAAAACTAATCAAACATAAAAAGCCCCACCTGACCTAGTCTCATGCCATGCCTCTACAGGGAGAAAAAAGGGGCTCTAAATGGAAAATCAGGTTTTAACCCAAGATAGAAAAGCAAAAGGCACTTTCACCCTCCAGTAAAAGCACTGAGCTTGGTACAAAGCAAAATCCTACTTCAAAAACTCTGGCTTCAAAGCAAGCATAGCCATGCTACTTTCAATACTTGGTTTAAAACTCTTACCAGGTGGTAGTTTACACTTGCATTAACTTCTCATGCCTGGGAGAAGAAAAATAAAGATACTAAAAAGCACTCTGAGGAGTATCAGAACAACCTTGCCGTGACAACACTAGTGATTCTGTTTCAACACCACCAACAGAAACCCTTGCCTTATGTAAGGAACTCAGTCTCTGCGGCGTTTCACACACCCCACCCCCCAAAAACAAACAAACAAACAAACAAACCTACCCCAACAACAACAAAACAAAATTAAAAAATCCACCCACAAAAAAAAAAAAAAAACAAACCAAAACCCTACCAACACAAAAACCCCAAAACAAACAAACAAACCCAAACCAAACATGCTACAAAAAACCCCAAAACAACCTCCCCTCCCCCCCCAAAAAAAACCAAAACAAAATACCCCTGCCCCCCAAAAAAGAAACCCAGACAACTATCATAGCAGATAGTGGGATTAATTGCACAGGTGAGCAACTTAAGCTTAAGGGGAAGAAAAAACAAGTAGAATGGAGCAAAAATAAGAAATGAAATCGCAAGAAGCATAAGCATTAATGACTTTGTAAAGGGGTACAATGCACCGAGACA
This sequence comes from Vanellus vanellus, assembly GCF_965231255.1. Classification (NCBI taxonomy): domain Eukaryota; kingdom Metazoa; phylum Chordata; class Aves; order Charadriiformes; family Charadriidae; genus Vanellus; species Vanellus vanellus. The sequence continues at coordinate 24,429,345 of NC_138914.1, read as the reverse complement.
TTTCCTTCAGGCATACCACCATGCCCTTTATTTATTTTCATGAAATTTTCATTCTTTCTAGGCAAGAGCACCCTACAAAATTTGGGACATTTTCTCAGTAGACTGAGAAATCAAACCACCTCAGCATTTATATTCTAGATGCTTTTTTGAGGATTGATGCAGGTGTATTTATTTTTTAACCAAAAAAAAAAACCAAACCGTCACGTAGGTAGAAACTTGACATTCTGGCTCTCAGCCCAGGAGCTCTTAAAAATGTTTAGAAACAAGAATCCCTTGACTCTGTAGGTTATAAGAATGTACAAATACAGTAGTTTGCAAATAAAAATGGAAATCTAAGAGGCTTTTCTGCAGAAAAATTTCTTCTATTTTACTTCTTCACAATAACACCCGAGTAACCAGCGTCTCCCCGAGTGGCATCGGCTTGTCTCTGAGGAGCTGGACTCACACTGGGCTCTGAACACTAGCAGCTGATCTCCCGAGGCAGAAAGCCAGCTTTGCTTAATGCACTGCTCTCTGTTTTCCTTCCCAAACCTACAGATATATTCCCCATCTAAGCACTCTAGGAGTTAGGGGGAAGGATTTTTGGTATGAACTCTTTGGAATAATTTTTGGAGCCAGAATAGGAGGGTGCGGTGCAGAAAGAGGAGGGAGTGGGGATCTGGAGGCACCTTAACGCCTGGGAGAGGCAGGCAAGGCAAGGCAGAGCTGTGCTGCAGGTACTGAATGTAAAAACTGACCTCTCATGAGAATGCAGCATTTCTAAAACAGTCCTTCCTTAAGGGCTGAACAAGTCTCTCTCCTGCCCAACAGGGCAGGTTCTCTTGGAGGATTTCTTTTAGCGAGACAGCCTGTGGAGAAATATACAGTATCTTCTGGCATACAGCAAATTCTCTTAGTTTTGAATTACTGTGGAGGTGGGCCTGCATGAGATTTACATACCTTGTAAACTGTGGATTTATGGGAAACATGGGTTGTAAATAGGCATTGTGTTTTCATGAACATGAACTTTATATTCATTGTGATTTAAGCATGTTTTAATATGCATATTTGAAAAGTTTCCAAGATTGGATTAATTTTGCTCCATTTATGATCCTCTGTGCATCACTCACTCTAGCAGCCAATGTTTGCCATATTTTAATCTGCCTGGGATTTTAAAAAAAATAAGTACTGAATAAATAAGTAACTCAATAATCAGATTGCTTGGCTAATGTCCCAAGGCATGATTAACCTGCCTAAACCACGGAGCAAAGCTGAAAGTGCTGAGCTACATTCTGTACTGGTCTGATATCCTCCCAGGACTAAGGAAACCAACCTCCCCTCAGTAAAATCTTTCAGCAAGGAGATTATTTAGGTCGTTCTTGTTTAGTGAATTATATTAAATTCCTTTTCATCTAAGCGTGAAAATAAGTGTGCCTTGCGCACCCTTGCGTCTCAGTGGAGCACGTATCTCGGCCCATCCTCGCTCTTCAAAATGCACTTTCAGTATAACTTTTCATTGGAAACAAATGCCCAGGAATGCCTGGCACACCCAATTCATGCATCTGTTAGATAACTTACCTTGAAAGATCCTTAAATTGATAAAGATTTCAAATTCACAAACTAGGCTTTCATACCTTGATTTGCTACCGATTCACTATGGCCCCGTGCAAATCACTTCAGCTCTGCAGCACCTTCCTATCAGGCTCATCTGCATGTCTGTAGGACCAGGACAGTCTCTAACCATTATTTTTTTTTAGAGACAGTTAATAACCTTGCCTAGTTATTAACAAGTTTTAGTGGAGAATGAAGTTGTAATCCCAAGAAAAAAATAACCTTCCACTTGTTTCTAAGAAAAAAAAAAAAAAGCGCCTTTCCAAACTGTTCTAAAGTATCTTAATAAAATATTTTCAGAGGTCTGATTTCAGAAGCCTCTCGTATGGATTTGTCAGCTTTGCAGTAGCTGAAGTCAATTCTGTTGTAGCAGTGCACTACAGTAAATCACAGCTTTCCTCTCTGCCCCTTCTCATTTCTCAGCACTAACAATACCTATAGGATTACTAGACAGATAGTCCTTGCTAACCTGCTTCTGGTGCTAACACGCCACTTGAAGTCAAAAACCATCCCCAGTGCCTGATTCTGCTTGGAGCTATGGAAATGACTACGAACGTGTAAGCATGTTACAAGCACATGTTTAGTGCTAAATGCATCCCGTCTGGAAGTGGCCCCTAGCCCCTAAATGAAAGTGTCAGGGTGGCTTTATGCATGTTGCTCTGGGCTAGCCCGCTTTAGGCCAGGTGTTTGTCCAAGTCTTCTCAAGATGACCATGTGGTCATAGGACATCGCTATAATTTATTTCTGGATCTGGTTTCTGTTGTGAGGATTTTTATTTTTTTTTTCACACAGTATTTGAAACAACACGATGCCTTTCTTGCAGGCCACGAGGGTGATTGATAGGTTTTTTGAAATGAGTCTAAATGTGCGTACAGCATGGCTTGCATTTAAAGGTACAAGTTTTTGCAGGATAGCAAGGAGCATACAGGACAGAGAAAGCTAGACCTGGCCTGGCCTCCTGCCCTCTGCACGGTGGGGTGGTTCCTGCGGTGAGATACCTCCAGGCCTGCCCAGAGAGTCCAGCTCAGAGAGCTGAATGGTTCACAACAAAAGCAACAGCCAGTGGTGAGTACATGCACAAAGGGATAAGGACCTCAAAGCAAACCAGAGGGTTAGGATACTGCCTGTACACACATTCCCCAGCGGTTTCGTGTTGATAGTCACAGAAGTACCGCACTAACATGCAAGAACGTGCAGTGGGCATTCACTCTTGGTATCTGTAATCTCCGGTGTAGTAACAATCTCGGGTGTTGCACCATCTGTATTCAAACAGTTAAAGGTCTGATAAACACAAAAAATAACACTTGTGAACAAAAAAACAGCTGTGATGGAAATAGTATGTAAAGCACATTTCTACAAGGATAAGTACAGATCAACTGATACATCTTGATATCTTGAACCCCCCCAACGCACATGCTGTTGCAGTTCTTAGGTCTCCTAAAATGCTGCTGCACATAGGATTTACTGCTGCATGGGGGGTTACATTTTATTTCCTTTACAATTCATCATGATCATATACAGCAGAAGAAAGCAGTTCTGTCCTAAGGGCTGGGAATTTTGAAAAGCCCCACAGTAAAGGGAGACCACTCAAACCACCCTGTGCAAAATACTGTGCCTTTCTGAATGCAGCAGCAAAACAAAACTGTTCACTAGGTGGTGGTCATGAACCACCACAGAACAGCGTAGCTACAGGCTTGGCTAATGATGAGCTCCAAAGCACAGCAGAGAGGAAAAAAACCCTAAGTATTTAAAGTAATAACATTTAGCTGGTGCATTTAGACCTTTATTTCAAAATTCATTGTACATACTGGTGAGTTTGTCCTCCCCACGCGCCTGTGCAGACACTACGCTCAGTAGTGCTCACCCGTCTGCGGTGCAGGAGGGAGGGTGGCTCAGAGGTGCAAGGCTCAGCCAGGATCCCTCAGGGGGTTTCCAGGAGGGAACCCAGGCACGGTCTGGAGGTGCTAGCTGGAAGAAGAGGAGGCATATGCTCTGTGCATCACCTTTAAGCTGACAGCTTGAAGGTCCTCTCTGAGCATCACACCAGCGCTGCTAGTTGGGGGTGAGGGGAAGAAGGCAGGGCCTTCTTCACCACTTCATGGTTGTCCATCTACTGGACACGATGATGAAAGAAATGCTGGCGTGGTGTCTGCGTGTGAAGAGGGGTTACACAGAGTGAAAACCCTCCATCGCCCACAACAACTGTGGATAAGTTGTACGTTAATGTTTTCCTAGAGGTCCTGGTTTAGGAGAGAATAGACAGATTTTCACTGGATTGTTCAGAGTAGCAAACTATGCTTCTTTGTCAGGTAGAAAATGCTTTTTCCACCATTAGCTTTTTCACACTGCCACCATATTTTTTTTTAAGACTATCGTATAAAACTTACGCTCTTCAAAGAAAAAATTTCTAGACCATACTTGACGGCAAGCCCTTAAAAATCCCTCTCCATTGTCTTCCTATTTCTAGAAGCAATGTGTTTTTTAAAAAAACTTCTCCCTAACCCCTTTGGACAATCAGTCCAAGACGAAAAAGATGAAGGTACAGGTAGGAACAATGCAGTGAGGCTGCAGCACGAAGTTAAATGACAAAAGCAATCTGTTTGGCTCGATTTAAATTTCACTCCTCACATTAGAGAAGAAAATAAAGCCGAAGGTCAAGAGCTGATAAACACTCTGAAGGGCAACCCATTCCCTGTCCATGGCACACCAGCAAAGCGATGTAGCAGCCGCTCCATCCGTCCCTACACCAGCCGGCCTGCTGCAGTAATCCTGGTAACGGAGACAGCAACTACACCAGAATGTGAGTGTCAGGTACTATCCTGAGTCACCTACAATGGCGTATTTCAGCCTACTCTTTGGTTTGTTTTTTTTTCTTTTTCTTCCCTTCACACAGTTGATGTATTGTCTTTCAACCTTATTGACTGTGCCCCCCTCTGCAGAAACTTTCGCTTCCTAGCCATCTGCCCGCTGAAGCCAGCTGAGAAGACAGCAGACATCTGGATGTCTCAAAGCACAGCAAGTATTTTCAGAAAAAAACAGTTTTTCACACCCTCCTAGCCTGTCTTCTGATGAAAGAAATTTTGAAGCGGAGCCCATTTAACAGCAGGAGTAGTAATGGGAGTAATAGGGTAGTGCAGTGCTAACTGTGGCGCTTAGTGACTGTGACACTGTCTGACATTGATTGATTAAGAGGCTGAATCTCTGACTGTGGCACTGGGCTGTTAAGAATAAAACGAACTTTCACTTCTCATTCGTACACATCCATCACCAGCAGACAAGTTTTAGCTTTTGTAGTAACGACTGCGGTTTCTTTTGTGTGAGAGAGATACAAGTAAGAGATGTAAATGCAGTTTCTTCTGAGCTTTCAAAAGCATTTTAATTCATCGTCATTTTTCGAAAGGATCTTTAAAGTAGAAATAAAACTCTTCGGTAACACAGCTGGGTTTCAGCACGTTCAGCAGCTTAAGCTACCAAAGGCTCTCCCTCATTTGGCTGAGAACCTGGCTAGAGATTTGGAAGCGAATGGCTGTCTGCTGGTGTTCCCCTGAGGAGGCAGCAGTCAGTCCCGCGTGCAACACAGCTGTCTGCGCCTACCAAAACGCCAGGCCTTTGCCTTCAAAGTTAAGAATACTCTGAAGCCCTGCCCTGAGCAGAGGGCATATATGGATGCTATAAAGGGCATCTCTATGTGATCAGCTGGTGCGTTACAGGGTGCTCTCATGTTTCTGTGTTGTCCTATACGTACGTCTCCAACTATTTTGGCTTCAGGATTGACTGTGACAGTAGCTGTGTAATTCAGGGCCTGGCTAACAGGAGTGCAAGTGAGAAAGGTCTGTGTGTTAGACATTGCCAGTTTACTCCTCCCTACTTTGGCTTCTGCCTTAGGGGACCCTCATGTCAGTAATTCTTCCTGTGACATGACTGTGGCCATGGGCTTTTGTGGGAAGATGCCGTAAAACTTCATCAAGGTAGCGAGTCACAACACTGAATCAGTAGGAACAAGCCAAACCAAGCTTCTAGTATATAAGGATTATCTTTGGGAATAATGACAATACCACCAGTTTCTCAAGAGATATAAAGATAAAGAGATTCTTCAGCAGATGCTCAGGAAGACGATATCACAAAGTCATTTAATACTGCGATTTGAAAGTGTCACTAAATAGAGACCGAGTATGAAAGCACAAAGACCAACTCGGCTAAAAGTTTAAAGCAGCAAAGAGTCATCAGTTGAACCATATACCACATGGTTCAGCAGATCATTTACTCATGAGCTAGTCTAAGTCTCCCAGTACTGTTGACATTGCCATGTAGGAACCATATTACTGTTTCCAGCACCAATCTCTCTTGTTCAGATCATAAAATAACTTGGGGTTTTGCAAATTAGTTTCACATTTCCCCCAGCTGCATTTGGCTCCAGTCTACTTTGATCTCTTTCTTTCTTTCTTCCTCTATCCCAACTTTGGCCTATCTTCAAAAAAATATGATTTTATATTATGGTCAAATTAAGGCACATTCAAACATTTGCCATTTCCAACAAGCCTTTCCAAAAACAGAAAAACAAACCAAAACAAAACAAAAACCCCAAACAACTTCAACACAAATTTCAGGAGAGTTTCATCCATCCATCCAGGGGCATTTCGGTTGTTTGAAACATGACAGTTCCAAACTCCGTCACCCTCCTCACAGTGCTACCGCAGCATGTAAGACGATGGCTACTGAAAAAAAAACTATTTGAGACTACAAACAACGGCAGCATCGCTTGCTTAGTTCCCCTACTTCATCCTCCTCAGTTCCTCTTTCAATCTGTCTCATCCACTTACTGTATCTTGTCATAACCTATACTCTAACTGCTGCACAAACGGACAACCTGTCATATAATTGCACATCAGACGATATTACGGTGCTCTAAAATGCCGCAGCACAGGATCTTCACTGCGAGTGAAAAATGGAAGGTCCCAAAGGTTAAACGCCGTTTCATTCAGACCTTTATTAGCCTCAGATCAAACACTATACAAATGTAGACATCAACTAACAGCATTTGAACGATTAATTTATTTGCCAAGTTTTACTTTTGTACTAATGAGCTGCCCAAATAGGTAACAGCAGCTTCGATTATTCCTGTGACACACACGTTGCTCTAGTTCCCTAACAAGACGAGCACAACTTCTTATATTCTTGATCAAAATAGAACTCAAAAGCAAAATTAAAAGTCACCATTTGCTGGTGTCATGCTTCCAAGTTAAAATTAGCTCGCAGTGAGCATACCCATGGCAAAAAAAAACCCTAATGCCTTTATGTTCATACAAGGGGAAAATACAAAGAGAGTGTGAGCGTAGCCAAAGCTAATCCATTCAGAAAGTCGCACAGTTATCTGCAGAATGCTTTTCTGGAGTAGTCAATCAGTGCCGACAGCTACGATGCTCTCCTCTTCAAAGAATGCCGGCCTTTCATGTAGGCTGGCTTTGTGCATAAGGAAAGTATTTTTAGCAATGCACTGAATGATTTGACATTGAGAGAACTGAGGGACATTGTCAAACTGGGAAAACTTGGATTGTTAGTACTTGTCTTGTACTGAAGACTTTCTGGGCCTAGAGAACAGCTTTCTCCTCTGATACCAGTCTGGAAGCACCCATAGACACATTTCTACATCATGCATTTAAAAGAAACCCCCATGCTCTCATCTCATTGTCCAATCTTCCCAGAGATTACTAAAATATTCCTGTGCAGACATCCCTCCTCCTGTTTCAAATTCAGGACTTAGGTACACACAAGGCAGGAAACTGGCCTGGTGCTTTAGTCGGTATGAAACACAAACAGAACCAGATTTGCCTGCAAATATAACCCAGTTCCCCAGGGCATACAGAGCCAGCACAGCAGCTGCATCCCTGTGGCACTTGCAGCCTCTGGAACCCAAGATTTCAAGAGTAAAGGTGGTTCCCACAGAAAACTTTTGTTCCTTGGTCATCCCTATTGCAGGAAACAAATCTCTGGAGCCATGGCATCCAGGCGTCTTGATCTAGCATGAGCAAGAAACTACCACATCCCAGCAGCCTTGCGATGGGTAATATGGAACGGTGGGGCAGGATACTGTCCTCCTCCCATCGTCCCTGCTGAGCACAACCTCCCTCTGCCAGAGACGTTACCCAGTGCCCCAAACCAAGCCGATGTTGAAAGGAGAATGCTGCACACTGCTATCATTGCCATCTTAAAAGGATATACCAGGTAGATGTAGACAACATCTACAGTTACAAAATTATATTTTCACCTCAACTACCAAAGTTTTTTGCTATCACATTAATATTCTGCCACTGCAAATCCTGAATTCTGTACTTAGCTAATTAGGAGCTGAGTGTTATCTATACCATCTAAAACAGATCCGTGCCATTGCTTACTGTTACATGATAAAAACCTACAGCCCTTAAAAAAAACTATTCAAAGCACAGCACTGAATGTCTAACTGAAAAATAAGAGGGAACTGATCAATATGCACAGCCTTTCATGAACCAGAAGTCTTAAATTATGACTGGTATTAATTGTATATAATTGAAATGATAAAGTCCCCAAGATAAATCATATCTCACTTGTAAATCTTACAAATATTTTTTCCTAACATTTATAAATAAGTTCTCATTCATAAGCACTTACAGATTAATGCAGAGCTATGGATGTAATTTCTTTGCAAATGAAGCTATGTCAATGTCACTGTTATTTATAAATCTCCAGACTCCATTTTTTTTTTTAATCAAGTGTAACAGGTTATGAATCAAGGCATTTTTTTATTGTTTGGAGCATAGGCCTTAAGAATCAGAAACAGGCTCTATAATCTCATTTCCCCAGAGATTACGTAACAGAAGTGATAAATTTATAGTTAGTACAGCAATGATTTTGACAGCTATAATTTTTCCCCCAGAAGAAAGTAATTTGAATTTAGATTAAGACACATCACTATAGCTTCCCTTATAAACTGTTGGATTAAGTTGCTAGATTGCTCTGTATGCGCATTTGCCTGAGCGAACCAAAATGTGGAAATTAAAAATGTAGGAAGAGAGGAGCTTACACATTCCATTGACCTTTATATTAGTTAAGCATTTGAATTTTAATATATATATGATACATACTTTAATTAAAGTGTAAATCAGAACTCTGAATTTCCCAGATTTATGAGCCACGTATCACTGGAGCTTCATTCTAAAACCTTTCAGCCAGCAGTCTCCTTTATGGTGGCAGCACCGGTGCCGTATGACGCACCGCTAGATGCCGATAGTAAAAGACAGCATATAAGTTAAAGGTGAGAACTTCTGGCCATTCTCATTTTTTTAATTTCAATTTGAATATGAAGGCAATCAGAAGAAAAGATTAGAGAGAGAAAAAATTCTACATGGCTGTGTAAATTAATGGTGACAGAGGAATAGAAGTCTTCTCTGTCTGCTTACGCCTAATAACTTTATAGTACAGTCTGCCTGCATTTTCCCCCAGCCATAAGGATATATATACGTGGTACCCCAAACCAAAACCCACACCCTCAGCACAAAGTATCGTGGAGTACGTGAGGCTCAGGAGCCTGCCTATGTACGTTTTTTATATAAGTGGAACACAACAAGCACGTCTTTCACACATAACCACTCTGGAGGATGTTAAAAAAATAATTATTCCTCAGATTGGCTGTTTATTATCTTCCCTCGCAGATCTTTTAAAGTAAGTTGTGTATTTATAGCAGCTGAAATACATCCATCGCAATTACCGTTACTCACTACAGCATTTCCAGCATGTTCCTTTTCTCTCCTGCCTTTTGTTGTACTGCAAAGCCGTGCAACTCTAAAAGATGCTAAAAATTAACTCTGGTTGAGGAGATCTCGTTCTGCATTGCCATTGACTTTAATTAGATCGCTCCCGTGAATAAATGAGTTCTAGCTCATCAGTTTGGATGGAAGACTTCCAACAAATTGTTTCTTGTTCGGGTTGCTCCTGAAGAAGGGGTTGCATGGCTTACACAGCCCCCAGGACCTGAAGTACCCCAATTTGAAACCCCTGTGAGTAACTTATGTCAGGAAGCAGGATCACAACAGAAATTAATCTCTGCTTGGAAAATTGCTGGAAGTTTGCTTAGTTCCAAGAAGAAACCCTTGAGGTGTGGGCTTTGCTATTGCTTGTACTTCTGTTCCTGGGTGCGGTGGTGGCACCCATCATCTTTCTGACTGTTTCTGCTGATAATGTGCTGTGCATTTTATCTAGTTTTAGATCAGCTGATGCTCCTCTTTAAAGAGGCCTTTTTCCTCTGAAGCCAAGAAACAGTTCTTGCAACAATTTATCATGGATGACAAAATCTGTAATGATACTGTTCTCATTCTGGCCTATCTGTAATACTTAGATGTTGTTTCCACTCAGAACAATGTTATCTGAGAAACGGGGGACGGTTTGGTTTCGGTGCCGTGAGCGGGCATACGGAAGCTGAGCCCCACAGCCTGTCTGCTGCCCGCAGGCAGCCTGATCCAGCCTTGAAGACCACGGGAGCAGCGCAGGGAAGGGACAAAGGTCCAGAAGGCAGAACTTTAGGAATGAAAGAAACATAGGGAAACGAGAGGCTACAGTAACACCAGAATTAAATGAAAACTAGCAATTTGCACTGCCCATTGCTTTTGAAAGCTATGTGTTGCCCCTTGCGCATCCTGCGATTTTTGCCTGCGTGGTTCACCAAATTGTGCTGGCTCAGCACAAACCCTAACTTGCCCGCTGCTCCACCTCAGTGGTTTCATGCCTTCTGTTGCAGCCAGGCTACACTGATTACGTAAGTGTACACCATAACTGAAGGCAGCAGCCACTAGCCATACTTTTATTTTGACTTGTAAAACCAAAGCCATTTGCCCAGCCAGAGGGAACGAGGAAACCAAAAGGCAAATGACAGCTGCAATGTTGCCATCTCATATTATCATGCCGTACGTGAGCACGCTGTAAGAACAGCGCACCACAACCAAACAACGTCTACCTCGAACGTTAGCGCAGCATCAGTCCACTTGCAGAGCCTGATTTAACACCAATTTATGCAACGCAACGAGATAATTAAGCAAGGTCATTGTGGGTATAACTCTGTCAAGACAGTGGATTACATCAGGAGCGGCTCGGGCGTGGTGTAAGCGGTGCTGGCACGCTCCAAGCCTGGCTGATTGACTGACTGCGGCTGCAGCCAAGAAAGGTGGAGAGGTGCAGGTGCGGGATGCAGTTCCTGTGAAAGCGCTGTGGTAAGAGAACTGCTAATTAATTCAATACCAAAATACTCGTTTAGGTAGAAGGCTGCTTCTGTAATCCATGCAGATTGAAACAGCCAAATTGCAGCTTCGACATTGCTCTGAGGTTTGCAGTACTTTGCCGAAAGACTCCAAGATTTTAATCTTAGCAAAGGAGTGAGATAACTGCAAATCAGCTCTCCTCTCAGCCATATGTGGTGGTGCCCCTGTTCGACCCACGCAGCAGAGTTCTCACTCCTGTCCTCACGGCTCACCTATCTTTAGAAGTTGTCCTGCTCCCCATCTTCCCCCCCCCCTCCATTCATGAGAGCCCCTCCTGACCTCTGCTCTGAAAGGAGCAGAAAACATTAGTTTCCATTTGCATATCTATGGGGTAAAGAGCGTATCATTGACAGTGGTTGGTTGATGGTACACCCCTAGGAAAGGAAAATAATTCGAGGACCACTGGCATACATTAGCATGCTCAAAGCTGTGGAGAAGTTGCATTTATTTTGTATAACAGACCTGAGTTGTCTCTGACATCTCAAGGGCAGAGCCCTCTTTTCACTGAAGGCTTTTCTCCTTGGGCAGGTCAGTCCCTTCTCCTGCTACCCTGGTCTGTCCTTCCTTCCTTCCTTCCTGTCCATTGGCAGAGCAGTCCTGTCTCCCTCCCACTTACGGCTGCTGTTTCTTTCTTTCCAGCTACTGTAATCCAGTTTTGTACTGGAAAACACTGGGTAGACATCGCTGCACCCATCACCCCTTCCTTAAAGAGCTTAAACAAAACAAGAAAAGGGATTTCTTGACAAGTCCGTTCTTCTTTCTCCATGTTACTGCAGAAGTGCAGGCAATGTTTTAAAAGGATTCAACTCTGGCATAGTTGTTAATCCTCTCCTTCCCAACAGAAACGGAAGGAGCGGCTGCAGCCTGGGGCCAGCCGGGAGCCCTGGCTGAAGCTTGCCACCCGTGCGTTACAGTGGGCTCAGAGTCACCACAGAACACACTGAAAGTGCACCAACCCAGAACGTGCAGAAGACACACGTCAGTTCTCCACGTTACTACCTATTAATGCTTCACACAAAGATGGATTTTGTTAATGCAAAACATCTCGCAAGCACCAATTTTTTTTCCTATGAGTTTTTGAAACACACCTGACTGAGAATCCCCAGGGCTGTCAGTTCAATCAATGACTTTGGGTATACGTTTTTGTTCCTTATTACTAATAATTCCACTTCTGTTCTATAGAAGATGGGTAACATAAGATTCAAATCTATTATGATTATATAATACTTTAGCTTAACATACAGCCTCAATGTATTTTCACAGCACTTGTACGAGACAGAAGAACATTATTATATTTCACTGTATGTCTGAATTAGCGAGCCTGATGGGCCTGACAGGCAAGGAACACTTCTCAGTCTGAACATTTAGCTGATTTTAGGAAAAAAAAAAAAAAAAAAAGAAAAGAAAAAAAAAGACAGACAGAATATATTTTGAAAACATTCTAGAACCATGAGCTAGTTAAGGTTAGATAGGATGTCTTCTACAAGAAGGTATTAAACCCAGGTCTCCCAAACCTTGTCAGAATCTTGTAACCTAACTAGCCTGATAATCCTCTACGTAAAGAGCAAATAAACACACCTACTGCCTTAACAGTAACCATACGGCTGAAGGACAATATTTAAAGGGCAGAAAAGAGGGGAGGAGGAAAAAAAAAAGAAAAAAAAAAAAAAAAAAGAGGCAATTGTGTTCTTTCCTTACTTACCCCTTGAAAGAAAAAAAAGCAGCATCTCTCACTGTCTTTTTGCCCATCTGCTTTGAAATCCCCCATGAAAGCTGATAATTGTCCTTGAGAACATATAAGTTTATTTCTGGTTTCAGCTTACAGTACTGCACAGATTACACAGCCAGAGCAGGGACTGCTCTAACTTCGTTAGTCTGGGTGTTGCACTTAACTGGGAGCAGCAAACCTCATGGCATTGGCAGTGGTCTGCGTTAACATTCTCAGACAGTAGTGCTTACTGGTTTTATTTATATTTTTGCTTTATAATAAATTCTTTCTAAAGATTCTGTGTTTGTCACAGGAAAGACAAGAAATGCCAAAACTGGAGACGGCCAATGTTGTCTCCAAGAAAATACATACACTTTCTGCATTCCTCAATGCCGGTGCCTGGGAAGGCTGTGAGGATGAAGCCCGGCATTCGGGAGAAACTGGAGGGAAGTGCAGGGCAACAAGCCTGGAGTACCAGAAAAGCCTGACCCACCTCCTCATGAGACTCATGTCTTCCATCAGGAAACCGATGGAGGAAAAACCTAAGCATTTGTGTTCTTTGAATATATTATGTTACTCTGTGTGATGATAAAGATGTGATGATAATGCCAGATTGTCCATTTCCAACTTGACGTTACGCAGGGCAGCCCTAACCCTGTTCTACCACCAGCTTTGGTAGGATTTAAAGACACAAACAAAGGGGTGGGAGGAAGGCTGAAGAGAGAGCTCCCGCATGGCTCCCAGTTGCTTCAGCAGTGCCTACCAGTACCCTTAAGGCTTCAGCAACCCTAGCCGTACTCTTAAGACTCCATTTTTGCACAATCCTATTTAGTAACATCCCAACATGCAGCTTACATTAAATGTATCTATTTAAGTTAGAGCGTGATTGTTTTTCAATTCTTCTGCAAATAAATCATTAGATCGGTGTCCATCATTTACCATCCTATCTCTGCCTGTCCTAATAAGCAAGACATTGCATTTATCACCATCTTCCGTCATCATTTATCATGGTGTAGCCTGTTATCATCCTTGGACAAACCTCTCCCTGAGACTGAGGAGCTGCAGGATTTGGCCCACTTAAATTTAATAATAGAGACAAATTCTTTCTGAAGTCTTTCCGATGTTAGTAACTCAAATGGTTCTCTTTTTTTCAGATTTGGTTTTATTGCCTTGCATTTAAGGCTCAGATAATTAAGTGGATTTATATTTATATTGTCTTACTTATTTACTCATGCCTGTTACTTAAAACTTAATAACAAACAATGAAATTACTACTCAAGTACTTAGGACATCCATAATCTAAATTAAGATCCAGTAGAAATGACTGCTTATTCTGCCTTGATGGATAAATAAACATTCAGCAGTAAAACCAATGAGGACAGCAAAATAAACCCTTACTCTTCCATCCTCTGCCAAGTGTCAATACGTACAGCATGCCTTAAAGGTGGGTAAATGCAGACATCGATATCATGTATAGGAAAGCAAGTTAGAAAGTCAAATCCTACAAGTATAATTTTGGACACGAAGGTCTTGGGATACAAGCAAGACAAGGTTTGAGGGAAGAGATAACATCTGTATTGCACGTAAGGATAAAGTGGTGAAAAGAAATAAGCATTCAGGCTCAAAATGTTTTTTTCAGCTTGCATGCTCTAAAGCTTGTCTGTTTTTTCCAAGTATATCGTTATATCTCAGAAATTATATTATCTCTCCCTACAGACTTTATAGTGCTTAAAATGTCAACTCTTCTTGAAGACGTCTGCTTTGCACTTTCTATCTGTTCCCAGAGATGAAGCTGCTGCCCATCACTGCTTCTCACCCCTCCCACAGCAATGTGGGAAAAGGTACGCTTTAGTAGATAAGAGTTTCCAAATAAGTTATGGCTTTTAGGTGAACATTAACCTCATTTCCATACCTAAAACTAGTGGCAGAGACCACAGAGAATAGGTATTACATGCTTGCCAGATGAAATTCTATTTATAGGACCCAGTTTTCAGAGTAAGCACAAGAAAAAGTTGCCAGTTGTTTCAGTGCAATAAGTGTACAGTAAAATCAGTCTAAAATAAAATCCTTAAGAAAAACGTTTTACCATAAAAAAAAAAAAAATATATTTAAGAGGTAAGTGTTGGTGGGTATAGCAAGTCTAGTTTCAGTTCTTCCCAAAAGAAGTAAGAAAAACTAAAGCAAACAGGAGATACTTAAACTCGTATTTTAAAATGCAACCCTAAGCATTATTTTTACTGGAACTAAAAAAAAAAAAAGTAAGAAAAAAAAAATCAGTCCTTTGTGTTCATGCAACGTGGGTTAAGGGATGGAGAGAACTAAGGTACTCTTGGGCAAGTAGTTGCCCAGTCACATCAAGTCTGTAGCAGCACAGGGAACTAAACCTTGGACTCTTCCCAAGGAGGTGCCCGTACCACAGCCGGTCTCTGTCCTTTGGATCAACCATCCCCATGAAGGACCAAAGCCAGAACAGCACTCTCAGCTAAAGTCCCGCCACAGTTTTACAGAGGGCAGAAGGGAGGTGAGGCCTTTTGGCCAATGAGGCATCTTACACTAAACCCATTTTGCATCATTCTGCCAGGGTAAGGTGGCCTTATGGTGAACGCAAGTACAACTTACATCCACCGAAATTCATTTATACACTGCCAAGGTGGTGCATGGTGGCCTCAGCATCAATGAAAATGAGGCCCAAGAATGCAATTGCCATGTTGTGGGCTGGCCACCATCTCTGCAGCACACAGGCAGTGCCACCATCCAGACATAAGGTGATGAGGTCCAGACAAACGCAGCAACGCCTGCATTCCCATGACAGATCACAATCTTTCTGCCAGGCACAGATGGAAGAGCTGCAGTCTCCTGGTCATGGCTGCTACCTGGGGCAGCCCCATCTTTAGCAGCCCACTCACACTGTGCACTCATATCACAAATGCCAGCCACGCTTACGTACTTGGGAGCGCCAGCAAGAAATCCACCCACTCTTCTGGCTCCTTTCTTCAGCATTATGTCAGTCTGCTATAAACCAGCGAAGCCAGCTAGCTCCCCCGTCAAAGCCCCACACTCATATAGTCAAAAATATTCCTCCCTTCTGTTCCTGCCAGCTTTTAGCAAGGGGGAGTTTTGCTTTGCTCCATTTTTTAAGCCAGCCGCATGCCATACTGCAATGACTTCATGGAAGTCTATAGACTGATCTTGCCAAGAACCCAGAACTAAACTGCATCCGCTGAACCATGGTAAACCTCAGCACTTATGGTCTGATGGATGTAATTCCTGGCATGATGTCCTAAAACGGTGCTTTCCAGCTCTTCACAGTGGAAAGCCTCCAAAAGCGTGTCTGTCCCGACGTTCAGTCTCCGACGTGCACACCACCGCACGAGGAGCTGGTGCTCACTGCGTGTTGAACAGCTCATCCCTTCTGTCCGTGGCTTTATTGATGTGCATTTCTCCTCTCTGTGGCTGAGAGAACGCGGGCTCGGCAGAACAAATGGAAAAGCCAGGAGGTGCGCTGCTTCTCCGACCGGTACCAATTAAAAGTAGGTTATGAAACATGCAGTTTATTGTTTTAGGGTTCTTAAAATTTTACGCTGTTAAGGCTCGTTTTAAACATTTATTATGCCTGCTAGCTGATCATTAGCTGACAGCATGGCTGGGATAACCGCAACTAGTTCAGTCATTGCTTTTACCAATTGAACTTAAAAGAAAGTCTCAATTTTGTGGAACTGGCAGTTTTTCCATGGGTGATACCCCGTATTTGTTTTCATTTTGATCTGGTTCTTCCACTTACTCCCTTATGATGGTCCTCTCTGGCAAACTGACAATGTTCATATCAACCAACAGAGCAATTTTTCCTCCTCTGCCATTCTTCCATGCACCAAAGCAAGCCAAGATCAAGAGTGCTCAGAGATCCAACCTATTCCCAGGTGTTTCTGCTTTTCCTCTTTTTAAAGTAGAAATACTGCATGGATTGCATCCCTGTCACGAGTTTGTTGACTTCAGCAGTACGGTATCAGACACGAGTTTGGCTCTGTGCTTTCCCAGGCTACCCACAGGGGAACATCCTTCTTCATACACACAGACACGTAAGCAGGGATGACTGGCAGCCTCCAAACCCTGCTGCCACTTGCAGGGGAAGGTATAAATCTTGTTCAGGTCACAGAAAAACTGTACCACAACACCCCAAATTGCACAGGAGCCAATGACAAGCGTGGGACAGGGCAGGTATAGGGAGTTATAATAATCCCAACTGAAATTGAGTGAGGTCATCAAATCTAACTTCCTCCATACCCCAAAAACCCATCACTGTGCCATCTTGAATCATTAGGACTAACTTAACACCACCTTCTCTTCCAATAAGTATATTTAGTACTTTCAAACACTTTCCCCCTTATGTTTCAAGTTGAGTAGTTCATTGTTTCTAAGATGGTCCTTCAGTACACGAATGAAGGACAGTAGTAATTTCTCCAGAAATCTCATAAAAATCCTCTTTTAGTCTATTCTAGAACACTATTCCATGAAATAAAGAGCAAATCAGAGCATCTCCCACATTTCTAGGAGTCTGCGCTGCCCATAGGCTATCCCACACCTTCGGAGGCTGTGCTGTGGTACCAATCATCCCAGCCCAAACTTTCGCTGGGAACTTGAGCCCTCCAAGCGGCTGTGGCGAGCTCCTGAACTTTTGCCATGCAGCGCAGGATATTCTTGGCAGCAGCAATAAGGGCAACTTGAACCAAATAAGGAGAAATCTAGAAACTGGTTTGTCTCGGCACTCTTGCAGCCAAGCGAATCCGCCAAAACTCAAGGAGCTGGATACAGGAGGGGGGCAAAAACCCCCACAAAAACCCAAATGAAGCAACAGAGTGAATTTATGACTGTCTAGCCAGTACCAGCAATATCTCATTATAGAGCAACAATGATGAAGTACAGTGACAGTAAGTGCAACAGATCTGATGAAAGACCTTGAAATGTTTATGCTAATACAACGTTTCAGTTTCACATTCCATACAAGCTTTGCAAACAAGAACAGTGCCAGAAAACACAGAAGAATGATCTTAAGTTTTACCATTATTTTTTTTTTCTAAAATCCCAAACACCAAAACCCTCGCCCCCCGTTTTTTTTCATTCCAGCCTGTGTAGTTTGCAGGACAGGTGAAAAAAGGCTTTTATAGCTGGAAAAAAATGCTTCAGCTTGCCTGCGAGAAAAACCTGTGTTCGAGCTACACGCTCCTTCAGATCACAGTGTGGCCAAAACCTCGATTTGGAATTTGGGGAAACAACGTGGTCCCACCAGCGCAGCTGGTTGATGGCAGCACAGCAGCACGGCCACCATGGAGGCACTACCCTGCTGCCTTCACAGGCAGCACACACATACTCACCAGCAAAACACCCGCATGCAGAGAACGAATAATTTAGCACTTTGAAAACAAAACAACCCTCCCCAAGAAAGCTCTAGTCCTGGTTCTACTCCAAACATCTATTATTTAGTCTGACTGCCCCCATTCTCTTTCCTCCGCTTTGATCAACTAATGACCAAGGAAAGCAATCACCAGCATAAGAAAAATATATTCCTGCTATTTTTGAACTGCTGTGGCAAGTGCAAATACATTACTTTCTGTGAGAACAGAGAAAATATTTCTTCGGTGGCTAAGATGAGATATGAGGGGGAAAATGGTAGGAGGAGGCAGGGGAGAAACTATTATTTTATTAACTAATTAGATCAGTGTTAAAAGAAAAGGAGCCTGCCTGCAAACCTCTACATTATTTATTCTGAGTAAGAAGCTGTAGTATACAATGGAGGTAATGAAACACCTTGATATGCATTTGCAAATGGCTAACCCTGCCTGGACAGGGGAATATAGCCAGCTACAAAATAATCTAGTTACTGTAACGAGGCAGGAGGGGGAAGCTGGGCGATCACTGCCAACTGGCAGGTTTGGGAAAATAGTGACTGCAGGTAACGACTGATCTTGGACTCTTTTTCAAAGCCTTCCAGTGCCAGCATGTGAAAGAAAAGAAGAAATCCCCTCGCTGTTCCTTTAGTTTGCAACCAGCTTATGAACCGACTTCAGCTATACTACTGCTTTCCATGAATGTCCCCACTTCCACTGTTCGAGACATTTGGCTATACCACTACTAATAAAAAAATAAAACAGAATAAATCCAAGCAGGTCTGCAGTCACAACAGGGCCAAAACCGACTCAACTGCTCAAACGCCAGCTGTGGGCAGTGCCAGACACTGCCACGGCAATGCCCACCGCTCTGCCCCAAGCTGTTCCTTGTGTCGGCCCAGATTGAAGATGATGCTTAAGGACATAAACTGAAAAATTCAATACCCTGGCAAAAAAAACCCCAAACCAAACAAATACATGAAGAACACGTGGGAACAAATATTTAACATTAAACTCTACGTTTGATTTCAAAAGTACTCCGAGAAAGAAGGAAACATAATGCCTAAAAAAAAAAAAAAAAAAAATCAGTGGAATTTGGGAAAATATAAATCATGTTTTATTAGTGATTTCCCAGGGCGCTCATTCAACAACACACTCTGCAAAGTCCCAGAAGCTCACAGAACAGCTGCCTTCCAAACCTGCAACACTACACAGTTTAAAGCCATAGTGTAATTTAGAATAATATTATTCTTCAGATTCTGGACTGGCAGCTCAGGGGTACTGCCAGCGGATTAGCAAGCTGCTAACACTGGTGCAGCCTCTAAGGCATCAATGAAAAAAGGTTGATGGATTTTTGGATGTTTCTTTTTCTGACCTGGGACCTTTTAAAAGGGAGAGAAGTGATGAAACAAAAACCTCCTGGCAACGGGGTAAAAGCAAGACAACCTACAGGAAGCAACTACAGAAGGGGAGAGGCTACATGCAGAATTCATAAAAGGAAGAGACGAAGATTGCTGCTGCGTTAAAAGTACCAAAATTGCCAAACTCATTGTGAAGCCCAGGGATTTCCAAGGATGGGGAAGTTGTGAAGCGGGGCTGATGGGTGCTTCTGCAGTCCTCAGCAGGGAAATACCACACATAAACAGCAACTCTGCACCACACGCCAGAGGACTCGGACTCTACCCAAGCGACGTGCAGATCTCCTGCACAACGTACCTGTGGCAGAGATGTGAACACCCACACCGCCCCTTCTCTGGACACCCACTAATCCAAATCACTAAACGCACAAACAAAATCCCCCAAAGCCCAACCGCCACCAACTGAACACCCCCAACACCATCTTCACGCAGGGCGCAGGACTGGCGGGAGGATGGGGAGCCTCAGCGTGCAGCCCAGCAGCTCTAATGCTGTCTGCCAGCTTTTGAGTGTCCTCCCAAACCGGAGGCCTGGCCTTCACCCTCTTCTGATCACTTGGTTTACAAGCTGAAAGATATGTTTGTGAACAATAGTGCCCCATATAGGTACCTATGTTCTTAAATGGCCTTCATCATTATAAATGTCAGAGTCTTCCAGACGCGATTCAAACATTACAAGCATCTGTCGCGTGCCTTTGCTCCTCTCTCTCCAGAGGAAAATTAAGTTACGATTAAAGCTGCGTCCTCCCGTCCCCTAGCCCATTCGCTTCAACATCAGCAGCTGTTGAGAAACTGTAGAAAACTCTTTCTTAAGAAAATTAAGTATTTTTCTTAAGGAGTCATTATTTTCAAGGTTATTGAGGTTGGGTATTTTGTTGATTGGTGATATGGGTGTTTTTTTGGCTTTTTTTTTTTTTTTTGTGCTACCCGAGTTAGCAGGAAATACCCAGTGGTACATGGCACAGCTCACAAGAGGTGCATGTTTGTGACACCTGAGAGCACACTCAGCCTCACCCCTTCTAGCCACTGGACCAATCCCTGGTGTCCGGCATGGGATCCTCAGGTGACAGGGAACAAACAGGCAGCAGGATTTCTTCTGGCCTCTAATGTGGTAACAATAGATATCTGACCACGAAGCACCCCATTGCTAGTACTCTACAGGGTCAAGTAGAGGGTTTATTTTATAACTCTCCTACTGGATGTAGGTTGTGGCCATGTGCATCACAATTGCTTTGCACCTGGTTATCTGCTTGGAGAGAGCCCAAAACAGACTCCAGCTCTTCTAAAACCCAGTAGAGCGCTCAAGCCGTCCCAGTTAATGGGATTACTTACATCAATAACTTTTTTAGAAATGGAGAGTGCAGACTCTTGCCTATGTGAAATCATGGTTTGGAGCAGCATTGCCTAATATATGGGAAAATACAGGAAAGCGTTTGCTCCAGAAAAGTTGACGGATATCCATACCTCCTGTTACAGACTCCTCCAGTCTGCAAATGCAGTAAGCCTTATGCCGACTTTGGGAATCCCTAAACTTTGTGACTAAACTCCATACTTGAGCCCTCCCATCTCCAGTGACAGTTAAGCATGAATCATTACAGGACTATCTTTTGCTCCTCTCATCAATACCACAGCACCTGTGTGTCCATTTACATTAGCTTAAGCATTACAATATATTGGTATAATATTGCATACTTGCCCTAAATCCAAGTTAGACAAATACCTGCAATGCAGAGTTCAATTATTATGACATGTAGCTGGTGATTACGCTCTTGGCTGGGCACAGTCCTTCCCCTGCTCACAGCAGCAATTCTAGACTATATTGCCTCATTACTCCAGAATTATACTTTTACATTCATCAGCCTCAAACTCTGAAACATTCCTGATCAATGTGAAAGCTATTTCTTCAAGATGCAACTGAAAAGATAACAGGATTAACCGTAACAGACCTTTGCAAAAGATGAGATTAACTGGGATTAGTCTTTCCTAAATCTACTGCAAAGAACATCCATAAAAGAAGAAAACTGTCCATAAGAGAAGAAAATGATCATTTTACATTGCAATGGCTGCAGCATTGGCATGGTACAAGATGCTACGAGCTGGGCTTTACCATCCCAGAGCTAGGAGGTCAGTGGGCACCTCCTCCACTGTCACGGTTGCATGAGCTGCAGCTGCTTGATGTTCCAGCCACAGTCAGACGTGGGAAATGGCCCGCTCAGTCTCTCACTCACACACACCAAGGTCCTCTCACTGCTATGATCTTTATCTCTCGGTCAGAGTATTTGCTTTGTTATCACCAAAAAAGCAAACTTTTCATCATGATGTGTTACCTTCAAAAGATCACGTTGTGTTTATCAACCCTGTATCGCTAGCTTACATAGTTTATTCAAACTGCAAAAATGGCAATGCTCCACTCCAACGTGTCTCACTGAAGATTATCAGTCTTTTTTGAATACTGAAAGTATTCCACGTACATTTTTCTCTCCTGGCCATCAGCACTGGGAGGATCTATTCTCTTCTATGGTGCATCTGGCTGTAACCAGTAATTCTGTAACCACAGTGAGCCAAAAGCCCTCTCCGAAGTGGAGCCTGTGTTGCCATTAGGCACCCTCATCAACACAGAGAAAGGCATCTCCACCCTCCCATTCTCTCAAAGCATTTATGTCTCCATTTTAGATGCATTTTCCTTAAATTGGATCAGCTATTGTTACTAACATGTTTTGTAATAACTTTCTACAAACGATGACACAGAGGAGAGTTTAGCGCTCTGCAGGTTTTGCTATTATTCCAAAACAAAATTAGATCCCCCCCCCCCCCCCCCCCCCCCCCAAGGACAGCATTCACCACTTGTTCTGCTGGGTTAATTTGTTAAACTCTGACTCCTTCAGATGGTCCTTTCCATAATCAGTGTTTCTCTATAGAAACTTGTTATTTCTCTGTGAGATCTGATTTAATGTTTTAGTTACAGACTGTTACCACAGAACTACTCTCCACCTGCCTTGTTATACGTGCTATGTTGACTAACCTAGCCCCGGATCACTTCCAAGTATGAAATACCTTCCCTGTGACCAGTTCTCCACCTGGAGTGAACCCGGGGTTACTGTCCCATTGGGCTGGTCTAGGTCTGTTCAACCAGACTGCCCTTTTTGCCACAGCAGCTCCCCCAAACCCTGCACCACCAGTTCAGTTCTTCCAGCCCACCATTACCATTACACCATCCCAAGCTCGAAGCAATTAAGACATCCTGCTGTGAATTTATGCAGTTAGCACAATTCTTGGCTACCACGCAGAAGACTCACTAATCTACAAAGGATCTCCTCCTATCCCTCCCTTCACAGTACGCAAGGCACCACAATGGCACCCTCCTCCTCTCCAACCCCAGCTATAAAAAGAAAATCCAGAGCAGATGTTATGATTTTTAACCCTACCATAATGGGAGACTCAGCTCAGAGGAAGTCAATGTCACCATCTTGTCCTGAAAGAGCCCCCCGGGCCAAGCCAGTGTCTGCACTGGGGTGCAGCTGGGACAATCCACTCTTCCCACGCTGCCAGTGGCAACAAGAAGAGCCTGCGGGGCAGCCTCAGGCCAAGGAGTGACACCGAGCTGGCCTGCCACTGCCAGCCAGCTCCTCCAGCAGCACGTTCCAGGGGACACCACTCAGGAGCCCTTGAAGGGTGAAGCTATCTGAAGGGCTCCGAAGCTCTGGAATAATCCTACACATTGACTGCTATTTATAGAGAACGTGCAAGAGAAAGAATTGTATTTTAGAAGACAAAAGGCTCGAGTTTGTGACTTCAGTTTCACATCACTGCAACTGGATATAATTAAATCCTGGTTTTCAATAGCCACTTCAAAATGAATGTCTCTGTGATGCAGAGAACACTGAAAGTGGGAAGATGCTTTTTATTTAACCTCAAAATCTATTTTTACTCTAGAATCCTAATTTTCCACGGCTGGAACTTTCTCTTCCTCCTGGCATGGGTGGGAGCAACGGAAAGATGAAGAAAAGAAAAAAAGAAAAATGAATGGGGAAGAACAGCCAGGGCCTCTCACATGAGCTATAGAGAATAAAGAGGGAGATGAAGAATCTCCAAGCACCTCCTCACCCTGCAAAGTCTGAGGGAAAGCACAAAACCTACCCGCCCACAAAAGACACCGATTTTAATCACATACTCAAGACTTTACCCTAGGACCACACAACCTCCAAAATCCAGCACCATAACAGCCTACCACAGTACCAGAGAACTGTAAAATCTTACTTTGTTTCTGCTGTTTGATTTTATTGTTCTTCTTTGCATTCCATCCTGCGCGTGCAGCTTTCAGCGCTCTCGCTTCTGGCCGGACTGTAAAGAGCAGCGTTTTTCAGAGCACTGCAGCCCCCAAGGCTGGGGAAGCGAGCCGAGGTGCAAGCACAAGCAGTGAACTGGTGAGTGCAGGGGAGAAGTGGCTCCTCACCACAGGCCCAGCTCCACCCAAGAGCTGAGTGCTGCCAGGTGCCGAGCATCTGCAAAGCCCCACCAGCTGGGAGAGAGGGAGGCACCCGATTACCTTCCTAATCCGCCTGCTCCCCAGGGCTGAGGCAGAGCCTCCAGGAGGGCAGTGCCGCCGTGTCGCCAGTCTCCGGCAGGCAGTGCCCTTCTGGCCGGCTTTGTCAGGTGGAACCTGTCTGCATGGGAGCAGCC
This sequence comes from Vanellus vanellus, assembly GCF_965231255.1. Classification (NCBI taxonomy): domain Eukaryota; kingdom Metazoa; phylum Chordata; class Aves; order Charadriiformes; family Charadriidae; genus Vanellus; species Vanellus vanellus. The sequence continues at coordinate 24,405,287 of NC_138914.1, read as the reverse complement.
TCCTGGAGTGACCCCCTCTAAGGGCAGAGGGGCCAGGAGGAGGCTCAGCTTTTCCCCTGCTCTCTGAAATACCGATACCTGCAAACACACAGATTTTAATTTCTTCTTCCTTCCAACGAAACATTTGATGTTCCTCAGTCTCTGGGATCACCGGATCTCCTAAGGAATACAACAGCCAGGTACAGAGAGGTCAGATTTCATAGAGGCAAAGCTAAGCAGAACATGCATTGTTCAGACAGGTCACGCAAAGGCCATTTCCAATTTTGGGAACATACTAATAACTTGAGTTTTTACACATATATAATCATATGCCCCAAGTATGCTATAAATCTTTATTAAGTTTGCAGCTGTTGTCTTCCTTGTGAATTTATTAGCTTGCATAGTTCTTGGGTAGCTGTTCTTAATTCACCTGAAGCAGGCAAGGGGGGGGGAAGGGGGCATGAAGAAGCTGAGAGAAAAAAAAAAAGCTACTTAAGTCACTTGTTAGAAATGGACAAAGAAAAAAAAGAGAAAGAAAAATATGGCTGTTCAAGAGAGAATTCAAGAAAGCTATTGCTGTTTGAAGGAAGTATAAGAGGCCATAAAGGTACATTCCAGGCCTGAACTCTTCTCACCGAGACCTCTTTTGTGTGCGTGGACACACACATTCTCTGCCTGGGTTACCCAGCCAAAGAAAGTGGAGGGAGCATTACTGAAGATGGGAACTGGCCTTGCAGCAGCTAGAGCAGTTGAAGGAGACAAAAATTCCAGTCCAAAGCCATCAGCAGCCAGTGGAAGAACATCCTTGGCTGTCAGTGGGTCTGTCCAAGCTCAATCATGAGCACTGTCCTAAGGAAAAGCAAAGGAAGCAGTGCTAACTGTCCTGGCATTGCAGCTCCTACCAAAATCGACAGGGTATACTTTGGGTTGGTGAGAGGTAAAAGATTCCTCTGGTTATTTCTGGAACAGAAGAATGTGAAATTATCTACCATAAGCCTTTCCTTTGCTTTGACCAGGTGCGCCCAGCAAGTATTTCTGATCTTTTTGAGTGCCTCCTGGACACAGTGCTGATGAAGACATGTTTTTTCATAACACAGCGTTTTACTTATAATAGTATGCAAAGCCTAAAACTTTCTTATCAATTACCTGTCTAGAAAATGAGAAGTCGGTGCTAGAAACTGCCAGATCCTTAATATGATTGACTATGTCTTGTTCTAGTCAGCAAAAGGTCTCCGAGTAACAAATGGCTTGTCCATTTGTTCTCTGACAAGAAAGACTGTCGAGGCTTGAATATCATTTATGCTCAATCAAATACTAATGCTGATGGAAAACTCCAGGTTTCGGTGACTCCTGATGTGGCCCACTGGGGCACCGAGAAATGTATCGCCACTTAACATGTATACTGCATAATGAATGTGAAAGGCTCTCCTACTCATTGCCGCGGCTGCCTCTTCATCTTGCCGGGCCTGTAGCTGTAAGATACGCATTAATTGAAATGACAAATTGCACAAACATGTGTTTCTCACAGTTGGCACGTCCCTGCTAAATGCTTACGAAACTGTTAACTATGGAAAACAAAAGATGGATGGAAGAAGATCACTTTTACAAAATGATTTTTATAGAAAAAACAAAGAAAAGCTTGATGTATCCAAACTCACAGATATCCCATATTTTACAGCTGGGGAATAGCAATAATTTTTCCCCAGTAAAGGGTCTTTATGATGTCAGATACAGAAAGATTTGCACTTTATTATCAATAAGAGAGTCCAAATTAAAGAAGTGACTTGAAGTGGTAGAAATTGGCCTTGGGATACAGCGAATACAGCACATCTCCCCTCTCACCAGATAGGTGGTGTTTACAAGATTTTAAGATGCAGTTCAAACAAATATTTTACCATATAATAAAATTGTTGATTATGGCATAAAAAGTCATACGATTTGATTTCTCCATTTTTTTGTGTACACACTGGTCAAAATAAGATTGACTGTAGAAAAGAACAGATTATCAAACTGCAATGTAGTAAACATCAATATATTGTAGCCATGTTTTTCCTTTAAAACATTTTGCAGAATAATTATAGCTGGAACAAAGGAAGCTCAGAAAATTTCAACACTGGAGCTTTTTGCTTTTTGGGGAAGGGAAAAAAAAAAGGAAAAACCCATAAAGAAGTTCTGATATTCATTTCTAAATTCTAACAAATCCTTCGATTATACTATGCTTTGTACATCTGGCCTTCAGCTTTGGACCTCATCCAGTTTCCTGTAGGACTAGAGGAAACCCAGCTCAAAACTTAGGTTATGTTATTTTCTAAATGGCATAACACAAACCGCCAATTTAACTAGCGTTTTCCTCTGCGTCATTTAGTAACACAACCGAAGCAATTTTCCTGAAGAAGAGAAGCAACTCCCCTTTTTGTTTATTTAAAATTGCAAGTGATTCCTCAGTGGCACACCCACGCTTTAAAATAAGGAGCAGTAATTGATTATTTCATGATTTCCATGTTTCGCTTTGACATTCCTTTACGAATTATAATGCATCTAATCTGCACTTACAGTTACCTAAAAAGAATGAGTCTGTACAGAGAGGAATCCCAGCACCTATAAAGACAACTACTACAAATGGCAATGTGAGCTTTTACCCTAAAGCATGACGTTCTCTTAAGGCCTTGGTCTTGCAAATAATTAGCATATGAGTAGTCCTACGAAAGCAAGACTCAATCATAGGCTTTTTCACTGGTGTTTTCTTTTATTTATATATATTTTTAGGCAACATATTATGAAAGTTGGAAAGAGGAAAATAAACCGGTAATAGGAGGGGAGCTAACCGTCAGTGTACACGTACGGCCTTCGACACAGCGTCTCAACTCAGAGAAACCTCGGTGAAGTCAGTGGCTGAGCCGAACCTTAAGTTTGTGAAGTAAAGAGAAATTGCTCAAGGTTTCTCTTAGTGGCAAAACCCAATGCTCCCAAGTGAACATCTTTCCTCTCTAGTGCAATCCCCCGCAGATGTGACTACACATAAAAATAATTGCTAAGAAAAGGTTCCAGCATTTAGCACAAGGTATGTACTGCCTTTCTAACCCTTCCTTCGCTCATTGTCAAATGATGATGTAAAGAATTACATAAGGAAACGAATAAAAAAAAAGATAAAAATTAACTTAATTTACACAACCAATAAAAAAGTTTAAAGCAATGATAGAAAAATAATATAAAGGCTAGATACACTAAATGCCAGTTCAACAGTATTAAGCTTTGGTAGAACAGTTAAAGAGCATAGCACCAATAAAATCCAATGTCAATACACGCTTCAGTACGCATGAGCTGTGATGAAAATGTAAATTTTGGCAAGAAAAGTAGTGTATGTTCCCTGACGCCACAGTTTCATTTCAACATCTAACAAAAAGTCTTTAGGCTCTTTCACTTGTCGCTGAAGGTAGACAATGCCCGTGTACGAGTTCAGCCTTCGAGTGCTGAAGTAGTTTTCTTCATTTCCCTTGTTGATAGTAAGGATTATGTTGTCTCCAGCATAGGCAGGCGACGGACCAATACGGAAAATATGAGCTGGGACCACAATATTGGTTTGGAAGTTCAGCTGGTAATAGGTAATGCGCACCGGGGTATTTTGGCAGTCCAGATAATTAAAACAGCTGATTCGTTCACACCTCCTAAGAGATGAGAAATGAGGTACATTCAGCGCCCATGTAATAGCAGGTAAAAAATATATGTATTTCAGAGTATTGCAAAAGTATTAGAGAAACAGGAGTCCCAAACTTCAGCTGTGTAATTACCAGCTGCTTGTTCTGCTTTTACAGTGCCCATAAAGCATTTGTAAGTGATGTAATTGTCAGAGTACAAAACTGTAAGAAAAAGTTCACAGATCCGGAGAGCTGCGTTGGGAAGCTCCACAAGGAAGAAGGAGCCAGAGTCATGCTGCAAGCAGCACAGAGCTTGGAAAAGGAGTCTAAGCTTCATTACTCACAGCAGAAGCCTGGGCCAGAGCTCCAAGAAAATGAAAGGAATCACACTTAAAAAGGTAGCTAGAACATGGGAATGGGAAACAAGCTCCCCAACTTGTAAAGCTGCTCAGTTCTATAAGGCAGGAAAAGCACATTTGAAGTCATAAGCCACTAACGATGGCTTCCCAAAGCACTGGCAGCCATCGAGGTAGGGAGAGTTTGGGGCTGTTGAGCCTCAGGTGCTGAGGAGCTGGGAGCTGCAGGGATGTGCCATTCCCAGAACCCCATCGCCTGGCAAGCTCATTATCCTGCTCCCCCTCAACATTTCAGCGATCTTGGAGGAACTGCAATGTGGATATTAAACACGGGCCCAGAACCACTGTAAAAGTGGTGCACTGAGCAGCCTGGCAGCCACTGGAATGGTATAAGCAGCATAGAAGATTTTTTTTTTTTTAAAACTTAATTATAAACAAAGCCCTTTTAGAGCTGCAAGCAAGTAGATGTGCAAGCTCTGATGAATCCTGTTATAGCAGCAGTTGGAGGGCAAATGGGGGCTCTAGGGCTTGGAAGAAGCAGAAACGAACATAAACTCTATATGGGGAAAGTCCATGCACTCCAGGTACTGAAGCGCGTTCTCAGAGCTCTGAGCACTTACACCCGCCCACAAATTAAAGCCCTACATGACATCCACAGCCACGGGACGGGGCTGCTCACTTCGTTGCGATGGCCATACTTACATGTCAGATACTTTTCTGTAGTTGGAAGGGCACTCGAAGGACAGGCAGCGGAAGCTGCCCTGGATGTTATAGCACGTCTCTGTAGCTGAACAGTTATGGGTTCCTATTGCACATTCATCGATATCTAATGAGAAGAAACACAAGGAAAAAGAGATGTTAAGTTCCAAAATAAGACATAATCACAGCTTATGGGCTATAATACGCTTACGAGACTCTGTGTGCACGAGAAGCAAGAGGAGTCTGTGGGTTTGGCTCTGTGTTACCTCTTCAGTACCTGTGCCTGCTTCCTGCAGACCAGGACTGTGAGGACCCCGAAGGAGACACCTGGGGTGTGAAAATGCACATTCAGGTGAGGTGTGTCAGGTTCATCTCTGTGCAGACACTTTTTGGCATGTGGAGTGACAGGGTAAATCCCGTTGATTCCAATTCTGCTAACACCTATGTCTTCTGCAGAAAATTTTTTCCTTCCTTGACATTATCTCATAAGAGATGATAGTACCACTTGGCAGCGTGTGCAATAAACAAGGGAGCTCACTCTTCCCTACAAGCAGCTTACTATCCTTTTCATGCTGTTTGATAGTCCTTCCTCTGCTTGGCAGAGAGAGTGGCCAGCTGCGGCCACCCAGCGCATGGCCAGGGCTGGCCTTCTACCGCAGGGGACGTGTGTTTCTTTACCTGTACTTTGCAAACATTGGCACGCTCCTGTGAACCTAGCTGTTCTCATTCCAAACACATCAGATGCAATACAAGGTTTAGCTTTCATTGGAGAAGAAACATGAGAACGAAAAAAAGTTCTCAAAGCCCAAGATCCTCCTGCCTTGCCACTTCCCACTGCAATAAAAACCAAACATGAACATCTAGACAGAATTGCCTGTGTTGTCATGTTTTCCCTTGCTTCCCTTCCCTGAGGTGTCAGAGATGTGTTATAAGTCATGTTATCAACTAGGCTGAAAGGGAACAGAATAAAATAAATAGAAAGTGGTAGGCTAAGGCAGTGGAACCCTAAACTTCTCAGACCACGCAACCTGTCCATCCCCGCAGCCGCTGTGTGAGCTTTCCACAGCTGTTCCAATTGAAGATAGTTTTTCAATAGTTTCCTGAAAGCGATGGGCCAATTTTTACAGCTTCACAGGTCACTGGGACTCCCTGAACCACATGTTAGCTCTAAGCACAAAACTATGTCATGTGTGGCATGTCTAAACAAGCTGTTCAGCCCGTGAGCACAGTGCACGTGCGATAAGCTCAGTAGCTGGGGGAAGCATCTCACTGCTTTCGAACAGCAGAGCATGCGCGCAGACTTGTGCATGGGGTAGACACTGCATGCAAACACTGGAGTACAAGGGACAGTCCTTGATGAAAGGCGGCCACTGCTATAAATCCCTCATACAACGCGTAACAAGTGTGTGATTGCAACGGCCCCTTCTTCACGGACAAGGCTGTCAAATGTCCGCATAGCCCAAGCAAACAAACATTCCCCCATTGCCCAGTCTGCAGAGAGAGGCCTTCCCCTCCACAGAGCAAATACACCTAATGGATGGAGGGACACCCTGTGTCTGCTTACACAGCCTACTGTGACAAAAGCCATCTCTTGGGAACAAACAAACCCCGTCAGAAAATAACCAACCCATGTTAAAAGCCAACAAGACCTTCTCACTGAGTTTTTGAGAATCGAGAAAGCTGGGCTACGTCAAGAAAAGAAATCCCCTATGCGTGAGGGTTGCTCTGGATTAAAGCAGGGGGCAAATACAATGCAAAGTAACCCCACAGCTGTGTGATCCAGGAGATGTAAGCTCCACCAGACTGTTATGAAATATTGGAACTTAAGAACAACACTTTAGAACAAGGCAGACATTTTTGAAAATTTAAGTTAAATATAAATATACCCCTGTAATGAGATGTAATGTTGCAGAAGATGAAAAAGAACATTTAAAGCTCAAAGACACTTTATGGCCTAGAGCATAAACGTGGTTACCTAAATAATACATATGCACAAGCCCAAGCCATGGACCTTTAAATGCTGAAAACCAGATGCAATAACAAGGATCCAGCTTGAGCAGAAAATATTGGCAAAGATCTCCCAGTCACATTGTGTACTCCCAAATGTCTAGACAACGCACGGAGGCTTTAAAATGAAATAAATGCTAACAGACAAACCACGCGGACTGTGTAGGGCTCTGCAGTTCTGCCAATTGACACAAAGCAGAGAAACTCTTAGAGAAAAACTATAACATCCCACTCCTTCCATTCCTCTGGGATAAGAACTGATCTCATACTCTGAACTGACTGGTTTAAAAGTCTTGCAAAGAAAAGTATACAATAGGAAGTAGGAGAGAATCAAAGTAAATTAAATCCCTTGCTGATTGTCAGAAGTGCCCCTAGGTGAAAAGAAAATTTCTTCCATATTGCAATCATTGTCATGAAAGCGCTCACTTCACCAGTTTGGCTGTGCTGCAAAATACCATAGGCAGCTTCTCCAAAAAGATCCATATGTTGAGACGTTATTACATGAGATACAACTCCTCTGTTTGAAAAAAAAAAAAAAAAAAGGTACAAAGAATGTACCACCAGTAACTCTTAAGAACTGGTCAGATGATGAGCAACTGGAGCCAGATCTTTAGCTGGTGGAAACCAAGATAGTCTTCTTGAGTATAGTGCAGCCAACATCAATTCAGACTGTTTCTCTGACCGCGTTTTCAGAGACCCCAATATATAAGCCTGCCCAAACTTCTAACTACAAACTTGCAGAGCTCAAAGAAAGGGTACGTACTGCGGGGTTACTTTCAGCGCCTGACTAAATGCCCACTCACCCAGCCATGCACAGCGCTGCCATACACGCACCACGTTTTGCAAGCAGACCAACTTCACCCTCTAAGGAGGATGAACATACCACGTGGCACAGGTATTTTGAAAAGCTTTTCCAAGCGTTACTGTATAGTTCACACAGCAGGGCTAGTCTATACAACAGGAACCCTCTAGACGCAGGCTGAGCGTGCAGGGAGGATTTCACACCACACAAACAAACGCAAGTGAGATCCATAGGTCCATGCGGCAAACCTTTCTCCTCCATCTCCAGCACCTGCCTCTCCTCCATCTCCAGCCTCCGGCTCCAGAGAGCTGCGCTGGCCAATTAATGCAGTGACTCACACTACTAACTCTGGAAGATATTCTCAGCTCGTATCTCACTGCTGGCAGAGGTGGCAACTAACATGCCGGCACTCAAAGCGGGGGGGGGGGGGTTGGGGGGTGGGGGTGGGTGGGGGTGGGTGGGGCGGGGGGAAAGCCCAGGGAGACTAACGAGCCCGAGGAGAGTTATAGCTGCAGGTTTCTAAAGGTGACTTTTACATAAGAATTTAAATGCACATGGATATTACTGCTTGCTGAAGTCATACTTAAAAACACATTAAAAAAAAAAGCTTTCAAAAATATTTTCATTTTCATTTAGTCTGTTTCTCTGCTCCAAAGTCAGGATCAAGTACGCTCACGCCATTCATGATTTACACAGTGTAAATTCACTGCCATTGCCACTGAGAAGAGAATTTAAGCATAGGAGATACATGACCAAAAGTTTGTGACGGGTTCCTGAAAAACTAAGAGCAGGAAATGCCTGGTAGTTCGTGTAATCCACTGCAGGAATGCACGTCGAGTGCGTAAAGGTAATCAGATCTTCAATCATCATTACACAGTCAGGGCATCCTTTGGAAACGGGGGATTTTTACTTCAAAAACAGACAGCTGTGCACCAGATGAAAAACACCAGACACCCAGAAGACATTTCTATGATTCTGGAGAAAAGGTGTGCATGGAGGATACGTGTAATTTACACTAACATTTACTAATGCCAACATGTTTAAGCTTAGGTGGCAGACTTCTGGATGCCCAAGTCCCCATAACAGCTCCCACAGTCCCTCTCCCAGTTTTCTGGGGCAGGAAACTGCAACTCCTAATGAAGCCATGGATTTCTACATCTGGCACCTCTCAAAAAACAGATCAAGGTGCGCATACAGCTCGTGCAAGTAATCAAGGGCCCCAATTTGAATGATGAAGTGGGCTCCCTTAGGAATGCATTTAAACAATTAGCTCACGTTGACAGCTGAATTGCCACAGTACATTTTCTAACACAGGATAAAGCTGACATTGCAGATACTGGTATTTGGCAACTTTGTCAAATATTGGCTTTTTAACGGTGACTAATGTAAAAAATGGAGACTTGATTGAATAACCATAATGGCTTAGATCATTCCAAGGATTCATGCTATAAACCTTTCAGTTCCTAAACTCCCCATTACCTCGACAGGTTCTTCCATTTGCTGCCATGGTATATCCCTGCTCAGGACAGGCACACTGATAACTACCAGGAACATTCACGCAGCGGAAAGTACAAAGAATGCCTGCACTTTGTGTGCACTCATCGATATCTGGGAAAAAAGCACAATTACAAACATATGAAAAAAAAAAAAAACAACAGAAATTTGAAAAGGGAGGCTGTAGAACACAAGGAAATTCTTGTCTGACACATTTATAATATATTCTTAAACAAGAATGCAACCATGAAAGTTTGAAATTGCTCTAGGACCGTTGATGGTGCTTTCTGAAATGCTGAACAAAAGACTGCTCCCAAAAATACTGGTTGCAAGTAGTACAGACTTATGGAAGAGAACAATGCGTCTAAGGCACGTCTGAGTTTGAAAAACTCTCTGGTACGTCTGTAATTCTTCTAGGACTGCTTTGGGGGCTTCCTTGTGCTAGGAAGAACGTGGGTTTCTTCACCATTTCTTAAATAGAGACTCTGCAAAGTCTGTGTCAGCATTGGTAACAACAAGAAAACAGATAAAGCCCCTCCTTTCTCCATTCTGATCACTCTACTGCTCATTCACCCACCACCAGCAGAAGTTAGAGCAAAGCATCACCCGCAGCATTAGATGCTGCTAAGAGTTCGACAGCACTTAATGAGTTAGCCTTGACTGTTAAAGAGTATATACATATTTAACGTGACCTGACAAAGCAGCAGCCTTACCTTTGCACGAATGCCCGTCTTCTGCTAGCTGGAAACCTTGCCTGCAGTAACACTGATAGGAACCATAAACATTGGCACACTCCTGGCTGCAGGGACTAGTATCACATTCATTCACATCTGTAGCCAAAAACAAACCCACAGACATTGCCACAATGGTTCAAAACAGTGTCTTCCACCATTTCTTGCCTCTGAGAGCAGCTACCAGATCTTTCCAGTCAGAGTGAATAAGAATGGACTAATTTGTCCCAAGAAGATGTTTCTGCTCCCTAGGCATAACATCAAAGAGCATGAGGATGTCTGTTGCACCTGAATTTCATGTCTATATATGCCAATGAAAACACATACACATGCAAACACGTGTCAGACCTTATATGTTACAGTTGATTAAAAATATGTAACCATTGCCTTAAAAAAACAATCATGGAGAACTTAAAAAATATCCATCCAATTCAAAATCAATTTTTTTTCAAGTTTTGTCATTACCAAGTTTCACCTTTATTAAAATTTGAATGAAAAGTCTCCTATTCTAACTTTGTTCCCCTTTTCTCTCATCTGGAAGGAATGTAAAAAGTATGTGAAGGGAAAGGAAGAAAGAGGAGAAACTTGTTGGCTGTCACTTGACAGTTTGAGTGTGCAGTTGAATATCTACAAATTTGAGCACACATAAATCATGGCTTTACTGTATTTATAGTTCACCTCAGTTCCTTCTCTAAAGTCCCTGAATTCACACTGCAATTTCTTCTTCATGGAAAAAATGTCTGGTACCTTCACAATGCTTCCCATCATAAGACAAGCGGAAACCAGAAGAACAAGTGCAATGGTAGGACCCAGGGGTGTTCTCACACGTGTGCTGACACAGGCGTCCAGGGTAATTCCAGCATTCATTTATATCTGTCAGCAGAAAAAGCAAATACACAATCCACTTAAAAACAAAAGCATCAAACGAGATGCAGGAGGATATTTTTTAAAGTGTCAGAGATTGTTCTGCAGAGCATGAAATGCAACCTCGGATTTTACACTGTCTGACTTTGTGCTCTAATTGGTGTACAGTAGTGATAAAATACAAAATGCTGTATCACAGGCTCTTATGAAGGAAGCTGTGAAATCTTCAGAAAGATAAATTTCTACAGCAGCAGAAGCGTAACCTGTAGGAAAGTACTTTGCAGATGACTGATAACCTGCAGCTAAACCAAATCAAGGGCACCTGGTCCGAAATCACAGCACGGAGTGTGAGAGCTCTAAATGGCCGGTCGCACTGAACGACAGCTGCTTTGGAGGTGATTCCATTATCTTTTGAGGCACCGCATTGCAGAACTAATAACTGCACACTACAATGGTGCTAAATACTGCCTTGAGGTCCAAGGCTCAATCAATCAGTCGTTTCATCTCATCTTGCGCCTTACATACCAATGCAGCTTCTGCTGAATGCATCGTACTGATATCCCATCTTGCAGTCGCAGCGATAAGCCCCAGGAAGATTATGACAAATCTGCCCTTCGCCACAACGGTGTACACCAGTTTGACATTCATCCACATCTGCAGAACCAGAGAAAGCCATTAGTTTAAATATAGTTTGTTGAAAACCAGTGTTTACGAAGAGAACAAAATTAATTAAATAACGGGAATAGAAACGGTTAGGGTTGTCCCCTGGGCAGAACAAAGAATATCAGCTTTTCCCATTGTGCTCTTCTCCCAGTCAGCTTTACAATATCTCTAAGTCAAACTTTTGAAAAGCAATACATTATCTCAAAAGTAAAAACTGTAACTGTAACTGCAATGGAGCTCTCCCAGCATATTCTGCATTTCAGTGCAAACACATTTTGATTCTGATCAAACCATGACATTTAAACAACCTATTCTGATGTTCTGCCACGACGTGAGTCATGGCAAGCCATTTAAAGCAAAACAAGAACTAGCCAGAAATTCTGCTCATCCCTTCAATTAAAGCAATTGCTATTTTCATCCCAAATTGCCCTTTCAATCTCGCTTCTGCTGTCTACCTTTTGCTCTTTCCCAATGTTGATCTTTTTTCTTTTCTCCGTCAACTCACATTTTGATATTCCTCATGGCCTCTCATCCAAAATCCAATACCAACAAATTAGTTGCTTCTCCGCTCACATGCATCACTTCCAATCTCATTTAAAAATCCTCAGATGAAGATGAGAGTTTTCAATACACGCTGATTTACAAGACTTGCAACATGACTAAATAGGCTCATCAGTATCTAACAAATCCCTGCTACCATCTGTGACAAGAAGCATCAAAAAGTCTGATTAACCCTCAGAAACTTGTATTTCTTCAAGTATTCTGAGTTCTGCCATTTCCTAAGCCATCAGATCCTGTTTCCTTCCTACTATTCACACCTTCAACTACTTTACAACCCAAATCCCTGTTCATGTAATATTAATTAGGATGGTAGTCTAAGGCTGAGGGTTCTCCATATCGCCCTATTTGAAGCCATAAATTTGAGCACGGTTTCATTTCAAAGGGTTCCCGGGCAGTTCTTCATCAAACAAGAGCCTTGGAGAACACTCTGGAAAGCAGACACTTGCTGAGAAAATGATAGGGAAGTGAGAGCGAGTTACTTATCACAAAAACTTGGATTTGGAGAAGTGGAGATTATGTCAACCCTGATGACAGGCGCAAGTGAATACTTTGTTCAATATTTCAGCACAGATTCCCACCCACACAGTCCCTGCTGGCACCAGGGTTAGGGATGGCAGGAAAGGCCACTCGCCAAGCAAGGAATTCCTGACAGGCTCATAGATTTCTGCTGCAACACCATCTCCTCATTTTCTTTGAAGATCAGAGGTAGCATCAAAACAAGGAAGTTCCTAATGCAGATACAATTTTGTAAAGTAGCAGTTTTATTTGCAATGAATTCATGTGCGCGACCATTTCATTCATTTGTCCAAGATTATCCAAAACTATGTATTCCATTGCATCCAGACTTTAATTAGTTCTAGTGCACGATAGCGTCAGAAGTGTGCTATATTTCACGATAGTTACAGTAGTTTTCAGTTAAATGTAAGAGGTAGTTTTTAATAACTCATTTACTAAATCACAAAATAGGAACATTTTAAAAAGATGAATCCCCTACACAGAGAAGATGACCGTACATGCATAGTTCTGCTGGAGAAACATGTGCAGATGATGTATTTACTACTGTGAATAAATCTGAATCAGGAATGTAATTAGCTATTGTAATGCCATAAGGAAACTAGTCTTTATCACTGAGAGGGGAAATTAGGACCATATGCTTTTCTTCATGCTCTCTGTCTACTTAAAGAACGTCATACCAAAAAAATACCAAAAGATATAGACTACAAACAGAATGCACACAGCAAAGACAGGGAAAGCACCAATTAACATCAAACATTGAAGGGAGATACAGTGTAATGAAGAGCAAAAAGGGAGAATGCCGACATTTATGTGGAAATGGGGTCTTCTAGCTATACTGCTATTTTTCACTACAAGTTCCTAGTTGTGACCACGGCTTCCACCCACTTGTAACATCACAAAACCGTATTTTGTTTATTTTTAAATACTTTGTTTTATTCAAAGGGAACAGAAGTAGGAATTATTAGGATATCATCACTAACCAAAATACTGATTTGTCATTTCTTCCCCCCCCCCCCCCCCCCCCCGCCATTGTTTTATAATTGCCTATTTTGTGTAACACAGAACATAGGGAACTCAAAAATACATAGCCAGCCTTGCCTTGGGCGCCAAGGACCGAACTTTTGATTCCTTTGTCCCTAGAGTGCTCATTTACAGAACAAACACTAATAAGAGATGAAATCTGCTACTCTGAGTCAGTAACTCCATAAACACATCGGAACAAATACAAATCAGTATCAAGCTGCACAGCAGCCACATGAATATTTCAACATCCTTTCCACAAAGAAAGTAAGGATTTATCCTAAACATGCACACAACTGGATGTATATGGGGAACACCATTCATAGCGCTACAAAGCACATCCACACTCAGTGTTTCTTGTTTGCTGCATCCCGTGGCTTCAGATCCTATCGCTTACAGTGAGATACTGTAAAAAAATAGCAAAGGATCATGGTTTTGACTGACAGCATGAGTTTAAAAAGTAACTAAACCACGTTCACTCCAGAACGGAAGACAGTAAATCCCACATGGAGTCAAAACCAATGTCACTGGCATACCCAGAGGAACTCCATGCAGCAGTCAGACACAAGTGCAGATCCTGTAGTGAGAACAAATCGTTGAGCTGCACGGACAGCAAATTCCCATTCATCAAATAAATTTAGGAATCTGGAGGTAACTCAAACCCTCCTTTTAGAGCTGAAATGCACTTCTTCCTCTGAGAGAGCACGTGACCAGACAGTGGAGTCCGACCTTACCGATGCAGCGGGTTCCCTCCTCATTGGAGTGGTAGCCTCTGCTGCATGTCAGCACGTTCCTTTGGCAGGTGTAAGACCCGACGGTATTGATGCAGTTGAATCCTGGTTTACATGGCTCGGGGAGAGATGTGCATTCATTAATATCTGGGGAAGACAAAGAATTAGAATAGTGAAAGAAGCTACTTAACCTTTCCGGTCTGTTTTCTTCCAGCTGTCATGTCTTTTCCTTCATTTCAATTTATTGCTACAAAGCTACAAAGACAAGGCTGATGAAGGCCTGCTGTGCTTTCAAATTCAATATGCAAGTATACGTATCTTTAAAAGCACAGCAATTTTTTAATTTAATTCACAGCAGGATTTGAGGAAAATTACATGTGGTCAATATATAGCCCTTGGGCAGGCTAAAAGGAAGAGGAGTTGGCCAGTGCTGCCGCACATACTATGAACACATTGCTGGTCACACTTACCAACACAGTTTCCCTCAGGGTCTTGTAAAAATCCATCCATGCAGCGCTGCTTTGACTCACAGTAGAATGATCCTTCCGTATTCTGACAAACGAAGTTTACTTTACAACTATGAGTTCCTCTCTTGCATTCATCAATATCTGTTAAGCAGATCAAAACTCCAAATTGTGACTAGTTCAGCTGTAATTTTCAACAGTCTTCATGACTAGTTTATAACTTCTTTTCTCCAAAAGGAAGTTAGGAAGCCTCATTTAAACCAGACACTCAACACTGCCTTTGGGAAATTTGAGGTTTAGCTGTGTTTGCTATGGGACATCCACTTCAGCACACGCTTCCGAATTTGTCAGGTCCTGCAGCAGATTTGATTCAGGTCCCGCAGCAGATTTGATTCAGGTCCCTACTGCCTTGTTCACAGCATCTCTTGTAAACCACAAATAGGGAAACATCTGCAGTTTTAAAATCCTAAAGACCCAAATTAAAACTAGGAAAATGGATGCATAAAATGAGTAACACAGTATTGCAAAAGCAAAACGGTCTCATTCCTTATATACCTCAGGAATTCTAGGTAGAAACCTACCTCCACCAAATTTAATACTAAAAGGGCACCTCGCTTGAACAGGGCTGGGATTTCACTTCATACACAGGCACATGTGTACACACGTATGTACTTAAGTACACCAAACAAACACTTATCTAAGTCTGAAAAGTATTCTGAAAAAAAAAATGCACGAGAGGTAGTAATATTAGTAACAAATTCTGCTTTTTTCCTCTTACTCTGCAGCCAGAGCGAGCACGACACAGCTTTCTTATTTTTTATTATGTATACGAAATTATTTCTCAGATTGTGTTCTCCATCTTAATGCTTGCTTTCTAGGCACACTGAAAATGCTTCCTGCAAGTTTCAAACATAAATTTACACCCAACTGATCTCTGTTGAGTAACTGCCTGGATCAGTTGGTGTAGTGGCATTGCTTCCATTTTGCAGTTGAAGAAACCCCACCTAGCAACAGATTTCAGCTATAAATACATTCAAAATTCAGTTCCTGTGAATATTTTCAAATGCTACTTTAACATATGCTAGTTCCTGAGAACACTCCCTATGATGAACATCTTTACCAGATAGAGACAAATAAGGATACTCCACAACTTAAGAGTCCCCACTCCTCCAGTTAGACAAGGGCAGAATGACTGGCACTTGTCTTGCTATCCTAACTCCTCAGTTAAATGTTAAGGTCACAAGGGAACATCACCAGGTTCCCAGAAGGTACTTATTAATAAGTCTTCCTACTATATTGACTGACAAATAAAAAATGTGGAATTCTGAATTTCATAAGCCTCTGCAAATTCAGTACTTATCTGTAGGCATTCTTACACAGAGTAGTTCTGGAATTCTACTCTTTCTTGTAAGTCATTAATTTAAAACAATAAATTTTAGAAATGCTATAGAATCAGACAACAGAGCAAAACACTCACAAAGTGCCTCTTCAAGTTAACCGAGGTTTACTTATGACAGCTGTATATAAAGCGAGATTTCTGATAATTTCTATTTTATAACCTTATGTTACATGTCAAGAGCTAAGTTCTTTCCTTAGGCATCTCTTACTCCAGCTGTCAGGAAACTCTTTGTGTAAAAAATTTAGGAGTAAATAACACTGACTCTTGCCCTGGAAGACAGGGCACATGTGTCTCTTGCATACTCCTGAACTGCAGAGCAACTTCTGCTGCGCTATGACTGCTGAGGTTAGCTTTTCCATTAGACTTCTATATCGACCAAGAAGAGGGAGACAAAGAATAACTTCTTAACCCCATGACCATTCAAAATGTAAATAAATGCAGACAGACCTCCTAAACACAGGAAGGACCGGACTGAGTCAGCCCCATGATCCGTTCAGGCTGTGATTCAGTGTTCAACAGCAAAGAGTATCAGCCCCTTTAGAGAAAAGCAGAGCTAGCCAGAGGAACGTAACAGGAATTCCTCCACCAGCGAGATCTCTCTCTGACCCTTTAAAAACAGGGTAAACCCTAATACATAAGGTTTCACGCATTTTTTGAAATTATTTGTAGTTATCCCTGGAATCTATTTCAAAGAAATGAATGTACAGAAGGGGCCAAACATTTCCATGATGATCAGCCTTTTTTAGTTACAACTCTGATATCACAGACCAGCAACACTAAAAGGCTTTGCAATCCCTTTCCTTTCCTTTTGGCAACAGCAATTGCATCAGCTGAAAAACACTTGTCTTACCAACACATTCTCCATCCTTAAGTTCATAACCTGGCTGACAGCTCAATTCCTGGAGACATTTGAATGATCCCATCGTGTTGACGCAGTGCTCTCTCTGCTGGCAGGTGTGTCTATCCGTTACGCATTCATTAACGTCTACAAAAAAGAGTTAAACAATTCAGTGCCTCATATTTATCAAGAGATCTGCCTCTTCCTGCTCTTTTGGAAGGAGTCAAAAGCTCAAGTGAAACCATTTCTTCCAAAAGATAGTCAATATACACTTTGCTACAGTGTTCTGATGTAAGATAGAATCGTAAGTTGTTTTATTCCAGGATCTTTTGTTAACACAGACACTCAAGAGACACAAATCACAGGGAGATTTCCTTCTCCCCTCTTCCCAAACGTGCAGTGGATGGTGCAGGCGTTGAGGACAAGGGACAGACAGAACTGGTTAAATGCAGGATGGGCAGAGGACTGTTAGTCACCTTCTGGATTCTTGGATACAAACCTCCTGGACAACTGAATGAGAAAGTGATTAATTCTTATTGCTCATTACCAGGTTTTCATAGCTCAGGCTATATATATATCAGTCCTGCGGCTTCATGCCAGATAGACAAGAGCTGCGAGTGTGGAACTGCTGCAAGAGAGAGGTACTGGAATGGCCTGTCTCGCTGCAGGTGGAGTCGTGTAACATACTCCGTTCCTAAGGAATGCGTCATTAGAACTGGATACACAAGAAAACACAGAGACAGGAGTCTTGAAAGTTCAATACAGTCTGTAAATTTGTATTTGAATCATTAAAGAGATATGATTTTGGTACATGGAGTAGTAGAAAAGTTCTTTAAAAAAACAAATCACTTAAATACCAGATCGCGGAATGTAGGACGCAATATGGAAAGGAATATGCCACACCTTTAAAGTGATGTGTTTTGATAGGCTTGGATGAAATGATCTCAAATTCAAGTTTTGCTTATTTTAATAATGAAAGCTAGGAATACCATGCTGAGCAAATATTTACAAGCAACAAAAAGGGGTAGGGATGGGAAGAGAAACTTTCTTGCCATTCTCCACAAAATCTTACACATTCACAGTTCTATATAAAGCTACGAAGTGTTTCTAGAGCTAACAAAAGCCAAATGTGACCATAACTATTACCAATCATCCAGCTTCTCTGCACATGAAGCTGTTTTCATACGACATAATAAAGCAAGTATTGTTTAAATCAGATTTTCGTTTTGGCTGCAGAACCTCATTCCCAGATAAGTACAACATCAGATATATTACTTCCCCTTCTGGAGCATGAAAACAGGAAAAGCCATTTTAAAAGCCTTTTGTCTTAGAAAATGTGTCAGCTTGTTTTCTACCAAACACATGAAGACGAGCACCAAGAAATTTCAGCTCCTGCTGAAGTCAGCTAACTGGTGACGCGTACTGAGTTTTGCAAGCCCAGCGTGTTAGCTTGGCGCCATTTCACTTTTCATTTACTTGTGTTTTCTTTTTCTTTGCCACGGCCATCCTTCACATGCTGCGCACTTGCTTTCCAAAGCCAGCTGATTAATCCACAGCAAGGTCACTACCATCACCTGGATGTCTTCCTGCCTGTCCCACTCGATGTTTTGTGTACTTTCACTGAGCAGCAAGTACTTGCCTAGCCCAAAGTTTTTAGTGTTCTGTCCTCGTAATGCTTGTACGGTTTCCCCAGTTTCTACACATTAGAATGAAGAGTAAGCAGCAACAGTCTCATAAGCGGTCTTAGGGGGGAAGAAAAAAAAGCACCACACCCCCAAAATCAAAAAAGCCAACCATCATAAGCTGGGAGAAGAATATAAGCTGCTGTGGTAGACCTCTTTCACCTAACTAGACTTAGTTCTTAAATAAACTTGAGTTTGTCGTTGGGTTGGGTTTTTTTTTTATTTTAGAGGAAAATGGCTATGGATAGCCACTTAACAGAATCTAAACCACTGCAAGACTTTCTACTGGCTATATAACAGATCTGGGATTATCTTTTCTTGCAAACCTTCTCATATAAACAAATTGTCAACACTAAACTGGATCATACGAACTTAAGTCAGTTCAGCAGTTCAGCACGATGTCAAAAAAGCCACTAGGAGGAAAGCATGTTTATCTGAAATAATACCCAAATAACGTAGGAAGTATTCCACCTGATTAGCAGGTGTAAACAGGTAAAAAGAAGGTTAAGATTTCATAAAGAAAAAAAAGGATCTAATATAATTTCATGTTTTGTCTATAATTTTTGATTCAATTTTCAAATTTCCGAGTACCTGAGAAAATAAGTAGAATGGGCCAGAACACATTTGAGGAAATTAAAATTATGGAAACCAGAAGATTACCTGCAGAATTTTTGCTTTCAGTGAAAGTTTTGTACACAAGTGATACACTGATTAATTCTTATTGCTCATTACCAGGTTTTCATAGCTCAGGCTATATATATATATCAGTCCTGCGGCTTCATGCCAGATAGTGATTGTGACCTGGGCTGAGATGCAAGGCTTAAACTATGAGCCATGCAGTATGCAAGGCTCTGCTCTGTCCTGTCCGACGTTAGGGCATGAACCTCCATCTCTGATATCAGGCCAGTTCCCAGCCCATCAAAGTTCCCTTTTCGTTCTTATTGAACAGACATGTCATTTTTTGTTCATTTTTCTAAACAAAATCCTAAATGGCCATGCAACAAAATGAGATCTCAGAAGACTTGCAGCATCTTTCTCACGAGCTCCCATCAGTCCATGTCGTTGCTCTCACTATCTACATTGAAAGAGTTACCAAAGACTGGCACAGGCTGCCCAGGGAAGTGGTTCAATCTCCATCCCTGGATGTATTTAAAAGCCATCTAGATATGGTGCTCAGGGACATGGGTTAGAAGTGGGCCTGGTAGAGTTAGGTAACAGTTGGACTTGATGATCTTAAAGGTCTTTTCCAGCCATAACAATTCTATGATTAATGCCTAACGCAAAACAGTGTCCCTTAGCATAAGTGTCAGGGTGGGAAAAGGCATCTTTGGGAATATGGTCCCAGTTTGTTCTGGGGCAGTACACGAGAGCCTGTGGTAGCTCTGTGCAGCCCAGGCTGTACCTAGTATCATTTTGCTCTACCGCTATGGCACAAGGTAGAGGAGAGTGCGGACTGAATACATTTTTATAAAACAGGACAGTATCTCTCTC
Organism: Vanellus vanellus; assembly: GCF_965231255.1. Classification (NCBI taxonomy): domain Eukaryota; kingdom Metazoa; phylum Chordata; class Aves; order Charadriiformes; family Charadriidae; genus Vanellus; species Vanellus vanellus. The sequence goes on along the minus strand of NC_138914.1, from coordinate 24,385,355 downwards.
TCCTTTTTTCCTCACTGTTGATTACCCATAAAATCAAGAGGGCTCACAACCTGTCTCTCTTCAGTAGTGGAAACCAACTCAACAAGTCAGCAGGATGCTTGACAGAGCACTAAGGAAAAACATGAGTTATGTTTCCAGTTTGAAACAAAGTTAATTGCCAACATTGGACCAGCTGTAGTCTTCATCCAACACAATTAAGACTGGCGTAGGGCAAGGTTATATTTATAAAAAAATAACAAAACCAGAAATAAGAGGAAAAATAATTCAGTAATATATTAAAAACAAGCCACATGGTTAATTTTGAGCAACCTACTAGGTCTATGTGTGTGGCAACAACTTTCCCCACTTCACGTCAGTAAAAACCAGAATGAAATGTAATCACATAATATCTCATTTTTTCCCTGGAATTGTTGTTGAAAACAGCAACATATATATAATCTTTGAGCATATCTGTTGCATCTAAGAATCTGACATTTTTGCAGGAGTATCAACATTTGCTTAGTGTTATTTTTTCAATACATAGTTCGACATTAAAAATCAATTTTTTTTCACATTTTATAAAAATGTGAAATGTGGCCTTTTTTTGCCCTGCATCTGTAGTTTCTCATGATTCTTTTTCCTCTTCAAATTACTTCAGCTCCATTTCTTTTATGAAATACATCTGTTTTATTTAGACCCGCTGTTATTTAGCAACCACCCGTCCTGTGCTCACGCACAGTCCCTATGGTTCAGCAATAAAATGACCGCTTACTGCTCACTCTGGCAGGAGGGGAAATTTAGATGGGAGTGGCAAAGAAAGTAGCAAAGTAGTCTCCCGCTAGTGTGCGTGTGGGTGGTGGTAATGACTTTGCCTGAAAGTCACCGGGAAAAGCAATCCACATTAAAAAGATCCAACCTGGCTCTTATCTCCGGAGAACATGGAGCTTTCAAGCCTAAAGACATTTTAATATCTATTCACGAAGTTACACAAAGCTGGTGTGTGCAAGCTATTTAAACAGCTGGTGACTCTCTATTGTGCATGGTTGGCTTTCAGGAATTCTGGATATCTGCTCTTGAATGCACCTGGAATTATAATGTTCCACGGTTTGACTAAAGGAAATTCAACAGATAAAAGGTTATCAGTTGTTTTGCTGCTGTGCAAAGATTGTTCCTCCCGTCCCTAAAATAGGCAGAGTAACATCATTAAAACAACAATAACGTGCAAACAAATTACCAAAGCTTTCCTCATGGTGTTTGAGAGAGCTCAAGATGGAGCACAAAAGCAGTTAAGGTGGAAAAGGATACCTTAGGCAACTATGGCTGCAATGAGGCAGTTCAACAAAACAGAAACCACAGTATGCTTGTGGCTTTCCCTTTTGACTGGAAAAGTAGGAAAAATGTTAAATACAGCAAATGTTCTCCAGGCACCACACACAGAGCAGAGCTGCGTACAAGCAGGGAGAACACAAGGTATATCTATCCAAAAAGAAAGAGAAACTTCAAAGTTTTCTAGGTTATTTGGAAGGACACCTATAAAAACCTGACTTGCATTGGAGAAATACAGAGGTTTGTTATTGAGTGAGGGAGAAGAGAATCTTTTAGCTTTACAAATGAGAGTTGTATCTTTCATTTTACTAGTGATGCCTGAGGTTTATCTTACATCCGTCACAATAAAACTCTGTTATAATGTCACAGGGTAGAGGACAGGAGAGGAAGAAAGTGAATAAAAGGAAGCATTTGGCATCTTCTATAGCACCTTCTGCCAAAGCCGCTGACAAACATGCATTAATTCAGTTTCAAAACGCTCCTGGGAGATCTAGAAAAGGACAGATATATCCCTACTGCATAGTCCAGGAAAAACATCAGGGGACTAAATGGCAAGATTTTCAGAAGCAGAAAGCAAGGTAAGGCACTTGCTTCAGCTGCTCACTTACCAGACCTTATATTCAGAAGTGTGGTACATGCAGTGCGCTCTGTGACAGCCATGAAACACACCATGCAGGCTGTGGCCAACTACAAACATCATCTTCCATCTCACAACCTAATATTTTCTCTGTAAAGGCATCCTTCCTTCTCTCAGCCATTTAATTTAAACTAATGTCATTAGTTTTCCATCCTTACCAGTATCTCTGATTTCAAAATAAATAATAATTTTAAAAAAAAATCCAATTTTGACAATTTAAGAAAAACCTAGAAGATAGTAAATCACGTTTCTGCCCTAAACTATGACACCGTATACACTTTCCTGCTCATGCCCTCATGCCATACAATGCTCACTAATGCGATGAGATCATAGAGCTTTAAAAGAACAAACCCAAAGCTGTGATGGTCGGAAAAGCAATGTTATAAACATGGGGAGAAGGACAAGGGTGGAAGAAGGTGAATGTATTCACACATGACATTATAGTCACAGCAACTGCTGCTTTCATTAATGACTAGCGGTCTCCAGGCGGTCCATTTTTCCAAGTGTTACCACACAACACTGCTGCAGCTCAGGTGCCTCCCAGACCAGCCTCTAGAAAAGGCTAGAAAACACCAACTAGAAACTATTTCATAAGCTCAGGCCTTGGCCTTTTGAAGCAAATTAAACCCTCATAAATACACTTTTAAAAATAGACCGGTCTCTTAAATGAACTTAAATCGCAGGGATGATACAGCAGAATTATGATGCATCTTTGACTTTTATACAAAGAAATTTGTGCCAGAATCAACAAAGGAGTAATCTGAATTTTTAAATTCCATCGCTCTGGAATGGATCTTTTCCATGGCCAGGCTTCTGCTGATTTCTTGAGCTATATTTATGAAGTTTTGCTGTTTCACGATGTCTGGGGATTTGGCAGTATTGACACTGTCCAGAGAGATCAATTGCTATGTTTTCTTACTCCAGTTTAATAGTCATCAGTACTGCTGTGGTCATCATACCTATGAACTTTTATGACTTTTGCGCAAAGTTATATGTATCCTGAGGACGTATTGCTAGGGAAAAAGCCAAACAGCATACAACTCATGATGTTAAGTGGCTGAGCAAATGGTGCACATGTGTTTTTACTAACTCATATTGAAATGTCATATGCAAGGATGGCCAGAGAGCCTTTTAGCACAAATGGTTTAAATGCATTGCAGAGCATGAAGAATTATGATGCTGTGGTGAACGGCTTATACCTATCATCTTACCAACACATTTTCTACGCCTGTTGAGTATAAAGCCCTCTGCACAGATCACTCTGTGGTTGACACAGTAGAATGATCCCAATGTGTTCACACATAATTGTCCTCTGGAACAAGCGTGAGCACCTGTGAGGCACTCATCCAAATCTATATCAACATGTTGCAACCAAAAGGGAAAAACAGAATTCTATTAGAACAAATTCTGAAATGAAAAACACTTCTTTCACGCTGGAGATCTCTAAATGAAGTGCGTTGGAGCTACCGCATCAGCACCATGCTATAATATATACAGTGTTAAACTGAAAATAGGGCCAGAATAAACCCTCAGAGATCATCTAGTCCTTGCTCACACCCCTGCACGTTTGTCATTCCAGAAAGAGCCATTCTTAAAAACAGACAGTCAAACACAGTCAATGCGCACTCTTTGCGGGAAACCTGTTCCAGTTCACCACCACCTTTACAATCAAATACTTACTTTAATATAGATTATAAGTGTCCCTTGCTACAGTTTAAACTCACTACTTCTACTGACATTTCTGAATTTTTTCACCTCCTGTAGGAAAACGATTGCCTTGAAATGCCCCTTTTTATTCTGACATTAATTAATCAAATTAGCTTCCACCACACTTGAGTAAGCAATGCACAGTGAGCATTTTATCTGGTGATATTAAACTCTCATTTTCTTCACGGACTATCTGGAATTTCAGGAAAATGATTTGTTATTCTGTAAGATCTGAGATTAAGAGGGATGTGGATCACTTGTGAGCAATTCTGAGCACTAGAAGCTGCTTCTTGCATTTCACTGCTGGCTGTTACCGTTCCCGTACTTAGCTTTAAAATTCAAGTATGTCACAGGGCATGGCTTCTGACCCCCAAATTTTTACTGGGCAAATATATCCTTTGTCACTACCCAAACATGTCTATTTAAAATTGATATAATGTGAAAGATCATGATGCAGTTTGGAATTCATTGTTCATCATCATGTAGGCCTGAGCTTCAGTGTCAAGTGAAATCCACGGAGCTGGACAAGCTCACAACGGCACATTCTTCATAGCAGTGAAGCTTCAATGAATTCAGGTTTTCAAGGCAAGAAGAAATAAAACCAAACAAAAAAGGTGACATGGCAGAGCTGTAGCTCTGAGGGGGTTCCTCAGGACGGCAAATATGCCCATGTCCTGCTAGCTGCTCCCATTCTCAGGAAGGAAAGCTGCACATCCATAGTTGAGTAGACTGGGGAGGAACGGTAGCGGGAAGAGAAACTGAAAGGGCTGAAAAAAAAGCCTGGAATGTCAGAGAAAAAGGTACAAATCCAGGCTCGCCGTCACCTGAAGTCCCCAGGTAATAGGCACACTGGATAGATGTGCTTCAGGAGTTATCTGTGAAGCAGATCTGGTATTCCTCCTGGCAAGTGGTCTCTGTACTGACACTTGCAATTCACAATACTGAAAATAAAGAACCCTTAGAGAAACACCTAGGGGTATGAGATCAATGCGATCTATATAAAAGTGTTTTAACCATGTCTCTGTGGTGAACCTGAACCACTTACCTTCACAAGAAATCCCATCAGCCATGATAGTATATCCAGACAAACAAGAGCATACAACATTTCCTTCCACAGTATTGCAGATGTGCTTGCAGGGCCCGTTATCTATACAAAGCAAAATTGCAAAATTGCAAAATACATTAGCATTCACAACACAGATCGGCTGAAGTTACAAACCTCCAGGTCATCCAAATCTAATCCCAGTTTAGGCAATGGGGAATGCAGTTTGTAAACAATCTGCCCAGACAGCCCTAATCACTACTTACAACCCTCCTATTACACAGAAACATGCCTACACCACTCCTACCTGTATTGTCCACGTTATGCTGCACAGCTGCACTGCTTACCTTAAACTAAATAGCAGGTGTGTAATAACCCTGAAGTCAGAGTATAGCCTCAAATTACTTCCTCAGGTTTCCCCTGACAATTCCTCAGCCTTACGCCAGAGGTAACAAATTAAGGATGTGCGCTGAAATCAGATTGGAGGAGGGACATGTGGAATTTTATTCAGGCTCTCTGAACGTTCCTCGTTCATCCTCACAGGTAGTTTACACCTCCAACATACCTTTACACTTATCCTGTTCTTCTTGTAACGACACGATGAGAAGAGGCTGAGAAGGAGAGGCTGCTGGAGGGATGGTGGGTTCTGCTTCCAGCCTTGTCACCTGTCCTCTGTCAGGATCTGTAAGGCAAGGGGGACAGAGATGGATCAGGGACAGCATCATCTCCACCGGGCACCCCACCGCAAGGGTCCTGGTCCCATTCATCCCACTCCATCACAGTTTGTAGGAGGAAACATTTTGGTGACCTGGACAACTGTCTGTGCACAGAGGTGAATAGTCAGTTTTGGAAGCTGCCATCTGTTTGTAATGAACAACCATCCAAGAGCACACACGCAGAGTGCTGCATGCTAATGGAGATGCTCACAAACGTCACAGATACAGATCAGGGAGCCTGGCTGAAAATAACTTCTGTGCAGTAAAATACTGCAACACCTAATGAATCAAAGTGTTAATTTTCTTTTTTTAAATGCTGGCATATTGTAAAGACAGTGGCTGTCTTTCATTTGGTGTATGACAAAAAAAAAGCAGAACCCAAAACAAGTCTTTAAACTTATTCTGTACATCCTATTTCAACATAGATGAAAAGCAGACGCTCACCTTTACAAGCACAGGATACTCTGGAATGACTTTTACACAACCAAGTGGAAAAGATGACAGCTGCTATCTGTCATTAAGATTTTCAACAAGCAGTAATGTTAAAGGTTTCAGAATAGTTTAAAAAAACAAGTTACATCCATGAGAGTAATCCAGTTTATCCGTATCATCAAAACAGAAGCCTAAATCCTTCCTTAAGAGGGTTGTGTCCTTTTCCTATTGATTTAAGTGTCACCTGGAACAAAAGTGTGAGCCACCAAACAATGACAAGATTAAATGACAAATTGTGATTGCAATACAGGTTTGGGGAAGAGCGATTTCATTAAAAAAAAAAAAAAAAATCAAGAAAATGAAATCACAGACATACAGTGGGCTACGACACAGAGGCAAATACAAGACACCTGCTTGTGGCATATCCTGACTGATTTCCCCAGAACAAGAGCAGAGAAGTGAGAAGAAGCTTTTGAAGTTTCACCAATGTATGCCTTCTCCTTGCCTTACAGAGCCACTGCAAGAACATCACTTCTTCCAAGCATCAGGAAAAAGTGTTTAAAAAAAGAAAATTAAATACAAAAACATTCACAGTCCAGCAAAGAGCAGGAAACGTACTGGGACAGACCCAAAACCAAAAGCATTACATCTAATCACAGGAGTAAAAATTACCAACAGTATGAGATTTAAAACTGTCTGGTGTGGGTCTCCATGCACAGACCACATGACAGAGATGTGCGCAAACTCAGAGGAAAAATGAGAAATAAAAGGCCACTGTGCTACGTTGCCAGGTAGAGCGCACGCGTTTAGCCAAGTGGAGTGCGGTGCCCTGCCCCGCCGCCTCCCCTGCCCAGCCTTTCATTTGACCCAGGACTCCAGAATGACAGCAGCAATCCTTCCTCGCCTCACTCTTCCTATGTGTCTCGGATGTCTCACGGTCCCGTACCCTCACCGCAATCCTCTGCCTCAACTGAGCTCTGCAAATCCCTCTACACCTCTTGGCACAGCCGTAAACGCTGCAGTCTTGTGGATCTGCCAAGAATACCGACTACCCAGATACAAGACATATTAACCCAAATCTGCACTTCAACGGAGGTAGGAGTGGGAGAAGTAAAGCGAAGCAAAACAAAACCACACATATGCTCCAGGTGAGCAATCAAGCCAAATTTTGCAGTGCTAAACTAAGAACCATTTTCTTTGCCTCTTTTGGATTAGGTTCCTTCCCCAGAATTTTAATATAAACAACAGAGCAGACAGCTGCCGCAGAAACACTGTCAAACACATTATTGATGTAAGCGCTGTAACATCATGTTGAGAAGAATGACATAATGAATGCTCATTGTTTGGCTTTGGCAGAAAGTATTTGAAGTCTAAGGAATTTTGTCATGGGATGGCAACACTTATTTTGCTTGTTAAATAACTGAAAGCACTCGTAACCAATATAAAGTTTCAACTTTTCGGTTTATCTGATTTGAAATCTTGCCATTGGAGAACTCCAGACATCAAAACAATTACAACACAATAGACTTTCTTTTCAAGACTTCCACCACACTAGATATATTTAGATTTTGTCTGACTGAAAGACGTTAATGAATTGAGATAAAAATCAAAGTTCAGGAAGTAATGCTGTCTGTCTGAACTGAGGAAAGTTTATCTAAAGGAAAGCTAACTGTGAAATACAAAATGACTCTAAGAAAGGGTATTTCATTAACAAACTTTACAAATCCTCTTCTGAAAAGTGAAACAGTCTTGATTTGAACCTATTAAATACCACCCTGATCTCACGCCACTGATACACAAAAATAAGGCATAATCAAGTCTCCTAAATGGTTCTTTTTCTTTACATTATGAACCTGTCCAATTTCTACAGAAAATATCCATGCATCAACACCCATAAAGAAAACCACACAGAAACTACAGCGAAACTACAGAAAAGCTTGGTAGATCAATGCAGGTGGCACAAAGACACCACCATTCGTGATGTTTCCTTCCCATTTTCTCACCTGGAGAGCAGCTGGTCCCATCATCTTGCAAAATGAATTCTGGAAAACAGGAACACTTGTAGGACCCCACGGTGTTTATACACAAATGCTGACAGAGCTCCCCGCCATAGATAAGACATTCATCCAGGTCATCTCCAGGTAAGTTATTTGACAGTTCAGCTTCATTACTGATGGACAAAGCTTCATTGTGATCTTCCGTCTCTGAAACTACAACAGAACAACACTTGCTGGTTCTCTACCAGGTGTTTTAGCATCAGGACAGTACAGTATGGAGCATTTGATCACGCAAAGTCCAGATACAGTCAAGTCTACCCAAACCAGTTGCTCCAAGGAAAAGAGCAAATGAACCCATCCTGAAGATAAGACAGTTGTGCTGAAGGTCCACCACTTCCTTTCATGAGGCTGGAGGAGGAACAGACATTTCACAGGAGCCACTGAGAAACAGGGTGACCCTGGGAGGTCACCAGCTCACCTTTCACACTGACTACTAACACCATCTCTATTGTTATTTGAATTAAGGTATCACATTAAAGGTCCATCTGAAATTGGCCCCACTGAATTTCTAATTTCAGGAGAAAAACTTATGCAGTTGGTTTGGAAACTCTTTTCAACACCACTATTAATTTATTGGCTACTTCTGTAGCTAGCATTACAAGCATCCTGGGATGCACTTAATAGCAACATGGCTATCCTACCTACTGCTTTTAACCACTGGCAAAAGCGCTATCCTTCTCATTTCCTGACCAAGTTTGACAAGACTTTCTGTGACATGAAAACGAATTGTTCAGTGAGTTTCTCAGTCAGCTTTTTGTAAACACATACATGCAAACTCCCTTCGTCAGTGAGATCTCAGCTTGGTCAAAATAAACCCTTGCATTTGTTGGCAAGAGAAAACACACGTTTAGTTCACGAGAAGAGAATGGACGAAAATTGAACCCCAGCATATGCAGGAGGTTACCATACAACTCATGCATGACAGGTGGCTACAGAACGATGCTGGAAATAGCACGACCTTGGGCCAAGGGAGGAAGCATAGCTGTCCAAGCTCCAGATTTGTCACGCTCCCTTTGTCATGCCTCTTTGGCTGCAGGGATTTGACATAGCTCTTCAGCATCACTATGTTCCTATGTTGAAAGAGTAAAAGCAAACTTGCAGGGCTCTGGGGCTTCTCCAGAGCGTGCCGTGAGAAAACTGCTGTGATGTTCAGCAGTACAATAGGAAATCTATTCGCAGGATGTTTCATTGGTATCATAATCCATGGGACTACTTTGGCCGGAAAGTACTCATCATTTGCTTTATGCAGAATCTTTCAGGATTGCTTCTGCTAAAAGATAATAGCAAGCGTCACCTTTGCTTCTTACCAAGGGCTAACAGCGGGTCTCTGCACTATGTGACTAAGGGGGGAAGAAAAAAAACAAACCCCAAACTACTAAAGAAGATATGTTTTGAGGATCAGAAACACCTACACATTTGTTTCTTTTTCAAAACTTATTTAAGAACAAGAGAATCTATATTTGATCTGAGAGGGGAGGCAACTGTGCTCCTGCAGCATTACTCTTCCAGCACTGGCCTGTGTAACTGTGTGAGACAGAGACCTTATCTGCAATGCCTTCAAATCATAAATGGACACTTACCCTTCTCAGGCGTCACTGTTGGCAAAGGTTCAGGATGCCTTTTTATTTCTGGATGGATAAAGTGATCTCCCCCTTCACAGCAGGACAGCATCACATGACTGCAGGGGTAGCCCAGATTTATGTTGGACTCACAGGTTTTCCCCTCACTCCTTAATCGCAGGCCCAGATTACAGCAATCACAGCATTGCTGCAAAAGAAGACGACTATCAGTAACAAGGATTTAATAGTCCGCTTCAGGGATGAGCCCTCACACACACCTAGAGCTGATCTACACTTTCTTTAACAGTGGAGCATCTGGAAAAAGCACTTAGGGTTTAGACAGTTGCAAACATCAAAGCTTTACTTGTGCTTGGTTTTACCATCCTGCACAAATGGGTCAACTGCACCCCGGCCAAACATGAAGTCTCGCTGTGGCAATGATTTCAGCAACTTCACGTGCAAGGAAGCAGCGGTGCCGCAGACCACCTCTTTCTATAAGGAGCCATTGCTTTGTATATAGTATATTATAAACAAAATAATACAGATCTATACCTCTTTGCATTAGATCTTAAAAAACGGTTAGTTTTTTGAAGCAATGTGAATGGAATTGTAAATATCTTGCATGGACATGAAGATCAGCAGCAGCATCCGAGTTCTGTCAGTATGTCAGTAACGACTCTTTCCTCTGTGCCCCACTGCCCTGCAAGCCTACTATGACCTTTAATTACCTGACTGCCCTGGACAGCATCCCACTGAGACAGCACCTAGAGAAAGGCCAGAGTATATTTTATGAGCTCTTTGCCTGCCTTTTCTTTCCTGAGTGCATCTAAGCAGCAGCTTCACTGACAGGTTGATGCACTGGGGCATCCCTGAAATGCAGTGTCTCCTGCAGTTTCCTCTGCTGCAGGTGCCAGACAAAAAAACATCTTGTGCTTTACGCAGTCACATACCAATCTATTCCACAGGCCACAAAAATACATCAGATAAAAATATACCAAATTCAAAAAGCACAGTGGGTACCTAATCAAGCATGGAAGCTGAGGAGTTGTAAGTTTCTGCTACACAGACACACAGGGGCCATATATGAATTGAAGATGCCTGTCTGATTTAAATGCAAGTGTCCTGACATCCCTGATATATATATATATATATATATATACACATATTTAGATGCTTTCACTGACAGAAGAGTTATAAAATGCAGTCTCTTTCCCTCTGCAACTCCTTTGATAGTCAAGACATCCAGCCCAGCAGCACTCATCTACAGTTTGCAGCTACAGTGAAACAGCCCCTGAACCAAGAGAAGCGATTTCAGTCCATTCAAACATTCAGTCTATGAAAGGCATCAGACACATAAGATGAAGGTCGTAATTCAGACTGGCGCTGGTTAGCTGTGTCAATGGAAAGTCCAAGGACGGAACAGAAGAAACTGAACTAAGCCCCCACTTCCCAGGAGAGGGATCTCTGGCCTGAGGACAGCAAATAAGAGCAGCAGTGTTGTAAGGGCTGGACGCAGCATGGCGATGGCAAGGAGTCACATTTCATGATTAGCAATCCTAGATGGGCACTCACATTAAACCTGAGTCTGTCTCCGCTACAGAGACAGGGAAACTTGCCCGCTAACAGCTCAGCCTGCAGAAACTCTTCTTCTGGCTCACTTTTTTCAAGATTCAAACAGTGTAGCTTTAGAGCTTCGTGAGCATTTTCCATGCAATATGTATCTCTTGCGGGTTCAGCCCAGTACCTATGACTACACCTCTTGTTTTATGTCTCCGCCTTCTAATCTGAAAAAATCCCCAAACATTATAAATAGTAGACTTTATTCAAATCTGCAAATATGCACAGTCATAAAGAGTTGCCTTTACATGACCAAATACACGTTTGTGAAAAATTTACAGTACAGTTCCTGAAGATGCTGAATTATTTTTGATACTAAATGCGTGAAATCATCTTTTCAAAATAATTATTTAAAAAAAAAAAATCTAACTGGTCATGCTAGAAAAGAGAAAAATCCTTCTTTCATCATCCCCAAATCCAGAATCCCCAAATTCAAAATTTTACCAACTGAAAATTCTTTCTGTAAATATTTTTAGTTTGGATACATTTTTTTCAGCTTCAATATGCAAAATAAAAGAAGTTAAGGATGATACATGTTTTTACCAAAGTATTGTAAAATACTGGAATATTTGCTTTGAAGAATATGGCTTTTTCCATCATAGTTTTGATTCACAACTTATCCCATGTGTAGGCATCACAGAGGGTATTAAATCAGTCATATACTTTTGGGTTCAAGTATTTTCCAGATGAATACAAGTGTCTCATTTTCCAGTGGAAAAACTTGTTCGTCAAAAAGTTCCTTCTAAAATGCAAGAACTTGAATGTCTTGATCTGCTACTAGCTACCTTTTGAACTTCACCAGAATTCTACAACTGATTTAATAATAAATACGACTATTTTTACACTGCAACCAAGAAACATACCTTGAAAACCACTGCTTGACTCACAACTTTCTATGCTGCTCTCAAAAAGATCTTTGCTGGAATCCAGCATAATTGGATTTACCATGCAGGCATCTCCTTGCACTAGGAAAAAGTCCCTAAGCACGTGCTTTTTGTATTAGAGTAAATAACAATTAAAAGCAGCCTAAGATTAAGTTGTATTGAGCACAAGCTGAATACCTGGGTCTAAAAAACTGGCCCTGTTGCATTCATCTTGGAGCAAAAGTAAGGACCCCACATCTAAAATGCCTGAAGACGACTTGCACGTTTATTACCTGGAAGTAAAAACCTTGGCTTTGGCAGGACAGCGTAAACATCTTCCAAAGTCTTTGGGGCAAAAAATTTATCTTTCCACATTCCAGACAAACTTCTTTGATTTATGACACCCAGACACAGCAGTCACTAATAGCGGAGTGGATCAGGGGAAACACCGCTATGCACAGTCAGCATTTTCTGCAAGGTCACCTCTGAAACACTGTTTAATTATAACAAAATTCGAAAGCCTTTCTTAAAGTCTCAACAGTCTCAATATTTATTAATTTTTACTATTTTTTTTCAACCAGTAGCTGCAATGACTAAAGAGCTAGAGGAGCTAAAGAGGAGGGCAAAGCTGTTCCTTCAATAATTTTTACCACTTCAGATGGTTTCTCTTGAAGGAACACATTCCATTGGAACTGGCATGAGGGGCTATTCCAAGAGACTATTTCGTAACTTGTTTCAGTTCAGGCAGGAATGATGAAGTTTTCCCTCTCCACTTCTTTCTGAGGAATGGCACGTGCGATAAGGCTTACTCTACGGCTCGTGCTCGCTCTGGCATGCAAAAGACCCATGGTGAAAACCTAAAAATAATAATTCTGTCACACTTCAGAAATAGTCTTCTCCCAAATGCACAAATTCTCTTTTTATTCTAATGGTAGACTTCAGACACAAGTAAATAATAGTTCTGAAAATGACAAATTGGCATAGCTAATTAAACTTAAAACTCCGCAGTAGATGCCCATGTGTTTTGCTTTTCTAGCGAACAATTATCTGCAAGAATCGCCTATGTATAAGACCAGACAGAACTAATCAGTTTCCTGCTGAGACAACGGAAACTGCACTTAAGCTTAGATATAGCTATGTAAATTATTATCAGAGTGAAATGAATTCTGAAATGCACCCTTCTGCTAAAAACAAGACAAGCAAGCAAGCAAGATGCTGAATCTTCAAACTGGTTTAAATTGGTTTGGCTCCACTGATTCTCATAAAGCAAATCTCATTTATATAAGCCGAGGCTGTGGCTCGTGATTTGAACCATTTGTTAATGGTCTGCCTTTATTTATGAACAAAAGCTTCCATCATCATCTAAAATGCTTGTTCCTCTAGTCCATCGTTTTGTTTAACTGAGAAATGAGGCTGCAATTCAATACTGTAGCCAAGCAAACCGTTCAGTAATGGGTTTTCGATTATACCTTCAATTCCGTTTTGCCCTGGCATTTTCTAAATTCTTCTACACCACAGATATAAAAACTAAAATGGTCTTTTCAGCTACTTCCAAAGTGAAGAAGCAAAAGTAATACAGCAAGTTAAATCTTAAAAATGGAAATGGAAATAATTCAAAACAACATTACTGAGATTTAAAAGGAGCTGCATCACCAGGCAATTGAAACCTGAACGCAAACAGCGTAATTTCCCTGCCACATTCCTGCAACTTTATCATTTTCTGTGCTCCATAATAACGTAGGAAGAAATTACTGCTAAATGCAGGAAATGAGGACACTTCCTATTCAGAACAAAACCTATAGAAGCATCAGAGCAACTTACCTTATATGGTGACCCTCCACAGGGATCGCTTTCCTCTGGTCCGCAGGCATCTCCTTCCTTTGCAGCAATCATGCCAGCCAGGCAGCTGTTCTCCTTCACGGTGGAGACGCAGCACTGCTTCTGGGCAATTCTGCAAAGGATCATGGAGGTCAAGCGTTCACTGACATCAAGAAGACTTCAAGATGGGATGCAAAAAAACCTCAGACCTATTGCATTCACCATACATTCCACAGATTTAGTCTCTCCCTGCATGTGTGTCAATACCAGTATAATACAGACAGTACCACTGACCTTTGCAGGATACCTTTTTTTCTCATTTGTAATAAAAAGATGTACTGATAAATGCTCAAGAAGCTTTGTGTTTAGGTCACTGTCTCTCAAAGTCTGGTCATCAATATCCCCCTCACAGCTCACCTATACTTGTGCAACAGTCCCTCTTCCCCACGTTTTGCTTCTCGGAAGTCTTCAGAAGGTTTCAGAAACAGAAAACAGACAGAACCCTTTTTCCTTGAAAAGCGGGGAAAGGGAAACGCACCTGTACACACTTACTTCTTCACCAACCAGAGGACTGAAGCTCTGGGCAGGACTTACGGGAAGGGCCACATCACAAAACCCCTATAAACTCTTCTTTATAGCCCCGCAGATTGTAACCCAGAATTTAAGCTTTCCTCTAACTTCATTTATCAAAGAGAAGGTTATGGGTGACTTGACGGTATATGAAGTACTTTGGGAATGTACATTTTCTCTCTATGGCTCTTCAAATCAAACATTTTAACAAGACGTACTGAAGGTTAAAATGATTAAAATCTAAACGGCAAATTCCTAAATGAAATTTAATACTTCTTTATTGAAATTAAAATAGTAGGGAAGAGTATTTTATTAAGTTCCGAGTGGATTTCTCCCCCCACCCCTTCAAAGAGGTACCTGCTTCTCTCATAAGTAAAAGGGCAGACAAAACCACATCGTTCCCTTGGCTTTACTCCATGAGCCTGGCTCTCAACCCAGGCAGCACGGAGACCTGCAGCGCCCCGGGAGGGCTGCGTGTCTGGTCGCGGGCAAGGGAAGGGCCCCTGTGATGGGGAAGGGGGAGGACTGAGAGCTGCAGGCCACAAGGATTCTCCGGAGGGGGTTATGTTGAGTACGTGACCTGTAGACTGGGCATTTGTGACACAGACGAACCCGTTAAAACCCAGATGAAATAATATGTTATGAACAAGAGTAAATTTCTGTTCTGGACAGATTTGGTGGCATGCAGGAATTAAGCAAAGTTTATCTTTTTCCAAGAATAACCTCGATGTCTAACTATCTTTTGCTGCTGCATTGTCACAGGGCACACTGCCTTACGGGGCACCCCGGCAACGACGAATGGGAGGGTGATGCATTTGAGCAGCCAGTGCCTCACAGCGAAGCAATTCTCCCGCAACAGAATTATTTGCAAAGCAAACAACTTTTGTCAGTCAGATACCATTATTACTGCAAAAAAAATACAGTTGTCCTAGGAAAAAAACCCTTTTCTTTCCTGAGAAAAATGTATTTCCAGCTCACAGCTTTCACCCTAATGCTTCAATTAAAATAAAAAAAAAAAAAAAAGGAAAGGGATGTCTCTTATTCCAGTAGAAACCAGGCAGTGACAGCCGCTTTCCCGATACCAATGGCTTGTTGTGTAAGCAGGAAACAGTGGTTTGTGTTTGATTACAGGAAGGGGATTACCTCTTCCATGTGCTTTGCTTTCAAAGAAGTTAGTTTTCTAATCCGGTATTAACTGCCAACTGGAGAAACACAATTTTTTGAGCAATGAATGGTTATTACCCAAACATATTAAAGTACCAGTAATTAAACTATTATTGCTTACATAGGACATCCAAAATTTCATTTAAAAATTTAAAAAAAAACTAACAAAGTTATTATCATTTGTAGAAATGACAAAATGCTACAAGCAGCACTTTATATGTGCAAAGTGTTTGTTGTATTAAAACACTGAAATCTCTACAGATTCATGTTCTGAAATGTGACGTTCAGCCATGAGAAATTCCTTTCATGTATGAAATACACTGTAGAAACAGTATTGTGTGAGGCAGTGGAGTATCACTGGCCATTTTTTATTTTAGTATTTTTTTAACTGTCAGCATTGCTAAGTTTCAGCTACTCTATTACAAGAAAATGAATTGGCAACAAACAGCGTTAACCACACTCTCGTTTCTTCTTCACAAACCTACTCTTAGCAGACCAGATAAATGAGTTGTTGGTTCAAAGAAGACTCAGAACATTTCTGCTTTAGGGAAAGAGTTTATGAGTTAAGATCAGTGAAATGACGTCCATATATTAAACTGATGTCAGTCTCTAATTAGGATACAGTGTCAGCAAAAAGCAGGATTCATACTAGAACAGCTGATGTAAATGCCACCCGGATAAACACTGCTCTATTATGATAAAACACATTTCAATTATGAGATAAAAACTACTAGACTGGGTCAGATGAGATTTCATCTAGCCTAACATGCTATTTCTGATACAGCCAGTGGTATCAGCTCTGGGAGTATTTTTACATCTGACTATCAATTCACTATCTGAAGATTTCCTGTAACTTGCTTTATTTTAAGTTCGTTCATCTAGTTGCTACACGTGATCTCTTTTAGGTAGTCCCAGCTGCAGCAAACTCCTCTGTTGTAGAAGTCATTTCTAGGTAACCTGCTATTGTTTCTTAACAGTACCATTGTGTCTGTACCATCAAAGGAAACAAATTGCATTTAAAATAGAATTCAGATAAGCAAGACTTGTTTTACTGTATGACATTTAAGAGGCCTGGAGAAATGAAAAAGATGGGAAAATTTATACTGCAATGTGGTGGGGTTTGGCATATAACTCTTGGTCAGATCAAATAAGCATCATTGTGTCCCTGGCTAAGCAAGACATTACCTTGTTCCAAGGGTGGGACATCACATTTCACACATCACTCGCCACTGTCTGTCTGCACCCACGCTCCATGGAATCCTAATCTGTGTATTTCTAAAGGGTCATCTTGACCTTGATCACCTCAATTAATACATTTCCCATCCTGCA
The DNA here is from genome assembly GCF_965231255.1 of Vanellus vanellus. Lineage (NCBI taxonomy): Eukaryota > Metazoa > Chordata > Aves > Charadriiformes > Charadriidae > Vanellus > Vanellus vanellus. Next base: position 24,368,539 of record NC_138914.1, on the reverse strand, counting down.
GTTGGTGTTGTTGGTCATTACACAGAGTTACACCAAATTGGTACGTGAATATAAATTGTCCGGAGACATTGAGATACATCAACGAGTAGCTTTAACATTTAAGTTTTTGCCACTTGAAAACCCCAAAAATGGCATTTAGAAACAGCTGGCACCTCAATCTGCAACCTCTATATAAACAATCTACAGCCTCAGCAGACACAGGGGATGCTTCACTCATTTGTTTCAGCTGAAAAAACTGATCCTTCAGTGCACTGACGGTCCCTTGTGAAACCCAAGTATTTATAGACAACTATCCTGGCAGGACAGTAACTAATTTTTACAATTAGTATCTATCTTACACTTTTAAAAATCTCTGCATACTGAGTGGAGTTACTGGCAGCCTCTTTGGAGATTATATTACTTGCAGGCGTTTGGGCACAAAAGATGGTGCACTGCAGGTGTGGATATGTGCATGGTGACCAGCATGGCACGCTGGCACATCACCCAACGGGAGCGGTATGTTTCCATCTACGCTTTGAAGGTTCTGAGGCCACGGATTTGAATACTTTTTACATCAAATGTTTTCTTTAGACAGAATATTTACAGGTGATTTTAAGTCTTTAAAACAGGGATACAACTGAAATTCTGAAAGTAAAACAACTGAACCCCTTATCTCTTATTCTTTTAAATCCTGATAGATTCACAGGGACTGAAACATTTAGGTCTGGCTTTTTCATCTGAACCCAGCCTCAGATGTGCAGGTGCAACTCATTAATGTATTGGATTTGCACCTACTTAGGCCAAGGCTGGAATTTTTTAATCTGTCTTTACTTCATAGACAGTTGGTATGCGTCAGTTCTGTCATGCCAGATCCCAGTGGAGGGGATTTTAATCTCCCAGTAACTTCAGAAAGGTGCAATGATACTAACTTTGATAAAAATGATTATGTCAAACTTTTTTAATGCTGAAAATGTTGGGATCGCTCTCTTCCGGATCGCTCTCTTCTCTTCTTAGAGAAATCCATCTGGCTTATGTTACACCATATGAGTCTCATAACTTTGCCTCCATCCCTCCCTAAGGCCTGTTTCAGGCTAGGGGGGAGGCGAGAGAGACGGGATGGGTTGCAGCTAGCATAATATGCTGTCCATGTTACTCCGCACCCATTCTTCTTTTCTTGCTGAGCAGTTTGAATCTGGCTCCCTCCCTCACACCAGATGCTACTGATACCAGCGGCATTATCAAAGCTTATGGTCCCCCTCCAGCTGAACACAGACATCAGAAACAGCAGCTATTCATACTGGACAATAAACACATCATTTAATGATATGGATAATCATTGCATTTAGCAGTTGCCAAATGGCAAACAAACTCTGCCCTTCTATTCATCTGTGACTCCACAGATGCGCATAAAACTGGGAAAAAAAAAATTGTGCTCTGCTCATGGGAGAGAGGAAAAGAAATCTTAAAAGGCTGCTGTTTAACTTAGATTTTGGGGAAAGGGAGGGGGAAATCCTTCTTTCCAATTTGCCATGACACATTGCCAGCCTACCAATAATTTATACAATGAATGAACAGTTCCCAGCCTCCTGGACATCCCACGAATTGTACAATTGTTTGATTTCTTCTAAAGGGCTCCACTCTGTTAATCTAAAATGCTCAATTTTGCCTTACGTACCTGCAAATATCACCATCCATTCCACTTACAGGGATTTCTGTGCACTCCCCGTTGTCTACAGCCCACTGTTGTCCAGCTCCACAGCAGCTCTCAATCAATTCCTTTGTGGAACCTGCACAAAACATACACCCAGATTTTTTTTTATGGAATGGATTCATTTTAGCTCTATTTTCTTAATTGAGAAGATCTTTAAAATAACAATAGTTCAGCTTTTTCTTCTTTTTTTCTTTCTTTTTTTTTTCTCCTTTCTACATTTCATTCTGTTATATGCAAAAAAAAAGAAAGAGGGAACCGATATCTGCAGTATCTTGACAAAATCAATCACGTGGTAATGTCTTTCAGGGAGGAACAGCAGAAGCAAACAAGAGCTTTAAATAGAATAAAAGACAACTGGTTTGAAGACACCTCCACCTTTGACATCTCTGAACAAAAAAACCCTGAAAAGTCATGCTTGGCCACTTAATGCAACTTGATTTAGTAAGTCATTATGATGTTGTAACAGTACCTTCACTACCAGTAGCTGGGCTAGCATGAAGGTGTCCAAGTAAAGTTCACAACAGATGAAATGCAGCACATGGAGTGTACACAAGCTTAGCGCATAGCACACGCAACCTTCAGTTGCTCTCTTATATCAAATTGTAAATATGAAGTTTCACTGAAGAGTAACAACAAACTGAACACATTCCTTGTCATGGTCCCCTAAAGTTCTTAATATTTACCAAGAGTACTTTTAGTGGGCATAACACACGTAGCATAAAGAAATTGTTTCCAGAAGATAAAGAAATTTCACTCCTCAGAATTACCTAGAGTACATATACCTAGAGTGTCCTACAGCTGAATTTGAGGGTTCAGCTGGTTTAAAGTCATAGCGAAAAGGGTTTGAGACATAACTCTGAGACTGCTAACAAGCTCATGTAAAACACTGGCACTAAGATGGAGTAAGAGATGGACATGTAGAATGCAGCACTAGTTTTTACATTTTTCCCTGTGGATTTCCACTTAAGATGTAAACTTTCAGGTTACAGTGAAATATGACTTTAATTAGTGGATCTTCAATATACTACAAATCTACTGTCTACAGACTCAAGTCATATCAGACTGGGCAGAAACAGTATTTTTTGGAGTCTGTAAAGTAGCTTACTTTGTGATGGGACATTTGCCATGCTACCGGGGTGATACCCAAACATCCACTAACGGAAGCCAACTAAACTGATGCTGAAGTGCAAGGAGCCCGCTCCATAGCAGCAGCTGGCAAGCGCTGTGCCGTGTCATTAGGAAGATTTCTCTTGCGACTGCTCACGCAGCGGATGGGCTCCATCGCACAAAGCACATGGTCTCCCCATTGCCAACTAACGGGTCCGCAAAAGGAGGTTACTGCTTTGGGAACAGTTACACAGATATCAGGTAAGAAAATGATTAAGAGATGCCTTTCAGAGAGACATGAGGTGCATTACAAATGCTTGGGGGCTTTCACAGTATTGATATACACGTCAATACACATAGTAAAGATGGTGTATCAGACCACAGGGCTCTGCTTTCTCCACAAAGAGTCAATGGCCCTCTGCTGATGAGTTGGAGCAGCGCCTGCTCTCTCCACTGGCTCATCAGAAGTGCTCCAGTTGCTTTTAAAGCCATTTATATGGATATAAGAAACACATTGTGCATCCTTCCAGGCCAGTCTCTGGCACGATTTGGTGTTACCATTAAGAGGAAGCAAGACTAAACAACCCCAAAGTAGACCTGTAGATGTGTGCATGCAATGGACCTTGGGTAGCTCCATATCTGAGCCCTCGCTGACCAACTCCCAGCAAGCCGCGCTGCAGAACAACATATCTTCAAGAACCCTCAGCCACTTTGCAGGTAAGTGTCTCCTGAATCAGCCCTGCTTACAGTGGGAGGGGAGAACCTCTTTCTCTGCAAGGGTTTTAGGAAAAATGCCATGGCTGCAGAATGGCGCTGCTGAAGGTACAGTGCTCTTCTGTCGAGACTTAGCAACAGAACTAAACATTTGGAAGCCAGTTTTGCACATTTTAATCGATAAGGGAATTGCTTTTAGGTTGATAGGAGTGATCCCATCTGAACTGAGAACCCTCTCCTCCTGCATGTTGACAGTAGTGTTAGATGACAGCTTCTCCAATAGACTAGATTTGATGAAAAAGTTAACAGAAACCTTTCTTTTGTCTGCATTTGGTATATGGTACCAAGCCAACTAATTTTTCTTTGCAAAACTGTAACACTTAACTATAAGTGAGACATTTTTAGAAATGGCTACAATTCAAAACATCTGGGTATCCATGCTGAGCAATTCAGAAGAAACAGAGACAGCCTACGTTACCAGCACATTTCTGCTGTCGTGTACTTGCAGCGGTTATTCTATGTTTCAAACAATACTAGAAGAACTTTATATAGTGCATTGTAGAGCTAAGTTGTGATTAGATATCAAGGCTAAGAAGTTGAAGTGTAGTACTATCTTCAATGTTAAAAATATTGGCACTTACACAAATAATACAAACCTCCTCAGGATAAGATTATTCCTTTGTACTTGTTACAGTTAATTTAGGAGATAATATTACATTTTGGAAACTGGAAAGTTCTCATCACCAGAACTTGCTTGCTTTATAAAAAGCAACTACAAAAATTAATGAAGATACCAAACAGTACCGGTGCCAATGCAGATCCCTGAGGGGCACCACTCATCACTAATCTCCATGTGGACAACGAGCTGTTGACCACTACCCTCTGGACGTGACATTCCAACCAATTCCTCATCCACCGAACAGTCCACACATCAGATCCGTATCTCTCCAATTTAGAGAGAAGGATGTTGTGGGGGACCGTGTCAAAGGCCTTACAGAAGTCTAGATAGATGACATCTGTAGCTCTTTCCTCATTCACTGATGTCGTCACTCCATCACAGAAGGCCACTAGGTTGGTCAGGCAGGACTTGCCCTTGGTGAAGCCATGCTGGCTGTCTCAAATCACCTCCCTGTCCTCCATGTGACTTAGCACAGCTTCTAGGAGGTTCTGCTGCACGATCTTCCCAGGCACTGAGGTGAGGCTGACAGGTCGGTAGTTCCCAGGATCCTCCTTTCTACCCTTTAAGAAAATGGCAGTTTCCCTTTTTCCAATCACCAGGGACTTCACCTGACTGCCACGACTTTTCAAATATCATGGAGAGAAACACTGGCCCAGGTTCCCCAGAGAGGTGGTATATGCCCCATCCCTGGAAACGTTCCAGGTCAGGCTGGACAGGGCTCTGAGCAACCTGAACTAGATGAAGATGTCCCTGCTCATTGCAGGGGGGTTGGACAAGATGGCCTTTAAAGGTCCCTTCCAACCCAAACCATTCTACAATTAAACACATACAAAATACACTGCCTGCAATTGTGAAATATCCACTTATGAGAAAAAAACTTTAAGAAACTGTATTTAACACGAGGGAAAAAGAGGGGGAGAAAGAAAGAATACATGTCCCGTTACTGACTAAAGATCTCATGGGAGAAAAATTACCAAATTTAATTTCCTTGTGTGTTCTTTGATCCCCGAAAGGGTTCATTACACACACTCTACAGCAGTGCCTTAACAGACCTGAGCTTGATTTGGCTGAGCCCCATTGACCACACCAGTTGCCAGATGAAACACAGTTTTGCAATAGGATTAAGCCATGGGGTCAAGGATAGGAAATATTGTCCCCAGCTCCTCCTGCGGGTGAGCTCGGGGCCAAGCCTGAGCCACCTGCGGAGGTGAGGGGGTCTCTGTGGGGGCTGCTGCCTCATGCTCTACTCCCAGTTGCGCAGCGGTACTGCGGGAACTTAGTTCCCAACACAGAGCCTATGCTCCTGGGCAGATGGGAACATTAAGCATTTCCAAACCACACTTCTTGGTGAAAATATTTCAACTTTTTAATTACATTTTTCATTGAAATGAGGAAAGGTTCTTCATCACTAACTCGGATGGATGGGTGAGGGGAGGAGACTGCAGCAAGTGTGAAGACACGGCTCCTCACACCTGCAGCCACATGTGTCCAAACCAGCACCAACCTTGTGGCCCAGAGCATCAAACCCTGCACCACCTGCCACCCAACTGCCCTTCTGCCGCAGCCCTCCAGCATCTTTTGCTAGTGCGTCAATTAACAGTAACTCCAAAAAAGTAGCAACCATTTTGGCAGTTGACACGAAGAGGGGCAGGTTGGGCTTCCAGGACAAAACCCATCCTTTTTGTGCCCACAAACTCCAGCTGCGTGACTTTATTAGGTCACAAAGAGAAGGGGAGAGGCGTTATGGCAAGTGAATGCCACAAAAAAGTCATGTGCATATTAAGGACTGCAGACAAGATCGTGGCACAGAGAACTTCATCTCTACCCTACATCCTTATTTATATGTTGAAAAAAAAAAAAGGAGCGAGGGGGGAAAGAAGGTGCACTTCACACTTGTAAATTTTACTTTATTTTCTTTAAGGCTTCGGGGAGAGACAACCCAAAACAACCTTGAAGCCACTGCACCCTTACCCTGAGCAGCACAGCTGCAGAGGGGTTTTGATGTCCGAAGCCATTTCTATCCTCCCACATTGCCACGGTCATGCTCACACACAAGGGCACATAGCACCGTAGCCAACCGCAACTGGAATTCAGTCTATGCAATGCTTTCATTTTACGCAGTGTATTAACAACATTAAAAATATACTTGAGCGTTGAAAGCTGTATTACATGTAAGAGTTGCTATATGACATTAGACGGATGATATACGCATTTAAACTAGGCAGGAAATACACCTGGTACCAGATAATTACAAAATATTGCTATAAAATAGTTCTTCAACACAGTTTTAATTCAGCCCCTTAGTGGAAACTCCATTCATTTTACCAAGTGCTGAAAGACATGTTGCTACAGTATTGCTAGGTTTAAAACACACGAATACGGCAGAATTTACTAATCTATATCACAGTAATCTACATGATTTATAATTCAAATAAAAATTAATTACTCATTCCTCACTAAAGAGTCACTATCAGATTGCTGTAGTGAAGTGCCATACTATTAGAGCAGTCATATTTACAAAATATATTGCCTTTTGTTATGATCCTATGAATAATTAAATCTAGAATGCAGTTACAATAAAATGAACAAACTATTGCATTTTATCTCAATCAGGAATTAGAAAACCTGAATAATTCATACTAGGACTCACAGTCATTAGCATGGATTTATGCTATTTTGATTATACAATTAGTAAGAACAAATATATACAAGTAGATACACGCACAAGACTGAAGATCACACACAGCTTCCACGCTGGATGGAGACTTTAAGCTATATGTATAACAAACTTTGAAATATGTAAACATTCAAACAGAGCTTTGTTTATTTGGGGCTTTCATGATATTAGCAAATTTAGAGGTAGATTTGCATCCGCTCATGGAAAACAAAGTCATTTTATTTGAGAACACCATAATCCTGAATATTTGTTACACTGTGTGCATCTTTGATATTTCATAGAGTCATTTAACAAGCCACCTGTTAAAGGATAATTTGTTATTTATGAATTTCTTCACTAGGAAAGAAAAAAGTAATTTATTTCAGGCTGTACTATAAAACAGCATCATGTCTCATCACTTGTTTTCAATTTAGTAACTTACTTCCTACCATTATTGCTCTACATCACTCTGAAGATATGAACTAAAGTACATTTTGGCCTAATCTCAAAAGTTTGTGTATTGTCTTTTAGAGACATTTCAAATTTAATTCAAATATTTAGAGAAACAATTTTCCCCCCTGAGAATGTTAACTCTTCCTTGACTGTGCTTTAAGATGTCATGTTGCCTCAGTGCCTGGTCCAAACCTGACTAGCGGTGGGATGGCCTCCCGCTGACTCAGGGTCACACCAAGGTTCTCCATAGCCACATGATATGCACACAGCTTTTACATGCTGCTATCCAGGAATTTCATCTTTTGGCTAGAAAAACATGGTATAAGGGGTGCGTGTGCATATTTTTAAAAGCTGAGCTGAAGCTCAAACATTACACAGAGGAAAACACAGAGTTAAGGCTACTATGTTGTTTGCCCCCACTTCCACAGTGAACCACAAGTTTGTTAGAAGAGTAAAGGACACAAAAGGGATTCTCAAAAACCCTCCTCCCCTTTTTTCCCCACAGCGTTCACAAATTATGTTTCGAGAGATAAAACATGAGCCAGCTCTATGACTGGTCAAGAAGGGACAGAATATTTCAGTTTCTTGGCAGAACTTTTTTGACACTAAAGTTTCACTGATTTCAGCTTCACCTGAATTTCCACTCAGAACGTTTAAGTGGTTTAACGCATCTGATTTCATTGCTTACTTCCATTCTCACTTTAGTTTTGCAGCTCTGCAGAACATTTGCATCGATTGACTAACTCCTATAGTGCAAATATCCATTCCTCCAGCAAACGCATTGACTCACTGACTGAGCTATTAGGGACGTTTTATCCACTATTCTCCTGTTCTAAACAGTTTTTTTGCCTGAGCAGAACACAGGCAGACGAACCTTAAGGCTTCAGCACGTGAGCAGGGAGCACTGACCAATCCATCCAAGCCTTCCACCCACGAGTGGCAAGTGATGGGTTAAATCTTGGCCATTAGTTTGAACAGTACCAAGATTTCATTCAGTTAAAATAAACTATTATTTTCCTTTCTACTAAAACTATTATAGGAGCCATGATGCATTAAAATCTTAGTTATTTTTATCTAGAGAGACCGTGTAGGCAGATGCAGCACAGGGACTTGGATGTAACCGTTTGATCCAAGATATAGATAAAGTTCAAAAGTGGTATTATTCCCAAATCAGATTACCTATTAGCCAGGGAAAGCCAGTGCACTGTATCCCAGATGAAGCACAAATCACTGGAAGACTGGCATTTCAGGGGCAGTGTGCTATTGCTGGCCCTGGGCAGCTATATCTCTTCACTGCTGGCTTTAATTTAAGCTGTTAATTGCTGGATCGGCACTCACGTGTGAAAGAGGTAATGTTCATACCTCCTTAACTAAGCTGAGCTCTTGTTCTTATGATGAAGCACGCTACTCAGTCGCTATACCTGAGGAAAATAATTTATCTTCCCTACAAGTATAGTACTTACCTTTGGGGTGGAGGGGGAACTCAAACCCAACAAACACCGCAGGATCTTGCACGGAAAGGAGTTTTAAGATTAATTTTGATGTGGAACCTTCTAGAAATGAGGCACTCCATTAAGACGCATCTTCATTTTGAGGATCTCAGTGCTCATCCACAAGAGAAGCTGGCAGCCACGACTCTCAAGCTATAACATAATTTTGAAAAAAGCAACTGCAGACACTGTCCATGTCTGGAGCCGGCATAAATCAGCCACCCCACAGAGCTCAGTGGAGTGGGCTTGCAGCCCAGGCAGCAGCAGCCTGCAACACAACAGGTTAATGAACCGGCCTCTGAGAGCAGTTAATGAGTCTCCCCAGCAGCACCCATTGCAGATAATGAGTTCCCAAGTAGCAAAGCGTGAAGGCTGGCTCCTGAGGTACTGGAGTACACCAGCACCTTCTCACATCTTAAAAGACAGCTGTTTTGGTATAAAAGCTGATCCAGTGGGATAGGTTACTTTCACCTGCTGCAACCACCTTCACCCACCACAAACAATATCACAGAATCGTCTAGGTTGGAAGGGACCTCCAAGATCATTGAGTCCAGAGTCCAACCATCAACCTAACACTGCCAAACCCATCACTAACCCATGTCCCTCCACACCACATCTACACGTCTTTTAAATCCCTCCAGGGATGGCGACTCCACCTCTTCCCTAGGCAGCCTGTTCCAGTGCTTGATAACCCTTTCGGTGAAGAAATTATTCCTAATATCCAATCTAAACCTTCCCTCGCACAACTTGAGGCCGTTTCCTCTTGTCCTATCACCTGTTACTTGGGAGAAGAGACCGACATGCCCTCGCTACACCCTCCTTTCAGGGAGCTGTAGAGCAATAAGGTCTCCCCTCAGCCTCCTCTTCTCCAGGCTGAACCCCAGTTCCCTCAGCCGCTCCTCATAAGACATGCGCTCCAGACCCCTCACCACCTTCGTTGCCCTTCTCTGGACACGCTCCAGAATCTCAATGTCTAATGAGTGGAGAAAGAACAGAAATGGTAGCAGAGCAGAACAGGAGCAGTTTCCATCACCTTTCCATGAACACATGCAGTCAAGGAAGAGATCAGAGTGCTGCTTTTCCTGTCTAGTCAGTGCTCATGACTTCTTTCCCCACTCCCTTATAAAAAAAAAAAAAAACAAAACGCACCTTGAAAATATGTTTATAGTTTTATATATGTCTGTCTTTGCTTTTAAACGAAGGGGTATCTAGACCTGTAATGCACCCAGTGCATACATTTCACAAGAATTGTTTGCTTAGACTGGAGAAAAAGGTATTGTATTTTCTTATCAAATATCTGCCTGAGAACATATAACCATATTCTATGGCAAATACCAAAGGAGAAATTCACAGAATAACGATTAACTTGACGGAGTTCTTCAAATACTGAAAAAAACCTGTTTCCAGTGGGTCTTTTTTCTGCTTCCACCTCTTCATCATATAAAGCTTTAATAAATAAATAAATAAATAAATAAATAAGTACTGTAGCTTTACCCCTTAATAGGTTGTCATTTCTTATCTTATCAACAGTCTGAGAGGCTTTATTAAATTCCCTCATTGCATTTCACCAGTTGGTTGTGCGGCGTAACACGTTCTTAACTTGATTTATCCAAGATGGCTAGGAAGACGTTTTAATGAGTAAAGGTAAAGAGGCGAACATTTATCTTGGCAAAGATAGGGGAGGGGAGAGTGACAACACAGCCCCAAAGCCAGCTGCTTTCACTTGAAACTGAACTATCACTTACGTCATTAGGACTGGTTAAGCTTTCTTCAGGACCTGTTCCCAGATAAATTAGCGTATGGTTTATTCTGTGCAGGTTACTGCAGGCTCCTCAAAGTGCCTCGGTGTTCAGGAGCGTATTTGACTCTAAATCTTACTGAAACGAGAGCAGTGCTCGAGTGTTTCCATGATCAAATCCTCAGTTAGCTCACTGCTGGGGAAGGGGCTTTAACCCACGTGCGCTCATTAGACTTTTAGGCTCCTCTCATTGGAAATAACGAAAAAGCAGATTGCAGGAGAAATATAGGCTGAGCTGTGAGTTCAACACACATCTCATGGCTTCGATCCAGTACCTAATCCTTCTCTCCTCTTTTCTGTCATCTTCTTCCTTTCCTACTGGACTCAATTTGCCATGCCATTACCACAGCAATGTAAGCGAGGTCCAGCACACTTGCAGCAACCTGCCTTCATTTTAAACTTCATACAGCAAAGCGTTTTTCTATGCTCTCCTACTTCCTCTGAAGTCACCTGCGTCTCTTTAGAAATCCATCCCACCATTCATCCAGGACAAGTTCCTGTTATATTGCCTTCACTCCTTGGGAGGCATCTGATTTCCATTTCAACCTGAAAATGCTCTGTTTCCTACATTATTCTTTTTTCATAAATTCCTTATGCTGGCTTGCTTGGCAAAATAGAAAGAGTTGTGTCTGCCCAACGGCACAATGAAAAACTGAATAAAACAAACTGAATGTTCTCATTTCACTATGCACTGTACAATAGAGACATACATCAACATAACCTCAGCCAAGGATTGTCTGGCAGATTTTGCTCAAAAGTGTGAATGAATAGCAACCTTATATTCCCTCCGGCTTCAGTTCTGGATAATCCTTGTAAGTCAAAACTTGTATTACCTGTGCCAGAGGTCAGATAATTTAGGCTATGTTTGGTCTTTAACGTTTCCATGACAGCACCCTTTATTAGATCCAGGTTGAAAGAAGGGGGGGGAACAGGGGAAACAACTAAATAAATTCTTCAACCTTTTTCACCAACTAAAAACCTAAGCAATTTCTCTTCCTGCCTTTTAAAAATTTGGCTTATTTGGATCTATCCTTCTGACATACACAGGTCATACACAATCATCCTTCTATCAGCTACAATAATAACTCAAAGTAGGCATAGTGTTTCTTGCCCTTCAGCGTAGTCTTGGCTGTATTTTCCTCCTCAACTTTCCTTCCCCAGATATTGCACTGAGTATATTTATGCTGTCCATTAACGTTCAAAAGAGCCGAGGCTTTGGAAAGCCTGGTTCCGATTACCCTTGTAATTTCTGTCTAAAGAATTTTATCTTGGGGGAGAACATACTCTCTGTATGCTCCTTTTTGTGGCTAGGTAAGCTCCCTTCTTCAAAGCCGGCATTTCCACCAGCCCTACTTAATTTTACAGTTAAAATTAAGAGGCATAGTGTTCACTGGGGATGTAGTCTCTGTCAGAGCACTTGGGAAATTTAGGCAGGATCACTGAATCCGATGCAACTCAAGCAGTTAGTAATGCAAGCACTTCCAGTACGTTCTTAGCCAGTTACAAATTGAGCTGAGGTTGTAATGATAATTAAATTACAGAAATAATATTCATTTAAAAAAGGCAAACAAATATAAAAAAGCAAATGGACGTGTGTGTAAGACCTTAATTAATCTTACGTGCTCCCCCTACTTCTGTGTGTTTATCTACAGAAAAAAAAGAATTCATTAGTTTCCCCATGTAACTATTCAAAGCCCCACACTGCAGTACTAGGGACAGCCATCCATCAAGACGTGCTGCTGCTGCTTTAAATTTTAAGAGCGTAGCAGTGAAAAGGGTCTTTGTTTTGGTCTGGGAACTTCCATCAAGGACAAGCCAAGCTATTGTGCCATTTTGGAGTTCAATTGCTTAACAGCACTAGACACACCTTAATCATGCAGCCCATATAAATACAGGATTTGATCTCATACCAATCACAGTAGAAATCATACTTTTGTTTAAAGTCATAAAGGAGGACTGTACATCTGTATCTGAATCGGATCTTCTTCACTGGGACTCAGATTGCAGGTTTAGACACCACACGCACGCTGGCAGAGCTAAATGTGAGGGAACTAGGTACGAATAATCAGATGAAGCCAACCCCAAAGTTCACTCGTCTTTCAGGCTGCAGCTGTGAGCTTTTAGGTATTTGAGTTTTGCAACTTTGGTTAACTGAAAAAAAATAAATATCCCAAGCAGATGACCAATGCTTGATCTGCTTCGATCACCACAACCGCGTGCAGCACAGACTAAAAATAAGCACCCTTAGCTGCACTCTAGGAGAGCCCATCCAAAAATTGTTCACAGAAAAACTCTTGCATCATTTTTTGGGGAGAAAAAAGGCCAAGATTTTCTTTCTCTTCATGATCAATTCACGCAAAGTAGAAAAACAGTAAAAATCATCAGAGAAGTTATTCACTGTGAATTGAATGCTCTTCTCTATTCAGAACATCACTGAAACAAACTGGGAAAATTTCCTCCCTGACTCATCCCCAGCTGCTGGTGTCAGCTCCTTTTCTCTGCTACATTTCTCAACCCGACTTTCAAAGGCACTTAACACCGCATGTTAACAACAGAAGCAGCAGCAGCAGGCCAAATAGTCTTGCACACCTTGAAAAGGTAAGAAAAGATAAGATTCCACGAGATAGCATCAGCCCGCGAGGGGCAGCACACCCCAGGAGCCTGACCTGCTCCTGGTGAAATATGTGCCCTCCAGCTCTGTTTGGACAGGGCTGAGGACTGTTGTGCAAACAATTCTGAATATCAGAGGAAGGAAACCTCTGAGTTTCATTGAGTTTCTCGTTAATGCATAGGGATGCTTAAAATTAAGAGACAAGTTGTTGTAGGGCTCCAGCTTTCCTTATTTGGGTATCCTACTAGTCCTTGTCAGGTTTACAATCATAAATTACATTGTTTATTTATTTTATGATGTTCTGAAGAGCTCTCTCATTTCCTTTAGCTTTTCTTTATGAAGTTCTGCAATCAGCGTTTGTGCAAGAATTTCAGCAATAATGCTTGTGGCCCAGGGCATTTCCTGGATTAATGACAGGCTGGAAGAGTTGATGGCCCACGGTTCTGCCCTGATGCATTAACCCCACGGAGGTTTCAATTCTCCAGGAAGCACCCAGCGCCAGAGCAGTTATTGCGAAGGAAATTCAGTGGGATACTTTAGTCAACAGCAACAAAACAAGCTTCCTTTTATCCCTCGCAAATGTAGGAGGAAATATTAATTTGAATGGGCTGATAATGACGTTTGGAGTGTTTCAGGAGAATTTAGCAGCCGCCAGCAGGAAGCATAGCAGGAAATTTCTCTTTTGCCATGCAGTATGCATCAGAACCGGAGCTGTTCGGAAGCAAAGTTTTTCAATTCCCTAAGAAATTAAAGATTTGGGGTGGAAATTAAGAAAATAAGAGTTTTTAACTTCCAAATGAAGCACCTTGTTTGACACTGTTACTGTGGTTTCAAACAGGAGCTGTTGGGTGACTTGTTTTGTTCATTTCCACTTTAGACCTGACCTCCAGCTCAAACTGTCTGGTCCCCCACGGTGCAGCTCAGTGTAACCCCACTGCAGCCTTTGCCCACGATATACCAAGACATGACATGAACTGTTTAATTCCCTAATTCCTCCTGGTCAAAAATCTACACCACTCAGATCACACCCAAAACTCATATGTTTTGTTTCAACTCATTGTTCCTAATTAAAAAGAGCAAGTCATGCTTGTATGTGCTCATCAAGATTAACGATATTATTGTATACTTGCAAGTGCTGTTACTGAAGTTACCTTCAAATAAGGCAACCATTTGCAAATTATTGTAAACGATAGCAGAAGTGGCTGTTTTCACCTAAAGTTAGGGTGTGAGCCAGTGCCCGTGGAAGCCCACAGGCCCTGTCTCCTCCTTTCTGAAAAATTAAAGTACAAGGGCCTTGAATACGTAGAATAACTACGAACATGTGTATATTAAAGCAAGTCCTCAGTTCAGCAGCGTTGATGAAACTTAGACACGTGCTGAAGTCCTTTTCTGACTCAAGTCCTGTATGAGGCGCAGTGAGATCAAGTATGACAGGGCTTCCTACTGGGAACGTTCAACAAGTAACATCTGTCTCCTACAAAGTATGAAATAATCATAAGGCCACTGTGAAAAGATTAGCATTTCATTAGCTGACAGCTTGTATCTGTCTCTACAGAACCTTCAGCGATCTCAGCATTTTATGCTTTTGGTAAGCGGCAGAGATAGTCGCAATACTTTTCCTTCTCAAGATCTCACATATACATCACTCAAAACAGGCACAAACAGGACTGGAAAGAGAGAGCCACGGTCCAGCTTAGCCATGCACTCCGTGCCCAGCTAGGAAGGAGACTTCTCTTTCTGGTGCTGACCAGCTGGAGGAGAGGACTGTGTGCCACAGCAGCACTGGGGCAAGCTCCACCACCCCGCATGCAGCACCTGAAACAGGCGCAAGTTAAATCTCAGCTGGAATCTGATCTCCTGCAATGGACTCTGGCTACACTTCCTACTTGGAAACCACAGGCTGCAGCCAATTTTAAAGGAATTTACATTCCTGAACATATTTTACTTTGGAACCAGAGATGAAGAGAGAGAAAAGGGACTGACTTGTGAAAAGCTCCAACTCTGTGATTTAAATGTGTTTTGGAGCATTTGGGATAATGCGGCAAATTCTAATGAAGGGTGGAGGAGTCTCTTCATCTTTCCCACAAAGGCTCATTACAGTTACTTACTGCAGGAGACATCTGAAACAGAGTTAAAAGAAAATATTAAAAGAGGCAAAATTTTACGTACCACTTCATCAATACATTTCCAAAACCCAGGTTTTATTATTTGCATGTAAATAAGTAAAGAATCAATTGCTCATTTTCTTTCTTTTGTAATACTCAACCACGAGCTGGGGAAGCAGTGTCCACTCACACACAGCACCTGCTCGGGCTGAGGAAACAGGACCCAGATACGGGAGGCGATGATGGAGAACAGAATTAAATGAAAAATAGAGCAGGGAAGTGGTTTTAGCGCTCTGTGGCTAAAGCTCAAATTATAATTGAATGATCAAGGTAGCAGGATGGTTCAATTTTGAAATTTCTTATCCAGGTTGCCAGTTCACGTCAGCCTACCGATAGGTAAGAGGCAGGCAGGCAGTGCTGTACTGAAGGCTGTCGATAATAAGATGCATATCAAGCACTTTGTTGTGATAGAAACCTCTTGGGGGGGCACATAAGAAAGGAACTAAGTGTCCATATACTTAAAGCCAGAAAAGCCTGGACATAGCTGCGGAAAGAAAATAACTTGCCGAGTCATAGTCCATGAAGCAGGGATCCAAGTGGATGAAAGACCAGGCTCTTGGTGGCTGAGAGGTTTTGGCGCCCCACCAAATTGCACAGGCCCACGTAGACAAGCACAGTGCTTAGGAAGGCCAAGGTCCTTTACACGATTCTCCGAATTTTAGTTGTTAGCTTAACAACTGCGCTCCGTTACCCAACAGCTTCACATGAGACAGTGTTTGTTTATAGTCTCAGGCTACAAAATGTTGATGCAGAGTCAAGCCTTTTAATGTTTGCATACGTTTAACATAAGTTTTTCTCTCACCCCTCTTGAGTTCTCAGTGGCCTACTAATTTCTAAGGAAAACGAGCACAGTCCTTGCATCTTCACTTAGAAGGGATCTGCCCGTTTTTTCTGGAGAAAGGAAAAATACATTCACAGCCCAATAAGGCATAAATTTTATCTTCACATATGAGGTAGTTACTTCATACAGAGCTGCTTGCACGCTGAAGAGCTACAAACACAAGTGCAATTCTGGTAACTACTGACACATCATTAAAAGCGTGGTTTACACAGTCTGCGTTCAGTCCAGAGGTGGCTTCACAGCCTGAACTCTGTCTGAAGCGTGCGGTTACCACCTCAACCGTGTTGCAATAATCCAGCTGCATTTCCACCCTTGAAATCAAAGCGATGTATTTATAACCTGCACAGAGACCAAAATCACTAGGCAGGTGGTTTTTTTCAGTGCTTTTTTTTCTTCCTGCGTCAATACACCTCGTGAAAAACAGATTCTTTAAATATGGTCAGAGAGCACTGAGAAGATGACTGAAAGATAAACTCACCCCCTCTTGGTTTTTCAATAGGTCCAGGCCAAGAGGAGACATCTCTGAGTGCTGACTTGTCACACGCTACCGAGGCACACTGAGTGGCCGTACTACTTATAAACACGGACATCATTCTGTAAAAGGGACTGGAATGTAGATTTTTAATTAGGTAGGTGACTTAATCGAATTTATTTTGTTATTTATGTGCACAAAGGTAAATCAGCACAGAACAGGTCTTTTATAAGCTACTCCACAGAAGCAGGACTCTATGCAGAATGTTTGGTCTCTCCAGCACTTTTAAAATGACTGCTAGCTGAGATCCAATTTGTTTTTATTTGGATTTGCTAATTACACCTTTCTATGCTGTACCTGCAATCTCAAATGGACGTGAAACAGATCTTTAAAAGCAAAATACAACACTAGGGAGCATCCACAGGCAACCCCATAGATCTCAGTAACGTGCCAGTGGTATCCCCCCATTGTTTTCCCCCCATTTTCCTCATTAGATGCAACTTCTTCCTATTAAGCCCCCAAAAAGCTTCACTTCCTGAGAAATGCCTCTGAGGAACGAAGTAGCACATCCCGCACCTCCCAAATGGGATCTTGGTGGCCGGAAAGGAGGCAAATTCCTCCGGGAAGGCCCCTCCTTACCTCTGCCAGGCTTCTGGTCAAGTTTAAACCCAGTAACTCAGTAACCTCAATACCTAACTCACGCGAGGGGAAATCCTCTCTTTTACAGCACTAAAACTCAACATTTTAAGACTTCAGAGATGAAACATGACGTAACGCACATGTGAACTCCTGAATAATGTGCTTTCTGATGACACCTATGCGATGAGAGCTTCTGTGCTTAGCACTAGCTGCATTTCTACAAGGTCTAGAAGCTGCTGCCCTGCTCTCCACCCTCTATTGCCCCCATCACTGATAAACTGACCTAGACCTCAGCGGGAAGGAGAAAGGGAGAAACGTGCGGGACAACACGGAACGGTACAGCACGTTCTTGGCAGTGGCCGGGCACCAGCCAGATCCCTCCCCCAGGAAGGAATGCATCTTTCTTAATCAAGGGAGAGGTTCAACTTTGAACTTGCTGCTTCTCCCAGTCAACAAACACTCTTTGTTAACTGCCAGCTGTTTCCTAATCACTTCGAGACATCAGCTTTCACGTAGGACAAGGGCCACCACGCAGGGGTGAGAGGTGAACAACTGCTCCCCCTCTACCAGACGGTTGGGAAGAGGGAGTCAAAATCTGACTTCTGGTGTGGCTTTGCCACTCTCTATAAACTGCCATGAAAAGGAAGAGGGGTGGAGGGAAGATGGGGTATATATGACTGTAGCAGAGTATCGGCACATATTTTTGCAGTGTCTGCAAACCAAAATGAAAACTAGAAATTCTTATCACATCAGATATGGGAGTCCTTATAAAAATTTGAAGAAAAATGTACCTGTTTCCAATCGCAGGAGTGCTCTGGTCGGCCACCAACCCAACCAGCCCAAGCTGCAGGTACCTAAGATGCATTTTGCTTGGAAGGATTTTCCAGTCCTTTCTGCAGACGAGACAGAAAGCTTTCTGAGGCCTAACACTGCCCCTACGACTCTGATGTTCGGTACAGGAGCATGGGAGAACGCTTTTCTGTAATGGCAGCACAATTAACGGTTAAAGCTGCCATGCCAGAGAGAGCTCCAAAGCTGCTGGGGAAGTACCCGCACTGAGCCACGCTCCCTTCGGGGAGGGTTAGGACCACCAACAGAGTTTATTGGCAAGGCTGCTTTTAGGGAGGAGTTGTTTGTTTTTAAATTCAAGTTAAATGCACTGCAACCACATTACAATGAAAGATTGGCTATCTGGCAAAAGACAATATAAAACCTCTTGGGATCACAAGCTTTCGAGGCAATTTGTTACAAAAACTTTCATATAAAATATGAATATTCAGCTTTCAACACCAGGAAAGTACCATCCACGTGGTTCAGGTTAGGATCACTCTCTTTTAATCTTCTTGTCTCACCCAAATTACACTGGGCAAAGGCAGTAGTGCTGTGCATGCAGCTGTGACCATGACCTGACTCTGCTGCTTGTGTGGCGCTGTACCACATTGATAAAAGCACCAGTAACCCAGCTGCCGGGGCAGACAGAAGTAACTATAGCAGCAACAGGCCCCTACAACACTAAGCAATGTCATCTGTGTCCAGCTGGCCTGCCGTAGCTCTGACCCTGGAAGGTTTCTCTGTTTCACTACTGGTTTTTGTCTCCGAGTCTCTTAGTCTTCTCCCTACGCTACCTGTACACATTACACCTATTTTCCTTGACACTTTTTCCTTAACTCCCCCCAAACACTATCTTTTTTCTGACATATTTTTGGAAATTCTTTAACATAAAAAACCTATCCCTTTCCCTTCATGTTAGGACACAAAAGAATGATCCAGCATGCCCATGATTACTGATGCTACAGTTACTGGCCACCGCACTGCTCCCATGCTATACGTGTTTCCCCATGCCCTTTATCAGTCTTAAAACTTTTTTGCACACGCACTTGCTCACTCAGCAAAGCTTCTGATTTCAGTCAGGACTCCCTGCTCTTTTAAAAGTGCTATTAGCCCTCGAGCTCGTATTCAGCAGGTATTAAAGGTCTGAGAAGAGGAGATCCATTATACTGTTGGCAGCACCAGCGCATGCTGTGTCTGCGCTGCACCACTCTGCTGCACAACTCCTGTTTGCAACCACCTCAAGCCAATGGATGAAATCAAAGTAATACGATACTTGCATTGAATTGGTAAAATTGGAAAAGATTTTATTCCTGTGCAGTGCTTCGTTGACTTTTATATGACTTCTAATCTCCAGTGTCTGCACGTGAACTGACTAGCACTGTAAGCGAATGAATAATATTTCAAGAACTAGAGAACATGGAAACCTGAGTTAACAGTTTCGTGAATTCATAACGATATTAAGATGACTTACATTTACAGCATATGAAGCAAAACTGCCTGGCGTAGCGTAACAATTTATTATTTAAGGCTAATTATTTTTCCACACCATCATCTGTTAGACTAATGATTAGCGCAACTCTGTGCACTTGATTTGTGGATTAAAGTTATTTAGTGAGGAAGTAATAAGGAATACTGAAAGAAGTGAAAGAAGCCTTCATTTTGCTTTCCACGTTCTCTTCCTCTCTACAAATTTTCCCCTATTATAGTTGCTTAATTTCCTAGGAGCGGGGAAATTGCTTCGCCACTTCCAGCTTTCCAAGGCTTTATGTCAATTTACCTCTATGACACAAAAAGTTTAATGACATGAATTGTCACTGGGAATCAGTGATAAAATAGTTATTTTACAAACATCTGTACAGGGGGGTTGGCACGTAAAAAACAATAACAAATGAGGAAAATACACTGGCATTTAAACACAGAAGGTTACATTAATTCCCAAGAGTCAACGTCTGCCTTCAAACAAAATCACCCCAAGACCAAGAACAGCCCAAATTGCCCAGTTCTCTGCCAGCAACACATAGAACTTGAACAGAAACAGTACCGACAGGTAAGGCTTTCTAAACGCTATTTCCATGGAATAATTCCAAAACACTTCATATGTTTAAGAAGTCAATTAAATTTGATATGTTTGCTTGACATCCAGTGATATTTGCTAAAAAGAAAGACTCAACATTTTTAACTCTTGATGTAATATTTTCACAACCCAGTCCAGTATAAGAAAACAAGTTACAAGTTGAACTTATTAACTATGTGTCCAGCACCATCCATTACCAACTCCGTTGGAAGAATGCAAGCGATCTGAAATTTTACAAAGGTCCACCTACAATCAGCAATTAAAAAAATTATTATCAATTTTAACTACAATCACAGCTCCACAAATGCTCAGCCCCTCACAATTTTACCCCGTTGCAATGCGCTCACTTTTTTAGTAACTATTTTATTACTTTAAATTCGGAGGACAGACTGACCTGACAATAATTAGAATGACTTCAAACTGAGGATACTTTCCCTGTAATATGGCCATAAATTTAAATCCCGGCAGTCTAACTCACAATAATCTCTCTCTATGCATGTCTTGAAAATCTTCTCACTGCCTTAAGAAATGTTTTGGCTGCTAGCATGAGGCATTGTTCCCATCTATAAAGTTATGTACAGCACAGCTGAGGTCATCTCCATTTCATACAGATCTCTTGCTCAGATTACTTTTTCCTTCCTTTGTCACCTCAGATAAACAAATGGGTCCATCGCACATCACAGAATGATTTTTTTTAAAGTAGGATCCAAGCTCACATGCAATTTTTATATATATATTTTTAACCATCTTATCAAGGTACTGTTCCATTAAGAGCAGTAATATTCGCTTATGAGAGCTGGTGTTATACAAATCCCCCTCCCAATCCTTCTTCTCCCTTAAAAGAAAAGATTATGTAATTTTTCATGCTTTATGAAAAAATACATTCATTTCCTTTTTGAAACTGGCAGGATTTGAGAAAACTAGGGTACAGGGATAATGACAAAAGAGAAAGAGGCGGTGGGGCTAACGTCCCCTGGGCTCCTGACAACAGCAGGGAGGGACAGGCTCCTCCAGACAACAAGGAAAAACATTTAAATTGAATGCCTGCTCCACGTCACTCTCTCAAGCAAAGGTTGCCAATTCTCGTGCCAAAAGCCTTTGCAGGTGCCAAGTCACATCAGCTGCCAAGTCAAAGGGAGGGGACGCTGAAGGCATGGCTCCTGCACAGGAGGTGCCAGCAAATTCCCTCAAGCTGGATGGATGGACCGGCACACCCGGGTCCTGCGATGACCCCCCAACACTGAATGGAGCCCTGTGCGCTGCTCCCGGGGGCAAGGACCCCCGCGGCTGGTGCCTGGGTGCAGTGCCAGAGCCCTGCGCCAGCCCAGGGCTGCAGGGAACTCCAGGGCCACTGGCTGGCTCTGCTCGAGAGCAGCCCAAGTTCCTCCTTCATCCGGAAAAGGAGCCAACAGATGAGCCTCTCTAGGCTGAAGTTATCCTTTGCGAGCAATTCCCAGCTCTGCTGACACTGGGGAGTTCATGCAAACCATGTGCATTGTTCGCCTGATTTACTACAACTGTGTAATGCATTCCTGCCTCCCCCCCCCCGGAGGCTTGGCTCAACTAGCCCCAGCTCACAGGTATGAGCATTATGGGAGTTATGATTTACTTCCACGTAGTTACAAGTTTATTTCAGCAGACAGAAAAAAAAAAAAAAAAAAAAAAAAAAAAAAAGGAAAGGAAAGAAAAAAAAAAAGAGGCCAGTCCTATTAGATCCAGAAGATCACACTTTCTAC
Source organism: Vanellus vanellus (assembly GCF_965231255.1). NCBI lineage: Eukaryota > Metazoa > Chordata > Aves > Charadriiformes > Charadriidae > Vanellus > Vanellus vanellus. The sequence goes on along the minus strand of NC_138914.1, from coordinate 24,346,583 downwards.
AGCTTAATCTGACATTGTGACAAATGAAGATCTGCCTTGTCTCATAGTACATGGCGTTGGAATGACATTGGCAAGGATTACATTTGTAAATAAGCCGTAACTGCAGTAAACTGAAGGACACAGGTCAAAAAAAGCGATGCCCTGGCAAGAAGCCAACAAGAAGTAAGAACTACATGTACTACTAAGTTTCTTTGACTTCCTTAAAAACGCATAAGGATATTCACCAAAAATCCCCCACACTTTACTTACTATTCTGTGTCTCTTTACAAATATCTGAGAATTTGCAGTGGCAAATATACCCATGTCTGTAAAACAGAGATGAAGCAGCAATTACTTACCTATTTCTATTACCCAGACACAATGCTCCTTCTTTTCTGTTTCTTTTTTTCATAGGCTTTCACAAACTGCAACTGACAGAAGTGGACCTTTTACTTGTAGGGACTGATGCTACTTATCACAACACAGTACCCAAAGTAAATTATTTTGCGTACATTAATTGTGCAAAGGAAGACCAGCCTTAAAACTGTAATGACAGCTGAAGTAGGGAAGCTGAGTGCATCTTCAATCAGCCCAGTCTCTACTCTGTAAGCGTCGTGACAGCTTTAAGCCCTGTGTGATGCAAAGCTGTTTGCTTTGCCAGACTGTAAGAAGAATGAGTTAGCTTTTGCTTTTTCTCTCCTGACCGAAGAGCCTGAGCGAACGACCTTACATTTCACCATGCTAAAGTGCAAGCAGTCCACATAGCCCTGTGCAGGCCTCCTTGTTACTCATCGCTCCCTCAGCCTACGTGTCATCGACAGGCTTCAGCAGCAGTGACTGTGAATTTTAAATTTCTGATTAGCAAAAGCAAAAGAAAAACCCTAAATGCTGTTACAGGACCCCACTGGAACAGCATGCAGATTCTCCTCCACTCTTGTGGCTTTTTCACTTTCATACCTCACGTCAAAAAGAAATACCCCCCAGAACTGCACATGGCACATCTCCATAACAATTTCCAATCTCATACATTTTTGAAGTTGTTAGCCAGACTTGTAGTTGAAGTTGCCAGAACGATAAGCGCTATCAAAGATGTCCAGCTCCTGGAGAGGCTGGGAGGCCCCCAGCGGAGGGAGGCAGCCCCACCGGGGTGCCCCAGGGAGGACTGTGCTGCAGACACACAAAAATCCTCTCTGCAGCATTTCTTGAAATAGCTGCCTTCCTGAGAGTCAGATTGCACAACCAATATTTAGAACAATTAACAAAAAAATAGGCCTTGATCTTTTTAAAATTGGTAGGTCCACACCTTCTCACACATGCACACACATTTTTTTCCATTTAGAAACTGGGAGAGGAAAGGCAGCTTTGCTAGACTTTGAAATCCCCTCCCCAGAGCAGTTTCCAAGCTCTGAGGAGAGAAATGGTTGAACTAAACTGGTTCAGCCCGTATCAGACGATACTCTCTGGATCCGCAGCAGAACCTGCATTTGCCAAACACCGATTTACTGCTTGGCGAGGTCAGGCACCAAGCTGAGTTCAGTTCCCTTCCTTCCTTTCAGAAAACTTCAGCGACACATATGAACTGTTTCAGCAGCAGCAAGTTAAATCACAGCTAGTTCGTTAGTTAACTAAAACTATTTTTACTTTCCGCACAGACACACGGTGTTGCTCCTCTGCTTCAGTCGCAGAAACCCTTCTCATATAGGACATATCAGTCCTGCCTTGACCTTCCCAAAACCAGGTATCGCAATGTCACAAGCCATCCTCTCCTCTCCTCTCCTCTCCTCTCCTCTCCTCTCCTCTCCTCTCCTCTCCTCTCCTCTCCTCTCCTCTCCTCTCCTCTCCTCTCCTCTCCTCTCCTCTCCTCTCCTCTCCTCTCCTCTCCTCTCCTCTCCTCTCCTCTCCTCTCCTCCCCTCTCCTCTCCTCCCCTCTCCTCTCCTCCCCTCTCCTCTCCTCCCCTCTCCTCTCCTCCCCTCTCCTCTCCTCCCCTCTCTTCTCCTCCCCTCTCCTCTCCTCCCCTCCCCTCTCCTCCCCTCTCCTCTCCTCTCCTCCCAGTATCAAACCTCTCTCAGGCTGGAAGAAGCCCAGGGCAGAGCCTCCCCTGCACATCCGTGGAGCCAACCCTGCATAAACCCGTCTTTACTTAGGCACAGATGCGGTGCAGCCACAAAACTTGCGTGTCACTTAGCAAAGCAGCACCATATTTATTCATGTCATATTTCTTTCAACACACCTTCAAGTGTTTTTTGATCGCCACAGGGTGACGTTTCACTGGTGACACTGCAGGACCAGGTGGATTCGCACTGCACTGGAGCTCTGCTGTGCGAGAGGCTTTCCTGGACCACAGACTCTTCTGCTCAAGTCATAAGTACAGGTCCAGTGAAGAACAAGTTCAAAATCATGATGATAAATGCAACTCCTTCAAAAAGAAATATATTCTTACATTTTCTAACGTGACTGTTTCTGCAAATGGCAAAAACAATGACAAAAAAAAAAACATATTCGTAGAGTTGGGAATCATTTAGGGCTTCATTCTGGCTGTATCGATTCCATCAAGTATCAAATATACAGTAAAAGAAATATCTCTAAAGTAAAAGAGAAAGTTTCTTATTCTTCTCTTAGCTAACAGGGGTATTTAAAATCAAGCTCCATTAAAGCCAATAGAAACTACAACAGCCTGCTACCTACGCAAGAGATAACAATTCCCATTTGTAAAAACACAGCCCTGAAGTGACAACCCAAAGTTTTAGAGTAATAGAGAAACCTGCTTATCTGCTCATTAAAAGACAATTCAAAAATAAATTTCTCATTCTGTTGAACCAAATCACTAGCAAACAGATAGCTATTCCATACTACTAAATAAATCTTTGCAAGCCTCAAACTCTTAATTTCTTGATTGTAGTTGTAATAAATACCAAGAGCTTGAGGCAATACAATACGCAAGAGGACTGAATCATTTTTTGGCCATACAAAGAGCAGATAATTTAAAAACTTTACGTAATCTTAACAAACTGACAGCTGAGGTAACCACCTCAAATGACAGATATATCTAAAGAACCATATGAAGCATGGCACTATCCCAAAACTCCTCTCTCTATCATCATTCATCGAGTGAAAGCCAGTGTCAGTGTGCAACTTTTAATACTGGAACCTGTTTTCAGTATGGAAAGAAAACCTTTACCCAAATATGACCAAAAAACAATACAAAGAGTGGAAAAGTCGATTAAAAGTAAAGATGATCTGCTATCATGAATCGGATGTACATCTTGCAGTACAAGTGGCAAGAGGATAACTCCAAGTAGTACAATGGGAGTGCCAATTCAGAGCGCTTAAGTAATGAAAGCCCTAGAAAAGCATAACAAATTATTTATTCACTGAAATGTGCTGCATATAAAACATCAGATTCCATTTTGCTCATAGAAGGATGAGGATGATGTAAAAACGGAGAAGAAAGCTTACCTGTACGGCTCAATGCTACTAATGAGTTGGACAATGAACCTCCTGACCAGTAACCAACACGCAGTGGAGAAGGAGAGACTGACTTTGTGCAAGAGGCTTTAACTTTCTCCTCGTGCACATCCCCATCACCCACAGGACTCCTGCCAGAAACTTTTGGTGTTGCTTCAGGATGAAAAATTTCTTGGAGCCTTAAGCTAACAACAGAGGTAAGTCTTAGATGTGTATTTACAGCCAGGTAATTCTAGCAGGAGGGATAGCCTTCTGACACCTGCACCCTCCGCTCCTTTAGCCCAAATTGCAAAGTGAGAGGCATAAAAGGCTCTGCTATACACTCCAAAGCTGACAAACATGTCACACTAGCAACACAAACATCACACAAGACTTGCCCGCAGCTGTACCGCAGCTCCGGGGGCTCTGAATTTAAATGTGCTGGAACATACTGCATGGAGGAATATAATGCTTCAGAGCACTGTAGCCCTCTAAGCTACATATTCAACAAGGATTTCTTTGAATGCTCTGGTTGTGTTGCTTAGTACACCAACCACCAATTAGCTTTCTTAAAACTTTATATTTACCTATAAATTTCAGTAACAGAATGTCAAACCTTGTAAGAAAGGCGACAACTGACACACGCAGAACTCCATACAGACCCATGCACCACCCATCTCTTTTAACTCCTTGAAGTAAAGTTTAATTGAAGCTATAGGATGCACAGATCACACTGGGAAATCATTACACTGGCAAACTACTCACTGAAAATCCGAAAGGAAGAAAGATTTGTTCCCATTACAGATAGAGACAAGGACTCAGAGGCATACATTTTGGCAATCTGGGTTTCTCAGCTGCAGATTCAAGACTTGAGACAACCTGAAAACATGAAATATGAATTTTTAACCTAAAACTTTCTTAAAACTTGAGTTAAATTCAAAAGTGTAGCCAGCAGTGCCAGTGATTTTTAAGATGGAAGGAGAATGAAGTCCTTAGCAAGACATATATTTTCACAGAACAATAGCAACAGGAGAAGATGCTGCTGATAAAGAAGCTGAGTCAGACCAGAATAGACAGCTTGAGAGCATCTGCAAAGCAGAATGGATGCAAACTCTGCTGTGATGAGTCACCAGAGATATGCAGGAAATGAGGATTACTCAAAACAGGAACAATTATCAGAGCAACATAATGTTTTTTAATGGGAAATTAATGTTTTATTCAAGTGATGTTTGCTAGATGTAATTCCTTGTACCCAAGCAAGTCTAGAACTCCAGCTCCACCTTTAAGATTTGGATCTGATTTTCTGCTCAGTTATGAACTCCCACAATTGCACAAGCCTCTTGAAGGACAGACCGTGCCTTTTCACAAGCTGGGAAGCTGAGTGGTATAAATCGGATTTATCATACATAATGTAATATAGATGTGGATGAACGAGGTTTTTTTTAATAGATAAAAGCTCTTTGGGAACAAACATTTATCCCAGTATATAGTATAAAAGATAAACAAGCACTATAAAGTCTTCCATAGATTTTTGAGAAAGACTGAACCACAAAGAACGTTCAGCTCCAGCCTTATTCAGAAATGTAAACAGAGTAAGGCGGCTGGTTGTTGTCCCCAGCCTGCAAGCAATTAAGCACTAATTCTCTACCACCTACTGAGCAAGAAATTGGAGAGGAAATACGACACAATGTTAAATATGCACTTCTCAGGCCAGACTCAACCGATATGTTCTGTGTATCTTCATCATCTTCACCAGATCAGTACTGATTCACACTCCCCGTCTAAAGAAGGAGAGATGAAATGAGAAATCTCCAAAGGCAGAGCCATAGATGTTTTCCTCAAAGTGAAGGATTTCCAGTGTTAGCTGCGATTGTCCTGATACATCCAGTGCCGCCCACAAAGCAGAGGGATAGGGCGAAACATTTCCCATTTCCTTCAGTGGGACTCACTTGTGATAACCAAATCTTTGAAAAGACCTTCACACATTTCACCAAACATTTTCCACTTTATTTGCAGATTCTTTTTCACTGAAAGAAGATGAAAGGCTTAATTGCCTTATCTGTAATTAGACACACATTTGCCACACATTCCTGGGACAAATAAACTGAATGTACCTTAATAGGATGCTTTTATCCACTTGAACTACTTTAAATTTGCTGCTGCTTTGTGGCACAGTAACGTTTAAAAAATAAAATCAAACCCAGTCCCAGGAAAGCAGCATTCCATGGCATTTTTCCGAGCTCTACAGACCTCCTGGGGCAAAAAAAAGGAGGAAAATGTTTGGAGCATGAAGGATTTTTCCCTTCCCAGAGTCTCCAGGCCCATGTGAACCCTTGCTGGAACTGCTGAGTGACGTCAAACACATCCGCATCCTCTGCGGTGCGGCTGAATCACTGACTGTGGCAACGCAAGCTTCGGCATGACTTCTCAAACCCACTCAGGTTTCATCACTCAGGTCCAAGTTTTGCTTTGGCGGACAGACTAAAAGCTTTGTCCAGACCTCTATTTTCAATTTAGACAAGTAGCTATGGCAACTACGATACTATTTTAAACCATTCCTATTTAGCCGCCTCCAGGTTGAAAGTAAAATAAAAAAAATACCAAGCCCACCCCACCACCCACTCCTCTCACAGCTCAGAGCGTGCAACAAAGTAGGACATACCTGTCTGCTAATGTCCCCTCCCTTGCTGAAAATTCCAGCAAGTCTCCATTTTCTCTCTTTAGTGATTTCTGTGGGTCTGAACAAGAGAAATGCCTCAATTTGGCTCTCATACTCTGAATCCAACTGGCTCCTCTTCGGTTCCTCCTTGCTGCAGTGGCCTTTCCATGAAGGTGCTCCAGGTGGACACAAGGAGAGATGCTCGGAAAGACGGCTCCCCCACCACGGGCCTGTCACCACACTGCCCACAGAGCACGATGGTGGGGGCAGGACTGCGACGGGGGCTGAGCAGAAACACGTACGCGTTTGACTTCTTTTAATTTGCTACCTATTTACAAGGTGGAGTGGGTTTTGTTTGTTTATTTTTAAACACTTGAGAATTTGTTTTTCTTTTTAAGGAAGACTGTGTGGCTCTCTCTTCTTATTTTTTTTTTTTTTTTTTAAATCTTTTAAATGAAAGGTGATGTTTCTGGGCAGACTTATGACTCCAGGAGATGGAACTTTACAAATAAAATCAAATATCAGATTATTTGAAACATGTAGGATTTGGCACTCCTTCCTTAATTTTGTAGGCAATGTCCAAGACATACATGTCCATGCTGGAAAGTCTTTATTAGTCTCCTTTACAAGCATACACGGGACAACACTTGACAAGCAACTTGACCACATATTAGATTTTCATTCTTCCTTGTTCTTAACATGACTTGCTACAAAAGGCAGAAATTTGTCAAATTAATCAATTTGCGTAACTGGCAGTTACGGAAGAAAAAGCCAGGCAAGTCTGAGCTGTGAGAAATGTTGCAGTTAAATGGGAACCCAGGTGAAGTCTGTTTACATATTCTTGTTATCAACCTACAGTTAGAAATACATGTGCTGTGTTGTGTTGGTTTTGCAAACCAGCACCTACTTTGCATTACTTTGAGGATTTTCTGAGCCTTGGGGCTCAACACAGTTACCCAAGCAAAGGCTCCGTGTTTCACTGAGGATACCCTGCACTATGGCTTGACCTCAAGCTACCAAATCCACGGGGCTCTCTACAGCACTACACTTTTAAGGGACATGAATTAAGTCTCCATCCATCTATACGCTAAGTCTTTATGTTGAGCTAGCAAGCATTCCTACAGCACCATGCAAACCTGTGGAGTAATTTTGCCGCTTATAAACTCCTGCTTACAAAACTTCTATGTTCTATGACATAAATTGTAGCAATGGCCATCACTACCGCAGAGCTGAACTCTTCCCTGCTTGACAGACTGATTCAGAGAACATGGTAGGAAGTATTTTAGTGCCAGACTGAGGTGGTTTTTTTAAGTATACACAAGTAGTTAAAAGCTGCTCAGCAGTTTGAAAGTTAGTAACCAAGTCTTACTACCAGGGAATAAGAAAAGGAGAGGGCAAACAAGATAAAGGCATTTTCCACTCTTACCGCACAGCTGGAAGTTACTTTGCAGCCCTTTTAAGACATTTGATACCCTACAGTCACACACAATCTATAACCAGTGTTGGCTGTATTTACGCATTCATCCTGCATGCTCTCTGTGGGTAACTTCTGTAATGAACACCAACTTTAAATTCTATACTATAGCTCAGTCTGCACATCTATGCATGTGGGCACAGCCGTCTCCTTACTCTCCACCAGCTGCACGCGCAGACAAGCCCTGAAACCGGTCCACAGGAGCCCACATGTAGCACTTTCTCCTAATTAGATCGAGACAGGGCATAGATAAAGCCTGAACTTTACCTTCTCAGTCCTATGAAAGGCACTGCTGAACAAACTGGTGCTGTACCACTAGCGCTACCAGAGCAGCAGAGAGAAGGAGACAGGTTATGAAAGCAGATAATCTGCTTTCCGTTCCTGGGAGGATGCACAGACAGGGCAACACACACCCATGTCTGCCACGGGCTACGACACCAGAAATATTGGTCCTCTTAACACCCATTCCTAACTTGCATTCTTCTTCCACTGCACCAAGACTTGCTCCTTCTTATTTGTCATCAGTGTTGGCGATTTTCAGGTTCTGAAGAGTCTGGAGCAGATTCAAGCAGCAAAAGAAAAATCTCAGCAAGGTGGCAGCAAACAGCCAGCCAAAACAAACAAGTCAGCTTTAGAAAACCTCTCTAGTTCATCTTTGAGATTGGAATCAATCACCATTTCAGCAGTGTGGTCCTCTGGCCTTCCAGGAAATGGATTTATTTTTTAATCTTGCAGCATTTATATATTTTTGTTTCTTGCCATTAAAGCATATAAAATATGAAAGTGCTGTGAAGATTTCTTCACTAGTACCAGGACCTACCGGTGTTGCAACTGCACCAAAATAAGCCAAGACTTGCTCCAAGAACCACAGTATTCTGACCTAGTATGAAGGCAACACACAAGGATGATTATCATACTAACATCTTTATAAGATAGTGCAATTACTCTGGGTTTATAGAGTAGCAAAATAGTTAATTGGTCTTTAACACCTGAAAGACAGAGCTATATTCATCTGCAAAACAGACCATAATCCAGATACTTGGGGTCAGGTGCACAATTAATTCCTTGGGGGAGTTTCTGGGACTTTCTGTGTCAGATTTGGAACACAGCAACACAAACCTCAGTTCTGTTAAACCGGCACAGATGGGGCAAGCGTATTCATCTATCAACTCCAGGTCTTCTTTTCTAAAGGAACGTGGTTCGCGATGCCGGATCAATAGGCTTCAAGCCCCTTCCTGCCGGCCATGGGAAGATGGGCTTATTCGTGACCCTCAGCACCGCGTTGTGCTGTGGGCTCAGTCAGTGCTATTGACTGCATCTCCACAAACATCCATTACCCAGACATTCAATTTGTGGAATTTACAAACAAAAAGACAAATGGCTGTAATAATGTATTTGTATAATGATCGTACATTTTATGAAGTATTTGTTTACTATAAATTAACTGTAAGATCTAGGAGAGGAATTTGCGCCTGACCAAAAAATATAACATACAAACAAATACGTTTTTTTGGGGCTGCAAAGAAAGCCTTGTGAAGCGAGACCAACTGTTGTATGTTCGTGTGAGATGTAAGCAGTTTTTTCTTAAAGATACCATTTAATTTTTAGAATTTCTAATGTTTAGCAGTTACCCTTCACCATTTTATAGTAATATAGGAGGAAGCAATAGGGCTAAAATGAGTGCGTACCTTACTGGAACTAACAGGGTTAATGTGGCATTGACAGGACAGGATTTGACCTTCGAAGTCTTTTTTCAAGATATATTACTGACTCCATTTAAAAGCTGCATAACAGCGAGCAATCTCTCTGAAATATCAGGGTCAGATTTCAAGACTGTGTAAAGTTGTTCACCATACCGAAATGGGACTTTAATATTACCTAATAAAGGTCAGATCCCATAGTTTAAGGGAGTACAGACAAACAGCAGTGCTGATGAAGCGTTCCACCTTTGAAGTCACCGATGTTACCTTAACACGAGAGCCGCTTGCTCTGCCAGACTGTGCTGGCATTCTGCAAGGTCAGCACTTACCAACGTGAGAATGGGGACGCGGGACTGAAAGGATGCTTAGTTTCAGCCCCAAAGTGTTAAACTCATTTAACCTTAGTACAGGACTGTGAACATAAATAGTAAGCCTAAGCCGACCTTTCTGCCCCATGCCAGAATTTTTCAGCGCACCAAATTATTCACACTGAAAAACAAATCTAACTGCTTGACTCCAAAAGCTCCTTTTTGGAGCTGGTTGGTTAAATTCATGAAGAATTCATAAAGAATAAGAAAACCAGTAGTATAAACTCTTTTTTTTTCATCTAAACTGGTTCGTTTTCACCTAATGCCAAGGCAGCGAGAGTCCCTGCCTGTCCCACAATGGATTCTTGGTAATGCCACAGTATAAACCTGCTCCTCTTGTCCCCGGGGCCAAGTACAAAGGAGAAAGAGTGCAGACACTACCGGGAAAATTGCTTCCCATAGCCATAGGCTGAGAAAGTCAAAAGTCCCTCTTTCGAGAACATACATAAAGCACATTCATTAGTTTAATGCAACAGCCCAAACTTCTGAGACCAGTGCACAAGATTTTGGAAAGCCTCCAGATTTATCTTCCACCTCACTTAAAGATACAAGCAAAACCACAATTTGCTTGTGATCACAGTCAATCCAAACTAATTCAAATTGAACATTTATGTGACCTTCTTATGTAAAACCTATTCATTGCTGATGTTTACTATACTTTTCTTTTGATTTCAACGCCATGAGTTAAGACAATGCTTATCAACTTTGATCCAGAACCAGTAAAAGTACAAATTTTATCATTAATACACGAGACATTACTTAAGTGCATGTTATCTTCAATGAAAACAGTTCCTCAGAGTAAATCTCTTACAAAATCATTTGGCTAGAAGACTGTAGTTTTGAATCTGGAAATGAAAACTACTAGTAGTTTCATGCAAGGCTATTCCAACACAAGGAAAATTAATGCACATTGCAGAGGAAGAATTCTTGGATAAGAGGGAGAACTATACTAATCTTCAGCTGCTTATAGGCTATAAACAAGATGTTTTATAGAAGTAGCTGAAGAATTACAACTGGGTCTACTTGAGCAGTAGAGAGAAACAGCCATCAACTGAAAGCTCGATAGCCAAATACTGACAGCGTTTGGCAGAGTTAGTGGGTGGGTGTAAGGTTTTCCATGCCACCAAGCAGATAATGGATTGACCTAATACGCTTATCTAAAAGTCCTCCTCCTAGTGATTTCTCAGAATTATTAAAAAAAAAAAGACTCCTTAAACACCATTAATATAGCTGAAAGTTTCCCATTCTGCTTGTTCAATGCAAAAGAGCTCTTTAACCTCATGGAAAGAAAAAATGGAAATGACCACTATATACAGTAAAATCCATTTTCATTAAGAAGATATGTTTTCATTAATGAACTTTAATTTTTTTTTTATGACAAACTAGAGAAGTTTGAACATGAGTCTTCTACAAAACCTGTCCTCGCCAAACACAGTGCCTGTATGAGGCACACAAGGCTATCCGCTGTCACCGCTAAGCCAGCTGGAGAAGATGACATGCTTTTCATTTCAGGGTTTGCTTTTCAGGAAATTCTGTTCCCCACCAAAGCAAGGTTTGTGTTTCTGGGATTTCTTTTGCGTGTGCCATGTGCTATCAGCACACAGTACTTTTGGTATTAAGTATAATAAATTCTATTTTACAAACCCCTGACGGCAAAATATAACTGTTTCCCAACTCCCTGTAGGATGTCTCAGTCACAATACAAATACAAGAAGCACTTTTGATGCTTCGCTTCACACAAGTTGTATAACTCCATAATATTAATCAATTTAACTTGTGGTCTGAAAATTATTCCAGTAAGTAGCACATACAATGTCTTTCAAAACTCCGACAGAAACTAACATATAAATAGTGAGAGGTGAGAAGAAAAGGAAACTGAAGTATAGCCAGATGTTCTTGTTGCAAGAGCTCATTCATTTTCTTCTCAATTCTGCTCCCTGCATGTGAGCCAGCTCCAGTCAAACTCCAGCTCCCCTGCTCCAAACACAGCTGATGTTGTTGCTCACAATGAATGTAAGGCGGAGGTGAGTGCTATTACAGCGCAATGCCAAACTGTAGCCCTCACACAGTGCTATTGACCTTACTACTAAAAAAATACACCAAAAGCGCCTCAGTGACACAATAAGACCAGAACATATAGTGTAAAATTGGCTTAAAATTTCTTAGACTGTGTATAATATCCATGGCAAATGCCATTTCTTCCCATCTGGTACTCTTCTGTACTCTTTTCGACAGTCCTCCCTGATGATCCTGTACTGAGCACTTACTTGCCTTTTCAGTTTATTTGAGTTTTGGTAACTTGTTGACTTCCCTACCACCACTGGAGGCACGTCTTCCTCCATTTCTTTCCTGCAGCTCTTCCAGAAGAGTTCCTGTACCTGTCCCCAATGCCTGGTGGCCAACACCTGGCTGAAAAGTCCCTTTGCTGGGCCACAAAGACCCCGTGTCAGGCTGCAAAGTCCCCATGCTGGGCTGCAGCCCCCCGCAGCCACTGCAGCACTCAGGGGCCGCCACTCCATCTCCAACCTGCAGCTATCAGCATGCCCCAGAGTGCTGACTTCAGGAGAAAGGACACATTTCCTTAATTGTAAAGCCACAAAAGTTGGCTCCTCCAGGCCTATGCGGAAGGGGAGGAGGAGACACACAGCAAACAGTGAGGGGGAAAATACACAATGAGGTCCAGCAACTGCCAAAAAAAAGCAGGGAAGGCAAAGGTGCAGCAGAGATGGCTAATGCAGGAGAGAAGATGCAAATTCTTCTTCTCGAAATAGAATTTCATACAAAATAAAGCTTATCCTAAGCACTTTACATATCCTTGAGACACAAGCATGTGCTCAGTTTAAATAACCTTGCTGGAAAGGTGTACAACACTGTGTACAAACCTGGTACTTGTGTGGTGCAGGTCACTGGAGATGCAAGCAATAAGCTGCCCTCTGAATGGTAACAGGAAGGCCACAACGTTTCATTGGATGATTTTCATTATTTTTAAGATGCGTCCTATACACAGAGCAACAGTTCACAAGAGCACCAACTTTCACAACATCTTTTAAAACTTACTGATGCAAAGCCTCCCCTTTCATGCAACTGTTTATACTATTAAAAGGTTTTAAACCCAGAGTTGTTGGAGCCATAGGCATTTATTTTAGTACTTGGTAATTCCAAACTAGGGTCAAACAATTCAGGCCTTTCAAATGCAATCAGCATCCTAATGGTTCACAAAAGCAACCAGCACTCATAGCAACGAGGAAGAAGGAATTACTGCTCTGTGTGTTTTTCTAAATTGGTTCTTTTTTGGGATATGAAGTTGCAGCCAGAACCGCACGCAGCACGACCAGGCCGTAGAAGAGCAGGCAAGGCAGCTGTGCACGCGTAGCCTCCGCATGCTGCCCACGCACCCCCGGTAGCCCGAGCCCCCCCTTGCTCCCCAGGCTGTCTGCAGGGAGCAGCTGCCTCCAACACCACAGAGCACCCACATTAGCAACCGCTACCGCCTAATCAGGTACTCCATCACCATCAGTGCCTCCCAGTGATGGAGTAAAATCCAGTAATTCCACCAGGCAGTGAATAATTGCGGACCCAGAGGCTCTGTAATGTCACTGCTTACAAACTCATTCACGGCAATGTGCTTGGTGGAGTCACAGCCGCTCCACGCGTAGTGTCAGAGCAAACACAGGGGGCTCCAGGGGCCCCCCTGCCCCCCCAGGCAGAGGCAGGAGAGGGAAAAAATGCGCAGTGGAGGTTTGCTGGTCCTAAAGATAGCACACTTACTTTTTCCCGCTTTCCCTCTCTCAGACTTTGGCTTAGCGCCAACACCACTGGTGCTTTGGGATCGGAGTTTAGGACTTTTTGGTGGCTTTGGAAGAGATTCGGTCATCTCAGGCACAGCACAGACAGACTGGGAACAGTCTATAAAACATAAAACCTGCTCACACATAAAGGTATCTTTATAAAATTCCAATTACTGCTGGCTTGTTACCTAAGAATCCCTAAGAGGTAAGAGATATTGCTCACTGTGAGGCCCAGGGTAATGAAATTACAAATCCTTTCATGAGTAAGCATATGCTAGAAAGCTACATTTATTTGGCCTACATATTTGAAACTGTTCAAAAGGTTATTGTCTCACTAAATTTGGATCAGAAATTACTACTTATATTTGCCTTTCTCTAACAAGGAGCCATACTCAGGGTCATTTGTAATTCCTCAGTGATCGATGAGAATACTACAAACACTACTGCAAAGAAGTCTCATTTAAATTCTGTTTTCTGAAGAGGTATCAAACATGCATAGAAAAAAAAATACTCTCAGATATATACTATAAATAACCAGCAAATGCAGTCCCCTTGAGAAACCTGGTGAGCCCAACAGCCTTGTCTTTTCAAGTGGTTAATTAATTTGTACAAGAAAACTCCCATTTTATTTCCATAGTTTGTCTCCAGAATGTTTTAATTCCAGAATTGAGATCAAATGCTCTTGTTGCAAACCACGGATGGAGCTAACTTTTCACAAAGATGATGTTTACCTCTACGAAATAGGTACACGGGATGGGTTTCCAAAAGTATTTTCATGGCATCATAGGTTAGGTGTTCAATTACAGTTGAATTTATTATTTCAACATCTAAGACTTAAACTATCTTGGTAACTAAATCCCATGAAGTTAAGGATATCTGAAAACCTTCGTCTGTGTTCAGTGTCACCGGGGAAAACCTGTCCCATGCAGATGTTGCCTTTCGGGCTTGTGCCAGAGCCAGAAGTGCCAGCTCCTCCAGGGCAGGATGGGCCACCGACACTGCCAACATACACTCCCCAGCCAGGTGTGAATGTTTCATCCTGTTTCACTTTTTTTCTTCAAACACTCCCTGCACCTCCCCTGGGTGCCAACGCTTAACACAATGAATTTCCTTATAAAAAACTGCTCCAGCCAACTGCATGAGTAATAGTCCTTGTGCTGCAGCAAAAAGAACTCAGTGTATAAAACGCGCTATCAGCGGATGGGAAATCTGACTACACCACATCATTGCACCAGATGCTGGGAAAAAGACCTTGCTCTTCAGAATGTATTTAATGAAGGCAAGACTAGTAAGATCTGAAGGAACGCAGATGTTTGTCCCACCTTGTACTGCACATTGTACCTGCTTGCCACGGTTCCCAGTGATTCATAGCTCTATCTGTAAGATCACACTTGGAGGAATTGTTATCTCCATTTTATGGGCAATTCAGGAAGACAGAGAGCCACCTTCTCTAACATCTCTAATTACTAGATTGGCAGGTACTGGGGTTTAAAAAGAAAAGACCTCAAGACCTGAGCATTTCTGTAAGGTGTTTAGGCTCTTAAAAATCTGCATACATCCAACTATCACAGGTTATGCAGACGGTTTTTAGTAAAGCATGGTGCCGAAACTTGGCATTCTGTATACCAGGCTTGTGCTTGCCCCACTTCACAGATCTTCACATCTTTAAAAAAAGATCGTCTAAACCATTTTCTCTAACTGAAGATCATGAGCTCCCGGTTCAATATACAGCCACCACTTAAAATACTCTATAATAGAGTTAAGGACCAAAACATCGTCATAAAAGCCAGTCACAAAGGTGTTGCTAACCAGGAGCTCATGACCTTTGGTTAATATCACCATTTTAGCAGAGATGTACATGATGAATGGAAGAAAGTCTGCAGTAAGGAGGGCTTGGAATCACCAGGAGGATTCTTGCAAAGAAAGAATAATGCTCCAAATTCAGAGCCCACAGCTTTGAGAGGCGTGCTGAAGCCCCACCAGCTGGAACACCAGCAGCAGCGGTCTGACCCGTAGCAGTTCCCAAAACACAAACAGGCAAGCAGCAGTCATGCAGCAACACGTCCAGAGACATCATCTAGACACAAACACCACAACATCAACACTGACCCCAAAAGTACGCTCCTGGGTAGGGCAAGTCCGGATACTCCAAATTCAGCTGCTGCCTGCATGCCCGGGCCGGCAGGCCGGACCAGCCCTCCCGAGGTGTGCTCACATTCCTCATGGAGGACTATTTAAAACACTTCATACAGGCCTAATGCTGCATCCACTGCAAGGCAGAGCTTTGGAAACAGAAAGCCAGGCCACATCTGGCAGTCCAGTGCCTGGACATTTGGTACCTTTGGCTGCTGTTTATTTCAGAGTCTGCAAATCGTTAGCCTGAATGTACTCCTCCATGTTGTTGGGGCAGGCTTTGGTCTCCCCGGCACCCTTTGCTCATAAATTCATGCCACAAGCAGTGTTCAGCACACACATACTCGAAATTACTGGTATTGTTAAAATGGAAAGCACCAAGAGGGCCCATCCCAGCACAAGTGGTTCCCTTCATCTTGCTGTCCAACCTAAGCCCCTTCTTGTCCTTTTAGATATTGGAAGAAAGACAAATTAAAAGACAGGGATACACAACCATGGTGACTACCGCACCTTGGACGGGTTTCCTTCCAAATCTTGGGTGCAGAAGGGCAGACCTAGCCACGCTTCATCCTGTGATGCTCCACTCAAGCACAAACTTGAAATGACAGGTCCACTGTCAGCAGGGCCGGTTGGCGGTGGCCCAGCAGCCCAAACCTGCCAGCTGGCCCCAGAGAGGGCCCTGCACAAGCTGTTCACAGCTTCACCGCCATCTGGGCCAGTAGAGCAGAGCGAGCTGGGGGTCACAGCATTGGGGTGGGCAAGGGAAGGGGTCTAGGAAGAGCTTGTGCCTCAGAAGCCATGAGAGGATCAGGCCCTCACATACCATACATGGTATTTGTTAATTAGGAAGGAAACTGTTGTATTTTTTCTTTTTCCTCCTAAACTGCCTCCAGCTAACCAGTAAGGTATGAATGCCATTTTTGGCAGAACAGCTAGATCTATTTTGTGTTTCTCTCTTAAAATGCTTCTTAATTTTTTAGTATTTTAGTCCTCCTCTTTCTATAAGTATCCCATTCATGCTACCTTCCTCTATAACCTTACTCCGAACTCTAACTACCAAAGAGACAACTGAACGCTGTCACCTGGGGCTGTAATTCATGCTGAGTCACGCTTACTGGCCCAGAGGCTTTTTCTCCCCGCACTCCACTCTCCCGAGGTTTATTTTTATTCTTCAGTTATCCTAGTCTGAGGGCTTAAAGCTGATTTCTTCCTGTTGCAGAGAGCACAGGGATGAAGCAGACAACACAGGACTAAGCCTGAGGTAATTCAAGTAAATGTGAAAGACGACTTTACCTGATACCAAAAAATACAAAGTAACTGCAAACAGAGTTTGTGTTTCTGAAGCACCATCTACAGAATTCTCCCACCTCCAGTGTGTTTTAGGGTGGCAGGAGGAGGGATGAAGGGTCAGTGAGCTCAGGGAAAGCCTTGCAAACCCTCACTGTAGGTCTGCTTTATGGATTTCTTGTTTCCTGTTTGCTCTCAGATAGGACATTCAAGGCCATCTTTCTTCATGAGCCTCAATATCCGCATGAAACGTGCAGTAGATGGGATGACTGACACCTTAACTGCATCCTTAAAAGTTACACGAGAGCCTCCCAGTACCTCCTACCTGATCAGGATTCACATGCAATAAATGCCATTCTCACATCCACTAATCTTGGCTCGCAAATATTTACTTGGTGCAATTTACTTCAGTTGGAGAGCAATTACCCTTATCGCTAAAAATGACCATGATAAACTCATCCACAACCGGTGATTTTTTTTAAGTGGAAAAATACCTCTATGCTGCAAGACAATGGTTCCAGCTAGACACAAATTGCTATTCAGTCTGCCAAAACCAGAACGCAAATCATAAAACATTCACAATGAGGCTATTTGCTACCTGAGTTACATTTATCCAAGGAACAGCACTCAACTGCCAGAGCACAGGGAAATAGAAAAAAAGTGGGAAAATCATAACAAAACTTAACAGTCAGATCTTTAAAGAGGTTTTATTCAAGCCTCTCCTGTTTGGGGCATTTTTAAGATGAGGAAATTGGAAATAAAGAAATTAAAACTCTCTCTGTTTGTTGCTCTTGCAGTAAGTGACAGGATAAGATCAACATTTGGAAAGAGACTTTATAAAGAGAATAGTCTCCATTAATCTCATCCCTTCCCTTGGTGAAAGTACTTAATTTCCACTTTTTCAGCTGAGTAATTACCTCTACTTTATACTTACAATTCCTTTAGGAATGGAGTAA
Source organism: Vanellus vanellus (assembly GCF_965231255.1). Taxonomy (NCBI): domain Eukaryota; kingdom Metazoa; phylum Chordata; class Aves; order Charadriiformes; family Charadriidae; genus Vanellus; species Vanellus vanellus. The sequence continues at coordinate 24,328,794 of NC_138914.1, read as the reverse complement.
CTAGCATTTGCCACAGAAACTTCGATAGGTCTGTCCGTTGCTGCAGAAAGTTGCTCTTTAGTCTATATTCAGGACCTATGACAAGCGCACTCGTAGACAGAGTAGAAGACAAATGTCTCCACAGCAGGGAGTGCTACGGGCTGGGACAGAGACCCCTGAGCAGTAGCAGCGACCCCTATGAGAGGCAGGAGAGCATTCACAGGGCTCACGCAGCCCTGCAGACCTGGTGCTGCGCTTCCCGCCTTGGAAATGGAGAAACCAGCTCCCCAAAGTTACCATTTCACCAGCGGGTTTGCAGCGGGGCCCATTTCTGTGACTGCAGCAGCACCCATGGCCTCCCTGGGGGCCATGCTGCTCTGGAGAGCCACCAGTGCAGGCCTGGCCTCACACAGCACCTGGATAAGCAGCAGAACAGTTGGTTTAGAAAAGCTCAGAGCAGCCAAAAAAGGAGAAGTGAAAAAAATCCCAAAACAAATGGCAATTCAGTGGAGTCCATGAGTGAAGACGCTAAATAGATCATCCTAGCTGGCTGATGTGAAATACAGTGCAGTATTACATCTCGTTGTACATGCTTGTGTCTAACAACAGTGGCTTTTTCCGTGCAGGGTTATTTCCATCCCCGGGCCGGGCACAGCTCAGCACATACCCTAGGGCAGCCTCCTCTCCCAGGGAACAAGGCACGCCTGAGCGAGAAGGGCAGCAGCGCGTGCCGGCCTCACAGAGTTGTACTGAAACACAGACGAAAAACCAAGCGCAAAACGAGAAAGAGAATCGAAACACAAAATTACCCACCTTTCCTGAGCACCAAAGTACTCCACGTTGTTTCCACCATTAGACTACATATGAGGCAACAGAGATTTGGGAGCTGAAAACTCAGCTACATATAAAACCAAAGTGAGATACATAAAATATAAGTAATGAAGCCAAGTTTTTAACCAAAGGCATCAGGGATCCAACCGCAGCTGAGTTCTGGTGCCAGGATATAGCTAAATTGGAAGAATAAACGCAATAGCCATCTAACTTGGGCTGAATTTTTAGTGGCAGCAAATGTTTTTGTGAAGCCACCTATGCTTTTCTAAACTCTGGAGAAAAAGTAAGACTACCAAAAAAAAAAAAAAAAGTATCTAGAATGTCCCTACAGTCACTAAAATGTATCTCTCAGTGATTCAGAAACCTAGATAAATTTATGTTTCCAGAAAAAAAGCAATTAAGATGAAATGTTAATAACCATATTGATGATTTCAAGGAAGGCAAAACCCCCAAAATAAAGAAAATCCATCCCCATACACAGACTGATGAGAAAACCAGGAAAATTCAATTAAGTGCAAAAACCCCAAACAATCCCCTAAGCCAGCCCTCCTCTCTGAGGCAGCCACTGCTGGAAAGGCACGGCCACTTCCAGCCCCTCGAGCTGCATCCATCTTTCCCACACACTGCGACCCTCTGCAATCACACAGCGTTCCCAGCGGCCAAATCACCCTCCCCGAGCTGTGAGCAGTGGCCTCTGCACCCCACAGCACCGTGTCCAACAAAATCTGCGCTTGCTGCTTCTGGGAGCCCACGGGCAGGGCAGGGTGCAGCCAGCAGCCTGGGAGCACCTACTTGTTTTGAGACACAAGCGACTCCATGCCTGCATGAGGGCTGGCTCTTGTCACACCCCAAAGAGATGGACAGGACCAGAACACTGTTTTGGGGCCGCCCATGTGCAGCCTTCGAAGGAAAAGCCCAACTGCACCCAGAGGTGCGGCACAACACCGCTGCAAGAGTGGCAGCCTCATGCGGAAACAGCAAAACGGCCTCGCGGGTTTTAAAGATTAGGGGATTGATGCAGTTTACATCATGCTCCTGGTTCTCGAGGTAGAAAAGAAGTTATTTGGCAACTCGGGTGGATTATGCCATTTTATAGTTAGGAATACATGTACAAAATTTATGTTTTCATTCTATAGCTGAAGGCAAAATTAATTTTTCTTTCAAGTCTGACCAATGTCTTCACTCACCCTCTATCACTGGCTCAGGAGTCACCAAAGAGAGAGAGATGATGTATGTGTTTTATTATTTGAAACATATGGACCTACTCACATGAGTCACAATCACATCAATTAAAACAACAATAACAAAACAAGTGAAAATACAGCAGTGCCTAGGCACGAGTGCTGGTGCTAGCCATGTCAAGGGAGATTCCGGATTTTTAGAGAAGGTTTTGTAGTTCCTTTACAGCCTGTAGACACCTGCTTCCACCAACTATTCCTAATGAGAATGCTGGAGCAGATGGGGCATGGGGGCTGCCTGGCCAGGCCCCACTTGCCAGCGGCCGTGGGGTGATGCACATGGTGCAATGACACTGGCACTCGTTCCCGGGACGTGCAGCAAACAGACAACCAGCAGCCTCAGAGGTGCATTGCCTACAGCCAAACAGAGACTGCTGTACTCCCCAGGGCTACTTACTTTCATTTCTACTTCTCTAATATTTAAAGGAATTTATATATACGTATATATCTCGGCTAAGGCAAAAATGGCATCCAGTGATTTTCAAGCCCGTTTTTGTAGGCTAGGCAATTCATGCCCGACACGACATCCATCACCTTTTGCTCCTATCCAACAGGCATTACAACCTAATCCAGACCCCAACCAGACCTGTCTCAGCCAAGCAGTTCCCAGGAATCACAGACTGGAAATCACCCAAGGAGAATCTACGATGTAGCAGTTAGCTCTGCTGCTAAACACTTTCACCCCAACGAGCTTTCTTAAAACCTCTCATTGAAAATTTCAGGACGGTCCACCCATCTTTCCTTTTTGAGAGAGGAAATAAAAGGCAATTTAATTTTAAATAGATTTTTTTTTTGAGCTACATCAGAAAACAGGTTACTGCATAGTAGTCCTAACTCAGACCCAGGTATTAAGGATGCACAGCTCAGATCAGATTTTGTGGTAGGCTGCAACAAACATAAGGGAAGAGCTTTGCACTTAAGCTGCGTGGTAATACTAAAATCTGACTACAATGAACTCAGTGCACCATGTAGGCAGATGCTTTTTGGCACTTGCATTTGCACAGAGCAGACGAAGATATTCTGGACACATCCTGTCATTCGGGTTACACAAACTGGAAGGCTGGAGTCAGTTCACTGCTTTCCTAGGATAATCAGCCAGCCACCCCTGTTTGATTCATCTTTCACATAACAAAAGGAGCTAGAAGTAAAATACAATAGGCATCCGTGAAGACAAGGTGGCATAGAGGTAAGGCTTGGAGCACATTAGCTATCTACTAAATCACTTTTGAAAGTCTGCGCTTCCTAATGGCATGGCTCAGGATGGTATGTGCACTCAGCTAACACCTTCTCATTTGAAGGCACTGCATTCAAACACTGCTGCCTGGTTTACTCCTACAGTGCAGTTGAGGTTCTTCAGGTAAGACTGGTTTCTAGAGTTTTGGTGAAATCAAGAAGCCAAGGGCTGGCTCAGAGTATAGCTGCTATCACTAATTGCGAGGTCAACATTTACAACAAAAACGTAAGTGTAAGTGAAAGAAAAATGCTGCCATGTCCATTCACGGACCTCATACATCTTTTGTTTGGTAAACAGTCATGAGGTGCTGTTTGTGTTGGGACCTAGAATCTCAGCCCCAAATCTGCTCTCCTCCTAAGGCCCTTAAACTTCTTGAGTTGACAGCTCAAGATGTGTAAGGGCTACCTAGATAACCTGGGAAGAAATATCACCATCTAGGGAGTAATCAGTATTCTCTGCCCAGACTGCAAGTATTATACATCTGAGTCTCATGAGAACATTTTGTGCCACATCTTGAAAAAGGAGATATTCCTCTTGATTTGATGAAAAATGAATTGGCAATATGAGCTCTGTATGTGCTAATTTATAGCGATGAAGTTCGCATTCATTAGAGTAATGAGCATTGCATAAAGCATATAATCAACATTCACTGCAGATGTCAAGAGGAATCCAGAGGCAGAGGAAATACGTATACTTGCCACAGTTGATCATAAACATCATAAACTTCCAGCCCCCAAAAAACACAAAACAAGAGGCAGTCCTTCTTCTCCCTACTAGTCCTCAGGGGTATTTGAGTGTATCTATCAAGTTCTTCTACTAATGAGCTTAGACAGCCTTTCAACCATAGGATAAATATTACAACGAGTGCTGTAAATATTTTTGTAGTAGAAGCACAACTGTTTCACTTCCTCCCCAGCAAAACACAAAAGCTACAAATGTGATTACATTCAGTTTGTAACTGAAGGATCCAAGCAGATAACTAATTAAATCCTGTTGTGTAGAGTAAGATGTTCCTCTAACATCACATAAGAAATTAAAAGCAAGTAATGGAAGGAAAAGGTTGCAGTTTAATAAATCACTGTCCGAAATAAAGTTAAAATACCAGAAAACACCAGCCACAGTCTGCAAATTCAAAGCAAGGCAGGCAATAGTGAAATGGTATCTATCATGTCAAATGAAACACAAACCATCTTGTGAAAGAGATGAAAGAAGGTAACTGGAAGTTTGCTTGATTTCATGCCCATGTGGAGCAATAAGACGAAAAGAACAGTGGATATGCACCACCATTATTATGAGTAAATGCTCTTTATACACCTACACTGGAAGTAGTTCTTACCTTCTGGTAACCTGGGGTTAGTGTGAATAGAGTTGGGGTCCCCATCTTCTTCGGGATGGTAACGATAAAGAGTCTGTGACTGCTTTTGCGAGGACTGACTACGGTCTTCCTTTAGAGCAACAGGAGGAGAGGTTGTTGCACTGAACTTTACCTTGGGGAAAGCATTTCCCTCGTGCGTTTCATGGGAAGATTTTGACCAGCTCGGCTCAGTTAAATTCACCTCTTTAAAGCCTACATACATGCTGTTCCCTGGCTCTTCTTTTCTGGCATGCTTTTTTATTTTAGAGTGGGGGCCTCTTTCTTGCTCATGCCTCTCTTTGTCCCCTTGCTTCCCCTTTGGTCTCCTCTCCAATTCCTCCAGGTGTTTGGGTGTTTCAGTGGTGGCCGTTGTGTGCTCCGGAGGAGCGCTGGTGGTTACTGGTGCTTCCTTAAGTGTCACTTGCTGGAGCGATGCTGTAGTGGTGCGAGGCACCCTCTTTCGCTCACTTCTTTCTGTGGCACTGCGAACCTCAGAGGGAACCATAGCCACTGGTGTGGTGAGTGGTGCAGCTGTTTCCTCGGTGTATGGATCGGCCGGAGCCAAAGCTGAGGGAGCAATGCTGGCTGGTAGGTAGTCATAATCCTCGCTTTGCTCTTGGCTGATGCTCTCTTGCTCCAGGTGGGATGAATAACTCCTGTATTTTTTTGGAGACTCCACCTGGGTGTTGTCTCCTTCTGGTGCCTCCTGGTCATAGCTGTACGGATCATCGTAGTGCCTCTCTGGTTCGCTATCTTCAGCATCTATCGGACTTGCAGTGTTTAAGGCGAACGCGTTACAGTCCGGAAGCTGGTAGCACATCAGCTCACCACCAGCATTCGGACAATGGCAAACCTTGCAGGGGGGCATGTGGAAGGTGTGCCCCGCTACATACTTCTGGCCCTCATGGAGGCAACCTATCCTCCCACACTGAGGACACCCATCAGCTGGCACCACCGCATCAATGCAGTTCGGGGGCAGCTCTGGGCACAGCATGAACTGGCAGCTAATCTTGCCTCCTCCTTTAGGGCACGAGCATTCAGTGCTTCCGAAGTCCACAAAGTAAGACTGCCCTTCGGGTACTTTGCCATTGATAAACCCCACGTTGACGCAGTCATAGTACTGGTAGCCTTCGCACGTGCAGCCATGCTGCAGACACGTGGCACAGCACTCGCCAGGCTCCAGCACATCCTCGATGCAGTTGTCCAGGGGCTGGCACTCCGCGCCTGTACAGTCCCTCTGTGCACGGGAAATGCCAGTCCACAGCAGCACAAGGAGGATGGCATTCAAACAGCTCAGCTGCCAACTCTGGTATCTATCCATAGTCTTCCCAAAGAAATATAGCTTCAGTCCAAACTTGCACTTTTAATGGTTTTTTTCCTAGAAGGCTGTAGATTCAGCTCCAAATCTGCAGTGTTTTCCCGAGTTACCTTTTCTCATAGATCCTAGAGTTATGAAAGAAAACTCTGTTAAAGACTATACTCAGCACATATCCTGTTAAACATTAGAGGTCTTTAAAAGTTGGGACAAAATCCAACATCTGGAAACCTAAGTATGAAATTAATCATAATGTCTTCCAAGCATTGTAGGCACTATGTTTGGAGCTGCATGCTTTCCCCCACCCCCGTTCTGAAAAAGAAAGAAAGAAGGAAAGAAAAAGAAAGAAAAAAAGCTTGTGACTGTTCTCTTTTGAATCTGTTCACAAAATGTACATATATTTCAATAAAAAGAAGTCCTTTATACTTCAATGGCTTTTTGTTAATCTTTCTAGCTCAAAAGAGAAAGATTTTTTGGCAGATAAGAAGTAAATACACAGTTCTTCCTCTGCAGATGTAAGTTTAAGATAACTACTCTTTATGATTTAATCACAAAGACCCAAACCTTAAAGATCTCTCTTAGACAAAACTTAGCCTTGAGACGTGAGAATTTGTCTGTACTCATCTTAACTCAAAATAAGAGGAGTTTTTTTCTGCCTCCTTCCCTTGCTTAGCAATCTTTTGCACTTCAGTCTTCGGCATTAACAGTCATTTTTTTGCCCCAGCAGCGCTAAAATAGAACTTCTTTGTATATTGCGGTTACTGTGTGGTTAAACATCATATTAGCTATCCTGTAATACATATTAGAGGCCGGATCCTCAGCTCACAGAAGTTGGCACAGCTCCACAACAGGCCTGTAGCGCACAGAGGGATAGACTCTGACTTCACTGGAGTTACAACTGTATATGCAGTGCAAGTCTGCACCAACTGAGGATATGCCACCATTGGCAACCACTTCTTTTATTTTTGACACCACCACTAACACTTTACAGTGAATTATTACACTATGAACAGAATATATATATATAAAATATATATATAAATGAATTGGCATAATAACACTTTATTAAAATGCATCGAGGAAAAGTTGTTTGCTTTTTAATTACTAAACCCCCTTGGCTGTAGAAAAGTTTAAGAGTTAAAGTAAATCCGCTGTTGTCCTTTATATCAAAAGCATGCTCAAAAGGCTACACAATTAACATGGAAAAGTAGTTAAAACAGAAAAATGTTTGCCTATAGAATTTTATAGAATTAGCTATCTGATTATTTTTCCAGAACCCCTCCCATCGTCAAAAAAATAAAGACCCTAAAACATTTATCTAGGGGGTAAAATGTAGTCACATCACCAAGAACAATAAACCACACACGCAACAGGAATCCTGCCAGAAAATTCATTCAGAAAGATTACTTCTCCCATTCAAACTGGGCTTCCAACAAGTCTGCTTCGGCACTGCTGGAAAGCGGCCAGGCCGTGGGAAAAGCGTGCCTGTTCTGATAAGATACGGACAAACTGTGCTAAGAATTTCCACAGTTCTGCCCTGGAATTTGAATTACTTCAGTACGTTGTACAGAGATATAATTCTTACAAGTGAAGGTTTTCTACTACTAATTTGAGTATATTAGTTGAGTGTGCTAAAGGATATTGAAGGAAAAATAAAATTGTGAGAAAGTATAATAAAGGCCTGGAAGAATCTCACTTTTTCACAACTGCTCTCAAAACTAGGATATTTCATATGAAGGAGAATTTTCAAAATGTGATGCTGAAATTAATGCTTTAGAATCCAGCCTGGGAATTAATAATTTATCCTACTTTCAGCAGCTTTTCCAGGTAATCCAAATTTGTAATTATTATGTAGCCTTAGCTGGGAAATAAAGAATGGAAGAACAATTAAAGATAAGCCGCTTCCATAAGGGTCCCCCAGCAGGATTTTGTCACCATCCCCTCCCGTTGGTACCTGCTGGCTTTAATGCTTCAGCGCGTGTAAGTCCCTTGGTCAAACTGTGTGCTTGCCAGAGCACTGCTGGTGGCAGCTGAGCGCAGCTCTGCCCTCGCCTATGCCTCCCTCTCCCCCACCAGTGCCTCCCCGGCTCAGAAAGCCCCAGGACCCCGATATGGGACGTTTGGGTGTCATAGCCCCAGGTTTGGCCAGCCTCCGTGTGCACGAAGGTAGGGCACAGCAGTGCCTTGGTAATCAGCACCTGCGGGGCCTGTAAAGGGCAAGCGTGTGTGCATCACCCACTGTCTATCCAAACAGCAACTGCCCACAGTCACCTACTGCTGTCCTGGTGCAGCACAGCCTGTCAAGTAAATATGACAATGGGAGGAGGACACCCCGTGAACGGTGTTTGCTGCCCTGCTTGTGCATTCAGGTATCCCAAAACAAGCAGTCACTTTGCAGGCATAAACTTGAACTCCCCCCGAATTACCTTGTAACCTGAAGCGAGAAGCAGAAAGTCAGTCATACTTTATATCAGCACGCCTATAAGTTAAAGCACAGCTGAGAGTTTATCATGGGACAGTCCTGTTTTCGTGAAAGGAGCTACTCAACTGCCCTCCCCTGTATGGTTACCTCCTCCCCTCCTCATCTGCACCCCCTTTCTGTGCGAGGGTTTGTTTGTTTGTCCAGGTTCCCTCGGGCTTTTCCTCTGTTCCCCTCCTTGTTCCCTTGGCTCTCACCCACGGGGAGGCCCAGAGAGCTCGCGGCCCCTCTCCCACAGCAAACCCTGTCCCTGCTCCCCGCCTCTCATGCTTTCTGCTCACTGCCTTATCAGTCCCTCTGTACCCCTTCTCTTTTGATCATTTCCCCACCCCTCAACCTGTGGCTTCTCAAGCTACCAACCTCAAACTGATAAGGCTGAAACCCTTATAAACCCTTTTTCTGTCGGTAACACCACAATCTTCCCTATCCTCAGGCTCACTTCATCAGAGGCACCTTGTTTCTGGTGTAATGATTCCAACAGAAGTATCTCTTTTTATTCCTTTAAACCATTACATTTTCCCTGCGCTTTCTCCATCTGTTCCCCACACCCATCGCTCCCCCCACCCCATAAACTTGCATATCAAAGAAGCAGTCTCCATGTCAGGCGCAGAGAAAACCAGCTTTGAGTGAAGCGCACAGACACAACTACCGAGCCCCACTGAGAAAACGCATCCCTCCAAACAGAGCGTGTGCGCTCTTGCCAGCCCACGCAGCTGATGTGCAACTGCCTCTGGATCTATGCCCTTCCCCAGTGCTGAAACGATGCTCTGGAGACAGCAGCTAATTACTTGGTAATGGCATCAAAAGCTGGAGCTGGGAAATAAAGGTGTCTATACCAAGAGGGTAAAAAATGCACTCTCTCTGGAGGATAGGGAAGTTTAATATCAATAGATATTATTGCAATAATTTGTTTCCATTAACTATTTTAATGCTTTCTTTAATGTCCTTTTACACCCACGGGGACAATATGAAAGGGCTTCACCTAAATGAGAATCAGGTCTTTTTACTCTCAGCTCTGTCCTTCCCCCACTCTTATCAATGTCATTGACTCTCGCTGCTCAGTTGGGTGGGATGTCACAACAAATTAAGCCCTGCACACCTAAAACAAAGGTCATTCAAAGTCTCTGTTGAAAGCTTTACAGAGCTCTACAGCAAGATAAGCCAGTGTCACCCCAGTCCTCATGCATTGCTTCATGACCCAGAAGGCTTCAATTTATGTCCTTTGTGGAGTTTCCTAACCTGCTGTGCTGCATGTCCCGCTCTCCTTTGGTTCAAGTGCTAACCCTGTTGGCTTCAGTGGGGTCGTACTGGGCCACCATTAAAGTAGCTGTTGCCGGTCGTGTGCACACAGTGCGTCCTGAGAAAGCGTGAGTGCCCCTGCAAGGGAGGGCCAATGCTCTGGATCGGGACTAAGTCCCCCAAAGTCAGCAGAAGCAAACTTGTGAGGTAAATCAGCAGTAAACAGAAGATGTTCAGGCTACAGACGAGTTCCCTATTCCTCAACTCCTTCTTTAAAAATGATTCCTAGGAAATTTGAAGCAAATTCACCTTATGGAAAACCAGCTTAAGAAAGTAAGAGTCCAAATGAACGGGAACTGCAGGCACACATATTCATGGAAAAGGAAATGAGAATGCTTCACATTGCAGATGAAACCAGTATCTGTATGACAGGACACCCAAGGCTAACAGCAGCAACCATCAGGATTATAACTAGCACTGGCTGAAAACCATCATATTCCTGTCTCCTGGCAGGGGAAGTGGGTAGAACAAAACAAGATTTCAAAATGCTTACTTCAATTCAATTTGGGGCCCAAAAGTTATAAATTCTGACATTTTTGCAAAACAATATACTCAGAGTGATTTACTTCAATCAAAGCCATAACACAAAGTCGAAAGGAAGAATGTTGACTTGATTAAAACAGCTCAGCTGTATTACTTGAAAATGTTGATGAAACCAATGTGTTCCCACAGATCTGCACATTTTAAATGTGCAACTTCTTTAAATTGAGAGGAGTATTTTATTGGGAGATTCTTTTTCCAGATGGTTTTGTTTCAGTGCTGAACCAGAAAGCTTATTATAGGTAAGCAGAGGTGACAAGAGGCACTTTCCTTCAAAGAGTTCACATGAACACCATCTTACTGTGTGAAGGCTGCCCCAGAGACAGCAAAGTAACTGCAGAAGGTGTGCACGTGTGGAAGAGATACTGCAGGATCAAGAGCATTATTTCAAATGTTCACTGAGTAAAAAGAGTCAGCCATTTATAAACAAAAAGCAATAAATAGAATAAATTCGGCCCACTGCAGAGGACAACACCTGCATGAGAATGCACTGACTTCCAGCTTTGAAGATGTACCTGCGATTTAACCAGCAGCAGATCCCTGCAAACAAGTTTAGATGGAACAATTCTCCATTCTACCTCGCAATTCCTCATTAACGTGCTCTTTGCAAGAATAGTAAAAAAAGAAACGCTGTTTTGATATACATCTCCTTTTGAACGGTGTGCAGGGCCAGATGCAAGCCTGATGGTGAGCAGAAGGAGGCAGACAGCCATGTGATCCTCCTGCGTCAGGTACTGGGAGCACAGTCCCTGCTGGGGGCAACGGCGGGGGTTAGTTACTTGGTTTGTCCATTAACCTACACCCGGGTTTCACGCATACAAAGAAAGAAGTCTGCCTCTGCACTAAGCTGTTGGAAAGCAAATGCAGCAGTGGTACTCACCACCTGTGCACAAAGCAAGTTCGCCAACCCACAGAGCTGCTATGAACCACTCTCCTGGTCTCCCAGTGCTACCCAGTCCAAACCGGCTCTCTGGGCTCAGGCTGTACATGACCAGGGACCAAACACAGCCCTGGCCTGTGATGCCGAATCTCTATCACGTTGGTGAAAGCATTGCAAAAAGCACAGTAGTAGGCTGAAGCGCATGTGCACACCCACGCTGGACAACAAGGCTAACAGATTTCGCCAGTCTGCGTATTTTAGCACTTCTCCCCAGCCAGACCTCTCTGGTCTGCTGCGGCTGCCAGCAGCTCTTAAATGGCTGCGGTCATAGTTTAGACTAAGGGAGGAAGAAGGGAGGGGATGGAAGGAAATATCAATTTAAAAACAAGCCCTTTTAAATGCAAGAGAAAATGGAAATCTGTGAGAGATCTTTCTTGTATGAAAAACACAAAACCCCCTAAGCCCAGTAACTCCTGACTGGGCTGTGCCAGCCAGTGGATTAGCTCTTCCTTTCACACCCTCTCAATCCGGAAACTTGTGATCTCACCGACCGCTGGAAGGGATTGCTGCTGGCTGCTCCCAGCCCATCTCGCTAGCAGAGGTAACTCAAGTGCTATTCGCCAGACAGATGAATGAAAAGTGGAGAAGGGTTTCCTTTACTGCTCTTACGCAATATGCAGCAAACAGAGCCAGCATTTCTGCCTGCTAATTAATGGAATTGGAGATGAGCTGAAGCCAGCCTTCTCATTAGGGGCACCTGGGTAGGGGAGAAAGGAAAGAGGGGCAGGATAAACCCCAGTGTAAATCCAAATTCAATGAGCTGTTTTTTCTTATCGAAAGTAAAGCACGAGATGCTTAGTCACTTCAGTGTTGTCAACACTCCAGTTCTTGGCAAAATCAGCCCATTTTCAGAAGTCATAGTTTTTGCAGGCGGTTTTCCTCAGGTTTATTTTCAATAAGAAATCGGTTACTGTTAACCCCCTTTTCACGGAAAAGCTTAAAAAACGGACATTTGGGAGTCTGGAGGGTCATTATCAAATTCAACAGAGAACTCAAGAGTGGGACAAGCAAGGAGCAAGCAGCACAGGATCAAAACTCACGCAGTTTCCCAAGAGCGGCTTGGATAAGACCTCCCTTCCCAGCAGAAGCGCCCCCGGACAGAGATGCTCCCAACGCTCTCCAGGACATTCCCCACGCTCAAATCCAAACAGGAACCTGACACGCTGCAGTAACGGAAAAGCATCACCCAAGGTATTTCAGCTGACGCAGCCAAGCATTAGCAATAGTGACCAGGCAGCTCTGGGACGTATTCTTCCAGAATGTGCAGCTTTTGAAGCCATTTTTGAAGTCCTGGAGAGTGAAGGCAGCCTTTTTCCAAGCGAATGACAGGGCAGAGCTGAGGAGGGGAGAATCATGTCTTGGGTCTACTGTGTCAGTGCTCCCCCTCGCCCCAGACCAGCCCAAAACATCAGGGCAGGTACTTGGCTCACTGAAGACTGAAATTCTGTGTCATTGGGAGTCACCACTGCAGCGGATCCAAAGTGACTCAGTGGGAGGATGGCAGCTGCAGAGGAGCGAGAGAGAAACGACTCACATGGGGGAAAGGAGGCGAACAGAAACACTGTCCCGCCCAGCGCACGTGGCTGGTCCTCGTCCCAGCTCTGACACGCTGGCAATGCAGAGCTCAGCAAAGGGGCTGTGCGTGGCTGGGGGGACTAGAGCAGCCGGAACACTCTAAGTGCACTGCCACACAGGCTGACAAACCAACTAAGAGTCCGTTTCCCTCGGGACGATGCAAGTGCAGTCTCCATGCACAGGAGGCTCAGCATGTACTTGCAGCCTGGCCAGGGTCATGCCACTCTGCTGCAGAAGGAGCCTATAACTTTCTTTTTAGCGAAAATAAATGGTTATGTTATTGATACACTTTTTTTTTTTACATCACCAAGTTTCAGGTGACTATATATGCGTCTCAAAAACACAATGAAATAATCCAGCTATTTCCATGACAGCTAAAAAAATCTGGGAAAAGATTAAAGCACACTCAGCAACAGCCATTCAAAAACATTTCCCAAGGCACAGCCAACAAAAACTTGTCAAAGCTCATAAGTTATGAACTAATTTGCGCAGAGAGAGCTCTTTTGGCAGCAGGCAGGCAGAGCATGTCCCTCAGCGCTGCAGCACCCCGAGCAGCCGCACACACGTGGAGACAGCCTCAGGAGATGTGGCAGCGCAGCTCCAGTGACGGCCCTGCCCCAGGTGCCATCACCGGCACCGGTTCAATGCTCTGGGCTCAGATGGACACTGTAAATACTGGAAGCTGCTCCAATGAGTGAAGGAAAGAATTTTTTCTCATTTACTTAAAGTGCTGCACTCCTCCCTTCCCTCTCAGGAAGAAAACTAATCCCTAATTTCCGTGATGCTCCCCATTATTTAGATATTTTTTTCGTGGGAAAGCATAACTCAGTCAAGCAGACCATAACTCTGTACAGTCTCATAACCATGCTCCTCAAAAAGCACCCTTTCAAGGTGCCCAATTACATTTCTCTCTCTCCTCCTTTCTTTCCCTAATCTTCCCCCAGGATACTCCAGTCCTCTGCCCCTTCCCTGTGTTACACAGAGCTCACATATTATCAGGACTGATGGTGACTCTCACCAAGGAAAAAACCAGCTGCAACCTCAAGGACAGTGGTATGCAAAATCTCAGCATCTCACTTCCACTCCCTCTGCAATCCCCTCTCCCCATTTCTTCTTTCCTCAATGAAATGACTATGATGCTACTTAGAACTTTCTGTAAGCAATAGAATCAAGCTCTCAAGGGTTGGTTTGTTTTCTTAATCTAGCCTTCTATTACACACAAGTCCTGCCAGCACTTTGAACCCCACTGCCCAAAGCAATGACCATCAGCAACATAGGTCTTCTCCTTTTGTTGAGAAGCACATTGGTTGGACCATCTGGGCATTAAAGAGAAGCACATCTGGATACTACCTACCTATTTCAGGCAGCACTTTTGGAACAGCTGAAAATTAAGATTTCCCCACCCCCACCCTAAAATACAAATTAGACAAAATAAAGCCTACTATTAACTGACAGCTTAGCAAGTGGCCTTTCCTGCCCTGTGCACTGCCATGTGCCAATTTGGAAATAATTAACAACTGTTTTCACTGAGGGAAGACTGAATGGAACTGCAACAGAGTTTTCCACAGCCTACCTGTGAGGCAAAACTGCTCCCCAGCCAGAGGTGGTTCCTCCATCACCTGGACTTCAACCTCAGAACAGAAGAATTTGATTTGAGACTCTCCAGAGTAACTCAGAGGGGTTTGCTTCAGTCTGCCAATTTATTCCAAATGAGTGTCAAAACAAAATGTCAATACAGTAACTTTGTAGTAAATAATTTTTCAGTAAATGTGTCCTGGCCTTGTCATTGTCATGGTTAATAGTGAAATGCTATCTGCTGATGAGGTGAAAAAAAAAAATAAATGTATTGTACAGTGAACATTTTACAGTCTCTTACTAATTTGGTTCTCAGTTTCTCCGTGACTTTTATACAGAGCTCTGTCAATGTACCTCTTTTGCTCCACAACACATACAGTTGCCGTCTACAATCAGGATTTCCCTAGGAGTAGGCTGTGAATCTTGACGTGTTCCCCTCAAAAGGGACAATGATTTTTCACAATGTAGAGAAAACCTCACAAGGACTGAAGATCAAACTCTTCTGCTTTTTATGACTCAACAGGATCCAAATCTGTGCCTCAAGAGAGTAAACGTGCTCTCAGTAACCAACTGTAGCAACAAACCCATTTCTTTCATCAGCAGTACTCTGCTCTGCAGCTGAGAAAATACATCTTTCGCTCTCCCAGCTGCAGAACGCACCTAGCTGAGACTTGCATGAGAGTAGGTGAACTTCTGCACACCCGCTGTCCTGCCTGTGCTCTGGCTCTTAAACAACACTTCAAGACAGCACACAAGGCCATCGCTGTCATTGATCCATACAGAGAAGGCATTCTCTGCCCTATTCCTCTAGAGTAAATCTGGGGGGAAAAAGTGGAGCAGGAAGACACTATATCTGGTGGATAAAATCCTAGCTCAGATCTACCATCACAAGCACACCATAACTCCACCTCATGCTTCAAGGAAACACCTCTGTCTTGCATCACTGGCATTGAATTTTCTTCATTACAGTACATGTTCTCAAAATTTTTCACTTACAAAATTTTCAGCCCTCTGTGTAGCCCTGAGCATGTAATTACTGCTGGAATCATCCCAGATTTGATAGTTCCACCCCCGACAGTGATCCTAAAAGTTTGCTGTGCTCCAATCTGAAGATACAATCTTCCTGTTAGAAGGGACAGGAATAAGCAGCGCAAGAAGAAACAACTCTCCTGACCACTACTTCTACCTGTAAGGCTTATCTGGAGTAAGCCTGCCATAAACCAAAATCTTCAAGCTTCGCTGCAGGACAGGTTGTGTAGGACGTCTACTGCCAGTTCTGTGCCTGAACCATGGATACAGAATGAAATGGACATGTTAAAAGATACAAGGGTGGATGCATATCCCAACAGAAACTGGTACCAGTATCACTAAACAGTCATCTCCTTTGCTGTGCCACCGCTCAGCCCCATTTCTTGATTTTTCAATCCTATCGTTTTCTACAAGCCATGAAGGAGATAGGGTTTAGAAATCAACTCCATGAAGACAGGCTGGGTTAAGGAACAAGCCTTGTAACTTTGTACTGAAAAGTGTTCAGCTAATTAATCTGGTTGAGTATCTGCCCAGATATTCTTTGGTATGAAGAAGAGGAACTCGGATTTATTTCAGCACTCACATACATGTCCTCTCTCCACCCACGCCATGAGACAATGGACTGCAGACAGAGCATATCTGTAGTAAGTGGACTGGATGTACCATGAGGCATATTGCCAATTATAAATTAATGAAGTCCAGAAAAAGCAACAATGATCATTTCTCAGGAACAGTTTCCTCTCATATGGTGACAAAAGAAATCCCATATCAGGGTTATTGCATATACCAATTAAATTCTTTAGCTAAAGCAAAAAATTATTATTTTAATGGAGGAGAAACTAGAACATTTGGTTAAAATGTTCTCACAGAAATGTTAATTACCACAGGCATTAAACAAACGGAAATCAAAGCCTACCATTTGTTGAGCACTTTGAAAAGTTTTAATGCAAAAAACGGGCTGGAAAGAAACCTTCAATTTTTCTTCATGAATGAAAGCAAATCCCTGTAAATGAAGCTACATCTATCATGCTGCTAATCAGTCAGCAGCCGCAGATGTAATCCATCAATCAAAACCCTTCCTGCACAAACTTTCCATAAAAGATAATGGAATTAATTTGGTTTGTTGGATACCGAAATGTGAAAAGATGCCTGCTCTGCTATTTCCTCTCAGAGCCTATCATTCAGAGACAACAATAATGCCAGATGTAACTAATAGAAGTTACCCTTGCAATACCTCCCATCTTCCCCCCTGTGTTCATTCTTTGCTGATCCTCAAAGACTGTGAAGGGTGGTGGTAGGGAAGTTGAGAGCTGCTGTGTGACTCCCAGTTTGGGAAAGTAAACTGTCCTGAGCCTCACCGGCTGGGCATGAGGCTGGGGAAGGCTTTGCTTCTCGGAGGCCAGTGAGTCCTCGAGGTGATGGGGTCAGGGTCCCGCGTGCCCGGCACACACATGCTGCCTGGGACCTTTTATTATATCTGCCGTAGCACACAATTACATGAACTAAACAACACTGACCAGGAAGATGTCTAGCTCCTACAGACAGACAGATTCAGTACTCTGCCAGAGAGGATTCGGGTGGACTGTGCTTTGAGCCCTGTTTATCCTTCAAAACATGCCAATGGCAATAATGCTACCTCATTTACTGAAGATTAATATCTAGAGAAGTGTTTCAGAGGAGGCATCATACTACACGTTGGAGAAAGTCTGGTTCATTCCTTCAGCGATGAGACCTGTTCCCTTCTGGGCAGCAAATCAATTTATAATCAACCTGAAATAGATTTAAAGCTTTATAGAGGCCGTCATAAAATGAAGGCACTGACTGGTACCTCAAAACTCATAAAAACAAAGTATCTAGTATTAATTAATTTAGGCTGGGAGGGTTGGGGGTGTTCAGCCTGGAGAAGAGGAAGCTCCAGGGAGACCTTATAGCAGCTTTCCATTATCTGAAGGGGACCTAAAAGAAGGCTCGAGAGGGACTTTTTACAAGGGTGTGTAGTGATAGGACAAGGGGGAATGGCTTCAAACTGGAAGAGGGGACATTTGGACTAGATATCAGGAATAAATTCTTTCCTGTGAGGGCAGTGAGTCCCTGGCCCAGGCTGCCCCGAGAAGCTGTGGCTGCCCCATCCCTGGAGGTGTTCAAGGCCGGGTTGGACGGGGCTTGGAGCAACCTGGGCTGGTGGGAGGTGTCCCTGCCCATGACAGGGGGGTTGGAATTAGGTGATCTTTAAGGTCCCTTCCAACCTAAATCATTCCATGATTCTATGAATTCTTGCTGACAGATTTCAACATAAACAGATATAGAAACATAAATACACATAATTCTTGTACTCCCCTGGCACGTTTTTGCTCTCCAAGGAAGATGAAAGTAACGCACAACCCTTTTGTCTGCCCCACATGTGGAATCCCGGATCCTGAACTCCTCCCATTGATTTCAGTAGCTTTGGACCAGATCCAAACTGTCCAAAGTGTAACCTTAATTTGGTGGATAATTTCCCAGAAATAGAAGAAAATTTTTTTTTTCTGTATGTTGTATGGAATCTCAAACTGACATGCTCAGCGATCACAAGGAGATAGTTTGCTATATGTCTAAATACATTTAGACAACTTCTGCCCTCAGATGTACACATGTAGTTCTTGTGTTCATAATGATTTGTGGTTCTGTACCATATTTACCCTACAAACCAGAATGATATTAGAAGAGCAAATCTTGCTTACTTTGTAAGTTATACATTACATTTTCTGTTACCACAGGAAGCTAGTATGGTCTGCTGTGTAAATATCCAGCCCATACTCTTGAAAATTTTAAGTTATTGATCATCAACAAATACAAGTAAACCCATGATAACTTGCAACTAAAGGCAGAACATTCAAAATTAGAAATCTCAGCAATCCAGAAACACTGACTCTACAAAATTTGGCTTCGTTCTAATGGGGAACATACTATGTTTTTTAAGATATCTAACAAAATGGAAATTTTACTTAAACTGCTGCAGAGAAGAGAAAAGGTCTCATCACTGAAGAAACCAACCAGACTTCTCCAACATTTATAAGAAAAAGGCAGCTCTTTTCAAGTATACTGAAAAGTATTCTCATATAAAATTTTGGGGAATTGAAAACATTGATGTAAACTTTGCTTTTCATGTCAGGCCACACCCAGCTATTCCACCAATGCTGAAGAGAGAACCCAGAGCAATCAACTGATGAGAGCGCTATTTTTGCATTACATTATGTACATGCAGGTACTCCCACTAACATAAAATGTTGATTGTATATATTTTATATGTTACTTTATAAAGGTGCATATAATTTAAACAAGAAGAATACTTCTTTTCCTTTCACAACATCTTGGTTTTGTTGAACACATTAATGAAACAGTAAATTACGTCTGAATTTCATTACAATGAACAATACTCCAAGAAGGAGGCACTGACTAGTGAGCACAGTTTGTTTGGTCTTGGTACATTAAAATACATATATAGATATATGTTTTGGTCATTTTTCTCCTGGAAAGGAAGGAAGCTGTTTTATTTTCCAGCTGAAGAAATCCTACAACTGTAAAGATGATTTATGCTATGGGAAAGAAATCACTAATACAACAGAAGAAGAATAAGCTGATACTCCCTCCCTCCACGCTCATTATACACAGTCCAGCACATGACAGGCAAGAAAAATTAAGATGACAAAGCCACTTGATATGCAAAAGATAGTCTCCCAAAATCACAGGACATTTGGTATTAAAAAACAAAAAAAAAAAACAAAAAACAAACAAACAAACAAACAAAACAAAACAAAAAACAAACAAACAAACAAACCACCAAGGAAAGTAAACCCAAATGATTAGGACCACATCATATCCTTCACAGTGAAAGGAGAGGTATTCCTGCTTTCCAATCTACTCTCAAATTCCTCCGTTAGTGCTTCCACGAATGCAGCCTCTGAGGCTGGGCTAACGTGCAGCCGGCCGGCAGAAAGAGGCACCTGCAGAGAGCCTTCCTGTGGCACGGCCTTGCCTCACCCCGGAATGATTTTAAACACTCTGGCAGCCCAGTCAGACGTTCACACCCAGCTGACTGATTTTGGAGGCTGGGAGAGGGAAGACTACCACCAGATTTCCTAATATAAAGGTACTACGACTTTGCAGAATCCCTTCTAAAAGCAAGTTGCTGATACAGTGATGTTGGGTATTCAAAGTACAAAGAACAAGAACAGAACAAAGGGAACCACAAATATGAATTCTCTTAAGATCACAGGTTCAGTTTAACTTCAGTTTTCTAGAAGTTACCTCACTGATGAAGCTTCCTCTACAGTCAGTGGAGAGGTAGGTAAAACTTCAGAGGGCAACCAATATTACTGATAATCTGTTTTAGGATGGATGGATTGCCCCCTAAATGTGAGTTTGTCTTTATGCACCATGCAGGGAGCTTGCATGATTGATTACCTTACTTTCAGGTAGATAAAGCTGAAGAGCCTGTGATTTTTCAATTTGCAAAGAAGAACTCTGTGCGGAATATGAATAAAATTTATAGAATTGTAAGAAAGAGAGATAAAAGGAAGGGGTTATTCATTCACCAAATGTGGACCACAGAATTGCAAAGGCCAACAAGGAAAAAGCACCCCAAGAGGCCAACTGGAAGATTCACAGCAGAGCTCTGAAAAATGATGGATTCCATCATCCTAGCAGTTCCTGGTCATTAGAAAAATGAAGAAGGAAAGTGATGCAACTCCTCAAAATTCTGCCAATCCTGTTTGACTTGTAAGACCAACTTTTATGGAGGGTGCAAGATGTGAATCACGATGGACATGTCCCACTCGGTTCTGTAGGGTTAGCTACATTATCCATTGACATGATAACGACTGTTAGGATCTGGGTCTTCATTGCTTCCACACTATTCTTAGAGAGCCAAAGCTCTATAAATCAAATAAAACAGAACTTTATTGCATGGAGACAAGATGAAGACGTAGCCAATCTGTCTGATTATAAATGTAACATGCTCTTGTTATACACAGACTACTGTCAGTACATACTGACCGTGTTATATACTGACCATTGCCTTCCAAGTCCTGATATATAAGATTTCCCATTTGGGATATTTAACCAAAATAAACGTTCACCCTTAAAATAATGTTAAGCAATGACTTTCTACATTACCTTCCAATGCATACTACCACCTCAGCCTAGAGGCACTGGTTTTCCTTCAGTAGAGGATTTCAAGTTGTTTGACTCTACCCTGTTTATTTTACACAAACGCTATTCCTTCCTTACAGATGGATATGATCTGTTGAAGACTTGGAACATTTTATCCCATAGCAAAACTCATTCAAAAGTACCATCTGTTCTTCCTGCAGGGGCACAGTAATGCCAGAAACTGTTTAACATTCCATAAATTAAGACCATATAATGGATAGCTCATTGTTAAAGTGACTCAAGGAATCGTTTGGAACCTGATGACAGACATTTTGTTGGGATTTCACCTTAAAAATAGTATCCAATGTATTATTTTTGGTTTGCTTCACGTACAACAACTTCACATACAACATTAAACAGCAAAGGCGTGTCACAATCTAGACCATCTTAATGCCTGGCTTTATCCCCACTTCCATCAGTGTCAGCAGGGTCCCTTCTATTAACTTCAGCAGGGCTTGGACTGAGCCCATGGGATAGAAGAGATTCACTGAAAAACCAAATTCTGTTCTCATTTACCCTGGTATGTGTCTGTTGTATCTGGATGATACACTTCCTAAGAGAACAGAATCAAAGCTTCAAGTTTAAAAGACATTAAAATATGCCCTATTTTATAGATGTTACACTAATATATTACACACACACACCCCCCACCCACCCACCGGGCTTCACTTACTGGTAAGAAAGCCTAGCCAGAAATGAACGGCCATTTGCTATTCCCTTCTACATCCAAATGCTAAGACATGCAGAAGTTTAATCAATAAAAAAACTGGACATAAAACCCTGATATGAGTATGTATAATTTAAGTCAACATTAAACCAGCCTTCATTTGCCATTCATACAGAGAAACCACAGATTATTTTAAAAAAAAAAAGTCTACAACAAAAAAAAATAAAACACGCACAAAAGAAATCAATATTCCTTAATTGGAAAAAAATGGCACTATAAAATCCTCCACCCAAGAGTGGGACTCAAGTGGCACACTGCCCGGTTCTCTGGGCTTCCCAGGGACAAGCAGTCCTCCCTAACATGCAACTCTTGTCACACGCACCGGGAGCTGCGTGTGAGCTGTGCTCCAGCGGCTCAATGCAAAGCTTACACTTCTGCACTCAGAAAACTACTATATAGCGGCGCATTTCAAAACCTGTTAGTGAAACAGATAAGTACATGACACTAACACGCTCTAAGCGATAAGAATTATCATCTAAAAATTGAGCTATTTAAGCCCATGAAGTCGTTATTTAAGACTACATATGTAAGCGTATACAATTACTATAATCTCTTTGTGAAGCTCTCACGTTGCTATAATAAAATTCGCAGAAGCGAAGCACTTTTAGCCCAACCATTACTATTCCCAGAGACAATGCATATATTTTTCCATCACATCGGATCCTGGATGGTGGGGGAAGGGCAGGAGTGGCAGGGAGGGGGAAATGCAACTTGAGAAGTAGTAAGTGTGTCAAAATCTAAATTACTTGGAGATATTTTGCAGCACAATCATCCTTTATACTTGTGCAGCTCGGCTCATATGGCTCACATTCAGCCTGTCACACTGAATCATTGCTACTTCTTGACTTACATTAACAAAAACAAACCTAACTTTCGCTTCAGTATGTGAGGTAAAACGCTTTCGGAATTCTCAGTCAAAAGGCCAGAAGCGGCATTAAAAATAATTGTTTTTGTAAGAAGCTCACTTCGGAGGAGCAGATTAAAAAAAAAAAAGAAGTCCGTGAAGATCTGACTAACAGCACAAACACATGTGTTGCTTATGGAGTATTCTGAAAAAAAATCCGTACTGCAAAAAAAGCTTTGTCCACAAACGAGCAGAGCAGGCACAGCTTTAGCAATCTTAACTAACAAAGCAAACCTGCCCCTATCTACATAAGTCTTTAACCTGAATTAAACAGAAGATATTTAACAAGATCTTCAGAGTCTGATGAACAGTAAGAAAGTAAATCTAGAAAATAAAGTACAAAATCAAAGAGAAACACAGCCAGATACAATCTTTGCAACTAGCAGAACACAAGGCACAAAGCAAAGCCAGCACTCAAACAAAGTTATTTTACACTTCTCCCAGCAAATTTGCAACAAACGTCCAGTTAGGAAGGAATTCTGCTGACCTGTGGATGTGCAGCAATGTAGATGCAGTGAGTTTTCCTATCACCTTTTGTTCCCAGCCATGTCAGCTGTGCTCTGCTCCAAGTGCTGCTCACACTCCCAAATCCCCTTTTCCAGCTCTATCTTAGGAACTGCCCAGATTTTGTAGTGTAATCTGAGCAGGGAAGTACCATGTGCCTATGATATGGTTAATTCACTTTTTACCCCCTGCAATGCCTAAGGAAGCTGCTTCGCATTTCAAAGCTGTGCCTACAGCCGCCTGACCCAGGTACAGCCAGGGCAGCACTGGGGCTGCCTGCTTCACCCAAGTGGGACTTCTAAACAGCTCGTTCCCACCCACCAAACCCTGGGATGGGGGATTCACTGGGCTGCTGAGGCCCTTGTCTCCCTTTCCCCAGTGTGCCCAGCCAGAGGGGACCTCTGGACCCACACCAAAGAGAGCCAGCTCTCCTTGCTCAGGGCCACCACCACAGTGCTGGGACCACTGCCCGTCCCCATGGCCAGTACCAAGGCTCTCCACAGAGACAGCTCTGGTAAGGCCCAGGGATGCCCCTCGAGACCCAGCAAAGCCTGGGCGTCTGCTCTGGAGCTTTGGCAACGAAGATATTACACAGGGTGTGCTGCAAGAGTCTCATCCATTCCTTTCCAGCATTGCCATCAGTGTTGCCATCAGCTAAGCAAGAAACAATTTCAGCTTCTTCTGTTAACAGAAGAAAGCTTTCTATTCTACTACTACAAAAAAGCACCCCTTAACCTTCTTCTATGAATATTCTGTCAATATTCCTCTATTTTTATTGACTTATTTCTGGTTTATATTTGCAATCAACCTCGTGCCTAACGATGAGAAGACTACACTTCAGTGAAGAAGGAAATGCCTCTTCCCAAATTCTGCACAGGGAAGAGTTAGACCAGTTGTGAAGCTGCCAAACACGCACACACCAGAGAAGGCACAGAGAAGAAGGGGTAGAGTAGTCCTCAAGTCCTGCTCCTCCAGCCCCAACCACACCATCAGGTCCTAAGCATCGCACACCAAAACCCAGGTCGTGAACAACTAGCACTGATCTGGCATAGGCTTTTGTGAATGTTTAGGACTTGAAAAGGGTAAAGTGCAAACCATCAATGGTTGTGCTATTCTCCAAATTTCTTGAAAGCAAATTCCTTATAATCCCAATGTCAACATTGTCAATGTCTCAAACACTGCTAAATCAAATTGCACAGAGAGGCTGAAGGAGCCCCACTTGGCAAAGAAAGGGGATGTCACTGTTACTCCCTCTGCCAACCCCAGGCAGATCGGGGGAGCAGCTTTTACACAGCTGGGAAAGAGCTCCTAAAAGAGATTAAAGGGGAGCAACAGTCAGGGATCTCAGGAAAGGAAGGATCTGAGACACAAAGACAGCAGAAAATAGAAAAGCTTTCGGAGAACTTTAACTCTTGGCCAGAAGAAGGCAAAGCAATTTCATACCTTGTGTGGGATTTTTAATGACTGCATTAAGTATCTGCGGAATTTTTCAAACTCTACACCTGTGGATACACCAGTTTATTCTAAAGCAAAGGTGCTAGCTGTACCTCCCCTGTTGCATAATTAACTAAAACCCATTATGTTTGAAATCAGCACGTAAGGTAAAACTAGAAATAACGTACTATATAGACTATTTCAGAGAAAAATATGCATTCTTCAATGATGAATTCAAGTTCTCAGCTCAGAAATTTGATCTTAATCAGTCATAATCATGATTGCTTACAAAAAAAGTAACAAAAAGGAAGTGAAGTGATCTCAAAGGTTAGGAATTATGGCCAACAGATGTCTCCCTTGCTGGCTGTCTGCGTTTACGTCCACAACTTGTACCTCTGCCAGGCACAGGCATCAACTCCATTGCGCCCTGGGCAGTGCTCTGTGGTCCTCACCCCATTAACATGGGACTCGATGCTCCCCCATCCCCGATTCCTGCCGGGGACCCCTCTGATTTCCATGCATCTCAAGCCCCCCAGGTCAGGGCCGGGCGGTGAGGGCTGCACAGCTCAGGCAGGTCACAGCTAACTGCAGGAAGCCAGCTCTTCACCGCTTAATTTCATTAGCCTGTAGAACAGGCTGTAATTTGCTGAAATGATGATTAATCAAATCTTATTTTTCTCTAAGGCAGTTAATGAACAGCCAATTAAGTGTCTCAGTAATTCTGAAATAAGAAAAGAATATTCTCCAAGTGACAACTAGCAGCTATTTAGCAGTGCAAGCTAGCATCGCGGCTGAAAGGGCAGAAGATACATGACTGGAAGGTCCTTTCACCCACGTCGTCTCAAAGCCAACATTTTTTTTATGCTTCAGACAGTCCCTTGGAGCTCAGAGGCACTGACTGGGCACTGGGCACTGCGCAGGCGCTGAGCGTGCCGAGTGCGTGTGCACCACCACCACTACCACCCCTCACTGCTTGCTCCCAGGGCTTTGTTTTTTCCCCTGCGCCCTGGGCTGCAGCCATCCCCTTCCCAGCTGCAGCTCTGCAAAGGGAACCGAGCACTGCCTCCAGCCCATCCCCTGGGCCCGTCGCTGCTCCTCAGGCTTGAAAATTGGTGAGGAGGGCCAGGGAGCACCAGCAGTGCCGCACAGCCAAGGAAAAGGCAACTCTGGGTGGGATGCTCGGGAAAGAGCGCAGCACACTGCTATGGCACCCAACATCCAGATGGAAGAGCCCGGGCATCCACAGTCCCTGAGTTCAGTAGGGCAGCGACTGTCTATCTCGTGGATCAGTTCATATCTTCTCCAGACTCCAAACAAATCCATGAAAGCTTAGTTTTGTTCATATAAATCAGGATAAGATGAAGATATATAAACACAACCTAGTACAGTACCCAAAAAGTAAGGAATGACATTTTTAAAAGAATCCATAATCCTGTTTTTTTGAAGTATTTCTTCAGTGGGAATTCTGCTGGAGCAAAGAATGCAAAACTTAGAAGCTTCCAAGAGGGGGTCATGTGAAATTACTCTATTTCAAGATTTTTCCTAATCACTAACATTTCGATTCTGAATGCATTTGTAAGAATCTGCCAACAAACAATTTTTCACCATCAAAAGAACATTTTTTTGCAGTCTGTAACCATCCTTTATTTCAGGTTTAATAAAAAGATTTTGTAGAGAACTTATCCCATTTTGTAGCAACTTCTGCAATCCACAGTGACATTGCAGATTTTTTCAAATACAAAACAAACCCCACAAAAAAGAACAAAGAACATCCTTTGTTTCAGACAAAGAATTTCAGGAGAAACCACAAAATGTTCAAGCAAAACATTAAACATTTGATTTTCCACCCATTTTGCCAGCAGACTGAGTTTTCCCATAGTTCTAATATCAGTGTCAATAAGGAGGGGAGGTAGGTCAGATGGACTACACTCACTCTGCAACTTAAAATCTGTGCTAATTGAATGAGGATGAAAACAGGATGTGATTTATAGAAAGCATTTTTCTTCTTTAACATAGCTTTTCTTTTAATGAGGAAACAAGACCTACTTAATTTACCCATCAGGAAAAAAATGCCATTGAAAACCAACTAGAAGTTGTTATAAGCATTATTACACAAATCCCGGGCTCTGCTCCTGCCCAGGTGTGGCCTGCGAGTGCCTAGCTCTGCACTCCATCTTCGGGGCTAACACAAACGTCATACACTTTGCGCTCTGGGGGCTAGAGCCCAAACATAAGGATGCCGCTGATGGCAGATGTTACTTAGTCTCTTTAAATGGGTTTTAGAAAAGCAGACTTAAAAAGAAAGGGAAACATTTCATTTTAAACCCACTAGAGACTATTTTATTTAAAATACACACGCTTGCCTGACATGCTTCACTGCCTATTTTAGTGCTTTTTTCCAGTGCAAAGATATATCACAATCACGGCAGCACCTGGAACCTTAGTTGCCTGTTAGAGTACCACAGTGCCCAGTACTCTGCTATTTCCAGCCTCAGAGACAGGCAACTACACACTACAGAAATGTAATCAAGAATTAGAATTAAACGTGAAACTGTTTAGTCTAGAGGTATGCTTCATCTTCACAATAAAGGTCATAAAGCACTAATTTATTTTTTTCACTCTTTACAGAAGGAGAGATTTTAGTAACTGTAAGTATATACCGCTGAGTTTCCTTTTTTATTACCAGCATCTTTCTTAATTTTATTTAAATGTAGGGAAAAAAGTGATGGACTCAACCCGTTTTCCCAGACTAAAGAGACATTATTACATGTTCATGTTCTTTTACACATCCTAACTATTCAGACACTTGCAACACCCTAGGGTACAGTGTACTATTTCAACCCTTTGAGAAGAATGCAAAAATATTAATAAAAATGAAGAGAGATTGCTTATCACGCACTCTTGCTATTAACATCTGCATTTTAGAAAACCCCACAAATTATTACATTTTCTACAGGACATATCCTCATGGATATGCAAGCAGCCATGCCAGGAACCAAACAGCGTGTCAGAAGGCAGACTGCATTTTTGGGTTTGCTCTACAAGCAAACTGTTATATTTCAGAGCGTACTGCAGTTCCTCTAACTGAGCAGATCCATTTACACTATTTACCAATTCGGAACTGAGGGGTAATCCACCAAATCAATCTGCTCTGTACAGTATCAGATTATATCCTTTCCAAGCAGCCATCCAAGTTTTATACATTAATCATACCCAGTCTTTCAAGATCATCAGATGGTATGTTATATTGATTAAATGACAGAGCTCCGTGCACGAGCCAGATTAGCTTAGAATAGGAAAACATGACATGCTACCAAATGTAAGTGTTCTCGTTACGAAAATTGAATAAGTAAAAAATAAGCCTCAATAGACCTGGTAGAGCCACTGCCTCAGCAGCTCAGTAAAGAAAGATGTTCTCCTTCAATAATGACTTCATCAGGCTGTTAGTGAGGCCATGGTGGCTATACCCCCCTCAGCTGCAGCTGTGTTGGTGAGGAGCCCTCCAGCTGCCTGTCCTTACACCCAGCTCCCTTCAGATGTGGCTGGCCGAGCAGCCTCTCACAGTCCTCCCTAATTCACTTCAGGAAGGAAAGAGACAAACCCAAAAGCCAACAGGATTATCTTCAATAGTCTAATTAGTGGCTTGAGATAATCCACTTGATTTTGCCTAAAGCAAATTAGGAAGTGCTCATGTGAACTATGGAGCCAGCAGATAGGTGGACTGCTACCTCCTGCCAAGAGGCAGCGAGAGCAATGGGAGGCAGTGACCAGGCACAGTCCCTGCCAGGAAAAAAGGGCTGGAAGTGGTCAGAGGGGCCAGATAGCCTCACAGATGTCCACCCTTGACCCCAGGCTCAAGGCGTTTCAGATGGTGCAAGCCAGGTCTAATAACTGCCCAGTAGAGTTGCTAGCATCTTCTCTGCCAACTCCATTAAAAGCCAGTAATACATTTTGCAAGGCAAAACTCTATTAAAAATAAAATAAAATTGGGCTTTGGTACCAAAACTAAGATCTGGCAGCCTGTTCCCATGCAAAATCCACCATGAGTGATACATCTGTGGACAACAGCTGGAACAAATCCATGATATTTAATGACATGGTAAAAGCAAACAACTTTAAATCATTTGAAATACTACTGTGAATAGATGAAACTTTACAGCATTCAAATGTTACAATAATTAATCATTTCTAAACACTTGTTTTTAATTCTTAAAAAAAAAAAAAATCGTCATTTGCAGAAGTGATTTTTTTTTTCCATTGCAGTCATATATTTAAAGTAGCACTGTCCCGTGAAAAGGTTTCAGGCTACACAACACTTCAGAGTTTTAAATGTATGCTGTCTCTCTCCTACCTAAAGATTCATGACACCAACAAAACAGTACTTTTCCGTCTTCCATCATTTTCTTTTTAAGTAACCTGGCCTCCAAAGCCCAGTGCACAGCACAAGAAAAGCAAAAATCCTAGAAGTTGTTTCTATAAAACACTTCAAACGGGATTGTCACAGAAACACAGACAATAAATTGCCTTTCAGTTTAAATGGGAATTCAAATCTCATAGGCACCCTCTCAATCTCTGTCCGTGCACACATATCCAGTATCATCCTAAATGGTTCACAAATCCTCAGGTAAAAGAACAGGTCTGTCCTTCCATAAGTAAAATAGCTGTTCAATCTGAACCACACAGACACCCTTAAGGAGTTCAGCTGGTCCCACTCCTGATGGCTGCCGCAGAGCAGCAGTGACCTGTGAAATTTCCCAGAAAGAACTGCTAATGGGACCTGAGCTGAGAACTGGGGGATAGGTGCCAAGCTGAAATGATTTAGGACAGCACGAATATGAGTGTAAGGGGCACATCTTAAGCTGATTCTCTCTGACAAACGTGGTTAAGTTGATACTGGACAAACGGCTTGGCTCTCATTTAAGTAAGACCTGGGGGACACACGGACGGTCTCTCCTGGGCTTGGCTATAGCAGGAGTTGGCTGAAGACCAGCAGCTGGCTGGTAGTCCCCCACCGCATGTCTGGCAGGAGGGACAGAGAGAACATTCACTGCGCTAGCGCAGACTCAGCTAATTTATTCAAAAACAAAGGTGGTTTGAGCTAACCTGGCTGACTTGGCAGTGAGGTGGATTAAGAACACCCATAAGACCCCTTCTGCCAGCTCTGTTAGGGATATAATCTTTGCGGGTTGTATTTTCTACTTCCAAAACCTCATGTATCTATGCTCCAGGAATTGCCTGCTTTCTTTCCCTCCATCACAAGTCTAGACAAAACCACATTTAGATCCTTCTTTGACTATACATGTACAGGTGTAAGGGGTTAGCAGTTACTAAAAAGTTTTGTGGATACAGGAAAAAAAGAGCTCTTTGTCTCCAAGGCATGTTCACTGAATAGAGTCAAGAGTAAAAACCAGAACTGAACTAAAAGAAGCTTCATACTAAGGAAAAAGAAGAGAAGAGAAGAGAAGAGAAAAGAGAAGAGAAGAGAAGAGAAGAAAAGAGAAGAGAAGAGAAGAGAAGAGAAGAGAAGAGAAGAGAAGAGAAGAGAAGAGAAGAGAAGAGAAGAGAAGAGAAGAGAAGAGAAGAGAAGAGATTCCTACCAAAATAGGCAGGAAAGAGTTTGTGAAGTGAAGAAAAACACTTTTTAAAACTTCACAAAGAAAGACTGTATGATGTACTTCTTCGTAAGTTCTCTCCAGGATCTCCTGAGCCCAGACCACCTCGACTGCAGAAACAGCGTGGCTGTCCATCACTCCCAGGGCTGCATATACAGCTGTACCACGGTGGGACCGCCGGCGCAGAAGCACTTCTCGCACTCCCGTCTCCACCCACGTCTCTACAATACCGGATTCCTGGCACCGGTTTGGACAGCTCGGCAGTCATTGCCTGCCTTCATTCATAAAAATGAGACCACACTGATGAAAGCCACAGGCTCTAGTGCACCAGACAATAAAAGTCAGTGACATCTCCCAGTCAAACATTTAATTCCACAGCCACCCCTACCTGGGAAGCCTGGAGGTCACATCTGGCCAATGAAGTCAGGGCGAGTTGCACGTGGGAATCAGTGACAGTGCTTAAACTTCTCCCTGATTTTGGATTCAATCCACAGAGTTCATTAGCAAACAAGACAGACAGGAATGTATGTATGTCTTAAAGCAGACCAGGAGATGTAATTAACACAGCTTAATTTTCATGAATAATGTATTAGTTTTGTAACATACAAGAATGAAAAGGTAACTCAAAGGGTCTGGTCTTGCTCTAATCATGTTCAGCAGAAGGAGGAGTAGATCCAGGCCACAAGTGAGCTACAATTTCTTTATATCTAAGTGGGATATATGTTCATATCAACAGTTTGATTTCTTACAAAGAGACCACAATAATGTAAGCAGGAGAAAACAAAGCACTTTTTGGAAAGCCCCTTTCAGAAGTCTCTTTCTTTTAGCTCCTAGTGTATATGAACATAGAATCGGAAAAGGACCTCTAGGGATATTAAATCCAGGCCCCTGTTATTAAAGGCAAAATGTCACTTCCAGCAAAAAAGAAAGGTTAATATTATGCCAATGAGCTGGAAGGAAATCCAAATTTCTAATGTAAGAGAATGAGGGGAAAAGCTAAACAAAAGTGAATGTATGAGACTATATCACTATATCAGAGCCCTATTCTAAAGACATGGGCTGTTGGTCCATCTAAGAGGAGATAAGAGGCAGAATAATTAAGAGTCAAGGTTCTTTCTGCCACTAGGGATCTGCATACAACTGAAAAAAGAAACACCTCAGAAGAGTTCAGCCCTGGGACAGAGGAGGAAAGTGAGCTCCCAGCGGGCGCAGCCCTCTCCCAGGGCAGTGTGAGGCCACCTGATATCCTGTTTGCCCCAAGGTGAAAAGGCTCATGGAAGAGGCAAGCAGCCCCCGGCACTGGTGGGCCAGCTAGCAGCGGTCTGGTTTCTTCAGGGTATGATGCTGAAAAGCCAGAAGACAGCTGTAGGAAAGCATGTGCCCACTGCAAGTCCTTCAGCAACCACAAAAATCTCTGGATAATTTAAGGGACACTTCTGGTTTTGCCAGAAGCTGTTAAATCCCACCTTTTACCCACAAAAAAAAAGGGGAAGAAACTGCCAGGCATGGAAAAATTCCTAAAGAACAGTTTGAAAGAAGAGGACCAACATTGTAAACATTTGTCATCTCCCAGAATAAAGGAAAGAAGGCAGCTGTGAAAGGCATGGTTGGCAGTAGGCTTGGTTTACACTGGACGCAAAATCTAAGGGCGCACAGATGACAAGGAAGGACAGCTAAGGTACCTTACGTACCCAATGGTCTCCATGCAGGCTTTGAGAACTGAGAGCAGATACCAGACACTACAGCAATGAGAGGCACGTGAGCCCTTAGAGGTTCCAACACACACAAGAAAGGCACAAACCCCATCATTTTTAACATGGATTGAAAGCAGGACACAGCCTGGAGATGGGATGTAACTATTGTCTTCTCCTGCGAATCCAGAGGAACGGGCACCCACAGGGCTGGAGTGGTTCTGGCAGCATGGAAATGCCCCAGCACTGTCCCTCCTGTCGTTGAGGAACTGTCCAGCAAAACAAAATATTTCCAAAAAGCATAATAACAGGGCTGAATACCAACCAGGGAGAGAGCAGTTGAGAAGATGCCATCTCCTCACTGCACTGCTGCTCTATAGCAATCTAACACCAGAGCCAAAAGCCAGCCTGGGATATCTGGTGAGCTCCATCTTGCGCGCGTGCAGGAGTGAAGCTACACTCATGAGCACTCCGGTGCAGACTCCTGTATGCTCACAGGCCTTTTTCAGTGAGTGATCAGATCCTCAGCTACGCTCACCCAACCAGCCCTCAGGTACATGCGTTGTCGCTCTCCATGCAATGCTCTGCATGCCTGAGCAGGACAGAAAGCACCAATGGCACTAGAATGTCACCTTCAATGCCACCAAGCATTGTGGGACCTGCTGCCCATCGTTGCCCCTGAAAGGCTACCTACCACTCAGTGCACCAAACTGAATAAAAGTGACTTCTTCCAGCTTCAAGTAGACCAAATCTAAATTTGGAAGTATGTATCATGCCACTGTATCACCTAATGCAACCGAAAAGGTGTTAAAGTGGATGGATGGTTGGACAGACAAACGGAAGGAAAAGAGTCAGAGATCTCCCCAACCACAGAAATTGATTTGAATTAAAAGGAAAACATTTTTGCTAGTATTTAAATACACTGCAAGCCTAGAGTTTACCTATTATTTATCCCAGTATAGCTTGCAAAGCAGCTTACTGCAGTATGCCCAGACCAGCAGTCCTACAAAAGTGGAATCCTTGAGGAGTTACCAGGACTGAAGGCCTCAGCCACTTTGCCACCGGTTTCTTATCTTTACTGGAGAAGGTAAAGCTCCAGCCACCACACTGAGTGCTATAAATCCTGCTCAGAGCCTTGCCCATGAGAGAGAATACAGAGATACAATTAAAATAACAGGGCTGTTGAAGGATAAGGCAGCACTAGAAAAGGTTTGCCAACACAGTAATGCCAATTAAGGGTGTGACTTTTGGATGATATTTTTATACCAACCCCAGCCCTATTAATGCTGGTGTAACTGTCTTCAAAGTGATTTTGAAGGTGTAGCTGACTCCATTTGGGAAAAGAAACAGTTAAAAGACCCTTTTATGTCCCATATAGGCCCCATTCTGCCATTAGAGGAAAAACTTTCCTATTAAAAATAGTTTCATCTGTTCCACTAATAAGGGTGTTTTATGCCTAGAAAGCTGTGTCTTTCTCAGATAATTTTACACCCATTAACTGCATACCATAAGCCATAGTTTTTGTTGTTAAATCACAGTCTAAGTTGTAAGTAAAGCCATGTTTATCGGATGTGCCCATAGCCTCCCTCTGCAACCAAAAGGACATGGATGCATAAAACAAAGATGTCCCATGAGGAGGAGCAGAAACGGAAACTGTTCAGGTGCGGATGGTCTGTTAGAAAACCACAGGAACAGATACAGTCTCAAGCACCACCTCTCTACCCATCACCTATGGGGCAAAGAAACAAAACTCAGTACTAATATAACTCAGCAATAATAACATCTTTTCCTTCAGTACCGAAGCCTTAGAGAAGAAGCGTGATGCCAGTAAGCTTAAAGCACCTTCCTGCAGGTGGTACAGACCATGAGCCCAACCCCACCTCCTCTAGCCTCGCTCCCTGCGGGTGGCTCAGCTCTGGGCGGACCAACAGGCTCCAGCACAAGCCTTTGAGTGACAAGAGGAAGAGATAAGGTGAGGGGAGATGTGGGGGCAGAGAACAGGCTTGCTCTTACTCAAGCCCCCAACAAGCCATGAGCGTTTCTGCTTCCAGGGGCTGGATTTCTCCACCGATTCTACAAGCTTGGTCCCCCAGATCTCCCCGACACAGCCCCCGGCAGCCAGTGGGTGTTCACACCCAGCACTGCACGCTCCAAGAATCCAAACACACCAGCAAAAGCAGGAGGAAAGCATTTCTCTTGGTTATCCCATGTACTTTCACCTCTTCCTTTCAAACTTCCCGTTGGTTTTCGTTAAGCTCACATGAGGCGAGCAAGCCTGCACAATTTGGAGAACGCGTTTATGGAACAATTTTGCCAGATTTCCCCCCACCTCCAAATGACATTTGATTTGCAAACACTCCCACCGAACCGCAGGCTGCTCTCGCCTCCACCCAGGGAGTTGTTTTCAATAAAGCAACAGCTCTGAAACATCTACAGCAACTTTTTTTTTTTCTTTGACAATTTGCCACTTTCAGAACAACAAACAAAAAATTAAAAAGGAGAAGGAGAAGAGAAACAGCGTAAGGAATCATCTGCATATTTGTCCCAGTAGCCGGGAAAGGGCTTTGGATCACGTCCCCGGTACCGAGGGGCTGCAGCCGGCTCCGCTCCGCCCGGGACCGGGAGCAGGACCGGGACCGGCGGGCGTCCCGGGACCTCCCGCTGGGCTCCGCGGAGCGGGGCGCCGGGGGCTGATCCGCGCCCGGAGCTCCGCGCCCGCGCTTCCCCCTCCGCTCCGCCACCGCTTGCACTTACCGCCCCGGCTCTGCGCCGCGCCGCTCCGCGGGGGAAGGGGCAAGGGGACCCCAGGAGCCAGAGGGAGGGGCCGGAAAGCAGCGGCGGGGCTGACCGACGGCGCGGGGTGTTTGTCTAACCTGCCACCGGGGGCTGCCGCCGCCGCCCCGCGCTCCGCACCGCGGCCGGGCGGGAGGAGAGTGCCCGCCGCCCCGCGCTGGACACAGCGAAACAATGAGGTCGGCTGTTCTGTAAGGCTCACGTGGAGGAGAAAAGTCTGCATCCTCGTTCCTGGCGTTTCCAATTAAAAAAAAAAATAACAATAATAAAAAAGAAAAAAGGGGGGGGTGAAGGCTAAGCCCCACACCCGCTGTGGGGCAGAGGTGCCTCACCGCCCAGGTTTGCCCAGGTTAAGCCCCCTCAGTCAATCGAAGGTGGCTTCGAAATTGTGCTATGAAGTACTTTTAATTTTCTTTTCACCCCACTGCTGCTTATGGAGATGTAAGCGGCCCCAAACTTACCTCACTGTAAGCCACCACGGAAGCATTTGGTGATTTTGATCCTAATCTTTACATTAAGCGGGTCCAGTTCTTGCATTTATATGACAATAGAGACTGTTTATAGAAAGCCATCCTGGTATAAATTAGAGACAAGTCCCTGGGAAGAACAAAGTCATTACAGCACTATGTCATGAAGAAAACATCCCTTAGAGGGTCTTAAAGAATAACCCAGGGAGCCTTCTCCCTGCCAGGCAGAAGGGACGAGCTTGCAAGTGCAGGGGGCTCGCTCCAGTGCCCTGGCTGGGTCAGAGGGAGCCCACCTTGCCCTAGATGGGGAGCTCTGGGACCTCACTTGGGGGCACCATGCTCAGCTCCCTCCTGCATTTCTGTCCCTTCAGCACAAGTTGTTCCCAGCCCTTAGCCTGGCTGTAGGGCCAGCCCCAAACCTCTGCAACAAACCCCTGGGGCAGGCAGCCAAGGGAGACCCAGCTGGGCTTTTTTCACACTGCCGAGCTCCTCTATCTCCTCAGGCATTGAGATATGGGAGGAAGCGACCCAGCAGATGGATGTAGCAGAGCAGCCATGGTCTGGCTGCTGACTTTGCTTTTCCTAGGAACCAAGAGATGGAGCAGCATCTACTGCTGTGGTCACAGGTGGTGGCTCTTTGCAGCGCCTGGTCACATTCTCTTATCACTGCCACCCTGGGGAAGAGGTTCCTCGTCATGCCCTCTTCCTCCTGCACTCTCCTTTCCTCCTCATAGCAAACGCAGCTCAGCCCTGTCTGTGACAGTAAAAACGCAACATTATCAGAGAAACTTTTGGGCTGCCTCTGGCTCTCGGCAGCTCCCATTCACAGGCAAGTTTGAAATCGGCACAGACAAAATGTGTGTACAATTACATAGAAGTAGCAGTGTAAGAATTTCCATTTCTGAATAACGTGGTATCCTGTCTCTGACACAGCCAAAGCCTGGGAAAGTGGGACTGTCTTATTGCGTGATGTTGCAGCGTGTGTGGGGAGGGGGTTTGCTGCCGATCGCTGCTGGACACCCTTAGGGCCAGACCAACTATACAAAATTATTGTGTAACTTTAGACAGAGAGAAAAATGCTATTTACTTTGTGAGGAAACAATCAACCCTCCAAAAATGATCCTACACAGTCTTGAATTTCATCCGAAGGAAAAAAGAAAGCAGAGAGCGAGCACAGGACTCCAATTTCTCTCTACCTCTGCAAAGATGCAATGTGAGCACTGCTGCTCTGAAGGTAGCGTTTACAGTCTCCTGAAATCATCTGGTGACAGCCCATGTGTGCCACTTGCTGTCACCCAGCTGTGCCATGAGCAGATGGGAAGCAAGCGAGCCAGCGGTAACGCTTCATCTGGTTTGTGGCTGAGCTGGGAGCGAGCCCATGTCTGCCAACTCCACACCCCAGGCTCCGAGTCACGCATGTTTGAGGAAGACCGGGAGAGACCACTGAAGTCAACCCCAGGACTGTAATAAAACTAAAACAGGAGTTACAGGAGACTCCTGAAATCACTCCAGCAGTTTTTGCTGTTGAAGCCATGATGGCCTCAGCAAGGAAAAGTCTGTAGGTAGGGGCAAAATCTCTCATCAGACCAATTGATGTACATGGGAAATACTTTAGAAGCCGTCAGGCACACAAATCCTTCCTCAGATCTAGGAGGGGGATGCAAGTTGCACCCCTGACTCTGTTAGATCTTCAACTTGAGGCTTCCTCTCCTTGAAACACCCATTGACTGTTATCATCATTTTTGCTCCACCAACACAACCAACCACCAGACACATTAACGACGGAGGTTAAAAATCCCTGTCACCACTTGTACAATAGCATTTCCCATGCCCTTGCTATGCCCTGAGCTGAATGTGTAGCAATGGGGGGACTTCAGGAGGAACCAACCCCAGACTTGGTTTGTTTGTTGGTGCACCTTTAGGAGGGGAGAACTGTGGGGGAGGTCCTGCACAGGGATCTCCATCTTGTGTCCAGCAGCTGAGGACTGAGCTGAAGGAGAGCAATGGCACTGTCAGGGTGGGTACCCTGCTCTGCCAATGATTTCCTGACACATCATTAGGATAAATCAATTCATACCTCTACATATCATTGTAAAACAGCAATAACAGATGCAACATAGCCCCAGAGGACCTTACCATAGAGAAACTCCTCAGTACAGCAGAGCAAAATGGCTGTTAAGAATCTGCCAGCTCAGCTCCGCTGTACCTCACCACAACATTACTCACCTGGGTAAACCCAGCAAGTCCTAAACCTAAATTGAAAGTTGGAGTCCTACGCTGGTGGCCTGTCCTCAATCAACGCTTTCACTCACTTTGCCTAACTAAAAATATGGCTCAGAAACAAGAGTAACTTTTTTTAACATTATAAGATCACTTAAAATATTTGGCTTTGGCTGCAAGTGACACTGAGGAACTAATACATCTAGGTTTTCATGAAGTGAAGCTAAATGGAAATATCCATCATTTTTGAATGAAAGAAACCTGACAAAAAAAAAAACATTGTTTAGGGACTGAAAGGGTAAGGCAGGCCGTGTGAATCCACACAAGATGCAGAGTAGCCATCATCATTGGTGGGATTAGCACATACCCACTCAGGGACTAGCTTTGGAAAGCAAAACTAATTCTTTGGAAGTCTGACTTAAAGAGGAAAAACGCTCCTTTGGACTTTCATTCAGCCATTTTCTGCATCTCAAACACTCCTGAAACTCTGAGCTCTGCATTGGGCATCCAAGGGGAGAGGAGTAGCACTGGCACCTTCCAAGAGACAGGCAGGAAACCTGGACACATAGAGAAACCTCTGTACATGGTGTAGATAATCCTAGAGAACTTGACGCACTTAGAAGCAACCAGAGCTTTTCCAAATAAAAGCCCCAAAGAAGAAGAAGAAACAAATCAGGAGAGAGAAAATGTGTCATTTCAGAATTCCAGAGCTAATACAAAAGAAGTCTTTAGCACTTCCTAAGCAACAAGTTCCTAATTCCAGACTGGTGGGAACCGCACCACCAGTGTCCTCTACCCCCTTTTTTTTTTCTGCCACTGTAAATTGCACTCTTTTGCCACATGTCTTCCATGACTCTCTCTTCCACATGGCTACAACATTCCCACTTTAAAGCAGTGCTACTCTGGTTGAATAACCACAGAGCAGAGCTGAACAATTGTCAAGTGTGGGCAGACTCGGACTGAAATATTTTCTCACATGTCCTCATCCAACCACAGTTTTTCAGAATTTGGGAAGATGTCACAAAGCAACAGAAAACAATGCCTACTTGGCCAAAGTCAGGCCATTCAACAGCACGCCTTTTATTGCAGTGTAGGGTTGAGAAACATAAGAAATGTATAGCTTACACAGGAAAAGCTTTTAGCAGATGTTGCTGCTTTGAAATACCAGAGTCAATATTCTAACACATTTCAAACAAGAGAAAAATTGCACAATTTATAGACTAGCCCAATGCAAACAAATCAATTATAATATATGTCTACTCGGAACCCAGAGGAGAAAAGCTCATACTGTTCTGGAGATTTCTGATCACCAGATTTGCTGTGACCTGCATGGTTGAACTCTTAACAGTGGAAAGTTAAAGAAACAAGCTTACAAGAGAAGATTCCTGCAGTGCTGGATGAATGCAGTGTGAGAATTACCTACTTGGACAGTTTAGAAGGAAAACAGCATCAGCCTTTCTTTATCATCAGCTAGTTTTTCTGCAGGTATTTGGTCCAATTCAATACTCTGCTATACCCATTCAGTGCCCTTGGAGGAAATAAAGTTGTATACATGAAACAGAATAAAGCATAATTCTTTGAGCAAGGGTGCCCTAGAGTGACTTGCTGTTAATTTAATGTACTGACAAACCAAGAGCACTTATAAGCAGCATTTGATAAGGTATTCTTCCAGATTCTGATATTTTACTGCAAGTGTCTGAGAAATGTACCCAAATCTAAGATCAGAGGGCTCCACAAGACAAATGGCAGGAAAATGACCTTCATCTTGGAACCTGACTTGAAACTATTCCTTGTTCTAAAACTTTTTCACCATCAATAAGCAGACAAAGGAAAGCACGGCTCTCAGAAATCATCACTCTGATGCCAGCAAATGTCACCTCATCAATGAGCTGTCGGACTGCAAATGGTGCTGAGGCAAATCCTCTGCCAAGGTGAGCTCTTCCTTTACTCCACAGCCATACAAACAGGTACAACAGGCGCTCTTCCAGGGCTTGTTACCTTCACTTCTGTCACACGTAAAGTTCCCAAGAAACCCCAGCTGAGCCTGTGGGATGCACTTTAGTTTGGATTGATTTGTGATTATGCAGTAGTGGCCCAAATCTGACATCCACCAAACGTGCAGCGAACAGGCAGAGTTGAGTTTTTCCCCAATCACCCCTGTTGGCATCTCCCATTTCCTCCCCGCCATCCCAGTTCCTCTCACAGGATTTCTGTACCTGAACATTCTGAAAGTAAGAAAGTTGAAATGACGAGTTTCTTTTTATTGTTTTCTTTTTTGAAAGTGTTCAGTGTTGACCTTGAAAGTTTTCAAAAAACAGATGAAGCTTTAGCTCTTTTGGTGGTGGATGAGCTGACTAACGCAGACTTTTAAAATGCACGTCAGATTTGTTGCAGCAAATTGTATGTAGGTTGTAAACAAAACAAAACAAATATCCAAGATAAGAATGACCGCCAACATGCTGCATCATGTGAAGCTACCCTCCAAGCAGTGCTTCACGTTACAATTCTGAAACATGCTCTTAATTTAGAAAGGACAACAGTTTTGAAATGTCATTTCAGCAGAACATTACAAATATTTAAGGTTGCCAACTAGGACCCAGAGCCCACGGGCTTTTTCTGTGTGGGCTCTTTTTATGTGGGTTTTTGCACCCACATACAGCTCTGCTAACGTCAGCAGGGTTGTCCGTGGGTGCAGAGATCTGTCAGCACTGCACCCAGCCTTGCTGGATATAGCAGTAGGTAGGACAGCAGGAGAGCAGCCAGCGCGAAAGCCAGGATGGCTACAGGTTGCAAGAAGAAAGTAAGTAAGGGGAGGTCTGGCAGCCGGACCCTGAGCAGGGCTGAAATGCCCTGAGAAGCTGTGCATTCTCTGCATTGAAAAGTGGAGTGGTTCTTTACATGAACAGCAAAGTCTGGAGTCCTCTTACAGTTTTGTCCCATATTGGTGCATGGAACAAATTAATGTCACAAGACATCTCGTCTGGAGAGCACTCACTGGACAGGGCAAATAGGTGGCAGATCCCAGAGCAATTCAGAGCAAAGGAGGAATTAAGGATTAGGGCATCTCTGAAAGGACATGGACTGAGCAACTGGCAGGGAGTAAAACCAGAAGAGGAACTGACAGCAAAGGAAACAGAAGGCAGTAAAGGGACCCTGTTTGGTGATATTGGACCATTGCTTCCCCAGGTCCAGTTAGGATCTGAGCACGGTACAGGGGTGCAGAGTGCTCTCAAGGGAGCAGGACTGCCACTGCTCTGTGCTGCGAGTAGCAGCCCCCAACAGTGAGGAGGAAGGGCAGCAGCCACCTGCCAGGGAAGAAGAAGGGATGAAATTGGAGAGGCAGCAGGGGCATGCAGCCAGCCCCAGGCAGAGCGGTGGGGATAACTTTAAGCTCTCCCTTAAGTTTGTGTGGGCTTTTTTTTAAATCCCTTGCCCTTTCAGTGCAAGCGAGGACTTGCCGGGCTTTTAACCTGAAGTAAATTGTATCTTCTGTCATTCCTTTACTTAGATATTTAGTGTACATACCTCCCAACTGCTGATTTTTACCTGCTCATCTTCTACTGCCAGGAGCTTTTCCCTTTGTGCAAATATTTCTTCTCACAGCAGTGTGGTGGCTCATATTTGTATGGCCACTGAAAAATTAATAGTTCTTCCATTTACTTCCAAGACAAGCACATACCCATCTCCTGCTGCAGTATCTTATAGCCATCAGAAGGAGCTGCTGCTGCTGGAGTCAGCATCTTTGCTCTCATGCACACTGCCCGCACCACAGAACTCCCCGCAAAAAGCCTATGTGTGTTCACCCCAGCACAGACAGCCCTGCAGGCAGGTTCTCGTGCACATATTTCTGCTCTTTTAAAATCTGGGGTTCAATCCCATGTCCACAACATCAGTTCTCTGTATGCATTTTACACACACCAGCCTATGCAGGATCCCCTTCTTTCCTTTCCAAACTATACATTAATTTTGCAAAGGTTTGATTCTGGGTGTGAATATTCCCGTCTAGATTCCAGTCTCAAGCTCATCATCTCCATAACACACTCCATTACCAAACCAAAATGAGAAGATTGTATCTTCATTCCTGAAACGAGGCGTGATTTCCATCAGATATTTATGCATTTCACTGCACAGCAAGTGCCATTTCCCAAGTTTCTGCTTTGCTATCTGGAGTTGCCCACTGCCTTTGCCCACTCCCCACATTACCAGAAAATTGTCAGAAACATGCAGCTCTTCAAAACCAGGCAGAATCATAAATAAGACTACCACTGTCTCATCTCTAGCGCTCACAAATGTGGAGGGAAACATGGTTTAAGCCGTCCACAGTTCTCCACTCTCCAGCAGTATCTCAAATCCCAGCAGCGCGTTACATCACCTTGTTAACTGAGGCTGTTGCTTTGTCTCATTTGCTCCAAATACTGGGCGTTGCTCAGTCCTCACATATGACTCGCACACAGGAGTCTGTTCTAACCAGCACCTGAATTTTTGTGAGCAGCCTGGTGTAACCTCAGCCACAATGACGTATGAGACTAAGGCAGAAACCACCACTGCTGATGAGAGGTGTCCGGCTCAGCCCACACAGACAGAGAGCCGCTGCCAACGGGTGCAGGTCACTGGCAAGAACCTGTGCGTTTGGGAGGTACGGCATGGTCCCCTCTGACAGAGTGCATCAACCCTTATAATTTTACTTGACACAGATCATTGTTTTCCTCTGGTGGATGGCTCAAATAAAAATGTTTGCATTGAGGCCAAGAATGCAGAGTCTAGAGTCCCTAGTAACATCCTGCGTTTCTAATAAATATCTACGATATAAATAAACCACCCAAATGGCTATTTCCCCAGATGTCACAAAGTTACCCTGTACACAAGTTGCTGTTTGACGCTGCCTGCTATCCTGAAGGAGCATGACAGGCAATTCTTTGCCATAATACCTTTGAGCAGCTATTACAAGCCATTACCAGTCAAGTACCTGAAAAGCTGCCCGAGTCCGGGTGTGGATCCAGCCAGCAGGCTGGCAGAGCTGTGACACACTGCCTGGCTCTGCCGCCCAGTAACACACCAAGGCGGGGATGGACAGAGTACAGGCTGTTGCTTTTACCACTCAATCTGTCTCTTGATCCCACTAGGCGGTGATGGCCACCACCACAGAATACTTATTTTCATTTTTTTTCCCCCAAAGCTATTCTCTCTTAAAAGCATCAGCCTCAGGCATTCAGCACCTTTTAAACAGAAAACTAGCTTTATATTAGAATAAACCAATTGGCATGCAATTGTCATTGCCGATTTCCTTGCTTGTTTCAAAATGCAAATGATCCAAAGAAACAAGTAAAATTGTGTTTTGACTACTGTGGGGAAATGGGTGACTGTCACCGAGTGCTGGCAGACCATATCTCTCCTCCAGCTAGGGACAAGGCCTCATATTAGAAGCTTCCCAAATTGGATAAGGTGTGGAGCAAATAAAAACTTGAATCAGCCTAGAGACCTGATGATTAAATCTTGGAAAGCTGAAGGTCATGTGAGCCGTTAGTACTGACTTCTACTGTGATGGATCTCTAACAACATGTGAAAGTTATCATCTAGTGAGGCAAAACATCCCTGTTGTTGGGCAGCGCAGACACACAGCTAGCCAAGCTCTTAGCAAAACCATCTCATGACCCCCACAGGGACTATTTGGAGATGTCATCCTGCACAAATATACCTAGTTCACACAAAATCATCTCAGCTCAAAGTTAAAAAGTAGTCCCAATGTTACCTGCTCTGGAAAATCCAACTGAGATGTTTCCTTTTCTTTTTTACACTGTAGCTGAAACTTCAGCTTTGGAGCTGGATCCATGCAATAGACATCCACACACAGCACATACTTCTTTACTGAATTTATGCATGCTGCTGTGTAGGAAAGTAACAAGGCTGTAATACTATGTGGCCCTGGTTAGGTCGTACTCAAAGGCCAACTCATGATTGCCTTGGATGTGGTTCTCCTGTTACTACTGAAGGGAATATATGACCCTATAAAATAGACAGCAGCAACGCCCCTTTCACAGCTGTCTCCAGTTTCTCTCCTGAAATTTGGCTGGGTGTTTACTTCAAGATTCAGAACACAGATGTAAACTGTTTAGGGATATCCCTATATCCCTGTTTCTCCTTAACAATACCAGAGAGAATGAAAAATGTAGCCCATTAGTTTTATAACCATCAGAAAGAAAAAATAAACAAACAGAAAAAAAAAAAAAACAACAGCCTCTACAGTGAGGGCCTGACCTGCAGCAGCCTGGTCTGTTTTCTCAACACATTCATTTTCTGGGGAAGCGTTGTTCTGAAGAAGTTTTCAGGCAGCGATGGACAGATCCCCAGCTGCCCACAGATCCCACGCCGGTGGCCTCCAGTGTCAGCCATGATCAGCCTTTGCAGAGAAAGGAAAGGGTCACAGAGGGAAAGCTGTGGGGTTTTTTGTTTTGTAGAGATCTGTAAACTGGGATGGCCAAGGCACTGTGGTAGCTGCTCATCAGAAAGGCCCCACTTACCTGTGTGACCTGCTCACCTTCTGGGTTTTTCTGAAATAGTTACAGCTGGCCCATACTTTGCTCTTGCACACAGGAGGAGGAGAGGCAAAAATCTGGAGCTTCTGCCACCAAAGAAGGAAGGAGGATCCAAGTTTTCCCCCACTTTAACACAAGGCAGGCATTAGGAGGAGAGGTGACTCTGCATGGCTGCCAAAGGCCCCGTTCACAGGGTAGGCAGGTGAGAGCCCTTGGAGACACAGGGCTGCCCTTGCAGGAACGGCTCTCCGTCCCCAGCACCTCTGTGGCAGCCAAACAGGGACGGGAGTCCTTGTGGCAGTCCCACCTGCACAGGTGACAAACGTGCAGGAGCAGAGGTGCCCGCTGAGACGGGCCTCAGCTCAGGGTGAGAGTGGGGAGCTAATTAACAAAGGGAAAATGCAGGAGCACAGCTTACGGCCACCTGAGGAGGAATGTCTACCAGAAGTCGGCAAGCCTCTGACTGCGGGGGAGAGTTTCAGACCAGGGGAAAAAGATACAAGCAGGGGGACAGTCTCCCAAGATGAATGAGTTGTACTTACAGCTCCTGCTGTATAAAATAACAGAAACAGGAGTGGGGAGAGCGTACCTCTGCTGCAGGGTGAGGGGCCGGGGCAGCTGCAGCAGCCCTTCCCTGGCGCTTGCTTTTCAA
This sequence comes from Vanellus vanellus, assembly GCF_965231255.1. Taxonomy (NCBI): domain Eukaryota; kingdom Metazoa; phylum Chordata; class Aves; order Charadriiformes; family Charadriidae; genus Vanellus; species Vanellus vanellus. The sequence continues at coordinate 24,284,679 of NC_138914.1, read as the reverse complement.
ACACCTTTGGATCAGCGCAGTGTCTTTCGCTCCTCACAGCTTCCACACACACACACACACACAAAAAAAAAAAAAAAAAACACAAAAAAAAAAGAAAAAAAAAAAACACAAAAACCCCAAACCCACACCTTTTCGTTGCTTCTCCTTCTACGGGGTGTCCGTAGGATGGGAAGGCGGGGGGCTGCGGGGCGCTCTGTGAGGGAGCCCGTGCCGGACACGGCCAGTTCCCGCCGGTTCCGCCCGCCTCAGGAGCGGCCCCGCCTCAGCCCCTCAGGGCGGCTGAGGCGCTGCCGGGGAGAGGCGGTTCTGAAAGGCTAAAATGCCAGACGGCCGTGAGGGAAAATGGGTTACAAACAGCCCTGTGACACCCAGGAGTGGTGAGGCGGAGGAAAGTGGTTTAATTTTCGTGTTTCTGACCGTCTCTATTTTAATCAGCAATAAGTTAAATAAATTCATTTCCCCCAAGACTGTATTGTGAATGGCTTCTGCAACAGGAAGCACCAGTCACCAAGACACAGGAAAAGATAATGACAGTATCCCTCATAAGCGTTATGTCTGTAAGGTAGCACAAAACACGATAGTTGGACGTTATTGCCGAAATAGAAAACCTCATGACGTTTGTGACAAGAGTAGCCACAGCTCCTCGTGGTTTTGGAGGAAGCCAACCCGATGGCTGATACCCCAGCAGCCACGGGCAGCTCTGGCTCGCCCTCGGTCACTCTGCTGTTGAATTTCCCCCCGAGGTGGTGCCTGCGAGGTGCGGTTAATCCCTTATTTATCTTAGAGGGGAGCTGTGGAGTTTAATCAGTGCTTGGGAACAGCTCGGAGACCCTCCGGCGCCAAACCCTGTGGCAGAGAAAGTCACGTTTCCATCCCTGCGCCCAGGCATCGCCTCGCATTTAGAAGTTTTCCAGCAGAACTTTCACAGTCTCCACATGAGGTTCAGAAGGGCTAAATTAAAGCTTGCTGTTATTTCAGATTTTTTTTTTTTTTTATGAGACATATCTGTGCGCAAAGCACTTTGTGGAAAGTATGTGTGGGTTTGAGGAGTGGGAGAGAGCTGTGAATAGATTCAAGTTCTTCAGCAGTTACCAAAAGTCTGCTGGAGATGTAAATGCATCCTTAGCCCTGAGATCTTAAAAAACGTGTGGAGACCTGAGCTGATATTGCCTTTTTTATTTTTGTAGACCTTTATCTTCAAATAATGAACTGATGCTTTGGCTTATGCAAGGCATTGCTGAAGAGGGAGAGACGTCTTTTATCTCCTACATTGTTATTATGTGGCATCAACACAGCATTTAATAAAAAGCATCTTGATATAATAATAGTGTAAAGTTTGTTTTCCAAACAAAACTCTTGTTTGCCCATAGTAATGTAAATTTGCAGTTCTCCTTTACACTTCACAGATGACGAGAGAAAAAGATTTTAAGATCTCCCCACAGGAGGGATTTAATTGTAAAACAAAGCACTAAGGATGACATTTAGCTGAGATTGTAAAGGCTACAGTAATTAAAAAAGACTAAAACATATGGTGCACTTCATGAGGGTGGTTAATATGAACTCCCAAACAGAACCTTTTTGGTTACTGAGAAGAAACAGGAAAATACAGCTATTCTTCTCAATCTCAAATCATAAAAAGAACCCTTCGCTTTAGTCCTGGTGAATCAGGAGTGGCACTCCCATTTTAATTTAGTTAATCTGGAGCAGAATGATTTCCTTTCATCTGCTAAGCGAGATATGAGCTACACTTGTGATCTATTAATGCATTTACAATATGATATGAGGGAAGGAAATTGTCATTAGTGGCTTGTAATAGTCTGTCAGCTGATGCCAGCGCATGATAGTGTCACACTTCACCTGGAGGAGAAGTGTCACATAATCAGCGCTGAGGTTACATTTAGGGCACCCTCTCTAATCGCAAATGCTAGGTTATATTTCAGTGATGTTACAGAGGTAATACGGACCACAAGAAGACCTTTGTCAGCAGGCTCTTTGACAGGCTTCTAGCTGGCGATGTTGCAATGCTGTCAAATTCCCAAACGGCAGACCTGGAGATAAAAACAAAACAAAACAAAACCCACAACAACAAACTTGTGTAATCAGATAATACATACAAGCTAAAATCAAATCTCCTTAGCTGGTGTTAACTAGCATAGCTCTAGTACATCTACACTCACTTTCTCCATTCTGAGCTCAGTTCTCATTATTCCATAGGTTTTTTTTAAGCTTTACCTTCCCACTTCAAGGTGCAGAGAACAGACTATAAACTTCAACCTACCAGTTTCAAACTGTGTATTGTGAAAAATCTATGCTTGGTTAAAAACTGTAAACACATCTTTTGCTGCCGGGCGTCAATTGGGTACACACAGCTTGGACTGGTAAAGTGTACATTTCCAACACTGTCAGTACCCACCGGCTATTTATGCCTTCCGTCTGAGAGGGCACTCTGAATGAAACTAAACGTGATGAATATTCACAGCTTTGTGGCTTTCAGGAAGACAGTCCAAAAGGAAACCAGGCTGATAAGAATTACTGTGGCAGTGATAAGAAAAGCTCTGGCAATTGTGTGTTTTCCAGGGTATTTCATGGGTGCTGTAAGGACAGTTTCAACAGTTGACTTGGTGCTGCAGCTCAATGCATTGCTGTGGCTGGGCAAAGAAATACCTGCATTTAACCCAGTGGTGTAAAGCAGAGCATGACCCTGATGAGTTATTGCAACATGTCCCACCCGTGAAGGGAGAAACTAGAGAAGGCAGGTAACCAGGAAAAGGGTGTATTTCTTCTTTCTGCTCCCTGAAAGTGAGGTCAGAAAAATAACAGTATCAGCAAAAGGTGAAAATATATAAATGAAAAGAAAAGCAGGTAAGAAAATACATCAGACTGCCATTGAGCCAAACATTACTGAGCATCACACGCTTGCCTTCATGACCCAGGCATGCGATATATGCTTGGTATATTACATATATGCCATGATACATTGTCTGTATGACAAGAAGTGTACCTGATGCTAGGTGCATGCCAGTTCCCAGTGCAATCTCTGGTGTCACTGGGGTAGATGGCATCCATTACACAAGCATGCAAATATAGCATTGACCAAGCACCCTCTTCCTCAGCCCAAGCAGCCACCACCATGTAAAGCTCCTCCCCCGATTTCCTTTTCAATTGGCCCCAAATTCACAATTCAGCCACATCGCTCTTAATCATAAACATCAGCACACAGGAGCGTATGCTATAACAACCACTCTCAGCAGAACCGCAAGCTCCATCCTTGCATCTCAGCAGGCAGGAGGGCTGGTCCACCCCACGCAAATTAAGTTGGTAACTCCATCGATTCAAAGTGGCACCTTCAAAGGGCAGGAGGGGAATTTTGGCACATTTTCTCTGGAGGGAAGCCTGAAACTCATAGCCTTCTGTCAGCAGTATTTATGACATAATTTGCCCAATTAAATGACATCACTGGTGGAGTAAAATGGGCTGATCTGTCACACATGCAAAGCAATAGATGTTGGTGACAGCAGCAGCTCAAAGAACAAGTGCACAGCAACAAGGAGCCCAAACCTTTAGCAAAGGAAAGAAAATTCTTCCCCGAGATATACCTTTCCTGTCAAAGCAACATCAAGCTCATAAAAACTGGCGGTTTGTTTCTTTTTTCATTTTTTTCTTGCTCTGTATAAGTAACATGGAAACAAAACAGAAGAAAGAGGATAATTTCTCTGGTATTAAAGTGCTTTCTGACCGCAACTATTTCTGGATTCCCCAAACCCAACATTTGCAGTTTCATCCTGGGAGAAAATCGTGTGGCTTGCATCTGTAGGAAAAAAATTCTGAGACAAGTTTGTGCAGATTTGGATATAAATTATTTTCAGGCTCAGCTTCCATCATGATGGCAAGTCTTGTTTGTGACTCCCCAACTGTCTGCAGACTCCAGTAATTGTAGCAGCCTGTAGGTACTCTCTCAAGTTGGGTTTACTTCATTCATTTGAGTATGAGCTCAAAGGCAAAAATATGTTCTCTTCTACCAGATGCCTTATTTAGATGTGATTTACATAAGGGAAAAAAGTGTGAGAAATACCAATATTTGCATTTTAAACATGATTTCAGGATGTCTGTCGTGGTTCATTCATCTGCTTTTTGGCTCTTCGGTACATTTAGTTCACTTTTATTTGACTGCGCAAGCATATGGATCTCATTAGCTTAATGGAGAGCTTATTTATTCTTCATCCTTGCTAGCACTTTTTAACTGCAGTGAGGGGGTTAGGTGAACGATGTTTATAATTCAAAATTGTCCCTATCATAGGGATAGGTAAGTGATAGGTAACAGATTGATCCTGGCTAAATACCCAAGGAAATTTTAGGTGAAGATCATCTTGGTTTTCCTTTTTCCAGGTAAGATGTTGTACCTTTCTGCTAAGCAGAGGCTTTGGATAGGGAAGGATGGCTGGACGTGTTTCCTGAAGCTGACTGAGGACTTGTAGCCATCAGGCATTCATGTTCCGAGCAGGCTGTCTTGGGTCCAGTGCTGCCACATAGAAACCAAGTACAAATATTCTTCCTGCAACCAGACAGTGAGATTACATGTCCTGCTTGAGCAAGCAAGCAAAACGCCAAAGAGAAGCACCCTCCACAGGTGCTGGATATCCCCAGCGTAACACAGGCATTATTATATGGGCTGGTTACTGCCCTGAGTGACACTGGGGTGCCACAAATGCCTCCCTGGAGCCCAGGGCAACCTCCAGCACAGAGACAGGGCAGTTACTATGTAGGTCCCACAGCCACCTCTAGCTCCAGTTTCAGCTCTATAACAGTTTTCCTTAGAAATCTCTGCAGGTTACCTAATCCCCTGGGTGAGTTCAACAGGAGCATGCCTTTAACTTGAATAGTGTCAGAATAGAAGATCTTTTACCTTTTCTCCTCCCTGAAGGAAAAGAAGTACAGACATCTAAAATCATTAAATGACTGAGCCAACTCCTGGGACACAGAAAAATACTCTGTGCTTCACCTCTGTTCAACAGCCTCTGAGCCCCTCAGAGAGAAGGTGGGGAAGGAAGGAGTGCTGCTTGGACAAGCTACTGAGAAAAAAGAAGTAGCTGTCCTTGCTAAGGAAAAACTACAACAGCCATTTAACACTCCAAGCTGAGCTCACATGTCTAGGAAATACATGGGGAATATACCACTGATTAGTGTTGCATCGAGCCTTAGCAGTTCATAACCACCAACCTGCTAGATATTTGCAGAAACACTCCGAGCAGATCTCATTTTTCACTCTAATCCGACTGATAAAAATAATAAGGCAGTTTTGACCTGCCTTGAGAAATGTTTACGTTACTGCTTCCGTTGCTATTTGTATTTCTCCTTTTGCCTTTCTTCCACCGCGGGCGCTGACTGCCTGTTGCAGGATCCCAGGCTCCCTTCCAGCAGCAATCCTGTACCACCGGATGCCCGCTGTCCCTCACAGCGGCTTGGTGGCTGGCTGCGCTTAGACTTTTCTGTTCTTCATAGCGAGTCCCAGTGGTGGTAACAACTTGAAAGCATTAATGCCCACCTGACATGCCAGAGATGAGAAAACTGTTGAAAAATATAGCGATTGAATTTCCTAGCTTATTGAGTGGTGTTGAACACCCTTCCCCCCAACCTCCAAATTTCATACAGAAGTATCTCACTTTATCTTTCTGTTGCCTCATAGATGCTGGCAAGTTTTAAATGTGAAGTAGTTTGTAGCGGTGGAGGGTTTGTTTCAAAGCTCCCATAACCCCCCCACCACTGGGGCTTTCTAGCCAGGGACACTGAAAAGACAGACAGTTTGGCTCACCTGCCCTCATTGTGCTTCCCAAAACAGCAACTCCCCAGAGCCCACCTTATCAAATTCCATCTCTTAGCCTGCCAAAAATATCTTCCTATTTAAAGTCTACCTTTTACATGATACACAAGAGCATAATTTCTGTAAAGAACTACTTTGCATAATATAGAAAGAGAAGTAACACATGAGAAAGATGAAACAGCAAGTTGTTTTTGTTTCAAGAAATCAGTTCCATGACAAAGAACCATCAGCTCCCAAAAGCAGATATATTGCTTCCTTTCAAATTTCTGTGTGTATCTAAAATAATTCCACTAAGATAGAAAAAAGGGGGGGAAAAAAAAACCAAACAGCAGTCTCTAAGATAAATGCTTCTGTATGCAAGAGCAAGTGAAGCTGATAAATTTTTACTGTGAAATTCAGTCTGCTGCTACAGGAATGTCCCTGAGGCACAGGGATTACATGGCTTATCCAACCTGTCCTACTCCTTCCCTTGCTCCTTCTCGCTTCGGCATCTTCCAAACCGGAGGCCCCATCAGAGCTCAGGGAGTCCGAGTTAGGAGGAGTTTGCTCTGACCCCTGCTAGGCAGTCCCATGGAAACTAGGGGGATGCTCAGAAACCAATTTCTATTTACCTCTATTTAAAATGCTGAATTCTGAGCGTTTCTTTACAGGGTTGTTTCGTTTTGCATAAGTCAATGGTTACATCTTAAGCGGATCCCAAAGGCAGAATTGCTCCACTCTTTGCGTGGGCCCAGCAGGAAGACAGGCAGCATCTGGCAAGCCATGCATCCTGCAGACCTTCCCCCCCAGCATCCTGGGCATTGCCTTATTCATCTTTATCCCATTTCCCCTAATTGCATACGTGGCCCTTGCCACTTCTGTAGCCTTCCCTGCCCATCCTGGGCTGTAATTTAAAAGGCGTCTACCTGTTAACCATCTTAATGGAGAAACCCATGAAGTATTACACTATTCTTACATCGAAATCTTAGAGAATGAGCCTGCTGTGGTAAGCCAGCTTGTCACCAAAAAAGTCACCCTGACAGCCAGGTCACCCACTGGAGGTTAAGAGCTCAGGAGAAATGGGATGGAGGGTCTGGAAAGTAACAAAAAAAGGCAGAGGCGGTCTCTGGTCAGCTCTTCCCACCAGCTCACTGTGAATCAAAAGGATGGAACTGTTCCAACTGATGGAGCTGTCGGGCATGGAGTGCCACCTCCTCCACCGCAAGCGCAGATTTCGGGGACTTTGGGAGGAGGCATGAGGCAGTGGGAATCCATGCCAAGCTCAGACCAGCTGCTGTCTGGGGTCTGTTCTTCTGCAATCTACCAATACCATGCTCCATCTTAATAGACGGCCTTAAAACGCAGGGGATAGCACCACCCATCCAGAAAAATAACTTAATAAAGCAGTTGGTTGCTGACATGCTCCAAACTTTTTCCAGTTAGGAAGCATTACACACAACTATCAGTTTCACAGGAGCTGGGACACGAGCAGCAAAACAGTAGGTAACATCATTATGTACCAACGTAGAGTGGAGGGGAAACGAAACTCACTTGAAATTCAGTTTGCACTTCTGGCACAGCAGAAATGAATGCAGTGGAAATGCCAGGGCAGCTCTAAGCCTGGAAGAGAGGAGAATCTCACTGGAATGGCAGAAACTAAAAACCAGAGCTAATGAATGCAGCCACAATCCCAATACCATTAGTACTAAGGCTGTATTCTCTTTAAACGCGGGTTTGCAGGCAAAGTTAGTAGCGGGTTTTAGTTATACAAGGAATGCTGAATAGAGCATTAAATTGGTCTGCTGTGACAACAGAAAATCCTACATAGGAGTTAAGCAACATGAGCATTAACAATGAGATGTTGCAGTTCTGAGCTAATAAAACATGTACACATCAACAGTGCATGACAGAAAATCCAAAGCTCTCAGTCTAAGCCCAACAAATCTCTTCTGCACCAACAGTCCGGCTTTGGTTTCCTACCTACCCTTACACGGGGGATCTGCTGAGCCCATTTTGCATCATGGTTTAAACTAAGCAAGCTGTTTTCTATCTCTTTAACGGAATAGGGCCCAATATTAAGAAATGTTCCCTTAATATTTTGAGAATTAATGATGCATGAGTAATGCAGTAGTCTGATCCAAGAAATGTTCCAGTATACTTTCGTATTATCGAGTTTTTCCAAACACCTAATTTCACTAACTACCCACAGAATATTGGAAGTGGCAAGTCACCATCTGAGGAAGCAGTGGCTGAGGTTTTAGAAGTCGAAGCAGCCGAGGCTGCTCTGGTCCCCGCCAGGCTCACCGATGGTGCAGGGGAGGGGACCGTGAACAGGCATCTGTGACACTGGAGGCTGTATGGCTTCTGAAGCTCACTTGAACCAGTTATTTGCATTAATTTAGAATTTGCAAAGAAACTGTCCGGAAGCAGTCAGACAGAAAGCTGTACGCTGGCATATTGACACCGCTTCTGCAGCAGTATCCACAGGCACCAGCTGACTGTACAGTACAGCTCTTCCTGCGCTGCTGGAGAAGTTACAGTCCTGTTTTCTTCTGCATTGTCAAACCACAGGATTTCTTTTAACTAAAAGCCTCCCCCTAATCGGCATTTTTTTGGAGTTGAAGAGGTTTTGGAACTCAGAAGATCGTATGGGGTTACATAATGAATTCCATGTTTTGTCTTGCTTTCTGCTAGTTTGATTTTTTTTTTTTTTTTTTTTTTTTTAAGATAACATCCATTAGTCTGCCTCACTCAGTAGTGTGTGTCAGCTGTGCGATACCTCTCACCAAGATGTTAATGTGGTTGGTGTTACAATATATGCAATTTCCATAAAGCCTGACCAGAAGGATGGCAGCAGATACTTGAAGAGTCTGATGTGCTTGCTTTGTTGAAGTAACCAGAAAAAAAAGAGTCATTACTTAGCAGGAGTTACCACACAGATGGTCAATAACTGAACACTTTCCAGTTCAGCTGCATTTCTGTTTCCCTTCACAACCATTACTGCCAGTTGCTAAATTCTGTGGTGAGGACACCAGCGTTGTCTGTATGAACTTGTATGCATATTTTCAGAAGAATTGATAGATTTGGGCCTTTTCAAAAGCATTAACAATTTTCTAAGAAGTTTTTCACACAATACTTAAAACTGATCTACCTGACGCTGCCCAGTAGCGGAGCTGGTGGCGGCAGACACACAAGGTGGGGCGGCACAGCCCCCCAGGTTCGCAGGACCAGTCGCACGCAGACCACCCTTTGCTGCTGCTCTGTGGTTCAGCTCTAAACTCCTGCTAGTAATCTCTTTTTTCCAGTGCAATTCCACTCTGCAGTTTGACATTGGGAAGCTGGCCTGGTGGGGTTTCACAATGATCTGGAAATCCATGGGAAATGATAATGCGTGCACAGTTCACAGTAAGAAGGCGATTTTCTTTTTTTTTTTTTTTTTTTTAATTTATTGCTAAGACTAAAAAACCAAATCTGGGATCTGAAAGGCAAGCTGGGCTCCTTCCTTGTCATACCCAAGCTGGGTTCCTTCCTTGTCATACCCTGGCAATAAAGATCTCTTAGAAGAAACTCGCTTAACCCTTCTGCTTAAGGAAAACCATGCGGAGCTCTGTCTCCTGAAGCTCTTTGTGCTCAGTGGTTGGGAGGAAGGAGAGGGCAGGGCAAGGGCAGGGCAACCAGCGCTGACTGAGATTGTACCTTCACTGTATTTGCACCTTCAAAAACTAGGCAGTGCTTTAAATAATCCTAAATATTTTTAAATACATGTTTTCTTCAGCAATGAAAACCAAAAAAAACCAACCCTATTTCTAGTGAAAATTCAGGTGATTATTAGATTTTCCTTGTCACTGCTAGTTTCTCAACAGTTATTTGAACTGCCTGGATAGAAGGCAAAAGCACTAACTGGGAACAAACAGAGGCTTCCTTCAGTTCTCTTATTTCCCTACTTTGGTCCCAATCTCACTTTCAAGTCTTTGCACCACTCCCCAAGGACTGTGTCTGTCACTGGCTGATCTGAATTATTTTTTTATTTTTTTGCTTTCTCTATTTCTGCCCAAGTTCCCTCTTGCCATTTAGCACCCTGAGCCCACTCTTCTCGACCCTCCAGTCTGTCTCCACCCGGTTGCAAGCCATTTAATATACAAAATCCTCTCTCAAACCCTTACTAATTAACAAAGGTAAGTGCTGTGGCTCCGCTACCACTTGCCCTAGTCCAACTGCCAGACTGTCAGAGCAGTAAATAGGCAAATATTTTGCTTGGCAGTCCTGGTTGCAGTAGGAACATTAAATTCAGTTTGCAAAACAATGTCCAGAGCAATGAGTTCCTTTTTATAACGCAATACAAGGTATACAGGAAAGTATGCTCAGTTTTCTGGACCTAGTATGGAAAGAAAATTCCTACAGAACCCAGAAAAATATTAAATCAGTATATCAGTTGGTGGCATTGCTCCTGTAAGATGAGGCACATGCTGGTAGCTGCAATTTGAGTATATATGTACGAAAATCACACCTCATTATATTAGTAAATAAGGAGATGAGATTACCTGAATAGATCCCTGAAGTGCAAAACAGAATTACCCCTTCCTGGTTGTAAGATAGAGATGACAAATCAGTAAAGCGTTGTATTTTAAAGAGGTGTGCCCAAAAAAATGCCGAAGCTGCTGCTGTGACCTTGACAGACAGACACAACCATGTCAACATTTCCCATAAACCCTTATGTGGTGTGAAAAATATATGTGGTTTATTCTGCTCCTAGAGAGCTAAATGAAAAATTGCTCCACCTTTATCCCAGAGCAGCTCGCCATGCTATTGTGCAATGGAAAGACATTTCAGCACAGTGTAAACTTGGAATTGGATTTCAAAAATGTTGGGGTTTTTCCCTTCAGGGTTAATACTGCTGTTATGCAAAAGAAGAATAGTCTTTGCTGGTACCAAACCCCTGTTGGCTTTGCAGCTCAGAGACCTTTGCGTAGGGATGATGTGCTGCAGTGTTTGTTATATCACACACACACTCATCCCCTTTACCTTTCACTTGGAGGTGAGGAGCAATTCCTGGGAGTCTGAAGTGGGATCTTAGCATGGAGACATGGATGATCATGCTACAGAACTACTCTCCACATACGTAAATAATTAGTAGCCAGAGGTGCCCCGTTTCTCCAGGGCAGTTAAGCACATTCAGCCCTCCTCATCTGCTCCCAGTGGCAGTGCAGGGGCCCTCCTGCTCCTGCCAGGCTGTGCAGCTCCTGCTGGAAGTGAGATTCCCGGCAGGAGGGAGGCACAATCCTCCTCTCACCCACATTACTGTAAGAATGTTTTCTGCATTACTGTAAATACCAGTGGGTTTTCCCAAGAGGCAGTAGTGGCCTTCTTGTCTATCCTTTGGTCTAACCAGTTACAAAGAGTCAAGAGGCCAATGTAGAGTTGAAGGCAGTTTAGCAAACAAATTAACCACTCAATAATAATAATAAAAAAAAAGAACATTTTTCATTCCTCCACAGAAGGTGTTTATTAACAGTTGTATTTTACCAGAACACTCACAACTTCAATTAAGTCCAAGGCTATCAGGTCCAGTTCCCAGTAACCAGCTCTCTGCAAGACCTCAGAAATCAGGCTGCTGCTTGGAGCAAACTAGAAAGGAGATTTTTTGTAAGGCAAAGAAGTAGTTAGTGGCAGTTGGTTCAATAAACTCATTCCCAGAGCTGCCTATTGCAATCTCGTCCCAGCACTGTAACACTGGCTGTGTTCCTCGCCCCGACATTTCTACGTTTAGCTGAGACGTGCCGCTCCAGGACCCCTTCCAGTCCCCCAGGAGAGTTCAGTTTCTTATTTCCTCCACACAATCCCTCTCCTCCTCCTTTTGTGCCCCTTACCTTATTCCCTCTGCTGCCCTCAACAGAAGTCCAAACAAAGCTTATCCATACCAGCTCACTGGCCTTTTAGCTGCCTGCAGGCACCCAGAGCGGGGAGCTGGTCCCTTTGATCCCTTTTTCTTGCGTTCAGGCTCCAGCCCTGGCTGAGGTGGTGGGACCTAATGAGACCTTCAGCCTCTTGGGCTTCATTTTACACCTACCTTTCCTCATTGCTCAGCTCCTTAGAGAAACACTGCATGACCGACTCATCAGAACAAGCGCTTTTTCAACGTGCTTTGGGCACACAGGGCCCTATGCCTCCCTGCAAATCCTGGGCACGCTCACCTTTTCAGGTTTTTCTTGCTGCAGGTTGATTGCACAGCAGCCGTTCTTGCAAGCTGGCCTCCACCCTGGGCCATACTGGGAGGACACAGCCATCACTGTCACTGCTGGCAGCTGACATCACTGTTACTCCAGCACTGTCACAGCTGGAGGAGCATATGGCACCAGCACAGCTGTATAAATTACGGGTGTCTCCTTACGGTTCATGCAGCCAGAGGAAATGTTTTGTGGCTGCAAAAGATTTAGTACAACTTGACTGAGAGTCTTTGGGCTTGGTTTTGCTTATTTCTTCATGTGGTATATGGAGGAGTATGATGTCTGGGGGAATGGGGTGGCTACAGAAAAAGTTTTAGCATACAGCTGGTTCTGGAGCCACAGAGGTTTCCTGAGCCAGGAGAAAGCGGAGGCTTTGCATATGGCATGCTCTGAAATTCTTCTTTATCACATTCACATTCCCCACTAACAACAGAGGCATTTCTGACACAGCAGTGGCCAACTGGCAGGCGCACGCAGAGATCAAAGGCTTTCCTGCAGCTCCATGGCTCTCCAGTGGATCACTTGCTGCAGGTCAGGCCAATGTTTTGTGCTGTGAATTGTGTGACCCTCATGAACCTGCTGAATCAGGACCAAAAAAATGTTTGTCCCATCCTTGCATCTGTAAAGTCTACAAAGAGCGAAGCTATTTTTCATTAATTGCCAGCTATTCCTCTTGGCAAACTAGTTTTCCTCCCACTTTTATTCCCTTTGAAAACATTATCAGGAGCCCATTTATTCCAACACTACAACGGGGCTGATAGTATATCCCTAGTTTCTCTTCCAAATTCCCATACTAGCTATCAAATGTTGGCATGTAACAACAACTAATCCAGCGTATCATCTACTTGAAATCAGAGATAACTATATTTTTAAAGATACCATTTAAGTGATGCTTAGCAGCCAGTCAAAACCAACACCGTGCCTAAGAGAGAGAGCTGCAAGCCCAGTAGTAATGAGGCACGGTGAGGAAAAGCAGTCAAACCCATCTTTCTCTTATAGCAAGAGGAGACTGTTTCAGTGATGACAGCGCAGCTGTTGTAGGTGGGGACAGGATTTTGGAAGCTGGCTTTAGTTAGCCACATTTGCGTCTGGGACTTTCCAGGTCACCCGGCTCTTGGGCAGCCGTACATCACAGACTGCTCCTGACCTGAGGCTGCTGCAGCCTCCTGCATTACCAGCTTCAGATTCCCATCGCTTCCGAGCCCTGGTTTCCCCCAGCCGGGACAGGACAGACAGGAAAGCCACAACCAAGAAACATCGGGACTGTGTTTCAAGGGGAGCCCAATCGCAGTACCCACATCTTCCTTCACAATTTTGAAAATTAAATGCTTTGAGCGCCTATGGTATTTTCCTGCCAATGCAGAAATATAAAAAATTCTGCTAATTGCTGTGAAACAGAATTTAGAGCTCCGCAGCCTCCCCAACAGTGAAAGCGCTGACTTCTGATCAGTTTTAGTCACAGCCCGATATGTCATTCTGATACAGAATGTAAATTTCCTCTTTGCTTAATTTCATGCTAATTTGCCTTTTTACTTTACATAATTAGTTTCTTCTCACTGGTATTTACAAATTTAAAATATTTGTTCCTTTTTAGTCATCCATTAAATATCTGGTTTGTCTTTAGTGAGAGTGGAAAGCGGCACAGCCATTTCCTTGTTGCCTGGGAAACTTGTCTAAGAGTTATCGTTGAATTAACATGTCTGCAAGGTCCCCCTTTGTATGTTACCCCAAAATAACCGAGGATTGCAGCAGACCAACAGCACCTGTCTGATATTCACCCTCCCCACTCCTTCTCGGGAGCGAAGGTTACACTGAGCCCACAAGACAAGTGATACATTTGCTCACCGGAGAGGAGGGAGACAGGAGTGATGCTCAAAAGGTCCGTGTCATGGTGTCATTATTGAAGCAGTCCTGAGGACAGCCTAACCCACAGTATCTTCCAGGAGTTTTCTCTTTCACCCACCCTCTTCCACAAGACTGAAATTACAGCATGCAAAATGGTTTGGATGCAGCAGAAGCTGCGCCTCCCAAGCCTCCCCCTGGCCTCAAAAAGGGAGGGTTACGCAGGTTCACTGCACTCCATACAGCTCAAGGGCTTCATTTTAACCAATTTCTTTTTATTTCTTAATATCTTCCATTTCTCAAAGTAATTTCACGTAATTATGGTATAGATGGGTGCGTGGTGTTTTCCTCCCTCATTCACAAGTTGTCCCTGGAGCACAGAGTTCTTTGCACAGTGAACACCACCCTCAAAGAGCTTCCCTTCTTCCAGCAACTGGAGTTTAAGTTTTGATTCTGATTTGGTAAATTTGGGAGAAACATTCCTATTTAAACTTATAAAAATAGGAGGGGGAAAAAAACCCCAAATTTAATTAATAATTGCATATCTTGAGCCCCTCATAAGGCACCCAGTAAATGTGTCCTCACCAAGGTAAGCAGATTGGCAAAGATAACTATCAGCTCTTTCTGGGTACTTGGCTGCTCTTTTCACCGGTTTGTCAATTCAAATGAAGGTCATTAAAAAGCAGTGACCCAGGATAAACATGTAATTAGAAATGCTGCCTCTTTATGAGACGTCATATGATATTCCTGAGACACAGACTCAAAATAACCGCTTTTTTATATACCCATTGATTTTGTCACTGACTTGTAACATTGGCATAGTGATAGAATTCGTCTCATATGTAGTCTTATATTAGGATCCATTAGAAAGAGCAAAACCTCTCTAAGTTTTTAAAGACCATTGTAAATAGCATTTCCGCAGTATGTTCATTGAGTGATTGAAACAATCCAAATTGGAAATAACAAAATACTCTATAGAGTGCAATTACACAGAGAATACATTAAAAGTTTAATGCAAACCCGGTGTCACTACATTTGCCAAAAACACCACAGAACAGTTTGTAAGAGCATATTGTGTACATGTGTACCAGTCTAACCGACAAATCTTTGGGGACAAAAAGGCATCTACCAGCGTGCAGGATAGTATTTCATCACTAGCCACTACCTTTGGGCAATATTCCATGTTCTTGTCAAGTTTTATATTAAATATATTGTACGTAGGGAACGAGAAAGATGTAAGAGAAAAATCTTGATGATTAAAAAGTTATGTACTTTCTTTTGAGTTAGTAGTTCATGAAATGCCTTCAAGGCCTCTACTTCAATTTTGTGATACAATGCTGGAAGTTCCTGTAGCTAACATCCCATGCAGCTGCAAGTGCTGTTAGAGATCCCAAGACAGAGTTTACCAGACAAGAGTGGGTTTCACTTTTTTTTTTCCCCCCTCTCCCTCCCCATAGCCACAAGATCCTGTGCCCTTCAGATCACCTGGCTGACCTACCTTGCCCCAGGGCACACAGGAGCTGCACCACGCTCCATCAACTCACCTCCTTCTTACTGTAGCTGAAGAACATGATGTGCTGCGGCAGTGCTGGCAGGAGCCCAGGCCTGCTTGTGTGAGGGGATTCATTCAGAGCCAGACCAATCACCCACCTAAAAAAATTAAAATAATTAAAAAAATAATATCAACATCAGATCTTCTGCAGCTATTGATTAGACTTATAAAAAGACCGGGAGGCGAGGTGCGCTCCAAGCACCTCCCAGTGAAACAGGAGGCATCAGCAGGAAAATATTTTACAGGGGGCTACTGTCGTTGCAGCATTGCCCTGACTACTAGAAGGCCAAGAAGGGTTTTTCCCCTGCAGGTTGTTTTGGCTGCTGGGGTACGCAGAGCTGCCAGGGAATCGCTGCAGCGACCAGCAGCAGCAAAACAGCCAATGTGTATGGAAAAACACCTCTGGGATGACGCTCAGCTTATCTCCGCTCCTGCTAACTGAGGGTTCTCCATAGGTATGAGACAAGGCATTTTGTTCTTTATAGGGCTATTATTTCTTTTCAGTCATCTCCAAGTAAATTACCTAATTAAACTGAATTCAGATTATACTGGAGGCATGTTATTGGTTTGTTTTAGGAACGGTATTTGGCCCTTTTCTTTCTCACCTACCTTCACTGCTGCATCCTGCGTACAGTGTTAGCAGGTCTTCAGCGGTTGCCAGTGGTGTGTCGCATTAGTTCAGAGCTTTAAGGCCCATTCACTCTTTGTATACCTTTGAAGTGGTTATGGTGCTGCGGCTCTACCCAGAACAAAGACATTCTCATCCCTTGACACGCCGCTCCACTGAGGAATTTCGTCTACCAGATGGACTGCAAGTGAAGAATCGCCACAGACAAGGAGTGATTTATGGCTTCCGTTAATTCCTGCCACCAACCACACTAGCTGGCATTTATCAGCAAGAAATGGATGAACAATTAGTCACAGCAATAAAAACGAGGGAGTAGACCCTTGAAACGAAAAGAGGATTATTACTGTTTAAAAATCAAAATTATATTGGCTCCTTTTAAGTGATTAGGTGGAGAATTTCTAGGAGACTATGCCAAATACTCAAATGTGAACTCCCTTAATTGTGGGAAAAAGTTATAATGGGTCTATGTGCTTTGGTGGGTACTGTCAAACTACTGCTAGCATGAGACGTTCTTCCAAGATTTAAGCAATGAGGATGAAATGCCTTCAGCCCCTATTGCCAAATAGTCATTAACTTGTACAGTGATTTGGGGGGAATTTCAATGTTAGAGGAAGATGAAATCCAGCTCTGGGACAGGCAAAGCCAGTAGCACCGGCCCTCCTGCATTTCCAAACAGCCCAAGTTCCCACGATCTACCCTCAGAAAAGGACATGCTCCAGTTCTGCTGCACTTGAAGGCACTTGAACGCAACCCCATAGAGGAACGTGCTTATCTTAGACCACTAAGCCCGTTGCCAACCCCAGCCCACGTCAGCATCCCTCACCCCTGTACCACCCGGGCGGCATCCCAGGGGCTCTACAGAGCCGCGCTCCAGCCACAGGAGTTTGTTTATCCCAAAACTTCTGGTGATTTCCACAAATTATAAGCAGAGCACTGCGTTTCCAGGTTAAAAAGATTATATCTGTAAAAACGTTGATACGAGAGAAATATTCCCTGTGGGTTTTTAAAGAATTACAGAGTCTTTCCCTGAACTATGGTTTATATCGTTTTCTTAATAGAATGCAGCTGGCTTAATGAATGGAAATAGTCACGAATAATTTATTCAGTGACTGATGGGGGGAAGTATCCCAAATAATTTATTTATATTCTATGAAAGCGATCTATTAATGAAGGCATTTATTCATAAGAAATATGTTCAACAATGACGGTGGAAATTAATCAAACACATTATTAGCGATTATTATTCCACTGTTTCTAATTGAGAGATAAAATGTCCTTTAGCTATAGTTTTTATATAAAGCGGACAGTGAAGTAATTATTCAGGTACCCGTGCCAGAAATAGTTCCACAGATTTCAGGGGCAATGGATGCATCAAACAATATCAATTAAACCCGTTTTGGCTAAAAATTGCAATGTTCTCCTTGGGGTTTCTGCTACTTTCCAGTTATTTTGCATTATTAATTTGGAGTAATGCTTAGACAGAACACCAACAGGAATTTGACAGGAAATTAATGTAGAGACTCCCCCCAGAGATCCTAGATGTTGCTAAGCCCATTTTTCCTTACCCAGAGTTAATGAATAATCATCTCCTTGGCAATGGTTCCTAGAGTAGAGACTTGTACTTTGGTTCCTGTTAAATATAGAAAAATAAAAAGTGGCAGATAACGTAGGCATCAGGGGGATTTATCTAAAGAAACTTAGCGAGTAAATATCCTCCAATGCAGTGAGTCACTTGCTCCAAACTGTTAGGAATATTCAGTTTTAAAGAAAGTTTTACATAAAAGTAGCATTTATTCCTGTTCTTTCTAAAGGTATCTTGATGGCTCTTCCGCCTCCAAAAACAGCACTCCCTCAGCCCTACAACCAATTCATAAGGCCAGGGATTTCTTCCATTCTTTCTTTCTCAAGTTGCAGGGCAACTTCTTTCCTAGGTGCTTTTCTGGTATTTCATCACTTAATTTATTGCAGGAGCGAAAGGTGAGCGCTGGAAGTCATTTCCCTGTTGCTCTTGTGCTAACGAGAAGCTGACCTCTGGGGCAATCTCACAGGGAGGGAGATTTCCTTGAAAAACCTGAAACTCTGAGCTAGAGCTTAACGCCCTTCAGAAAATTGATTAAATTAGCCCCACTTGCTGATCGCTGCAGACCAGGAGCAAGCTCAGCTTTTCCCTCCTGGATAGGCAGCATCCCCAGTACTGGCACATGAGCTTGTCCATGGCTTTGTGCAGGATAGTGAGACCAAGAGTGAATTCAGGCCCTGGTGGGAATCCCGCTCTCCGTCCCCTCCAGGGCATTGCAACGGGACCAGAAGAGCACAGCGGCTGTTTCCAGGATCAGAGTGATCTTTACAGCCTGATCCATAACCGCAAGGAGAAACAGAATTACAGTGTTTTCTCCCAAAGTAGATAATACTGTCTTCTCCAGAGTATATTTTTCATTATGAAACTTCACCAGCTACTACCCCGGTCCCTCTCGCACATCTCACAGGCTGTCAGTGGGGTATTGACCCACTCCCAAACATTTTATAAAAGCCATTTGCAAGGTCCTACAATACGCTGATGTCAAATCAGATACTGCGTATACATAGGAACGAAACAGGCATCAGGGACTGGACTATGGACACACTTATGGACAGCGACGTGCTCCCAGACCCAGCTTGCCCAGGCAGGTTGTGACCGTGGGCATAACGCGCTCCTGCCATCCTCTCGAGTCAGAGCCGTGCCCTGAGCCCAAGAGATGACTGTCCTGGCCCCGCCGTCCTGCGCTGAGGGGGCACCCGGTGGGTGTCCCCAGCTGGTGGTGGCAGTTGCCCACCACGTCCCTTCTCCTGGGGTGCAGGGAAACACTGTGCCTGCATATCCCCTCGGGCCACGGGGGGAAAATCATCCAAACCTGAAGCGGGAAACATTCAACACAAACCTTGAAGAAAGGAGAGGGAAGCCGAGGAGGGAAAGCGTACCCTGTACATGGGTGCTCGGCGCAGCAGGCCCTTCCATGGGCCCACCTTGAGCTGGGCACCTCCCCAGCCGGCAGCGAGAACCACACAGCCGCTCGCCCACTCCCCCCAGTTGCGATGGGGGAATCAGAAGAGTAAAAGTGAGGAAAAAACTTGTGGGTTGAGATAAAGACAGTTTAACAGGTAGAGCAAAAGCCACGCACGCAAGCAAAGCAAACCAAGGAATTCATTCCCTGCTTCCCATGGCAGGCAGGTGTCCAGCCATGCCCAGGAAAGCCGGGCTCCAGCACGCGTAACGGTGACTTTGGAAGAGAAATGCCATCACTCTGAACATCCCCCCCTTCCTCCTTCTTCCCCAGCTTTACATCCTGAGCATCACATCACAACACATGGTAGGAAATATCCCTTTGCTCAGTTGGGGTCAGCCATCTCGGACGCGCCTCCTCCCAACTTCTTGTGCCCCCCAGCCTGCTCACTGGCGGGGTGGGCTCAGGAGAAAAGGCCTTAAGAGCTCAGCAACAACTGAAAACACCAGTGTGCTATCAACGCTATTTCTTGCCCCAAATCCAAAACATAGCACTATACCAGCTGCTAGTAAAAAAGGTAACTCTATCCCAACTGAAACAGCAACACATTTCAGCAGCCAAAATATGTAGCAAAGAGGTAACTAAAGTTCCACAAAACGGTTGAGACCTAAGCTCCAGAAAAGATATCAAACATCCCCCTCCTCCCCAACTGTCTCTCTCTAAACACTAGTACCAAATTAGATCCAAAATTCGTTTTTTTTTTTCTTTTGCTCCTCAGCTACCTCCCATAACCTCCTTTTCCCTTTAGCCAGACCCTCAAGGACAGCTGGAAAAGACAGAAGAGGATGCTCAGGAGACCCACCAAAACATAACTTCACCATCACTCAGCACAAGAAGCGCTAAACACATAAAATATAAGAACTGTGAAGGGCAGGTTTGTGCCTATGGTGAAGGGGACATCCCGAGCTGTGTCACCCCTTGGATTGCCACAGGGCACGGCATGGCCACACCGCCGGCCACCCCGGCACACCTCAGCCTGCCTCACCTGGCACACTCGGGCCCACGTCAGCACAGCTTGGCTCAGCACATCCCATAGTTACAAAAAACAAACGCTTTTCCATGAGTTTTCCACATGCACCGCAACACAAGAACGTATGTAAACTAGATCAAGTCTTATACAAACCTTTTGCATAGACTAGCAATGTGTGATCTAGGATCGTTTTCCATTTTTATATGTATTAAAGGATGCGATATGCTAAACCTCTTGAAATTCTTGTATTTTTAATGCATAGCATAAATAAGGTGTTGTTTGGTTGGTTTTTTTTTTTTTTTTTTTCAATAAACATTTAGGATGATAGTACCGCCATAGAGGAAATTCTATTTACAAGTCCCATCTCTACGCCCTTAAATGCGCCACGCTCAAAATTATCGGTTTGAGCAAGGACCGCAGCAGCAAAGTCCCAGAAAACACCAGGGAAAGCAAACATCAGATCAGGAATACAAAAATAAAACACGTACACAGCTTAAAATGTAGGTCCAGATCTGAAAAAAAAAAAAAAATTAAAAAAAAAAAAAAATCTTACACGTATGGAATCGTACTTCTGTTATTAGTGCCGGAAGGAGACAATTCACTCACATTAGTTTCTACCCACGTGCGTGAGCGCGGGCAGGGGGTAGGGGAGGGTGCCGGCCCCTCGGCACCTCCAGCGAGGCCACGGTGCGCTGGTCTGCCACAGCTTTAGTGGAAGGTGGTTACTGGGGCTTGGGGCTTCTCAGAGGCCAGGCTAGAAGCACGAGAAACCATTTCCCAATATTTCACCTGTGTGGATTATAACTGAATTTTTCCCCTTTGAGGGTTTGGGGGTGGGGGTGGTGTGTTTGCTTATCTCCCGAATCCCCCCCCTTTTTTTTTAACAATATTCTATAGTCACGCTTTGATTTGGTTTAATAACCAATATATCCTTTTTCCATTTTCATCTGGTCTATGCCTACACATTCCCCCAGGTAACCCTTTCAAGAACCACTTGTTAGAACTGCTCCTTGCACCACTTCTAAGTAAAATAATCTTACAAAAAAAAAAAAAAAAAGAAAAAAAAAAGGCAAGAAAAGTAGAAGCCTTCAGATTGGCTTTTTCCACTCTCTGACCTGTGCTGGACTCCGTGGCGAAGATGGGGCAGAGACGCCAACCAGTTGGACTGCAGCCCCCCAGGGCAGTCCTGGGGAAGGGCAGAGGACCGCAGGGACACGCTAGCCATGGCAGTCCATCAGCGGGGCTCCTCCACAACCCCCCGACCAGGGCTGAGCTCTCTCTCCTGCTGTTTGATATCGTCTTGGGTTGAGCAACACAGGGTTAATTTCTCTTTCAGTAATTTTACTTTTCAGTAAGGTCTCTTCTAACACTTGGGAAAACTGCACTTTTAGAAGACTCCAGTGTCTGAATTGACTTTCTAACCAGCTATGGTGTGCGGGTTTCAAGGTCTCCATGTTTTCGAGCTCACCAAGTGCAGGGATGAGGAGGAGCGAGACCTGGGCACTTGACCCAAGCTGCCAACAGGGGTATTTCATACCATGGATGGCACATTCGATATAAATTAGAAAGTTTGCTGAGGAGTTCTCTCTCTCCCATGATGGCTGTGATCCTGAGAACTCTCTGCCCTGGTGCCGGAGCCCTGAGCCCTTCCCTTCCTCCTGAAGCCACAGCACTGGCAGTGTCCCACATTGGCTGTCCCCTGATGGGAGTGCACAGCTTCTACGGATAGAATGGGCTGAGTGTCATCCTGGTTTATTTTATACTGGTATTGGGATTAATATTGGTTCTTTAGTATTATTAATGTTAATTATTCGGTCTTCTATTAAATCTGTTTATATTTCAACCCCCGGGCTTCCTTATTTTTCTTGATTCCCCTTCCCGGGCAGGGAGGGGTCATCGAGGGATAGAATCATTGTCTAAACAACAATAAATTGTTGTTGTTTCCTCAAACCATAACAGATATCTGACCCTGAAGAATTGGCTTCACCTCTCTGTGCTTTCCCACCCGTGGGTGCCCGCTGCTGGTGCGGGCTGGAGGTGAGCCAGGGGATGAAGAACCAGCAAAGGCAAACAGCGCACAGTGAGCGCTCTCGCCCAAGCACCCACTGCCTTTTTGTAGGACACGAAAAAACAAACATGGTTCTGAAGTTTGGCCGTTCCTCAAACACAGATGTAGCTGTAAATTCAGCCCTCTAATCATGAACAGCAAGAGCAAAAGAAATCAGTCCAGCCAGCCCACTGGGGACAAGTAATCAGCTGTGGGCACTACCTCGTTATTTGATAAGCTCTTATTGACGTCATTAAGTCCAGGTTTCTGTTTGGAGAGTTCAGTCTCCTCCACAAATAAAACCCAAAATCAAACAAAAAAGGTAAATGTACAAAAGGATCTAGCTTATCCTGAGGTCTCTGGTGGGCACCAAACACCTCTGAATAATTCAGAGGGCAGCTCTCCTCTGCCGTCTGCATCCAGCTTTCCTCTCCCTGGGCGCAGACTAGGGAATTGTCACCTTCGCGATAACTGCAGATAATACTCTGAATTTGTGCAGCGTCTCTACTGTTTCCCAGACTCCCTTGCAATTATCAACAAGTTCAGAGCTACACCAGTGATTTTTGCAAGAAATGCAAGATGCGGTTGGCAGAGCTCGCCGAGATGCGGGCGATAAGATCCAAATTAAAGTGACTCCCTTGAGGTAGCTCCGATGTGCGACTGAGGGCAATGGTAAACCAAAGCCTATCCATCCTCCCCGCAAGAACATTTATCAGTGAAAAAAACCAGGTTTGTTTGCGTGAGCTGCAGGAGCCAATCACTGCAATTGCCCCAGCAGCAATCGCTTCAGACCTGAGGGAGAGACAGTCATCCTGGGGAGCTTCATAAGAGAGATGCTCGTATGCTGTAGTACACCCATCACTTCATTTGGGTGTTTCTTTCTGCTATCACCATCCTTTCGCTAAAGCAGTTGAGGGAATTAGAAGACTCTGAATGCACAGAAAGTGCTCTCAAGTAGGCACATGTCTGAATGTGGCTCATTGCTCTCTGGTTCAGGTGAAAACAAATGCATTTTAAATAATATTTGCATCCTGTAACAGCTCCCTCAAGGCTTACGCAGACCAGGGCAGCAAATGGAGACTTTGAAAAAAGCAGTAATTACATAAAAGCGATGTTGGGAAAGCAGAAGGTAGAAAAGCACAGGCGAAAGCCTGTATACGATGTAAGATTATTGTATTGTTTAATTGATATACTGCAGGATATTGTTCTAGTGGTATGGGGAAAAAGGAATAATGATCAGTTAACTTGTTATTAATGTTCATTTTCTTTTCCAGAATTGCCAGCGGGTTGAGTTAATTATTAAGCGTGACAGTTGGGCTTTAATGTATCAGCTATAGATTCCAGTCACAGCAGTCTAGTTCAATAATTGGGTTTCTTTCTGCTTCATTTTGACTAATAGCATACTTACAGCAATTATTAAAATTCATCGTAGCACAAAAATAGGCCATTTGAAACCTCACCAAAAATGGCAGCACAGACCTCGGCTCGTTATTTAGCAGCAAATTCAAAACAGCTCCTCGGAAAACATAGAGCAGCTTCTCTGATAACTTTCTGACAGTCACCACATGGACGTGGACATGCGGTGAACAGTGCCTCAGGCGAGCCGAGGCAGCAGCAAACAAATCAGCTGCCATCGCTGAGAAAGCGCATTCAGACTTCCCAGGAAAATAAACTTCCCCCTAAGAATGCAAATTCATACGTGATTCTTCAGCTACAGGTAGTTCAGCTGAGCCATGGAAGTGTTCGTGGAAAGGCGGATGTTTTAACACTATGTCAGACTGTTCATTGAGACTTGACAGTGTCCCTTCCAATGGCTGTAGGTGCCAAATGGAGACGGCTTCTGCCAGGAGGAACTCGAAATCCTCGTTGCTGATCTTGCAGACTCTTTAAAGAAGTTTAACTTCTAACATGAGCACAGCTCTGCATGAGCGCCCTAAACTTAAGACCTACAGGTATCAAGGCACGCAGCAGAAATCCACGTTGGAGAGGGATGGGGCTTACACCAGGACTGGCAATTAAGCAAGATTTCGAGTGGTGAAAGACAGAATTAATTACCACAACATAGAATGAAAATAGAAAACTTGAGGAAAGTCTGGTGTTTATAGCCACTGGAAAAGAGATGAAAGGACCGCAAGCTGCTCACTCACCATCTCTTCCCGCAAGTCCACCAAAGGGGCTGAGCCTTGGTTTCGAACAGCCACGTGGTACGATGCAGGCATCGAAAACGTCGGAGACTGGAGATCTGTTCACAAGTAAGAATAAGGAGAGAATAATCAAGTCGCTAGAGAGACAAGCAAACACTTCGTTACTCCAGTAGGCTGCAATAAATGTGTGCTTGAACATGACCCACATAAACCATCACAGGTTCCTCTTGCATCCATTGCTCACGGGACAGCCCTCGGTGCAGGAGCGGCTGCGGGGCTTGTGCCAAGGTGGAACTGGGAAGGGTTATGCCTGGCCACGGGCTGGCAGCCTTCCCTGCCAGCACGAGGAGGCAGCCTCCTGCAAGACCAACCGGTGTCACCACAGAGCAATAGGAGGAGCAGGGAGAAAATGTCTATTTGCACCTTGAAGCTGAAAAGGGATCGGTTTGAGTCTGAACAGTACTTTCTTCCCCCCAGATTATCTAAAAGCAAAAGCAGAAGACTTAGTAATTAAGCAACCCTCAAATTACTATCTGAGAAAAACTAAAGACTGGAGAGACACTGAAGACATACCTCAAGATCATTCAGTGTCACGCTGCCTGAGAACCGAAGATGAAACAGGTAACAACGTACCTCATCCTCTGGCCATTATTTAAGAGTCAGTAGGAAAAGATTGTGGAAGCGAGAAAACACCAGGTTGTTTTGCTCTGAATCAAAACTCCTTTGGCAAAGGAGCACCACGTTTTCACGCACGGCGCTCTAGCATTTCAGGATATTGTTAAAAGCTTTGGTTTATGTGCTCAGCTGCTGCATAGCCCATTTTTGGGCTCAGCAAGCCGAGGTTTGGAACACTAGAGAATATTATTAGAGCAGTGGAAACGATGCTTTAATTGTTGGTTTGCATAGTTATCTGCTTAAATGATCATCTGGGAAAAGAAATACTGTGTATACATAATTAATCTACTTAGAAATTTTTGAAAATTAATCATACTGGATATTAAAAATATTCCCTATTCTCATATTATGAAACAAAATAATCCCTCATTATTTTCCTTCTGATCTTACGAGAAATTACAAAGGTGGACTTTGGTATCTACCTCTTCTGTTATTACCTATTGCACTGCCAGAAAAGCATTAAATAAATGAATTGCAAGTTCCCTGCAGCAAAGAGCTGATCTTTTATGCCCTCTGACATACCGATACCAGAGAGTCAACCCAACAGAGTTGTTTGGGTGTCCAAAACCCTGTGTCTCTGTAGGTGGTTGCAGTAGTTGGTCCCAGTTAAGAGCTGCACGGGTGACCAGAAGAACCACAGCTGTGGGGTCGTGTGCACTGTGAGATAATTTAAGTATGGCCCACCCAGACCTACTTTTTTATTTCTTGATCTTTTAATTTTCAGGTTTAAGTTTTATATTGCAAACATCTATTGGCCTGAAAAATTCCTGAAAGGTGCAAGTCTTCAGGAGGGACACGAGGGAGGCAGTAAAACAAAGGTGTATCTAAGAAAGAGATGGAGACGCTGTTCAAGGAGACCAGGAGGAGGTGATCAAGGTAGAAGTGGTACCAAAGGAAGGATGCCATGGCCCATAACAGTCAATGGGCCATCACGTTCAAGAGTCTTACACCAGTACTGGGGGTGGCCAGGCAGACTTGATGTCAATAGACAAACACATATCAAACAGGCAGGGAAGTCAGCAGTACAAAAGAAATATTAAAAAAAAAAAAAAAAAAAAAGTAAAGCAAATTATTCTGGATGAGTAAAATAGCTATGGATGCAAAGATAGGAAAAGATAAGAAAGTTATGGAAGGGAGAGATTCTGGAAAATAACCACGAACCAAAATTAAGGCAGAAAAATCAAAGACTAAGCCAGCTCCCAATAGCACCACGTCACCGAAGAGTGTGTGAGGGTCTCTAACTAGTGAATGTCAATAACTGGCAGTGGCTGAGACCACCCGACAGGACTGTGACTCAGAGTCAGACTAGAGAGGGTAAGAGCCCATTTTGGCTGGGAGAAATATTCTTTCAAATAATGCTTCAGGGCCTTACTGTAAAATATTTATGTCACTGCTTTGAAAAATTTATAGGCTATTAAAGTCTGTGAGAAATCTCAGTATCCCTTTTGTTGCCCTTGTATTTCCCCTCCACATCAGCAGCTGATCCCCTTTTCCCAGGAAAGAAAGAGGGCAAAGCATACAGCCCACACTGCAAACTCCGCGTACGTATAGTGCATAACTACACCAGTATATATAATCCCGTACGTGCGTATTGGAAGTCAGTAGATCTGTATTTTAAAATAAATTTAGAAAGCGATGAGCAAAGACACTGCATTATGCTGGAAACAAAGGAACTGCAAGCGTGACTGCAAGGAAGGAAGCTATAAGAGAAACAGAGTTAAAGGAATAAATATTTGTAATACCACAGTACGTATGTACAGTATTTTTCTTTCCCCATATGGTGAGACTTAGGTAAACGATTCCTAGCATCTGCAGTAAAAGATGCAAAGCTTGTTTTAAATACAACCTTTCTTAAATACAGCGTTTTGTGCCAATATACGTGTGAAAACATGGTTCAGACGATGTTGTGACAAGAGTTAAACATTTTCTATAGCAAGGAGCTCTCCAGAGATTTACTAAAATACACAAGGTTTTAGGTGAAAAAAACAGACATACAGCATTCACTTGATTTCTTCCCAGTTTTGGACAGTAGCTTCCAAGCACATATTAATCCTGGCTCACCTGCTTTACGAGTCTTTGCTTGAGAATCGCCCCAAGGTATTCAATTTTCATGAAGGCTTGAAATATTCTTTCAGACTCTACGGTTTCGCCCTCTGAGGTTTTTTTCTGGGGGTGAGCTGTTGGGTTTTGGTGCTGGTTTTTTTTTTTTGGTTGGTTGTTGTTTTTTTTCCATGCTTCAGTTACAGTTAATAATCAGAGAAGGGGTAAGAAGTTCCCTGTGCAGAGGTGGTGCCTGTCTCGGCACACAGGCTCCGCGTTCCCCAGTCCCGTCTTCACCACTGATGTAGCATGAGTCGGTTCAGAGTTAAGACAATCAGCTTCTGCTACGTGTGTAATGAAGGGGTTTAAATCAACAGAAAATGCTATTTTTTTTTTTTATGGGCCTAACACCATAGCGTTAGTTAGCTGTATTTACTAGAGGCTGCAATACAAAACACTAAACCATCATCCCGCAGCACCACCCACCCTCTTGGTTTGCCCTTGCGCAGACGAGGATGGGGCTTCAGAGGAGCCGCTTGGACTCCTTCAGCTCCCCCCGTGCCCGCTGAGGGCAAGGCAGGCTCGCTGCTGCGCTCACGACTTGTCGGGGCAGACCTCCCAAAAACCTGGTCGTGCCATTTTTCAAACACACTCCTCACTCCGTCAGTGCAACTGCTGCTTACCTCATTGCAGAAAAACAATCTCAGGCTGAAACAGTTTGCACAAGTTTCTTCTGTTTCTCCGTTTCAACCTTTTAGACTATTCATTCCGCTGCAATAGCATCTGGGAAAATAAATTGGGAAAACAGTTCAATTACCCGGTAAAACAGCAGATACCGCTTTGGCATTTGAAATAACGGCAACTCTAAGCTCAAACACTGCTTTAGCAAACTCAGGGCGGCTCTACGCCGGCATAGCAGCACAGAGCCCACCAGCGGACCCACCAGCCCGGCAGTCCTCTGCATCGTGAGAAACTCCTGCTCATCCCCGGCACGTGCACAGCCTACCAGCGTAGCGCACGGTAGCGTGAATACTAACACCGAAAAGCGGACAAGATTAATTATCCTCGACTGAACATCCTGAGATAGCATCAGCATCCCTTCTCAAACCTCAGCCCCGCACTTAAGGCATGGAAACAGGTGTATGTGCCTCAAAACCCCATCAGAGCTCTCGCTGGCACTGCCACCTTGCTCTAATTAGCTGTTTGCATTCACTTTGCAAATTTCTGTTTTGTTTTGTTTTTAAAAAAAAAAAAAAAGCTTGTTGAATTAAAAAAAAATAGTACTAAATTATTCATTAATCTCCTCAGGCAATTTCATACCTTGCCATTCTAATTAACAGGAGCAATTACAAAATAATAAATTGGATTTGTGCAGTACTCCCGTCTCAGCCATCTAATATGTAACTTTTAAACAAAGTTTGCAGGTGTTCCTTGTCGTCAATATTAAAACATTAAAGAATTAGAATTGCTATACCCAAAGCCAAAAATACTGCTGGCGGGGGTGGCCGTTTCCCACCCAGCTGCGTTGCACGTCTGGTTTTCACCAGCTCACAAGTACATCAGAGAAGGAACAGAGGACAGTATCGAAGACCCAGGGAGGCCTTTCAAAAACACAAATTTGTCCATGTTTCAAAATTCCTCTTCTCACCCTGTAGACAACATACGGGAACACTCCAAAAATGACCATTTCCTCTTGCTCCCCTGGGACACCCAGTTCCTTTAGAGCCACCAGTCTCTCCACAGATATCATGTCTGCACCCCAAACGCCCAAGTTTTTAATTTTTTTGGTCACTTTTTGGGGGGAAAAAATTAGATGCTCGTTCCAGATGTATCACTCTACTGGACATGGTACCTGTTTACATGGGGTTTTGTGGAGCGAGCAACCTGCAGCACAGAGACACCCCGCAGAAGTAAGTGTGGCTATAATTGAAGTTGCCCTTTTGCTCATATTGGCATTTGGATCAGGGTCGCCGAATCAATCATTCCAGAACATCGAGTAACTCAAAAATACCGATATATAGGCAGCCTTCTCACGCAGTGGTGACACGTGCAATAGAAACAGCAAAATGTCTCTAAAAAGGCATCTTCTTTCTTTTCTAGGACAATTTCCAAACCAAGTGGCGTAACACAACAGCATTTTTTCAGCACCTCATCTTTACAGATTCTGCAACACAAATTGGTCGCTGAACACCACCTATACGTGAATTAGTGACCAATTAGCCAAAAAAAAAAGTCTTTCTTGTCGCCAACCCATCTTTAGCTCTGATTCATTCAGAAATTATATGATAATGAAAGATTTTCTCTTCTTAATAGCAACAATGCAAGATTGTAGCAGACGCAGTTTTGCATTTCAATGAAAACCCGTGGTCCCCAGAGATGCTCCAGAGTTACCCGACTGCTCAGACGAGCCCCAGGTCCCTCAACCATGACTGCCCCAGCCAGGGACACTGTGTTTCATGGCCCACAGTGGCAGAAAGCCACTGCTACAAGGCGGTGATGCCAGCGGTCCCTGCGACAAACAGAGCAGACGCTCTCTTCCTCTGCTCCCCATTTTCTTTGGCAAAGGGTGGAGGAGCTGTAACTATTAAGCTTACCTGACGGTGATCAATAGCAGCATCTACAAAATTGTTTTTACTGTCTCTGCTTCAGGGCTAAAGAGAAAAACCTGGAAGATTTTCAGGGGTCACATTCTGTTCTCAGGCGAAGGTGCTCTCTCCCGTCCCTCTGTACAGCAGAGCGATTGCCATAACCTATCTCAGCTCGTGTCATTGTCCCTTTAGCAGAACCCAGGTCGTCATCATCCTCCATCACCCCGAGGCCACCCAGCCCCTCGCTGGAAAGGTCCCAACCAGGTACCGCCAGGCCCTGCCTGTGCTGGGGACGTCACCTCCTACAGACACACCTCATAAACGCGTTATAAACCACCGGCATTATAGTGGTGTATTTGCATTGCTATAACGTTATGTCACCGCTTCCATAATAAAATTGTTTCAGCAGGTTGTAAGGCAGGTGTGAAAACTCTCTTTGGGCTGAAACTTGGCGCGTGCGCACAGGCAAACACACACACAGAGCCCGATTTCTGGGAAGGGGAGAAACGGGGGGAGATTTTGCATTACTTTTGACTCCCGCATGGGAACAGAGGATTTTCTGTGAGGTATTTTCATCTGAGAAGCCTCAGAACTCCTGCAAGAGCAGCGGGGAAGGCAGGGACTGCTGGAGGGGGGACAGAGATCAAACTGCCCTGCACCACCACTCCCAGTCCCCTTCTTCCTACTCCCAGCTCTGGAAATGAAAGGGGAAAGGCAGCTTCTCTGTCTGCCCTTAAGCCCCTTCAGGCGAGGAGTATGTGTGCTCCAAGCTCAGCCTAAAACTATGAGGGTGTAGTGACACTGCAGCCCCCCCGCCCCCCCCGCACATCCCACTGTCCCCCAGTGCAGCTGTAAAGGAGGATTTCTTGGAGACCGGAGACAGACTAAACCCACCCTTGAAATGAGCTTTGTTTCAGATTGGTTCGGATGCACTGGAACATTACTGCAAGCTGCCGAGGAGAAATGCCTTCTTATAAACCCGAACTTGACTCAACGTAACCACAAAGGGCGCAGAACCAGGTGCTGGCAGAAGTGCCTCCTGCAAGGCCCCACAGCTCCAGTGCTAGCGTTGAAAGAAGAGATCATGCAATGGGAAGCCACGTCCAACGGTGCTGGCACGGGGAATTTCCAGTCCCCGTGGGAACCAGGGAGGAGTTTTTAAGAAGCGGAAAGGAAGAGCGAGCCTCTTGCCATCTCTCAACACTTCACCCAGCTCTTCGTTTCAGAGCTGGAGCCCTCCTACCAGAAGAGAGTAGGGCACAGATCGACTGTAACTGCAGCACCCTTTAGATCCTCTGCAGTTTAAGGTGTTTAGTATACTTGACCTTTTGTAATGAAACCACAAGTACATTTTCTTTGTGCTTACTTCACAGCCTACAAGTCCGTTATAAAAAAGAAATAGACCAAACTCGAAGCAGATATTTGCTGTGACATTTTGTTCCCCGAATAACACAATGCTCCACCTTTATGTCAGCTTTCCTGGGGTCTGCTGGGTCAAAAATCCGTGTCCAGCCCATGGGAGGTGAGTCATTTCCCTGTGTGCTTCCACTCCTGCTGCAGCTGCAGTCCTCCTAGAGTCCAGATGATGAACATATAGAAAGAAGAAACGTACAGAAAGAACGATAATAATATATTACCATATTATCCAGTAATAAAAAAGGGGAATGTGGTTGACAATAAGGGTATTCTTATTTAATCTCATGCAACCACATGTAGTGATATTAGTGGTTTGAGCATTACTATCCATCGTCCCAACTAGAAATTATCTGACTTTCTGGTTACACACATCATCAGAACTCAGGAACACGTCCCAGCTATGTCTTTTCACGGCACACGCAGCAGCAGGATCTCCGTAACCGTTCCCCAGAGCAGAGCCCAAGCACGGCAGTTTGCTCCAGCGCCGAGCACAGGTTTTTCCACATGGGAGACATTCCAAACCCGCCTGGATGCCGTCCTGTGCAAGCTGCTGTAGGTGACCCTGCTCTGGCAGGGGGTTGGACTGGGTGATCTCCAGAGGTCCCTTCCAACTCTGGCCATTCTGTGATCACAACCTAAAAACTTTTGAAGGATAAATTGTTACAAGTATCAGTACAGCAGGAACTCTGATGGTTATCATGAGATAATCACCACACATCTGTATTTATAAGACACAGGGCATAGTCTGGTGGTTTCTGTTCCCGAGTGACATGATCTCATCACCACACGCCCCTGGAGCGGTAACGTGGCTGCTGTTAATGGAGCGGTTTATGGTGGGGGAAGTGTTTCTGTGCTGGAAGAACATGAAATTGGCAGCTCGGAGCTGTAGTTTATGCAAAGCTGTTTGTTTCTTGTAAACGGATTTATTTTCCTTCAGTGGTAGGGACCCAGGAGACCCACCGTACAGCAGCATAACAGAGCATCTTCCTGCAGAGCAGTAGCAGGGAAAAGATGGACCTTCCAGCATGGACAGAGTGCTCCCATGATGATTGTTCAAATGAAGAGGTGTAGTGAATATGCAAGGCTAGACAAGGTCAGAAAATCTTTTGCTGCATGAATGAACTCCGTACTATTTGTGTTGCAGAGGTTTCCAAGCGTCCTGCTCTGGGGCTGGGCTAATAATTCTTCCCAAATGGAAGTGGTGCCATGTTGCTCATCCCCTGGGTTGTTCCTCAAAAGCTATGGCTCCAGACCTATCCTCTGCCTTCTCATCAATAGCAAGCAAGACTAAAACCGTCCTTTACCCTCCACTCAGAGAGATCTATTGATACAGATCCACACTAACTGTGGAAAATACCCATATCCAGAACGCCTGCCTGATACGGCTTCAGCTGGTGCACCCTCCCCATGTCAGCTGCCGAAGTAGAGCAGGAAGGAGATCTCTGCGGTGGCTCAGGATCAACAATGAAACTCAAACATTCTCAGGACTCCTGTTATCTCAGGCGGGTGTGGGACATCTTTGCACCCAGCCTGCCCCACCGCTTCTCATCAGTGAGGAAGGACAGTGCCCACTCACCGCCCACACTTGCACATTTCTCCTCCATGGTCCCTCAGCCCATGAACTCCTCAACCCTTCTTTCTGTCTCTCATTTCCTCTGGAGTCGCAGAATCTTCTGTCCCCTTCCCGGGCAAAGTGCCATAGGCTCCTTCCCTAGTCTTCACACCTGGTTTATTCCTTCCACATGCTGGGAGATGCATTGGAGGACAGAGCTGGAGAAAACAGTGGAGAGCAGACCAAGCCATTTATACGGAAAAGAAATTAGGAGAGTACTTAGATATTAGTTTGGTGGGGGTTTTTTTGGTTTTTTTTGTTGTTGTTTGTTTGGTTGGTTTTTTTCACTCCTGTTTTTCCTCCTCTTCCTTCTCCAGCAGCTGAGGGAGTGCTGTAGAGGCTGCCTGACCCCTTTTCCTTTCTCCCATGCAAAGCTCCTACAAGCTCCTGAGAGAAGAAAGGAGATCTCTGACCCGTGCTCCAGCACGCCTCCTCCTCCTCCTCTCACAGCAAAACTGCTCACAGTGGGATTTTTCCCTCAAAGCAACGCTGCAGCACGAGGGCTTCCCACAGCAGCTCCTGCTGCACCCAGGCCCAGCCAAATGCCATCATTTACAGCATCACTGGGAAAGGCGGTGGCTGTGGGCCATGCCCCACAGAGTGCCCATCTCACACGCTGCCGCTTACCTACTGCTCTGTTTTGCTTGTATTTCCACCCCGGGAGATGGCAGCCTGCGTGGTTTGTCCAGCGTCCACAGCCGCAGTCAGCGTTTCCTCCACCTCATGTGCTTGACTACATGTGTCGGGAGTGTTTGATGGACCGGGCTGGGGAACGTGGGGAGAGGAAACCCCTCCGACACGGTGGAGGAATTGATGGTGATGGGTAAGGAACAGGGAAGTTGAAGAGCCCATTTGCCTTTTAGGAAAAAAAATAAAAAAATAAAAAAATAAAAAGCTCTGCAGTGAACGTGCTAATTTTTTATCCCAAATATTTCAAACAACACCAAATTATTTCTCGTAAGCATAGTTATTTACTATGATCAAGAGGAGAAAGAGACAGAAACACACAATACCATATTGGGAAATGTTATATGCCCACCTTGCTCTGCTCGTGGCCTCAAAGGCTCTGAGGAGCCCAGCCGGGAGCAGCCCCAGCAGCAAGGGCTCGCCGCATCTCCACAACCAGACCCTCCGCCCAGGATGTGCTGCGGAGCAATGGCACGAAGGTTATTTCCGCCCCGAGGACTGTACGCTGCTAAAAACCATTTCCACCAGAGAAAGGCAGAGAGACTCGGGTCAAAAAAAAAAAAAAAAACCAAACCAAAAAAAACCAGAAAACACACTTGTGTGCTGGAGACCGTGAAGTTCATTAACAGCACTACGCTCTTCACAGTGTAAAGCTTTAAACGCTACTTATTCACATTTATAAAGCCAGGGTTACGTTATCACCGGGTTGTTTGATTTGATTCAGGGGATCCAACAAATCTGTTTTACACTTTTTTTTTTTTTTTTTAAAAACACATTTCCTGGGATGCCCAGCACCCTGGGTGGCCGCTCTTATTACAGTCAGTAAAAACCAGGAAACAAAGAAAACAGGCCCAGCAGCTTGGCGTGGTGTGGCCATGCTAAAAGAGAGCCCATTCCAGCCTCCAGTGGCGCACACACGCACACCGGTACCGATTTTTGTCTGGGAAAGCTGCTGTGAATTCATCGTGCAACTTTTGCAGCTGAAATAATATGCCGACCTGTGTGAACCAAATCGTCACAGTGGGCACATTTTTTCTCCTACTGTTTCCAAACAAAAATCAAACATAAATAGTGAGAAACCAGCCCATCTCTAGTAATGAATGGCAGCATGAGAACATCAGTCGTTCTGGTGCACTGAATTAGGCTTTTCCTGGAGTGGAGCAAGAACCTTTGTGCTTGAAAAAAGTCACTTTCCGGTAAATCCACGGGCTATGGGGAGAAGCAGCTTTTTTTTCTTTTTTTTAGTCCTTAGTCAGTTTTTCATTTAGCCTTATGTACCTTTTAATTACTAAATACACTGTTAAATTAAGTAAGAACCTGGTTCAAAACACTTAAAATGAATCATTCTGTCAGCAAGAAGACATGAGACTGAAGTGTCAGTTTATTGTCTGACTTATTCCATTACTGACCACGGTTGGCACCTCTCCGGAGCAGCTCGTTCCCCTCTCCCCGCCTGGCACGAGCATCCTTCAGAGCAGCAGCTACACGCTTTCATGGGAGAGGGGGCTTTAAAAGGAAAACTCAGTGCAAAGACAGATGCAAAGGGGGAAATGCAAAGGGAGATGCAAAGGTGGTAACAGGAGTTGCAAAGGGGGCAACACGCCACATGGAGAATTGCAGAGAAGCACGACATTGCTCAAGGCCACACCACTCGCCCCGGAACAGGGGCTCCAGTGGGGCTCCCACTGGTCCCCCACGTCCCTGTGGGCACCCAGAGAATGGCAAACCCCAGTGCACACCCCCAAGGAGCAGAAAGGCATCCACTGCCTCCTATACACCTTTGGCCAAAGCATGTCTAAGGAGCATGAAAAAAAAATGTTGATACCGAAAAATGAGCTTTACCCACTGACATGATGCTGCTTCTCCTGCCCGGCCAACTCCTCTGGATCCCCCACAAGGGCACGGCTGCAACTCAGGCCATCCAGCAGCGCGATCATCCCTCATGGATGTCCCATCCCTCTCTTATTGTTTAAGGAACCCACAACAATTTATTGTCGCTTAGACAATTATTTTATCACCTGGTGATCCCTCCCCACCCAGGAAGGGGAATTGGGAAAAATAAGGAAACCTGAGGGTTGAAACAGATTTAATAGAATAATACTAAATAACATTAATAACACTAAAGAACCAGTATTGATCCCGATACCAATATAAAATACACAAGGATTATACTCAGCCCATTCTATCCGTAGAAGCTGTTCACTCCCAGCAGTGACAGCCAATGTGGGACACTGCAAGCGCTGTGGCTTCAGGAGGAAGGGAAGGGCTCAGGGCACCGGGGCAAGGAGTTCTCAGGATGGCAGCCATCACGGGAGAGACAGAACTCCTCAGAAAACTTTCTAATTTCTATGGTATGAAATAACCCTGTTGGCCAGCTTGGGTCAAGTGCCTGAGTCTCGCTTCTCCTCATCCCTGTACCTGGTGAGCTCGAAAACATGGAGACCTTGAAACCCGCACACCACAGCTGGCTAGAAAGTCAATATTTTCCCAAATTCAGACACTAGAGTCTTCTAAAAGTGTGTTTTTCCCAAGTGTTAGAAGAGACCTTACTGAAAAGTGAAATTACTGAAAAAGAAATTAATCCTGTGTCACTCAAACCAGAACACCCTTGAAGTGGCTTCCCCATCCCTGGAGGTGTTCAAGGCCAGGTTGGATGGGGCTTGGAGCAACCTGGGCTGGTGGGAGGTATCCCTGCCCATGGCACGGGGATGGAGCGGGATGATCTTTAAGGTCCCTTCCAGCCCATACCATTCTGTGATTCTATAATTTTATGGAATTCAGTGAATCATCTCTCACCAGGAAATGCTTCCAAATTGGACTCATTGACCTGAAGGGCTTTCCATAGAAATGGGAGGACCTGGACCAGCAGGACTCCCGAAGCACAGTGGGGAGAGCATCCAGGCAGGCTGCCGGCGGGCCAAGGCTGGGGCAATGGAAAATCCGCTGTGGGAAGGAAACAACAGAGCGTCTGGTATTTTGAAACACGGCTACAGTTTTCCTGCGCAGTCTGGCTATGAGTCACCAGCTACAGGCTGGGAAATTCCTGCGCTAAGCTGGTGTCCATCTCACCCTGGTGTGCTGCACCCTCAGGGCCGAGTCATGGGATGCAGCTCAGGGAGGAGACCTGGAAGAGGTCCCGGAGTTAGCTGGGGTCCCCCAGGGCAGGGCAGAGCAGAGCCCTGCGGTGGCATGCCACCCCGCAAATACAACAGCAGAAGGTTGTTGAGGAGATATGTCCCTGCTCAGATGGATGCTGCAAGGGGACATTCAGCAAAGTCCCCGAGGGCAAATATTACAGTGGCAATCCATTGCCTGCAGCAAGCCTCACAGGTCAATAATTCAAGCAGCAACAGCATTTTGCCCCAGGTAGCCACGTGCACTGAACCCAGCCTGGCCTCGGGCCAGGCCAGGAGGAGCAGGAGACCACAAAATGGGTTTTGCCAGAAAGAAAAGAGGCCCAAAGCAGGTATTTCAGCAGCAAGAGCAATGCTGCTCGCTGCCAGCCAGGCACCTTCCTCCCTTGGGAGGTGTCTCTCTGGGTCCGCACTGGGAGCGGGGCAGGGGTGCCAAGGCAATGGTCGGCACTGCAGACCCCCCATCCCACTGCGGCCAAGCACCAGGAAAAACAAGCAAAATACAACGGAGCAGGATATTGCCTTTCCATTAAAAGGCCAGCGGGACCACAGGCTGCTGTTTGTGTATAAAAATGTCAGTACGGAGGCAAAGGAGTAAACGACTGGTAACATCTGCTTCGAGGAGCCCGTTGCAGAGGGACCATGTGTGCACGGGCAGCAGCCAGACCGTGATTCAGGGGGGCAGTGAGGTGGGGGGAGAAGGGGAGGTGGTGACATTCGGCATCTTCGCGGTCCTTCTGCAAGTGAAGGGGTGCGAGAGATGCCATGGGAACAATCACCCGTCCCTCAGCAGCCTCCAGTAAACTCAAACAAGGAAAAACACCATAACACGACAACACCCTTGGAAACCTTTCGTGTACGTTCCCAGGGGCTGAGCAGGGAAAATGCTCGTGGAGGGTGTGTGCGGTCCCTCCTCATGCGCGAAGGGCAGAGGATCCAGCCCGAGGTCAGTACTTTGCCTGGGGAATCCCTGCAGAGCTAGACACGGTCCCCACCGCCAGCACAGCCTCCAGCTCTGGGCTAAATCCACACAACCAAACGACAACCACAGCTGAGTCAGCCCCTGCAGTGAGGCTCGACAGGTCTCCTCGACACAAACCTGAGTGTTGCATCCAACAAACACCACCCTTGGTCTCGCAGGGACTTGGGAGAAGTCTTCCCTGGAGCTGATGCCTTTTTTATTGTTTTTTTGCTGTTCTGCTGTATTCCCGCTCCCCTGGTGTGGAGCCACCGTGAGGTGAGCCCTCCAGGACCCGGGAGGTTTGGATAGCTGGACCTCCCGCTGCTCCCTTCATTACCAGGCACCAGGACCCCACTGGGCAGCTCCTGCAGGTTATCCATCACGGTGCCCATCACTTCCACCTTGCAATGCCTGGCGAGAGATACACAGAGGTAGTGAAACACTTAGAAGGAAGCAGAATCCTACTTTTTACTCTCAAATCTTTGAACAATACACCACAGTTCTTAAAGTTCCTGTTGTCATGCATCAGTGAGAAGTGTTGCACGTGGCTGTAGAAGACCGAATTAACAGTGAGAAGACTCTGATAAAATTCGTCTCAAGGCCCACATGAAAAGGAACAAAACCATTTTACCCCCCCAAAGGTAAAACCAGCATTTCAGAAACCCTGAGCCTGCATTTCTTCGAAAGGCTGCCTCCTGCTCCCCAGGAAATTCCTACACTAGAAAAATCACTCTCTGACTACATAACAGCGGTGATAAACAAGAAAGGATAAATTAGTATCAAGAGATACATGAGCAGATAAAAGCAGGTATCGGCTATGCAATCAATCCGGATAGTGAAAACAACTGCCCATAAACAAATCCCACTACCTTACAACCTGTTTTTCT
This sequence comes from Vanellus vanellus, assembly GCF_965231255.1. NCBI lineage: Eukaryota > Metazoa > Chordata > Aves > Charadriiformes > Charadriidae > Vanellus > Vanellus vanellus. The sequence continues at coordinate 24,246,434 of NC_138914.1, read as the reverse complement.
ACAAGCAGCAGGGTTCTTTCCTATCAATAATAAATTATATTTAGGCATAACTCTCCAAAACAGAGGAATGCACTAGGAAAAAAATAAAAGTTTCTGCAGTATTACCTGGGAACCTCAGCCATAAACCAGGCCCCCCCCGGGGGGCATATTGCACAGAGTACTGAGCAACAGCATCAGCAGCAGTTGTGGTTTCATAAAATCATAGACTAGTTTGGGTTGGAAAGGACCTTTAAAGGCCATCTAGTCCACATCTTCAACTCGATCAGGTTGCTCAGAGCCCCATCCAACCTGACCAGGGACAGGGCATCTCCCACCTCTCTGGGCAACCTGGGCCAGTGCTTCACCACCCTCAGTGTAAAAAAAGCTCTTCCTTATATCTAGTCTGAATCTACTCTCTTTTAGTTTAAAACTGTTACCCCTTGTCCTACTGCAACAGGCCCTCCTGAAAGGCCGCAGGTTTGCGGGCTGCTATCAGGGTTTAGAAAGGCCACACGGGCTAGAGCAAGCTGAGGAGGTACGTGGAGGTTACTCCAAGTGAGCTACAGCAGCGAGGGGACCTCTCTCACTCAAACTCAGCAGCCAACCAGCAGCTCTTCCTATATACCCCTCCAAGAACCAAAGGTTTCTCCTACCAAGATTAAAAAAGAAATCAAGATATGCCGATCTCAGCACACGTGACGTGTGAGGGCAGATCAGCCTCGTACCTTTTCTCAGCATGTCTGCGCTCGGCCGAGGTCACCGGCACTGATGGGTTGCTTTCTCCACTACCAGCACCACACCACATCCATCTATCCTCGTGAAAGAGGTCCCTGTAATCTAGCCATGAACTATCTGTTAACCTTTGGAAGTCCATATCCTCTTCTCCATTAAGTTCTCCCACAGGATTTTATGACCATTTGTTGCCCCCAAGACCCTAAAGTCTACAGCAGGCTGCCGGCCAGCCCAGAAGCGCTCAGGGCGCAGCTGCCACAGGGCAGCCCAGGACACCCAGGAGTAACTCTGGGGACACAAAACTCCGCGAAACAGGTTTCCCTAACACAGCCCAGGAAGCAGAGCAAGACCCCACAGGGTTCCTGGCCACCAAACTGGATCACTCCCAGCTTCTGAGCCAGGGCATTTCAGTTTCTCTTGGACAGCCAGACACCGCAGTGCAGCCCGCAACAGAGGAGGCTCCCCAGCAGCCCCCCATCTTCCAAGCAAACAAAATAAAGCGAGCAAAGAGCAAAACCCTCTGGCTGCCCTTGCCTGCAGCCTCCCTCTCTGCATCGCTGCAGTACTGCCACTGTATTCATTTAAGAATATCAGGTACACACATTTATTTGCCTTGCTGTGCCACCCGTCCACTTTCCAGGAGCACCCGAGAGGAGCCAGCAGAGAGCAGTCCAGGTTATTTATATGACGGAGCAAAGCAAAGGGTTTGCTTCAGTATTTCCTTTTCAGCTAAGGACTCATGTCCTTTTTCTTCCGTACCCATCTGTCCCGGGAAGTCTGTCTTTCATGCGACATCTTTTTCTCCTCCAAAAAGTAATACAAGAAATCTAGTATCTAGTTTTACATCTGTGTTGACAGAGGTAAATGAAAAACAAACAATGTGATAAGAGCGAGAGCAGAAGTGAGCACCGGGCGGTGTTTGCCCAGCCGTGGGCTGTTACCCTCGATTTACACTCCAGGAGTCACACACCAAGACTGGAATTCACTCTCCGTTTCACACTTACGTGTCCTGGCTAGAGCCCGGCCCCTTACACCCTGCACAGCTGGTTTCAGGACACCAGCTCTATCGCAACTCAGTAGCTTTTAATCAAATTATTGATTTTTTTTTTTTTTGTCTCTGTGTGTGCACATGGGTCAAACTTCACTAACACTAACACATTCCAAGATCATTTACATCTTAAGAAACACATTCCTGGGTTGTTTTGTTTCTTTAAAAAAAACCAAAAAACAAAAAACAAGCTATCTGTGAAAATAAATAAATTGATCTTTTAAATAGATGGGTTTAGCTAGTATTGTTGTTTTTCAAAGAAATGACAACATAAAAATGATTTCTCATAGTAAGGAAAACCAAATGGTTGTCTTCCTTTTCCCCCCACCAATTCAGTGTTTACTTGTCAAACTACTTTCACGGTTCTGGGAAACCAAAAATATTCTAATGTTTCTTCAGGAAAAAAAAAAAATTACACTTAATTCTTACTCTTTACTGTAGGAAGCACCAAGATACCTTAGAGAGAACCAACCTGCTGGAGAGGCTCTTCTCTGATTGGACATTTGTACCTAATCACAACCAAATAACCCACAACCTTGGCAACGCCAATCTTCTTCAAAGATATTTTTGAGGACTTTTGTTCTTTTGTGTGTTTGCAAAAGCACCTCACGTTATCAGGCATTTCTGACAAGGTAACCTGTTAGTCTCCAGAGGTGGGCTTTAAGCACAGTGGGCTCTGGGAAGCTCTCGAAGACACGATTTTGGTTTGCTTCTGGAAGAACTCACCCTTTCTTCTAAAACAGGGGAATGGCTTTCAGCTTTCTGCTGTCCCGCTCCATTTCAGGGCTGTCCCTGGCGAGCGGTCCCCACTCCTCCGGCTGGAGATGCAGCCCCGATGCGGTTCCCGGCTCGCTTTCCCATGGAACCGATTTTAGTGCTGTAAAAGACATTACCTCTGCAAAAACAGCTCAGCAGGATTTGAGAAGCTTTATGTCCTTGTTTACATTAGCTCGTTGGATTCTCTGAACAAGAGTTTAGCTTTTGTTGAATGATATATTTCACCTGGCAGAAGAACTGATGCTCCGTTTCTTACGGAGGCTAAACTCCCAATGACTTTAATAGCTGTCTGGCCAGCATAAGTCCTGGAAAACCATTTAATGGAGCCATTTAGTACTGAAAATGGCCCAATATATGTATGAAAAGAAGCTTGTTTAAATGTTGCAGCCGATTAGAGCATCCCTCAAAGTAGTCAGTGGCAAATCTTTCTCCCTCCCTCCCTCCCCTCCATGACTCATGAGCAGCGTGTTTGACGTAGTTCTTTTCCCCAGAAACCAAACTGCCCATTTTCATTCTGGGAAAAAAAAAAAAAAAAAGTAAATGTGTTGTATGTTCTCGTCATCATCAGAATGAGTTGCTTAATAAAAATACATTAACAACTCAGACTGTGGAGCCATTTCCTCAGACCACAACGTTGTATCTAGAAGATTTCTGTAAACGGTTACCAAACAGGCTATATCATCCCTTGAGAGCGTAGAGGTGATACGATCTTTAAAAGCAGTTCGATGCAACACTACAGCCTGCAGACATAACCCTGCAGTCAACCACAGTAGTGTGAAAGCTTCAGTGATTAGGCCAAAACTGATACCCACGTCTGTCTTGCATCTGGAGTAAACTGCACCAAACCACTTCATACCTGAAGAGAAGAGTGGCGTCTGGAGAAGCGCAGGCTGAAGGTGGGCTCTGACTGCAGGTAACCCATCGCTCTCGGGACCAACGCTGGTGTCCTGCACTAGGATTGTGCTTGGATGGAGAGCAGAAGTCATATCTGACAAAAGGAAAACAAGGCCACAAAGGTTCCTGGAGTCCCCTGGCAGGCTGGACGAGGAGGCGCCTCCCCACGCACAAGTGGATCGGGACGCAGCTGAAACAGAGTCCACCCAGCAGGGCCACCCAGGTCACCACACCTGAAGCTGCTCCAGGTCTGCACGAGCACAGAGCTCAAGCTTTCTGCTGAAGCTGCTGCAATCAACAGAATAAAATAAAGAAAATAGGTACTGGCCCAGGTTGCCCAGAGAAGCTGCAGCTGCCCCATCCCTGGAGGTGTTCAAGGCCAGGTTGGATGGGGCTTGGAGCAACCTGGGCTGGTGGGAGGTGTCCCTGCCCAGGGTAGGGGGGTGCAACTAAGTGATCTTTAAGGTCCCTTCCAACCTAAACCATTCTATGAGTCTATGAAACACTGTTCAACTATTTGGAACAAGTCAAACTGAGCTAGCTTGTAGCCTTGCTGCTCTGGTCACTGTCCTGCTTAATCCCAGCTGCACCCTGCTGCGCTCTAAATTTAGACTAAACTGCCCTTATTTTCTGTCGGATGTGTCAGGGTCACGACACCGAAACTCTCAAAGTGAATCAGTGTGAGCAGACAGCAGTAGTCTGGCTCCTTGGAGCAAATACAGAGACCTGTGCCTAGAAGATAACCTTCGGATATTTTGAAAGTACAGACTTGCAGCGCTGAGGGGGGAAATAAAAGTCCAGGGACACACTGTCTCTCATTTTATCAAAATGCTTCAGATGGGGATGAGGAAGCCACATTCTTCATAGCTAAATCTCCTCTGCCCTGTGAGGACAGGAGCTTTCTCTCCATTTTTCTGATGTTTGCTCTACACTGGAAGAGACAAGATGGATTGAATTTATTAGGCATCTTCAGCAACTGAGCTATGAGCCAGCTGCTGTACCTCTAATTAACAACAGCTTTTAGAAAACTCATCTCGGCTGTTTTCCTGTATCACCAGTCTGCAGCGAGCCCCCAGCTCCAGCCCTTTCTTAATAAGCTTTTAGCACCACTAAAAGGGGAATTAATATTTTAAGTTAAATTAATATTTTAAGTTAAAACCTTCTCTGACTGTCCCAGAGATCAGAAAATCCCCCTACATGTACAAAACCAAAAGTGAAGAACAAGAAACGACTGAAACACCAAGATGACAAGTATTTTCTGTAGAAAACTTTTGCCCTTCCTTGTTTACTAAAAGCGCAACTATTTCCTAAAACACACAAAGCCAAACCCCAAAACAACCCCCCAACCTTCTCTTATAGGAGCAAGACCTGCCGAGTTCAGAGACGACGACTCTTTGCCCTTTTAGAGCATCCCCCAGCCTGCCATCGCCCCCGGCTTCGCGTCTCCAACTCCCAACAGACTCAGGGCTCCTGTAAGTCACTAAAAACAAATAATAAAAAAAAAAAGGTGCCTGGAACACTTTGCCTGATGTGAAAATGCAGGTGGCATAGTGATAATTACTGAGGACACAAGTGGAGGTATGTATGCACTCTCACCCTCGCAGCCGCTGCACCCTTGACCTCTCCTTCAAAGCATTTTTACCTTCTGAAAGCAGCCCAAGTCCTACGCTCAGCTCTGGGGTTCCAGAGAAATAAATACAGCAAATGTGATGTGGCATGAAAGGGGAAATGGAGGTCAGCTTTTCGGTAGCGCATACCTCTGTCTTAAAATTCTGACATACTGATTTTGCTTAAGAACCCTTCAAAGTTTACATATTTTTCCACTTGGGTGTGAAAGAAGAAAACTACCTGTGATACCTTTGATGGCAAAGGGAAAAGGCCCAACGCAACTGTGTTGTCCCTACAAAGAACAAACAAAACGCTTTTGCTGATGAACTCTGTACATGAAGTACCACAAGGTTCGGGTTTCCTGCCAGAGTTTCACGTTGCCCATCCAGACGAAGTCAAAGTATTTCTTTAATAAAAAACAAACCCAGGAACTCTGATAAAAACCTGGTTTTAGTTGTGACCAAGGTAAATGTAGACGTGGAACAGAAAACAGTGTTGTAGTTGGACTCGGCTGTACGGCCAAATCACCTGAAAGCAAATCCCTTGCAGTTATTGTGGGCGCTTTAAAATGTGTTTGTTAACTTTGAAATGAATAATGAAAAATGTCTCTTTTCCTAAAGAGACAGCTATATTGTTGTGTAATGAAGAGCAGATGTCAAAAAGTATTTCAAAGACTTGAAAAAAAAAAACCAAAACCCAACAACTTAGGAAAATAGCACAAAGGCTACACTCGCTAACTTTGCCGGAGCTGCTCCAGCCTCCCTTACAAACAGCGACACTCCATGTGTTGTCACTTGGCTTTAATTTGAGAGCAGGGTCCCTGGGAGCGCCGGCATGTGCGGTCAGGGCACATCCACCCCTTCCGCCGCACAGGCACGTCACGAGCGGGGAATCTCTTCCCAGCAGCGGGAAAGTTCCCTTAGTGCAACAGGCAGCGACCAGCCCGTCCTTCTGAGGGGAAACTGCGAGCCAGATGGGAAGGGAAGCTCGACTCAGAATAAAGTGTGAGGCACAACCAAGCCCGGGAGATGCCCAGCGGGGACGGGTGTCCTCCCGCCCGCACCGCTGGCCCCATATGTGGGCTTCGGGCAGCACTCGTCCTCATCCTCCCTCCTCCGCAAGCACAGCGGGGGCCAGGGCAGGAGCCAGGACTCTCCCACCAAGAGAAACGGGCTGGATCCTCATCGGATGTATGGCAGCAGACTTGGGCTTGGCTTTAGGCGGCACCGCCGGTTTACACCGCTGGAGGAACCAGCTCATTTTTTAAGAGCGTTTAAACCACAAAACAGAGTTCAAGTTTCATGTACAATTTTATTAGAGGCCAGAATTGCGGCCAACTGTTTATCTGGTGTCTGGCCTAAGTGCTGATAAAGACTTGGCTGAAATTTCTATAATCTGCCATTAATAAAGGCAATTTATGATAGTCTCAAGGAGAGACTTGACCACTGCTGGCTCCATTAATGGTATGCTCAGCAGAGGCCAGAGATTTAGCCTGTACAGAGACAGGACTTAATTCATTTCTTGTCCCTAAATGCTGGTGATTTAGGTCAGGCCCAAGACAAGAGATCATGTACATCTAAAGGCCCCACATCAGGACTGCCAGGCTTTGCTAATACAAGCTCAGTTGCTTTAATACAACCCAATGCCCTACTTTGTAATTCCAGCAACCCATCTAAAGCAAATATTGGCTCCCATAACCACACTCCAGTTAAAGTGATAAGCCCTGAACCTGACATGATAGATGTATGAGCTTAGTTTGACACACTAGCAGTAGTTCTGTGCAGCAGGACAGAGCAGGCCCATTAACACCTCTCCTGAACTGGAGGCATCGAGATCAGAGACAGAGAAAACCTATTATATCATGTAGTCCAGCACCTCTCTCTGCTCAAGACCCCTCCCCCCCCCCTTTTTTTTTTTCTGCACTTTGATAATTTGTGAGCTGGCTCAGACTGTCTTCGTGCTTTACCTTTCCCCCTCGCTTTGCCCAGGCGCCAGGATCCCACCTCCGGACGGAGTCTGCTCCGTGCTCACCGCAGGGCAGTGGCTGAACACCCCACTGCAAAACACTGCAAAGAGAAATAGCACATGCAAGCTGACAAAAAAATATGAATACACAGGAATAGCTTCAGTTTCCATTCACGATGCCTGATTAATTTTATTTCCTTGAATTAATTCTGTTCTATTCAGCAAATGCTGTCATATTTAAACCCAGTTTAATATAAAGGTGCATATTCCGTTGCCTATAAAGCATTTAAAATTTACACTTATCATTAATGGAATGTATGCAAATCTGATCCTTACGTAAGCTCTGTGTATTTAAAGGAACCTATATTTAAATGTACACACACTTTATAGTTTGAATTCATCCTTTGAAAAATTCCATGGCCCTCTCTAAAAGCCAAGAGACATTTCTTTTCAAGGTCTGCAATGAATGAGATCCAGACACAGGACTGTTTCAAAGTATCATCCATGCCAAAATCTTCATCCAAAGAGAAATTCCAAGAACAATTATGAGGATCTAAATATCAAAGACCTAGTTCTGCTGTATTCTAAGCAAAAGAGAAATTTATAAATGCATGGATAAATCACTTAAAAAGTACATGTCAAAAGACATTAAAAGGCAGGCACCTAAACTGATTTCTAAAATATTACCAAATGAGTAATTTTTGGATTATCTTTTCAGCATCTAATATAACATCATTGTGATTTAGTGCTAAAGGATCCCAATATGTTTACTCATTTTAACATGAAATGTAATCATCAGAGTTTAATTCCTCTAGATAAACCAGCTCTGCAAGAGGGTCAAATTCAAAGCAGACAATGCAAATAACAGGAAACACTGCAGAATTTCCCCGAAAAATATTTTAAAACTCATCTCAGCTCTTTTCTGTCTCTGCCCCCACCTACTTTGAACTACTCCAATACTCTCAACCAGACAGGACAAAGATTCTTGGCATCAAAGGTTAGGCCACTGCTAAAATTTGGCTCCAGGTATGAAGTTGTCCAGAACAAATTTTCGCTGACAGCTCTTGCCAAGAGACCCAGTCCTCAAGTCCTCTTCTTGGTCTGTCCACCCTACTCCCCACCTCCATTCCCTAAAGACTTTCAGGTGGTGGGATCCCTACACCCACCGTCTATGGGTTGCAATTCAAGTCCAAACAGTTCCAGCGTAGAACCACATAATGGTTTGGGCTGGAAGGGACCTTAAAGATCACCTAGTTCCACCCCCGTGCCCTGGGCAGGGACACCTCCCACTAGACCTGGTTGTTCAAAGCCCCATCCATTTCTGCCAGACACCTTGACCCCAACGCTGCTCAGCCGTCCCTCACCACAGTGATGCAGGCAAAGCCTCCAGTGGGACAACTGGATAGATCAGACCATTCTCAATTCGGCTCTCATACACGGAGGTCCCTAAGGTATTGAGGTGTGACTGAGACCACTCTCGTTGGCATCCTAAGCACAACGGCCCAACTAGTGGGTATTTCTGTGCTAAAAAAAACCCACAACTGAACTTTGACATACATATAACCATTCTTGTTAACACTGATGAGAACAGATCACGATTAAAAGAGAGCAAAGGCTACAGGGCCTAGGCCAGCAGCCGGTCACACAGCGATGGTGTCTGTTTAAAGAGCAGAAACATATGATAAGACTTAGTTGAACGATAGTACTCATATATCAAATCATTAAAACACTTTATAATAGCACTACACTTGAATAAAAACATTCCACAACTTCAGTAGTGAAAACATTTATGAAAAACACTGCTTGTAAACAACGAGGTTAAGTGTGCTGTATAAGTTTTTGTCACATGTGGTCTAGGTGGCTTTCGCTCCCACGACACATCCACCCGAGCCGTTGGCCTGCAGCAGGCGGACGTCCCTTAGCAAAACACGTGAGACAAGTCAGGACTGTGGCTGAGGGAATTAGACATTTCCTTGTCTCAAAGAGGGACCGAGAACACATTTGGTTACACAGAAAACAGATGACCATAAAGAAAAGAAATGGCTTTGACGAGAGCACGGAGGGAAAGAGCCTGTTAAACCCCACAGCCCGCCCTCCCTGGGCTGTGTCCCCGGAGCCCGTGCGGGGTCTCCCCCCAGCTGGGGGCTGCCCGGTGGCAGGTCCTCCCTGAGCAGCCTGGCTGCCGAACCGCGGGGTGGCCAAGGGCATCCCTCCCGTCGCTCCCTCTGCCTCAAGGGTGGCACGACGGCGTTTTACAGCTCCTCCATTAAACCGTGCTGATCTGGGCCACTTGCCCATTTCTGTTTGTGGGGTGATTTTATTGTTTTTCTTTTAATTTTGTGAACATATGCGGAACCTATTGGATATACCCATTTCAGGCTGTTTTCATCACAGATTTAACTCGCGTTCGCTGCACTTAAGTTAACTCCCCTTGCATAAGCTGCACTTAAACGAGAGCAGATACAGCACTCAACATTATTCAAACTGCCCAGAGATTGCATTAGCAGCTGGGGCGCTGCGCTAGCGCAGGCTGTAAGCAACGTCCCCAGAGAGAGGAGCCAGCTCCGGTTTCAAAAACACAAATAACCGTGTGCAGACAGGCCCGAGAGGTATAACTGGAGGTAAACCCGCAGCGAATGCTAGCCTCAGCAAAAAGCACCTATCATCTGGCTTGACACGGAAGAGACATAAAGACAAACCCAAATGCTCTCCTAATACAATGGACCCAAACCAATTCACATTTATCGTTGCTTATGTAATTGATTTGGGCCTCCAGCCGTACAAAAGTGATCAAGCTCTATATATTGCCATACACGGACAGTCATTAACTAGCCATTCTGAACGGTCCCTTTTTCCAAGCGGCATTGTGCTCTGAGCTCCCCTTTTTTTACCAGAAGCCTTAGGGCTTCAAATCTCAGGCATCTGTCAGTCAAAACTCTGTTTCCCATCTGGCTGTCTTTCAGTCAGACTCCAGCCTCCAGAGACCTCCGCACTAAAACCATTCTCAAAACAACAGAAAAGCTGTTCAGCGTACAAGAAAAGAATTCACCGCAATTACAACAACGGAAATTAATAAAGCTATCAGGCATTTGTAAGTGAAATAGTGCTCGCTGGCAGCATGCAGCACAGAAATCTGCATAGATACTTTCTGACTAAAGCACGGAAACGCTTCCTCGGAAGTGCCAGTTTACCTTCCAGATACAGACCCTGCCGGTGGTGTTTACTGGGGTTCGCACCCCTGGAATGCAACATTCATCTAGCTTTAGATAATTCTATTATTTTCTCTCTTTTTTTAAGCTCCATGAAGTTCTTTGCATCTCCATTATTAATATAACAATACCAGATTTTCCACATAAAAGGGGTATTTGGGATAGTTTGTTTTTACGGGGAGCAGAGACTCATATGAATATTCATCACAGAGGGAGCTGCTGAAACCCAGCGAGATGTGTTGCAGATAAAAGCAGTTTTTATCTAACGCATACGGGTACACCGGCACTGACACCGCATAGGAACTGACTGATGAATACTTCCAGACCATCCTATCTCCTCATGGTTATAACTCCCCTTTATCACAGCTGAATTCACTCTTAGACACCTCAGTGATTCACAGCGACTTAACAGAGCCGGTTCTGTAACTCAGCCCAGCAAATTACCTCTTTCCAGCCTGCAGGGTATGGGATACATGAGGTATAAGAAAATAAGCAGCTCTTGGAGGAGATGCATTTATTTCATTCATGAGGGACGACTTCCCAACTCAGTAACTTCATGATGCAATGAAAATGAGCTGTGGGATTTAACACAAGAATATCTACTATGATATTCAGGTATTCCTTGTGGTTTTAGCAGCTCTGTGAATGTAATCACGGCACTTAAAAATCTAGATACATTCCTGCAACCACCATGGGACTAGGTTAAAACTAAATACTCTGACCAGTGAAAGCAGCAGCAAATTCTATCAATTTACCCTGAAGCATCTCTATATTCTCCTGTTTGGATCCAACTATAGAAACAAATGCTTTTTGATGGATAGCCTGTTTTTGAAGCTCTTTCTGAGATGAAGACTGAAAAAGAATTGTACCTTCCTCCTTCCCAGAGGAAGCGAAGCTCTGCCCCTGACACCTTCACACACTAGACCTGCACACAAGTCCGGAGCACCATCCACTTGGTGGCCTGCCACTTCTGCCACTGCCAGAGCACTAAGAGCATCGTGGGCTGGTAAAGCATGAGATCATCACACCAGCTCTGCCATCACCAGTCTACCCATTCAGAAGATTCCCCAACGGGGAGAGCAGCACATGTCTTTCATGGTCCCTCTCAGCCAGCTGCCCTCTGCCTCCCTGTGGAGCTGCTGACAGGGTAGGTGTGGGATCTACCTTCTCGGACAGTCAGCGTGCTTCAGAGCGAAGGCCAAAGCTTACCGAGCCTGGAAGAGACTGTAACAATAAATGTCAGCCTGACCGATCGCTCACAGACGAGCTCACCCAACCGATGCGTGACTTTTAATATCGCAGGGTCTTCTAGTGTGGCTCTGCTTTCTACGAGGCATAGAGCAATAGGATTGGGTACTTGCTCTCACCTGGGGAAGGGCAGTAAAGCTGGCTTTCTTTGGGCACTGATTCAGCGCGAAGTAGAATCCGAGCATATGGCAGCACTGTGGATAGTTACAGTGCAAAATGAAAAGAGTAAATCTTATCTGAAATTAAGTTAAGCCAACAGAAAGACAACCCCTGGAATTTGGTATATTTCAACATGTAATGATTAATTTCACTAATAATAATGAGGCAGTGTCCTCTAGTGGTTAACACACTGGACATGGAGTTACAAGCCCAGCAGTCCGCTCTTCACTCTGCAGGTAACTTCTGTGCACCCTTTGGCAACTCACCTCAGATGAGTTCCATAAAGCCACGGAGGCACATAACATGCCTTTGACTCAAAAGGAATTAGGAACTGAATGAACCCAAGGTGCCCAAATATTTTCAGAAACTTGAGTCCCACCCAATGCTTAATGATGCCCTACTTGCAGCATTTAGGACTTTTTAGGACCTTTTATTTCTTTAAGAAGTCATGAAGACACAGAGACACCTCCTAGTGCTAGCACAGCACCTCTGTAAGGACAGAATAGGCAGGATATTGAAAAGGGCATGGACCTTCACCACATGGGCCACGTGGAGAAGCTGCTGGGAGGCCCACAATGCAGAATATTCTAGTTCTGCTTCCCAAATTTCTCATTAAAAAAAATGGACATCAAGCCACCCACTATGGAGACTCATGAAATCAGCTTGAATCGTGCACATCCTAGAATAATGGAGGACTAGGGGATTCAGTGCATCATAGGATCAGAAATATTGAATACAGTAATTCTCCATGGAACATTAGTGCCCCATTTTGCTGTAAAATTACTGTATCATCAACATCTTTAAATTGGAGAGGTAACAAAGGAAGAGGTTTTGGGTTCTGTATGCAAATCACACTGTTCTTTCAGTTGAAAATGTTTCATCAAATCATTTGTTGGACCACCTCTTAACAACTTGCTCGGAAACACCATGCCAAGGCCAAGAAAGGTCTGTTGTGAGATTTCAGTTATGCTGTAAGCCGGTTCTAGACCGGAGAACAGGCGCGCTGCAAGTATTTGACTAAGTGAAGCCTTCTGTATTTTCACCCAGAAAAAGAGATATTCCATAAAAAGACCAGCTAAATACTCTTCCTACAAAGATTTAAAGATCAGATATACTGAAGTGAGCCATTATCGTAAGGTTCCCAGTTCGTTTGGTTATAAAAGATGACTCACTCAGGGATTTATAAGATCTACTTATGCCAAGTACACTTCTGACAGTATAGCTAATTTCTGCTTTAGCCCAGATTTTAGTGACTGGATCCAGAACCAGGTTATACCAGGATAGGCTGATATAAAATATAGTAATTAATAGAATTAGACTAGATAAATACTCATGTAACTAAATTAATCTCATCCAAAGCACGTAACATATAGTAAAACAACAGCATGTAACACGCATGCAGTCTGAAACCAGAAGGGACGGAAATTATTTTAATCAGACCTCTCTACTCAGAGAATGCCATCCAGCACATACAATAAATACTCTCAGCTCATTGCAAAGTTGGTGGATTTCCAAGCAATAATGATTGTGATACATGAAGACATGTTACTAGGGAACTTGATGAAATGTTATAGTTGAGAGAAAATTTTTTGACCTAGTGGGAGTCCTGGAATTTTTCAGACCATTGCATATTTCTATCTACGGTTGAGCCAAAACCAGCAGGCCAGCCTTCAACATTAAATGTTTCTCCAGAGCACTTACAGCCTCTACAATGGAGACAGAAAGCCTAATCACATTTTAATTGAGCCAAATCAGACTTCCAAATTCAACACACATTCAAGAGATTTCCTCCAGTTAAAATATAAAACCGCTAGGCCCTTCTGCAACAAGCAAGTAACTCAGGAAAGACAGACTGGAGGGTTTAAATATGACCACGCGCACAGATGAAAACACATCTTCTAATAGTGTTACCATAAAGAGGATAATTGGTATTGCCTTCTCTTCAAAGCTCTGGATTTTCCTCTCCGAGATGATGCAAGCTATCAGAACAGCTGGGTTTCCCATTAGCTTATTGTAAACACTGGTCATCTTTCCCATTACCATGTTTTTTCAGGCTCTTCCCTGTGGAGAGAGGCTGAATAAGGCATGGTGGGGAGATCACCACAGGGCCAGAGAAGTGATTTACTAGAAGCAAGCCGGGCCACACAATCACGTTACATGATGAGATGGACCAAGAAACAGCTCATGAAGAGATTTACACAGTAGCTCAACGCTTGTTAAACTGAGCACTTTTGGTTTTTTAATTGCTGTGCACTTAATTTGTTGTAAACGCACTAAGAGTTCAAATAACTAAATTTTAATAATACGCCTCATTATTCTACCTGTTCGATAGACCTGCAACATCTCTGTTATGAAGGGATGCTCATCCAAGATGGCACGCTTCTGATGGGCTCCATCCTATAAACTTCATAACACACACAAAGACACATTTGACAAGAGATGTAAAGGCAGCAACGATCATTATTGATGTTTAGCTGTATATATTCTAAAGCCTTATTGCGCCTCGTTGTGATTCTGCCCTATTCTCCATGACATATCAACAGCTCTTCCCAGTTATATCCATTTTTAATGATACACAGAGAACTCAAGATGCATTTTACAGTAACAGAAGTACCACGATCTACAAAGCACCCCAATTATCTCTATTACTTGAAGGAACAAGTGTGGTTTTGTCCAAGAATAAATGATGTTTACAATCGGTCTGACAGTGCAGTGACCACAAACCCAATTCAGCTTCTGATAAACACTTTATTTATTTTTCTAGGGTTGTTACAAAATGTCTTTAAAAAGAGGAAGAATGCAATCCTCTGCTCCTTGACTAATATAACCACATCCTTGTAGATAGCGGAATACTTTAAGACACCCAACTTTTCCCTCAACTGCTTTGACAAAAGTTTAGAGGGAATTTATTTCTCCGATCGTCATATGACTAAGTTTAAAGGAAATTTATCATTTGGTTCAAGCAAAGCATTGCTATTTCCTCTATGGAAATGGAAACACTAAATCATACATTTTTCTCACATACCATATTTTGAAAGGTCTGCATTCTTTCACGTTTCAGGCTCAAATGTTCCCACAACTAAAGCTTATTATAAAAGCATTCAACTCTTAAAGCACTCTCACCTCCAGTAACCAGTCAACCCAAAACACACCCCAGTTTTACATGGAGCCTCTTTCCTCCAAAACAAATAACTTAGTCTGTTCACTGGAGATTTATTATCTTAATGTGCTCATTTCAGTGTTGGCCTTGGCAGAGATGTCCAGGTTTAGAATGAGAGATAGCAAAAATTGACAAACCTTAAATCCCAGTGTTACAGAATTCTGTTAGGTAACAGATGGAAAAGACAATTAGCCTACAACTCAACTACCACATGCTTAATTAGGAGCCCCAATCCTATCGGACACAGTCTATCAGAGATTTTATCTTCAGGACAAAAACGGCTATTGTTTTCCACCACAGGTCCTTGAACTGGCAAAAACAAGGCCAACTCTTGAAATCTGGAGAAGAAAAAAGCCTATATTCTTCTCAAAATTCAGTGGTTTGCTTACACATTAGTAATTTACAGCCGTGAGTTTGCCCTGGGATTGCTGTGCAGGAGGTTATCTTGGTGACAAAAAGACAGCTCAAGAGTTTCCCAGCCAGCCTCTCTTTGCAAGGGAGGACTTATACAACCCTTGGCAGCAGCAGAAACCGTGTTAAACAGTCATCATGCACTGCAAATAAATATACATACGCATACATATGCCAACAGCAATGATAGTTTCCTTTAACGTCCATGAGGTCAAAATTTAACCAGAGCCTTGCTACCTCTGCTCATATTCGTAAAGAAATATGCAAAGAGACTTGTGCCCCTTGGTCATCTGCTGCACTGCTCTACACTTAATGAGAAAATATTCAAAGTACGTGTAAACAGATGAAATACCTTTTGACAATAAAATGGCTTGTTGAAATTTGTACATTATTTATATAGCTCAGACCAATTTTCCTCTGGAAAGACCTCCAGCATAAAAAAGTTAATTTCTAGGACTTGTGGCCTCACTCTTCCTTGATGAGTTATTTATTGATAGGACAAAACCTCACCAGCTGTCAGACTCGAACCCCTCAGCCCCCGCAATGACTATATCTTTTTGATCATTTTTGTGATACTCTATATTAGTAGTCATATTTTCACTCCATTTACAAGCAGTTAAAGATTCATAATTACACCTTTTGGAAATAATTGTGCACTGATTTATTCATATAACACAGATTATGTGCAGCAGAGGAACCCAATTGAAGCAGAGCAGAATACCACATATCTGGTAACACACAACAATTTTCAAAGAGAGACTTCCACACATAGTATTCATCCATTGATGTGTAAAGTCACTAAAATGACTCGACTTCTGGTTGATGACACTGAAGAACAGCTTGAAAATCACCCATATAGAATGCAAAAGAAAAGCAAAGGATTTCCATGGAATTAGAAGTATCATTACAAAAGCAGCGTATTTTTTTCAGATCTTCAATTTTATTCTCAATGGAATTCTTCCAAATAGTCAAAGAAAGAACTGAGCATGCCCTTTGATTTGCAAAACCTTTTCCAATCCCTCTTAAGTAGATGAACTGCAAAACAGCTCCAGCACAGGCAGAAGGAGATGAAACACAACCAGAGCCCTAAGTATTAGATGCCCCAGCAGTGCACTTTGGTAAACCCAAGCTGCTGCCAACAATGGAAGGGAAATATTAAAAACAAACCAAAAACATTTCTAAGCATTTGGAATAATCAGCTTCAACTCTAAAATAAGCTTCACTAGCTGCAAGCGTCTCGGTCTTCCCTCTGCAGAGGGCTGTTGACTTCCCACCTCTAGACAGCCCAAATTAGCAGTCGCAGCTGCTAATTTAACTACCATTAAAATATATCTGCCTGGCTATTACTCCTGCTGCAAACCTTGAACTGTTCCTGGTGACTAAGGTGACCCTCTGATTCCCTGTACACTCATTTAAAACACTGCTGAGCATTATAAGAAAAACTCTACTTCCACATTTGCAAGCGCCCCCCGAAGAGCCGTGTTGGGTGTCCCCAACAGGATGCCACCCGCCTCCCAAGCGCCGTAGGCTGCTCTACCCACCTTGCGAGCACAGCGTCAGGAGGAGGTGTATGTGCATTCTCTAGGGACAGTACCATCTCTCAGCACCACAGAAACAGCATTTTACTGAGACATGCTAAAAGACTACATTTCCCACACTGTAAAATTTCAAGGTCTTGGAGTGTGTCTCAAAAAAAAGAAGCAAGGAGCGTACCTCTTGCGTGAGCACTATTGAGTACATCACATCCACAGTATAGTAATTTGTTGAGTTGTGGGTTTTTTTTTTTCTTCTAGTGATACCTCAGTGGTGAAAACTAAATCAAATTCAACCCTCTAAACGCTGTCCCTGTTGGAGAAATGCACAATAAAATCAGGCCCAACTTCGTTAGCGCTGACCTTGACAATTCTTTACAGGTTTACATTGTCCATATCTCAGCTGAACTATTCCTTGTCCTAAGCTGGGAAAGGACTTGTATGTGAACTAAAGCTTACAAACCACATTTCTTCACAACTATCACATCTTGCCTACTCCTCCCATTTTTTATTTTTAATAAAATTCACCTTAATAACAAATCGTTCAGATAACAGTGCACCACATTTGTTTTAGACCACATTAGGCGAGGCCTGAGTCAGGATTGGTCATCTCTACAGAAAAATAAAATCATAGAATCATAGAATTGTTTAAGTTGGAAAGGACCTTGAAGATCATCGAGTTCCAACCCCACTGCCATAGGCAGGGACACCTCCCACCAGCCCAGGTTGCCCAAGGCCACGTCCAGCCTGGCCTTGAACGCCTCCAGGGATGGGGCCTCAACAACCTCTCTGGGCAACCTGTTCCAGTGCCTCACCACCCTCAAAGTGAAAAACTTCTTCCTAATGTTCAATCTGAACCTGCCCTCTTGCAGTTTAAAGCCATTCCCCCTCGTCTTATCGCTACATGCCCCAGTAAAAAGTCCTTCCCCAGCTCTCCTGTAGGCCCCATTTAGGTACTGGAAGGCCACAATAAGATCTCCCTGGAGCCTTCTCTTCTCCAGGCTGAACAGCCCCAACTCTTTCAGCCTCTCCTCATAGGAGAGGTGCTCCAGCCCTCGAATCGTCCTCATGGCTCTCCTCTGGACAAATTCCAGCAGGTCCATGTCCTTCTTATGTTGGGGACTCCAGAGCTGGATGCAGTACTCCAGGTGGGGTCTCACGAGAGTGGAGTAGAGGGGCAGAATCACCTCCTTTGACCTAGGTTAGTCTTTGGTTTTACCTGTAGCCTGAAAATGTGCCATTTAAATTTCCTCAAATTATTTGCTGAAAGGGGGACAGCATATATCATTCTCTGGTTGTGAACAACAAGAAAATGGCCATGCTACATCACAGGAACACCTGATTTTCATCGCAGCATTTGGGAAAAATCAGCCTTCCAGTTTTAATGAGGAGAAATATAAAAAAAAACAGATGGCAATTGTTTTGAATGCAGTTTATTGCATTCTTCATTTGGTGGCTCAGCTTTATTTCTCAAGCTGTGTAGACCCATTACATCAAGAGCCTCAGGTATTCAAAAATAAGATAGAATTACTGCAACTACACTGTGAAGAACAGATCTCTATTATAGCTTGTTAAGTTTCAGACATACATATTTACTTTTCTGAGGTCAAAATAAGGCAAAATTTTTGAATTCTTAATATTGTTCTCAAGCAAATGCAGTAAGCTCTAGAAAAAAACACGTCTGCAGTTCATCAGCACTGCTGTTGCCACACTTCATAAGACCCTTTAATTCAATCAGCATGCTGGCACGGAAGGCTACACATTTATACTGCAACTCTCACCTTCCCCATTTCTGCGTCACGTATGCTGTCGGGCTGTGCAAACATTTTCATGAGCAGATGGAACGAACAACAATTTGCACATATGAAACAAGAAGCCCCGAAATGAAAAGGCTAACAGTGATTTTTCGTGCTACCTCTTCCTCTATAAACTAAGAATTTCTATAAAATGAGGCTACCTACCCTTTCTTTTTGCAAATCCAATAAAACCAGTCCAGTAATTGCCAATTCAGACAGCTCACTATTTCTTAAAGTACTGTTACTGTTTGAACAGTGGTTAACAACCATCATTATTTTAGTGTTGCAGTGTATTCCATTTTCAATTTACAGTAACTGTGAGATTTTAACCTTGAAGTACATTCCCTACACTCAACACTATTCAATGCGCTGCAGCATTCAGACTGATAGCTATGCTGTTTGCTGGCCTGTAAGAAAATGCCTGTCAACAAATAGTGTATAAAACCAGATTAATTCACAAAATAACTAGTGAGGTGGTCTTATGTATCAGTCCAGTAGGACACTCACCTTTACAGCTGCCGTTCCATTCTGACCATTATTTAAGACAGCACAGAACTCCATGGGTGGCATAACATGCGTGCAAACGGATACAGGAAAAACTGATCTATATAAAATAGCCAGTTTTTGTGAGCAAGTCACAAAGATTTTTTGCATATGGAGTGGAGAGTGGGCCTTACACTGCTTTCCATGTAAAATTTAGCAGAAGTTATTTCCTGCTGTAGCAATGTTAGGAAGTGTACTGTAACTTCACTAATGACCAAGTCCGTTTTGTACAGCCACGCACCGATCTTCAACACCTACACACAGCACAGTATAATTGCTACTGACACAGCTTCTGTGGGCAAGCGAGAATTCTGGAAAGAATTTTTAAATAGTATTAAAATCAAGCTTTGCTTTTCATCCTAGTCTTATGGCTTAGCAAACTATATGTTCAGAAAAACATAATCTTTCTTTAAACAGCTTCCCCCACCCCCACCCCCCCAGCATATCTTTCTTTGAACTAGTTTTTCTAGTTAACCAGCATAGAAATACAGTTCACATTTTTATTAACCAAATGAAACCAGACTATGGAGCATTTAGTAACTTTCTGGATTTTTATGACAATATAGGGAAAATTATCCCTAGCAGATACAGCTGATGAAGCATGAGGAGTTATATGGAGTTGTGTTCACAGCCACATTTACACACAGTTTTCCAATTAATTTATCAGCATATGGTCTTGTATCTAATCACAATGAACAGCATGAAATCTTGATGGAGCATGGAACCTCTACAGCTCTATCACTCACTGGTTTTGTTTCAATATCCTACTCCCTAAAGAGTAAATGAATGGAGACTAGAGAAAATACAAAAGACTTCTCTTGCCTTTTAGCGTAGCCGCTGCACATTGTACTTATTTTTCTGTCATAATACATTTTTTACTGTGTTGTAAGCTTGGGTAAAACAGGCATCTATTCCACAGATTAGTGAAAGAACTAAGTCTGAAACAATTCAGGTGTTTCCAACTTGCCAATAGCATTAAAATCATAACCCTTCAACTGGGAACTCTTAAAGCTTTCTAGCACTTTCAACAGTAAATAGAAGAAATCACAAAGAAAGTTGGCTTGAGATACACTGGATTGTTTACCTTTGTCTATTATTTATTTGAGTTAGTGAAGAGTTACTTTGCTGTCTTACAACGTGCTGTGTTCATAGGTCAGTATGCGTAAGATAAGGAGGAATTGGAGGGAATCACCTGGGAAGTAAATCTGGGGTGATTTTTCCTCCAGAAATCAAAACACAGCTGTTTTACTATGACTTCTACTCCAAAACTGCATCTTAGTGACACCGTGTTTACATCTAGAAACAGTAATAGAAAAAAAAAAAAAAAAAGACAAGATATTAGCATCATTTACAGAGCCGATGATACTGCATACTAGGAAAAAAATGAAAGCCCAAGTTTGGCTTTTCTCCTTCTCAGACTTCTTTGGTTTTTTACAGTCTCATCTATTTCTACCATCTAAAATAATTTGATTTTCAGTACTTACTGGTTGCCAATTCTAGTCTAGCTTTATAGTCTCATCACATGATATTACTTTGAGCTGTGAGTGCACCTGATTTTTGTTTGTAGAATTTTGTTCTCTGATCTTAACATGTTATCAATAGCTTTAAGTGTATTATTTAATTGCATGCCTTAGAGCATTTTCTCATAGTTCCTGTGATACATTTAGCACTGTGCATACAAAGTTGCCCACAACTTTGGGATTTGTTTCTGTTTGTTTGGGGGGTTTTGTTGTTTTCTTTTAATTAACAAAAGGCAGCTTTGAGAAACAGCAGCCAAGATAAAGACAATTAACCTCAAAATCAATTTCAGAGACAGTATACCATGAAGCTGAAAAAATTCATCCAGAAAGGCTAAATTTCATCAATATTTCTGTTTGCAACTTCCAATAGTCTAAGCACTTACTCTAATAGTATTTTAGGGAATTCTTATAAACTCTATTAAAAGATATGGATGGCAACAAGCAGTGTATTGTGCGATCTCACAGGGCTACCTGAAAATGGGCAGGAGGTGTTAATGAGATCGGAACTGATGCCCGTTGTTCAGAGGCGTTATCAGCCAGTCGTGCTTATGGGCCACAGCTAGAGCTGCCTCTGGCAGCCAGGCACAGGTCCAATCCTCCTGGGCACGCCTGAGCCGTAGCCTGCGCCTGAGCTCTCCTCCAGACTGGATCTGAGCTGTGGCCATTGCTCATGAAGCCATTTTCAAAACTCTTCTTACAGAATCTGTAAGAATATATATATATATATATATATATATATATTTTTTTTTTTTTAAAAGACAGAACTCCCATCTCACAATGTTCAAATAATTACATTTCAACCATTCTGGAAGAAGTAAATAAATAGGAATTAGAATCTTTAGAACCACTTACCTGCTTAAGAACTTCACCCTCTTGCTTATGTCCACAGAGCAACAAGCAGGGCTGTGTCTTATTATGCTGTTATTTCCTCTGCTACGCCAAACCAGCGCTATTGTGAAACTGAGAATGATTACACAGCAGTCACATCACGTCACCTGCAGCTATGCCTTTTCCTCTCTGCTTTCCATTAATCTGCACTGCTGTGATTATCACAGGATGGAGTCTTGGCAAAGACTACCTCATCTAATTTACAGTAATACTCCAAGACAATCATAATATCTTGAAATTAAGAACCATCAGACTAGTTTCTGGAGGTCCCACAAAAAACCCAAACATGTACTTCTGATATTTGTCAGCCTTCTGATATTTGTCAGCTTGTTTTCATTTTTAAAGGAATCAAATTAAAATCAGATTCTGTTTCCATTCTCGAAGAAGATATTATGAATTACTTCTACTCAGGCAGCAATCAAAGATCTCTTTCTGATCGGGGAGCCTATTGAGCTACTCATCCCAAAACACAAACAATTGTCAACAGAAGTTGCTGTGTGAACCTGCCACTGACCCAGATTCTCAGGTGCCACATCCATTTCCAAAAGTCTCATACAGTAAACAAGACCCAAACTCTAATCTAGCCACAGACCAAAACGAATAAGCCCAAACTCCACTACATCCTTGTGCTAAGAATTTCTAAATAGCTGGAGGCTTATATAAAATGAAAATCAGTCACTGGGAAGCTGTACGGCAGCCAGAGGACAGTGCCCACAGGAAAACTCCTGGTCACCATCACAGAAAAGCAGAATATTCTTGGTGGCGCTTTTGGTGGATGGTTGTCACAGGAAAGATTAGCAAAGAATGAAGAGAGATAGAAGCTAACATACAATATGTGGAAGCAGCAGATAAATATGCCGATACCTACATGCACTAGGAAAGATTCTACTTCAGTCACACCAAAAGCAAAGAGGCTCTTACTGGCTCCAGCTCCAGTGTCACATGCAAGTAAAGCAGAGATCAGGCTGCAGCTTTTTCTTTAGGAAATGTTCAGTTTCCTTGTCTCACCTCCGCTATAGACCTAGATAGACCTTAAGTCTATTTTGCCCTCTTCTGTACCTGTAGCCAATGCAAGGGCAAAAAAAATCACAGCAAAAAAGGCAAGTTTTTGGCTAACAGGATTAATTACAATCTTTCTTAGGTATCAAGTGAAAGAAAGGAGACATCTCTTTGCTCTTACAGAGCACTGCAATTTAAGTCTACTAAAGACTACATTTAAGACACTATAAAGACAAGATGCATTATTTTAGGTTGGCCTTGAATACATTTTTTTCCTTTTCTCTCTTTTTTTTTTTTTAATACAGAAATCAAACGTGCATTTCCAGAATAAAGATAATCAGTTGCAGTCAAGCTCAAAGGATGTCTACTCAACTGCAAATTAAAACATGAGTTTGGATCTTATTAGTGAAATACATAACTAGCCTTATATCTGACAACAAATAGTTTAACTAATTACCTGTAATGTTACTTTTGAAGGAAGAAATGACTTATGGAAGCGTGCCCTGGCTGCACAGACCACTGGCAAAATATAGTACTGCAGGACCAGTAACACAAGATGTGCCTAAAATTACCGGCAATCTTTTCATAGTTTTTGTAGTTAATTCATCTCCAACCAAAAGTTCAATCTTAGGTAAGCTGTAAGGAGGGAGGTCAGAACTGCCCCAGGCTGGTAAGTCAGAACCACAGCCCCACCACAATCATTTCCTCTGCCTAGTCAATCTTTTCAATCACAATGGCATTTTTGTCTTACCACAATATTCTGAATTAAATTTCAGGAAGTCAGTGCTATGTGCAGAACACAGTATTTTTGCATGTTTAAAAGGCTGTAGGAAAGTAGGGCAGGAGTTACTTTGTCCTAAAAATCATCTACAGGTGGGTATCGTACTTGCATTGAGTGAGGCACTGAGCGAAACCAACCTCCTGTTCCCACCGCCATGGTAAGCCTCAGAGAGAATCGGGACCAGTGACAGGAATTAGTCCTTCATACAGCTTACCAAGATGTCATCTCTTTTTAGAAGGAATTAATTCTATTGATCTTTGGTTAGAAGTGACTGTTTGTACCAAAATGATCTGCATAAAGGATAAGATAAAGGAGGGAAAATTAGATGAGCACAGGATGGGAAATCTAAGAGATTACCAAAAGCATCAAGGAAAGACTAAAACACTGAAAATCACACCTATCTAAAGTCTAAGCTAAGGGCTGGCACATACCGAACAATTTGCAAGCTTGCCTTCTGAATGGCTGGGGAATGCACAACCCATGCCAAATTCAAGGCAAATTCAGGACACAGCCTCACTTGGGATTAGGCCCTTTATTATTGCTTCTGATATGCTCTGCATTTCAGAATCAGCCCAGGGGTATACGGAAGATCATCTTCCATTGAGCAAAGATAGCAAGCGAACTTTCTTCTTTACCAAGGGATTGCAGTTTTCTTGAAAGAAGGTGGTGTTCAATTATTCCAACACTGGCATAGCAGACAGCACCAAGATCCTAGACCCTGCACTTTTCTGAACTCAGCAAGCTCCTTCCGCTCCTGGCAGCACACTGTGAGCAAAGTCTAGATCCACCATTACCAACTTCATAACTTCTGCATTTGTCAGAGAGGGTTCTCCCCAAAGTGGCTATGTTGCATGTAAAACACAATTGTACAGTACCACTTGTAAAATGCAAGAAATTCCTAAGTGTCACTTCACAGACTGCAAAAAATGTACACAGCCAGCACTGAAAAGAACTGCGCGCCTTGTTGTATGTGCAAGAGAAGACAGAAACACTGCTGAACAGCTTACTCCAGCAGCAGGGCCAGAAGGTATCAGGGAACGGTTGCAGGATCGTTAGGTTCCTCAAGCTGTGAGAAGCAGCAAGGAGTAGGGAACCTGGGAGCATGGTCATTTATGACTCAATCATAAGTGTTACCTCCCCCCGCTCCCTCCAATAAACTGCCTACCAATTAATTTTTATAATTTTTTTTTTTTTTTTAAATCACAGCTGTCTCACTACAGCATTTCCCAAACTCTTCCTTGCATTCATGATACAAGCCTGGGACTTCACAATGCAGGGTGTTCAAAAAACCAAAGTCAAACAAACAAACAAACAAAAAATCTTACCTTCAGTTTGAAAGAGGCTGATATTACCACCTAAAGCTCAGATGTAGGCAGCTAAGACTAGGACCACAACACCCAGTGTTTTAATGCCCCATTCTAGTCTGTGTGTCAGCTGTCAAAGAGGCAAGGGGGGCTGGAGCTCGATGCACCAGCTGTAAAATCAAATAGATGAAAACACCAACTCTTCAGTTTATTTTTTAAATACATTTCACACACGGATGAGTAACAAGAAACGCGTGTTTGTACGTTAACTGTAAGCTACTGAACAAACCTCACTATTTCTTGCTTAAGTAATTTAAGTCAAAACTAACGTCTCTTATTATGAAAGACAAGACCTACTAGGTCTTTCTTGAAGATAGTTTTTTGGTTGTAAGTTAGAGCATCAGTTCTGAAACATGCCTTTCTACTATGGGAGGATTTTATAGTTACAACTGCAATTAAAAAAAGAAAACCCCCAAACGCCACACTTTTTCCCCATAAAATTTGTGACTGCATGGCATTGTCTGAGCAGACTTACATACGTCTTTGCATTCCACAGAAGAAAGCTAAAAATTTTGACGGTGGTAGGTCAAGGCAAGGTTTCCACAATGAAATTCTCAGTGAACTTTGCCTCGTGATAACAGTATATTAACTATGAATCGTGTGGTCTATCTGTGGTCTAAACTCAACTTCGAAAAAAAGTTTCACCACTTCTTTTCAAAAAACAGTACACATTTATCTTGGACTAGTTTCCTAATGTGTAGAAATTAGTATTTTGGTTTTAAAAACCAAGTCAAATATTACACTAAATAAAATTTTTGAAAAATATGAAGCAGGAGTTGTCTGTTTACCAATTCTAGCTTCATAACAAACACTGAAAATGCAGTCAATGTGCCCTTTGCTTAACAGTCACAAGTTTTACAGATGAGTCTGAAAGCTAGCAGGCTCTTCTGCAAACATCTAGTTCTCTCTGGAAAGATACTGATTTGTAAAAGACCTGTAACAAACTACTGCAGCCTTAACAGAAGCTTAGTTTACAGTTTAATAAGTAATTTATCGTTACAGGTAAAGTAGGAGTTACAATATAGGTCATGGGATGTACCTTGGAACTAGAAAGTGACTTTAACCCCTTATGATGATATTTTAAAAAGTATTTGGATACAAAACTTCCAAGCTCACTTTAAGAGGTCAACACATTAACTCTCAGAGAAGGCATCCGCTGGTGACAAACCTTGTACTATTCACGCTTAAGACTCACTGCAGTCTCAGTTATGTTTTAAGTATGAAACCCACATCTTCTTGTCTTTTCAATAAACTGCCCCCTTCAAAGTTTTTGACAGCCAAGAAACAAGTGAAGTGGAAAGAAAAATCAGTCAACACTGTTCAACATCATTTTAATCTCTATGGAGGGAAAATAATATAAACATGTTAACACAAACAGCAAATGCTTTGGAAAAGACCACATGGTGCTATGACAGGGTTTTAGTTTATAGAAATGCAATTTATAATTTTATAAAAATTATATGAAAGAATAACAACATATTTCAGTAACATCAGACAGTATAGAAAAAATACATTTCAACATTAGTTGTACTCTGATGGTCCTTTTACTAAGAAATTTAAAAGTGCTTTTTAACAGTGTCGCAACTCAAGATTAGTGCAATATGTCAGATCTGTTTTAAAGCAGATATTTATAGCAATTGTGCAAGTTCTTACAATTAACAAACCCCTTCAATCTAAAAATTAACACTAAGTGAGGTAAGTGTTCCAATTAGAATGAAACATTCCTTAAACAGCTTACACACCAACTGCACTACAAGGAAAATAGTGGTGTGTCTTCATAGAAAGGCTCAAACCTACACATGATGCAAAACTTGTACTACAAATCAGTGAATACTTGGAAGTTAAAAAAGCTCTTGCAAAATATACAGTTTAGTACATTTACAACCCAATGCTACAAACAGCACCTAATGCAAAATGTACCAACTTAAATAAAACCAAACTTTACAGTTAGTGTACTGAATTTGCTTTTGAATATGCTATTTAGTTCCCAAATCCTCCTAGAAGCTCCCATATAAAGTTAGCACATTAACTTAATGTAGAAATTTCACTGTTTTTTTATCTGTAAATAGGAACAATTTGGTTACCAACTATGACTGCAACTATGAGTACCATTACTCTTCAAGCAAGTGGAAAAAACACAGCACTAGTTGGAGGAAAAAAGAATTCAAATTTACCCTTTGCTGTTTTATACATGACAAGCTAGCAACAATAAAAGATACCCTACATTTCTACATACTATTTTCCGCAAGAATTCGCAGAACTCTAAAATCAGTTTTCATTTTATTGTAGTTTCTTTACTCTGCGATTTACAATGCATAGTAACTATTGCCTTTTATATGCAGGCCTCATTTTGAGAGGCAAAAACGAGACTGTTAATGCTGAGCCCTTATAGCTCATTTGCATATGGAGCCAAAGGCATTTCCCATTTTATTTCTCAAGGTGTTTATAAGTAGGATTTATGTCACTATCAACAACAGGAATAAAATATAAATTGAGGAACTTTTGTTCTAATAGGCTATGGCTTAGAAGCCTACCAACTGAACTGTTCTTTTTATAGTATTGCACTTAACTTTAGTATTAAACTGACAGCTGAAGCCCACACAGAACTCGTTTTATAAACAGTATTTCAATAAAAAAAAGCAATAAATAAAATGCAGTATCTAAAAAAAAAATGCTAGTAGGTTTAGTCCATATTTCTCCCACTGCAGTCTGAACTGCATCATCTGCAATAGGGCTGGGACACTCTTTGGATACCAACTGCACAGCTCTTTCAACATAACAGACTACCCAGAACAATAAGAGAAGCAATTGAAGCTTTCTACAGTAATATTAAAAACTGAAAGACAGTACCCTTGAGTATATGTCTCAATTAGCTTAAAAGCCTTTGCTCAAGATAGCTTCAGAAGTTAGACACAGTTATTCTGTGACTGCATATTATCTCTACTGTGTTATTTTACAGGCAAGTTGAGTCTTTTTAAAATATATTATTTTAACCCTGATAATGATATAGAGATTTCCTGCTCCTAAACCAGGAAGTTGTTTGCTAAAATTTAGTAACTTGTCATTGCAGCGACAAGTTAGTTAAGTCTTTAGCAGCGTCTCTAATCATCTGTTCTACCTTGGGATTTCCAGCTCCACTGGCTGCTAGCTCCTTGTCAATAAGCCCCAGGTTGTGCAAATTGAGGATGGAATCGGCAATAATCCGTGCTGTCCTCTTCTGGTAGCCTCCAGATGTCACCATCAGGATTGGGATTCTGCGGCGCCTGGCAGCCTTGAACACTACTTCATCTCTCTTCACAATTCCCTGCAAGTTTACAACAGTCACACACACCCACAAAAAAAAAAACCAACCAAAAACAACAAAAGAGCAGTTGTATGAGTATATTCTAGTTCTAGCCTAGGGTTTATGGATATATAGTATTGGTAAGTGATTAAGCCCCACATTTTACAATAGGAATAAGAAAAATTCATTCAAAAGTCCTGCTAGCAGGTTCACATGTCTAATCATAAAAAAAAAAAAAAAAAAGGAAAAACAGCAAATCAAAAATTCTTGATGTGGTTTTAGAGGATACAGCAGATAATCTTTAGCATAAATTCCTAGAATTCCTGCTTAAAGGCCACAAGGTCTAAACTGACTATCAAGTTTAGAAATATTCACTCTATTTTACAGGGGAGGAATTGAGACTCAGCAAGATTGTCTGAATTCAAAGTGCTTTAGCTTGGGCTCAACTTGCATAGCACCCTCTGACAAAAGTTTAGCAACTTGATCAAGATTTCACAAACCTACAGAAGAATCACAAATTCAAATCAGATTTTACATGTTCACAATCACTAGTTGAATTATAAGCTTCCAGTTTCTTTAATAAAAGCTAATACTAAAAGAACCTATGGCTGAAGGGGGAGGTGCAGAGTGTAAGTAATGGTAAATCCATAGAAAGGAAAATAAATTCTAAATAACCTCTTACTAATAGAAAAGGATATGGAACCAAAAAATTACAAAGACTGCTGACAAAGGGGTACTGTACTGTCATTGAACCCATACCACAGAAGACTAAGTCTCTTGGGTTTCAAATAAGTGCATGTGGGGAAAAAGAGAAAATTCAGAAATAAGTGAGAACAAAATTAAAATCTACTTTTGTGGAAAAAGTAAAAGCAGAGTGTTCCAGAGACACACAGAAGGCACATATAATCCATTACAATTCCTAAAAAAAATAAAAGTAACAACATAATAGACAACAGCTTGGAGAAGTCAGAGAAGGGGAAAGGGATTAAAATGCAGTCAAATAAAAAGATTAGAGGAAGCAGCAGCAAAAGTGTTACAACAAAATGAATATGCACTACTTAAAGTGGTTAAAGGAAGACTGGAAATACAACAAGAAATATTACCCTCCCGTTAAAAAAAAATTAGACCACAAATAAATAAAAAAAATTAGACTACAAATAAATGGTAAAGGGAAAGAATAAAATTCAAATAAATGTAGCTGAAAAAACCCGTTACAACAGTAACGGGTTTTGTATAGTTTGACACAGCCCTGTAAAAGCACAATGGGAGTAAGGAATAATAACTGAAAAATAAGGCAAAGGAAACTCAAGAATTATATTAGGAACAGAACCTGAAAGGAAGTAATAGAATTACAGAATGAGATGTATGTCCCTTAGGAACCATCGCTGGATGCGGCAAACATCATACCACACAAGAACTGGAAGCAGTCACTATTCCCATGAGCCTAACTGCCTCATTCCTGCTCCAGCATCTCTAGTGGCCGAGCCTGGACAAACTGAGAGGAAAATACATGGGCTTATTCCAGCATTTGCACGTTACCAAGACAGAAAATACACCAAATGTAAACAACAGCCTGATGCAGTTCCCACTTAAAAGGTAAGAGGTACTTACCTGCTATACCTCAAGTATTCTGGCCATAGCCTCAAGCACCAAGGAACTATCACTCAAGAGGCATAATTTTGAGTAGAATTAACACTGTAGCAAGATTTTAAAATATGAATGACATCCACAACTGTAGGACTGAAAACTGGACTAATGAACCTTGAAGACATGAATTATCCAGGCTCAATGCCTTCAGTTTCGGCATTTCCAATAGCCTGGGATTTCAGGCTTGGTGAAACATGCCATTCACAACTAAGCCAACGAGATCAGAGAGACAAGAAACCCTGCCCTCAGTTCAGAAAACTACAGAAACCTTTACTCCATCAGGCACCTGAGCCGCTGACTGCACAGAGAAATGGCACTCTGCCTTTCATCTCTGCTTGTGATCAGGCTAATCGTTCCACCTTTCTTTGCCCATCCCTACATTTTGTCTCTTTCCCTACACAGCACCCAACAACCTACAGCAACTCATTTTTTTCTTGGCAATTAATACTGCTCCTTCTGAAATGGCAGAGAAACTTTTGAAAACGCACATCTTAAAGTATTCTCCGTCTATCACTAGCTTCCTTTTCTCTTGGTGGCCACTGCTTTCCGAAAAGCTCTGCTCCACCAAATGAGATCTGACACATCAGGTCATATCCTCTCCAATGTCAACACCAAACAAGTCCAAGACCCTCAGCTCTTCCTTTCTCCTTAGAGACTTTTACACAGCTATGGAAACAGCTGGAGATTCAGAGCGGCTCCCAAGTCCTTCCACCTTGGGCCCGTCGAGGACTTTGCAGGCAGTCAGAAAGCAACGAAGCAGCTGCTCAGTGACAGAGACAATTAAAATGAGGAAATACATAAGGAAGTCAATAAAACCCAGCAAAGAACTACAGTTCTGTGCAAAAGGAAGCATTTGAGAACTAAAGTACTGCAAAACAGAATGAAAACTGAACAGATTGAGCAATGGCTCAATTAGAAGGGAATCCGAGAGCTCACAAATCAAAAAAGCATTTTCCTGTATTGAACTGGCGGACACAAAGAGACCCAAATGTGAAAACAGGAGAGTCAGAACCAAGGAACTGTCAGAGAAGGAATCATTAAAAAAAAAAACAATGGAGGAAATAAGAGATCTGTAAATTTTTGTGCATTTTGAGAAAAGCAGACCTGTTGTATCTAGAATGTGAAGACTTCGATGAAACTATACAGAATAAATCAAAATTTAAATCTGGTGCCAAACTGGGGAGAGAAAAGGTAAACTGAACTGAAAAAGGGTAATGCTGTTTGTATAGAAGAGAATAGGGAAAGGGAAAAAGTCTGTTCGTTTGCTAAGAACACAATACAGGCTGCACAAAATTGCTAGAACTGAAAGATATCAGAAAAGCACTTTAAAACAGCTGGGAGTTCTATAGAGGAAATTAGGTGTAAGATACATACTGGGGACAGGGGATAAAAGACATGCATCACAAAATGGGTTATGGGAGGGTAACAGAAACAAAGAAAGAACCAAAGAGGAAAAATAGGAGTCAGGTGGAGTATGAAAATATATGCCTCTCTGGTTACTGTCTGGATGTTCCAAAACAGTATAGTTTAGAAAGACGACAAACGATACTGGAACAGGCACCTGGAGAACAGAAATATGTAGTCAGGAAGAGGCAACCAAAAAAAAAAAACCATATGGTGAAAGAGGAAAATGCTTTGGTTTAGTGTAAAGCATGCCCTTACCTTCATCTAACAAACAGCCACAAGTCACTCTCAGGCTTGCCTTCGCTACCTAGCCGGGAGTAAAGTTTGTAGGTATTTTAGTATCATACTAACCTGAGGCGAAATAGCAAGTCCTCCCAATGGATCACCATCCAGAATATCAGTCCCAGCATTATAAACAATGATGTCCGGTTTTAATTCGTTTAATGCTCCTTCCACGTGAGTATGTACCTTCTGAAGATATTCTGTGTCCTCTGTACCCCACTCTAATTCCACTTTGCGTTTTATGGCACCTTAAAAAAAAAAAAAAGATAAACATTTCGAAGTTACTCAATAAATAAAACATTACTTTGAGAGAAAATGCAAAATTCAGGTAGGCAAGAGAAAAATATAACATTTCTGGAAATTTTGTAAATACATTGTATTTTCACAGAACCTTGAATTAAAGAAGATTACTCAACTACTTGTTTTCCCAGAAAATGTAAGCACAATGACCTTCAAAAAAATTCCATTGAAGACAGAAAATTAGATGCAGAGGAAAAAATAAAAACCTGAGATGCAAGTGGAAAAGTGTTATTGAAAAGCAACTGATCTACATGTCCATTTACCAGTCAGCAAAGAAATCATAAAGAAAATTATTAACTTAAAAGTAACCTAAATAAAGCATAAGGGAAAGAAAACACTGAATTGCTATTGCAGAGGAAACAGTTAGGGGAAAACACAAGATAAACATCACTGAGAAATTATTGATGTTTTATTTTTATCACAACACTCAAAACTTAACAGCAGGGGATCGTGAATTTATGTGAACTGCTTTATTAATGTATAATAACATTCAGCTTTGCCCCAAGCACTTTCAATTTAACTTTCTTACCCTGTAATCCTACCAGAAGAGCAAATGTCTATCCTTAATTTGAATTAAATTATTTCTAGTGCTTCTAATAAAGCATCAGCAGTAGAAGAGGAGGGTTGACAAGGTAGAGAGAAGAAACCCAAAGTTATGCAGCCTACTTTTGGGTGCTTTTACACTTACATGTAACTCTAAATCTGAACTAATCAAATCTATCTCAGAGGCGTTTCAAGGTACGACTTCCACCACACCATACCCCATGCCTTGAATTAAATGACTTGGAGTCTTAAATCTTAAGTGCAGATTCAGCACCCACCAAGTGGGCACAAATGCATTCAACACAATGATACTTATTCTCGTGATTGCTGGGTAGGGGTTTTTCTGCTTTCCATCCTCGTTCAACATTAGCGAAGCATTCTTTTCTTTTCCTTTATTTTATTTAATCACCATTAGTTTCAAAGACTTTTGTTTCTTTATGATATTCTTCCTGAATTCTTTTCTTATTGTTATATAAATGTTCATGTAAGTGCACAGCTGTGCTCTTCTGAACAGCACTTAGAGCCTCTTCAGGGTAAAGAATCCGCTAGCTGGGTAGAGCTTTAGAGGAGGAGGTAAACACATTAGCATGGGGAACAAACAAGTATTGTTCTGATGAAACCATTAAAAGTTGAGACTATGGTGAATCAGATTCCATGCCTCTGCAGGTCTTTGTCTTTATCTCCACCACAAAACACAGAATTACAGTGATTAGTTATTACCCAGATCAGGGACTACTGATGGACAGTGATGGATCTGTAGGTTAGAATGAACACAGATTTACATTTGACAGCCTTTTGTCCATCTCTTGCTAATTAGTGAATATACTTCCACAGCTTTGAAAACAAGTAAAATGACACTCAGACCAACATGAATGCTTTTTTAAGGCCTGAACTTTGAGTTTCAGCTGTCAACTTTTCATGCTTACCTTTCAGTGAACTAGTCCTTTTCCCCATCCATCTTCTCCTTTCTCTCCCTAAACTTCTGCATCATTCCAAACTACTTCCCCTTAGGGACTCAAAAAGCTTATGGCTAAGCATTAGGCAATGTTAGCTAGTCTTCCCCACCCCACCGCCCCTGCCTTAGGAAGCATACAGGGCAAAGAAATGCACAGAAGAGAGTCCTGTAATAAAGCACAGTGAAAATAAGGGGGAAGTCCAGGGAGACAGTGATCAGTTAGAGTTTACCCTAAGGATTCAAACTTTCTGGTTCAAGCCTCTACCTCCCTTCAAAAAGATGCCCTCTCCGATCTCATCTTCACCTGGTCATCTAGCAGGAGAGAGTTTAAAGGATTTAGGCACTGAGCCCCTATTTAGACACCCTTATGCAAACTACAAGGAACTACATGTTCACATGTCTTTGGCTGCAGCCTTCTGCACCTCATGCTTCATCCATAGACAGGGAATGGCAGTATTCCCAGCTTCACAGCGCAGGGGCGAGTTCAGGACTTCACATTTGCTAACAAGGGCTTACTCTGTTTGGGTCTTAATCCATCTTTTCAAAATGTTGCCATTTGATACATGAATAAAGGGATGCTTTTATCAAGAAAAAAAATATTAAAACTCATTTGCTTGCAATTTGTTTGCTTACAGACATGACGTGCTTTAAATGGTCATTTTTTAGTTTAATACCTTGAAATACATATACTACAATTTTCAAAATCTTTACTAGTTAAAAAACAGAAGAACCTAATTCTTGCCAAGAATCCAAATTAAGTAGGCTTTTCAGAATGAAGAAATTCAACAGCAGAAGAACATCTCCCCCAATAAACTATCATTCAGCTAACAAATGAAGCCTGTAATAAATGACAGTGTAACAGAATAAAAGATCAAATAAACTTCGGCCTTTTGCATTCCCATTTAACCATTATCAAAACCCCACTAATTAATTGTGACAGGTCACCAAACACAATAGGCACATCACAGTAGGGAAAAACAAACAACAATAACAGAATCAAGCACCAGCTCTTAACATCTGTGTGACTTCCTTTTGCTTGCCAACTTATTTCACATTGAAATGCATTTTCTTTTCTCCCTGCTTATAAAACAAGTTCTATTGGAAAGACAACACCTAAGCATGTTATAAATTATAACTTCCAAAAGAACATGAAACCTTTTCACACAGCATTAGCTAATCCAGAGTGAATTCTTTTATAAATTTAGCATAAGGGAAAGATTTAATTCTAACAGTTATCTTCAAATCAAAAGGCTTATTTAACTCATTGCTCTAAACGTGGCGGGAGCTTTCGAACGGACTGCTAACAAAGTCCGCCTGATACCCACGCCTTGCATTCCAGAAATTCATTCCAGAAGTGATGGAAGGCACTACAGTATTAACACTACCATGATATATCACAGTGATCACTGAAAATCTTATGTTCAATGTGAAATTTAAAAAAATATGTAGTTAACATCACTGCAAGGAAACTTGTTAGTAACTGAAAAAGTTATTTGACAACACAGTAGGTCTTTCCCATTTTGGAATATGAATTTCAGTTATACTTACGTTTAGCAAATCCATCCCCTGGATAAATATATCTATTGTATGCATCCATAATATATACCCGATGATCATCCATGAAGTCTCTCTCATGGCCATTTCCCTGAAGGAAATTTACAGTTAGCTGTCTCCAGCACACTAACACAGAACTAAATCTGCCAAATCTAAAGTAAATAAGACTAAAGTGATTTAATATTTAAAACCCTGTGTCATTCTCTTATAGTTGTGAAGGTTATTTTGAGGTGTAGAGTTTTGAGGGTTTCGACAGTATCAGCCTGAAAACCCACAGGCATTATGAAAACCAACATCCTTATATCTCTGTGAAGGTAATTATCATAGATATCACAGCACATAAAAGAAAAATAAACGAAAATTAGAAGCTAATTGTCTTCAGCAGCATCACAAAAGCAACTGTAACCATCCAATAGACTCCTCATCTTCCAGCTGTGCAAATAAAGTCCCTTTCAACTGCTGCAGAGATACTCATATTTTTTTACACAAGGACTGAAAAATAAATAACTAAATAAAAATCAGACTACAGCTCTTCTGATAATTCAAGTCTTGGCGACATAAATAATCCCTGGAAAAGTTACCAACACTAAAGACAACAGTTTAATGTTTTATTCAAC
This sequence comes from Vanellus vanellus, assembly GCF_965231255.1. Taxonomy (NCBI): domain Eukaryota; kingdom Metazoa; phylum Chordata; class Aves; order Charadriiformes; family Charadriidae; genus Vanellus; species Vanellus vanellus. The sequence continues at coordinate 24,211,236 of NC_138914.1, read as the reverse complement.
ACCAGAGATTACCTACAGAAGGATTGCATTGGGTGTAAAGATGGATACTCAAAAGAAAACTCAGAGTCTGAATATTCCCCCCTCCCCCATTTCTGAATTTAAATAGTATTCTTCTCACTCTCATTTACTTTTTTCCACTAGTATAAAAATAATCTTTTCATTGCAATCACTAAGATAATTTTCTTGAAATCAGTGTATCACACAGAACCCCAGCTCCTACCCCCAACAGAATTTCATTTAAACTATAGAAACAGACATTTCCACAGATATATCTCCTGTAATCCAGTTACATAATTTATGTTCATTTTGTAACTCTCCCTGGACAGTTAGGCTATATTTCTGGTACAACTTGCCCTCCTGGAAACAAACAAAAAAAAAAAAAAAAAGAAAAAACAAGACTCGCTGAGCTAAAGCTAGTCAACAGCATCCTCATAGGGAAGCTTAGGAAGAGTGGGTTAGATGGGTTAGATGAATGGACAGTAAGGTGGATAGAAAACTGGTTGCAAGACAGAGCTCAGAGGGTTGTGGTTAGTGGTGCAGAGTCTAGTTGGAGGTCAGTGACGAGTGGTGTTCCCCAGGGGTCAGTACTGGCTCCAGTCCTGTTCAATATATTCATCAACTACTTGGATGAGGGGATAGAGTGCACCCTCAGCAAGTTTGCTGATGACACAAAGCTGGGAGGGGTGGCTGACACACCAGAAGGCTGTGCTGCCATACAGAGAGACCTGGACAGGCTGGAGAGTTGGGCGGAGAGGAATCTTATGAAATTCAATAAGGGCAAGTGTAGGGTGCTGCACCTGGGGAGGAATAACCCCATGCATCAGTACAGGTTGGGGGCTGACCTGCTGGAGAGCAGCTCTGTAGAAAGAGACCTGGGAGTCCTGGTGGACAACAGGATGACCATGAGCCAGCAATGTGCCCTTGTGGCCAAGAAGGCCAATGGCATCCTGGGGTGCATCAAGAAGAGTGCAGCCAGCAGGTCGAGGGAGGTTATCCTCCCTCTCTACTCTGCCTTGGTGAGGCCACACCTGGAGTACTGTGTCCAGTTCTGGGCTCCCCAGCTCAAGAAGGACAGGGAACTGCTGGAGAGGGTGCAGCATAGGGCTACCAAGATGATTAGGGAACTAGAACACCTCACTTATGAAGAAAGACTGAGGGAATTGGGTCTCTCTAGTCTGTAAAAAAGACGGTTGAGGGGGGACCTCATCCACGCTTATAAATACTTAAAGGGTGGGTGCCAGGAGGATGGGGCCAGGCTCTTCGGTGGTGCCCAGTTACAGGACAAGAGGTAACGGGCACAAACTTGAGTATAGGAAGTTCCACCTAAACATGAGGAGGAACTTCTTTACCTTGAGGGTGGTAGAGCACTGGAACAGGCTGCCCAGGGAGGTGGTGGAGTCTCCATCTCTGGAGACATTCAAAACCCACCTGGACACGTTCCTGTGCAACCTGCTCTAAAGGTGTCCCTGTTCTGGTAGGGGAGTTGGACTAGATGATCTCCAGAGGTCCCTTCCAACCCTATGATTCTATGATTCTATAAGGTGTAGGAAAAGGGTCATGGGAAGCTCCAAAAATGCATTTCTTTATGCTTTATGCAAAAAATGGCAACTCCTACTTATTTCTTCAGCACCCTTAGTCCACAAATAAACAGTTCATGAAATGTAGGAATACAAAGGCCTCTGCGTGAACCATTCTCTTATGAAAGGTGGAATTTGCCAATGCACCAAGAACTGGAACACTTACAAGATGAGAATATCTGCATACTTAAAAGGGATCTGCTGAGCTGCTACTTCCCACACCTCTCGTTGCCCAAAGAAAGGAAAGAATTACAGAAAGGGGTGATTCGGGTTGCAGACTGAGATTACCAGTATGATCTCTGAAAACCAAAATACATTCTGAGAAGTTTTTAAAAAACAAGACAAAAAACACCCCCCAAAAAAACACACAAAAAATCCATAGCCTGATGGAGACAGCTCAAGAGAATCATGAACACAAAACACCTTTCTATTGCATAAACTGTCCTAATGTTATGGTAATTTTAGGATGCCTTAACTTGTAGATAAGAGAAATGATAGAAGATGGAAAACTTGCAGCCATTAGGCTTCCTCACTGCAATGGAACTACTTAAAATGGTTTATTTACACATATTAAATTATCTTCAATGCTTTAGATTGGATATAATTTTGGTCCACTAGCTGCTTTTCTAAAAATACCACTTCCCTCCTTTCAGGATTTATTTTGGAAATCCTACCAAAGATGAGATTTGTTGTCAGTACTCACAGTAAATCACTATCAGGTGAAGAGAGAGGTATCCTTTACTTCATTAGCCTGAAGCCAGGCATTCTATTAAAACACTGAAGGTCAAATTCATATCCTGCAGAGGCTGCTGCAATGATCACGCATGCTGAATTAACTGCAATTCTGTTTCAAGGGATTCTTGTTTCTTCTGGGATGCTGATCTACTCTGGAGACTGTTGTGCCTCCGATCAGTATGCAACTCAAATATTTTTACATCTAGCCACATGGTGGAGCTACAACTCAGTTTAATTTTGTTAAAATCGCTTAAGAGCCTTTTTGGACCATAAAATAATTAAACGACTAAACTGTTCATAGTTTTCATCATCTATGATTAATTCTAAGTTGACAGTTTATACTGGTAGAAAAAAAATAAATGGCATCACACACTTCTATTTTGAGCAAAACATCTGCAGCACTGAATACAGGTAGGCTACTCACCTGATGAGCATCCAGATCAATAATTGTGGCTTTAGACACCCCTTGCACTCTTTCAAATAAAAACTGAACATATAAGCAAAGAAAAAGATGGAGAAAGTTAGGTGACAGATTAAACTGGAGGCCTGAAGCTTGAACAGTATACTACTGTTCAGATTTGAATGTAGTGTGTGTGTCTATTCATTTCATTCACCAAATAAACAGCTAAATGATTCCAATACATTTAATTACAAAAGCTCTAGTCATTTCACATAAAAAGATAATTTCTTCCATGTCTTTCTACAGCATCCCACACTAACTTGTAAAGCAGACTCCGCAAACGAGGCATGAGCCCAATGATGCTGAAAGACACCCTGGGCGCAGGGTCATCAACCCTGTTGTAGTAAGGCTGGCTCTGCCCCAGCGTAGCTGGAACATCCCCGCACCCCACCCCAGCTGGCCAGGAAAGGCCGTGTCCAGCCAGGGATAAGAGCGCCAATCGATCGTGGCATCGGTGCTGGCAGAGGCTGGAGCGGAACCAGCAACAGCACCAACTGTGGGATGGGACAGGGTGAAGAAAGAGCTGCACAGGCCCCAAGAGGTCGAAGAGCCAACTGCATGAGACAAGTGACAGCAGAAGAGGGGCTATCAGCAGGAAGGGAGAAACAGTGCACTGTGACGGCATCCAACTCTAAAAGCATGAAATCCACCATTTAGGAAAAGCCGCTATAGGGACTGCATGCATTAAAGCCACTTTTAGTAATAACTCATTTCTTATTCCACATCTGCGAAAAAAAAAATAAATTAATTCTGAGTCTTAACTTTGACAAGTTACTGTCTTAATATAGACATGGTAAAACCCAAAGACTTTGTACAAACTGTCACCCACCATAATTTCTCAATCAGTATTTTAATGATAGGGAAAACAGAACACTGAGGATTACTTTTCTGCAAATTACCACGTACAGAAATTAGGATGTTATGTCATATAGTATGCTGCAATCACTAGAGCTTATGTTTGATTATTACTGATACTTTATAAATATTCCAGTGCACAAATATACCATAGTACATTTGATAAAAAGAAGCACTAATTACAGAAGCCTCCTGCTTCAGCCTTTCAGCAGCTAAATACCAAATGTGTTCATTCACGTTCAGTGGTTATTTTGGAGACATTCACATTTTTATTGATGAATTTGAACCTCTCTCAGCACTGTACAGTGCAGCTTGATTCAGAGAGAGCATTTCTGTCTCTGCATTTGTCTTGATTGTAACCACTGAAACTCGTGGAATATTCAGGTTCAACTGCGAGGCTAAGATAATTATCACTGAGTATATTATGAGACAATCTGGTTTGATTTTTAATGTTGGTTTTTTTTGCAAGACGACATTATTAATGCAATTGTAGTGGTTCATATTTACATTGATAATTGTGACCCCTGTAACTCTTGCTTTCCACTTAACAATGCTACATATGCATTATGTTCTGCAGCATCAAGTACGACACCATTTTCCTGTTCCTACCCATCTATAGATGGCTTTATTTTCTCCTATTAAGATGCAAAATAGTTCTTATGAATTTATGTGGATTTTTTTTTCCATTTGCACAAATAAAAGAAAATCCTGGTTTAAGAGTACATCTTACCTTTATAGCCAGTGTAATATCTGCATACGCACAAAATCCTCCGCCTTTGTCACTTGAACAGTGATGAAAACCACCCCCTAAAAGTAAAAATGTTGAAGATGTGAAAAGCTAGATACTAAGGAGTATAAATGGTCTTTGCAAAGAGTCAGAGATCACTTACATGTCAGGCACATTTTTTTCTTTAGCAAAGACAAGCGCCTAAGCTGTCAAACTCCTACCGAGCACCACAAAACAGCTCACGGGGTTTCGGTACACATCTTGTGTGGGGACTACCAGACCACCACGCAAAGGATCTGCAGATACCCAGTTTTAAAGAGAATTGTCTCTTTCATCTAGCAACCACCCTAAGAGTTGAGAAATGTATGTATGTAATACATGGTGGCCCCAAGACACAGCATACTGCTGTAAGAGTTCAGCTCCCCCAGGATGCTGGAGTTGCCCTTGGTTAGTGCATCCCCAGGCAGGATATCCTAATGAAGCCAATTAACATCACGGGACAGGTGGAAGGGACACGTGGAAAGCTCTTTTCTGTGCTGAACACTGGCTCAAAAAAGTAGCAAACCGAGGACTATGGCATTATCCTTATTTGCACATGCGATTGTCTTCTGCAAACACTCAGACCAGAAGAAACTTTAAAAATTCCTCTTTGTTTTACAGAGAATGGAAATTGGAAGTCAAACATCCCTTGTATTCCAAAATAGGGTCTAAGAACATTTTTGTAATTCATTTCATATTTGTAATTCAATTCACACATACTCTTTACAACAAAAAAGTACTTAGACCTTCCCTATATTTTTATATAATAAAACAGAACTTCTTACTGAGAAACCCACTACAAATAACTAAACAAGAAATTTAACAAGCTCACTTTAGAGATCAGTAAACATGACAGGCTTTTGAGTTTGTTTTTAATGTCTATTTAATTTTTAATATCAGATATTCACGTTGTAGAAGATGTGTGTAAGAAATAATGGAAAAATCCCAGAATTTGAGCTCTACGAAAACAACAAGCTAAGTCTTACGTGACAAAATATTGCTACAATAGTTTACTGGTTTTGCATTGCTATTTGCAATGAGCAGGAGAGCAGATTTATATTCACTATATTCTTCATGATTCATTCATTCACGTCTTTTTCGGGATAAACTGCACAGCCAAACCCAGACACTAACTGGTGCAGCCCTGCTCTCCAGCATATCAACCAATCCCTTGATCTGGTATAATATATAACTTAGCTGATTATAAGATCTGTAAAAATTATTTTATAATTTAATGAAAAGAAAGATTTAACTGAAATATTGAAATTCACTCCAAACATCTTTTTCCTTTTTTTTTTTTTCCACACTATTTCAAATCAAATACTTTTCCTTATATATGGTATCATATCTTTATCCAGTTGGGGTTTTTTTCTTGCCAAAAAATATTTTATTTAATTATACAACGGCAGTATGGGTGACAGTACATGAGAAAACAATTCCAGTACTTTTTAAAATTTTTTTCCTTTAGAGTTGATTTTAGTTAAACACAATCCAGTCATTTTCTGTTATTATAAACAGAACACCCATCATGCTAAATGAAAATATGTTAAACACGGTATTTCAAGTATTATTTAACGTACTACATTTGTACTTACCCACATTGATTGCCCAGCCTCTATCAACAGCAAGTTTTCCTGCCTTAAGAAAATTACAGTGAGAACTTCATGAATGAACGAGGCAACAATTTAGCACCCTCTGCTTCCATCCCAAATGCAACTCTCAGCATTCTGACATGCCCATTGAATTTTCGGATGTTTTACCACTGCACGACACTCTGAATCAGATCTCTGGTTACGCACCATACAAAACTATCCTCAGCATCAATAATTGAAAAAATATTTGATGTCTCATGTGCATTTCATTCTCTGGCAGTTCAACAGATCTAAAACTAACTGCGTTTTGCAGAGATGAACACCGACCCCTAGCAGTCAAGTGAAAAAGGGAAAGTACAAGTCTCGGTAAGAGTAAAAAATGAGCAAAAATACCCTAATATCCTTCCCGTTCATGTAAAAATAGGAGGGATGTAAGCTCAAAATCCTGAAAATACAGATTAACATAGTTTCAGCTGAGGGGTGGGACAGAAAAATGCTAGACTACGAAGCGTCCTGTGAATTATTTTTTTTTTTAAATTATATAACATGCATAGTATAGATTACGAATCTTTTTTCCCTCCAGTACGGAAAAATTGTACCTGTATCTCTCCTTTGAACTCAAATGACAATCAGGGAAGTGAAAGTATTGACAGAGAAGACATACACAAGACTTAAATGATGAAATTTCAATTGAAAAACCTGACTTATTTTGGCCAAGAAGAGTCAAACAAGTGTTTAACTGCAGTATTCCTTAAGTGTCACGTTAAAAAAAAATAATATATTACTAGTTTTAATTAAGAACAACCAAAACAGATTATTCCTTTCCATAATCATGGAAAGAACATATTACACATCATATAAGAAAGTAAGTTTGGACAGTTGAGAATTTTTCATCACCAATATAAATATTTGAACAGTTCTAATTTAGTATTAAGAAAACTACTGGGAAGGGTAAACATCATCCTGTTATGAACGCGCTAACTTACACAAATTAGATCTTGAGAAAAAGATTGTAGTTTCTGAACTATAAAACCCATTAAGTCACAGGGAAAGCACATTATCTGTGATTTAGCATACTTCCTAGGGATTCCTCACCAAAAACCAATCTTCCACTATTGCTAAAAAAAATCATTAAAAAAGTACAAACTCAACAGGAATTTTCATGATAAACAAGACCATCAGGAATAGCAGAAGATTGTACTTCTGATTGTACTGTCAAAATGTTATTGTCTGATGAATCAAAACTCTTTTTAAGGTACATGCTTACTTCCCCATAATAAAAAATAGAAAAGGTAAAAAACAACAGCATATGGCACCGAGATCAATCCAAAAGTGACCAGTGATGTCATCCGTATGTCAGGAGGCATGATACAAAGACCTCATAGAGAACTAGTGGCTATCTCTTCTACATGACTACATTTATAATACTGAACACACCTTTATGAATTAAAGATAACACAAGCACACTGAAAAACATCACAAAACTATATATAAAGTATTGTCTAGCAAGAACCACGCTGAAATAGATTTCACACATGCATTCTGACAAGGCCCTCAAGAAATATCAAAGGTAGAATATTAGGAAACTCTAGACTCGGCCCAACTATTTTTCTCTTCTACCATTTCCTTCATTCCTCCCAACTACTTTACAGAAAGACAGCGTGGCTATAATAAGAGAAGACTCTGCATGTTCCTATTTAGACAGAACTTTGCAGACCAAAAACCATCATCTCAATAATCACTACTGACTGCACTCAGAAATACGGCACAGAACAGGGAACTGACCAGGCGTCTGAAGTGACGCTGAAGGACTAATTGGAGACAGAATGGAGCTGCTTCTTCATCTGTGGGTGACAACCAAAAATCTTTAAGCACCTTGAACTATATGAACCATATGAAACCAGAATTCTTTCTCTCTACTACTCTCCAGTCTATAACATTAGGTTTTAAAAACAAAAAAAGAACCCAACCAAACAAAAAAACACCCCACAAAACAAGCAACAAAAAAAAATATCAAACTACCCCCAAATTTCCCAGCAGTCCATTGAAAGCAAGATGACTACACAGATATCACCAAAACTGAATTGATGCTCTCTCCAGCCCCTGCTGGCAAATTGCCTGGAGAAAGCGTTCCAGGTGGTTTGTGCAGGTTTACCTGAGGGAGGTGCACTGTCTTCCACTCCTATCATCTCCACTTGTCCCAGGTAACACCTACCCAGGTAGCACTTTCTGTTATCCAGCCTATTACCATAATCCAATAAATCGAAATATTTATGAGGAACTTAGCATGTTCTTTCCAAACTCGAATCCTAAATTGTCCTTGAGGGTTGGTTTAAGATTTTCAGTAGTTTATCTGGTTTTGTCATGCTTATATGGACTTTTAGGCTTCAACAAGAGCACCAGACATCGCTACCCTGTACAAACACTTCCACATATTTCCTTACCTCGCTGTTCTTTGGCTTTAAATAACACATACATCCAAGAAGACAGAGCAACACAAGAGAATTAAAGTAGAATTAGGAAAGGGGATTTAAGAGCTGAGAACAACAACAGCTGGAGAAACAGCCCAAGGCAGGCAAGATACATACAATTTTTATTCTATGAAAGAAAGCCATTTCCCACTCATAAGCCTGAATTAAAACCAGAATCAGCAACCTGCAATGATACTTAAACATGGTAAATGTCACAAGACTTGCAATCGTCCAAATTATTTAGGAAGAAGCCACAGGCTATTTTTATTTAACAGCTCAAAGCACTAAGCAGCAGTTAACTCACTTCTCAGACAATTTCAGCATCAAGGAGGTGACTTCTTGATCTTTCCCTCTACCACCCCCATGTTCAAAATCTTCCTGGAAATCTTCCTTTGCTACTGCTCTGCTGTGATCACGACTCTCACCTTTTCCTCTGATTACAAATGAGATTTTTCTGAACACACACATATGTAAGTCAATGTATTTTTTGACTACTATGAGTACTTCACAGAACCATGAAGAGTTCCATTATGCAAACACTGCATTCCCCATTATAAATAATAAAATGCACCAGTTTGCAACACAGTTCAAACCTACACTCAAACTTTCTGAAGAGCTCCAGACATTCAGACATCTATGACCAGCGTTTTGATATTACAAAGGGAGTCAAGATGACACGCTTAAAACAAATCGCACTGTTAGAAGACCAACCACAAAGTATCCAGTCCATTCCATTCCTTTCTCTACTACCTTTCGGTAACAAAAAATAACAACTGGCACGGTTCATTTTACATGCACACTTGCAAATCCAGCTGGATGAGACACAGATTTAACAAGAGGACTAAAATACTGAAAGAAATTGCCATTTTTCTTCCAATAAAGAATAAGGCATTGAGTAGTTCTATCATTAAAAAGGTAATCACAACAGAAAAGCAGGATATTTCATCTTGCCTTAAAAATCTGCTAAGAGCTGGCTCTCTACTTTCATTTCACATAGTAAAACCCCAGAGGGCTGAAAGTTAATAGTGTCCAGATCCACTTCAATCACACACAAATGATAGTAGCAACAGTTAATCTCACTTCAGCCCCATGAAATTAAAGAAAACTTGGAGAACTGCTTTAATTTTTGGCCTGGCTTACATCATTCTCACAGGTCAGACTCAAACAGATTCAACCTTTTTCCAATGTTACTGAAAACTGTACTGCACTGCTTTTTATGTACTAGTCACAGAAAAGCTCCTTATATTATTTATGTTTTTAATGAATTCTTGATACATTCACAAAGGTAAGCATTTAAAAATAAGAAACCTTGATTCCAGTGCACAGATTACTAAGTACCCACATTTCTGTAAACAGAAATGGCAAGCTACCTACAAGCCTGTTTCTGAAAATAATGCTATTACTTTATCATTCATTTATGGCTTCCCAGTCTCGCTCACCTTTAATACCTAGTGGTTGCAATAAATCGTAGTCTCATATCTGGCACAGACGTACCCTGAAAGGCTTGCCAGACCACAGAATAGTGTTCTTCAATAACTGGCTTCAAAGAGACACAGAAAAAGCAATATGGACTTCTATCCTTTTCACATGCACCCATCATAACAGCAACCTTCAAGAAGAGTAGCTAAAATGCAAAGATCTATTTGTACCATAATATTAATGATTTCAGATAGGATTATTTGTCTTCCATTTATGTAACTGCTACAGCTCAGTGCCTGCGAAGAGAGATGGGGACTGCCACTATCTTCTCCCAGCACCATGCTGTACAGTTTCTGAACTCTAGCTCTAATATGACAAGGAATGGTAAAAAGGGCAGCAAAGGTCCCATTAGTTACCAGTTTACAATTACATAGGCATCTTTTTCTCAATACATGGTTTAAATAACTCATCCCTGGCCCCAGCTATTAACTGCTTTCTTACCTCCTACTCCTTCAACATCTCTAACAGTGATTCTCAGGCAAAATTACACATCTGGTAACACTTCTACAGCTCTTCTGACCAGAGCACTCATTTAACTAATTAGTAAACAATTCTGTTGAGGTGAAACAGTCTACAACTCACTTGAGTTCCACTGAGCTGTTTATGTAGTATTTACAATAGAAGAAGTAGATAAACTAACCATTAAAATGGGCAAGGTGATACTTAAATTTAAAGACTTATCTAGCCGCAAGAGCAACCAAACCATGCATCTATTCCCATACAGCACCAAGGCTGTTTGGTAAATTTGTGCTTTAAAAATAGTTTCTCTATTATCAATTTTGAAACCTCCCATTCCTAGAATTAGTCAGTATTTGAACTATATTCAAAAACTAATTGAGACTCTGTACGTGCTAGAAGTCGTGCCGTATCTATCATAACTTGCCCAGGCTGTCCTCTATTGTCTCTTCTGCTTCTACAAATTATGGACCAGAAAATTAGGTATGTCCTTCACCTTGGTAGTTGCTAACAAGCAGCAAATTTTGCTCATGTTTAGGACCGTGCAGTAACTCATTCCCTCTACAGGCCTCGCGCCTTTGAGTTATACAAAATATTACAGCTCACAGGTTTATAGTGTTTTGATCAACAAGTTTAGATATGATAAAAATGAATCAGGAGCACCTTACCATTATTGTTCCTCCTGTCTGGGTTCGTAGAGGTTTCAAAACTTTTCTCTGAACAACAAAATTGGGAAGAAAGGCAACTGGTGGAATTTCCGTGATTGTAGCCACAACAAATGACCACTACAAGGGGGGAAAAAACAAGTTCCAATTAATGTAGACTGTCTTAATGATGACATTTAGATCTCTCATCAGTTGCTATTTACTGAAAAGGAGCTCACAGGTCCTCAGCAAGATTTTTAATATTTTTAGATGGCGATGACCACAACAGTCCTTATTATTAACCTCCAAATAGGTTCGTCCTCAGGTTGTTAATTATGAGAATCACCACTTCCAATCACCATCAGTAGGGTTTTCAGATTTTAGTATCAAATGGTAGTAAATCTGCAATATTTCAGCAAGCTAGTACTTCAGAATATCTAATATCCCTGGGATTGGGTGGCAGAATTGTAGAATGTCCTTCAGCAGTATTAATAGCAAGCTACACTTGATATATTGTTCAAACCTAAAATATCTTTTCCCGTGTCAAGTCAAGAGTATATACCAAGGAGAAAGGAAAAATAAACAAACAGACAACTCAACTAAGAAGTTCAAATACTTAAGTGAACACAGAGTGCAAATTTTAGCATGGAAAACTGATTAAAATTTATTTAGCATATTAAACGCTGCTGGAACATGTTTCAAGGAAATGTTTTGTTAAAGAGTCACATCATCAAGAATATGATTTGAAGGTTAGAACACAAAATATTTGCAATATGTAAATGCTTTTTTGCAAATACATATAGATTACTTCAAAGAACTTCTAACATTGCTACGAGTGATAACACTTCTAAATATATTTCAAAGCATTAGTCACAAGCAAGAATAGACCTCTTCATCCCATACTAAAACATTCAGGTACTGAGAATTATGAATTTGACACCCTGTACAAAGATTCTGAATAGATCCTATTTTCTTCAACATTAGGAAATTTTACTAGATTCAGTACATTTGTTGCCTGATTACTGTTAGCTGTCTGTTTACAAATGACAGGAGGTACAACTGGTCAGTTTTAACAGAAGATAATCACATGCCAATTTCAGGGTCCTCAGATATTCAAAAAAAGCTTAAACTACATTGGTTTTCCAGTTATCAATGTTTCTACTACAAAGTACCATTGGGTGGAGTGGAGGGGTGGCATTATTCATAAAGCTCTTACATACTAACTATATTTTGTCAGCTCTTCATTTTAAGCTCTTACTACTTTTATATCTGTAAGACATTTTTCTGTTACCATACTATCAGCTCTCCATCCTTAAATAGCTTTAATTATTTTGTAGTACAGTCAATCTTGATAAAGTCCTTTTGCAAGATATTTTAGCTTTTAAACAAGCATAATGTAAAAAACTAGATTTAATCCTGTTGCTGTAAAATGGAAATTAAAAGGTCATATTTGGGTAAAATACATTTTGATCTCAAATGTGAACGACGACCACAAAATTTCAGAAAGTTTTAACACAGTTCAAAAAAGTTAATCTCAATGGGAAGAGAGATTATTTATTAAAATTTTAATCTTTAGTCGGAGCAATAAAGAAAATCAACACATACACTGCTGCAAGTTTAAGTGAATGCAAGAAATCCATACAAGGTACGAGTAAAGAGAAAGCAAAGCTTTCTACATGCAGCTGAGTACCTGTACAGAACAGCGCCAAGCCCAAAGACATTCACTGCTTCAGCCTTAGTCCTTTACTGTGTTTGAGTAATTCCTGCTATACGGGAAAAAAGCCCTTGGACTGTGAGGAAAGTCTGAGTTCAAGAATGCAGCTACAAACTAAGGAAAATGCTTCTCAAAAAACACTGCTATAATAACTGAGAAATATGTTGCCTCAAACTGTGGACAGATTTGTGCTTTTTTTCTTCAATGTGTTAATTTTGTTTTCTTCAATGTGTTAATTTTGTTTTCCAACATTTCCTGCAATAAATTCTCAGAACAGCTACGTATATGCTTGAAAGGAGAAATCAGGAGGAATTGGTTTTATATAATTGTATACGTCTTCATGTTGCAAAAATAAAAAATTGTTTTGAATAGATGAGGACTACATTAATTACATTTTCCAGGCTGTCAGTTGGCTTCCATAACACAAGGCTTCACACACATTAGTTTTCTTTGATAGAGAACAAGCCCTTCAAATTTTGGGGGTTTTGTTTAAAAATATCACTACTTTTTGCATTCAAATTGCATAGATCAGAATAGTATCAGTTACTAGTTCTTTCAGTAGATACTTGCTCTCACTCAGCCATCACCAAATTACTGATGCTCTAGTAAAGTTCTGTAGACATGTAATTACGTAACTTAACAGAAATTAAACCTCAGACTGCATTCAGGGAAGAGTAATGGTCATATACAAACACTATTCATTAACAAGACTTCACTTATTCTTTTTAGTTATCAACTGCATTTAACTCTTTATTTCTATTGCTAATATCATAAGATTTTTTAAGTGATATACCTTGCTATGTTTCAGATAAATAATTCCATGCATGAATCTAAGTTTCAACTTAAAAAAAAAATAAATAAAAAAAAAAATCACTCCCTGTTTTCTTAAAAGGTTAACCTTTAGCCAATTATATTTTCCTTTAATTCATGCCTCCTACCAAATTAACTGCTAGGCAGTATCATTAAATGTGGCTACAGTGTAACACTATACCAATACGTTACATCCAAAAAACCCCAAAATCAAAATGAGACAAACACAAAAACCAAAACACCACCACAACCAACTTCAAGAGTTCTTCGTTTTCCTTGCTTACGCCCAGACTCCATAACAACATATCCACTTAATGAGGATATACTTGCAGGACTTTACTTATAAAGTATTATTACCATTAACTTTAATTCCTTAACTATAAAAACTCTTCTTAGTAAGGTTAAATGACTCTACAAATTATTTTGAATTACTAGTGTTCAAGGACTAAAAGTTAAACTGAAAAACTAATATTGGGAAGATAAAGCTAAAGTACCTGCTTTTATGCTGATACATCCTGGATTAATACAAACAGCACATTAATGATCAAAGCCAACCTCTGATGTACTGCCTTTTATGTTATGCATTCATTGCATTCCAGCATTTTAAATAGCCAACAACACGTGATTTTTTTTTTTTAATATGCAATTTTGTTCTTTAATATCTAAATTTAAACTGTGTTTAAATCTTTGATAAGTCCCTGGAGCTAGTGCCAGCTTCAAGGGAAAATTCACACTTTCCAACATCAAGCAACTAACGTGATTTTTTTATTTAGAGACTTGCCTGGGACAAAGCTATTTGGGTCCACCTTCAAAAGATAAAGAAAGTATGTTTTTAGCTTGAATTAACATAAGATAAAATCATAAAGGAGAGTAGGAAGCTTGTAATTGTCACAAGAGTTTTCAGGTCAAGTTATGAATGCACTATTATCATCAGAATTAGAGGCCCCACTGGTAGAAACCGATGACAGGCAGCTGACTCTCCCAAGAAAACCGACCAGCCAAAACCCAATTTTGGTGCATCAGTCACCAACCAATGAGTTGGAAATATTAAAAGGAAAGAAACGAATCACTGTTAGCCAAATGCTACCTTATCCTTAAGAGGTCTCCTAGTTGCTTTAGCTGCAAAGAACGCCCTACAGCATTTGCACAGCAGTGTAAATATTGAAACCTGTCAGCCCTTGTTCCCCATGACCTAGTATTCTTCTTCAGTGTTTTCTCCAAACGTACTCAAATATCATTACCTTTAAAATAACATTTCTGTATATTCCTACAGACCTTTACCTGACACATTAACATTCACAAGAAAATTTAGATAAAAGGGATCAAATCCATTTATCTGCTCTCATTACCTTCTGAACTAACATTTTACAGCAAACTACCACTCGCCTTCATAAATTTTTCACCAATGAAGTTTGAAAAAATTGAGCAAGGAGAAAAACCAATGTAGTCAGCAAAGAGAGACAATGGATGACAGCACAAGAACTGCATGAACCCAGGAACTGGATAGGGGACTTCTGGACAGCACTTCTGAAGGTGCCCATTTTACCCAAACCAAACCCACTTGTTTTCAGCTGCCAAGTCACCTATGGTAGCTAACAGAATCACAGACTGGTAGAGGTTGGAACAGACCTCTGGAGATCATCTAGTCCAACCCCCTGCCAAAACAGGGTCACCCACACCAGGTTGCACATGATCATGTCCAGGTGAGTTTTGAAGATCTCCAGAGAAGGAGACTCCGCAGCCTCTCTGGGCAGCCTGTGCCAGCGCTCTGCCACCCTCACAGGAAAGAAGTTTTTCCCTCATGTTGAGGTGGAACTTCCTGTGTTCCAGTTTGTGCCCGTTGCCCCTTGTCCTGTCGCTGGGCACCAGTGGAAAGAGTCTGGCCCCATCCTCTCGCCACCATCACTTGCCATTCATTACTTTACTAACACTAGAAAAAGTGGAAAAGTAAGTGGAAAAGTACTGCAAGCAAATTATCCAAAATCCAGTCATTACCTTAGAGATCTAAATTCCTCAAAGAAATAACTGACAGGGAATCACCTCAATTCAAAAAGCCAAATTTTGTAGTCAGGACTAGTCTTACCTGAGGCAGGGAAACAGAGAGACCCTTCCTTCCAACACAGAACTGATTTCCAGTACTTTTTCATCTACTTTGTGTATACCATTTTGTTTCTCTTCAACCAGCCCCCAGCCAGCTTCTTCAGCTGCTGCTAAGATACCAAACACCACCTCTTCTTGTGTATGGGATTTCCTACCAAATTCGTGCTCAAATTTTAAAAGAAGAATAGTCAAGTGATCCATCATTTTAAGAGACGTAGGCATTCCCAGGAACGAAGCACCTTTGTAGTCTTCAGAGCTGATCTAACATAAAACTATGCTGTGTATTGATAGATCTGTATTGGTCCGGATTTTTTTTAAAAAAAAACAAACCAAACAGCACAGCAGACTTTTTGGATAAGGCAATACAGAGTGACTTTTCATGTCTAGCCACGTTATTTTTCATTTACAACTAAGCACTTTTACCTTCGCTGCTTGGCAGAAATTTGCTGGCATGACCAATACAACATCTTCCAGTTTCTACAGTTACAAGAAATATCCTCTCAAGACAAGGGGAACGAGAGATACACAGTTAATCACATCTGAATGCACACAACAGTACTGGTTTTGAACACCAAGACACAAGTTATACAGACAGTTCCCTGTGAAGCCATCCTGTAGGTACTAAAAATATTCTCCAAACTGAGCTATGCACGTTACACCCTGCTTCAAAGAAGTGATTCAGTAAAAAGAGGTGGGTGGTTCTGTGGAATTAAAAGCTCAATATCAAGAATAGCTGCAATAAGAGCAAATCTAATGATGTATGAAATTGCATGTAACTTTATAGCACAGAATGAAGAAGCATAAGAGAACTCAGAAAAGGAGTGAAAAAAGTTCACACAAATAATAGATTCCTTACACAGAAAAATAAAACATTCCAGAAACAGCAATACAAGGACTCTTTCACCGTGGAAGGACAAAGATGACTCAAAATAACTTCTTTTGAATTATGAAATGGAAGATTATTTCTCATATAAATCCATTCTCTGCCCTCCAAGTAAAGAGTTGCAAAATAAAAGCAATGTCACCTGCGCCCATCTACTATCCAATTCCACCTACAGATGACTGAATCTATTCAGAAACAGAGATCTCGCATGTTTATGTTTTAAAGCCAGACTGAAGCTTAACAAATGGATTTCTCGTTTAAAAATACCCAATGAATGTACTTTACCCCCTGTGAATATGTAACCCTGTATGAGCGGGTATTGGAAACCTTCACACACAGACAACATGCAAGGTTATGCCCCTACACTGATCTTTCAACTCTTTCCATATTCCACCGGCACAGGCAATGTCTAAGCATGAAGCCAGTACTTTCTCCCACAAGAGAATCACTATGCAGCTGCTCTTTTGAGATTACATAAAACCCAAACCCATAAAGCAACCCTTGCATTAAAAAACATCCTATAAAGTACTCCATTTTAGTGGTCTCCAATGTATTTTCAATTTCAGAACTGTATTTTACTAGCGTAAATCAAAACTTACACTTTTGAAGACTAAAACCCTAGTACTAAGGAGAATATTACTTACATCTCAAGCATTAAAGTTTTCCTTATGTTCATTTAACTTTCCTGAAATATCATTTCAGGTCACCTATATAACATGGTAGACCCTCTTTCCCCTCCACCCCTCCATAGTGTGTATTGCCTACTATTTCTACGTTCTTCTTTCAGTATTCTCAAGGACAAAGTTACAAATGTTATCAAAATATACAGTTCTATAACCTGTAAAAGTTGATTCTATAACCCTAGGATATTTGTCACCTTTGACACTAATTTTTGATAGTTTGCTTGAAAAACACATTAATAAGTACAGCACCTTTAATTTATTAAGGTAGCGCCTTGTGTGAACAACCAAGAGATCTTCATCAGTGGCTTCCCGTGCCTGTACAATCAAGTCATCTGCAATTAGTTTTTCTTCTGAAACAGGAGAGAAATAACAATTGGCATTGTATACCATTGCTTAACGTCCCATATTCCTATCCTGCTAAAGAAGCTACTTTGACCTTTACGTGATAACTTCATCTGTAATTCAAATCACTGAAACAACTTTTGTTTGCTTGGTGTTTACAAATTTTCCAAATACATTCCCTCTATCCGTGTAAGCTATTAAGTTAGTGTGTATATGATAAATATTGTTTACATAAGGTTTTCAGAGTGTAATCATGGTAAAATCTTGTTTAAACTAAAAAGAAGAGACATGTAGTGACAGAGGATGGACAGACACAAAAGAATCTTTACAGTCTAGGGCTCAATACACTGGGGAAATCTTGGTGCTCATACCACCAAATATTCACCACTAACATATTTTAAGAAATTCCACATTTGATACTAGTACTTAATTGCCTAAATCAGAGGGGAATAAAAAAGAAAAAAATGGATGTTTATGGAAGCAAACACTTATGCTTAATTAGAATATTTCTGTCACACCGCCACCTCCATTTAATTTTAAAAAATACCAACCAGCAGCTATTAATTCTTCCCCTTAGAGACCAAAAGATAATTCATTTAAAAACCTAGTTTTATAAGAGCAAGTTACAAAATATCACCCCCAGATTTCACAATATGATCAAAGATTATACATTCGAATGCATACATCTGGATATACTTGCCACAAAGTTCAAGTTAGGGTCAACTAAAAAATGCAAGCCATGCAGGAAAACAGTGTTGCTTTGCATATGATCACTACAAACAACAAATATAAGGCAGAGAAGTTTTGATATTTAATCGCTGCATGGCTACAGTCTGACTGCACCTTCTCTCCACTTTATACTTGGAGGAGGAAGAAAACAACTCACAAATGTGAGAGGTTTTGTTCTGAAGTGTTATACAAGAACAGCACCTGCAACAATATTTGTTTTGGCAAGCTCGTGTTTCTCCTGACTGAGGTTTGAGAACCCTTTCATTCATTCATTGGTGTCAGACAGAAAGCCAAACTGCTAACAGTTTCATTCTTGAGGAAGAAGGTAAGCGTAGAAAGATTTTCACTGGTCATTTTCTAGAAGATGACCAGGAACAGTGTAGGTCAGCTGTTGGCAGGAGCTGCTACCCAGCCAGAGAAAACCAGGAGAGCCCGGGGGTATCCTATGGCTTCTTTCTCCTTTACAAAGCAAGGAGAGTAAAGTGGTTGAGAAAACCAATTCTCGGGGAAAGACTAAGAAAGAACGGACACTTCACAGAGAAAAAGGCTAGAGGAAAAGACTTTACACAGAGAAATAGCAGAAAGACAAAAGTTTTGATTAATTAAGAAAATGGTCATGGAACCCAAGACTTAATTATTTAAGGTCATTAGAACGAAGATCCAAAACTCAGCAAGTAAATGGAGCATTAAAATTCATTTAACCAAGGTTAAATGAATACCAGGCAGCCTAAAGTCAGAAGGGCAATACTTAATTGCAAAAGTTCATCAGTTGAAGAGGTCATTAGGATCACATACACGGGAGAGGCCTGGCTGTCAAACAACCTTTGTCTTGTCAAGAGAAAAAGCTTTTTTTTTTTTTTTAATCTTGATGAACAAGCTTAAGCTTTAGATGAAGAGATGCCAAGATTTTATAGGCACTGATCCTAACTTTGGTTCTTCTGTTTCTTATCCTTAATGTATTTCTGCTTATATCTTCCAATTTGTTTAAACAGCAATAGTGAGCACCATCACAAAAAGTTCTGCCTGTCACCAGGGGCATCTCAAAGCTCTTCCAAAGCATTATCAGAATAATATCATGAGCCTGATAAAAAATAGATTGATACCAGCTGCGATCATCTTGCAGCCTGAAAACTAAGTTACACCCCGCAGCAAGGCAGTCATTAACACCTGTAGTTTCCCAAGCCATGAGGAATGCCGCAGTTCTTGCCACACCAGGTGTAAAGCAATGGCAGCACAAGGCTATAGAAGTTATACACTGTGCTCCCTAACTGCAAGTCAGGCCTTGCAAACCAAACCACTTGTAAGCTTGCAGCTAATGCTGGAAGGATTTTCCATTCATTGCTACAAAACTGAAGGCTGCGTTCTGTTTTAGATCCAGGCTTGGGCCTCAAAAGAAAGAAGAAACTGGAACCACAAACAGCAGCTACCCTCAAGAGGAAACTTAAAGGAAATCTTGTTTTCATACATTAATGTAGAACTGAAAGAAAGTGTTTGAATCACTAAAAATCTGTTGAGTATGAAAACACGGCACACTGAGCTACATCCGCAAGGCTCCAGTATTCTGCACCTAACGCAGGCTAGGCTGAAAGTCAGGATTTGGGTGCTCACTTCAGAGGTGGAAACAGTTCTCAAATATCCCACGTGAATGTTTGTTGTAAAGGCCAAGCAATGCAATTCTGCTCACTTCATGCTTTCATTCAAATCGCAAAGACCAGAAATATTTCAAGATGGGCTAAGATCGCTATGCTCACATTTCTCTTCACTCCTTTTTACTCACAGTCTTGTAAAGCTCTGGGCCAGAGTGAAATGAACCAAACTAGTTACTCTGACTGGTATTATTCATGCCTCTGGGGAGAGCAGATCATGTAATGAGCTTGAATTTTCAATTATATTTCAGGAGTTTCACTCTGCACAGACACCATGACTGAGCTGAAACCAAAACTGTGGGTTTACTTAGCAGAGTGGGCTAGAACATACATTTTCAAAGGACTGTGGATCAAACCTTTGTATTAAAAAATTCCTATCGTAGGATGTTTGCTCTAACATTACAATTTCATCTATTAAATACTTCACAGGCAAGATCTTCAACAATACATAACACACGACATTCAACCCACCTCAGAAATCCTACAATCACTTTAACTTGCCAAGATTCAAGTCTGCAAATATGTAAGAATACTAAAGCACTCCAAATATGATTAAAGAGCAATGAAGATGTACAGTCACTATTTTATCGGCAATTACTAACGTAAATCTGCAATAACTACATAATTTCCTCTAGCTTTTGTGCAAATGCTGGTCTAAGAGGTACCTTCTGTTATTTTACCTTTCAAGAAATTGATTACTTTTCCCCATTTCCCTGCATCAAATGGATGCAGTTTCTCAAGTCCCATGAATGTGATGTTGTAGTCTGGAGAATATACGATAGGCCAGCATGCTGAGGGCGCATCCTCATACAACTCGGTTCTGTGAGGCCTTGAAAAGCAAAAAACGTTAAACAAGTCACCATTTTCAGCAACTATTTACAAAGTGAAATGTTTTTCACTAAAAAATACCAAATTAGAGTCCTTATTAATACCAACTTCACATTAGGAACAATCCCTGAAGATGCTATTTCCCGTGGTCACCAAAGGAAACACTTGGTTGTTTAACTGCTCTTCAGCAGCGGGGTCTGGGAGATCCCTCACATCCTTCATTTCCAACCAGAACAGAACTAACCAGCAGCGGGGAAAAAAAGAGTAACTGAAGAATGCACATTAATGAATTATGTCTATGAAGTTCGTTACAGACATTAGTTAAGGGAAATATTTGCTTCTCTCCCCTCGTCTTCCCAAGTGCATCAAGCAGCACCTCTGTCTCAGAAAGTGCATCCCCTTTTTACAGGCAACATAACCTTAAACAAATTATCTTACTAGACTCACATTTTAATGTCTGTATCAAAACACAAATTGAAAAAAAAATGAAACCAAACCACACTGCTCCTGCACATGATGCTTACAAGGTTGGCAAGATTAGTAGGATCCCTTCCTCGGAGCTACAGATTATTTTGTTCAGCAAAGTTCAGCCCAGCAAAAGTAAAGAGGCTTGGGTTTGTATCTGTGTAGCATACGACCACAGGTCATGCTCTCAACTCTAGACCTCATGCCTGTAATTCTTAACTAATATTTTCCTTTACTCTCCCTCCAAATTCTTGTATTCTCCAAAACTCAGTGGCACAGCCAGCTCAGAGCACTCCTTCACAACCCGCTCAAAGAATAGGCAGGCAATGCTGTGCTCTGCGTTACAAACACACATGTGGGGTATTTGGTGGCCACCTGCATGCACACATGGGTCAACAGCCAGGCCAAACCCGAGAGGTGACTCTGTGTTCACACCCAGCTGTGGTCTCCCTTCTCTGCCCCAAACCCCAGGATACTGAGTTAAGCTGAGACCTCTCTGGCTCCCTGAAATTTAGCTGAACTTTGCAGAAGTCTTTGCAACTTACTGAGGGAGACAGAACGGTCTTTTGTCAGGTGAACAATACAAACAGAAACACCCTTATTTCCAGCCTAAATATGCTCAAAAATACCCTTTTAAAATCCAGTTAAAAACAAAACAAAAAAGCCAAACAGTAAAACAATGGAGGTTTTTCACCAGCGCCTGCAGTCCGGCCCCACACACCGCCCACAAACACAGCCAGGGCTCCCTGGATCCTTCCCTCGTCCCACCCCGCAATAAAAGGCAGCTTTTGTACGGTGTCAGGTGCCGCCCCGACTCCTCTCCCTGCCTGCCAGCAGGGCCCGGGGAGGGGACGTTTCCCGGGGTCCCCCCGCTACAGCGGGACAACCCCTGCCCCAGGCCGGCCCTGCCGTGAGCGAGGCGGGTTCCCCCCGCCTCGGCGCGGGGCTGACACTGACACTCGCCGGCTGTGCCTGTCGCAGCTGCCCGGGCGCACCTTGCGGCCCTGCCCCCGGAGCAGGGGCAGACCCCCGGAACAGGGACAGGCCTCCGCCGGGCCCGGACACCGACCAAGCCCTCCCGCCGCCGCCCCGAGAGCCGCCCACCGCCGGAGCCCCCACCCGCCCCTGTGCCGGCCTGACCCGGCGCGGTACTCACATCCCCCCGCCTCCCGCGGGGCCCTGGCCAGGCCGCGCAGGCGACGCCGCGACCCGGCACCCACAGCGCCGGCGGCCCCGCCCACCGCGGGGCGTGCCCGGGGCGGAGAGAGGGGCGGGGCGAGGGGCGGCGCGGTGGCGGGCAGAGGCGGGCAGAGGCAGCTGTCCCGCGTGGGCAGTGCTGTCCCGGCGCGGGGGAAGAATGCGGTCGGTCACACGCAGGAACCGGCGCGGTGCGCTCCGGGATCCAGCGCGGGAGGTCCCAGCCGGCCTAACGTGGGGGGAGGTTGAAAAACGCAACCCCAATACGCAGGTTTGCCTATCAGCTGCCGCGGCTTTACACCAAGGGCCGCAAAGCAGCTCCACACAAACAGCGGCTTTGGATAGGAAAGTATGATTCTCGTTAGAAAATAAAATTAACAGCCCACCAGGAGGTGAAGAGACATAGCAGGCCAGCGGCAGCATGAGGCGAGCAAAGGTGAAATAGTGATATTATCCAACTCAGCGGCAGAACTCCCACTGGTTTTGTCAGGTCAAGATTCACCCCAGGAACACCGTCCCTAAATTCAGGCACATGAGAAAAATAAGCTAGTTTCAAGTCAAAAGCCAATTTCTAAGAGTACTTTACTAATCATGCTTGAATATATACAAAAAGCATTTCTTAGGCAGTTGCACAGCTGAACCAGTAATACCAGCATGAAAAATGGTGCATCAATATCTATCAAACCAAGGGGAAGTGCATAGAAGCCCTCTTTTCTCATGAGGAATAATGTCTCTTTATGAGAGTCACAGCTAAATGTCTTTCTGCTTAAAATATGCCGGCTTTGGCGTGGCATTCAGTTTTGATGGATGCCTGGACTTCACCTTGGTATTTATTTAGCAGCAGGAGACTGTTATCCCAAGAAAACATTCCATCCCTTTGACATTATCTTTTAATTAACATTTCTTTTTGTTCTGGCCCTTTGTGCACTCGCCTCAGTATTAGTTCAGTAGATCTACCTTTTACTCCTCGTTACCGACTACTTAATGCTTGGTGCTTAATTAGAGTTTGAGTGTTGTTTGGTTAACTAGATAAAAATATAACGTGTTATTTCATTTTAATTTAAATTAACTTTTAAACTTTAATTAAAAATAAATTGCAGACTAGTTTCCCTATTTGTTGGGTGTTGTGAATTGGGTTTCAGATGCGCTTTCCCATTAAATTCAGATGCGCCACCCACACGTCTCCAAACGGAAAGTTTCCTAAGTCATTCATTTTTTCACCCCCAAAAATCAAATGGAAACATCTGCTCCTCTGTTCTGGGTAGCCATGAGGTCTCTTGCTTTCATTTTTCTCCTCTTGTGCCACAGTGAGTTGGACCCTTCCCCGCAGGCTGATTCGCCCACCAGCCCACCACTAATGCCTTTTCCTTTCTGCGTCCGGGGCGGAGACGCGCTCTCTCAGGGGCACCCTAAGGAAGCACTGCGCAGATTTACACTAGTGCCTGCTCGCTCCTGCTGGGGTACCAGGCGTCTTGTCTCCAGCAGGAAAAGAAATACGCTCAAGACGGGAACCTATTTCAGCGTAGGACACACTATTTAAGATACTATAAATGAGAAAACATTGTTTATAGTATGTATTTACCATCCGGGCATTCTGTGATTGTTATTCTTGAATGTCCCAGGAACTGTGGCTGCGGACACCGAGCGCCCTCCAAGCTGGCTGCAGTGCTCGCACCAGAGGAGGTGCAGCCCTACGGCAGAAACATTTACATTTTCAGAACCACAATGAGTTTCAAACAGTTTTTAAACAGACCATGTGGGGCATAACATTATTGTTCAGTCTTATCTTTTTGGGTAGGGAGGTAATTACTTCCTCATGAATTAGGCCCAAGATATGCAAAAGAGAATGACTCGTGCTGGATTTTGGACATTCTCCGAGCTCCACTTTTCCGCCAGCAGACTTTTCAAGGCAAATCGATTGAGAAACCTTACAGCATGGTAGAAGAAACAGAGCTGAGGAAATAATCACACTTTTGGTTCGCTAGTCACTTTGAAAAAAACTTTTTTGAAGAAAATTTGGGGTTCTCATTATTTTTTACAACATTACAATATTTAAAACAAAGTGATTTTTTTTTAAAAAAAGCCAGTCTGTCCTGAAATAGCACTTTAAATACGTATAAATGAAATATTTGATTTAAAAAAAAAATCAGACCCAAACATATAATAAATTTTTAAATTAATATACATCCATAAAATATACTGGAATAGCTGAATCCACACTTTTGGCTGAAAGATACTTCCTTTAGAACTTCTGCTGAATTCTCATTGTCTCTTCACCAATTAGGAAAGCAGGGCAACAAGCATGTCAGCAGCAAGTACGAGAAGATGACCTAAGTCTCTTAGAATAAAAGCTCATAACAAGGAGAAGATAGTTACAGACCATCCAGAACCCAGCCCTCTCTAAATTTCTTGGAAACTTTTAAAATTAGGCAAAGTGAGAAAACAGATGAATTGCAACCCAGACCATGCAGTGTACTGATGTTGTTTCTCAATTGATAGCTCTATAAGACAAAGGGAATGTTTTCTCCTTATACTATTTTGCTTCTGTTGAGACAAAGTGCAAGTTGAATGGTTTTGACAATATTATGGATAATGCTGGGGTCCTGTGGTAAGGGAGTTTATGAATTGCTGCGTGCTTGAAAGCACAGGCATATCATTGTTACAATAAATAACCAGCAACCTATTAGCTCTCAAGGTTTGGCCTGTTTAACGTGCTCTTCGTCATCCAGGAGATTGTTCATCTCATGTTCAAAATCACACAAAGCACCTCTGGGAGGACAGACTTCCTTTCACAGAGATATACTTCTTTATAATGGGGCTCCAGTTTGAAATTGGTTCAGATACTGGCCCTGTCCTTCCGGGGAACTCTTTTCAGGCCGTTTGTGTGACTGGTCTCTTTAAAGTTCAGGGATCCACTTGTGCGGATCCATTTGAAGGAGGGTCCCAGAGTCCAAATTGCTAGCAAAACCAACTTTTAGCAAATACAAAAATGAGCCTGACTAATGTCCCATATGAAAGAGACTTGCCGGTCGGGCCTGCTAGTAATTGTGCCAATTTATTAAAAAATCTGTTCAATTAATTCATCCATTCTTTAGTAAAATGAGGGGAATTTGGCAAAAGCCCTTCATCAACTTCTCAACCTCCCACAGAATAGAAAACTACTTCCTAGTTCTGATGTTCCATGATGGTGAAACTAGTTAAACGTGATGAATGGTGAAATATGATAAGGGTTTTTCCACATCAAGAAACAGTGAAGTTAGAGACAGAAGTCAGTGGTGGCAAATTCATGATAGAGTGAAAATTGGGACTATGGATCCAGTCATCCATAATCTGTATCAGTGAGGTAACCTTTGGATCACTTGCCTCACAGGCGAAGCTGTATAATGCCAAATTAAGAGTTATTGCAACCTACAGTATTATTTTAACCTCCTAGAAACTTTTCAGTTGCTGCCTGGAGCTGGAATCATGCAAAAGTTGGAACATTCCCAGTAGGTTTGATCAGGCCCGACACGTGCAGCTATCCTCCTCCCCTGGACAGAGCCTCCAAGGTCTCACCCCTGTCTCTTGTCACCACAGCCTGTCCTCTGTGGAGAAAAAGCAGTGTGCAAATCAGCTCCTTTTGTTTCACTTGTGAGATGCAACATATCCTTCCTTAAAGGGGAAGACACCCATAGGACTGAAATAAAATCCACGTCACAAACAGTTTGATGTCAAACCACTTTGAGCTGAGGCTTTTGAAGCAGGCTAACATGAGCAAACATGCTACAGATAAAATCAGGCATGAAACGCTTTTAAAGGAACCTAAAGAAATGGGATTTTTTATTTACATTGTGACGGACTTTTCCTGTAAAGGTTTTTACTACTAACTCATTACATGAATTTCTACAGAAATTTTAATTAGTGCTTTTCAATCTGAAAATAATATTTTGAGAACCTGTGCTACTTTAATCTCTTTGATCTTGAGGGCTTTGATCTGCCATGTGGTGACATGAGTGAGATCAGGCATTTACTTCTGTGGTGGGTAGAAAATGTGAAATTATTGATTCCTCTAATCCAGCAGAGCAGAAAAAGGTCTGTGCTTTTTATAGCTCAGAAACTGATACAGTTTTCTTCCCTTGCTGCTGCTCAGAGCAGCTGGAAATGCAAGGCCTGAATATTCCTTAAAGGTATTTTCCTCACAGTCTTATCTTCACTCTTATTAGCCTAAGTCCTTCTCCCTCACCGAATTGCATCGAACTGAAATCCTCAGTTTTTAAAACAATAGAGCATGATACCACTAACCACCACTTTGTGCCATCAGTGTCATGCGATTTTCAAAATGAGAGATGTAAGCTATCGCAACAGACTTCAGATTATACAAATCCCAGCAAGGGTTTATCCAAAATAGACTTTAAATGCCCTTTTCAAATTCACTAGAGGGAAGGAAGCTATAAGACTTGATTTACTCTCACACGCTGTAAACATCTGCAAGTTACCATCAAAATGAAGAAAAGCGTGTTTAGTACAGTGAGGTGCTTTCTGAAGCAAGACAAATTTTCAAAGAAGTGATTCATTTGCAGATCCCTTCAGAGGTGCAGGTAGCTACTTAACAAGGTGAACAGAGCACAGGAGAGAGATACAATTAAGTTAATAACACATTCTCTGGTACCTCAGATTTGTCTCCAAATTAATTTGTATCCAACCTCCTAGAGCATGTTTATGAATGTATGTATGGTATATAATTTTGTAATTTCATTGCCAGTTACAGAAACAACCTGAAGTCTAGTACTCTAATATCTAGCAAAATAAACAGGGTTGTGTATAACATGTAAAGTTTTCATCATATTCAGTCCTATGTACAAACAGATACACAAAAAATGTTTTCACCTAATAATCAGCATGTTCAACTGAGCATGTTTAGTTGATATCTGCTCTGTTCTGATTTTTAAGTGCTTTGATAATATGAGTGATATTTAGTCTGTTTATAGTATGCAAGAAAGCGGCGAAGTAAAACACAAATTTCTGTCCTGTATTTTCCAAGTACGTTCAACAGAAATACACTCAGACATCTGGTACTCAGCTGGTGGGAAAAGTGTAATAAGCATTGGCAACATGTTTAAAATATACCACCAGGAAAAGATTAAATCTCAGATTTCAGTACATCTTTTTGTTTCTGATGGCCTCATGCATCTTTCCCATTAAGAAGGTAACAATTGCTACAATTTTCAATGTAACAACTGTAACAATTTCCTAGTAATTAGTATTCGAACTTAATCAAATTGGGGTGGAGGGGCAGGGAAGGAAACGCAGTGTTACAGAATATTTCTAAAGGTATCAATAAGTAGACAGGAAAATTCCCACTGGAATAAAGTCTAGGAAGGGACTAAAATGTCCAGTCCAACAGCCAAAGGATTAATCAGAATCATTGATACGTCCTTTATGTACACATTACACATTTCTTGGCATTACAACGTTCTTTAGAAAAGGTACTGCACACTAAGTAAGGACATTCAGGCTTATGCTGGAAAACAAATCCACGTGAAAGTTCAAGTTCCCTTGAAAGAATCTGGTCTAAAAAGATAAGTGAACATAGAGATCTGGCTTAAATCTATAGGGCAGTTATATTTGACTGTTACTTTGTTACAGGTTAAAGCCAGGCACCTAAAGTGTACCCAGGAGCATGAATTTCCTGCCACCAGCAGCACAATTAGCGTTTGCAACAACTAGGAATGCTTCTGCTGTGCCAAGAGAAGTCAGGGGTTCAGTGAAGGACGTGAGATGTGGCTTGTGGGTAAAATCAGCATGACACAAAACATACTTGAAACGTTTCCAAATCCACTGTCCCTTTTCAATATTTTCATACTTCTGTACTAGTTTTAAATTCATAAATTGCAATGTAACAGTGCCTCAAGAGATATCCTGAAGGAATTTCATTATCAATATTTACCTGAGCACAGTCAAGAAAAGCAAAGGAACTACAATAGGAACCGTTGCTAAACAACCTGGCTTTATTCCGGGCCTTGTAGGTTTGATAAGCTCAAAGAACTATTCAGAAACTCCCCTTCAGAGTCAAAGGCCTTCAGATAAAATTCCTCACCAGCACCATGAGATGTTTACACGTTTAGATAGGGATGTCTTGCCATAACTAGAGCGGACATTTTATGCGTTCTCAAATATCACGGCACAACTTAGAGGTGGCACT
The DNA here is from genome assembly GCF_965231255.1 of Vanellus vanellus. NCBI lineage: Eukaryota > Metazoa > Chordata > Aves > Charadriiformes > Charadriidae > Vanellus > Vanellus vanellus. Next base: position 24,182,623 of record NC_138914.1, on the reverse strand, counting down.
CAAACTATATTAGGCATTGTGAATTAAGATGAACATTCTGAATTGCTTGTTTTAGCAAACAAGCAGCTAGTGCAATTCAGCTCGGTACGGCTGGCATTACCGAACACGTTTCAGTTGCTGAATGACAATGATGTAATGAACACCAGAAGACAGACATGGTAAAATGCAGTTGAATAAGGCCACGCAGATTCCAAGACAATTGCCCTATACCACTGCATTCAGCCAAACTGTGGTCAGTGAAGGGAAGAACTAAACAATTACACGAAGCATTTCACAAGAAAAGTGGCATACATGGGGGGATGCTAGGGATGTTTGGTGTTTATTTTTAAAGGGCAAAGAACACTCCTTCAAGTCATCATGATCAAATTCCCTAAGGAACTTCCCAGAGGTATTTTTAAATCCCTTTCTCGCTCGCTTTAAGCAACTTTACTTTTTTTTTTTTTTTTTAATGAACTTAATTACTATTGATCCAGAATTGCATTTACTGCTCACAGAAATTAGAGGGAGTAGACGGGACTCTCAAACAGTGCTTGCTCTGCTTTGTACCCAGGAAACTCTTAAGGAAGCCAGAAATCTATGAAGTGAAGATAAACTCTACCAGCAAGAAAATAAAGTGCCAAAGGAGAGCCTGCATTGGCACTATGTGGCTACAGCACAACTCTGGGGTGCTCTGGTGGGTGGCTAGAGCAGCTGTCAGCCTGAATCTACTCCAAATTAGTTGGGGCAAATATTGCCACATCACACTCACATCTGGGACGTGACCTGTGTTTATTTTCCGTAGAACAAAAGAATATTTCTTAGTTGTATTGCAATAAAAATTCCTATTGGTAAAGAACCATATGAGAGATCTATGCATATATTTATATATAAAAAGAAAACAGAAGCTATATGGGAATGAAGATAGGTGTAGTGCACCCTGATGCAATCCCAGTTTAAAAAATACTTGCTTTTTAGAAAGTATCAAAGCCATAATGTCTCACAGAGGAAGAAAGTTTCAGAAAAAGATGAGCCCCTTGTGTTTCCTTCACCATCTTCCATCTGACTAACACAATCAGAGCAAAACAAAACCACATTTTTCAGCTATCTCAGCAAAACTCCTCTTAATGTGTAAGGATCAGCTCATTTCTTATTTTTATTCCACAGGAAGTTATTTTGACAAAGACATGCTGATGACACAACGTGATGGTAATAAACCTCCCTCATTTCTAAGGCTAATAGGCTGCTCATCAGTTGAAGTATGTCAATGACCAGCGATTAGCATCCTTCTCATTTAGCTACTGTGATTACACCAATTCTTGTATTAGTGTCACATTAATTGCAGCTTATATCATCTTGATTTGGGGTGTGTGGTGTTTTACAGCAGCATCAGGGGATGGAGACTTTTCTTATTTCCCTCCCTGCCAGAAAAGATGGGAAAAAAATCACCAAAACAATGCATGAGGCAATCCAGCACCCTAACTGCTGTGTATTGCAGGCTTCCAGTTCTTCCTACTCAGTCCTTTAATGGGCGAGACTCAGGAGAGTATTTGCTGTTCTCTTAACTACTATTTTTTTCTTATGAAATCAGGGATTAACTTCAAGGTGAGTAAGTTCTGCTGGGTCAGCCTGGTCTTTCCTAGTGCTTCAGTTAAAATGATTTATCTCTGTAAAATCTATACATCCTTGGGTTATGAGGCTACTAGGAGGGAGACAAAATCTCCCAACCAGGACTTAGCAGAGCCCCCAGGAGTCTTCAACTTCACAGCTATGTAAAAAAACTGTTATGGCAGAATATGGTGAACCAAAATATGCAATGAAGTTTATTCTTTCTTGGGTCTCCCCACCCGAGAGCAATATCAACCTTGCTTCTGAAATTGAGTTCTTTATAACTAGGACAAAAGCTTTCCACAGATGCTTGCTAATAATGTGCTGTTTAGGGGGTGCGTGAGGTTGGCACTCTGTAGCTGGAGTTGCAGACTTGTTCATATATACAATTAACAAAAGTAAAATCTAAACGTATCAATGTCAGAAATTCTTGAGTATGCCCCTAAACCAGGACATTTTGAATGAGTAGTTACTAGTGAATTGTGCATCTGTGGCTCAGTCGTCCACCAATGTATTTAGTATTATTGTCCTGGTTCCAGCAAGGATGGGGTTAATTTCCCCAAGGAGCCAGCAGGGGAGGCAGGTCGTCCATACCACGTGCCCAGCTATAAGAGGCGCTAGCCGGGAGAGTGGGGTAGTCGCCACTCGGGGGTGGGTCTGGTCGGTGCGCTGTGCGGTGGTACTGTAATTGCGCTCTTATGCTCCTTTATCAGTGTTATTGTTTTTCTTTCTTCTTCCCTTTGTCTGTTCTGTTAAATTGCACTATAACCCACGAGTTTTGCCTTTTTCTGCCGATTTTTCCCACGGCTGTGGGAGTTGAGTGAGCGGCTGCGTGGTTCTTTGTTGCTGGCTGAGTGGTTCTTTGTTGCTGGCTGAGTCCAAACCATGACAATTATTAATACCACTACTGCTATAATTATGACAAATACAACTTTTCTGGCTTGCAGAAATGTTGAGGCTTGTTCACTAGTAGTGGCTCTTGGATGGGTGGATGTGACAGAAAAGGATATTAATTATTCTTCTCCATAGCATGGTTTGAATCATGTGCAGTAGATAAGGCTTCAGGGCATGCACTTGAATAATGAGAAGAAAACAAAACAGCTGTGTATCATCCTTTCTGTGCCCTTGAGCAGAGCAGGGCTTCTTCTGAAAGGGCCCTGTCCATATACCAGCACTGTCCGAACAGGTAATTAAAGATTACAAAAACCTTGCATGTGAAAAAAGAGGCATATTAAGTTTGGCTGAATAATCTTATTCTGGTGTTTCCTAAATTTTCAGTGTTCTCTTAATTTCTTAATAATTTTTGGCATATTTTTATTTGAACTTGGCTGTATGTTTTGTAACAGCCTGTCTTCTGGCAAGCTATTATTGGTTTATTTTAATATTTGCATGATTCAACAGTGGCAATTTTTAAAAAAGAAAGCAAAAATAGTGGGGGTTTTCCCTGAATGGATTACCTTCCTTATAAAACCCAATATTCCCCTCTCCACAGTGCCAAACTAATTCAAATTGGAAGCCACCTTCCACATAAGCCCAGCTGAACAGTTCCTGTAAATTCCATTCATTTAAATTTTCAAGAATACTAAGCCTTTGGGGAGGCACCTTCTCCATAATTTCAGATGTGTTTAATCTGAAGGCCAGAGGCAGGAGATCAGTCATCTCGGATTACTTTTATTCCCCTATAAATTCTCCATTCATTTGGTATGATGCCAGCGTCCTACTGAGAAGTCACAAAACCTCATAGCATATTTGTAGACTTGAGGTGAGCTGACAGATATTTCAAGTTACAGATAACTAGAAACAAGCTCCCTAGTAAATACCTAGCTCCAGAAAAAGACTGTGAGTGATTCTGGCTGGGTTTGAAACCAGCTACACATAATATTTACACAGATTTATGCTGTCTCCTGGCAGTGCAATATGCTTTGGGTTTCACTATGCTTCATCTTTCCCTCCTCCTGGAGCACTTGAACAGAGCTGATTGACTAGCAGTGATGTAGTCAAGGATAGGTACTGTTTATCCCTTTCTAATTTTGGCAACATACACAATAATTTGACCTCTCTAGAGAACGTTCCTCCTTCCTGGTGTCTGCCTTGGACCACTGAGCAGTTTACCCACTTTGTTAATTATTAGACAATCACATTTGTCTGCCCTTTCTATAAACTGGGACACAAAGGACAGCTGGGAGAAAGGGAAGGAGGAAAAGGGGTGAAGGGCACTTCCATGTAAACACAAAACAGGATACCTTCTGTTTTTCAGTATCGGCTATATAAGCTGTTGGTTCGTTAATCAAAAAGCAAATCTTTATACTTTACAAAAAGCTAAATTTCAGCAGTTCGCCAAGTACATCTGTTTATTTCAACTGCATTACTAAGCCAACTATGTAATACCCATTTGTAATACCATAGCTAAAATGTAATTAACATTATTAATTCATTACCAATGTAGGCTAGCGTGCTGGGGATCTGCTCTGTTATCAGGCAAAAAGGCAACACAGATGAGTAAAGGATGAACTGCAGCAAAATACAAACACATAAGGTATGTAAGTACATAATCGGATACAATTAATAGCCAGGTATAAATTCAGGTCACCAGCCTGACCTAGAAGCCCTGGCTTGCAGGGCAGATAAGCTCTGTTTTGGGAATGATGTGTTGCCTCTGATTGTCTCTAATGTGGTAAAAGACAGACTTTTTAAAAAATTTTTCATTTAAGTAGAGAAAACATTAAAAAACATCTATTTTCTACTTGGTCATTCATTACAGCCCCCTCTGAAAGAAAAGCAGATTTATCTGGTTAAAAAGGTATCTTGCTTGGCCTTCTAAGTCATCAAAGTTGAACTTTGGTCTCTGCCCACACCAGCCCAGTGCCAGTGGAAAGGAGTGCAGCATCTATAGCAGGATTCTGGACAGTATTCACAACATGCAAGCAAATGTGAACTCCAGGCCATATATCCGCTTCAGATACACTCATCTCACAAATCTGGATCAATTCATAGCAAAAGATGCAATTTAAATGTAACAATTCAGAGGGCATGAAGTGTGCAAGGGTAAGTATATGCATAAATCTGCTGAGGGGTGGAGCACCTGTAATTATAATAATGCAATTTTTTAAAGAATTTGGAAAGTCAATAAAATATTTAGATCCTTTACAGATAGTTTTTTGGAGTGAAGGAACATCTTGTGCTCTACTGAATTGTTTATAATTAAATTTTGTCCTTTACAAGAAGATCTAGGATTAATTGCTTAATATTTAAATTCTGAAGCAAATCATGTTTTTTTTTGCAAATATAGTACTTGCACACGCATAGTCCTGCAATATAACTCATCTGATTAGTTCATTGCAAGGCGAAAATCAGGCATAACTTGGAAGAAAAAAGTCTTAATGGAGCTTTCAGCATAATTTTTTTTTAGTGGAATAGAATTACAGTCCCTAAAGCTAAGCAGATGCAAGATCAGATCTGAAAGAAAGCTCCATGAAGGTCAAACAGAACATGTTCTGAACTCACGAAAACAAAGTGCATCATATGGCAAGGCTACAGAATAGATAATGTAGGGAATTTTTTGTTGTATTAAACTTGAGGTTTCAATTTAAAAATAAGGGCTATTCATTATTTATACAGAAAAATCTCATTTGCCTTCTGCTTTTCACCAAGTGCTTTTCAATTTGAACGGGTCATTTGATTGTATTTAAGCCAAATGTTAGTGAATAATTCACTACCTTTTTTTCTTCATCCTGTCCTATTAATTACTTAGAGCCAAAAGGCTCAAACTTTCAAATAATAGCAAATCTTTATTCAAATAATTGGTAATAATCAAAGACTCAAAGCTGTTACAGCAGTCAGTTATGAACAAAGAAGATTCTGTTTGTGAAATGAGAACTAATAAGTGAAAAAATAATTTTTCATCAACTTAAATATTTCCAAAAACTTAGGCCTTCATACAACATACTATTGGGAATCTCCGTGTAATTGCATTTGATAGACACAGAGCAAAAATTGGCATCCTTGTAATTAATTAATGCTATTGCATAAAAATATGGGGAGAATAATTCACAAAGAGAAACTACATGCTGCAGAGTTGCTTTAAATCTTTTTTCCTCTATGAATTATGTCAGCTACCTAGCTATATAAAACAGCATGGCACTTTTGGGGGCTCTTCTAATCTGAAACACTTAAAGAATCTTATAAATTTTAAGTAGAACTCTGTAAAATAACAACAATTGGGCTATATGGAGATTCTTCTAATTTTATTCATGTGTTTCACACAACCTGTTGCAAACCTCTTACACGAGAAAAGTAAGAACAATGTTGGTCTACTGTTACTAAAATGAGCCAAAATTTTAAAATTGCGTGAAAGCCTGTTGACAAACACACTTCTGTGGTTTCAGTTCTGGGTTACCACCACAACTACAAAGGACTGTTTGGCAGTTCCACTGGAGAAAAAGTTAAAAATTGCAATTTCATGCTGAAGCAGAGTTCATCTAACAAAACTATTTAGTCTTGTAGGATTATTGTTGCTTATAGTGTAACTAACCTTGGCTCTAACCTCAGTGTGTGTCATGCTAATGAACTTAGAAGTTGATCTTCCTGTCTCTTTATCCCCTGATTAGTATGCGTGTTATGCAGAGAACTGATCTGAGATAGTGAGAACTTACTCAAAAGGAGCCAAAACCAATAAGAAAAGCAAATGGGGGGGGGGGGGGGGGGGGGAGAATACAAATGTGTCTCCAGAATACCAAGAGGAAACATTTATAGAGAACATAAAAAACGGTGTCATCAAGATGCCAGCTAGTTAGGAGAAATAAAATGGAAGATTGATGTTGATGTGCTCAGAGTAATCATAAACAAATAAAAGTAGACTGATGACACCTTGTAGAGAGCAGATCTCTTGATAAATCGACAGAAGTACATTCAAGAGACTATCACCAAATGGCACTGAGCTTGATAATGAAAAGCAAAGGGAGGCGAACTATCTTCACAGATTCCTACACAACCCAGCACGTGTTACAACAATGGGCTTCCAGCTTCTTGCATCAGAAACACAATAGACCTGAAGATGGATTTAGCAATTATTAGAGACACAGCCCTCTCCTATCACATCTCATGTGAGATGGAATGACCCTAGCTTATTGTAAAGTTTAAAGTAAAACTGAAACTAATATTTTCCACTGTATTTTGGGTCTTTTCTATGCTATTTGTTGTATTACAACACCTTATTTAGATTTGGACCGCTGCTGGGAATTGAGACATTTATAATTGTGCTGGGTGCTCTTTTTCCCTTAGCAGTTAGCGATAAGTTAGAACAGGGCCAAGCAGTTCAGATTTTTCAGTCTAATGTGCTCTAGCCTGCATTTGTTAATGTCTGAATTTCAGCAACCATTATGCTGCCAATTTGTCTAGTTCTGTTTCCATGAAGTTCACAACAGCCACCTCTTACAAAGACTTACACTAAATAATTTTGTCATCTGCAAATCCTGCTGACCTCATTTTTTTGTTCTGCCCCTCATTTCTGCCTTTCTGGATAATTAATGAATGTATTAAATACTAAGTACAGTACAGATCCTTGGGACATACTAATATTAACCTCCTACTGAATTGAAAACTGACAGCCTAATGAATTAAACTCTACACAAGAACAACAGTGTTGACAGTGAAAAGCAGGATGACTTGTGACTTATCCCTAATCTGAAGGAAAAAATAAGCAAACCAACCACCCAAACCTCTGCAAGTACAAGCACCTGCAACTTCCACTGACTTTCATGGGACTTGTGAAAAAACAGGCTACTTAAGGAAAAAACAAAGCCAATTAAAAAAAAAAAAGAGGAAATATCACCTCTGTATACTTGTTTCACTTGCTGCTTACAGAATCATTGAGCTATCAAGCAGTACCTTAAGCATTTCCCCCCCCTATGGAATTGTTAAAAGTGCCTTGGCTAGAATATCCTTGGAATGTCAAAACTTGTTTCGGTATTTAATCCTAAGAGGACAAGGTATAAAATTTATAGCTAATCAAGCCTAAAGTAAAAGATGAACAAATTGAACTAAACTGATGACTACTATAGCTATAATCACATTGGCAGGACATGCTTCCTTGTCAAAGTCATTTAGTTTTTTCTAGGTATCAGAAAATTTCTCACGCTTCTCTGACACTTTAATACAGTATCTGTAGCAGACATTTCTGGAAGCAAAAAATATATTTGGAACAGACATCACCAAGCCACACAGAAAAGGGCAGTTTCTTAGTGTTTTGCCACTAATTAAAAAAAAACATATTAAAACTTAGATGTGTTATAAACATCAGCAGAACGTCGAGGGTTATTTCTGAAACTGTTATACTTCAGCATGTAAAAAAGTGTGTAATTTATACAGCAGCTTTAAAAGACTCTAATTAGTGTCTTCCAAGTACAAATCCTGATGTCTGTACCAAAGAAAAGCTAGAAGAACAATACAAAAAATACGAATGAATATTCACATGCTCTTGAAATGAACCTCCTTGATTCATGAACATTTTGAGAGATCAAATTTTATTAGCACAAATGTTTGTGAAAAGTATATGGGTATAATAATGCATTTAAATTATCAACATTTTAATAATCTGTATTACTGAGCTAATAGGCTTTTTCATAGGAAGCCATAGGGTTCTTTGGGAAATGTGTTTTGTTTTACTAAAGCCTTCAATATAGATTCTAGTCAAAGCAGATTCCTTTACTTAGGTTAGAAGATTTTACAAAATGCCTGAAGGAAGATACAGGTTCCTAATGTGTGATGCTGAGAAAATTCTGCTAAAGCTTTAAAAAAAAAAATAAAATGGAGCATTCTGCCTTTTAAGTCCAGTTGGATGTTATCTGCACCATTAGGTATAGGCTCACGTTTAATCATCTGGATCGCCAAATTTAGAAACTAAGACCCAATCTCAAATATTTGAGATAAATTAGGGACCTAAACCTAAGCGAAGGTCATTGTAACCAGGCTAGACTCAAAATTCAGTGGTTGTGCCAGAGTAGGGCAGCATTCAGTGTGTCCCAAATCTTCTCCATATATCCACTGCAGCGATTTAGATGTTTGCTGTTCAGGGGAACATTAGGCCAGATAGTACAGTCAGATTTACTGTACCCAGATCAGTACAGATTTTAGCACGCACAGTGGCCTCGTGCAAGATTTTCAGGTGTCCTGCAAGAGCTAATGCAAATGTCCTGTCTGAAGAAAGTCCTAGTCAGCCTCCAAATTTCACCCAGATCACATTTCCAGGCATCATATAGGCCACCTGGGAAACCCAAACATACAGCAGACTGGGAAGGTGCATGGTATGTAAGACAGGGATATTGAAAGTTAAGAATGGAATTTCTAGCATAATCTCTGATTTTTTTTCATGCGTTTTCGTTGCACGTCTGCAAAATGGGGATAATGGGGAGTTGTGAAAACACAGTCATTAAATACCTGCGAAGAACACCGTAACAGTGGTAAAGTGGCAGTGTAAGATGCTAGACAGAAAGGGCAAAAGCGGAAATGAGGCTTGCGTGTAAGTAGGATGAGCGAGAGTCAACGCAGAAACAAAAATCACAAAAGGATAAGTTGTATGCACATAGAGATGGCTACAAGCAGCACAATTCAGACCTCAGTTTCAAAGGCCGTGGAGTTTAGCTTGCTGTGCCATACTTTGCTAGCCTGGGCACAATTTTAGTCATGCAAGCTGTGTCTGTGTTGCTGGGACTAGACCTTGATTTGCCAAGATTCTGAAAGTATTTTTAAGAAACAAGAGACCTTTAAAATCTCTGTCCAGTGCCTCACTATCTGCACTGAATTTGTCTCAGTGACACTGTATTTAACTTTTTTGTTACAAATCTGCAGTTGCAAATTCATATTGAAGATAAGGTTTTTTGCTTCATGAATGATATCTTTACTCAATATTGAATATTCCATTCCCCCAGCTAACTTGATTGGTAGGTGGCCTACCTGGAAAAGTGACCCTGAAAGGAAATAAGGAGACAAACCAGAAATCAGTTCGCTTCAGCGCAATGTGTACATGATCTGTTATGTTCTGCTGTGTTTTGCAGCACCTCCTGCTTTTCTACTATCCTTCAACTGCAGTAAGTGAAATCTCCTTTGGAAGGACTTATACACATAACAGAATTTGTGTTAGGTTTCTGCAAGGTCAGCAAAAGGGGCTGAATTTGTTCTACTTGTGCATATATTCAACTGTAAAAAAAACCCCCAGATTTTATTTTGAATGAAAAATTGTAATTTTACAGTTGAAATGCACACTATATACTGCCAGTACACCTGGAGAAACAGAGGAAATCTGATAGCCTTGCTGTGTAGGTACAGAAGCCCTCTAGATGATTGCCCGTGCTGAGGTAAGTGAGGTCAGAAGATGACTGCAGGAAGAGAATGGGAAAAATAGAAAAGATGATGGAATTTTCTAAATTGTCCCACGCTGGTGTTTAAAGCCTAGATAATAACAAACCAATTCAGAACAGTATTAACGTTTAAAAAGACTCAGAATTATTGTACCTGATTGCCCACTTAACATTTCTGAGGTGTACATACCATAATTTGAAACCAAGTAACCTTGAAAAGATGATAATTCACTTTCCGTAGTACTATTAACTAAGTCATTAAACATATTCACATGCCTATTTATAAATTGTATTCATTATTTTCAAGATTTAAGACTACTATGCTTTCCTAAATTTCCCCGATGTATTTAAAGCAGAAAGAAAGGTTGGGTTTTTTGTTTGTTTGTTACTTGTCTCTTTCTTGTGCATTCTCATCACTCATGCATTCATTCAGTTGTTCAGTGAATAGCTCATTAATATGATTTCTATCTGTGTATAAAGGCACACAGCAAAAGCACTATTATGTAACAGTTTGAAAAGACAGCTATAAATAACCTACTTTAATAACCATAAATTTACATTAGAAAGGTATATTAACTCTGAAGTGAAAAATGTTTATTTTTATCTGATGTAACTGTTTCATAATCTCAGTGTTATCAGACTCATCCTGAATAATTTAGTAAGGTCTTGGGGTTTTATACCATCTGGGAAAGGCTTGCATATCGAATAGATTTATAAGATAGGAACAGAGATTTTAAAAGAGCTACATTTCTCTTTTGGGACTCAATCTTACTTACCTGGTACACATTCCAAACTCCCAGTGACAACCCTGGCAGATTACACTATGCAAAGAATGGCAGGTTCGGCCCTTTTACTGATTTCCTAAACACAAGCGATCCTTTCTGAATAATTTGAAGGAAATCAACCTTGATGGAATTTTAAAATTTCCTTCCTTATTACTATTAACTGGCTGCCTTCATTTTAGAAACTTAGTGAATTTATGCCTTTCTTTGGCCAAACATCTTCTCTTGGAAGGAAAATACTGGCAGGCATAACCAAAGTGTTCAGTTTTATAGATGCTATCAATCCATCATTCTCTCTGTAGAGAACAGCTGTAAGGCTGAGAGGATGTTCTCATAAAATCTTCAATAGGCATATGAAAACATAGAAAGTCTAATACAGTAAATAGAACATGATAACTCTACTAGTAGAGAAAGTGATAAAGAAATAATTGAAAAAAGGAGCATTGTTTTAGTTACTCTGTAAGTGTACGATACCTATTTTAAAGTAATGAAGTATAATGCCCCCTCTTACAATTTGATCTCTGTAGGTAGCCAGGAACAGCTCAATATAGAGGCATAATGCAGAGGCAGGAACATATCCCCTGCACTTCTGGCAGCAGGATCAATGCCTAATTAATGAGTTTTGCCAGTCAAGCTTAACCGCTGTGTACATTTGTATGTATGTAAGACCTTCCATTTGCTTTTTAAATAATGGATGGTTATAACCACATTCTGAAATACAATGATCTATGAACTACTAATTCCTATGAGCCTTTTGCTAATACTAAGGGATACCAGTTGTAATCTCTTTCCTGTGTTGACTGTTTTTTAAGTATCTTTTCATATATTGGACTACTTTAAATACTTTGACTGATGTTTATTTGGGGGGAGATACTTTGCAAGGCTCTGCAGCTATGAGGATGGAACCAGACAGCAAACTAAGCAAGAAAAAAGCACAGCAATGAAAGCCATAGAGCTGGTCAGCCAGAAAATACATGTAAAGCACTGCACTTTGAGATCAGTGATGGGTAAGACAGACACAAAGTAGACTGCTGAAGTGTTATAAGATGCAGCCTGATAAGGAGGAAGAAAACTGACCAACTTTCCCAGAGATTTTTGCAGGATACCGTTTTATTCCTCAGCTTAAACACAGGCAGTATCAGACAAAAGAAGGCCCATCACTGTTATTCTCACCTTGTGACTATTCCCAGACCACTTTCTTTCTCCAAGTCTACTAACCTGCCCTTTTCATCTCCTACTCAGCCTGGTGTAGGCAACTCTTCATCTCTTCTCAACCAGAGCTTCATCCCTAGAGGAACAAATTTTTTTCATTACAAGTGTTAGTATTATTTGCCAGTCAATCTTTAGCCTTTAAATCAAACATTATTTTATTTGAGAGGTTCATAAGCATGATAGCGCAGAATATTTTTCATTGTTCTACAGTGTGAGCCCTGATTCTTCCAGTTTAATGAAACTGTTCTTACAATTACATTGTACACAATGCATTTAGCTGCTGATACTACACAGAGCCAGCCCTATACTGTTGACACTCAAGTACAGATGTACCTGCAAGGGTTATGGTTGGAACTGTTTTGAGTCAGCTTGACCCAATACGCTTTGAAATAATCTTCCATACCTTATAATTTCGCTTGAATTTCACCTTCTGAGTTGCAATAATTCAGAGTTGGGGATTTGGGGGGTTTGGTCTGGTTTGTGGTTTTGGTTGTTGTTTGTTTGGTTTTTTTTAGATGAGCATTTTTAAAGATTTTAAATTATTCAGACATTTTAAAATATGAAATGCCTGAGAATAAAGTCATGTCTTCCTTGGCCAGATGGTTTTTTAGTAACCTTTTTTTCCTGAATGAACTCTAGAACCTGAGGTTTTCTTCATTCAAAATTTGTCAGAGACTCAGGCCTCAATCCAGGAAAGCACATATGCATAACCCTAATATTAGATACATGCTTAGTACTCTTATCAAGTTGGTTTAGCCTTCCTGAACATGATGAGCCCTGCAAGTCCTTGTACTGCCAAAAGACATGAGACACACATATTGTATACCCTTGAGATCTGAGGGCTGGGCAAGCATCGAGGCAATTCAAAGGGAAGACACGCAAACAGGCACCATCATCATTGTGCCGTTCAAGTACTTTCTCTTTTTGAACAAGGATTTAAAACTATTTCACTACAAATAGAAGCTCACCTCATGATACACTGATACAGGTTTTTTCTAGCTTTATAAAAAATATCTTTCTGCCAGAAACTGATTAATTTAAAAGATCATATCCAAGTAAGTCTCCTTGCTTCCTTGGGAGTGTTTTCAGATCTTCAGACCAACCAAGTGCGTTTGTAAAATTTTCGGTAATTCTCCCCCTTTTATTTTCATATTTCAGTACAAACATTATCAGCACCTGGTGTTTTGTTATTTACTGCATGTATTTTGATTGCCTCTTAAATCTCTTTAAAACATAATTCTTCCCCAAATGGCTCAGCTGCTTGGAGAATAACCATTTATTGTTTGCCTTTATCCCTCTCACAATTAAGCAGCTCATTAAAGTACTCTCTCTATCGTTCTATAATTGCATTCTTTGTGACTAGGAAATTTCCATTTTTGTTCTTTATCAGACTTACTCAGGTGTACATTGATATGCATGTAAAATTATCTCATATTCCTAATCCGTCTATCCTGTTCCAATTCTCTACCATTCCAGCTAACCATACCACCGACCGGAGGTATTTTTACGTTCTTTGCACTGTCATTTTAGTCAGAGAGGGATGCACCGGCTCCATCCTGGTCTCATCACTGCTGGATGGAAAAAGACAGTAGAGCACTGCAGTAACTATGATAAGTGAACCCATGATTTTAATAGCTTCACACAGAGCACGCAGCTGCACTGTCTGCCTCCTAGCCTACTCTCCTCTACCCAAAATAGTCTCTAATGCTAACACAGTGCTGCAATGCATGGTTTTCAATTTAAGTAAGCAGAAAATTCACTTCATAATTTTACTGTGTAACAGAAACGGCAGAGCTGCTCATGAACGTCTCCTGCCTTACAATTGTCTTCTCTTACAATTTCTTAGCAAGCTTTTAAATATGCACTGAAAGATACGTCAGACATTTAATTGCTGTACTTAACTGTCACGTTTCATCAAAAAGCTTTAAGGTCTTAAGTGCACTTTGCTATTCCTTATGAAAATCACTCAAGTCTAAGAAGTATTTGAGAACAACAATAATTCTGCAGTAACACATTGCTCATCATCATGCACTGTTGATGAAAGAAAGTAAAGACACAGTGAGATTGCAAAACCTACTTTTAAAAGCCAGGAAGTATTGGGATACAGATATTTTCTCATCTCATTCACTGCACAGGATGCAAGACACTCGCTATCTATTTCTTATCTACTCAGTTGTAATTATACTAACAGTAAACATGTTGTATTAATTTATTCATGGGCTATTTTACCACGCCCCTCCCTAACATCGGAGTCTTTATTGAACTTATCTTCATAACATGCCTATGAAGCAAGGTTATGGACTGACTGACAGAAAGACTAGAGAAACAAAATAAGTCTGTATTTTGGGGAGCAATTTAAGGTTTAGTGGCTTGATTTTCCAATGCTTTTAATACCACGCATCTTTCCGGGCCCAGCTCACAGTCACTTAAATTGCAGCTGTAAAGTTCAGCTCTTCTCTAAATCAGACCACGTAATTTCAAGACGCACATTCAGAAAACAAGTGAAATATAAACAGAAGCTGCAGTGAGAAGTGAACTGTCCAGCAGCATGCAGTCCTCTGGGATGGAAATTGGAGTAGCCTTGCTGAGGTACTGATAAATAAAACACTAGGTGAATAAATATTGAAAAAAACATACTCCTAGGTAAATAAAAAGTCCTATATAAGTTTACTTGCTTAGAATAGATGAGAATTGGTTAACTTCTATACTACCTAAATTAGAACTGCTTAAATTCTCAGGTAGTGTCCTTGCACAGCATTTGATCTTCCTGGGCAGAATTCAAGTAGCTTGATTCAAAGATGATTCTCCCCTTCTTAAAATCCCTTCTCTCACTAAATATATACCATCCCTCTGTCACAGGTAATGACAGTCAGATCCTTCACACAGTAACTTCATTCACTAAATAGCTTTTATTAATGGCAGGAGCATGACTTTCCCCATGCACCATGAATGGTGAAGAGATCCTACCGTTAAACATATGTTGAAATAGTGATACATATGAACGCATACTGATAACAAGGACAATTGAAGATTGCAATACAGCCTGACTTTTGACTTACAAAATACAATGATCTTTCAGAGTACTTTCAGGTGTGCTCAAAGTTTCTAAAAAAGCAAATTACTAAATACACAGAAATTCCATCGTACAGAATAGTGTTTATCCCTGCATATTTGTCTTCAGCAAAAACATCTGTAACAAAGTGAATTTAGTACAGTGTCATCTGCTACAAAGTCCAATCGCCACCAGTAGGTAAAATATACATTTTGCAATAAGTTTACAAAATATAGGGTAAAAAAAAATAAATCAAATTGAGACTTGTGATTCCTGAATTCCATTCCAGGCTCTGAACACACTTAAATGATTACAGATCTGTCAGTGCTGGTTAAAACTTCCCTCTTTTTTATTCTTCGTCCTACATTGTCCTACTTCCCATACTTGTTCCACCACACTTTTGAGCAATACGCAGGAAAAGGTCAAGCTTGTGTTAGGCTGGCTGATGAAATCTAGCTACTTACTGTGCTCCTTGGAGGAACTCCAAGCAGCTCAGACCAACACCGCTTGCGGTATTCACCTGGTTTGAAGAGTTCATGTACCCCCAAGTTCCTTGTCTTGACTTCTTCACCTTTTTCTGCACTTTGGTCTGTCTACCATTTTTTTTCCCCCTAGGACACAAAGAGTACAGGAAAATAAGCCTAACTCAAAGGATATAAGGATAGGGAAAATTAGTATTTTTATAACAAAAGAACCATCATTTAGCTTAGCTGTTAGCATCACTGTAAGTACTATAACGTATATACTGAAAAAGCATAGTATGTAACATAATACCCATATCCTCAATGGAGTTTCTTAGGGTTTTCTAATCCATAGGATTTAGGATGTAATCCATTTAGGGCCTGTTGGCTTTTTTTATATTTTATTTTATTTTTAATCCATTGGCCTTATTTTTTTTTTTTAAAAAAGGAAACCACCTCACCCCACTCCACCTTCAACAGGCCTTGTGGAAGGTGCTACCCGGGTGGGCAGCCGGCCACGCCACGGCCTTCACCCCACGTCCTCAGGCGGCCACAAACACCACAAACCCACCTCCCTCCCCAGCTACCCGAACCCTTCCCCAAACACGATGGTACCCTCGGGAGGAGCCTTTATTAGGTGCCAAAACCGGCGGTAGTTGGACTTGGCACGGCTTCCCTCACTCCTTGCTGTTGGCGCCACTAGAAATTACCTCAGGGAAGGCGGCCCCGGGGGGGGGCGGAGGGGGCGAGGAGAGGGCCGGGCCTGCCCCGTTCGGGGCAGGCCCGGCCCTCTCCTCGCCCCCTCCGCCCCCCCCCGGGGCGCCCTGCCCCGCCGCTGACGTGCCTCCGCCCGCGGCACACAGCCGCCCTTTCCCGCCCCCACCGGCGGCGGTTGCCCGTGGCGGAGCATGGCTCCCCCCGCGCCGCCTCTCCTCCTCCTCCTCCTTTCCCTCCACCTCACCGCCTCCTCCAAGCTCAACATCCCCAAGGTGCTGCTGCCCTTCACCCGCGGCACCCGCGTCAACTTCACGCTGGAGGCCAGCGAGGGTTGCTACCGATGGTGAGTGCCAGGTGCCGCCGCCCTTTGTCCGCCGCTTCTTTCCCTCCCGCCCCGCCGCCGCCGTCGCCGCCCGGATGCACCTGCGGCGTTTCCTCAGCCGGCGGCGGGAAAACGCGGCCCGGCGGGGCCTGGTCGTTCTACCCCCCCGGAGCCGTTCCTCGGCAGCGCCAGGCCTCCCTTCAGCCGGTTTCACGTTACTTCGGGCGGTTTTTTGGGGTGGGGGCAGAAATGGAGATAATCCCTGAGGGGAAAGGCTGGGCTTTACAAACTATCTCTGTTTCCTTTTTATTTATTTCCTGCAGCAGGAATTAAACCCGCTGGAGAGGGGTTCTAGCTGGAGGCCGGGGCTGAAAAGGCTCTGAGGGGACGGTCCCTGCTGTGAGGGAGCTTCCCGCCGTGGCTGGGCGCCCTGCCTGCGCCTCACACCCCACGTGTGCCCACCTTGCCTCCCCACGTACTCCACACATGTCCGATGTGCTCACCATGCCACCCCACGCACCCTCAGTGGCTTCCCACGCACCCTCAGTGCCACATTGGACACCCACAGTGCCACCCCGGACACGCTTGCTTCGCTGGCCCGCGTGTGTGGGTGCAGCACCCAGGGCTCAGGCTTCTGCTGCTGGTGTAGAAGTGCCCCTTGTCTGGCGGTGGTCGGCAATGAAGGAGTGACAGCCTTGAGTTTGGGGTATGGGCATATGGAAGGAGGGATTGAGCGGCAGCACCTAGCTGAGGTGAGAGCCTCTTGGTGCTGTTGTAAGCATAGGCAACACCCTGAGTGCGTCGCCTAGGGAAGATGAAGTCACGTTTTAACAGATTCTGTCTTTCCTGGGTTTCTTTTGGAGGCCTTGGTGCTGAGCACGGGGGATATGCTTCTGGCGGGGAGCCCCCGTCCCACCTGGCACAGGGGGAGGCCTACGGGCCGGGCTCCCAGGAGGCAGCTCTGGGTTGTGTTGAGCTCCCGGGGGCTAAAGGAGAATACCACGGGTTGTGCGGATGCAGAAACTCTGTCGCAGTCGTCGTGTTAAACAAGTGTCACCAAATCCTCATCCTTCCTTGAGCGTACCAGAATTGTCATTTGGATCAGTAACGAGCAGGAGGTACCCACCTGAGAAAAATGTGGCAGTCGAGATATATTTAGGGTGATACTTCCATACGTGCCAGATGGATGCGGGTAGCAGTTTCCAGTTGTTCTATTGTGACTGACAGTTACTGAAATACATCTTGTAGGGCTATGTTTTTACTCTAGTGGTTTATTTACCTGGTGATCCTACGCTTCTTATCCCTGGGATGGTTACAAGCCTTTGATCTGTGACAACTTACACAGTGGAGGGTGTTTGCGCACAAGAGCAGTAATCAGAGTTTCTCCAAAAGTTGACTGAAAGGAAGTTACTAGATGAGCTGCATGTGGTTGTGTAATTTAATTTTTATGTGGACTGTTTTAATGAAAATCTCCCAAGTATGTTTCTTTTTCCTTTTTCTTACTCAAAGCTTTAAAGGCAACTGAGTCTTTAAAAGGATTTGGTTGATGTGGTAAAGTACGTTCTACAAAGGTAAAAAACAAACTTGTCAAGCACTAGTAAAATCTAGGAGGTGTAGACTGTCTCTCCTATTTTGCCAGCAAACTGCTGAGCTGGCTACAGCCATTCCCTCATGTGCCAGGTAATACCCAACTGTCAGAAGTACGTAGACCTTTGTAAATCTCACTGAGATCTACAGATTAAAGTATGTAAGATTGTGCTCTGGGGAAATACCAGATTCGGTCCACGTTTGTATGTCTAATTAGGGTTATTTGTAGGCACTTCAGAGTGTGTTACATTGGTGCCAGTTGCCAGCAATGGGTTGTATCCCTCGTGCAGATAGGCTTCAACATGCTTTTCCATCTTCTCCCTCTGTCTGCCCTTCAGAGATTAATTTGGGTTCAGAATTAAGGAAACTATACCAACTTCATACAGAGTGTGTCATCGTTTTCTGTCCCAGAGTTGTAAAAGTGTATTTATTCACTTCTGCTTTGCGGGAACAGGCAGGATGTGGGCGGTAAAACTCAACGTGTGCTTACAGAACCATCAGAAGGAAGCAGTAGCTGTGTGTGTGTGTGACTGAGCAGAAGCAGTAATGCTTGTCGCGGTGCTCAGAGAATGTTAGTTAGGTTGCATCTGGGGCGCTCTTTCCTTGCCCCTGCAGACCTTGAACTGTAGGGGATTAGAAAGAGGTGTACTTTGGAGGGGCAGGCAACTCCACAGCTAGTTGCTGATGAGTTTCCTGTACTTTCCTTTTAAAGCTGTCAGTAATAGCTATGACTGGAAGGAGGCCGTTAAACTGAAGAAGTTATTAGGAAGTACCAAATGTAATAACTTCAGAAGTAGTGACTGTTCCTCACCCAGGTTTTATACAATGATGGGTGGGTTTGCATGCACGAAAGCAGGGATTTGGAGTGGAAACGGTAAGATTCAGGCCCTTTGTGTCTGGAGAGGGGACTGAGGTTGTGTAGAATAGGTGATTGTGAGGTTAGAGGTAGCATATGAAAGCTGTTCTCGTCTTACAGCGATCTGTCTTCAAAAGACATCCTTTAAGTGTTCGAAGGACTGCATTACTCATTGGAAATATTCAGAATTCATGTCCAATTTCCTGAAAAATCAGCATGTTGTGACCTTATTTCTTTAGAGTTTCCCTTTGGGACTTGAAGTTTGCCTCTGAAAGCAGGAGATTTTCGAAGTGATTGCAGTGCTGCCTGAGAATTCCAGTGATTCAAAGGGAAAAGGTCAAATTTTATCAGCATCCCAGCAGATTGAGAGCAATGATAAAGTTGCTAGCATGGCTTTAAAGTATTTTCTGATTTTCAAGATGCTCATGCCTTCTGGAGTTTGGGTTGCCTTTTATGTTAAAATCATTTTTTGGTAAAGTTTTGTTTTCAAAGCATACAGTGTTCCCATCTGCAAATATTGTACATGGTGCTATCTTCAGGGATAAAACACAATCTGTGCGGATATATTTAGCATTTAAATTACATCTGTATTTATCTTTTAATTACCTTAATCCAGAAATTACACCTGGAAGAATGAAAGCATTCAGAAACAGAATTTGGTCCTTGAAATCTGCCTTACTGTAATAACATGGAGGGGACACACACACAAAACAAAAAAAATGTTTTCCTTCAAGGTATACAGTGTGTTGCTGGGTATTTATAGCAGAAATTGTCTGTAGCGTATAAATATGCTTACATGTCTGTAACATTATTTCATATCTTGTGGGATTGAGTTACGCAGTGAGAACTGGGGGAAGTTTAAGCTTCAGGAGTTAGTTTTGAGAAATACAACTGATTGAATTTGACCCGTCGACCATTAAGTCAGAAGTTTTGCTGTGAAAAGGTTACTTTTCAAAGGCAATAATGGACCCGTACGATGTTGTTTGTTGCAAATATATTGAAGGAGAGTTTATTGCCACCTTAAATAAAAGGGTTTCTGTGTGCTACTGAAGCCCTCACTGAGGAGGTTCCATAAAGCTAATTGCCGTTGTGAGGGGAGCAGGTGAGAGAGATCCAGTGGCTGAGTGGTGTTTGAGCCATGTAATGCATGGGTATTTCCAGTGAACCCAAAACCCGTGTACGGTCCTGCTGTTGCAGTAGTTGGCTGGCAAAGCTCATTTTCTGGCTCCTTATTTTGTCATGTTTCTGAATTCATCTTATCAGTCCATGGGATCTATGTGGTGGCTTGTGTGTTTTAAAAAAGTATATTAAATAGAGTGTTCCTGATTGAGGTCTGTTAGTTCGCCTTAAGACTGACAGTCTCATCTCTGATAATCTGGGGGTTTTGTTGTTGTTTTCTCCTGGATTACCTATTTTACAGTGTGTCTAAAAAACTCTGACTCTCGCTGAAAAATGTCGTGTGTGAGATACTGTTAATTTCCGTATTATAACATGACATCTTAAATAATGATTGTTAGCCCCTGTTACCCTTACCCCTTCCTTTGGTTCTCACCTGCTCTCCATTTCCTACTTACAAGGCCATTAGAGCAAGCAGCAAGATGTTCTCCCTCTCTTTGGGAGGTGCCTAAACTGCTGGCTGTGTTGTGGCTTTCCCAGCGTGGCTTCAAGCTCTGGTAGACACCAGAACGAGCTCAGAATTGGACCAAGGTATCCTTGTTGGTAAAGTGAGATGGGCTGTGCTGCTCTGACTCAGGTCTGTGTTACCTGAGTACGTTGGCTCCAAACCGGAGCAGGTAGCGTGAGGCTGCGGCACAGGTGTTCTGCCAGAGTTGAAGAGGCAGAAGAACTAGTTGTGTTTTTTCTCTTAGTTGATGTGTCTACCTGCAGGGCAGGTTTACTGTTGAAAAATCTTTTCCCGAACCTGAGCATAACCTGCCTGGGAAGGAGGACAGAAAGAGAAGGGGTTATTATTGTTTTTGGGCAACTTTCAGTGCTGAACACCCCTGAAATATTTTAAGACTTTTGCTGTCTTTGGGTGTGGGTCTCGCCTTAGCAATTAAAGCTTTAAGGGTGTCTACATGTGAGAAGGTTTGACAGAGTGGATAATTTGAAATAATGCAAAATATGACATTTGTGTTTTGGAAGTAAACTGCCATTTTTTAGTTTTATTTTTAATTTGAAATCAGGCTAAGCTAATTTCAGAGCAGCTTGTGTAGACCAACCTTTATTTATTGCCTTTTCTTAGTTGGAAGATGACTATCACTAGTGCGGCATGCCGTTTTCCTTCATGCAGCTAGAAAAGGTACAAAGAGAAGCACTTAGGGTAAAATTCTTTTGGCCACCAGTTGATTTGACAAAATATCCAAGTTACTGTTGGGCATCTGGGTTGGATTTTGAGAACAATCATCACTGGCTTAACTCTGCTTCCTTTGAAGTTAATGGGCATGCCAGCTGATCACCATCATAAAATCCCATGAGCAAAAGCTTCATCCTTGGCACATTCTGTGCTGTGTGATGTTTCCATTTGCTTTTAAAGCAGAATTGGATGGAGGATTTTTTTGCTGCTTTTTGTTTTCCTGGTACAATAAGAAACATCCTGGGAGAGGACTGAGTAAACAATAGAGGGATAATCTGCCACTGTGTTGTTAAAAATCCTGAAGAGTTGAGGGAAATCTGCCAGGCTCCCTCTGTGTTTTCATTGGAATGGGTTCAGTTCCCATATTCTTGGTTCTCTGGGAATCTGGTTTTTTTTTCATATGACTACAGTTGCCTGGACGCTGCTCTGGCTCTAGTCTCTCTTGTCATTTTTGTATGTCAACAGCGTTAGTCCCAAGAGTGACTAGAAAGAAGGTAACTAATGTATCGGTCAATCCAGTCTTACCTGACTCCTGAAAACCTTTACCATCCAGTTTCCCTCTGGCTGCGTGTCTGCACACATGCCTGATATAAATTCTAAAAGATTAGCTCAACGGCCAGTCATGGTGCAGCTCTGCAATGGTGGATTTTTGCTAATTGAGTCAGTTGAGTTTAGTTTGAAGAGCTGACAAAACAAAATAAAATGCTGAAGCAATGAGAATCAACAACAGTATTGCTAGAGTGAGGGGAAGAATAGTGTTTGCCTTTAAACCAGCTGATCAGTAAATTAAGTACAGTTCTGAAAGTATTCACGCATGATGTTACAGAAGAGTTGATTAAAAAAATGCAGGCATAGGTTTGGGTAGATCTGTAGGTACACTCTTGGCACACAGTTCTGTGTTTGGGGGTTGAAAATCATGAAAGACATGGAAATCAGCAAAAGGACTGGCAGTCTTTATTGCTAGTGTCATTGATTCCTCTGCAAGGAGGATTTTATTCTGAGGGAAGTAAACATTGGGACTTCTGTTAGCTTTTCTTCCTCACCTCTTCACTTTTCCTTCTCGTGCTTCCCTCCCCTGCCTTGCTCTTTCTTATAGACACTGGCGTGGGATCGAGAGCTCGTGCCAGAAATGCTTCCCATTGCTTGCTTCTCAGGATCTAATTTTGACCACTGACAAGTCTAGCGCTCATATCACACGCTGACGTGCTGCCCAAGATCTGCTGTAATTGGAAGATGGTATAAATTGCAGTCTTTGGTGTCATTTTAAAGCAAAGTTTTCTTTTTCTTGTCCATCTCGGACACAGTAGTGGTGCCTGTGTGTATTATAGCAGAGTAATGCCGCTGTAATACACAGCCTATTTGATCAGTGCCTTAGCCTTTCTGTACTTGACCTTGAATTGGAAGTAGCTGTAAAGACAATGTGCTTTTGATATTGCTGAATGATAGAGCAGGATCATCAAATATTTCATGTTACGGTGTAAAAAACAATAGTTGTGTGGATTGTTTTTTAATATAAATCGCAATAGTAAACCAAGCTTCCGAAAGGCCCTACTTCACCTGCCCAGTCCAGGTAATTGTCTAAAATAGCAGACATCCTATTGGTAATTAAACTAAAAATATAGTTGTATTTCAAAAAGTAAGAAATTCAGCTCATACTCTACCATCTATTTTAAACTACTGTCATAGGCCAAATAGTATCTAATCTCAGGTTCGCTACTCTAGTGACAGCTAAGAGTTAACTGGCATTTAGCTGTAAAGGCTTAAAAGTTCCTTTATAATTGTGGAGTGTATGTAATTTTACAGCTAAAATTTAATGCAGGCTTTTAGTTTATCTTTGTTCCTTTCTTTTTCTAGTCTGAAAAATATCCTCTAATTAGATTTAGTTTCACAACACTGCTATTAGTGCAAACTGTAGTGGTTATGTATTACAATACCTAACCATATATTATAAGAACAAATACAAAACACAGCAAAACCCCTGTTGTGTTGTAAACACAATCAATTTCAGACTGTAAGAGCACAAAACCCCTCAAATTAATAAAAAAAAATCTAATGGCAGAGAATATTAGGCGATGTAAAGAACTAAATAGGAAAAGTAAAAGTCAATTCCATACACATAATGCTTATTTAAAAATACCTGAAGATCTGCATGCTCAGCTTAAAAAAAACCTACCAGCCAAGTACAGAGAAAGCCTTACTGCTTGTGGGCGCCAACCTTGTTTAAAGAAACTTGCTAAATGTTGGAAACTGTTTCACGATTGCCTAAGAAGCTACAGAATAACAGGAAAATAACTAATTGTTCACTCTTAAATTAGTCTCTGTATCGCAAAATTAAATGCACTACTGGTATAGAAAATAAACCATATTGTTTTAGAAACAGTATAAACCCTCGTATATAAAAATATGCTCATTTGTGTACATTGCTTAGGTATCAAGAGTATAAAGATTCTCAGGTTCAAACTTCTAATTGGTGTTTAAGTTGTCCATTGCATACTGCTGTGGGTTGTTTTTCCCTTGATCAAGTAAAATACTTTGAAATTTCTGGGTGAACAGTTGCTACTGTTGTTTCAAAATCCTTTAAAACTAGTCTTCGTGTAAGCGAAATATTGTTGGGAGCACACCAATACTATGAATTAATAATTCATTGAATTAATGAATTTTGCCCAAGACAAAAATATCATACTGTGTCTAATGAACCTGTACTCTGCCATTAACATGCACAATTAAAAATGTTCTGACTGGGGTTTTGTGCCCTTGGATTACAAGCTTTTGGGGCCTCATTATTTGGACAGGATTGTATGATAAAATCCAGTCCCACGCATAGGGAACGAGAGAGCTGACACAAAGTTATTTTTATTTCATGTGAAATTTCTGTGAGAAATGCAGCTTTCACTGTCTTACTAACTGCTTCAATCCAAAGGGATCTTGGTATCTTGCACGATTGTATTTGTCTTCAGAATTGTGCTTTTCATTACTTAAGGTTGAAAACAGGATTTGCAATTTCATTCCAGTGACCACAGCCGGACTGGTCCATCTTTACCTGGACTGTAGCGGTTAACTCTAAGACAACTGAATGTATTTGCATGTGTTATTTTTTGAAATGGATACGATTCTAGTTAACAAGAAATTTTGTTCTTTACTGTTTTGGATTGGTTGGTTCTGCCAGTAATAAAAGTAAGTAAAACGTGTATCTGGGAAGAAGGGCATGTATGATATTGCTGTTTGTTTGAAACCCCCCTCCAGCTCCTTGCTGAGTTAGAAGATTTTTCCCATGGACCACAGGTAGGCAGTTTTGAAAATCCTCCAGAAGAAAAGTCTAAATCAATCCAGCTTCACCGTCTTTACCAGGTGGGGATCTAATGCCCAGTCTAGATTGCATTTCCCAGATAATGCAATGTTTTCAGCACAGCTGCTGTCATCATCTGGGAGAAGCAATTCCTGAACAGCTTTGTCATCAATGCTTTCTTTCATTGTTTTAATCCTTCAAAGGACCCTTGTGAAAGAGCTTTGACTCGGGATCACTGAGCAAACAGCGATGGCTGTTTTGGGCGCTTAATTCGTTAGCTGCTTAAGCAGGGTGCTGGGCTCTGAGCTGGAGTCCCTGCAGGCTGCCTTTCTGCTTACTCTGCAGTAACTCCTGCAGGTGTGGCGGGAGTGAGGAGCTGTCTAGAGCAGTCACCACCCAGTTGTCCAAAACGGTTAGTCAGCAGTTCATCACACTTTGGAGGGGTGATGTTCTTCAACTATTTACAAGAGGTATGGCCTGCTTGAATATTCTAATTGCTTTGACCACTCTACATTCAGGCCTCAGATGTATATTGCTACTATCTCAAGTTTAATTTCAAGCGGCTTCATTTTAATAACTTTTAAACTTCTTCCCCCCCCCCCCCCTTGACATTTTTTGGCATGCTGGAAGTGAGAACTGTGCTCCATGTCCATGGTGAGCTTCACACGAGCCCATTCCTGGAACAGTTGTGTTTAGAAAAGCCATACAAGTCAGAGTAGGAAGTAATAGATGTATCAATTTTTAGGTTAAAACTCCCATGTTCACTAAATCTTTCACCAAAGGTGATTATACAACTTTGCATGCTTATGAAGTTACATACTTCAGCTGAACAGACTAAATCCCTTTTTTTTTTTTTTTTTTTTAATTGCTTGGTTAAGAAATGTTGCTTTTTACTTGTTCAGAACCACCACCATAGCAAACATACATAATTGTAATGTTCTCTCATCACGGAAAATTTCAAATTTTTTTCAGAACTTTGTTTCAAACTTGTTTTGAAAATGCAATTACAAGTGCGAATGGGGCTTTAGAGGAATTATTTCTACCTTCTACTTCAGTACTCTCTATATGTTTTTGCTTCTTCCACACCTCTAAGCTAATAAATAGTCAGGCCAAAGGCTTTGTAACTTCATTAAGTAGCTGCGTATAGCTTTGAACTGACTGAATTGCATTCAGCAGTGAACACGCCATGGTAGAGAGAATGCTGTGTGTATCTGCCTGTACTCTGGTGTGCTTCTGGTCTGTGCTTTCCCCCCTCCTCAGCCTGTGCTTGCTTGGGCTGAAGTCCTTGAGGAGCTGTTGCAATCCAGCTGTTCTGGAAGTCGGGTCCTGACCATGTAACACGTCTTACGTAAATTATTTTGGTGGGTTTTAAACCAGATCTTTGATTTCTGTCTAGCAGTAACTTAAATCCTGCTAACACAACCAAATAATCTTGTAGGTCTTCCACCAGGCCGGAGGTTGCGAGCATAGAGCTGGCGGATCAGGATGAGCGCCAGTGTTCGCAGAAAGCTGTTGTCCAGGCACGGTCCTCACAGCCCACACGTCTGACAAGTATCATCTTTGCTGAAGATATAAGTAAGTTTTAACTTTTGTAAGCACACCACTACTTGTTTATGGGCATCCTGGCATCCTCCAGAAACAAAGTAGAGATTTAAAAGTGCACAAACCAAGAAATTTCTATTCATATGCATAGTCATTTTAGACTTTCCATGGGCATAGTTTTTAAGTTCTGTTTGTTGAAGTCCTCAAATAAGTGCTAATTATATTGATGATGCATCCAGGAAAATGGGTAATTCTTTAAAAAGAAAAAAGGGGGGGGGGGGAGAGCAGTGGGTGAAAATAATTTTCAACATACACTTTTTATATAATGCAAATTCAGATGTTTTGCATTTAGAAAGCTGGAAATTGTCTTTGTGTCTGTCATACAGTTTACCTGGTTAGTTTTTGTAATGACAGGTAGGCAAAACCAGATGGTCAATTAAATGTCTTGCAGTCAATAAATGAAGAAGTGTATAGGGGTTTATCGTCTGTGGGCAAAAGTCATTAAGTTTTCTAGGACATGAGCCATGTCTGACAGCTGCACTGTAGAAACTCTTAATATGTAGCCAGAGAAAATGTTTGTAACTGTTAATGTAGATGGAAATTAGAATTTTTTAAGATTTATTCTAAAGCTCAGTGAGGAAGGGAACTGCTTTTCTTGCTTGCATAGCCACCAATCACCATTTGACCAAGAGTTTCTTAGTCAAGGTCATGACCTAGTTTCAGTTCCTTCAGTGTCTTGTGTCATTGGCTAAATTTGAGGATCGTTTTGTCTTGTTGGTGCTCTTGATGAGCATGTGCAGTGTTGCTGATTTCATGTGCTCTTTCTGATGTCTCTTTAAGTGACTGGACAAGTGCTTCGTTGTGATGCTATAGTGGATACAATTCATGGCATCCAGATTGTGTCCACAACAAGAGAACTCTATCTTGAAGATTCACCACTGGAGCTAAAAATTCAGGCTTTGGATTCTGAAGGTAAGAGATTTACTGATAG
Source organism: Vanellus vanellus (assembly GCF_965231255.1). Classification (NCBI taxonomy): domain Eukaryota; kingdom Metazoa; phylum Chordata; class Aves; order Charadriiformes; family Charadriidae; genus Vanellus; species Vanellus vanellus. Next base: position 24,155,521 of record NC_138914.1, on the reverse strand, counting down.
GAGATAAAACATAAATTGAAACTCTTAATTGTCTGATACGTGCACCAGTTTTATTTGCGACACAATTGAATGTTAAAAGCTGATCTGAGTAATTTAAAGGGAATTCTCTGAATAATACATTCAGTAACTTATTGTTTTTGTTTAAATTTAAAATCTACATACAACCTGAATAGGTAAATCAAATACTGTTTGATTTTCAACAACTTTTGCTTGCCTTTTTTCCTTATTTTCCCAGTAAACTTAACTCTAGTGCTGAGGGTATTTTTAAAAATCAGAATTTAAAATAATTAAATCAAAGGTGTCAGCTCTCGGCAATTCTACCTCCAGGTCAGGAGTAGGAATGTAATGGAAAAAGTCCCAACATTTGGCCTGTTTAAGTGTTCCAGCAGGATTTAACTAGGCTGAGCAAGGCTGCACAGGAATGTGAAGTAGTCTGGGTTGGATTTTTTTATTTTTTCTTTTGAGCTGAGATGGTCTAAGGAATTTTGCGAAAGTACATTTTATCTGAGTCTAATCAAGCATCCAACAGGATGTTCAGAGATAATGTTGAAGACAACCACCTATGCTTGGATTAATATCTCTTAGATAGAAACACTCGCTTTTGGGAGGTACCATTTAGGCTCATAAAAGTCAGTGCATTTGTGCTGAATGTGTAATTATTTAATAGGAGCAGAGAACTTCTGCTTTTCATACTGCCTGTAGCATCAGAAAAAGAATCATGATGCTGGTAAGAATTTTGTGCTTTGGTTTCAACAATCGATTTTTATGTACACATCAACACTCACACAGACCAACTGATTTTTAGGACAACTACTGGACTGAAAGGAATTGATATGTCAAGCGGCTATAAAAGTTTGATTTGTTTGGTTTGGGTAGTTAATGAGCCTGTCCTACATTTGTTTGTTTGTAAGCCATGAATGCCAGGTTATGTATGGCAACATGTTAATAATGACAAGTAATTTCATTTTCTTATACTGTGCGTAATACCAGATTCGTGGCTTGGCGTTTCTGCAAACTCTCAAGCATGCTGAATGGACAAATTTGCCTTGGAAGCCACCCAAGTTAGAGTCTGAACAGGAGCAGTGGTTCAAAACACACGAAGAACATTTAATCTGCATGACTGAAACAAGATTTTGGTTAGAAGCCGTAGGACCAAACTTCCCAATCTAAGTTTAGGGGATCAGGATACACTCAAAAGCTTTGAAAACCGGTTCCTTTTGACCCATTTAACCTTGGGATCCATCCCTGGGAGAGCTTTAGACATACTGGACTTAGTTGTCTTTCTTGGCACACTTTAAAAAAAATAATTAAAAAAAAAGATTCAAGACCAGCAGCAAGTTTATTGAAGGACATAATTGTTCAGGAAAAGTCAGAGAATTGAATAAGGGACTTCTGAACACTTTTTTTTTTTTTAATATTCAGAAGGTGACAAAATCAATATAAAGTAATTATCCAGTTCAATGAATATTGGGAAAAATATGGTTAGGTTTGCTGAGAACTTGCACAAAGAACGGGCGTCGAGCCTATTAGTGCAGCCTGGGTGAGAGGGAGCGAGAGAAGATGCTTTGTATCAGCTGTTGTATGTATATAATGTTGCAGTGAGGTAGCTTTTTCCCTGGTATGTAAAGTTGTTAAGTAGGCCCTAGGGATGTACCCAGTGCAACTTGTGTTGGGCTGATGGAGATCACTGCATTTTACATTACCAGATTATTGCATCTGGTATGGGTCAGACCATTCTTTCATATTGATGATTCTACTCCTGTGAGTATCGCTATATCTTCACAAATAGTTTCCTTCCTTATTGTCTTCCATTTATATATATTGTCCAGTTATTTTTTTCATAAGCTATATTTTTTAATTAGTTACATTAATGCAGATTCCTTTTTGTACATGTTTTTAATAAGCCACTCCAAATATAAACTTGATCCTCAAATAGTACTTCTCAAAGATTACTAATGCAAGAGAGGAAGATGACCATGGAGATCTTTGGCCAAATTAAGTATAGAATGTAGAGGGTAAAAAAAAGTCATATATTGTTTTCTTTTATCTGTTTATCTTTGCTCAAGTTATTTTCTTATGACTTAACTAGAGGTGAGTTAAATAAAAGAAGAACTTCGAGATGTGAGTTTGCATTTGTTTGGCTACGAGTGTGCAAGGCACACTGGTTTCCTGCCCCAGCGAGGGAATAGAGCACATCAAGATAGTTCTCCTTGTTTACTGGGGTTTGCTCCAGCCTTGCCAGTGAGAGCCGCTTCTGCTGAAGCATCGCAGAGGAGCAGCTCTGGGCCGGGTTACGGCTGTGGAGCAGGAGCACAAGTCACTGCCTACGTTGACATCTGAGGAGCCTGGGAGGGTAACATTACAACTCCTGTGACAGCTGTGTGATCCTGCAGGGAAGGACAAATGCGTAATACAGTTCATGGCAAGCGCTGTGCTGCCTCTGGTAGGCTTAACCTGCAGACAGCTGCTGCCCCCCGTGCTGTGGAGATTGCTGATCCTGTCTTGGCTGAGTGAGACCCTGCATCGTCTGGGGAATGCCCATGATAGTTTGTCTTTGATAACCTGACGTTGCCTTCGTGGTGAGGGACCCCAAGCCAGGACGTCCAGGCCCAGTGATGGTTCAGGGGCCACAAGGATGGGTTTGTGCTTTTGCTTCCAGTTGGCTGCGGCATTGTGTCCAGGCGTAGCCTCTCCATAGTGCCACCACGTGCGTTTCTCCACTAGCCACCTTATTTTCAATTGGAGAAAAACAACAGAGTGTAATACAGCTTTGCAAAGCTAAAGCATGCATCATTAAAGAAACTTAGACTTGAATGCATGTTAAATAATCCAGTCTCAATCAATTTTAATTATATTGCCTTGTGTGTTCAGAGTTTTGTGGTTTAAATCCTATTTATGTGGGATTTGGAGCTATCTGCAATAAGTTATACAGAAATGGGAGAAACAATATAGACTGTGTTTTGTGTTAACATGTCTTAAAATACTTTTGTGGCTTAAAAATGTCATAAACCGTTAAGCATAAGAATTGGATAATAAATTTGCTTTGATTCTTACTTTATTAATTTAGATATAAATGTCAAAGGGAGTAACGCAAATGAAAATACATTTTAAAATATAGTAAATACTGGGATTTCGGTTCTGTATTTATTTGTGCCAGTGGACACTGCAATTCAGAGCAAGACTCATCTTGAAGATTGTAAGATCTTTCATATTAGCAGCTTATTACACTTAAATGTAATCATAATAAATCTTTTGGGTTTAGTCTGTTTATTCCTTTCTGTTCTTTTTGTTCCTTTTTAATGTTTACAATACCTCATGTTCTAGTAGTCCACAGTTCTTAGAAAGATGGTGCTCAGTTTGAGTTCTTTGACTGAAGACTTATTCCTGTTATGGGTAAAGCATGGTTGTGCTCAAAACCAAAACAAGCTATGTGGAAAGTGCAGTTCATTGGTGCTGTGAACTCAATTTACCCAAATGGTATCTCAGATCTACATGTTTCAAAATGAAAGATTGTTTATCAGGTTTTTTTTGTATGTCCTGCTACTATCCAAGCAATAGGGTACGGGTTTTGTGGTGAAAGGGGAAAGGAGGTGGTGGGTGCCAAGGATATCTCAGGGGCTGACAAGTGGAGGATGGGTGGCGTCTCCTGCACCTATCTAGTGGGCTGTGTGAAAAATATGAAGCGGCACATGGTGTTGCAAAATGTAAACAGAAAAGCCAGTTAACAGAAACACCTTAAATTTGCCGAAGCAAGCAATGTAGACTGTGATTTTAACTAAATGCAAATAGTGCTTCTTTTAGGGATAAGATAGAGAAATTGCCTAGGGGAAAAGTCATAGTTTGTCTTCCAGGAAGACTATATGCCTGTTATTTATTTTTGTTTTAATCTGATTGTTTGATTTTTAGGAAACACTTTCAGCACATTGGCAGGGTTAGTCTTTGACTGGACAATAGTAAAAGACACAGAGTCTGATGGCTTCTCCGATTCCCACAATGCATTACGGTAAGTTCATTTAAATTGTTTGCCAAAGTCTCATGTCCATTAAGTTTGATGCATATAAATATTTCCTCGCATCTAGGCAGTTTACCAAACTGATGCCTGAAATAATGCTTATGGGTCAGTTGTTTCAGAGTGTTTTTTTTAAGTGCCTACTCAACAGCCTGAGCACTCTCATCCCTGTTTAACGTAACCACCGATAGTGTTAATGAGCAGCCCAGGTACCTCTAATGCAACAACTAGAAATAAATAGATGCAATTATTGATCTTCCTGAAACATCTTGTGCAAAGGGAAGATTTATCAGTATGGCTGTTATCTCAGGATTTCAGCAGAGACATTTAATTTTTAGTATTTTTTTTCTTTTAAGGAAAAAAAGTCCTCTTCCATTTCATAAAGGGCTTTCTGAACTTGAAGAGTTTCAGGTTTTGGTCAACACTTAGTTCTGGTATTGAAATAGCTTGCAAAGTATCTAACCTTTAAATTGGAAGGGACCAAGTGGCTCCTTGTAAGCTAGGTGCAGCTCATAAGGCCAGGTGAAATAAGACAATGAAAGGTATTCAATGAAGCTATTCAATATATTGCCTTTCAGACAAACCAATGAATGGAAAGCACTTGCTTGATAAATAAGCCACAGTGCCACTGAGTCAAAGAACCAGTTAACTGGACTTTAGAAGTGTGTATTTTGTGGAAACATCTATTGAAAGATCTTGAAAGGGCTTTTCAATTCGCTAATGAGATAAGTGTTTTTCAGCATTGGTGTATAATAAGGAAATATTGCCTGTGTGTAATGGAGGCGGAGTTCTTGCCCAAAAGTCAGAAAGCTCATCTGTGGCAGGGATAGGAATAGAATCCAGACTGTGATTTTTTTTAATTGTATTTATTTGTTTTATTTCCTCCTGTGTTTGTCACCAGACCAGTTTTGACCTCTGTTTTGGTGGTGGTGGTTTTCTTTTTTTAATTTATTTTATTAAGCATTCGCACTATGTAATTTTACAGTGATGACTTCATTGTTCTGTTCCTCAGTGGCTTCAAACAGAAATTTGAGTTTCTGTGCTTATTAAACTAACCAGAATTGAGGGCTACTGAGCAGTATGGGACATTTTTCAAGCTAGACTCCAAGAGTTTTGTCTTTGCACTGACATCAGCTGGTGTCAACACACCAGGATCCTGTTATCTAGCAGTATTATGCTACGATTATATGCCATGGTGAATCTTGACTTTGCTCAATGTGAGTGTTGGTAGAAAAAATACCTCCCTGATATATGCGAATATGACCAGTCTGCAAACACATGAAACACGAGGTTTTCTCACAAAACAGTTTACAGTCATCTCTTGAGTACAGCTTCCGTCAAAACTTACCTACCGTATAGTAGGTTTGTAAGATGAGATAGATTCAAACTCACACACCAGAGGCTTCAGTTAGTTTAGAAAATGGGTTCCAGCAAAATGTAGGTAGATTGCAGGACATAAAATAATGTAGGAAATTATATAGTCCTTTAAAGAACCTGGCTAGTCCATACGGAGTCCTAGTCCATACGGAGCTTCTTGTTTCAGTATTTGCTAGAGATGTGATTTTAACCAAACTGCTATTGATATATGCTCTTCTGTTAGCACAGCTATATAACATAAAAATGTTCTAATAGTTTTACAGCCTTGCAAAATAAACAATAAACTGTATAAATTTGTTCATTCATAACTGTTCTCAATATGGCTTTACTGATTTTACTGGGAAAGTGCACGTAAAGCCAAAAAGATCGTATGTGTACAGAAGCTGGCAACCTTTAAAGCATGGTCCTCTTCCAAGTTCTGTCCTGTTGTTTACCCATTCACGACAAATTCCTTTCCTCGCTGTTGTCACGTCGTTGAAATTTCTAACAGTTACTACAAGTATTCTGCTTGTAGATTTTCTTTTTCATAGTCATTTATTTAATGCATCGTAGATGCTTCATATAGGTCAAAGTTATGTTGCAGTTTGTTAAGCTTTTATAAACATAAGCTTTGGATCCTTCACATCAGTTGTTCCGCAATAATCTAGAGAGTTTTTGCAGTCTACACCTACTGTAAAGACTGGAGGGATCATTAGAGACATGTGCAGTCTTCCGATATCTCTTGAAAGCCCACAAACAAGCTTCAAACAAACTTTTATCAGTCACAGAAATTAGCTGCAGATATTTTGAAGAATGAGTAAAATTTGGATATCTCGTCCCAGGCAGACATCTTAAGTTTGCTTAAAAATGGAAATAGCTGGGAGTAGATACTGTTGTTGTTCCTCTGTGGGTTTACAAAGATTGGTTAACAATTTTCTGTTCTCTTTTTGGTTCACCTTTCAGTATACTCAAGTTCTTAGAATCCACTTATATTCCACCTTCCTATATATCGGAAATGGAAAAAGTTGCCAAGCAGGGAGATACCATTTTGGTGTCAGGAATGAAAACAGGGAGTTCTAAATTAAAAGCAAGAATACAGGAAAGCGTCTATAAGGTAAGGAACTTGCATTCATCTTTTTTTTTAAATCATTTAGTCTTACAGTTCTTTAAGTTTGCCCTGACATATTGTTCCCATTGTGGATATCAGTGCTGCGTCTCTGTCTTACTGGATTGACTCTGTAGCCCATATGACAAAAGATGACAGTGCTACTCTTGATCACCCTGAAAGGCTTGGAGTTCAGTGCAGTTACCTAACCCAGGATGTGCATGTGCCAGAGATCATTTCTAAACTTAACTCTCTGACAGAAGGCCCTGTGGCAGAGCAATACCCTTCAAATACTTCCGTACAATTTTATTATTCCTGGTAGTAATTCATATTATATATATAACTAGAATCATGCTGGATAGGGCATTGGCCCTTTAGTTCTTTTTAAAAATAACAAACTAGAACACTTTAGGTCTTATTTTCAATAAATAAATATCTAGAACAAAGATTGCTATATTGGATATACTTTTATAATTCCTGTTGTGCTTGAAATGAGCGTCACGAACACTTTGTTAATATCTAATTCTGCCTCATTAGATTCTGGTCTCCAAGGAAGGGCTTTGGGATCAGAATGTCTGTTTTAAACTGCAGTATTGGCGGTCTTCCCAGCTGTGATGTAGATCCATGCTGTTTCTTTCTTTGTAACTTTCGGTGACTGAGTTTTTCATTTAACTCTGGGAACAGAGTTGTTTTTTCTCATCATAGAATTTACAAACACCTGAGAGAGTTTTTATGGGCTATCGCTTACAGGAATACTTGGCATTGTGCTAGTATCAACTTAATGCTGCACCTCAAAAAAAAAAAATCCTTCTATAAAATGGTGGTGTTTTTCTGAAGTTCATCTCGTATCTGCAGTCTGGTTTTGCAGATTTGTGTTACTACATATTGTACTTTAAGTTTTTCCTTAAAGCAGAATTGCCTTGGGTTATCCAACCCATACCTGTAAAGTGTTCTATGAAAGTATTATCTAAATGTATGTAATACTAGTAACGTGGCACAAATAATAGTGCGTGTTAAGAATTGTATTTTCGTTACAGTTCTACCTAATTGTGCTGAATATAGTTACTCTACATGATATCAGTCTGTCTTTTTTTTTTTCTTGAATGCTTGTAGCTTGGTTGGTTTTCTGCTTTGATATTTATTTTTCTGAATCAGTTTTGAGCTGATACTGTAAGTGAAATTGAACTAATATTGTTGCATTTGCAATTCTTTATGGCTTTCTGGTTAGTAGTTCCTTTAAATGTTTCACTGCTGCCAGACAGCATGTTTTCAGTGAACATCCCTCAGACCATAATAGAATTTATACAATTATCTGTTGTATTCCTGATGTAATAGACCAATCGGTTTGATACAGATTCCGCAGTGAAGTTATAATGGATATGTTGCATAGTGGTACCATGTTTTACAGTAGAGAAAATACATTTCTAGATGTCTGAATAGTCACTGTGCATCTGTCTCAAGTTTTTTTTTTTATTCTCCAGAAAACTGAACCATAATGATGCCCATACAGACTTGATTTTTTTTTTCTTCAGCCTTGCACAGTATGCACAGAGCAGATCTCTGTACCATTCATTGTCCCTTGTTGTGACAAAATTTGAGATAATAATAAAGAGCCGATTACAGCAAGTAATATTTTTTACTTACAAGTTATAAGTTATTGCTGCATGGTCTGTTTCAAACAAATAAGCTGCTTTAAATGTGGTTGCTTTTTCTTCTTTTTCCCTCTATCAATAGCATGTACAACCTGCCGAAGTCAGATTGCTTATTTTGGAAAACATCCTTTTAAATCCAGCATATGACATTTATCTTCTGGTAGGAACATCAATCCAGTACAGAGTTCAGAAAATAAGGCAAGGGAAGATTACAGGTTTGTCCTGTTTTGTTTGGGTTTTTTTTATTTTTTTTTTAATGCTTTCTGTGAATTTTTAACTGCTAAGAAATTTTTAATTGTGCTTAAACTATAAATATTTAATACTGTTTTCCTAAACCACACAATAACTACTGTTTAGTTTTTTCTATAAAAAAAAATGTGTCTGTAAAGGATGTACTCTTGCAGATTTGTCAAAGATATGAAGGTAAGGGTAACCTAGAATAGGAGCCAATACTATCATTTTAGGTGTACTCATTTATTCCACATTGACTAAGAAACTGTGTCTGACTTTCTTAGTTAAAACAAATTTAGATTAGTAACTTTTCTATTAGAAAAGTTTTCTTGACAAATGGATTTGCCCCACTTCTGCAAGTGTGGGTTAGCTGGCTTCTGTCCGTTTAAGAGTGTGGAAGTTTGTAATTGCATAAGTTGCTTACAAGGAGCCTGGGCTGGTAATGACTTGATTTATTTTTATTTTTTTTTATTATTTTTATTTTTTGAATAAAACCAGGGCTCACTACATCAGCTAGTAGCGCAGAATGGAGCAGCAGAAATTATCACTAACTCACAGAAAGTAATTTAATCACTTCTGAAGCTGGGAATGAATCGGATGTTAGGTATAAACAGTGGGATGATAGTAACTGGAAATTTCAGCTTCAAAGATGTTAAAGCTAAGCGAGAAGCTCATTTTGTGCGTGTGTTGATATAATCACAGAACTGCTATTTCTGCAAGATATTAAAAATACTGATTTAATGTGTGCACTAGGCATCAATAAAAATTAATCAGCAATAATTAGCAGCATCCAAACACTGACACGCTTGCTTTTATTGTTTTGTATGTTGTCTTGTTTTTTGTACAGAATTAACGATGCCATCTGATCAGTATGAACTGCAGCTACAGAACAACGTGCTTGATCCAGAGGGAGAACCATCGTGGCCGGTTGCCAAGTTGGACCAGGCAACATCAGTTGTAACTGCATTGCAGCAGGGACAAACTAACCTCATACTTGGGCACAAGAGTATCCTTCCTAGGTGATGCTTTTCCATCCAGGTCTTCATGGCAGGCGACAAACTTTCCACCCTTTGCAGCACAAAATGATAAAATTATCCACATTTTTACCAGTAGGCTTGAAAATTAGGAGCACCTGGTAGATCCATAGAAAGCAACACTGCTGTGAATTCAGTCTCAACAGAGCTGCCTGATGCCTTGAAATGTTCTAAGAAATTGAGTTGGCAAAAGATGAATTAAATCATGTCTGTTCCCCTCAGTCAATGTGGAAATGTGATGGGGCTTTATTTAATTTTTATATTTAAAGCATTGTATTCTCAAGTGGAATCTCTCTAAAATTCTCACTGTCTTTCAGGGTAGTGGGGTTAACGTTTATTTTCAGAGTACAGTTAGCTAGAAATATCCAAAAAGGCACAAGGAGCCCTAGGAACAAGCTGATTTTTACTGGACTTTTGTTAAAATTTTTCTGTTCCTTTACTGAGAGTTCAGGTATTCGCATGCAAGGGGTTTCCAGACTACCAAACAGCACTATCTACGTTGTAAATCCGGGTTATTTAGGTTGGTACTGGCTGTAGTTTTCCTGATTGCTTAATAATATTTCTTGCCTTGGTTTTCTGTTGGTGTTTTTCTGTGTTTATATACACGCTTCCATTTCTCGTATTACTTTTCATAGAAAAGTTATTTTATTCATAAAAGTTGTTCAATGTGAAATAGGTTTAGTAGTAAATATTTATTTTTTTTTTTGTCTCTGTATTCAGCAGCTTAAAACAATGAATGTGCATCTTCATTGTGTGGGCACCAGAAGCAAAATGCTTATATCCATTAGGTAAAGAGGCTGTTGGTTTGCGCTGTTCAATATTTCCTGTTTTGTAGGATTTACAGTTCATCCAGGTGACAGATGGGTCCTAGAAACAGGCCGACTTTATGAAATTACAATTGAAGTGTATGATAAATCAAGCAATAAGGTGTATTTATCTGATGTAAGTTGAAATGTTGATATTCTGAGTGTCTGTCTCCTAAATCCTGGCTTTCTTTGAAATTAGTTGAGCAGTTTCTTACTTACATTGTGTTAGGACATTTCAAAATATATTGTTTCTTGTTGTTTCCTTTCTTCCCTTTGTTTTGTTGGGTTTTTTTTTGTGGGTGTGGTTTTCTTTATTTGGTTGGTTGTTTTTTTTTAAATAAAGCACTCTGGGTGATTCATATGAAAGTGCCCATTAGAGTCTAAGTGCTGTAGAAAAAGCAGGAAGAAGTTGGACAATGCACTTCAAACACGTAGCATAGGCATTGCACTGGAAATTGCAAACCAGTGTAACTGGTGGAGAGCAGTACTAGTACAGTACTCCATGTCATCAATGCCCCCCAAATATAATACTGTCACATCTAGAGGCAATCTTTCCTATTAAAGAATGAGGTGTAAGATAGGCTTATAATACTATTGGGGAGCTACTTGTTTCCTTTGCTTTTAGATGATTAGCTAGCACTAAAACTCTTCACTGGTTGGTAGTTAAATAAGATGAATTCTAGGTACTAGGTACCAAATATACATTGCTCTTTTTTTAAAAAAAAAAAAAAAAAAGCAAAGTTTAAATAGTTCATTTACAAGCAGAAAAAAGCTATTAAATTACTGCTTTTCAGAATATCAAATATTATGTGATAGTTATTTTATTTGCGCTTACTTGCTTCCTGAGATAAAGATCTGAGTTTCAGCTAGATCTCAGAAATGTTATTGGGGCAGTATATTTGCATGTTCTTCCCCTTTTGTGTTTAGGAATGACAAAACTAAGAAAGTACTGTAAAATATTAATTATTTAGTGGTATAAATATTGGTACTTTTCATGTTAAGTTACATGTAGCTGATAATTTTAAAAAGTAAATATTTTCTGTAGAGTTGGTGTTGTGTCTAAAAGAAATAATCTTGTTGAAAGACTGAAACTTTCATAGAGAAAAATTCTTACTTGGTTTCAGATAAGTTTCTTTGAACTATGTTATTAAACAATTGTTTTCTTGTTGATTTGTTGCTAATACGTGTGTGGCTGTCCGTACAGTATTAATGTCAGTTACCTGTGGCAATATCTGTTTAATGTTCTGTTTTTAGAATATCAGAATTAATACAGAGCTGTCCAAAGAATATTTTGAGGTGCAGAAGTCCTCTCTGAATGGATCATATCATTATGTGAAAGCAATAAAGAAGGGTCAGACCATTATTGATGCTGCACTGACATCAGTAGTAGATCAGGTATGTTCTCATAGTCACTCATCTGCTTTACTGGTAGGCCTAAAAATAATTTACTTGCGTAGTAGTGACCTAATAGTGACATAGTAAAGGAAATCTAAGAATTACGTGAGTCTAAGCCAGCTTTGTTTGAATACATTAAGAACCAAATTCTGAAATCCTTACTTCAGGAACACTGTCAATTAAGTCAACAGAGGATTTGCTTAAATAAAGACGAGGATTTTGCTAGCAAGTGCATGGCAAACGCTTGTTAAAACTAGTGGTGCACAGCATTGATATTTTTTTTCGTGGCAGATACTTATGTGGGCACGTACCGTTTCCTTGTGCTGGTGCAAAGGTCCTCTCACATTCTCTGAGTGAATTTTACAGTTTATTGTGGTAGGATCATCAGTGTCATACCCTGGCCTTGTTCTGCATTCAGTTACATTTGGAAAGTTTTCTGTCCTTTGGTAAGTGATGTTAAATGCTGGAATGAAAATCTGCCAAATGTATCAGCCTGCTAATTTCTTCAAATTAATATTCATTAACTTTCTGCTACTTGGGCAGGCTGCTGAATGTATGGCTAACTAGGGCACGTGGTGTGAAAGTGATTTGCTTTGGCTTGAAACTTGGAAAAATTCAACACTTCAACCCATTTGCTGTGGAATCGTTTTAGTGATTCCTTGAGTAGGATTTAGTAGGTCCTTGTATATGATAAGCCATGCTTATTCTCTGTGTCGGAGAGGTACCCTTGAATGAAATAAGGCCCGCTGAGAGCTGTTTAAGTTTTCTTCAGAATGCCAGTAAGAAACAGGGTGTTGTGCCAGAAGGTTATGGCATTACAATTGCAGCAGAGTTGTAAGGGCCAGTATTTCGGGATGAGCTGAGGAATAGGTCTTTTAGGCTGAGTTTTGTCTTCATCTGCTGCAGAGTGGAATGAGCAAAGTGTGCAGGTGTGGAGTTACTCAATTAGCTCTCCAGACAAGATCTCAAACCCCAGGAGTTATTGCTGTTTGCCTTTTAAATTAATGTGGGCACCTGTATCTCCATAGTAATGCTACTCATTTAATACAATAGAACACTTTGCTGCGATGACCTGACTATTTACTCACAGGTAACACGGTTCATAAGCGACCCTAAATAGTTGCTTTCCTTTCTCTCTGAGATGTTTTCAACAACTTGCCTATGTATGGGACCTATTAATTGCCTATTAATTCTAGGAAGCTCTGTGGTGCTGTTTGTAATACTGTGCTCTTGCTTTTTGTAGGATGGAGGTGTTCATACATTTCCAGTTCCAGTGCGAAACCAGCAAGATGTTGAAATATATGTTCCCATAGTTCTTTCACCCAGCATTTTGACGTTTCCTTGGCAGCCAAAAGCAGGAGTCTACCAGTACACCATACAGGTATGCCAAAGAAGTACCTACATGGAGGAAGTATTGCTCAAGCAGGCGCAGTGAAGCCTGTAACCACTTATATAGAGTTGACTTTGGATACTTCAGGCACGGGGATAGCCAAAACTTTATTTGGAGGAATTTTGTTGGATGTTAGTTGCAGGAGTTAACGTGTAGTTTAAAAAAAGCACACAAGAAACCAACAAACATAAAATCCCACCGACTTTTACCTCTTGTCTTTCATTCACTTCCTCTCTCCCTCATGCACGTGCCACATGCATCCTCATAGAGTCGTTTGGAATTACAGAAAACATCCTAGGTACAAAACTTCATATTAATAATTAGAAGATACCATTTGCTGTAAAGGGATGAAATTATGGGAGCATGAATCAGAGTGAAGTGACTGCAAAAAGGGCATGACAAGATTAATTATCAGTCTTCGACATCAGTATCCTTCACTCACCACACATCTCATGCTTCTAAAAAAAAAAAAGTTAAATGGAGGCAAGGGTCACAGTTTCATTTACAGTATGCCCTTCTAATGGGACTTTTTTATCACACTTCTTATGTGTATCTTTGCTCCCTTGCTGCTGTCCTCCCATACACTTCATGAAGCAAATGGCTTGTCATCCAGTATCCAGAGTATGGTCTAACTGGAGGAAGGAATGGTGTGCTTCCCCAGCCCAGACTCTTGTACTCTTATACTCTTGTACTCTGGGTATAATGGTACCCAGATCCTGCACTCACGTGTTTCATTCACAGTTCCTACCCCTCCCTTTTAGCATGAAGTTGTGCTGAGTTTGGGTCTGTCTTCAAGTAGACAGTATACAAAAAAGAGGCGGCGGGACACATGGTGTCTGAAGTAAACAAATCAATCTCATAGGCATAAAATTGCATTCTCTACTGTAAATCTGAAGTTAACGCCATTGAGTTTGGTGCTGTCAGCTGTACTTTCAACTTCTGTGGTATTAGAGTTTAGTCTGGTTCATGCTATACCCAACCACACCAGCAGAGTGTGGTAAAAATTCTTAGTACAAATACGCGTTTTCAGTACTTTGTCATAACTTCTAGAGTTTTCCCAGTAAGGGAAAGTAAATGTTTTTCTTTTTCCCACCTCTTCTACAGTTCTATTCTTGTCTCACCTTATCTCGCATATGTTATCAAATATCTCACTGGAGAGCATTCCTTTGTGTTACTCCAATAATTGCATCAGTATTCTTTCTTTACAGTGATGTTTTTTTCATTAGAAACATAAAAACTTTTTTCTCCCAACATAAGAATTACTTTGCATTTACTGAAACTGAGAACATTTTCCCAATCTGCCCATTCCACAGTACTAGCGGTTGTTAACAATAGCACACAGCTTGACTGTTGTTCCTGCCTGTAGATTAGTGTTTGCTTCCTACTCAACAGTTTTTGAGTCAGGCTATTTTGAATTGGTGAATAGACTTTTTCTGAAAATAAGTTGAAAGGGATTTTTGGATCTAGCCAAATTCTGTTTATAGCTAAAGTAACTCCTTCCAGATGGTATCAGAATGACTTTTAGGTTTTACTTAGTCAGCTGTCTGGTTTTTTGTTGATTGCTTTGTTCATATTTGTGCTAATAAGATGGCTTCTGTTGCAAGTAAAACAGGAAAGAAAAGATGTTTCCTTCCTTCCTTCCATGCATTAGAGAAGTGAAGTGCTGTCTTTGTGAAGTTAAGCACATGGAGGTTTTTTTTTTTTCTAGCAAGGTCATCACTGTCACTCGTAACAGTTTGTGGAGTGGAGTTCAGCTAACAGGCTGTGGATAGCGATTAGACTGAAATAGGAGCTGGTTTATCTTTTGTCTCCTCAGTGCAAACTGAGTGCTAGAGAGAAAAATGTAGTAATGCATCTGGTTTGTATGGCAAGGAGATGTGACTCCACAGAATTATTAAGATCTCTAGTTTGTTTTCTGCTCATTTCCCCTATTTAAATTGAAAATATCTTTAGAAAGCATTCAGGACTTTTACATTCTTTAAATGTTTCTCACCAGATCCCACGTAGCTCTTTCTGTCACACACTATCACATATTTATCCATTTGTCTTTGTCCAGTGCTCTTTCTGTAATCTGGTTGTTGACATGCTTGTGGGAAGGAAAAAGGAAAATGACTGTCCTTTTGATTTTTTTTTTTTTTTTTCTGTTTAAAGTTATTAGCTAAGCTGCTGCATAATTTAGATTTGTTTATTTTTCACACTGTCCTTCTAGACAAGATTTATTATCTTGTCCATTTTTAATTTAATCATGAAACGGGTTAGAGCAAATGCTGAGGAAGTAAAAGAAATGAAAGCAATGCACATAAACAAAAAAATTGCTCTGATGTTCACCCTTGTTTTACTGTGATGGAACTGTGAATTTTGTTTTGGAGTGTGAAAGTCTCTTTCTTTTTTTAAACTTGCTTTAAAAAAGCGTTATGTTCAGTATACCTTTCTGCACAGTATTTGTCTCAACAGTCACTGCCTATAGCTCACAATAATGGTTTAAAACCTGTGCATTTTACAGTATTGTAATGGTTGTGTTTCTTCAGTAACTAGTATCTAGGCGGACAACACTCTACGTGTGCTGGCAAAGTGGGTTTTGGCCTTTCACTTCATAAAATATAAGCCTGCAACAGGGATAACCCTGTCTGGCTGCCAAGTGCTTGTACAGTGGGTATAATAATTTGTCTCTATTGATGTGGACCACAGTATCAAGTAACTAGTTCTTACCCTTTCTGTAGAGTAATTCCACTCACCTAAGCTCTTCTAATTGTGACATGACATTTCAAGAGCTGGGAGCTCTAGGAAAAGGGTGGGGTTTTCTTTTTTATTGGCTTGGGGTTTTTTATGGGAATCTGCATGATAAATCCGAGTTTACAAGTTTGGCAGTTACTGACTCCTTCCTTGAAAAGCCATTGTGGGAATGTGGCCTGTATATTTGGCAGCCCCTCGCAGTGCTTGTGGCAAGAGTGGGCAGTTTCCACGTGTGCCTATCGCTCATTCCATGACCGATCAGTTGCTGGAGCAGCATGTTTGTTGAGTGGCTCCAGGTAGACATGCTGATTTTCAGCATAAAAATAAAGAAGTAATGCTAAGAGGAGTGTGACTTTTCTTTTTCTTTTTTCCTCTCTTTCCTTATTCCTTCCCTTTCTCCCACCTTTCCTTTAGACCCCTTAATTCCTATTGAAAGAAGCTAGTAGGTATAGAGTGTCAAGTTAGCAGCTCTGAGACCCAAAATCAGCTCTTCGGCTGTCAGCAGCAGAGAAACAGTGGGATTTTTCAGAAGTACAATAATCCCACGTGCCAGGCCTCTGGTGTGCCGATTTGTGAAATGTTCTGCTGACTCTAAGCACTATCAATCACTGGGATTTGTGAGCATCAGACTTCTGCAGCTGGGAGAGAGATATGTGGGTTAGCAGCGCTGGTGAGCACATGGGTGACGTGCCTGAAGAAAGCTGAAATTAAAATGGATGAAGGGTGGTAATCTTCTCATCTCTTACTTGACCTGGCTTGTTTGAAAGCTCTGAGGTGTTATTTTATTTGTATTTTCTCAATAATAGCATTGTCGTTGCTCAGCATGCCCCTGGGTTTCATGCAAGATACTCAAAGGCTTGACAGCTAAGAAATGTGAGAACCATATACTCTATAAAATATTTGAAAGATTTTCTCTCTGTGTTCTAGGCTCATGGTGGAAGTGGAAATTTCAGCTGGTCCTATTCTAACCAGGCAGTTGCTACGGTGACAGTCAAAGGAGTAATGACAACTGGAAGTGATATTGGCGTCAGTGTCATTCAGGCAATTGATGTTCAGAATCCATTGCATTATGGAGAAATGAAGGTAAAACTCTTATTTTCCCCGATCAGTCTTGAATATGGCTTCTAGAAACAGTGAAGAAGCTGAGAATGCCATAGGCATTCCCCTTGCAAAACTGCTCCCAAGAGACTTCCCTGCCTGCCCTGTGGCAGGTTAAGTGATCAGTGTCAGAGTTTGTGCTTCTGGGGTTTCAAGTTCTCTCCTTTGCATTAACCTTAGTCCCATTTCTGCCCCTTCTTGGTTTCCTTGGCAAGTCTTTTTCCTTGTTGAAAGTTTTGAGTGCAAGAAGGAAGTAGTAATCTACTACTGGCCTAGCCATCTCAGCAGACAAGCCAAACTAAGAATGTTTCTGCAGGGTAAGAGGTGGGTGTTTTCCCTCCATATAAAATGATGACAGATATCATCAAGATGTGCAAGGAAATTCCCTGCTGGAGAAGCGGCTGAAATGCTATTCAGTGCCACAGAATGAATCTGGAGACCAAAGCTGGGCAAGAAAAAATAATCTTTTAGAAAAATTAGGAGAAAATGGGAATGAAAAATACATCTCCCAAGAGGGATTTTGTGGTCTCTGTGAAAATCATACCCTATTCTTAGGATTTGGTCAGGGTGATCAGTGTGTGATGTGGAGTGAAGAAAATACAGGAACAGTATATGTAATGGCCCCACAGGAAAGGGTGTGCAAAGATCAGTGAAGAAGCTGCTCTGGTTAACACTGTAAATCTACAATCATAAGTATTTTTCTCTATAATATTACCGATTTGGAAATATCTCCTGGTGTCCTTGGACACAAATGATTTTCCTTAATGAAACCGTGTCAGTGCTTACTCTCTCTGTCAAGCTCTTAAGAACTGCCAGACCTTAAGAATAGAATAAGGTTAAGGATAGAATAAAAACTAAAAGTACTGCTGTGTTGTATATTCACTACTGTGAAGTAGTAAAAGAGTAAAAGAGTAAAAGTAGTAAAAGAGTCTTTTACCTTCACAAAATCAGACGTTTTAATACATGCTTTACCTCTGTGCCTTTTGCAAAGAGCTAAGCGTTGGAATGGAAACCTGACAGAGAAGAGGAAATTTGCTCCCAAAGTCAGAAAATCTAAGAGATAGTGTACTGAGCACGTGTGACTAATCTGTGATCCAGAGGCTGTGTTTGTCTAACGGCATGGTGATAAATGAAATAGGTTTGTTTATGCCAAGCAGATACTATTGAGGCTGGCAAACAATCTCCATCTGGCAAAGGCTTTATAAAGGTGATGGTCTTTGTTTCTGAGGGAGCGTAGAAGTTGATTTAGGAAGTACGTCTTGCAAGCCCTGGGGCAGTGCACCTTCCTTCCAGGATATATGCCTGTAATTTAGCAACTGGTGGGGAACAAGCTGATTGCATCAGATATACATAGATTAGCTATACAAAATATCTCATAAATTTTAAGTATTCCCATGTGCGGCACTGCTGTAATTGTACTGCGCTTCTGTTGCACCAAAGTAAGGCCCTTTTGATAGAAATATTAAAAAATGTGTTTAGACAAGACTGCTAAGTCTGTCCCATAATGAAGAGAGCTGTGTAAGCAGATATCTTTCCTCCCTTTATTATTTTTTTTTTTTTTTTTTTTTAGTATGTGTGTTTTGGGAAAGATCTTTCTAACCAGGTTTTACTTGGAACAACTGAATCTACTAATGCTGTTTTTTTTGAGGGGCAAATTAGCTCGTGTTTTGTGCTCAGATGATTTATGTCAATTCTACAAAATGGATTTGAGAGAGGTACTAATCTTCATGCTTAAAATAATGACAGAAATCAAAATTTGTGCAGAATTTAGTTACAGACTTGCTCTGAAATTACTCTCTGGACAACCCAGGATGCTGCTTTTTAGCAGCGTGACAGTTAGCAACAGGAGAGATAAAGGAATGAAGATTTTAAGTTAAAACTTCTTATCCTCAAACATAAGTCAAAGCCTGAAGACAGAAAAAATGCTTCTTTCCATGTGATCTTTCAGAGCAGCGTATTGCACAATCTGAATAGGTTATTTTTGAATGCCTTTTTTCTTGTGTTAGGAATTGCATTCTTCGTAGAGTAACTCTGAAGAGTTCTATTTACTGACCTCAGTGAGCAAGTTTGAGGAATAGTTACGGATGTTCCGCAAGGATTACAGTTTTAACTCTGTACCGTATGGTTCAATATTCTATCCTGAAGCCATTTGCAGATGGTTAGCAAATTAAGAGATTGCAAATGAAAAGCTTTCATCATAGTAATTGTTATGAAATGTGCAGTCAGACTGTGGTGGATTCTTTAACATTAATGGAAAAAGTCATAAATCAGAATAACAAATTATACAGTTCAGGCTTGTTCATCAACATACCAGCTATAATAGCATGGAAGCTCTATTTCTGACAGTCTTATTTTTGAAAGTAATCCTTTTGATTTCAAAAGTGTCTCTCACATAAAGATTACTTGTTAAAGCAGAAGGTTGTTAGATTAGTAGATATTTGTTCACTTATTAGTTTTCTGACCTACTACTGTGGAGAAATATTGACACCTTTAAAAATGTTTTTCCAACAAAAATGCAAGAAAGAAAAAAAGCCACTGGGGAAATGTTTGGGCCATTAGTTCCATTAACTTCTACATACCTGCTGCTGTGAGCGATGGAGGCTGGGGAGCCTTGCTGACTATGTCAAATATTTACGCTGTGAAAGTCAAAGTTGGATACTAAGTGTGTCCCAGTTGGTGATAGTACCTCCTGGAGATATCGTACAATTTAGTCCACACTTTAAAATCAACAAAGCAGAAGACAGAATTACAGAAGTAGCAGTAAAACGATCACCAAAATAATGTGAACTTGGACTGTTAGGGGAAAAGAGCACTAAAATAGTAGCAAGCTTTTCCTGGCCCTTTCTGATACCCTTCTGGGTAGGTAAACACAAAAGCAATGTTGAATCCAAGAAAAATTGTTTTCAGCCATCAGAGGGATGTCATCAGCTAGGAGAAGTATACGAGAGGGCTAATTAAAATAAGGCGAGCGTATTGAAGTCTGTTTTTCTTTTTTCTGGTACCGTTTTGTGGAGTTGTGTTCCTACATCTCTGTCCCGTGTTTCTTTCCTCTTTCAGGTGTACGTAACTGAACCCAGTGGGATGGAGTTCATACCATGTCAAGTTGAAGCACGTGTTGGCCAAATATTGGAGCTCCCCCTGAGGATTAATGGCCTAACAAATGTTGAAACAGGCGAGACAGTCCCACTGAGTGACTGCTCACACTTTGATCTAGTTGTGGAAGTAGAAAACCGTGGTGTGTTCAGGCCACTTCCAGGTGATTTGACTCCCTCCCTGTTTTGAAAGCTAAATTAAGATGTTACTAAGTCACACATCTCCTTTAAATCACTGTTTCAATTGCTGTGTACAGTATTGCCGGAGAGGTGCTTAACTTCAGAGGTAGGGGTCAAAGTAGTTTTATTTTGAGGATGTTTTTATTTTTTTGTGCAGAACTTCTCTTTGATATTTTTGTTAGTTTGACTCTGAAAGCATTTTGGCAAGTATGTTATTGGATAATGTGTAGTATTCTGTATGTCTTTTTATTGATTTAGTATTTTTAACATGCTTCTGTAACAAAGCTGATGGATATTCTCATGAGAGGTCCACATATATTGTGTTTTGAGGTAGCATTGGAAGTCTTACTTAAGATTACACTTAAGATTAATAACTGCTTTGCTTGAATTGTCCAGCAGTTGTTTCAGTTCTGTAAAGACACTGTTCATTGTTTGCTCACAAGGAACTAAGACAATTGGCTGCTTAAAATTTGCCAAAGCTCTGTCATTGTTAAGCTCATGGCTTTAAGAAAAGTCTCTTGTCAGGTTTATCAAGAGTATGGATTATGCATATTACGGTCAAAGATTGCCATTAATGTTGCTGGGCTAAGTGGACATTGAGCAACATGCTTGTTCCTGCGTCTTCTGGATTCAGTATGTTATTCAGATGTACCATTAATGTTTTCCATGAGGCTCTTTGCTGTGCCAGTAAAACCAGTCTGTGTTGTACCATCTGTTTGCCTGAGAGGCAGCTGTTTTAAATGTCACTATGTAGCATACTGTTGTACTGTTTGTTTCAAAAAAAAGAAAAAATAGACCCCTCCCAAGCCCCAAAACGTCCTCTAAGTAAGCAGAGAAATTTCATGAGGATACCTTACCTTCAGCTAGAGAAATGATGTATTGCCCACAGTTCAAGTTGTCATCTAAGCAGTGGTTTATTCGTGCTTAATTACAAGCCAGTTTCATTTTAGAACAGCAAGATGAAAATATTCAGTAAGAGACAAGAATTACATTAGTTTGTACCAGAGTAAAGACTAACGTCCTATTTAGGACAGTGTGAAAATAGAAGTTTGTGAGAGATGGATACTTTGGTAAGTGTTGGGTTTGAGATGAAAGACAATCGTGAACACATTCACCCATTTGGTTGGAGAACACATCTCTACTTACTTCTGGTGGAAGTGTTTTTTGTCAAGAAAAGCCGTGTTGAACATGCATTAAAATGCCTGGGTATTTCTCTCCAAATACGTATTTATATTTTTTTAATTTATCTGACAGGAAGGCTTAAGCCAACTGCTGATTTTTGTAGTGGAGTCAGAGTGAAAGCTGAAACTCAAGGTTACACAACCCTGGTTGTTAGTTACACCCATGGTCATGTCCACCTCAGCGCTAGCATCACCATTGCTGCGTATCTACCATTAAAAGTAAGTCTGTTTTTGTTGTTCCTGAAGCAAGCCATCACTTAAAATACCTTTATATGACAAATAGCAAGTTGATATTATGTAATGAGTATGGTTAAAAACAATGAGGTGGGTGGTTGATTCACAGGAAAAAAATTTATGGACTGTTTTGGGGAATTCTCTGTGGAGCATACATGTAGTAGAGTTTGCCTACAGAGACATTGCAAGCCAACTGTGGAGGAGTGAGTAGTGCGATAGCGAACTAACAGATTTTTGCAACTTCGGAAGTGGAAAGTGAATTTGACATCCTTGCCCATTTTTCAGACTTCTGGCAAAAGAGTCACAATTGCAGTCAGCTGAAGAAACGTGCAGGACAGTAATAGGAGTCAACCCTCATGCCAATGAGGATGTATGTCTTGTTTTGCACAGCACACCTGAATTAGGGAATTATGTTTCGGCAGACCTAGATGGGTTGAAAATTATGTGAGACTCAAAATGATTGTGTCTTGACAGTCCATTTTACTTGATGAAAAACTGACTGAATAAGGCAATAAGGGGGCAGTCATAATTTTGTGTCCATAATGGCAAATGAAAGTAGACCTATAAAAATAATAAATTTCTGCTTTCACAGTACGTAGACAGATTTTTGCAAGAAGGCAACGCTGACTTGCCTATATGGCAGTGAAAATGTATGGTTTTTCCATACAAATGGGAGAAACATATTTCGCTGTTGGACAGTTCACTAAAGAAAACAGGAAGAAAGAACCCGAGTACAGGGTCAGTGTGTGGAAATATGAAAGAGTATGTTACCCTCGTCTTCAGAGATCTAGCGCTGAATCTGCAAAGCTGAAATGTAATACATTTGACTGTAGCTTTATTCCCCAAATCTGGAACAAAGTTTGTGCAAATTGCACAAATCTCTGACTATAATGATGATTTTCATTTTTAAAGGTGCTTTTCTGTCAAAGATCTGAAATAGTTGAGTGTAATTCTGTGAAGATGCTGAGACATTCTGAACAGAGTGTGTAAACTTTTCTGATTTTGGCAGCCCATGTGAGAGAGGGGCATAGTCCCTTTAATTAGGAATTTTTCATGTGTATGTAAGTGTAGAACAGTGACTTCCGCATTCTTTTCCACCCTTTCTGTAGAATGAAATGTTTATAATGTCCAGAAATGGAGGCATTTTTCTGTCAGATATCTATTTAAAAAATAAAAATTACAACATAAAAAGTGGAAGAAAGATAAACACTAGTCAAAAGGCGGGCAGTCGCTCAAGACTATATCTCACCGTTTCATAATGGGTTTTTACCTTTATATTACAAGTATGAACAGGGAATGAATGGGAGGAAAGAGGAACACTTGTGCCAATGCTTCCCATGCCTTCTCTCTTCCTACCAAAATGCACCTGTGGAAGGAATTGAACCATCCTTTATGTTAGCTGCTATTTCTTTCTTACTAAACTCCTGAGGAATATGATGTTGTGGAACACAAGCTAAAAATGGTTATTGTGTATTAAAATGTCAGGTTAATTTCTGTGATGCTAAACCACATGGGGTGTGCCAGTGATGCACATCAATGTAGAATTTATTGTAGAGATTTGAAGTAAAACTTGGCATAGGTGAATAATTACATTCACAGAACTGTGCTGGAGAGACCACTGTCAAGTGAAAGGATTTTTAAAGAGTAAAATTTAATTCACTTAAAGTACTATCTATTTAAAAAATGGAGTGGAATACTTGCTGCCCAAGTGTGCTCAGAAGAGCATATTTGGGGTCTTTCTATTGCTGTAACTCTTCATGAAAGAGATGTAATTAGAATGTAGTTAAAACTTTGAATCTGTGGGTTCCAGTGAATATAATCTGACTGGACAGAATTCTTGTCGGTGATGCTAATTATTTTGGTACAACTCTGTTCTTAATTAACCACTGTATGGAAAAATCATAGCCTAATCAAAATAATGAATATAGCTCTTCTATTAAGAAGGAAGTTTCTTTTGCAAAGTACAACCAAACTACGTGTACATAAGAATCATTAATTTGTAACTGTCATTCA
Organism: Vanellus vanellus; assembly: GCF_965231255.1. NCBI lineage: Eukaryota > Metazoa > Chordata > Aves > Charadriiformes > Charadriidae > Vanellus > Vanellus vanellus. Next base: position 24,132,012 of record NC_138914.1, on the reverse strand, counting down.
TTACAGACTATTGATCCTCCATCTGTTGCTTTAGTGACTTTGGGTTCCTCTAAAGACATGTTATTTGAAGGAGGACCTAGACCATGGGTACAAGAGCCTTCAAAGTTCTTCAGGAACATCACCGCTGAGGATGCAGAAAGTATCAGTCTGTCTTTATTTGGACCTCCTACATCACGAAATAACATCCAGCATTGGGTTAGAGTATCTTGCAAAAGCCTGGGAGAGCAAGTAAGTGCCAGAAGGTATTTGCATTGTCCTCCATCAAACACTGAGCTCAGGCCATTGAGAACAGGCTTCAGACAGATTTATTATACCGTTTTATATAACAAGTATTTTTTATGATAAGCCAGTGAAGAACTTGAGTAAGCACATAGTTCATGCATTGTGATGCTGGTACAGGTTTTAGAGTGAGTATTTCATAACGTTATGTTATAAAGCGGTTTATGATGGGTTTATTGCAGTATAAAGCCAAGTCACAGAAACCTTATGTTGTAGAATGTGTTAAACACATCCTAATAAGTGCAGCTTTGGTTTGCATAAATAGGATCGTAGCGGAAAGTTACTGCAGTAAACTGATCTTCTGGCTGACCTGCTTCTCTTTACTAAGCTACCTTCCAGTGTGATTCTGTTTATTCAAACAAATGACAACCATATGAATTTACTGATCTGATATTTGTACAGTTTTTGTGATAGTGGCTGTAGTTATTTTCCATCTGGTCTTATTTTCTGCAACATGCAGAAGTGATTTATCCTCCTTTACTCACCCTGGCCAGTTTATAAAGCATTTAGCTTTGCTTTAATGTTGTTCTCCTGTAATTCTGCAAGGCCTAAGCATTTTGGTGTGGCTGCCAAATTGTTTAACCCAGTGGACACTGTATGAAGCATAGCTGTTTCTGTAAGTGCAAATTCAGAAAGGAACGGACATTGACTGTGCATGTGTTGCTGTCTGTCCTCAGTGTTGTCCAGAACAGATCGCATCTGTATGGGTGGATAAGGCAGGTGACAAGAGCTGCCTTAGCCTGCTGGGATAGACTTCTCTGTGTTTACATCCACTTGGTTTTGCTGAAGGCTAAAAAAGGAATGTAAAATAAAATATTAGATGTTTTTAAACACACTGAAGTGGCTACAAATATTTTCCTATTCTCACCCTGCAAGAAAAGCACTTGCCTGTTAGCTTTTTAGGTTACAAAAGATTTGTTTTTTGACTCAAGTTTGATAGTAATAAACATGAATAGCTAAGAAAAGTTGCCAGGAATAGTATTTTGAGAATGATATAGAACTGTTCTTGAAATGTGCACCTCCTTTTACATCTTCCCATGTCTTAATGGTGCTGTGAATCCCCAAGAATCGTATTTTTGCTTGTTCATTCTGACATCAGAGGGTAACTGAGATGCGTGAAATAGAATATGCCTGAAGTCAGTAGTCCTTTTCTCTCTCCTCACTTGCCTGTATTCATAATTGTACAGGTTATTGCCTTAACAGTTGGAAACAACCCCACAATCACCAACCCTTTTCCAGCGGTTGAGCCTGCTGTTGTGAAGTTCATCTGTGCTGTCCCTTCGCGACTCACTTTGACTCCTGTTTATGGAAGTCCTCAGCTTGATCTCTCCTGCCCTTTGCTGCAACAAAACAAGCAAGTGGTAAGGAGTGACAGGAAAAGAATGTGTTCTTATAACTTAAAAGTCAGTGTTTGGATCTCCACATATGAAATAAATTGTCTGACTTGCTGCAAGAGTAGCAGTAACTCTAGTGCTGTGGGCCACACTGGTGTCATCTGCTTCTGCAGAGAGCAGTCTGTGATTTTTTTCCTACAGTGATCGTTCGAACAGGTTTGTAAAGGGACCTAGCAGAAAATAGGAGTATATGTAAAAGCATTTGGATTGGGGCTTCTCACAAAAGTGTCGCTGTGAGGAAGCCTTTCTGACTTGTCTTGAGATAAACTTCTCTTTTTTGTATTAAAAAAAAACCAAACAACAAACCCACAAAAACCAGAGGGGGCAGAAATGTTCCCAGCAGCTGTTTCTAAGGAAAGTAATTTTTCCTTATTCCACTTCATTCTAATCTAACTCTTCCATTGAGTATATAGAGACACATTTTACCATATGTGCACTATTACATGAGCGTACATTTGTGCGTGTCATCTTAGTAAAGGCACAAACACTGCTCATGTGAAGATACCTATGTAAGCATATACAGTGAGTATTGTTCAGTGACGTCAGATGTATTCAGCTTTGCAAATCTGAGTCACAATAACCGGACAATGCATATGTGTAGATTATCAAGTGTAAAGAACTCGTATATCCTAATGAGTGCCATCACGTGTTGTCTGCTGAGTAACCTGTGTGTATTGTCGTGTTAATATTGCCAGGCAAGTATAAAAGTCATCCTACTTTCATAAAACTGCAGTGTGTATTGAGTTGATGAATCATTTTAAGTAACTTCTATATAACAACAACATGAGGGGGAAATTTTTGCGTATTTTAAGTCACTTCAGAGTTCACCTGTTTTTTCTAGTTCTGTTATGTGTCAGACTGCATCAGTACGCTGCTATCACTAATGCATTTCACAAGATGAACACTAGAAATTTGAGCTATGTCTTCTGACAAATAGCAGTATTTTTCATTATTTGTTTGAATTCCAAAGATGTCGTAGTTGAGCTGTGTGATTTGATTTTTGTTTTAAGGCAATTCACTAGCTAAAAAAAGCCCCACCTTTCCACCACCCCAAAGAAACCCGTGCAGCTGAAGTATGGCTTAATGACTTTGCATTGATGGCTCATTTTAATGAACATTACTCATGTAATGAATGTTATAATAAATCTCATGGAACACGGCATACATTTTTTTCTTTTAATGAATAAAAAATTCCTCTTGGATCTGTTCAGTTCAAAGTATTCGTTCTTTTTCAGGTTCCTGTTTCAAATTATCGCAATCCAGTATTGGATTTGGCTGCATATGACCAACAGGGCAGTAAATTTGATAACTTCAGCTCTCTTAGTGTTACCTGGGAATCAACAAAAATGTCCTTAGCTAATATTGAGCCTGATATGCCAATGGAGCTGACTCTGAAAGAAGATGGAAGTGGCCAAAAGAAAATGCACGGTACGTATTAATTTAAATGAGCATTTCATTATTTGAAGAAGGTCAGGATTAAATCTATTTGGTAATGTCTGAGCTTGATTAAAGAAATTACTGTAATCTGCAGTCATATTTCAGCTTATCCTTAACATGCATTTTAAGTGCGTGCTATTTGAAAAAATAAAACAAAACAAAACCACACCAAAACCCAAAAGAACCAAACCCAATGTCTGGAACCTGTCTTGAGAGAGAAAATCCTTGTGTGCTTAGAATGATAATGGGGGAGATTAGCAGTATGCATTTAATCTTTTTCTTCCGTATAATCAGCTTTATTTGACTTTTTGTTTAATTCTAGGCTTACAAACTGTTCTAGTTCATCATGAGTCTGGGACAACTGCCATCTCTGCAACTGCAACAGGATACCAACAATCCCATCTCAAGGCAGCTAAAGTCAAAATACCGGTACTCAGAACGCTGTTTTTTTTGTTGCCACTGCCCTGTGATGCTTAGTGTGCAGTGTTCCTATGTATTTATCTCCTCAGTGCATAGTAACGTAAAAGTAAGACAGCTCCATAGTTGATTCTGAAGACAGATTCATACCACAATGTTTTGGTAACGTTCATGGCTTTTCCTGCTTTCCTCTGCACTGTGTGCTGCTATCCATATCAAATATATCCAATTCCTTTTCTTTTATTTTTTTTTAACCATCTGGGCAAGGGGATGACAAAGGATTGTTTCAGTTGGTTTTCTTTCGAGTTAGGTTTTTTTAATGACTTGGTGAATCTCTGCCGCTTGTCCTTCACTCAAGCGACCATGTGCTTCATGCAGCTGTCGTTGGGGAAAGCAAATGTATTATTTCCACTGCAAAACTGGGCAGAAAGGTTCTGCATGAGCAAAGCGAAAGCTGGCTGATATCCTCATATGGACCATGTGTAAAATCTGGGCTCTGACTAAGACTCTTTTCTTTAATTTGGTCTCACGTTGATCTTGCAGAAGGGAGAGACTACTTGTTTATACAGTGCCAGCCATAAGCCTGGGCTCTAATTTTACAAGTCATTAGCCACTCCCTGAAATACTTTAGTTTTTAGATACTTAACATAGGGAAGAACAACAGCAAAAAGTAGTGATTGTGAACAAAGAAGGCGAATGTAAACAGATGGCAATTTTCTGTTTGTGTCACCTTTTTCTGGCTATAAAGGCAGGTTTCGGCCTATGGAACAACGTGATGTGCATAGTAACTAACTTTTAAAATATCCTGCTTTGCTAAATTGAAATTCTGTTTAAATAAGCAAGATTTAAGTGGGTTTTGACTATATGCTGTTCTGTATTGCGCACCATGAAAACACGCTTGAGACAAAGAGTAAAATATAGAGCTAGAGCTTACAGTATTTTCAATTCAAAGCAGGTAACAGATGGGCACTGGTAATGTGAAATATCCTATGGCCCAGATTTCTGTCAGTATGTCCAAGTTTGGCATTTGGATGGTAAATTTCCTTGGAAGATGATCTATATTGCCAGTTGGCTCTTGTCTTTTCACTGACATTTCCAGTCTGCTCTTGTTGGGAAGCATGGTGTGGATGCATTTCCAATGAAGAACTTGACTATAACTTAGTCAAAATTACTAGATTAGAGACACAGTTACGTTACCACCTAAGATATTTGGTTCTGTATTTGTATTTGCTTCTGTATCTTTTTTTCCTCTTTAAGAAAATTGAGTTGTAATAAGAAAGCTTGGTGTTCTGCAATCATTTTGTAATTCACTGTGCTCTTTTATTAAACCAATATTCAACAGACTTTCTTACATATAGACATAATTAGAAAAGTGAATTCTCTAAACTTTGCCTCGAGTTCAGAGAAGTGTATTGTATTTCAGTGTGGGATACATACATGTAAAATGGCACTAGAGTTCTCTTAAGTTCTAGTCTCTGTGTTTAAGTTTGGGAGGAATCTTTTGATAGCTTAAGACTAGTTGTAGATGCCACTTCTGCTGCAGTTACATAGGCTTGTGTGTTGCTTAGGTAATTTGTACTTATTAGCTAATTTGTCTGCTTTTTTCAAATAGGCTAGAAATGGACTGCTATATTCTGCTTTCAAACTTGTACATACTTACACTTCTTTCTGACAGAAAAAAACACAAATAAAAATCTAATCGATGATATATTAAGATGTCATGATCATTGTTCCATGTTTAAGTGGACCATCCTATTATGTCATTAGGGAGAGATGACATCCTTTCTACATAAGGAAATAATTCTACTAATTAGGAGAAATGGGTGCATAATACTAACTTCCTCTAAAAAACATTTTTGCTTTCTAAGCTAATGTTATTATGAGTGAATGATTAAACTTGCATCTGGTCCAGTGTTTATGTACTTACATTTAAGGAAGAATTTCTTTTGGTGGCCTGCTAGGAAGAATCCTAAAAAGATGAGCTTGAAGTAGAAAAAAAAACCAACATTCTGTCTTTATGCTTTATCATGTTTTATGAACTTACGATGCGTCTCTGAGTTGATATCCTATCTATGTCAGACTTGGTTAACTGGTGCTGCCACATCTTTAATGCGCAGTCATTTGTTCTTTGCCTGGGTCAGAGGTGCAGAATACACCAGCATGTCCTGTATATCACCTCACCTGTAGAGGAGAGCTGGTAGCTGAGCCAATTCCCAGCTCTTGTGGACATCCTATTAACCTAAACTTCTCCAGCTCTGGCTCTTTGTTCATCTGCTTTAAGCATCCTTCCCTGCAACTTGAACCGTTGTCTGACTCTTAGTGTTCACTCTAACAGCTAGAATTGTTTCTTTCAGTATGAACCCCTTCTACCAGTGTCTGCCACTATTGAACTGATACTAGTGGAAGATGTAAAAGTGAACCCCACTGACGTCTCCATTTACAATCACCCTGACGTACAGGTGAGGAATTATTCTGCTACTTTCTAACTGCAGGGAGGAAAACATCGAAAATTACATGATATGTGTAAGGATACCAGTTTTAGGAATGTACTAGAAAGATATAATCTAATTTTGGATGCTTTTGTGGTTTTCCAGGCAGAACTTGTCATCAGAGAAGGTTCTGGATATTTTTTCGTTAATACCAGTGTTGCAAATGTTGTAAGAGTGGCTCATGAGGAAGCTCAAGGGATTGCTTTGGTGAGTGAAGTGTTTTATTATTTTATGTCTTTTTGGTGGTCTGAACATTGTTCTGCAGTTTCATCACTATTGGTCGTTTTCCAGTACAAGTGGATAGAGAGGCAGTAACTGAGTCTTGGATGTGTTTGCCTGTCTCAGTCAAGCTTCAGGCAGGGGATCTTTGCACTAGCAGTGTCAGATATAGGAAATTGTTTCACCACAGTTGTGATGCATACGTATACTCTGTACAAGATAAAAGCCAGTACCGAGTTATTTCTTACCCATTAGAATTTTGCAGTGATATATTCCTGATTTCATAAACACAAAATGAAAAATAATGTGACAGAGTTATTCAGACATATTATACAAAAGATTAATTGGTTTCTAGAATAATATTGGAATACTTGTTGTAGGCCAGTACTTCTACAACCTTCAAATTCTTCTTCCAGTGCTATTTCAGGATATTTGCCATCATATTATTTCATCCTGATTTTGTGAATGAATATCTATTAAAGAGTTGATTTCTGATCTCCATAATAATTTTTAATGCACTTTTCATTAGAAGATGCAACTAAACTACAGTTATGCTTGACTTCACCTAGGCCCAGGATATGAGATGCATTCTACAGTAAACAACAACAAAACTACATATTTCCATCATAGCTTTCATTAAACAAGAACTGGAAGTTACACAAGTGGTTTTAAAGAGTGGTCTTTACAAATTTATGATTTACAGATTTATCTTGTAATAAATACTGTTGATAAAATTGTGAAATAATAATGATAAAGGTGGATTATTTTTTTCGTTGTAGAGAATGTGGAAAGTATTGGTGAAACATTTTGATTGTCTGTAACTGTTGAAAGTATAAGGTGGGAATATTTTTCCAGTTGAGTCAGGTAGGCACAGAGGTGGGGAAAAAATAGAAGCGATGAGCTTATTTTTGTACGTTGTACACTGTTTCAACTCCTAATAGTGTTTCAGGCAGATCTTCCTCATGGGTTTAGCAGTGCTTTAACTGACGTACACAAGATAATTTCAGAATAGAGCAGTGAACTTAAGTAGTGTAACAGTGCCAGCAAGATAGGCTTTGTGAGTACAAAACCAGATTTATTTTAACTACCTGTCAAATTAAAGGAGTGAAAGCTCCACTGTTTAACACATTTAAAAAACATTTTGAAAAGAAAAAAAAAAACCACAACCAAAAACCTCCACATTTTAAAAGGTTGTTAGTCCTGCATGTTACGTTTGAGTTAAGTCCCAGTATTGCCTATGGATTTTTCTTTCTGTGGAAGCCAGCAGAATGGTCTGTGTAGGAAATCAGCAAGGCTGATGTGCCAGGCTGATGTCATGGCAGGTTATTAGTGGAGCCAGGTTGATATGGGACGGTTTGATAGTAAACTATTCTAAGAAACTAAATTCAAGTTATCTAGAGCAGCGATTCTCAAACTTTTTACTGGGGCAATCAAGTGTAAATTCTAAACCTCTTACTTTCTTTGATACAGCAGCTTTTCTGGATGTGGGTGGTAGCATGGGGGAAGAATGAATAGTGGTAAACACTGAAATACGCTGGGTACTAGGGAGCCACTCGACACCTACTAGGAGATGAGAACAGAAGAGGTAGCTGGGAGAGGACCAGGTTTCGGAAGTTGTTGTAGCCCTGCTTTCCCCGTCAGCCTTCCGCTCTGGGAGCTTCTTTTCTCTGGTCTCCCAGCGCAAACTGAGCTCCGTTACATCTTCCTCCCTGTGGCCATGCTGGCTGCCTCCTCCTGGCCACATCCCCTTCTCTGCTTTCCATGGCTGTGTGTTAATCTATGCCCCCAGCACCTGTGTTAGCCACCCACTTTGGGAACTGCGGCTGTTCTGAAAGCTGACATTTATAAAACCTTTATATTCCTTTCTATTTTGAGACAAAAGTAAGAGCGGTGCCCTCAAAGAACAAAATGTCAGCTCTTCCCACTGCCCTTACTGCTGTCTCCTGTAGTTCTGCCAAGTAATGCTATGAATTATATTAAATTCCTTTGAACTGGGTGGCCTGGCTGTCCACCGCCCCGTGTTTCAGAGTTCATAAGCCAGATGAGCACATAGAAAGGACACCAAACACCCGCTCTGTCTCTGGCCAAAGTGAAGGTACCTGTGAAGGTGAAGAGAATAGTTGGGATCATCCCTGAGGTGCGTGGCACGGTCGGGCAAATGGCAAGAGCACTGCAGAGATGATGTGAGCGAGGCGTGGATGCCTGGCCTTGATAAAGGTGTGGAGACCACTTTGGGATTAGCGCCTAGTTCTGAGGGCTTGTATCTGTGAGCAGAGGTCTCTTGCTTGCTTGCTTGATTCTCGCTGTGTTCTGAGAAGAGTGACGTGTAAGTTTTTTGTATAAAAACTTAAAAAACCAATAATAACAGTTGTATCAAAGAAATACCTGATTTGTTAATCGTCTTCTTCCCTGGGAAGATTTACCACCAGATTTTGGCTATTTATTCAGGTAAAAGCAATAACTGTAAAGTGTGAATCTTGTAGGAAGCAATACCAATGCTTTATAAGCATAGTCTCTGTCCTTGTTTGGGTGGGGTTTTTTTGCCTTATTTTGTTTTTCATTCCACTTAGAAAAGTTTCATTCCTCTGAATGATTTGCTGTGGGTTTTTTGTCTGATGGCAGAAGAATAATAACATGATGCCAGACTGCTTCTAGATTAAGATGCGTTAATTCACTTGCTGCCCAGGGGCTATTCGCACTAGCTCAATAGTATGATACATGCATTTTACATACATACATTTTGCATGCATTTTACATACATACATTTTGCATGCATTTTACATACATACATTTTGCATGCATTTTACAGCTTTACTTTTACTTTGGTGGAAGAATTATCTGTGTCTGAGGTTTGAAGACTTCTGCATCCAACAGCGTCTGCCCTGAAAGTCATACAAATTTTATCCTATGAATGACAGACAAATGAAAACAAGAAGTGCTATAATAGAATTTTCTTTTGGCATTGCAGGTGCAGCCTCTGCTTCCAGGATCAGTGACTGTGATGATTCACGACTTGTGTTTGGCTTTCCCTGCACCAGCTAAAGCTGAAATTTATGTATCTGATATACAGGAAATGTACGTGCGAGTTGTTGACAAGGTTAGTGGCTTCGAAACGAGCATTATTAGCTGATCCGGGTTGCCCTGACTCCTTGTGCTGATCATGGACGTGAAGATGAGACATGTAGAAGTTGATACAACGTAGTGGATAGGGCCCTCTGCTGCAGCTGGATCACCTTAGAGAAATAGCTCCCTGTGTTTCTGTTTCTCCCTCCCAAATTTATCCTTTTAGGTTATAAGTCTTTCAGCGTATCAAGTGTCTCTTCATGTTCTGTGTGGCAGCAATCTCAACTTTAGCATTTACACAGCAATCTTAATTCATAATTTATATGAACACGCTAATTCACTTTTCCTGTTGTTTAAAGTGCATGAGAGTGATTCTTTTAGGAGTAGGTTTTGCCCCAAGGTCATTTTCCATATGTCGTGTTTTAAAAATTAACAAAAAAGGTCCAACTCATTTTACTTGCCAGCTTGGGTGCATCTTATACAAAATAAGTGTTGATATTTCTGGATGTTTTAATTATGCCCTTGCCAGCTGAAAGACCTGAATTCATTTATTTAATTTGACGCTAACCGTAGCTGGCAGGGATTATTCTTTAAAATCAGTGCTAATCTAACCTTGGGGCTTTATCTCTAATACCCTACTAAAAGTGTCATACAAAATAAAATGAAAATGTTTACGCTAATAAATAACAATAGTTGAAATGACAAATGACTGGATGTGACTGTGTTACAGGTGGAGATTGGAAAAACAGTTAAAGCTTATGTCAGAGTTCTGGATGACTCTAAGAAACCTTTTCTGGCGAAATACTTTGCTGTCATGGATCTAAAACTAAGGGCAGCGTCTCAGATTGTTTCACTTGTGTAAGTCAATGGATTTTTTTTTTAATTAATCTGCAAATATGTTTATAGGCAGAATAGGCAAAAAAATGAGTAAAAGTATTGGCTTGGAGGCATGGTAGTATGCAATGACAAAGTTTTTATTTCTTTTTATTTATCTTATTTTTGTAAAGTTTTTATTACCTGTTAAATGGTAATTTGTCAGGAAAATTGCCTAAGCTAACAGTCTAAATCTTGTTGGCTGATGAATGAGACTGTATTTATGCACTATAATATGTCATGGAGCCTTATGCATCTTGGAAGCAGTGACTTGGCAAATAATGTCAGGTGAAGAACTCTGGGAAGACACATCTGATGTTATCAAACTTATTCTTTGTGTTACTTCACCTTTTAGAAATAGGTAGGCTAATCATCCTATTGCCTCAAAGGTCCTTATTTTCCAAGCTCTGAACACAATGATTAAAATCACAGGAAAAAAAGGGGTTTGGACTGTTGATTTTTAGTGTTGAGGTAATGAGTAAAAATCATTCTGTTTTGTATGTGGAGGTGTGCATATGTATTTGCAGGCACTGTGCAGCACTGCTTGGCTGTGTCTATCCCACTCCATTAAGTAGTGTCAAGGCTTGAGCTGCTATTGTCCATGCTGGTCAAATTGTTAGTGGGCTCCCTGGCAGAGTTTTGGTCTGTACCAACTAACACTTGTTTCATTTTCACTTCAGGTATTTCATTTTAGGATAAAATACAGGCTAGAAAGAACCATTTCATGGTGTTACATGTAGAAATGTGATAGTTTAATTTTGCTTAAGACATAGTCGCTTGGTCATCCTTATGATAAAACTGCTGTCCACTAATAAGTCCTTTGCATTTGTTATTCATGTAATTCAATGAACTTCTGTATTTCAATGTGTTTCTTTGCTACAGCCCACTCAGTGAAGCTCTTGATGACCATACTGCTGCTTTTCTAGTGCATGGGATAGCCATCGGTCAGACTAGTCTTATGGCAACCGTTGCTGACAAAAGAGGACAAAGAATCAACTCTGCTCCCCAACAGATTGAAGTAAATAATTTCAGATAAAATACATGTGTAAACAAAATGTATGTTATGATAGGATAGGAACTGTCTATTATAGTTAATTCATAGCATAGTAATTAATTTGCCATAAAAAGTAAACCAATCGTTCTGTCTAGAGGTTATCCAAATGCTAGTCTGTTACAGATTTCATAGTGTTTTTTAACTGCAAGTGATCAGTTAAGTTTCTGCATTCTCAATTTACTGTAATTAAGTGAGTGAAGACACAGTTTTACACTTGTATGTAGTGTTTTGTGACATTATTTATCTGATGGAAATAGCGTGAACACAAGTATTCATATTTCTATTTTTAGGTCTTTCCCCCATTTAGACTACTGCCAAGGAAAGTGACCCTAATTATTGGGGCCATGATTCAGGTAAGGCATCTTCTTACATGTTTTCTTTCTCTTGTCATTTCTGTTTTAAAAGACATGTTTATAACTTATTTTTCAGGAGTAGATATTCAACTTCACAATTTAGCTACATTCACACTGGACGTTCCTCCTAACAAGAATAGTTTCATTCTTGAGCCACTTTCCATTTTAGTCTATTGCCCGATCAAAGTTTTCGTATTTAATTGTGTCAAGGGAGCGTCAGCTTTTCCAGTGTTAAGTACCAGCACAGCATTAATAATCTGTCGCCTCCATGAAACTAAGCATAGTGGGCTAGTTCTACAAACTGAAACTCAGAGCAGAGCTGTACCATGTGTGGTGAAGAGAAAATGAGGTAAATTCTTCTGAAACTTTCTGGGCTGGATGTAGCATCAGCCTATTAGATTCTATGAAGTAGTTCTCCACTTAGCTCACATGTTTCCCCGTCCAACTTCATGCAAGGACCAGTGTGCAGGAGAAATAAGCCCTGAGATGCCCTGGGAAGGTTCAGACAGCCTTTTTTTACTGAAGACATTGTAATGCTGAGCACAGAAGAGGTGTACCCTGTAACAAATATCCATTGGGTTAATTTTAGTTGTTCTGTGTGCTATTAAATATAGATCACTTCAGAAGGAGGCCCTCAACCTCAATCCAACATCATTTTCTCCATCAGCGATGAGAAGATTGCATCAGTGAACAGCACGGGCCTTGTGAGAGGAATGGCGATCGGGAACGGAACGGTAACAGGACTGGTGCAAGCTGTTGATGCAGAGACAGGAAAGCTTGTCGTGGTGTCTCAGGTAACATTTTATGACACAGTTTGGGGTTGAAAAGGGCTCTCTAACTCATGGGTTTGGCTCAAGACGGACGAATAGTCTTTTTATGTTAATAACGTTATTGTGCACTTGATTCCTGGTTTCCTGAAGGAGATGAAAAATCAGTGTTTCTTCTTCCTTGGCTTCTGAACTTATGTATGTGCTGACACAGCTGATACTTTCAACAGACAGCTAAATCTTGCTGTACCTTAAAACAAAGTTCTACTGATTACCTAGGGAGACTTTACGAGCAGTCTTATATCTTCAGAATTGATTAGTAAATCTAGAAAAGCCTATCTAAAGAAGCCTTTCTAAACCAGCAGAAGGTTGTCCTTTCCTGCATCATCTTACAGTTTAGCAGCATTTTGTATAAGTAGAATCATAGAATCGCTGAGGTTGGAAGGGACCTTTAAGATCATCAAATCCAGCCATTAACCTACCCTGACAAAAGCACTTCTAAACCATGTCCCCAAGTACCACGTCTACCCTTTTTTTAAACACCTCCAGGTATCTATTGCCTAAGAAATGTATTGTCCCTTAGGCTCTAGGCAGGCCATATAGAAAGCTATCATTCTGTGCTGTGGTCTGAATCTGTCTATGAAGTTCAAGCAGCAAATTCCTGATATTCCATCAGAATATCTGTCTGTATAATTCCTTACCTAGCTGAGCGTGAGGGAGCTGATGAGCAGGCCTGGAAGGGAGCACAAGTCCCTGGAACTTGCATGAGACTAACAATAGAACTGGGGCCAAATCTTATGGCTCTTCATTTGAGGTCAAGGCAGGACAGCTGCTGCACACCACAAAGCTCTGCTGCTTGAAAGGTGTCACCACAGGCCAAGAGGAGACAAAGTAATTCAAGAAAAAATAATAAAAAAGCAATCTGTGCTTTTTTAGTGCGGGGGCAGCAGTCTGGCCTGATGCTGTGGCACAAAGCAGAGTGAACTCGAAAGCTAAATCTGCTGCCCAATGAGGTCCAGGTCTGGCTTTTCCTCCCCCATATACAGTAGGAATAATATCTATCAGGAATGTAAGGATACGTGAAGGGGAAACATCAGAGTATCATATATGTCATCCTTTTATTCTTGATTGTCCTGTTTGCTGCTACCATTCTCTTTTCTTTCTAATTCTCTTAATGTCTTCCTTTACCTTCTGAGATTATTCATCCCTCTTCTCCTAGGGACCCCTATGATCTAGTCTGTTACCTCTCAGCTCCCTCATTCATGTCATCAGTAATTTTGAGCATAGGTTTTGGTTAGTTGTTTGTTTTTTTGGTTTTTTTTTTTTTTTTAATTCAGATGTCATTTTTAAATGCCTATCAATTTACAAAGTTAATGCTTTTGTAGTTTTTTACAGTCCTACTGAATTGTGTCCCATGACAAATCACATGGCAATAGTGATTAAATAATGGCAAAATAGTGAATAGATCCTGAAAGTGAAATCTAGTTCACATTTGACAAGTGCTTACAATGTCTTCCTTTCCTCTCTTTTTAGGACAAAGTGGAAGTTGAAGTAGTACAGCTGACGGCTGTTAGAATTCGTGCACCGATTACACGAATGAAAACCGGTACACAGGTTAGTTGATTTGTGATAAGCTTTTATTTACCTTTAAATTTTGACCTGCAAGCTGTGACCCTTCTGTTAGGTTATCTGATAATACCACTGCAGCTGTCAGAGTGGTTGTCTGCTCTGAGGGGTACCACTGCTGCTGCAGGAATGAACGTGCCATCAGTGGAGAAGCTCCAGAGCTGGACATATTAAAAGAGAAATTGGGACAAGTTTACCTTGTACACCAGGCTGAGTTTCAGAAATTCAGGCCCTGCTGAAGAAGCATCATTTAATACGGCGAAGGGTACTCTCATCTTCATCCTGTTTGCAGTGGGGACTTTCTTCCTCTGTATGTTAAAAATCTACTGTACGTCTGCTATATAACAGATACTGTTCAAATTATCTTTTAATAACTCTATTTTTTAAGAGTCTACTTTTCCCCTATTACTTACTCATTCCAAAATGGCTAGTGATTCTAGCTCATTGGTCCCAGGTGAATGAATTGCTTTGAAAATTAAAAATAAAAACTTGAAAATTGCTGTTTCATGTTTACATGTTATGTTGTCTTAATTTGGAGAGTTGGAAGGGGAAGGTTGATGTCCAGAGCAGAGGTAACCAGTTAACCATCTAGACAAAGATGTAGAAAACTTGTGTGTATGACTTAAGTAAGATGAAGTGATTTGACGCTACAAATGGGACAAGGGAAATATTCAACCCATCTTTTCTGATGGAAAACTGGTACTTGTTTTTTGTAGAGCATGTAGCAAATGAGATTAAATCAAAATATACATTTTACAAGTTGGTGGTTGAGTGTTCCGTGTGAAACATCCTTGCAACATATACAGCAGCCAAACTGTTTTCTTAATAAGAAATACCATCTCTTGATCAATGAATTTGAAGTTTAATGATATTTGCTCTGTGCAGGTTTGGTTTGCATCCTAGAATTACCTAAGAAAGTTGGTTTCTGTGTTTCTAGATGCCAGTTTATGTAATGGGCATCACCAGCAGTCAGACTCCTTTTTCATTTGGCAACGCAGTACCGGGGTTAACATTCCACTGGTCTGTCACAAAGAGGGATACTCTGGATATCAAGACAAGACACAGTGAGGTAAATCGTGTGTGTGTGTACCTGCATCTGTGTGTATCTTGGGAAAGGGAAACTGCCACATAATGGGAATCGAGAAAATACTGTTTCTTCCTCTTACTCAAAATAAAGAGCGATTGTCAGCATTAGGTGTGGTCTTCCCTCTCTATCAATGTCAATTCTTTCCATGAGTAAAATTTTAATCACTTTCTCCTGTCTAAGGCTTCTTTTCAGCTTCCTGCAAAATATAACTTTGCAATGGATGTTTATGGCAGAGTAAAGGGAAGAACAGGCCTGAAAGTTGTTGTGAAGGTCCTTGATCCTGCAGCCAACCAGTTTTACAACATGGCAAGAGAACTGTCAGATGAAATCCAAATTCAGGTATCATGAAGTTCCTCACAGTTAACGTTTTAATATCTATTTCAGAGCTGAATTTCAGAGTCTGTATTTGAGGTCAGGAATTTGAAACGCAAAGGAGTAGTTCCAGCTTTGGTTTATCTTTAAGCCCTTACTCCTGTTTGTATAATGTTCTGCTGCTTGGAAACCTCCAAGTTCCCCAAGTGTTGTTAAGGTTTACGCTGAACAGTCACACACTGGTGTGATGCCTGCATGAAATTCAGGAGTTAGAGGTTTTTGTAGACCACCTGAAGTTGAGGTGACTTGTCTTGTGGATAAGCTGTGTTAGAGCTGTAAAAGAACTTTGCTGCTGCAGTTCCCCTCTGCACAATAATACTTCTTGTTCATAGTGCTTATCATACGTGTCTATGCAAGCATGTTAATTTGAATTAGGAATTAGCTTCTGAAATGAATCTACTGGTTGTTCCCATTTACCATGCTTTGGGGAGCAGTTTCAAAGTATGCAAACTGGATTCCTTTAGATGGAACAAGGCTGGAAATGTGCTTGAGGAGTGCATCTCATGTGGGTATTTGCTTCATGGGCTCAGACTTGGGTGAATGTGGGGGTCTCCAACACCATTTCAATTGAAAAATCTGCTTCTTTTTTCATACTACTTCATAGTATAGCTCTAGCCATAGAAATGAATGCTCTTCAGAATCATTTCTAGAAGATACTGCCTATCCCATTCTCAAATGTTCATGTTTAACTTTCATTTTTTTTAACCATGTATATTATACAGGGTAAAAAATAGCATGTTATAGTTTCTTTTAAATAATAATAAATAATTCCTATTATTTAATTATTCCTAATAAATAATACTAAATTCCTTGCTGCACACAACAGTAGGCTAAAATGCCTTTTATTTTCCAGGTGTTTGACAAACTTCATCTCGTCACCCCAGAAGTAGAAGCAGAGCAGATCTTAATGTCACCAAATTCCTTTATTAAACTTCAGACAAACAGGTGAGCAATCAGTTTTCCTACTGTGATTTGTCAGCAGTTTATCAAAACCGTAAAGCAATTCTGTTTGAAGTAAGCTTTTTTCAGTCTTTTAAAAAGAATATATCACAGTGCATCCAGATAATATACAACTTATCTGGTGATTAATAGTATCTTATCTGTACTCTTGGGCTCTGTCAAATCTTGTATTAGTTAGATTGCAGCTAGAAAATTCATTCAATACTTGAACTTTTGGATCTTATTTTAAAAGATGCTAAGCCAGTTAACGCAGTAGCCTGCTTCCATGAGAGTTTTTTATGGGCAATCAGGGCTTTATGGTATATACTTCTCTGTATCTCTCTCTTAGACAGAGGCTATGACTAGATTTTGAGATTAAAATGTCCTTTTCAAATAAGGAGTCCTTTTTACATAATCTGTTTTCAAACTGACATTTCAGACTCATCTCAGGCTTGAAATTTAGGTTTTCCTAAATAAGGAATGTGCAGATGTAGAGAACAGGACATATGCTTTATATGGTGACATGAGATATGCTATATATTGGTGAGGCTTTAGATGGATTTACTTTTTAAGAGGAGGGAACCGTTAGTTTCAGTGGAGCTCCGCTGACCATGGTCATTCAGCATCTGTTTTTGGAACAGTTATATAGGAGCTGTGTCATTTGTAGTCACTTACTAATGTTGTTTTGCTATCCCTTCTGAGCATTTTTTCTGATTAATTAGTCATTAATTTGCTAGATATCAGTCTTTATGTTTCTTTGTCCCATTATCTTCACTATCCAATGTTGGAGCCCCTAAGTCTGAACTCTACCACCAAAAACAATCACACCGTTGCCAAGAGAAGGGCAACAAAAATACAGCTTTAATGCTTTTTTTCCTAGGATAAAGTAGAGTATTTCTCTCGGAGGAGCAGCTTGGGAGAAAAAAAAATAATTTACAGATCTTTTGGAAGATGTGATAAGTGATACTTAAAAGTAGCTAATGTCTCAGAATGCCCGCTAATTACAGCTTATGTAGTTGCTCACTTCATTAATATGCAAATACCACAGTGAGAGTTATTCCAAAAATTAACCTTGTCTACAAAACCATTTCCAGGAAACTGATGAGATCCACTTAATCACATCCCTGACTTTATCTCTAATACCAGCGTTGGCCCTGGCAGACTAATCTCCCTCTAAATATTGTTTACAGAAAGTGATGGCAGAAGCTGCGTGTCGTAGCCTTAGCCATTATTATTTGGAATCAAGTTTACATCAGTGAATGATGACACTGCGGGGCGGAGGGTGGAAACTAGATTTCAGTACATGCCTAAACCCAGATAAGACTTCTTCCAAGTGAGCTTGAATCAGAACTTAAACTTTTCTTTCTTAGACTAGAACACAGGCTTTTCAGCTTTTATTGCAGACACATGGAAAAAAAAAAAAAACCAAACTACATACCAAACAGCAGTCTTTCAGATTTGCATAATATATTGGTGTAAATATGGCTTTACTTATTTAAGGGGATCCCCTGATTTTTTTTTTGTTTGTTTTTTGTTTTGTTTGTTTGTTTCCTTAAGGGACCGAGTGGCTTCACTGAGTTACCGTGTCCTGGATGGACCGGATAAAGTTCCTGTTGTAAAAATAGATGAGAGAGGTTTCCTTACCTCTGGGTCTTTGATAGGATCATCAACAATTGAAGTGATTTCACAAGAATCATTTGGGATCAACCAGACCATTGTAGCTGCTGTTAAGGTAGTATTGTCTCTCTTTCCTTGCAGTTTTCTAAGTATATCTTTACTACTGCAACAGGGACGGTTAGCTGCGTGTTTTGAACCTGCCTTCTGAAAAATGTGAAGTATAGGAATTAATGGTCAGTTCTGAGCTATGAAAAAAAAGTTTAGTATACTAAACTAGATGGATAAACATTAAATCCCAGCAAATTCTGAAATTTGGTACATTTTACAAAAAGGTCTTTGTGTGCATGTGCCTTTAAAAAAAATAAGTTTGTCCTAAAAATCTCTTAGAATTACAGAAGTTCAAATAAAAAAAGATGTTAATGTCATAAACATGCATTTTGCAGCATGTGAAAAAGGTAAATATCATCTGGAGTAACGAATATAAATGCAGCATCTGTTGTGAGGTACCTAAGTGATACCTAGATTTTCAAGATATTGGAGATGTAACCGTACAGTGCCCAAAAGTTTCATTTTCTCTGCTGTTTCCCAGCAGTTCAGCTTTTACACATAATGAGAATCTCTGCGTGAGAAAGCCTGCCTTATCAGATGCAATAATTTCGCTGCTGTTGCCTGTATTTGGTCAGCTGTCAAGGAGCATGTCCAAGGCTGCCCTGTGTGCCTAAGCTACACTGAAATGTGGATGCTTCAGGGAAGGACAAATCTGTAGCAAAACTCAGCAGTTGTTTGTGGGTTTTTTTCCAGGCTAATGAAACATCATTCTTTCTCAAAACTTCATCTGTTGATTGAATGCTATTATGTGAAGTCTAATATATCATACTGGTTGGGCACTTAGGACATAAGGGAACCTATACCCTTCATTTTGGTTCAAAAGTCCTTTTGCCAAGAACTTCCTACATCTGGCAACCTGAGCCTTGAGATACCCACTGCTCTGCTTCCTCTTATCCCTTTTTACTCTGTCAACATCTTTCTTATGTCCCAACTAAAGGAGAAAGACATATAATTGCTGATTTTAAATTATTTGTAAGTTTAATTATTAAAATCACTGTGAAGTGGCTTTACGGCCACTTTTTACATTATTTTAATTTTATTTTGTGCCACAATGTTCAACTTTGTCTGTAGGTCTGTCCTCCTGGGTGGAGAATGAAAAAAGAAATGATGGCTTAGTTTCACTAATGCCACTCCTGCTGCTAGGTGGTTGCAGTGAATTTCTTTAGCTCTGTTATAGATGACCTTGTTTCTTCCCTTCACTGCTGGATCTGGCAAGTGAAAGACGTTTAATGAGTGCGGGGTTGGCTCAAATGACATTTAGTCAGCATATAGTGGTGCCGAAGTTAAATTCCCCCTTTGTGGATTTTCTCCATACAGTTAGGATATCACAGAACTGTGGAGTCAGTGCACTATGACAGCACTCTTTGTAGTAGGAACCATCGCAGTTCAGCATCTTGTACAACTGATTTGTTTTCCTGTACTTATTAGGACTATACTACTTTCGTGGAAATAATATTTTTAACCTTGCAGTCACCTCGTGAGGTAATACAGTGCTGTTGCCTTCATTTGATGGATGAAGAACTGAGAGAGAGTTTGAGTGGTTTTTGCTGAAGGTCATGTAGAAAAACTGGTGACAGAGCAGGAGATGAGCTTGAATCTGTTGTGTCATTCTAAGGCAGAGTTCTCTCCTTCACGCTGTCCTTCCTTTCATAAGCTCTTGTTTTGTCTATTTACAACTGTACACAATTAAGAACTGAACTGCTGCAGCAGCATCATTTAACACCTAGACCTTCAACTTTGCTCAAAAAAAGACAATCTTATATAAGGAGGACGGTGGAAGTAAGGAGCGACTGTATGCTTAGCATGGAAGCGAGCTAAGCACTTGCCTGTACCAGCTGCACTCAACTCAGTATTTTTTTTTAAATAAAAAATACTTTAGAAACTGAGATGTTTTAACAGTAAATAGCTGTTTTCATCAATATTAAATTTAGCAGTTGTCCCTTGTGGGACAGTTTTTTGAGATTTTAAAGTAAAGCAAGCTTGAAAATCTGTCGGGGAAATGGCGTTTTTGGTAAACTTGTAACCTATATGCACTGATGTTGTAACTGATTGTATCAGCCTGTAGAGTAGACAGTTGTATCTACTGATATTCTAGCCGCTTTTTTTTTTTTTTTTTTCAGATTTACCAAAGATGCTATTTGCTTGAGGCCGAATTTGTCCTCTCCTTTTAAAGTTTTGACATGTACATTTTCAGACTGCAGAGTTTTACATTTTAGCTGAGTCTCTTAGGTCAGAAAAAAGGGATTTTCCTACAAGATAAGCTTGAGGGCTTCTTTTAAAATAGTTTTCTCTATATATTTGAGGGGTTTTGCTTTCTTTATCCTTCCATTATTTATTTTCCAACAGCTGTAACAGAAAGAACAGACATAGTTGGTTTTGTTGGGTAATTTTGCTAGTTAACCTAGATAAGTTAGTCAAGAATAGTAATATGTTATTTAAAAAACAAAACAAAACAAAAGGTTGTGAAGTCTTTGTCTTCAGACAAACTTCCTTCATTGGAGCGTTACTGCAGAAAGGTGGGGGTGTGCACATATGGATAATGTAGCAGACTTCTAAAGAATTTGGAGCAGTTCCTAACTTCTCTCTTGGTTGAGGAGAGGCATTGAGGCAACAAAACACACCCTGCTGACCAGTTAGGGTTTGTCAGATCACAGAATCAGAGACTAGTAGGGGTTGGAAGGAATCTCTGGTGATCATCTAATCCAACCCCCCTGCCAGAGCAGGGTCACCCACAGCAGGTTGCACAGGATGGTGTCCAGGCGGGTTTTGAAGATCTCCAGAGAAGGAGACTCTGCAGCCTCTCTGGGCAGCCTGTGCCAGCGCTCTGCCACCCTCACAGGAAAGAAGTTTTTCCTCATGTTCAGGTGGAATTTCCCATGTTCCAGTTTGTGCCTGTTGCCCCTTGTCCTGTCGCTGGGCATCAGTGGAAAGAGTCTGGCCCCATTCTCTTGCCCCCTGCCCTTTAGATACTGATCAGCATTGAGGAGATCCCTCTCAGTCTTCTCTTCTCCAGGCTGAACAGCCCCAGGGTTCTCAGCCTCTCCTCATAACAGAGGTGCTCCAGTCCCTTGATCATCTTTGTAGCCCTTTGCTGGACTCTCTCCAGCAGTTCCCTGTCCTTCTTGAACCAGGGACCCCAGAACTGGACACAGTGCTCCAGTTGTGGCCTCACCAGGGCAGAGCAGAGGGGGAAGGTGACCTCCTTCCACCTGCTGGCCATGTTCTTTTTAATGTACCCCAGGAGACCATTGGCCTTCTTGGCCACAAAGGCACATTGCTGACTCATGGGCAACTTGTCCACCAGGACTCCCAGACGCTAGTTCTGACTGCTTTTGGCTGTTGCACTTGGCTTCTATCAGCCCACGCTGCAGAGGATGGCCTGGCTGCAGCATCATGCAGCCGGCAGTACCAAGTGATGGGCCAAACCCACCACCCCAGCACACCACTACACAGCTCAAGTGGAAAGATTGTGGGTGTTGTTCCTTGTCAGCTCTGGGAGCCCTGTTACCAGACCACCGCGGGCCTGTTTGCAGGGCGGCAGTTTGTAGTGTCTGTGATATTATTTGACAAGGATCAGTGGGGAACAGCTCTGCAGCTATTGCTCGCGTTTCCTCCACTGGGCAAACCTTTGCTCAAACAGAGCCAAGGCTCTTAGAAACTGCCTGCATCATCCTGGCTTTCTCACCCGGTGCAAGGGAACTGGGGAAACAGCCACCATTCCATCCCCTTACTCTCACATACGTTGCAAGTTACTCCTGTTCTACTAACTGGGGAATGAACTACACTTTTTATTTCAAGAATTACTGGGAGACAAGTCTAGGGCCAACTTGTTCCCTTCAATATCCAGGGAGTCTTAATAGTTTTAATTTATAGGATAATAATAAAATAATAATAAAAAGACTCTGAAGTCTGTAATTTCTACATCATCATTGCTTGCTTCAATTCCCAGTGCTATTAGAGGAAAAATACTAAGCAATATCCGATGGGAGTATGTAAAGAAGACAGAGCCAGACTCTTCTCAGTGACAGGGCAAGAGGGAACGCGCATGAATCGGAACGCGTGAAATTCTGTCTGAACATAGGAAAGCACTTTTTTACTGTGGTGGCTGTTGAACACTGGCGCAGATTGCCCAGAGAGATTGTGGAGTCTCCACCCTAGGAGATGCTCAAGACCTGACTGCATGTGGTCCTGAGCAACTGGCTTTAGCCCAGCTTGAGCAGGGGGATCTGGACTAGGCAATCTCCAGAGACCCCTTTCAACCTCAGCTATTCTGTGAAATATAGGTATTGATAACAAAAGCACACTGTCTCAGTACTGTCATATGGCTAAACATATAGCAAGTGGTTCCTAAAGGAAGATTTGTATATTTGCACAATAAGAACCTTTTTAGATTACTATTTTTATAGAGGTACCAAAAAAAGGCAATTTCATTTTGCTTTTCACTGCTGATGTTTTTACAGGTCTACCCCATCTCATACTTAAGAATCTCCATGAGTCCTATTCTGCACACGCAAAACAAAGAGGCGTTACTGGCTCTCCCCCTGGGTGTGACACTGATATTTACAGTCCACTTTCATGATAACTCTGGAGATACTTTTCATTCGCATAATTCCGTGCTCAACTTTGCAACAAACAGGTAGGTGTCTATCACGGGTGTTAATTACAGAGAGCAAAAAAGGCCAAATACACGGAGCCCAGCCACAGCAAGGAACAAAGATTGTTCCAAAGATACCAAGTGAAGATAGAGGTTGGACTGGGATTAGCAAAGAAAGGATTTAGTCTCTGAGGCCTTCAGAGGCACCGTAGCAGAAAGAAGAGTTCCAGTTAGCAATCGATATTCTTTAGCAAATGGAAAGCTGCCCAGATAAGCACGATCCCTAGCGGGGCCTGCTGGGGTACATTTCTGCTTTAAGTGACTCTGAATCATCAAATTGCATACATCAGTGGCCTATATAAACAATTGCTCTTATTAGCATTTGCCTCATTGTGCCTCTTTTCTCCTCGTGCTTTGTTACACTGACTCACTTAAGCCTTATGTAAGATGGGGAACATTCTGGATCAGGGGCTGTCTCTGCAGATACGCCTGTGCAGCCTTGGCACAGCAGAGCCAGGCCTCTAAAGGCCTTTTGGCCTCTGCCGCAAAGAATAATAAAGAATAATAAATGCTTTGGTCATTAGTAAACAATCACTAATTCCATTATTACAACATAGCTTGTTTTCTGCAGAGCACCTTGTAGTTATAATACAGTGATCATGATTAAAAGGGAAAAAGAGATTGAATGCAAGATTTTCTTGTTCTCCTGCCGAAACGATCTGCAGAAATTTCTATAGCGTACAGAGGTCCCTGACATAACACTGCCTTAGCTTCCAAAATAGACGTGCCGGACCTGCTTCAGCATAGGGCTGATTATTAGCCCTCAAGAGAGAAGCAGTGCTCGTTAACCCTAGGTGCAGCGCAGGGGTGACCCAGCTCTGCTGCTGTCACGACCTTCGCTGTCTCTGCGTGGTGCTGCCAGGGCAGCAGTCTCTGCTGGGGGCACTTACAAGTGCTCCAGGTGCCTGTGCATTTGGGAATGCTGAATGTTGGTAAATAGCACAACTCGGGATCAAATGGGATTTAGCTTTGTAAAGTTACGGCTGGAAAGCCGCATATTGGTGCTTAAATTTCTTTGCTGCTTAACTCCTTGAGAAAAGGGAAAAGAGACGAATTACCGCATTCTAAAGTTCTACAATTCTTAAAATTAGGAAGTAGTTCTCGTATGTAATCATGATCTCAGTATTTCTTCAGCATAACTATGTGAGAACTGAAATTTGCCTCAGTAGCACGTAAATAATTTTTATATTTTCCTTATTTTGTCAGACTTCATTAGAAGATAACCATTGCTGAAAACCAGAAGTCAGCCATCTAAAAAGAGTTCAATAATTACTATTTATTGTAGAGATAATGACATTAGTAAACTCGCCTTAGTATAAAAGCATTTCTTTTTATTTGTAGAGATGACTTTGTACAGATTGGGAAAGGAGCCACAAACAACACATTTGTAATCCGGACTGTAAATGTAGGTTTGACCTTGCTTAAAGTCTGGGATGCCGAACACAGTGGCATTGCGGACTACATCCCACTTCCTGTGCAACATGCCATTTTTCCTGAACTTGTAGACGTGGTGGTAGGTGACGTCCTCTGTTTGAGTACTTTGCTGATAAACCAAGAAGGTAAGCGGCACTTCAGTTGCTGTGGTTTTGCAGCTATGTAATTTGACATCAGTGTGACTCTCTCTCGTTCTCGGGAAAACTAAATGCATAATTTATGATGTTTGTTCAGAATCAAATGTCACTGTTCTTGTTAATGATAAAAATAGGTTTGATCAGCTCCTCTGATTTTAATTGTACCATGCAATATGTCGCTTGTATTGTATTTGTGAGTATCAGACTTCAGACATTTCCATTCCGTTAGCCTGAAAGGCTTGCTTTTATGGGAGTCCTGCAGAGTCGGGACTGTCTGCCTTCACTCACTGTATTTGATTCTTAGTATTAATGGGCTTTTGTCAGAGTAACTGCAAGTCGGTGTGGTGTTGGGCTGCCGGCCTTCCACCACGTGAGGCCCTAGTATCCAGTTTCTGTGAACTGGGCTGTGTGTGTACCCGTGCTGGATACATACAGGCACCAAGGTGATCATGAAATGGTTCAGTTCGCATAAATGCGCTGAACAGTGTCCAAATGCTGTGTCTTTTCAGGCCTGCCGGGCGTATGGAGCTCCTCCTTAAGTAGTGTTCTTCAGGTCGACTCTAAGACTGGTGTAGCAGTGGCCAGGGATTCTGGTGTTGTCACTGTCTATTATGAGATTCCTGGATTACTTAAAACATACAGAGAGGTGAGGCGCTATTAAATCCTACCAGAATTGCTGACATTTGTTTGCTTCAGGTGAACCCTCACCAAAAATGTATTCTATGATTTATTTTTGTTGGTTCTAAATATTTAGAAACATTCTTCTTAAAGGAAAAAGTATTAGAAATGCAAATGGTTGGAAAGTATTTGGTATGTGTCCAAACACATCATGTGTTCTTTTTAATCATCTATGTTAAGGAGGAAAATTTAGTGCAA
Source organism: Vanellus vanellus (assembly GCF_965231255.1). Classification (NCBI taxonomy): domain Eukaryota; kingdom Metazoa; phylum Chordata; class Aves; order Charadriiformes; family Charadriidae; genus Vanellus; species Vanellus vanellus. The sequence continues at coordinate 24,106,817 of NC_138914.1, read as the reverse complement.
TAGTTTCTCTTTTCAGCCTATACTGTTTTTATATTGTACATTTTGATTCCTTTGCTTGGCTAAGTTGTTTCCAGATGCTAAACAATTTTTGAGTGTGGCTGCTTTTATGAATGAAGTTTCACTGCAGAATGAGACGCTGACAAGAACTTTCTAAAGTGCTGTACCATATTACTACGCATCACAGATCAGAACTACTCAATTAAATTATTTTGTTTATTTACAGTGCAATCGCAATGTTGACACAATTCACCCTGTCGGCTAACATAAGCACCAGACGTTCCTTTAAATTTAGACATAGAGCTTAATGCCTATTAACTTATGGGGACTGGGTAGAAAGAAAAAAAAAAGGTTTTGCTAGCTTAAATTGCCTTGCAAGGCACTTTCTAAAATTAGTGAAACGTAGGATTTCTTAGAAAGAGAAACACGACCTCTTGGAGTCTTCTCTTCTGTTCTACGTACAAGGATGTGTGCAATCAATCCGATCTGGGTTTGCCTTAATTTTTCTTTGTTAAAACAGTTTTTGGTAACAATGTACTTCATCCTTTTTTTCAGATATTGATTAATATACCTCAGAGGACTACAGCGATGCATGTAAGCGGAGTGAAAACAAGCTTACAAGGAGTTGCAGCCTCAAAAGTGATAGTTTCAATTGGGGAAAGAAATAAAAACTTGAAAGGTATGATGAAAAAAAAGTCTTTATGCTAACTGTTGCATGTTTGTTTATTCCTGATAGGTAGTTTTGGTTTGTGGTTTGGTTTTCCTGGTTGTTGTTAAGGGTCTGTGAAGCTGGTGTGGCAAGATCTCTATGAACATCTAGTGCCTTTCTGGACTCCCAGGAGCTCTAGAAGAATCTTAGGGCCATGTTATAGAATTTGGAGTGTGTCCCGGGGCACTATTAAGATTTCAAAACTAATAAAACTGGTAGATAACAGTGTCATTTTTGATCATATCAAAAAACAGTTGATAGGCAATCAGCTGGTTGTTTGCTTATATGTTTAATTCCAATTGCCTTCTTGAAGTTAGTAATTTTATTTACTGAGCATGTTTAAAGTAGTTGCCATCCTCAAATCTTCTACGGAAATTAGCAACAATTAGAATCAATAAAAAAATTAAGTATCATATTGTGTCCTCTATTTAATAAGCTCTATTTATTTTTTATTATGGTTCCTTTTAGTTTTTAGCTTAACACTTAGCACTTGCTCAAATAGTATTTTATTGTGCCTTATGTAAATTATTAGCCTACCCAAAACCATCTTGCCAGATACTAAAATATAAATCGAGACTCCCAGGATCATATAAGTTATTCAACAGACACATCTGAACTGAAAATTCTCTCTTTCCTGTAAATAAATTATTCCTGTCAAAAAAACCCTACAACATATAAAATTTTCATTAGCTGTCTCGTTGGGATTAGACCTGAGATAAGACAGCTGTCTGTGATTCCCAGCTATTTTAAGATCATCATAACCTTGTGAAACTATTTCAGAAGGTGGCAGAAGAACCTGATATTTCAAACAGTGGTTTTGCTTTTAATTAATTAAAAAATAATTAGTTAGAATTTTCTTTTCTAATTAATTAGAGAGTAATTAATATTTTTTTTTCTTCCTCTTAGGGGAGTGCTTGCCTGCTCAGATTGAAGCCATTGCTGAATTACAACCCCAGTCCATTATCAGTTGCCATTTAGATTTTAACAATGATGCGTTTGACTTCCCAGCGCACGACATTTTTATAGCAGAGCCTGGATTTGATGCAGTTTCAGGTAAGAAGAGACAAGATGCCGCACTCCAGGAACAGACTTGGCATTCTGCTTTGGTTTAGTCCCAGTGCCCTTTGACCCAGCAGATTTCTTTCTGAAGCCCCTGAGCTCTGCTGTGTTGCATCTCAGGCTTCAGTGTACTCTCCTTGTTTACCTCTGGGGTTTTCTGCATGTGACAAAGACATTTTATTTTTTTTCAGAGAAAGCCAGAAATCAGTGGCAGCCCATTTCATACATTTTTCTGAGTTGTAGTAGTATGTCAGGAAGAAACTCAGAAGCGTTATTTTACCTGGAGGGGGGAAACCAAACTTTGACATGTTTTTTCACTGCAAATTTAGGTCCTAATTTTGCAAATTACTACTCATATATTTGTAGGCACGTAGGCAGCCCAATAGTACCTTGAGAGAGAAGCGACGGTATTGCAGAATATAAGTATAATACACTGGGGTCACATGCTGTATAGAGATAACAGCTGCCATCTCTTACTCCAGCTGAACTGTGCAAAAAATAGCTTGCCTTGTGTATAACTTAATTTAGAAAATAATATCAGACCTTGTATTTGTTAAACTATGAAAGCAAAACACTTCCTGCTTCAGCTGCTACAAATGAGCACTCAGGTGAGAAATATCCCAAAACTGGGTATCTCTGCAGCTGTAAACATCTGGTGACTATTTTAGGTGTTTTCTTCCCATACTTCAGTGCCTTTCCCATATACTTAACTTCTGCTGTATTTAAGACTAGGGATAAGAGAAGCAATCATGAGTTTTAATATCTGTGTTCCAAGGATGTTTAGGCTTCACCAATTTATGCTCTACGGAGTCAAATATTCTTTATGTTTGATGCCGGCCTTTTAAAAGCCCTGCCACTGCAGTTATTGCAGTATAACTAACCTCAATGAATAAAATGAGAGAAGTAGCTTAAATGTGAATATCTGGTGAAAGTAATACATTTTGAATTCTTCGTATTCTGCAATTTAAACATTTCTGGAATTTATCATGCTTCAAACTTTCTTCCGCAACCTGAGTGCTGTAATTTTTTATGAAATGTAGAATTCTTATGTATCTCCAAAACAACAGGAACTGGGACTTAAAACAAGGGGAAATTACTAGATACTGTGGAAATGGAAATCAAATTGTGAAAGTCTACAACATGTGTTAGTGTTTCATAACTATAACATGATTTTAAAAAGAACAAAACCACTATGGACTGTACAGAAATAACATGAATTATCTGTTAGATTAGTCCCTGTACCCACTGTGTAAAACACTATTATACCTTGCATGATAGTGGCTGCCACTGTTAGGTCGTTAGAGAAAGAAAATAAGGGGAAAACAGGTACCTGGCAAGTTCTGCTTGTTACTTATGCTTTGTATCTTCCATACTGGGGCAATTTTGTACTCTCCTTATCGCTAATAATAAACAAATAGGTCCTATAAGAGACTAGAAGCATGGTGAATATCTAACCTTTAAAGAAGCTTTTATAAACAATAAACCATGTGTCCACAAAGTTGATGATGGCGAGGGTAACTGACTAAAATGTTAACGTTAGGTGCAGAGAATATGAAATAGGATGTTAAATTTTGTTTTCAGTAAAACCTTTCTAACAATATGACCATAAATGTTATATTCAAAGTGGAACTGAGTCTCGCTGGCATGCTATAATAAAATGTGACTGGAAACTGCTGTTTTATGGGGTTTTTTTAATCATGATGTTTAGTTTGGGACAAGATCTGTGGTCTGTTGGTTTAGTACTGGGTTGGTGATGCTTGGCCCAGCAGACACTCTGTCCCATTCACCTACGCACTCCTGATCTTGCTGTCTGTTGAATTTTACCACCTTTATTAGCTCTTCTCTAAAGAAATCTCACTCTGCACGGAGGAAAAAAAAAAACATAAAGATGAGCAATTAACAGTCAAATTGCTTTTGTTGTTATAGGACATTACACCTGTTCCATCACGATGCACAGGCTCACTGACAAGCAGCTGAAGCATCTCAGCATGAGTAAGACTGCGCTCAGAGTTACAGCTTCAATCCAAGGCAGCCACTTCTCTGGGGAGCGGATCAGCACGGAGGTGCCATTCAATCCCGGGTTTTATGCCGACCAAACAGAAATGCTTTTAAGTAACTATTACACAAGCTCCGATGTGAAAATATTTGGTGCCACGGAAATTCTTGATACCCTGGAGGTGAGTCTGTTGCTGGAAAGTATCACAACACAGTTGAAAGCGTTTTGAACTGTTACGTGCAACTTTCTAACCAGAGGCACTCGGGGCCACCTTTACTATGTCAAGATTGTTCCTGAGATGATTTGGAAATACTCATCTTGGAATGTATTCCTCCTCAGTTTGCACTTTTGTTTTGGGGTAGTAGAAATGTGTCAGGCATCCCATCAGTAGCTGGGATGCGTTAAGCAGCTCGCGGGTGGGGAAGCAGAAAATCTGCCTGATCTCTAGCAGGAGGGGTAGGTTCTTGCCCACTTGCTTGTCTGCCTGCCCATGGTCCACATAGCCCACTAAGGGATACTTTGATTTTTGCCTGTATGGGGTTAGCCCAGACCCCCAGCAACAGCACTTAATAGGGCAACCTCAACAGGGCACTGAGGCGAAGGGCTGCAGGTGTCACTGTACAGTCACAACGGAGTCTGACTCCTGCTAAGGGGTGAATTGCTCTGTGTTTCTGTGGAATAACATTTCTGAAGCGTGGCCTAGAAGATGGATATATGCTGTGCTTTCTCAAACAGGCTCACACAGTTGTTTTTTTTCCTCGGCAGGTGAAATGTGGGTCACCAACAGTGAAGGCTTTTAAGAAAGAGAAATCCTACGGGCTGCCAAGTTATGTAGTCTACACCGTTAGTCTGTCTGATCCAAGAGTTTCAAGCCAGGGATCCTTATCAACCACTCTGACTGTCTCTAGTCCTATGACTGACCAGTCTATCACTATCCCAGTGACAGTGATTTACTTGACTGACAGAACCAGTGCACCAGTGAGACGTAAGTTTATCTCTACATTTCATATGCCAGAATAAACCAATAACTTCCATTAATGTTCATGAGGTTATAAAATTTGGTGTGTTCAAATCTGAGCTGGCAGCTCATGTTATTGACACATAAGCTGCTCACTGTGACCAGAAGACTTGAATACAATTGCTCATTGTGACTGGAGCTGAACATATTTTCCTTTTGGGTCAGCCCAAAATACTCTGAAGTGGGCATAAATATCCCAGTGCTAAAGTGTCTGAAAGTAATTTTTTTTTTTTCTCTCTGCTTTTGTTTGCTCTTAAGCATGCCTTGTTATTTTGAAAACAGATTAGCATTTTGGGGCTGAGAAAGCAAAGGACACTGTTACTGGCAAATTTTGAAGACTGCATTGAAAATAGTCACTAGAATCGAAGTTGTATTATCTAGGTTGATTACACTTATTTGCTATAAATAAAAACCTTCTTTTGGCTATTTTCAGTTTGAGTTATGAACTGTTATCTCTTAAAGCAAATAGGAGAAGATGCTCTTTTAACTCAGTATTGTCTCCTCTTAATTGATTCTACAGATGGAGCCAGTCTATTCCAGCACTTTCTTGATTCTTATCAAGTAATGTTCTTCACGCTTTTTGCACTATTAGCAGGGGCAGCTGTTATGATTATAGGTAAGAGAATGAAAGATTGCAGAACTATTTTTTTTCCATAACTTTTTACAATGCATTAGCTGTAAGATATAAAGGAATCGTTTCCATGTGAAAAGATTTGGGGTTTTTGTTGTTGAGGTTTTTTATTGTTGTTTTGGGGTCTTTTTACAATGTCTTTCAGGTCTTCATGCAGTTTTCTCACCAAAGGAACAGCACAGTCATCCAGCGTTTACCCCAAGGACAACTCCTCAACACAGCCATAACAGTAAGCAGCTGTTACCCAGTTATAAACAAATTAATTGATAAGTCTAGATATTCTGTTTGAGTTGACTATAGGCAGGTACAACTCTGAGAAAACCTGTTTACTGGATTATAGAACAACGAGGACCATGTCAGTTCCTAGGAAACACCCATCCTCCTACCTCATGCCCCAACCTCCCCTTTGCCCATTGCTCATTCTTTGGAAACTCCTGGCCAGTTCCAGCCATGTTGGAAATAAGGAGTGGGTTAAAAGTATAAGAATTCATGCAAATCACCAGGTGGGTAGAGGAGAGAGATCCACAGTTTTGCTCCTGCCAAGGGAAAGTAAAGCAGAGCTCAGGTGCTGGTAGGATGTGCCTGGCAGCAGCTGACTGCTTAGTTGGTTCATGTGACAGCAGATGAGCTGCAGCTCTTGTGCTGGGAGGTACCGCGAGCTGGGGCTGTTGTAAGAGACAGGGAAGGGCATATGTTAGAGGACAAACGATGCAAGTTTATAGAAATCTTAGTTGTGTTGCTCAGGGAACAGGTTGTTCCTTCAGTGCTTCTGATCTTGCACTCATGTTCTCTCTGTATTTTTTTGACATCATATTTATTCCCTATTTTACCGATTTGCAGTGTTGCAGAATCAAACTCTTTCAGAAATATGCAAAAAAAATACCCATTCACTTGCAAGGTCTGTAATCAACAGTGGCTATTAAAAAGAAATCCACATTATTACAGATCCATTTACATTATGGTGAGCTGCAGTCCTGTTTGTAAAAACACATGCCTGACACTGCAGATAAAATAAAGGCATATTCAAACTGAAAGTTATTTGCTGAGGTGAAATGTGTTGTGCCCCCCTCAGAAGACTTAATCAATTCTTTAATTAAAGTCCTTAATAGGAAGACCTACAAAATTTTCAAAATTTCAACTTTGAATGGATCATTAGACTCGCTTGCCAGGTGTTCCAGCAGATGATCAACAACAGTTATTTATTTCTTACTCCTTCCACCATTCCTGAGTATGATTGGGTTTTTTTTTCCTCCTTTTCCCCTGTGTTTTAGGTTTCTCTGTATCGCCTGCGCCTTCCTTCAGTCCTCAGTCCTCAAGCAGAAAAACAAGCCCATCGTCCACGCTCTGGAGCACTGATTATGGTTCACGTTAGAGACAGCAGGACTCACCTTCACACACTAGGGCTCGGAAAAAGAAAAGAAAAATAATAAAAACAAACAAACAAAAAAACCCCACACAAACCAAAGCTGGTGCCTTTAACAATAGCAAATTTAAGAACTTTCACAGTTTCAATATAATTCAAGTCATCTCTTGAATGTAACTAGCTTCATAAGTACTTTTTTATATATATTTAGAGCTCTTTATTTTTATGTCAGTGCTTCAGTTCTCTAAAACTTTTTTTTATCTGCTGTTTAAGGCTCAGTTGACAACGATAACTGGACAAAAAGCAGCATTTATGCTAAGCTAGCTTTCTTGCACTCTTCAAGCAACTAGAAGTTATGTCTAAGTGATAGAGATAAAAGTTTTTGACTTACTTTATGTGAAAACTAACTTTCTTTTTAATGAACTTTTTTATAAAAGGGAAATATAAAAACAGGTCAAATATGAGCCAAAAAATATGAAGGATTGTATATTTCAAAGAACTAGTTTTTTATTTTGAGTTCCAAAGACTCAGGAATGTACTGCACTGATAAGTGTTCTTATGTTTAGCCTTACAATGTGATTCATCACCATAATTTGCTGTTTTAACATCAGGAATGCTGGAACAACTGTGAATAATTCGGAGGTTTTTTACAACAACAAAAAAGAAAAACATAACTATCTTAGTGTGGCTTCCTTTGGGTACAACTGCAGTATTCCTTTCTTGTTACTGTAAGCACTTTTTTGGACTGGGAATGTGAAAGCGTTTGCCTTCTAAGAGGACCTTTCTTCTGGTAGTAAATATTTTTAATTGAAGGCAATTATCTTACCTGTGTTCTGATATAAATATAATACATTTCTATAGGTCATTTCACATATAGAAGTACCTCAATAGAATCTGAGCCTCCTTTTATTACCACTAGTCGCCTGGTGCACTGGAAAGTGGCTTATTTCACGCTTACAATGAGTGACCTGTTCAGTTGGTACAACCTGCCCGTCTCTGGTGTGTTCCTGCACAGACCGACACAGCCACAGCCCGAATCTTCAGTTAAACTACTGGTACGACTGGACTTTGGAATATTTGTACCATAATATCCAACTAATAAGTGCTCATTTGTAAGTCTTTAAAACACAATGTATCATTTAATTGCATTAATTGTATTAAAGTGTGAGGGTTTTCTGGTTGACTTCTTGGTTTTCTTCTTGGCTAGCTAAGAGACGCAGATACAAAATGCACAATTCTGGGTACATCAGAAAGTACTCTGCTAAACCAGGCAGTTGATCACTCTGTGCTCAGACGTATTTTGCTTTCTAAACAAGACGGCAGTGAGGTATGCTGACTTGAACATTTTTCCAAATTAATTTTAAACAGATGAGAAAAATTTGATTCCAATTCTTTGTTAAAGTACTTCCCTGAGAATAGGGGGAAAAAAGTATCTCATTTGGAATCCTTTATTTTGAGGATTATAATCACATTGACCGTAACTTTTAATCCATAAACAGTATTTTGCAGCTATCAGATAAGGGCTTTGTTTACATAAAACAAGTATCCCAGTTTTAATTGTGAATGATACTCTGGCTGTCTGAACTCTCCTAAGGACCATAACGAAATTGTATCACAATTGTTCTATTTCAAAGAACAGAATATTTCATGCAAAATATATTATGTGCAGAACTATGCAGGCAATTAGAGGAATGGAATGCATAGTTTGTGGCATACAGTTTCAGTTTCATGCAGTATTACAAAAAAGTGACATTGCTACATGTTACTATATTGAGTCTTGTGTAACTTATTGGCTAGTTTTGGAGAAGTTGTGCCTTACATGCTAGTACTACTTAAAATTGACAATTTGGATGTAAATAATAATCATTTGTATCTCTATTATTTAATAAAGCTTTGTAAGATTCCTTTAGTATGCTGTTGATGAACTTTCTTGGGTTTTGGCTATTCAGAATTTAGCACTAGACTACGTACTTCACCTCCTACAGCCTCTCAGTATTTGCAATTATGATTTGTATGTTCATAATTTTCACTTTTGTTAACAATGGAATGTTTTTAAATACTTTGACAATTTTTCATTTAGTATTTGTTGTCAGGGGCTTTTCCCAGTTTTCACTAAGCATCTTCAACTCCTGCTGAAGTCAGTAGTGGCTGAAGAAGCAGCTTGTTATTTTCCAGGTTTGTTCAAACTTCCCACTTTGTTCAGTTAGGTTTTCAAGGAAAGATGTCACCTTTCTCCACTTCCTTTCCAATAGAAATGAAAGGGCTGTGAATATCTCAGTGCTACTGTGATAAACATTTCAGAAATGCTTACAGGCAAGGTTTTACTCTCCTATTCCTTCTCGTTCCCGGTCAGCCTACCAGTCTGGCACTGAACATCCTGAAAAATGAACTGCTTCAAGGGGTGGGAGTACTTTGGCAAATGCCCACTGTTTATTTCACCTCTTTAGGCAACTAGTTGCAGTCTCCTGGCATGCAACTTCATGAACTGTGATTTGCGACCAGCTAGAGCTAGAGGGCAGTTAAAGAAAAAAAAAAAAAAAACAAACCCCAGTATGAAGTAGGGAGCTGGTATGGTTCAGGAGCCAGCCTGCTGCGAGCAGTGGGGAGGCTTTTGCCTTCAGAAGCTTGAGTGGTCCGTCAGGGTGACCGCCGTCTGGGTGGGAGTTGGGAATATAAATTTTTCTGAGTATATTGCTGCCAATATAAAGATCAATGTATTTATTTTTTTAGTTGACTAAAATGAGGTTTGGGATTTTTGCATTAGATGCCGACTTTTTTTTCCTCTATTTACTTACTGCTTGTTCCCAAGTGCTCCCCTGAGTGGGAGAAGGGCTGCTGGGCTTGTTTATATTGTAAGTTAGGTGCCTTATGTGAGTTGACTTATCTTTTTAAGTTTTATCAGGTAACAAAACAATCAGCATTTCAATCAGACCCCAATCTTGTTCCCTTCATGTTCAGCAGGAGCTTTGTCTTTTCCCCGTAGCAGAAGCAGGATTTGGCACAGCCAGCAATGGCAAGTTCAGCACATCAAGTTGATTCTTGGACAGAGTTTTTTCTTTGTCAATGGGCTGACTGGAGCTTCATAAAAAAAAAAAAAAAGCAAACCCAATCTGTGAGTAGTGAAACAATTTGGGCTGTCCTTGGGTTTCCTGGCTCTGAGTGAGTACCTGACCAGAAGGGCAGAAACTCTGTGTTACTGAGAGTACCGGTGTAAGATCCATACTGCGGGATCTGCTCTGGGAACAGGCTTCCCTTTCACGCTTGCAAATACTTACGTTGAAAACCCAATTCCCAGACTTTTTTAACCTCAAAGTGGAAGCAAACACTGACAATGATGAAAGTCTGGGAGCTCAGTGGGCCCTGGGGACGGCTGTGGGGATGAGAGCTTTACTCCCAAATAGGTCTGCATTGCTTTGCTTTAGTTTATCAAATAATCACCACTGTAATTTATAACAAAGTTTAGACTTTACTTCATATTTTATGTACTTCTGTATAGTTGTATAGAACCTTCCTCCACCTCATTTTAACTTTTTTTTTTCTTTTTGAAAAAGTTCTAGTGGAGGAGGAAAACCAAAAAGTTTTACCATGCAAATTTGGAGTGTTGCGAACTTGAATGAGAAGAAAGGTACAATTGTGTTCAGCAATTAGCATCCACAAAGATTAGGAAAAAAGAGGAAATTTTATCTTTAAAATAAATTGTCATGAAATTCCAGTCCAGGGATTGACCCTTGAAGGGAATTCATCCCTGAAGGGGAAAGAGATGTCACGCTAACAAAACAGGCAGCGTTGGCTCAATTATGGTTGGCAGACGTTCAGGTACTTGGAAGGAGGGAAACATTAGGGAACATTTAATAATATTATTATTATTGCTACAATGAATCATACTGAATAATAATATTAGCATACTGAAATGTAACAGAAAAAATAATAGTGCTCGTTAGAATTACAGAGTACTATTACCTTTTCCCAAATACCTTTCTTTACTAATTAAAGCTAGCCTGGGGACTCCTGTGCCGCTCTGAGGCAGAGCTGTTGAATGAAAATCTATGGCAATCTCATGCTTTTTGGTAAAGTGACTTAGATTGCTGTCCTGGTTACCGTCACCAGATCACTGTTGATGGGAGGATGTTCGCTTGTGGCTGTGGACATAACCAATGCCATTTTCACGAGGACTTTATAACCTGCATAGTTCCCTTGTTCTGCAGGTTATAACTGATGGGTGGAAGGTGGAAAACGGTGTCTTTCATGAGCGCGAACAGAAGTTTTGTTGAAGAGCCTCCAGAGACAGCAGGGTGCATGCATCCACGCACAACGGCCGAGCGCGGTGGCCACACAGGGCATAGAGGGTTCCTCTGCTGGGGAAGGCTTAAAGAGCCTGTTTTCTGTTCTGAGTTGTCTTCCTGCATCCAGAAAATTCCTGCCTGTCAACAGTTGTTTAACAGCCATGGTGCAGGGAATTTATTGATTAGATTAGCCACACTAGATTAATATTAGACTTCAAACCAATCTACTCTAATATGACATCCCCAACACAGCATAATCATTATCTCCATGTCTCCCCCTTAAAAAGCAAGGCAGATACTGAATAAAACATTGAGCCAGCCTTTCCAGTTAAGAGTTCTTCCTGATTAGGAGCCAGGACTACTGTGTGGTGCTTAAGGAGAAGGTTTTCCTAGCAGCATGTTTGCTGACTTTTGTTCTTGATATGAAGACTCTTAAGTTTTACAGGTGTTAACCTAGCCGCTTTGCGAATCACTACAGTTACTTTAAGAGATAAAGGCATTCTTTTCCCTATTTGGTTGCTGATACACTCATTCATAAGGTACCTACATGTCAGGCGTTCATAAACATCCTCTGAGGATTTATTAATCCAGGACTTCCCAAGAAGGATGGGGCCTCCTCCTTCCAGTTTCCCCCGTTTAGAGGTACAGCTGGAGGACGGCAGGGTCCAGTCAAGGCATGTTGCTCTAGCTCTCGTCTCGGGCAGAGGTTCTCTGAAGTATCCACTGAAATCCTCTTCAGTGCTGTAGGCAGAATAGGGTGTATGGAGATGTTTTGTCGAGTTCCTTAGCCAGTTTTGTTAATATATATGCATGTTTATCAGAAAACTCAGGCCTACCATAGTGTTTGTAACAAGCTGAGCACAAATGAGGTTCATGAATGAACACGAGGGGAAGAGTCTCTAGGAAAAAAGTAAAGTCTTGCTTTGTGCAGTTTTGAGGCAGCAGTAACAGCACAGGAGCAGAGGGTGCCTTCTCCTATAGCAGTGCAACAGCCAGGTGTAATACGTACTTACAAGCCCCAGAAGCCTAATTGTTAGCTGTAACATTAAGTGTGCCAGTTGCACACATAAACATTGATGGAGTGTATGGAGAATTATGTTTTTGAGTGAATAAATTGTTGCCAATGTACTTGCTTGTAAACCACTGCCCCTGGGCCTGGGCTGCTGGCTTAAATCCACGGGACACTGGTGGATGCCCACAGCCCTCACTGCTCGAGGCACGGGGCACTTCATTTGCAGACCTCTGCTTTTCCTAAACATCTTGGAATTTCCTTGCAGAACATCTGCAGAGACTCTCTGCCGGAAGTACACCTGTGTATAGAATCATAGAGTCATCTAGGTTGGAAGGGACCTTTAAGATCATTGAGTCCAACTATCAACCTAACACTGCGAAAAGCACCACTAACCCATGTCCCTCAGCACCACGTCTGCCTGTCTTTTAAATACCTCCAGGGACGGTGACTCCACCACTGCCCTGGGCAGCCTGTTCCAACGTTTGATAACTCTTATGTTGAAGCTTTTCCTAATATCCATCCTAAACCTCCCCTGGCACAACTTGAGGCTGTTACCTCTTCTATCACTTTTGCTTCGGAGAAGAGACCGACCCCCACCTCTCTATAACCTCCTTTGAAGTAGTTGTAGAGAGCGATAAGGTCTCCCTTCAGCCTCCTTTTCTCCAGGCTAAGCAATAGGTATCACTACCTGTTCAAGAGAGACTTTGAAACTTTGTTGTTCAGCAGCATCTTTCCTGGCCATTTCTGTAATGTGCTGCTTGCACCTACATGGTGCAGTGTCTCATCGCTTCCCTGTCCTTGCAGGGGAACACCCAGATGGAGGAACTCTACTTGGAGAAGCTCTGGAGATAGTGTCTGGTTGACAGGCAAGGTATGTGCTCTCAAAGGAATTCCTCCCCTTAGAAATGTTTTTGCTGGTAAGGCAGCTGGAAGTTTTATTCCTGTATTTAGCTCTATGTAGCTCTGTTAGTCCATATAGTATTGGTGGTATGATTAAAACCATTCCTTTTCAGCTCTTTCTTCGTTGTCTCAGTTCAAGTTTAAGGTCATAGCTGGCCTTAAAATCCAGTCTGATCTTCTCCATGACACTGGCCCTCTACTTTCCTCTCGCGCATCAGCTTTTAAGCTGGAAAAAAAGGCATTTAGTCAGTAATGGTTATCTGACTTAAGGTCTTCAGGTGACATTATATCTTCCATATGTTATTTATGTCACTGGCAAAATTAAAAAACTTATTCTTTATTTTTAGTTTGAATGAATCTGGGTTCGCTTTTCAGCTGTTAACTTCAGTGAGACAATTCCTCTATAAAGTAGGCACAAGATTTGGTGATCCAGTTTTTCAGGTTCTTCTCTTGAAGCTTGCAAAGTTTAAAGAAGAATGGAAAACTAATTTTTCTCCTTGATTCATATTTATAATTGTATTTAAGCTGTGAACTTACCAACAATAAGCCTAGTACCATTTTCCATATTTTCCCTCATACCACTTGTCCTTTCTGTCTTCAGAGCTATTTTTATCACAGGTCTGTGTTTACCACTGCAGGTGGTCTGCCTCAGAGCTTTTTGTATTAATAAACTATTTCCTGCAATTTATAATGTCTTCACAATTCAGCGTAGCATCTTGTTTCTCTGTTTAGTGTGCTAACTGTCTCCATTTCAGTGCTTTGGGGTCTGTTTTGTTGTAATTACAAAGCGGATTGCAAGATGCAGTTGCTGTTTTCCACTTAGCAGATGTTGTGTACATGTTTATAATTCACCCAATCATTTCTGTTTGAGTTCTCCCTTCTCAGTTGCCATGTTATAAATGCTCTTTCCATTCTGCTTAGTCCAAAGGACTGTCTTGTGCCTCTTACTTTTACACTTAGCATAAAAATTTATGTTCAAGCTTATGGATATGTCAGTGTCAATGTGGTGACCTTTTATTCTTTTTTTTTTTCTTCCATTTCTCATAAGGGAGTCATTTCTTACTGAGCAAATATGAGGCAATGTGAAGCTGTAGTCCCAAACATTCACCTTTTGTGTTAGAACTCTATTGCTTCCAGGAGTTATTCTCATTGCTGACAATCATCTTCAAGTGCAGACAGCAAAAAAAAATATAAAATCTAAAGCATCTTAATGCTGCATGGCTTTATTTCTGAATGCAGACTGTACTGCTCCAGCTGTTCCCGTGGATACAGTAGTTGCATGGTGCCCGTACGTACCTCTGTCTTCAGAACACTTTAATGGCGAACTTTGATATCGAGTGACAGAGAGGGCGATTTACTTCTGCTGGTTGTCTTTGCCTGGCAAGCCTCCTAGTAAGTGGCTGCTTCACGTGCACCAAAGACCTTGATATCATTACAAAGACCTGGGATTTTAAGAGACATTTCTTCTGCACCATCCTTCACAAAGGAGAAGAGAGACGCTTCAACAGATTCAGCCTAAAGTTTTTCCCACTTGTACTACGGAGCTCACCTAACCCTTGGTGTTCAGCTCCTGCCACAGTGTCATCAGACTGAGCCTGGTTTGAAGCCTCGCCTGGAATGTCCACGCGTGGAATCAGATTATGGACAGCGCTATGGCTTTTCATGTCACTGGGATTGTACAGTGCTTTGGATTTTCTAGGGATAGCAGCAGAAGGAATAAAGGAAATACCAAAATGGGCTGAAAGTAGCAGAAATAGAATATAGGCAAGATATCTGTACAGATAATAATTTTGATGGGTTTAAAAGAGAAAAGGCTTTAAAGCAAGGCTTGCGATGGGTATGGCAGGAAGAGCAGTTATTTGAATGTTGCTCTTGGCAGAGAGTCCATGTGAGAAAAGGCAGCGTGTGGCCTGCACCACAGTGAGGAGGTGTGAACTGCAGCTATTTCAAAAGGAAAATCCCGATGTGGAAGATGTTTGGGCCAAGGAGAGCTGTTAATTTGCTTTTCTCTAGTCCCGGGGAGCCCATGTGTAGGCATCTTCTGGATCTTGTCATCATGGACGTTCTTACAGATAAGGACAAGGATACCTAATAAAGAACTTCCAGAGAGACTATTTTTGCAACTTTAACCACTCTTAACAGCAGATAATTAGTGAGGGTGACCTCCAGAGCCATCCACTAAGGGGGAGGGAAGGAGGCAAAGGAGACGGGCAGGGGGAAATACCATTTAATAAAAGGATGCTCCAGTGATGATCCTGACATTGAAGTTAAATGGGCACAAGACAGACTATACTGGGCCTCGTCTAGGATAGTAATCAGAGGAAATCATCGGGGCGCAACAGCTTCCTCACAGGAAAGCAAGTCAGCTGGGCTTTCAGGACTTCTGGAATCACTAGGCGTATCTGCAGTAGCAAAATAATGAAACACTACAGTATGTACAGTAGTACGGAAATTATTTAGATCTTTTCCTGTGTGGAATGTACTGCTTTCATCACGGGGGAAAAAAAAAAATGAGGGGCAGAGGGGCACGTGCGTGGAAGGAAGGTGTCCAGAGGGACTGTCTGAGCTACCAGGAGAAAAAAAGCTTCCCAGTGGTCTCTGACCCGGGAAATATCCCATTCCCAATTGTGCAAGCTAATTCCCACCTAGGGACATCCTTTCACATTTCGTGTGTGAAAGCAGCACAGCCTTACTGGAGAGGCAGGCCAGGAACCATTGCAACGGAAGGCTTCAGCCTGTAACAACAGTATCCCTAGCAATTAATTTTAGGCCAACTAGTGTTAATAGCTTACAGTGACCACATTTAAAAAGAAAAAAAAAAAAAAAAGGCAGAACTGTCGTGATAAAATCTGATGACTGAAACACAATTTACTGATAAACAACCTGCAGTTCTGGAACTAGTTTTAAATAATTGTTCTCTATCAAATGTATTCACCTTTGAAAGAGACAAGAGGTGGGAGATGCTTTTGTCTTTGTCTGAGCATCTGTTAAGTAGCAAGAAACTGTCCTTAGTAACAGAATAGTGAAAATTGTCATATTTTACCCAAAAGGAAGGGAAAAAACTCATTTTCTAAAGCAATAACTTGTAATTTAACAGCATGAGTCACTTGTGTTATTATGAGTGAGTCATAAATAGGAGAGGCACTAAAAGAGTTATTTTTCAAAATGTATTAAAGTAACAAAGAAACTACCTCTCACGAAATGTTGCTAATAAGGTAACAGTCCATTGGACAGTCTGAGGCAAAGCTTATTTGAAATATTTCACAAATTTACTTATTAAAAGTGCTATTTTTATGAACAGCATTTACCATTTTAAAAATCAGTGGTAAAGACTGTTTTCAATTATTTTTTCTTTGAAAGCCAATTAGCCTGCCTTTAATGGAAGTTGGATCAAACCTATAATTGGAAAAGTACTAAGCAGCCTTCAGTTATAGTACGACGGTCCAGCTTCTACCAACAGAGATCCGAACTCTTCTACCGCGCAGAGTTTGATTCCAGTCACCGTGAGCGCAAACATTGCTATTAACAATAATTCAGTCTCATTACTTCGTGATTGTTCCTACACGTTTGATCTTTACCCTGATGTGGGGATAAATTGACTCTAGGGGGAAGTTCAGAGTAATAGTAGTGATATTTCTAGCCTGGTTCCCTAAAGAAAGGAGGCGTTTCCAGCCACGCTGTCCCTGAGTCTGTTTGCTTCCACTTACTGTTTTAATTTTGAGCCTCATTCCAACCAATTTAGATAATAGAATGGGTATCTAAAGGATAATTAAGTTGACGTGAGTTTTGCAAAACTTAATCCCTGTGTAAATAAAACTTTATAATTGCATTTTTAGTGTTGTGTAAGCTCATCCTTTGTTAGCTTCTAGATAACCCACAAAGACACAGGCCTTTATAGATGCCCCATTTATATGGAAATCTTTAGCGAGAGTTTGCAGTTCTCCATGAGGATCAGATATGTAGGAAAGCAGCACCAATAGAGCTCCTCTTCATCCCAAATAGAGAGGATAGGATTTGATTATAATGTAGCTTGTGAACAGAAAAAGACAGTGGAATAAAGTAGCAATATCCAGTGCAGTGGCTACCGGGCAACATATAAATAGAATCAGTTGTGGAAAACTGGAGATTTAGTGAGGCAAAGCTTCATGCATGGTACAAGTTAAACTGGTAAAGAATAAAGTCAGTAATTTACATCTTACGATTGTTCTGCATCACTGAATGGATTTCATTGTTACTTGGAGTGTTTACTTATTATTAACAATAAAATCTGCAACAATGGCAGGCACAAAACCAGTATCAAGTGGAAAAGAATGAACTTGAACAAAAGAAGGAGGAGGACAAAAAGGAAGGAAGTAAATTGAAAGCAAGCTTGAACTAGAGGAAAACAGAGCAATTCTTTGTGGAAGTAAACATGATGTTACGCAGAAAAAAAAATAATTTGGATTGGTCTTGCTGCTTAGCAATGAATAACACAAGATAGCACTTATCCTGCGTTTCTCAACTTGTGAGCCTTTAGCTCTATAGATTTTTCTATATTCTCTCCACCCTTTAATTCTCTCCACCATTTAATAAATGAAAATTCCTTGGGTTTCTATGGTTAAAACACTAAACCAGTTCAGTCCCCTTGTGCTGCACTTGGAGAACAGTTGTTTGTGAACTTCCCTTTCCTAAGAGTCTGGTAGGGTAGAAGCAGCATGGCCATAATTGATGAACTGGTGAAGGAACTGAGGGACTGGAGAACTCTATCAACATTTATTGCAGATTTCCAGGCTCAAGCATGTGCTGGCTCTTCTTTATTTAGTCCACCGCTTGCCTGACGTGTTTCCCATTTCTGTGTTTGTACACTGCCTGGCGATGGGGAAGGGGCAGGGCTCTGACAAGACGTGGTGCTGAGGGACATGGGTTAGTGGTGGGTTTGGCAGCGTTAGGTTGATGGTTGGACTCAATAATCTTGAAGGTCCCTTCCGACCTAGACAATTCTATGATTCTAAGGTCTGTGTGTACTCTCAAGGTACCGGTAGCCCTATACTTTCATTGGTTGCTTCTGTTAGTCTCGGTGTCCTTCAAAATTCACGCACAGGCTCATCTAACTTCCACGTGATTGTAAACATTGGGTTTGTATTCTCTTCTGAAGAATGTTTTGAAATGATGAAGTTGGATTGTATTTTGTGTTGTTAGTTAGGGGCTCTTTGTATTGCATGTATGTAGAAAAATGATTTGTCGAAGACATCAGGGAAATAGTAAAGCTCTAGGAGTTTTCTTTGGTTGTTACACACTGTGCAGTGGACAGCAGGTTGACCTTAATGTGTAAAATACTTATCGACCAGCTACGTGACTGAAGATGCGTTCTACAGAGCTTTAGATGTAGCTATTCTGGCTGAATCAGTGGAATTATCAAGACAAGGTGTGATTTTTCTATTCTTTGCGTTCTGGAGGACAGCAGAAATCTTGGAAACAGCCCCCATAAACAGAGGAGTTAGGGTATGACTCTGACCACAGTGGGGTAAAAGTCTGCAGTTCAAGCTGGGACTGAGGAGTTAAGTTCCCTACCAATACTCACTCCGGCAATCATAGATGGGAATGTATACAAACCTTCCAGCTGCAAACAAAGACTGCAGCCTATGTATTGAACTAGAATTCAAAATGTAACAGGAGGCACTGAATGTATGTTATTCTCTCCATGTAATTTTCTGTCTTTCATTGCAACTCACTGGTCATCTTTGAATTTGAAGCTTATGGCCAGGTCCTGGTGGTAATTTGGGGGTTCAACTATTTGCTAGATTAATATTTTATTTTATGCTAGTTCAAGATTGGCCGATAGAAATAAATAGCCTTCAATTCTAGCACAGCAAGTATCTCTTAGGGAGAAAAAACAAGTCTGTTGTCCTGAGCATCTGACCCCAGCTGGTTCATTCTCACTACCAACTGTTTCTTGCATGAGAGGAAAATGAATAAAATTACCAAACAAAGAAATATTTTCAGCAAGTACCCAAACATTTAAGGCTAAACATCCTCCTTGGAATGCCAGCATTTGATTCCAAATAAGCAGCTGAATTGAAGGATTATTTTGTTAGCCTTGGAGAAATATTGATCTACTGGAGATGTTTAAAGGTCAACTAGAGTGTTTGTGGAGTTTTTATGGTGGCTGATTATTTAGTTCTGGGCATGCTGCCTTCATAGCGTGTGCACGGTAACATGCTGGGACTGTCATCATCTGTGGGTTACACAGGTTATTGCCATTGCTGGGGTTTGCATACTCCTCCCCTACCACAAAACCATCAATATGTGTGATTTTTGTTTGCCTCTCTGATACGAGATTCTACCTCCTTCTTCAGCAGGAAGAGAGCGATGAATTGACATATTGTAGACAGTAGTTGCTACCACTTTACAATTATTTAATCGAATTATTAATAATTTACCCAGAGCTATCGCCGTGGGGGGGGTGGGGTGGGGGTGGGGGGTGGAGCAGAGTGTGGTTGAGGCATAAAAAATGACAGCAATTTCACTTCTCTTCCAGCTTCGCTGAGTATGCTTTTAAAAGCTGCCAGGTATAGATCACTCTTTTGTTTGATTTTGAGATTTAGGGTTGCAGTAACGTAGTACCAAGTGACAGCATTAAAAACAAGGTAAAGGCAGCATCATGCGCAGTGCAGAGTTTTAAGGTCACAGAACACTGTAATGCACGCTCCAGATTAAACCAAATAGTCTTTGTGACCTCCGCTGTGCAAAACAACGCCTGGCATATCAAAACTTTTTCCTCGTATTCTCCCTTTGAAAATGTGGCAGTTACAGATACTATTCAGAGGGGAAGATACTCATGCAAAACCTAGGATTTTTTTTCTGCTAGGTTCGTGTATTCCCCCTGTATCACAAACCACAAAGATCTATATGTGAATGCAGATTTTACATTTATTTTTTTTTCTCCAAGAAGGTACTGTAGTTCCCTGGACATAAAGCTCATATTTGTTTGTGGGTTTTTGTTTGTTTTTTTTTTTATTTAGTCATGGTTCCACTGCTGGAACCCCATCACCTGAGTCACTGCTTGGCTTGTGCCTCTGCAAATGTTGCAGCCTCTGGCTTTGCCAACCACATGCAGAATTTGTGGGTTTTGGTTTTTTGTTTTTTTTTTTTTTTGGTTTTGTTTTTTTTTTGTTGTTGTTGTTGTTTGTTTGTTTTGTTTTGTTGTTGTTGTTTTTTAATATTGACAATTGAAAAGTGTTAAGATTTTATTTCCATTTTCAAAAAGAAATTTTGCAAAATCTGAACTTGCTTTTATTGATTGATTTGTTTAGTAGCTGGTCTGTTTCCGGACAGCTTAATGCGGAGAGAATCCTCTTGGTAGCAAATCAGTACTATACCTAGGGGAAGTCATCTAGTACCTGTTCACGGGAGCCCTGGCAAAGGGACTGCCTTAGCCTGTGGGATGATGTGGCTCATGTTTGCACCTGCACACCTCAGTAATGGCAAAACTATATAAAAATCAAGTTCTTCCCCCGCCTTTTCATTTTGGTTTCAATTTTCAATTTGCTTTTTTAGAAAGTAGCACTACTAATAACCGGAAATCCCCATATGCCATCAATGCTATAGCAAATCTGTTAAACTTACATAAGAAAAAATATATCATAGACTTGACCTGGAATCTAAAAGTCAAACCGTGCTCTTTTCAGCTGGTAGGTTCTTTTTCCCAACTTTAATGAGCAACCATGTTTTTAATGAGCTTATTTCATAGTCCATCTATTTTTAAAAGAATTGTGGTTACTTGATGCTTAAAAATAATGTTAATGTATTGTTTAATTCAAATGTAGTTAACAATTCTGTTGATGATGCGGGAAGTGGAATCTAATACCACTCACTTTATTGCATCTGTGTAGGCTCCAGAAGTTAGTGGTGGTGGTAGTAATAATAATAGGTAATAATTAAATTACAATAGCCTCAATATTAAAATGGACAGAAATGCCAGTTCAGTATGAAAATGTAGGAAAATTATCTCAGTCATAAGATTTTTGCATCCAATATTGACTGTCTGGAATTCTTTTCAGCACTTTATTTTTTGGGGTTGAACATATGTTTGCAAGTAGTTTTCCCGTGAAAAGCACACAGCGCTTTCAGTCCTCCTTAACACAATATATTTTGCACCTAGAAAGAAGGCCTAATAAACAGACAGGCATTTCAGTTCTTATGCCTGCCGAGGGAATCAAGCACAACTAAACCCTGTTAAAAGTAAGAGCCATTTTGAGGTGGGGAGATATAACACTGAAGCCAGGTATGTTGTTTAGTGGTTATATGCCTGAAGTACATGATGAAAACATAGGGAGGTACTTTTGTAGTTGGATTATTGTGATTAAAACGGCGAAGGGAACAACAGTGACAAATAGATGTGAAAACTCATGCAGTGCTCCAGAGTAGCAGTCTTGCTCTCAGGATCTTGGCACATCTTCTGCGTGTTCCTGCAGAAGGTCCTGTTCTCCACGGTATCCTGTGTCAGTCCACCTGTTTTGAAACACAGATAAGTAAGATCTCTCTTCTAGCCCTTACTTGGAATCTAAAGTGTTTCTCAACAATTTGCCTTTTCTCTTGCCTCTTTGAAAGACCTGTTCTCTCTCGTGCTAACAGTGCTGGGCAGCAAGCTTTGCTGCTGGGTTTTTATTGTTAAATATCAATTTATATTATATATTATTAATAATAGAGGTTTGGCCCTTTCTCACAAATCAGTCCTTCAATTTTAGTGTGAAAGTTGTGCATTGTAAAACAGAAAGCATCTTTTTCTTTTTTTTCCCCCCTCCTGTTTTTTTTAAGGTAGTATAATGCTGAATATTTCTTGGAATAATTGTTTGTAATATACATACTTATAATCAATGCTGAGGCTCATGCCTCGTATGTAATTGTAGTTTGTATGAGCCATAATTAAGTACCTAATAGGTGAGATGAGTTTATAGCACATAATTTGAAGTACAGCGTTTTCCTTAATTTCTTTAATTTGGTTTACAACATTGTTAAAATAACAATCCTAGACAGTAAGATGAAGTTCACATTCTGTGTCATCTAATCTTATTTCATGCATCAGGCAAGAGAAGACCCTACCATAACACTGCCATAAACTTTGTCATAAAATTATCTAAGCCTGCCGTAGTTTTGAGGTGGTTATTAGAAGCTGGTTAGTCCCCTCTCAGCCTGAGGTCTCTGCCCTCGCTGGGCTGGCACTGCCGGCATCGACCTTCCAGACCGTAACCACACTGGGTGATGCTCACCAGGAATCATGGTGCAAGTAGTGTGCGGTCGTCCCTTTTCTTTGTTTGTTTTTTTTTTTTACCCACTTTCCTGGGAAAAGCAGTGTGTTTGGGTAGTTGGCAAATACACTAAGCCATGGTTTTGAATGTAACTTTGGAATATTAGATAAAAATTGTGCTATTTCAGGAAACCTTTAACATGAGCTATTTTCCTTTAAAACTGCAGGGTTTTTGTATCTGTTATGCCTGTGTCTGGCCTCATCCCTGAAGTCAACATCCTTGTAGATGCAAATAGACAGCCTTCTGTGCATTGCTCTTAGTACGTCTGTCAGCAGCACCCTTCCCTCTGACTTAGCAGGTGAGCTGATGGAATGATATATAAGCACCCCATTCCCAGCCCCGTAAGGTCAGGCCTTCCTGGCAAATAACATTAAAATCGGGTAATAATACTCTCGCAGGCCAAGAAAGACGGCTTCATGTTCTTCAGACTTACTCAAATGTCTCTACAACCTTGTTCAACAGCTACATCTTGTCATTTAGACACCAATAAATGAGCTTAACATTTTGCCAAAGGAAGCTTTCTGCGTGATTCAGCTCTTTCTGCTGATTCACCCAGTATGTGTAAGTGTAGTTATTTTGATACAGTTGGACTGTGTACTGTGATGTACGCGTATTTTCATGAAATCTGTCAAATGTCATTTTAAAGTCATTAAATGTGCTCGGCAACAAAGCAGGCAGAATTACAGAGCAATACGCCTTTTGAGAGCATTGTTGTAAACGTGTCAGAATTCATTCTGGCTTTTGCATGTAGGCTTCTCTTTGAATAGCATCCCGCTGTTATGATTAGCGATTGCTATCGTGAATAAAATCTCTTTGGTTTCAGCAATAAAATAAACCAGTTTATATATAGAACCCACTGTTGAATAGGACCTTAAATATTTATTTCCCACTTTTCTTGCCAAATAATCTTCAAGGTGAAGCCTTTCTTCTAAGGAAACAATTCCAGCAGTAAAAGCCAGATCTTCAGGCAGTCGTGGTTTCAGAAATGAAAGTCAGCAGCAGCAGAAAGCAAGCTATTAATGTTACTTGTCTCAATAAAACGTCATTGCAGTTCCATGAGCTTGAAATGATGCAATTGTGTCTTCCTGTGATGTGCTTTGTGGTGATCCCAGTGGCGATCAGCGTCAACCACGGTTTCAGGTGAGTTGGAAACCCCAGAGTAAGTGGCTGGACGTGATGCACTACCAATGTACCACCTGTTGTGTTTTCACCTAAGATTCGATCTTGGCATTTTTAAAAACAGTAGTGTCGACATGGAAGTTTATGCATTGGTAGACCACTCACAAAACCCAGTTTCTTCATGGTATTTGGTAAAACATTATATAAAACATGTGAACTCAGTAACTAGACATTGATTTATCAATGAAATTCAGCAAGAGAAAGCAAAGCTTTCTGCCTCTTAGGCTCACCATATGAAGACTTTTAGGCTTCCGGAGGATTGGAATAGTTCCAGTTAAAGGCTAACAAGCCAAAATTTTGAAATAGTTGGAATTAATCTTTGATGAGAGGGGGAAGAAAGAGGGTTCTTGGAGAACTGTTGGGAAGAAAGAGGGTTCTTGGAGAACTGTTGTTTAGGTAAAAGTAGTATATAAGAAAGCAAAACCCTTTGAAAGTCAAATAAATTCACAGCTTCTCAGAAGTAGCCTCATAAGCGCAGTAGAGAAGGCTTTGAGCAGTGCATTGAAATGAAATACGGAAAACTAGAAGAGAGCTTTTACTTCCTAAGTGGGTTTGCATAATATAGTGAGACTAGCAAAGGAAATAATGTTAACAGCCTTCATCTCCCGTTTTTATGAGAGCCTGGATGTGTGGAATAAAACTCAGGGAGGAGACAGCAAGGACGGAGAAGAAGGTTCCCTCTAAGCAGTTGAACTTAAAAATTGGAAGTTGTCTTAAATCCTGGGTCATCTTCCTTTCTGGTTAATATTGTATATCTTTGTGTGAGCCAAGATCATTTGGTTTGCTGCTGGAATTTGACCTTAAAGTTTCTTTGACGCCTAGTCTCATGTATTAGACCATTCAGTTGTGCTTCAGGAGTTCTCTTAAGTGATCATTATAAATTTCTCACATTCCATCTGCATGAATAGATAGGACTGTGCTAAGTCTGCTATTAATTTTTCAGGGTGTTTCATTCCAGATAAATAAAATATTTAAAGTGAATATTTTTTTTCCAGCACCTGCAGCTGCTCAGAAACACAGCACAGTATACGCATCTGAATCCAAGCAATAAGAAGAACTGCTAACTTAAAATATTTTCAGTGCCAATGAGCTTTAGGAATTTTGTTGTTCTCGGAGACCAGGTAATTTCGAAGTCACTGTTCTTTGAATACTTCAGCTCCTGTGTATATATTGTAAAGGTATACTTGTACCTCTTATGAAATAATCACCTATTTATATGAATTTATTTGTCATCTTGATTAGCCTGTTGCTCAGGCTTCTAATTCGGCAAACCTTTGAGTTGCCTTTATGTCTGCACTCCCAAATAAGCTCTTCGCATGTATTGCTTGAGCACTACTTGCTATTTGCAACTTTTAGCAGCAATTTTCCAGTGGTTTGGGGTGGTGGTTTCTTTTGCATTTTGGAATTCAAATGTTGCAGTCCAGAACTAACAAAGCCCATTTAGAGACGTGTACTTTCTTTGTTAAGTGCCAGAGGTATGGGAAGTGCCACGTCTAGAGGAGCTGATAAACTTCTGGCCCCAACAGGAGTATGCCCCTCCCCTGAAATTTTGTGACTTCACAACTGCTCATATACAAATGTTTCTCAGTAACAGCTGTAGTCTTTTTTTTATCAGTGTGTCTTGATTAGCATGACTATGCAAATCTGTGGATACATTTGGTGACTCAGTTTCATAATATGGATTTACACGTGCAAAAGGAGAAGTTTGTTCCTGGCGTAGCGGTGCCTTGATTGCCTGCAGCTGCTGAATTTGCATGTGCCTTGGATTGTGGTCATTTCTAAAAATGCAGAAGCATTTATTTGAAGTTCATAAATAGCTTCTAATTTTCCATTTAATGGAAAACGGTTTGAACACGAAACCATGAGGACTCATTTAACAAGTGTCCAATGCGGGCTAGGACCCATGTCGCAGGCATTAAAGCATGTTTCGTTTGCCTCTGTTACAACATGGTTCTTGACATCCCTTCTCTTGGCGTACCAACCTTGTAAAACAGTGTATGTTGTAGTACTCCCTTTGATTAAGTTTGCAGAAAGGTGTCCCCAGGAAGGAGAACAACTAGATTTAACTCATGATCCGTCATGGAACTGGTTCTTTCTCCCTCTGTTATCCCTATGTACACTTCAGAGGCCATCATTTTGCTACTGTCTTACACTCTTACTTGCCCTCCCCGTTATGTAAACTTCAACTTTTTAATATTCTGTAAATGACATTATATGAAACATCAATACCTGTAAAACTTCAACTGAGGACTATTTGTTTGGATTTTTGTGTGGAGAAGAAAGTAGAAGAAAGGAGGGAAAGAGTGGTTGTTTCTGGACCCCACCGCACACAGCACTATTTCAGTGCTTGATATGGAACTGTAAAGTATTTTGAACTCTGTTGTTGAGAATCCATGTGTGACGTAAATCAGAACTGTTAACTTCCTCTCATAATTGGGAAGGTTCAAGGCCAGGTTGGACGGAGCTTTGAGCAACCAGGTCTAGAGGGAGGTGTCCCTGCCCAGGGCTGGGGGGTTGGAACTAGATGATCTTTAAGGTCCCTTCCAACTCAAACCATTCTGTGATTCTAAGGTTGAAGCACACAGGAAAATGGTTTGCCCAAGGACCCTCTCAGCAGACTGGTGGTAGAGCTGAGTATAAAACCTGTGTTTGAGTGAAGTTCATTGCTCAGTCTATGACACTATCACACCGAAGAGAGAGAGGGTAAATGGAACATACTGCATAGAGTTAGTAATCATGCAGTGATACAGCCTGTGATACGCAGCCCTTGTCAACTCCCAGAGACACATTTCCGGCTTTCCATAGAAAAGCATTTGCCTACAATGTTAAAAGACTAAAGCTGTTGAAGAAACTTGTTGCAAGTCAGTGGTCAATAAACCAGCATCTGTTTTAAACTTTAAAATAATAAGGCTACTTCTACTTTCTAGCACATCTGAACATTTGAGTACATTTCCAAGAATCAGTCAAAATTCCCCTTTCCTAATGAGGAGTTGTGCATGAGAAGAGCAATGTAGGGCCCAGAAAGAGAAGAAACGTGCTGGTTTTTGACAACCTGCACTGGTAAGCATGCGAGGGTGGCGCTGTGAAGAATCTTGCAGATCAAGAATTCTTCGCTGCAGCGGAGTCAGGCACGCTTAGCAGGGCAATGCCACAAGTCCTGGTGTTTCTGAAGCTGACTTTTTGGAGTTGGGTGTGGAAGTTGGTATTTTATACACAACTGATGTTCTTATTTGCATCGCCTCTAGAAGTATTTTACTGATAATACAATAGAATTCATGACCCATGTAAATGGGAATCTGATTCCATTGTGTTGCATCAGCAGCATTATATATTTCAAATGAAAATATCTTTCTTAATCTGATGTGTGGCAGTCTTGCCCAATGATATTTAAGTATTGAGCTATTTAAGTATCAAAACTTGTTATCTGGGATAAACTTCTGGTATATGTGTTTACTTCCTGCTTTCTTATTCCTCATTTATTTAGATTTTTCCAGTGGAGGGAAAAAAACCAAAACACCACCAACCAAAAATGTTGTGTCTGATTCATCAAAGAACTTAAATATGTATCTAAAATTATGCCTAGTTAATTAGTTCCATTTAAAGTTGTTCTACTCAAATGCATAAACTTTTTAGCATATTGCTGTTATATACTCGATCAGGGCTTTGAGAAGAGAAAGATATCCATATGGAAATTATTTAACTGCATAAAATTTCAGCCTGTAATGCAAAAGCCTCCTGCTAGGTTCAAAGCCCAAACAACAAAGCTTTTTTCCAATAATTAGTTGGTATGTACATATTCCTGAAGGATTTTGAGAGGTTTACTCCAGCAGAAAATTGCTATCTGGTGGACAACAGGGGAAAAAAGCATGACAAAATTTTACTATTATTATTTTTAAAAATGTAGGCAATTATAGAGAGACAAGAATAAAGCAATATAGTTAAGTAATGAGAGGAACAGAGCTACTCAAAGCTTCGTGTGTAGCTCATATTAAGTCAAAAAAATAGTATTTCTCCTGTTAGATTTAGGCAGTAAAATAATTCATTTAAATGGTAGTCTTTTTATCATTTTATTCTTACTGTAAGTAGTCAATGAAGTGGCATTGCTTGCTTATGAGGTGGTGGGCAAGTTCCTACAGTTGGCAGTGATCTGCAAAGTGGATCCGTAGCAGTTTCTTTGGCTTGAACTGTGTAGGCAAGAGGGCGCTGCCAGCGCCGTGTCTCTAATGCCCCTGGAAGATGCTGCCTACATGGTAAAGAGTCAAATGCAGGCGCCGCAAGGGTATTCCCTCCCAGTTTAATCTCATTGTTTGTGCCGTCATGCGGTCAGGTTGTGTGTATCTGTGCATACAGAGGCATCAGGAGAGCGAGGACGCCTTCCAGATGGAGATCACTTCAGGCCAGTGTACGGCCCAGAAAATCACAACGAGCTCTGCACTTACATAACAGCTCTTTAACCTAACATCATTTCATTGTCGCAGTGATCCAGAAAGGATGAGGTGTGTGGATTTCTGTGTTTTCTCTGGGTTTTTTTTTCCCCCGTTTGGATGAAAGGACAACACTAGAGCAGTTAAAAAAAAATCCAGGTAACAAAGTAAAGATTTCAGCAGCATTGTCTGCAGAATGAAGTGTCTGTCTTCTGCCTAGAGGGGAGAAAAAGAATTAAAATGAATCCGAAGTGTCTGGTGGGCTAGGTTTAATGCTATTAATAAATCTAATGAGGATGTAATTGGAGTGTTTTTCCCCAATTTGGCTTATTAAAAACAGGAGATACAGGTAAACTATTTACTGGTATTTAAAATTTAGTCCTCAGGATGAATGTATGTACAGCCTGTTTCACATGTGAAACATGTGAAGTGCCCAGGCTGATGCTGGAAGTGCTCAGCTTTCCCATCAGAATGAAGGTCACAGTGGGGAGGAGGAGGAAGAGGAGGAGGGTTTACAGAAGTTTGGCTCTGAATTTACTGCTGAGACAGACAGTGTTTACTATGGCATAACAATCCTGTGTTAGCTGTTCTTTGGTAAAATTCATGTGGGGGTTAATCTGGATGGAAATGCAAAATTCTTCCCAGAATAGGGCAAACACGTGTAGCATTATTCAAGATTGGTTCTTGATATTCCACCTGAAATATCTGCCCAAAGAGAAGTAAAGGCTGCTTGATTAGATGTCCCTCTTACAAAGAGTACCGTCGCCTCCACATGCTGCTTTCATGGATACGATGCTGTGGAAAGGGGAATCTGTATTGGGCTATGCTGGTCTGTCTGAATTTACCAGCTTGGATGTCAGCATTCTGTTCCAATGACTGGTACATATGTGTCTGTGGGACACCTGCATCCGACCCAATGCGACATAAAATTATATCCTTGGAACTCTTATAATTCTTGCTGGCAAATCCCTAACAAAAATCTGGATGTCTGATTGTGCAGCACACATGCATCAAATGTGACACGTTAGATGACTTCTTATCCTCCTCACGTACAAATCTGTGTCGTACAAAGCAATCCGCAGGCAATCGAAGACGTTGTGGAAACACGTGAGCAAAACTCTGAGCCCTAAAAGCATGACTTTCCTCTGCAGACGCTGCGAACAAACAGTTCTAACCCGGGTTGTTGTCGTTCTATTGTTGAACTGTTATCTCTGGTAACCTTGAAAATAATTCCGACGGTGGGGAGAGCTGCTGAAAAAGACCCTGACAGAAGTTATTTGCTTCCCACGTGGATGTTGTAAATACACATGCACGGATAAAGTAACCTTAAATGAAGGGTAAAAGTCTGGCTCATTGTAAGCCAGTGATAAAACTTTCAGGTTGGAATCTCACAAAATAAGCCTCAGAGCATTGTATAGAAATGATAATATGAAGATAATTTAAAAAAAAAAAATTAAAAAATTCTGGAGCCATTGATGAAAAGTGTTGCAAAATAAATGCTGCAACCTTGAGATATTAAATATCTTAAATATCCCATTTCCAGAAGTGTTTTTAGAAGTAAATCTTAGACTGTAGCAATGTAGGCCACGTTGTCCATTCTAGAAGGCACAGCATTATTGTACAGTGGATTTGGCAAATTGGTGAGGTGTCAGACTACATCATAGCAACTAAAGAGTTGAATCTACGTACAGGTTGATGTAGGCGTTTCAACACACTCTTAGGCAGTAATGCAGAGATAGCTGACGAGTCTGTCCTCTTCCCCCAGATGGTGATCGGATCGCTGGGGTCCTCAGTGGAAAGAGAGAAGAACTGGTGTTATCCAGCTTTATTCACAGGCATCATTTTGATAACGGCTAGAGAGAACTTCTCTTCAGGTGGTACATCCTTTTAGCGATCTGTAAGAAGGTATTTCCCGCCCCATTCAGTTAGGTTAGCAAGGCAACAACAACAACAACAAAATACTATTTTGTAAATAATATTACCTGCAGAGTTTTTTAACTGCAATTTAACTTTGTGGGTTTTGCTCTGCTGGCAAATTTACAAGCCCCCTGGGGATAACTTGCTTTAGCTTTTTGGTAAGTTATTTGTAATGAGGACATTTCCCTGTGTGCCATTCAAAGATGCAGCGACAATCACCAGTGTAAGGAAGTATTCGTTACTGCTATGGCATGGCCCATGCCAATGAAATCTGGTGCGTGTGTTAATCAGCCTTGCATAGTACGCAGGAAGCATCTCTGCCTGATTAGCGTTCAGATCAGCTGTATGAACACGCAAGGAACAAATCATTCTAATTACCAGGTATTTAGAAAGCTAGTAAGATGGATTGGTATTTGTTGTTCTTTGAACTTTAGAATTATTCTGATAATCAGTATATTGTGAATTTTTTAAGGGTAGAGAAAGTTCAGACTCTGTAAAGGCATCTGGAGTGGAAATCCTTAGCCCACGTAGTGCCAGCACTTGTGGTGAGACTTGATGTGCTCTACTGAAGGCTTTGAAACCAGGTGTAGAGCTCTATGAAAGAACCAGGTGGTGTTTATTGCATGAGGGCTCTAGTTATGTGGTATCTTCTCATTACATTTGAGGAAGGATTTGTCCCCTCTTCAGAATGTTAAATCCAAATTACGTGTCAGCATTCTCTGATCTCCACAGTGCTGCTACATCAAGTTCCTATTTTGAATGGCCTTTCTTCTACTTATTTAGGATTAATGTGATATAACCTTCGCTATTTTCTTCCTTGTTCATGTGCATTTATCTCCCTTTTCATGAACCATGAATTTCTATTAGGAGTTCCAGAATCATACCTTTAGATAATCTAGATTCGACTATATCTAAACACTAGGGCTATAGGAACCACAAATGGTCATTTAGTCCTCCTTGCCATGCAAATGAGGATAAGGAAGATCTAGACTGCTCTTGGTAGATGCTTTAATTAAACTCTTAAAACCTCCAGAGAAGGAGCATCTGTGGTTTCCTCTGGTTACCCGTTTGCTGGAGCGCTCCGAAGGCAGCCTGTTTGAACACTGAAGTTACTCACACCTTCCATCATCGCCTTTTGTTTGAAGGTGAGTCCTGGGTGCCACTTCACAAGCAGTGCACTTGCTTGCTCCCCTGTGGGACACTGCGTACGGCATGCAGGGAGTCGGAACTCACCAGCCATGCCATCAGCACAAACAGGCAGCACCACATACGATGTCCCGGGTTTCCTCAAATCTACCCCAGCTCTGCTGCTGTCCTGGTGAGACAGGTGGGATGGAGTGGTGGGTTTTTCTGGATTTGGAGGGTTTGTTGTTGCTTGGTTTTGTTTAATTTTTTGTTTTTCTTAGTGCTCAAATTGCATTTTCTCTTCTACAATTTAAAGCTGACTTCTTGTATTCTCCTCTGCTGTCATGTAGAACCATCAATATTGCCTTCACTACAGTGCTTGGAAGGCTGACTTTCTTGTTCTTCTCTCTCCTAGCATAAACAAACCTATATCCTTTGCTTCAGATTTTAAGCAGTGTGTGTTTCCTACCATAGTTATCACTCCCTCTGCAATCTTCACTTACTTTCAAAGCCAAAAAGTAGGTATAGCGCTCCAAATGCTGTCTTACCTCCACAAAGTAAACACAGAATAATTACTTCCTATTTCTTGTGCACAGATCTTCTCTTAACACAGCCTACCATCAGGTGCTTTACTCTGAGCTGCCAGAAACTCCAGATATATTTTTCCCTACAGTATTCTGTGAACACTTACTCATAATTTGATATTTCCTATTCGCAATATTTTCCGTTCTTCTGTGGAGAGTTTTATCTTATTAACATTAAGGCATCTATAATAGATGAAATAAAATGTAGTTATCTCATGAATATATCAGTAAAGTGCTAGAAGGGAAAGCTATGAGGGTAGCTGACTTGAAATCAGGGGTTTTCTCAGAGGGGAAGAGCAGATTTATTTCAGGTATCAGTGAGGGGATTCCTCAGCAATAGGAACGGCCCGTCCGCGAGCTTTGCTCCTGCCCTACCACTATCCCCACACAGCTCAGGCAGAGGCTTAAAAGAGCTGCTTTTTCTTTCTTTGTTCTAAATTTGTTAATTAAACAGCAGTCCATTTATTAACTTGGAACCAGTACCTGCTTTGA
Source organism: Vanellus vanellus (assembly GCF_965231255.1). Taxonomy (NCBI): domain Eukaryota; kingdom Metazoa; phylum Chordata; class Aves; order Charadriiformes; family Charadriidae; genus Vanellus; species Vanellus vanellus. The sequence continues at coordinate 24,074,841 of NC_138914.1, read as the reverse complement.
TTAGAAAACAGAACTGTGGGTTTGTTTCATTGAATTTGTTCTTTCGACGCAGACTGCAGTTCAAAGCGCTTCGATGATGATAAACCTTCTGTACAGTCTAATCCTTGCAGAATGCATCCCCTGCCATCTTTGGGAAAAGTGTGAAGAAAATCAATGCATTTAGCTGGAAGCCAGTCTTCCTAACACTTTATTCTTATCTTATTCTTATTTTATTCTCTTTTTTTTCTTTTCCTCTTTTTTTTTTCTTTTCCCCTTTTCCCAAAAGGAGTCTTCTTAACAGTAAGAAGAGAGCTGAGTCCTGAATTGCTTCTTTTAATGTCCCACTCTTAATGTTGTTGCTTTCTCAGAATTTCCATTGTGTTGGATTTCTTTTTGGTTTCTCCCTCCTCTCACTGTGCATTGCCACTGTTTTCAGTTGCCACTAAAGCATTTTGTTCATGGTTCTAACTTCCATCTTTCAGAAAACTCCCTTCACATTATAATTTTATTGTGGTTAATAACAGCACATCACTGACATTTCCTTAACAGCAATGTCTTGACTTGTCACATAAAAAAAACAGCGACACTGTGAAAATCCTGGATGCCTCCTCCTTTCAGGTATAATAAGCATGAACACTGGTCATACACTGAGACATTTCATATAAATTATTAAACTTTCAGGGCTCTTGCTTTTCTGGTTTTAGAGCATAGTGTTTGTCAGCTTTGGAACCAAGGGCCTGGAACTTGTCTTCACAGTTGAGATTTAGAAAATGAAAGAGCCACGCTTACTTGCTCACTGTGCTCTCTAGAAATAGAGTAAAACAATGTTTCTGAGCAGGAAGTGAGTTTCATATTCTGATATGCACACTGATATTGATTATATAATTATATATAATAATACTATATATTTCATATATATAGTAATAATATTTTTGTGATACAGAATTCTATATGCTTCAGCACACAACATTAACCAGTTGGCCTGAATTAGCTGTAGTCCCGTCCAAAGTTGCTGGAATTCTAATTCAATTCTCACTGAAATCAATGGAAATGTTTTTATTGATCAAGGTTTAGTTATTTTAAATGAAAGTATAATCCCATCCGTGCTCATTTGCAGGTGTTTACCCAGACATTTCCTTAACATAGTTTTGTATTTCCTATGTTTTGATTTTGGGTGTAAATGTTGCATTCCTTGGTTTTGACAAATTTTTGTCTGTGTGTGAGAATTGTGGAAGTTTCTTACTAATCTCACCTTCCTAATGATAAACGCTGGAAGGAGATCAAAGCAGCACAGTATCTTTTGAAACGTATGGCTTGCCTCGATAGCAGCATATCAGTGAATGTCAAGAACATAAAAAATTACGACACTGTTCTTTCACATGTCCAACAACTTACTGTGAAATAAATAGCCAAAAGGAATTTAAATAAAATCCTTCAATGCAGCAGTCAAGACAGAAAGTACTGAGAGGAAGGGAAATCCATTCTGGCTGGTAGAATCCTCCTTAATGAAAATTGCTGATTCACACTCGGTGAGCAGACAGCTGCGAAGATTTAAGACATTAAATCTCACCAGCTGTTAACCACCCTTCAGCTGGCACTCGTTGCCTGTGGAGTAGCGAGAGCTGGCACAGTGCAGCCTATGCCCAGGCTTCAGAGACTCACAGGCGGACTTTTTGAAGCAAGTCCACCATTCTTGATGGTTTGAATGAATATTCGGTTCGTAGGTGAGTGTACCTTGTACTCTGTTGGCAGAAATCAGCACTAGCACAAGAGCAGGGCAGATAAGCAGGGCTCAGTAGTATCTTAAAGTGCTGCAGCAGCAGCAGTTAAAACTCATTTCTGGATGGGCTTTTTTTTAAGAAATGGAAGTGACTACAACTAAACTGGGGAGCCTGGGGCTGCAGTCCCAAGACTGGCGGGGTTCTCCTGCCATCTCTGCTCCAATGCTGGCGAGCCACCCAAGTACATGTTACTTGTCTATTTAATTTATTTTGGGGTTAAAATTCAACACAAAAACTCCATGGAGACTTTTACTCACTACTTTTTTATTTGATTCCATAATTATTAGTTTTCTTTAGAAACAGAAGAGAAAGGGCAACCCTTCACCCCTGAAAGAGTATTGGATCTCAAATGAGAGTCAGTCACACACTGAAGAAAAGGTAAGAAGATGGTCAAGTAGCATTTCAAAAGCAAGGGCCAAAATCCACAGTTGTTGCAAACTTGTAGTTCATTCAGACCCCTTCAGTGAAGCTGTGCCTCTTGCTAGATGGTAATTGGTTTCCTTTCACAGCAGACTGACTTCACGTGTAGAGTGAGCTTAATGTTCATGCTAATTAACAAACTATACTAGGAAATGTCTGTAAGATTTCTTTTGCATCCTTCCTAAATTCACTGAGGCTTTTAATATAGCCCTATAGTGTAGAAGAATAGAAGACAGACTTTCCAAAAGCACCAAACAGGATCTTGAGCCACTGGTCAGTTTTTTCCAAATGACTTAACCTGTAACAGAACTATCCAAACCCAAAGAGCAAGCATCAGTGAGTGTAAGGTCAGGATAGTGAAATCAAGGTGGCAAGTAAGATTCTTTCAAACTACTGTAAGCAGAAATAGAATAACTAAGAAAAGTAATAAATTGTTCTGCCTTCAAATGGGAGTTTTGGTAGAAGTTATAATAAAACAAGTTTACCACGAGACGCTCAAGTTCTTCTCTAGGCATGGAGTCTTCAAGAGCAAATGGAAGAAAAGATTCCTGTTATGAAGGAGAATATACAGCAAAGGCTATAGAATCACAGAATGGTTTAGATTGGAAGGGACCTTGAAGATCATCCAGTTCCCACCCCCTGCCCTGTGTAGGGACATCTCCCACCAGCCCAGGTTGCTCCAAGCCCCGTCCAACCTGGCCTTGAACACCTCCAGGGATGGGGCAGCCACAGCTTCTCTGGGCAACCTGGGCCAGTGCCTTACTATCCTCAGAGTGAAAAATTTCTTCCTAATACCTAATCTAAATTTACCCTCTTCCAGTTTGAGGCCATTCCCCCTTGACCCTATATTGCAGGGAAACAGAACATATAGCCTTTCTGACCTGCTCGGCAGTCTTGCTAACATCAGAAGGTCCAAGGATACTTGAAAATGATGGTGTAAGCTTATAAATATTCTACCTGCTTCACTGAGTATTCCAAAACTGCCTTGGGCTGCTCATTTGCCGGTTGCTTCAGAAAACAGGAGTCAGTAGCTAACACCAGTCACCTGCCAAAAACCATCTTGAATGGGGTAGGAACAAATTGTAAAAATGAGGACAAAACAGGGACCTAAATCTTAACAACCATTGTCTCTGGGTTGGTTTTGGTTTTGTTTTTTTTTTTTTTGTGCCTGTGACCATGACACCTGATTTTGCAGTTAGGGAACTTTGCTGCAATGACAAAACTCTGCCCGTAATGGGGAAGAGTTCAGAGATTTTCATATGTTGTTCTCTGCTGGGAGAACTGGCCGCTGGCCACGCTGCTCTCTTATGGTAAGGAGCCAAGACAGAAAGCTGAAATTATGCCTTTTTTTGTTTTCTGTTGGTGTTGTTGTCGCCGCCCCCCCCCCCCCCCCCCCCCCCGCTGTGCTAATCTCATTTTAAGCTATATCTTTTGCATTGTGTTCAAAATACGCTGGAGTTAGGGAGATTATTCTAAACGCCTGCTTCTGAGCACCAGATTTTGGTATAGTCACGTTTTACATAGGAAAGATGCCAAGAAGTTTACAAAGTGGTAAATCTGTCCCCAAATTCCCCCCAGTCCCACTGCCTGGGCCCTCCCTGTGTCCCCTCAGGGGAGCCCCTTCCCCGGGGCTGGCCCTGCCCAGACCCGCCGGCCACTCCGGCGGGCTCAGCTTTCCCTTCCTACCCAACAGGAACAAACCTCTGTTCATGTAGCACCCGCTTGGGCCCTACAAGAAAACAAGAATTGTGGTTAAAATGTGCTATCTTTGTGCCCTTTGGCTTGTTCCTGAGTGAGGTTTTCAGCCACAGGATGATTCAGCACTTTCCTCTTCTTGAGGAAACTCTCTGTTTCAGAGGGTTTGCCCCTGGTATTTTTTTTTGCTGCTTCTCTGAAAATAACACCTGTCTGCTTTCAAACAGCAGTATATGCTGACACTACTTCAGATTTGAGGTAAATATTGAAGTTCTGTAGAGGAAAATATACATTCCATATATATGCTATGGATCGGCCCTCTGTGGAAGCTGTGGCGAGGCAGACAGAGTTAGTACCCTGGGGGCCAAATTGCAGGAATGGTTTTTCAGAGCTTTTTTGAGAATTACTTCTCCGACCACTACTGCCTTAAGAATTTTTTAGAAGCGGTCATGCTTTTGATGTATTACTCTGCCAACGGATTGTGGAAGTGGAAGGTATGAAATAGGGATTTCAAACAATGTTGCTTCATCTTTCCCCTCTGGTTTTCGCAGAGGTTATGGTGCCTGTAACCAGTCTGCGTTGTGCTGGTACCATCGCTGGCTTTGACAGAGTGCTGGCAGGGAACAATTGCTTTTTTTTTTTTAAAAAAAATAATACTGTAAATAACAACTAGAGCTACAAACTGATGCAGGCACTGTGATACTCAGTGTTGCGCTGTCAAATTCCTATTTGGCTTCACAAACCAGAACGTACGCAGCCTCTGTTTGTGGTACAGGGACAGCCGTGCCCCACAGTCAATAGCATGGTGAGCGGGACATGTCTCAGCTAAACAGGAGGACATGGCAATGATGTCAAATCTTCCTCATCACTAGGATTTAGCATCAAAATTTTCTGTGTCCATCTAGGTTTCACAGGCCTTCCCTTCTCAAAAATAAAAAAAAAAGAGGCCCGATCGTAACACAAGCCAGATAGAAAACAGATAGGAGAATTCAGGCTGGAAGGGGCCTCAGCAGGTCCTCATCTAGTCAAAGACAGAACACATAACCTCTCTGGACAATCTCATCCAACCCTTGACTCTCCTCGTGGTGAGAAAGTTTTTTCCTATGTCCAGTTTAAGCCTCTCTTGCTTTGACTTATGCCCATTGCCTCTTGTCTTCCCACCGTGGAGTACTGTGAAGAGTGTGGTGCCATCTTCTCGATAACCTCCTCACAGGTATTGGAAAGCTGCTCTTAAGTTCCCCAAATCCTATCACCATCAGGCTAGGCAAGTCCAATTTGCTCAGCCTCTCATTACAGGGGGAAGTGCTTCACCTCCCCACCATCTTAGCTGGCCCCCTGCTTAACTCATTTCCATGTTGAACACCATGTTGTTCTTCCTTCCCTGATGCTGGACTTCACCTTTTTAATTAATGAATTCTGTAAGGTTCCTAAAGCTCAGTTTTTCAGCCTATCTAGATTCCTATGAATGATAATCCTGCCCTTGAGCAGATCAGCAGGTTTTCCCCTATTTGGCATCATCTGCAAACCTGACAAGAGAGTACCCCGTCACTTCTCTCATATCCCCATAAAGATGTTAAACAGGATAGATGTTAACACAGACCTCTGAGGCCTCCAGGTGGAATGTGACCTGTTAACCACTATCTGACCCTCATCATCCAAAGAGTTTTTATTCATCTTGTTGTTCACCCATCCAGTCCTCGTTGTCCCAACCAGGAAACAGGACAGGGCTGTCACTGCAGGTGACAGTGGTGAAAACCTTGCTAAAGTCAAGGTAAGTGACATCTACTGCTCTTCTCTTGTCCATTAAACACTTACTAAGTAAACAAAATTGTAATGGTTTTACAGAATTAGAATTTTATTGTTTGTAATTACAAATATCTTAATGAATCACTGACAGCTCCTGAGAGGCAGGTTTTGGCTATGCTTATCAGTGGGCACTAACTGAGGAAAGGGAAAATATGGTCAACTAAAAAAAATAATAAAAAAGGCAGTAATTTCAGAGATGGACGTTTAGACTATTATGAACCATAGCATGAGTAATACTGGCACAAAGCTCACACCTAGGACTTGATTTGAGAGAGCCTAACAGGCAGGAAGGTCTATTCTGAGACAAACTTAGGGTTTTTGCTCTGTCATCTGTTCATAGAAATGCCACTCTTCCATAAAGGAATTCAAGTTCAATGAGCTGAAGAGGAGGATGGTGTTGAACCACTGGTGCAGGGATCAGGCCAGTGACTTGGATTCTGGTTCCTGCTTTGAGGACTGATTAAACAGCCGTTGAATATAATGCAATAGTCAGTTTTTGCGAGTTGTGCAATAGATATTTGAGTTGTACAATACTGTCAAATTAGGATATTTCTGGGTCTGCAGTGGAGGCACAATTCTGACAGAATGTTACTGTCAGAAAGCAAAAGAATAGTTGCCTGGGTGAGACAAAGTCTGAGAATCATATTCTTGGAATTACGCATTTAAGTTAAGCCTAAATTTTATTTTTTTTTTTTTATGGTCTAGCGCCAAAGATAATTCCTGAAGCTGTCATCCCCTTGGACTTTTCCCAGGGATGGGAAAAAGCAGAACCTAGACAAGAAATTATGATGAGGAGCCTGGATCTGCAGGAGCTGTGTAACTGCATATGGCCTTGTAGAACCTATGGAAGCTGTATATGGAGAATACAGGTAAAAACTCTGTTGTCTTGTGTTTTGTCTCATTAAGGAAAAAGAAAAATGGCAGGATGGAAAAGAGAGAACTAGCCTTGCCTAGACTTGGATTTGGATTTCCAATGTTGACCTTGGAGCACTAGTATCTGTTCTCCTTTTCCACCCTGAATTTTGACTGGGTAGCAGCTCTGCTTGCGTTGTCTAACACAATATATTATGAATGAAAAACAAGCTACCTTGCCATATGGCCGTATGGCTACTTGTTCATGTTCAATTCTAATTAGTGAATTTCCATTCCTACCTAGCTTTAATACAATCTTCCCACTAACGTGTAAAGCTCTCTGCCTATTCTTTTCTCTGGTAACTACTTCACAGTTAATAAATATGCAACAATGAAGCAGAGAACAGAGAACCCTCGTAAGTCCTATCAGCAATTAATCAACTTAGACACAACAAGCCATAGTTGTTGCAATTCCATAGCAAAATACCTTCAAAAAACTTTATTTTAATAACAGTATAGGAATCCGATTGCGTTCAGGATGTATAAATGTAAATTCCTTTAGTAACAATGATTATATAGGAAATGGAGGATAGCTTAACCATTTTAAAATTCAGGATGTTGTTAAATAGAGGAAAAGGAAAGTTCCCTCCTCTCTTTGGAGTTTTTATTTTATGAGGTGTGAAGACAATAGCGTAAATACAGATTTGACTTTACACAGACTTCCTAGTCAAGTGCTTTATGTTAAACTGAATTGCATTTAATAATTTCAGGTTTATAAAGGAATTTAAAATTTAAATGAGAAATTAATTTAACAGGCTTTTCCCATCAGAGGCCATAAAAAGTGCAAAGGTTAATGGCATGAGAAACAGAGGTCTTCACATCCTGATTAAACCAAATCCTCTCCCAGTCTGTTTCCTGTTCTCTGTGAGGCATCATCACTTTTACTGTGATCTGCCAAGGTTACTTTCTTTGTTCTTTATTACCCTTTGTGATAAAAATATTACACTATTCTTGCATATGCAGAGCTTCTGATAAATGCTCTGTGGTTGTTTGGTGCACAAGGAATGGAGAATTAAAGTTTCAGTCCTGAAAGTTCCAGATAGTGACACCTGGCATTTTTACCAAAGGAAATTGGCTGATGTGCTCATATTGCCTTTACTACGGATCATGAGTGTTAATGTCATAATCCATTATAAAAATCTTTAGAAAGAGAGGTGTGTTGAATCATTTTACCACTGTAAATCTCAAATTATGAAGACTTTCTCTGCTCTTCCTGATCCCAGTTTGAGTGGGATGGTTTTTTTGCTCTGCATCCAGTTTGATGACAAATTGTAACCCGTGTATAATAACAGCAGGTTTTACACCATGCTCTCCACATCCCATTGCAGTACATTGATAATAGGATCTACCTCTGCTTCTTCCACTATTGCTTATTTTCAAGTCCTAATTTGGTTGTTCACTGTATTCTTTTAGAGAGGAATTAAAATCCAAAATATCTGAAGCAAACTATAGTGGATTTATACCACAAGTGGTCAGGAATCATGAATAAAAAAAACACAATACAATTGGTAATGGCAGGCTAAACACACTGGATAATTCAATGTTGTTTTTTTTTTTTTTAAATGAGCATGGTCTTGAGGAGGTTCTACTTGACTGCAAAAGCAGGGAGATTAACCTATGTGGTAAGAGAAGGATTTATTCGACTGTGTTAATTTTTTTATTGGCATTCTTACATGAATGAAGACTGAATAAAGTAATTAACTGGTGGCAAAAATGTATTCTGAGCCAGCTTCTTCTTGCTTTTCTCCTATAATTTGTTAAATAATATAATAAATAAATGTAAAAATATGAAGGTATCTGCTTTATGTTTTAAGAACAAAAAGTTTTCAAACTCTATGAGAAAGTGGTGGAAACTAAGGGTACTTTTATGAAGTAATGGTTAGCTTTTGTAGAGCACTTTCTGACAAAGAATTTACAATTTCCCAGAAGAAATTGAGTCAGAGAAATGAAGCATGTCAGAATTCTCAATCATTGAATGACAAATTCAAAGCATCTATTAGCATGTAATAGATGAGAGTAGGACTGCAGATGATTATAAATACATTGATCAGTTGGTAAAATGATCTTTTATCTATTACACTTGACTATTCAAGTGTATTTTATTAATCCTTTCTAAACCAGGAATGAAATGGATCCTTCTTTACTACTTCTTCAAGGTGTTCCAGTTCTTTAAAGTATCCTTCGATTTCTGAAGTGCCTATTGGTAATCCTTTCATGTGCCTGAGCGAAAATCTGAACGCTGATAAGTGTTTATGTGCTAGAGTGCCACATGTTTTGGGAGATAGCTCAAAATAAAGCATTGTGTGTTTGTACTTTTGAAAGCCTTTCCAAATTAGTTTCTGATACAGCGATGGATGAGCACATTCTCAGTGTTATTCTGCATTAAAAAATCAGTTGTCAGTTTTTCATAATCTTATGTATGAAGCATACAGAGACAGGTACAAAATACAGTGTATTAAGTGTTTCCACAAGATGCCAGTGAGAGAAACAGAAAGAGGATTACTTTTGTTGGAGTAAAGCATCCTCGGTGTCTGCAGCTACTTGACCCAAAAGAAAGGATTTGCGATTACTTTCCTACCCACACTCCCCTCCAAGGTTTGCATACTCTTTAACCATGGTTTTTTTACGTTGCAGTAATGTTGTCTGCCAGGTTTCTTTCTAGAGGGCATCACTCTGTCTTTTCAGTTTTATTTGAGCTTATGACAGAAAGCTTTCCTTTCATACAGCACACTGCATGGCAGCGTCTGGTCTGCAAGGAGGGTTCCTAGGCACATGGTAATAGGAATAACGAAAAATCACTGGGAGTGAAGCTGTCTGAATTCAATAAAGATAGCTGCCGCTCGTATCTGTGCCACTATCTTGGGAGAAGACCTAAGGCCTCGTGCTCAGCAAAGAGGTGACACAGGGCAGCAGGCAATAGTCCACCAAGGCGTGAAGTCAGTAGCACGCGTAACTAGGAAGATGTCTATGAAATGCCGCTCATAATTGTGAATGGCTCTTTGGAAAGTTATTTCAAGGCTTTCAGACTGGGAAGAACATATACTGGGATGGCAGGTGTAACAGATGCTTGTTGCAAGTACAAACTGGGGCAGCACTGAACACGTGGAAGAAAGCTCCACCGGCATAAATCATTTTCCCCCCATACCTCTGTATCACTTCGCCTCCCTTATACTGCTCTGTTCTTTCTCCAACACATTACTGCGTCTCAGGCAGAACAAGTCAGGAAGGAGAAGTACCTTTGCTGCAGAATGGAAAAGGCAGATTTGTTCTCCGGGCTTTGTCACCTGGAAAAAATTGCAGTTTTCTTTGATGGCAAATAATACAGATAGCAACAGAAAATCTGCCAACCATGGCAGAGACTGTAAGTTATCACTGACATGGGCAGTTTATCAGTGACAAGTTATGAAGAGAATTAAACACGACTGCTGTGGCCTGCTGCATATGAACTCAAATCTTGATACACATCTAAAATCCCACCTAATTCATACAGACCAAAAGTGATGTATTAAAACCAGCAACAATAAAAAATTATTCATTCCAGGCCTTATTCTAATGCAGGGCACAGGAAAGAATCAACCAGAATGGACCAGGGGCAAACAACTTGAGGGTATTGCTTCTGTATTTTGTATAAATATTTCACAGTGCTTGTCAATACCTCATTTTATGTCATTAGAGCTATGCTTTCTTTGCATAAAATGAACAGTAATGGATACCGGATAAAAAGTTTGTGGGAAGGAAGCTTATGAAATAAGAAGAGCAAAAGACCTTTTTCACTAAGAATTCCATTCCTGAAGGACATACTTAAGTCAGGGGATGGGAATGGCTTATTCCCATCCCATATCATCAACAGCTCTGTTGATAGTGTGCTGTTCGGACAAACCCCTTTGTTTCACCAAATGCTTGTAGAAGTGAAGTACAGCTTCTGTAAGAGTGCTAGGAAACCTGCACCAGGATTAAGGTAGCACATCCGAAATCTTGCCCCACAATATCAATAATGAAAATGTAAATGTATAAATATGTTGAATATGTGTTGTGCTTCACAGAGAACATTCACTGAATGCTATTGGTTGTTCTCAGGTGCAAATTCTCTTTTAGTTATAGTTGTTCCATAAGAGTTATGACTGGAACAGAGAGTACTGGGAAACGTAGGTCATGACCATAAGGGATATCTCATCAAATGTGAAAAAGAGGGCCCAAGCTCAGAGGGAGTGGAAGTAGACAGGTAAAGGTGTCACACAGAAAGACTTTCACCAGAACGAGTTGGGAGCGTTGATCCCTGTCTCCATTTGTCCTTGCTGATCCTCCCTACAGGTGGTAGGTGCCTAGTTTGCCTTTGCCCATTGCCATCTATCCAACCAGCTTGAAGCCTGGAGTTTTTTGTTTCAGTCTACACGTATTTGCACATATGTTGCTACTGAATATGATTATATTGTCTTTTAATAAAATTGCAGTAAGGGGGTGCCTCTAATTGCTTGTTGCGGAAGAAGGAGCCTCTGATACAGAGGAAGGAAAAGAATGTGTGTAATGGGATGAAAGGCTGCAGCAGCATCACATTTTGGTGCTTTGGTCAGCAAGGTTATTTAAAGTCCTAGGAAGAAACTTCTTAAAGTTACAGTCCAGCATTGGCAAGGATACTGCTGTGGATTTCTTGACTCTGTCTTGCAGCCAGTCTCAGTTGTCTAATTATTGGTGTTTAAAACATAGCATTGACATCAGAATGTCGTTGCTGCGTTAGGGCTGTTTATAGTCAGTCACTAGACAGTTCTTTAGGTTGGAAAGAACTTGAAATAAATACTTACTTTGGCTTCATCCAGAAAAGTGATGTATTTCATTCTTTCCCAGTACCTGACCAGGTAGGCAGCAATTACACTAATAGTGTTACCTCCATTATTAAAGAATGTCTGATCTAACTAATATTATTAATTTAGATGCATCTGGTATAATTTGTGTTTTCAGGACTTTTTATGATCGTACATATGATTTTGTCTTTCCTTTGATTCTTCCTGATTCCTTAGACATAATGTCTTTCTTGGTAGGCAAAATGCCATTTTTATCTCCAGGCTTAAATTGTTTCACTGTTTTATAGCAACAATGGCAAGTTATAATTCTAACCAACAATGGGAGTCTGTCTGGTCCTGAACCTCCCACTGCTCTCTGCTAGCAAGAGCGAGGCTGTTCTGGCTGTAAAATATCACAGTACATTACATAGTGCTCCCAGTAATCCACTTTAGGCGCATAAGCAAGCAGTGGTTTTCCGATAATCTATTCCAAGCTTTCTTGGAATCTTCTTTTTTTTTTAGATTTTTTTTTTTTTAAATAAAGGAACTGTTATGATAGACAGCTTGTTATTAAACTATTATTAAACTAGCTACAAAAAACTATTTCCCTTTCACTTGAGATTTCATGGATTTTCTTGTCTTGCTGATTTGACACGTTTGGTTTTAATGATGAGACTTATCATGAACTTGTCACCTTTTGTCCAAGAGTTTTTCCTTTGTAGCTATCTAAGCTTTTTGAGAGCATTTGCTGAAATGTGAGATTGAAATTCAGATTACTTCAATGCCTTTTATATTCCCTGTAAGTATTAATTATGTTTCTTAATTGTCTTTTTCAGTACTTAGGCATTTCATAGATTGGGAAATAGATATTTCAAAAGGTATGTCTTGTTTATGCCATACAGTTTGTTGAGAGATAGAGAAGTTTCTTTCTTCATAGGAATTTAATTTTTATTGAAGTCATTAAAAACATTAATATTTGATTAAAAAGCTACACTTAGACATCTTGGTTCTGAAATGCTATCATCTTGTCTCATGGGAATTACAGATCACACCTCTCATTTGCCTGTTCTCCCATAGGGATGGCTACGCTTTGGGTACCAGGAGGCACTGTATCTAAGTATCAAAATATGGATCACTAAAAATGGGGAAGGGGAAGAATCCAAGATCTTATTAAAGTTTCTGATTCTGAATTAAACTATTTTAGAATTATATATCTAATTTTTGAAAAATGAGGTGGGGATTGGGTGATATGCATGCACGTTTATTTATTGCACCGATATTGTATGCATAATAAGGCACCTTGACTCAAGCAATATATATAAATATTGGCTGCTTCTTTTGTTGCAAGCATCGGTCTTGTGAATATTCAAGTTTCCTATCCTGTTCCTGGCAAATGTAAGTTGATGCATCTGGCAACAAATAACATTTATATGGTGGGAATGTCTGAGTATATAATACTCCCTACTCTCAGTATTCTGCTAGTTTTAGATCCATGAACATGAACAGGAGTACTTCTAATTAAAAAGTTTTTTATGGAGAAACACACTTTTTTATATTGCTGTATGAAAGAAATGTGTTTTTCAAGGCAGTATGCCTGCTTGTCATCTTTTCTGTGCTTTTGAATGGACTTAAAGGACCAAATCATAAATCTTGTGCCGTGTACCAATGTTGATCTGAGAACAGTGTTACACCTGTTACGATATTTTCTTATTATTTTTCACACTAGTAGCATAATTTCAAAGATCCTGCTGTTATTTGAGTGTTCTACATGATAAAGTAGCAAATCCAATTTTTATTGAAAATAAATTATAGCAAGGGAGTGAAAATATCCCTAGGAGTAAGTTTTGGATTTGTTTGTACCAAAATTAAATATGTCAAATGAAATCTGCTGGCTTGTGAAGAACGAGTTAGAGCTTTAAATTCAGTACCTCAGAAACCGCTGGTAGTACGAAAGAATGCTACCTGTAGCACTAATATTAATCTGGCAAAGAGCAATGTTATGCAGTGTTTGTTTATATTCAGAGCTACAGAGAAGTCAGACTTTAAAACAGTGTTACTGTAATTATTACTTTTTTTCCCCCTCTGTATTCCTGTATCTCTCACTGCCTACTTTCTCTTTGAACTATAGCTGGAAAATGGTGGTAGGTACCGTTGGAGGCATTTCAGAATGTTGGTTCTCACGGGCTTTGAAAATGTTCTGTCCTGAATTCAGCAGGGCTGAGCACTGGCACCTTAACTTATACTTCTTGGGAGAAGCAGGTGTTTCGAAGAAATTGGTACCTTATGAGAACTCATCAGCTAAATTCCTGGCCAATGTGAAGAGAAAGTAAAGTGAGATGTCATTAAGAATCAGAATATGGAGACTTTCATCTGCTGTGATTTGTGATAGAAAAGACCTAACCGTATCTGTGAATTCACACCACAGATTCCAACGCAGTGTGCTCACATCCCATATAACCGCTCTAACATCATACATGCAGTTCTCAAGTGAGTGCCTATCTTTCACTATGAGAATTTAGATAAACACACATTGTGTAATGGAATATCCACAATTTTAACTGGAGAAGAGGGACTGCATTTAGACATAAATATGCCATACTTAGGGCCATGTGCAAGATCCTGATTCAATCGAGAGTGTAAATTAAAGTTGAATCTTTTTTCTTTAAAAATAACGACCCAAATTCCATGACACTTCTTGGGAACACCCCTTTTCCCTCCCACCCCATTCGCCATGAAAAATAGTCAAGTCTCAGCTTCATCCTGTTGTGAAGAAGGAAAATGTTCAGGATCAGGGGAAAAGTAATGGATTTGGAGCCAGGGTAGGGGGGACATTGGCCATCAGCTGTATGTGAAATTCAGATAGGAATTGCTTAAGCAAAAAGTTAAAGTGACCTTTGGGGAAAGCAAGACCAGCAATCAGTGAACATGGCAGCTAGTACCATAGATCTGGTATGTTTTCAGAATTTCTAGTCATGTCTTTGTCCAAATAGTTTTTATGAAAAACTTTTATGCGGAGCCCCCCAGAAACAGCTATTCCTATGCATCAGGTTTGGCATTAAAGCAGCCATGGAGACACCATGAAGGCTTGACCCTACCAGATGATCTCTATTTAGCTATGATTTCCATGTCTCCAAGTGCCCCACACCAGAAAGGAAATAACAGTTTTGTTCATCTACTCATCATTCAGGAAGCGGTGGGGACTTGAACCCAGATGCCCTGAGTCTCGGAACATCCTTCCTCTCCAGATACTGTCGTTCAAATGTGGTGCCAAAGACTGGGAAGGAAGCAAAATTCCACCTTCTTCTTTAAAAAACAGGAAGAGTGGGCTTCCCTATGTCATACTGTGTGTTTCTTGTCTTGCTGGAGAGTGAATTAGCTTTTCTGTGTTGGTTTTCCTTTGCGTCTTCATATTACGACTGGAAATCCTGGAAAGGTGGTCCTAAATCTATAGCGAAAGAACTGATAAACACACAGTTTTACTTTTAACAGATATGAGGAGTTTCACTATTTCATGGGATGCTGATAACTTGTCAGTTGAAAATGTATGCTTCGGCAGTCTGGATACGATTTATCTTTATATGGAACCTGGCATGAATTTCCAAAACACTTTTAGTCTATGATAACACATTTTTTTTATTTTACTTCCTTCCATTGTTCTATGGAAAACATCACCTGATGAGTGGTTACAAAACACAACATTAAAAATCCTCAGAAATAACTTTCACTATTCACAATTGAAAAAAAAAATGTTTTATGAGTGTCCACATGTTGGAAATACTCATTTTACATATGGTCATATTCATCAAATAAATTGCAGTGAAACCACAAACTATGTACTGTTCTCTTCAGCCACGAATTGTACATTTAATAGTGATGTTTAGGATCAGGAATCACCAAGTATTCTTTCAGATTCTTGCTTTGATAGCTGAAGAATATTAAACATAAGAATAAAAAAAGTTGAAGAATTAATTCAGTTTTAATTAATTAAGAGAACACTAATATATTAAAAAACAACAACAACAACAACAAAAACCAAAACAACAAACAACCAAAAAACTAAACAATCAAGTATCTGAATTCTCAATATTTTAATTGCCGCAGGGAGGATTATGGTGACCCGGCTTTAAACTTCTGAGGTCAGAGCAGTAGGAGATTCTTAAAAACCACTTCCCTTTTGCTGTGTAGTGGCAGTTGCTTCAGAACTGCAGAAAAAAAGTCCTCAGAAAACAAACGAAAAAACAAGCAAAGAGTCTGAATGAATATGTATAAATGGCTTTTTAATGAGAAGAAATTAAGTAATGCCTCATCCATCTTGAGTTCTCGGGTGTAACGGAAAACCTTTCCCACATTTGCAGAGCTCAAAACTTTTTTTATTCATCTTACTTTTTTTCAGCCAAGCATAAAAGTTGGGATGACACAAGAAAATAAGATATACAAGCAACCTGGAAGCCAGGTTTTGACTGAAATGGACTGCAGAACCAGAGTATGTCACTACCTTAGCGAAGGGAGTTGGTTTTGGCAGCAGCCCTTCGACTATGTGTAGGCAGCTAATGATATTCTGCTCTTGAATAGGAAAAAACATATAGAATCAGTAGGTCAAATTGCCACATTTCTGTTAAAAGGAAGGTTATGGAAATATTCCTGTTACAGCCTTTCCCCTGGACACCTCTGTAACAAGAAAAGAAAGCTAGCTTTACAGTTAATAGGTAAAGGAGCTGAGAAAACAATAGCAGCTCCCACATCAGACTGTGATAAATTAAAAGAAATATAAAGGCCAATCACTGACTTCTACTTCAAGCAGAATTCTTTTTGAAGCCACGGGCGCTGGTGTTTGGTAAAAATGGATAATTGTAATGCCAGGTCCAATAGTACTTTTTATATTATCTACTACATTAAATCCCTGACAAATATTTAATGGGATTAAATCTGTCTTCTGCTCTAGATTTATATAGCACTGTGGGGGCATAAATTTTATTAAAGCTCTATGTAATAGATATTTGTATCCTGACTAAAAAAATCTCATTTTAAAACATCACATCAGTTTTACATTCTCTATTTTATTCCTATTCGATCATCGCTTCCCAAAATATGTTCCCATTAATTTAATATTTTTATTCACTTCCCTTAGCTTCAGCAACTTCTAAGGTACTTATTTCAGCAACTCTGCGCTCACATTCAAATCACACGCTTTGTACAGATTTTTACAGAAATTATTCTGCGCATAGCAAGGAGCTGTACATCCTCAGTAGCTGTTAAAATCAATGAGACTTGACATATTCAGTGCAAAAGGGGGACTCCCCTGTTTCTTACAGGCTTATATTCATATAACAACTCCTCTCTCTGTGTATGACTTTACGTATGGCTAAGTATACATACAGATTTTCCTGTAAAAATCAGAAATAGGAAGGAAAACTTATCTCCACCTAATTTCTGCTTTAGTCAGCAAAATACAGTATTCATTTATGAAAAGACACATCTTTCCCTTCTGTTTATTTTGTTCTAGAAAATTAATCCATGCATCTATTATAACGATTCTTGTCTAATTGCAACCAGGCAAGGCATCTTCTCTCCCTTAGGCCACTCTTTAAGCGAATATACTTTGCAGGGTACAATACCATCACATGGCCTTTTGCAAACAGCTGTTAACGTCACTGCCTGTGCTTCAAGCCAAAAAAAACCCAAATGAGCTTGTATTCCGAAGCTGGATGTAAATATTCAACAGATGCTTTAGAACTTGGGGGCCAAATTCACAGTTGTGGACTATTTGAGCAAACAAGCATGGCAAAAATCAATGTATAATTAATTGATTTGCTGACTCAAAACTGAAGTGTTGATTTGAATAGCCCACAGTTAGGTAGATTATTTTGCTACCAGCTGTGGCCATAAATTAACTTAGTTTGGCACTTATTAATATGTTATTTATAATCTGGTCAGGTGCACTCCTCTGTAAACCATTAAGAACCTTTTCACTGTTTTCACTTCCAAAGTAAAAGAGAGGGGAAGCTTTTCTTTCTTTCACACAGTGCTCTCAGCTCCTTTTAAGTATCTTCTTATTGTCATACTTACCTGTAGATAAATCCTCATGGGTGCTCTTTTAGTGGACGGAGCATATACCATCCCCAGAGAAACTTCAGTGTTTATGGTGAAATACAGCCATATAGGAAAGCACTATATAACTACTATATAATCACTATAACTATATTATATATTCACTATAACTATATATATCAACAGATGAATATGGCATTGCCATCTTTTTCTGTGGTTGACAGCAACTTTTTTTTTTTTTATTTAAATGCAGAGCATAAGCTTCAAATGCAGTGGGCTTTACCACGTTTGTAATAATGCCATCAAATCATGCTCTAAACTATTTTATGAACCATGAGAACATTTTAATCTGCTGGCATTTCCTTAACAAGGACAGTATTACTGCTGCCTGAAACAGAGGTGTTCCATTAGCTGAGTAACTTTGCGATGTATAAAATATGGCACCTGTCTCATAAACAGAAGTTTGCATTCTGCATTGATGATTGAACTTGTATGCATTTAATTTAAACAGATGATCAGAATTTTTTGAAAATGAAAATGGATTATCTACCTTTCTAGGAAATCTCCATTATGTCAAATTACATTTTAAAAACCATATTACCTGAGTAATGTTAGTGCGTACTGATTCATAAAATTAGCATTTCCTGTCACAATGGAGCCCTTGAAAACATCAACTGTAAAAAACATAGATCGTTTAAGATTTACTGCTTCGTTGAAAGTCTAAGAAAGGTTGTTTAGGTGAAAACATTTTTTACCTTACTGTATCAAACTGTACAGTGCAACAAATTTTTTTGCTGTGATTGTATATGCCAGTGGTGAGATAGATCCAATTACTCATACATATCATACATACAAAATTTAATTAATTTCAGAAACTTTCATTTTTTCCCTACCAATGCAGATAAGCAGTACATATCCCCACCCTGAGATGCTTACGGCAGGTAAAGGAACGGTTCTGCAGAAAGTCAAAGGTCTAAGAGTTCTTATTTATATAATTTTAAAATAAGAGCTAATTTAAAATAGACTTGCAATTGCTATGGACATAGCAATTCATCCGTGCAATGCATAATGAGGGTGGAGGGTAAGGTCAGATTTTAAACTATTTATAGAAGAACTGAGAAATTATACTTTGGCCTATTAGTTGAAAAGCAGCTTATAAAGGCAGTTGCTGCTTACAGAGCAACAGTTGCAGCCTGAAGTCAAACAAAAAGACTGATAACATCTTATTTTAATACTGATATATGTGCATATATGTCTGGAAGCAACTATTGCACGACAAGATCACTGACTCTTTTGGGGATCAACAGCTCCAGGGTCTGAAGTTACAAGACCACAACGTCATATTAAAAACTATCTCTGTCTCATTACAGTAAAGATCAACGTTATTTTGTGAGGGTTTGAAGATTTTAAGACACTGAAGATAAACAGAGGCAGCAGAAGGGAAAGTAACTTAAATCCTTAGACTTTAATCAGTCTTAAATGCGCTCTGGAGGTACCTAAACAGATGTGGTTGTTAATCTCTCTGTATCAACAGTGCTGCTCAGTAGTTAAAATACTCCCAGGGAGCTACTTCAGAGTTAATTGATGCGATGTCCCTCCTAATAGGAGACAAGAGCTGGAAAACAATAGCAAATGTGAGCTCTTTGTTCAGGTGCTGGAAGGAGATGGTTCCTCAGTTCCCTGCTGTGGGGCATTAGGACTGGGTTCAGGCTGCCCATGTCCCCACGCCAGGTTTGCTCGAGCTCTAGCCCAGGCTCTGCGGCACAGGTAGCCTTGGGCTCCTGGCGTGCTCACCAAGGACCTTCCCACGTCCCACTAGAGAAATGCAGCAGCAATTATTTATCTATAAGAAGCTCCAGAGTACAGTGTATAGGCAGAAGGACCCTGATTGTGTGCTTGTCTCTGGATGGGAAACAAACAGGGATGGTGCCAGCAAGGAGCTCTCTTTCCAGAAGGGTAGGTTCCTGCCTCAGCGGTCTGGTACGGCTTCAGAGCTGAGGCTCCTGATTCTTATCTGGGGAAAACTTTCCAAACTTTCAAGTTTCTGGAGAAAACCTCAGTGGACTATGCTGAAGTTTCCTTGTGTTCTCCTAATACTTGCATCTTATTCTTTTTTCTGACACTGGGATTTCCCCACCTCCTGCTCTCTATCCCTCAATATTATTGCTGTTCCTTGTTGTTGACAGCCATTCTCATCAGTACAGCACAAATACTGCGTGTCCTGTTTGCACCGCAGCTTTTGGACTTCCTTAGCTGTAATGCTTAGAAAACCAGCACAGTATTGCAAATAAACTATTGCTTTACCTCATTACTAAACTGGAAAAAACAAAATGTTGGAGGAATGAGAGAACAAGATTAGTTAATTGTTCCCTCCAGTGTTTGCGGGTTTTTTCCTTTTTTTTTCTTTTATTCTTCATTTAATTTTTTAATCTGAACTTGGGTTCATTTTGTAAAGTATTTTGCTAAATGCTACCGACTGCGGTTTTATTTTACTGGTATCCTGCACGGAAAACATGTTTGTTACTTTGACTGCCAGGGAGACGTTTTTGCAGCTATGCCATCAAAAGCTCTCTGTCACCTTCCTCTTCATGATACTGTTTTCCTCTCACAGCACAACAGATTTTTCTACTCAGGCCCATATCATAGAAATACAGATAGCGATGGGAGTCTTTGTGGATGTTTCCTCATCCTACCCAAGTAATTATGGTAACAGTGCTTTTCCACCTTTTTAAGGCTTCCCTTTCTAATCCTTGCCGCTTCTTTCTTAACCCATTTTGTTCAGTGGCCAAGAGGAAGAAGCTCCGCGGGCCACTGGTGGCTCCTGGATCACAGTTTCAGAACTACGGTTGCACGCAGGCAGTGTTATTGTGCCCAAACGCACTTCCACACCACTCCTCAGCCTCAGCCCCCACAGGAGTGACTGCACATGGTGAAGTCACATGGCCATAGAAATGATGGCATCAGGGTTTGAGTCAGTGAAGCTGTAGCCAAGCACCAAGACTGGTAAAGCTTCATCGGCACAGCATTTAGTGTGATGGATCACAGTGCCACATGTCACCCCTCCGTGCCCTCACTGACTTGGATGGCATTTTTCGCAGTGAGACAGTGGCCTCTGAGCAGGTTGTTGGCCAGCCTGGCTGCCCTCTAATGGTGTTACAGTTTGAGAAACCCACAACAATTTATTGTCCTTTAGACAATTATTCTCTCCCCGATGACCCCTCCCCACCTGGGAAGGGGAATTGGGAAAAATAAGGAAACTCGAAGGTTGAAATATAAACATTTAATAGAATAAGACTAACTAATTAACATTAATAATACTAAAGAACCAATATTGATCCCGATACCAATATAAAATATACAAGGATTATCCTCAGCCCATTCTATTCATAGGAAGCTGTGCATTCCCATCAGGGGACAGCAAATGTGGGACCCTGCAAGCGCTGTGGCTTTGGGACGAAGGGAAGGGCTCAGGGCTCCGGCACTGGGACAAGGAGTTCTCTGGGTGCCAGCCATCACAGGAGAGAGAGAACTCCTCAGCAAACGTGCTAATTTATATTGAATGTGCCGTTCATGGTATGAAATACCCCTGTTGGCAGCTTGGGTCAAGCGCTCAGGTCTCGCTCCTCCTCATCCCCCGCACCTGGTGAGCCCAAAAACACTGAGACCCTGAAACCCACACACCATAACTGGCTACAGAGTAAATATTTTCACAAATTCAGGCACTGGAGTCTTCTAAAAGTACAGTTTTCCCAGGCATTATGAGTGAAATTAGTCCTGTGTCACCCAAACCATGACGAACGGCTTGCCCTGTTTGACTGTCAGTGGTGCCAAGTGGTGGTGAGTTGCGCTGGGGTGGCTGTTGGGTGTTTTCTGTATTGGATATTCTACAAGACCTTCCTCAAAAACAACGCTGCTATACGGTTGAGTCATGTCCTTTTTGCTTGACAGTACCTGTTGACACTTACGCATGTGAATGATTCAACTAAATGTGCTCTCCTCCCTCTCACTTATCACTGCATTGAAATTGGACATTCTGCATATGAAAATTACAGGTTACTGCGAGCTGTGTTCAGAAGGGTGATTCACAGACCAGCATAAGAGGCAATTGTTGCTGGCATCCAGTGATGACTTCATCCCTTGCTGTTATTTCAGCAACAGAAAGAAGCTTTATCCAGGATGGGTTTCTGACCCTTCCCATAGATTTCTTTTTTTTGATCCTTTACTTTATACTTGTCCACGATTCATCTTTTTTTGGTTGTTTTGAATCCTTAAAAGCATGAGAGTAAGAAACAGTTTGGCACCTTCAGTTTTGCACCAAATGCTGGAGGTCACTTTTCTCTTATACCCTTTTGATGTCCTTGGGTATCAGCATACTGAGCCACTTTTGCAGACAGCTTTGTATGACGTGGTGGAAAGCCAGGAGAGAATATGACCTAGGAATGGGGTCAGTCACACAATCGAAACACAGTGTATACAAGCTGCATGGTGTCTTAAGTAGTCAGCAAGCAGAGAGAGGTGAAGGGCATCGACCAGTCGATGGGGAAGGATGATTCTCTCTGTTGTGGCACAATAGCAGAAAAAGTTGCACATCTTGAGTCAGGACTGGAAACACAGATGGTTTAAGAGGACCAACCACTCGGCTTTTACCCATAGTCAATGCAGGGGCAGAAACAGCTAGGTGCGACCATCAGCAGCCAGTTTTCCTGAAAAAAATCTGCTTGGTGAAATATGCTTAATGGTGACTCTTAATACTGAAATAATTCCAGCTAGAATAGGACTTTCTCAATTCCAAATCGTGTTACCTTCTTAGTGGGGCATTAATTAGTAACCTAAAGTTACATACTTTGCAGGGATTATTTGTATGGGTGTTTCTGTATCAACTGAGTTTTCCGTAGGCATTCAAGCAGCTCCTTTTGAGAACTGTAACCCAACACCAAACCCTGTTTCTTAGTCAGCAACTCTCTGCTTCCAGAACTGACATCCAGAGACAAGGATAGAAAGCAAATCCACCTTATTATTCAGTTCTGTCTTCTCAAAAGGATTTCGTAATAGATGTGCCACACAGCATATGTCTTCTCAAGTCTGAAGACTTCCTTGCGTACTAAGAAAAGAACGTGGAACCTGTGTTGAAGATCCATGTGGGTGATACGGGCCAAAATATACATCACTGTAGCAAACTGTATTTCCAGATACTCATATACTTATGACAGAGGCCAAAATACTGCAAGAAAACCTTCCCACAAAAAGAAGTCCCTAAATTTACCTTGAGAGGATGAATCTCAAATAGTTCTCCCAAAGGATTTTTCATCTTTTTGTAAAGGTCATAGTAATAATAGTTCAAGCATGAAATCTATTAAAGTCTTGGCTACAAAACCTAGAGATTTGGGGTATCTGTAGTAAGTCATGTATACTAAAATAGACTGTATACAGAATGGAACAGTAGCAATGCAGTAATGTGTATTTTCCCTTTAGTAAGGAAAAAATGTTTCTCCCTATGAGAAGGCATTGAGTAGTCTGTATCTCCTCATGAGGACTGCATGGTTAAATCCCTTTGGATTCTGCTGGAAATTTACCCTTTAATAATTTCATAAAATATCTTGTGCAGATTTAATTTACTTCTGCCACCAGATGGCACTTGTAGTGGGTTTATGTTGAGAAAATAAGTGTATAAGCTCTCTAAAGGCAAAGCATTAAAATCAATTTAAAGGCAGAACACTGTTTACAAACAAGGATTTTGCATAACAAGGGACTGCTTTCTTTGCCAGTTGGATTCTGTAAGAACTGATATGCAGTGTTTCATCAAGCAGCATATTTACTTTCTTCTGTTTAGAAGGAATGATATGTACGTGCAGACCTTGTCAAGAATTCTTCGTAATTTTGCACTGAAACAGCATAAGAGGAAGAGTACAGTGTCTGAACTACAGTTTTCTGACCTTGAGTTCACAATGCCATGCTGTAACTGCTCGGAAGTGGAATCTGGTTGAGAAATAGTCATAGATTCATAGAATGGTTTGGGTTGGAAGGGACCTCGAAGATCATCCAGTTCCAACCCCCCTGCCCTGGGCAGGGACACCTCCCACCAGCCCAGGTTGCTCCAAGCCATGTCCAGCCTGGCCTTGAATACCTCCAGGGATGGGGCAGCCACAGCTTCTCTGGGCAACCTGGGCCAGGGGCTCACTGCCCTCACAGTGAAAAATTTCTTCCTGACATCTAATCTAAATCTACCTTCTTCCAGTATGAAGCCATTCCCCCTTGTCCTATTACTACATGCCCTTGTAAGAGGTCCTTCCCCAGCTCTCCTGTAGGCCCCCTTTAGGTACTGGAAGAACGCAATAAGGTCTCCCCGGAACCTTCTCCAGGCTGAACCACCCCAACTCTCTCAGTCTGTCCTCACAGCAGAGGGGCTCCAGCCCTTGGAGCATCTCCGTGGCCTCCTCTGATCTTGCTCCAACAGGTCCATGTCCTTCTGATGCTGGGGGCCCCAGAACCTGCTGTCATCAGCACCTTGCTGATGAAAAATATAAAGGGAAATGAGAAATGAAAAAAAAGGGAAGGGGAAGAGGAGGAGGCAGGGAAAGGGGAAGGGAAGAAGAAGGAGGGGAAGGAAGGAAAAAGAATAAAAAAAAAAGTCCCTTGGCAGATTTCAGCTGTGGTTGCAGCAAGCAGAACAAGGGCTTTGTCTACTTCCTTTTTTGAGGTTGAATATTACAGACATAAATCCATTTTTGTCAGGCATTCTCTGAAATGATAACGAATAACAAAGCAAAGGCCTGCATGATCTCACAAGCTGTGCTTTTGCCTTGGGTGGGACCTAGCTTCAAGGACAATGTTTACATTAAGTAAATGCTCCACACTTGCCCTTCTAGCATATATGGTACATACAGTGGCAGAGATTCTGGTAGTTTAGAGGGGAAAAAAACCCCTAACAGTCAATAACAGAACAGAAGCCAAAAAAGAATGGGTTGAAACCTGCTCGCAGTTGTAGCTACACCTTTTTGAAAGGCCTTTTTGTTCCCAAGGACTGAATTTATTTCGTTCTGCATCAGAAATTCCTGGAGATCTATTTTAAATGTCAATTTACAGCTAGCATCAAACAAAGAAATGACACAACGATGACTTTTTGACAACCAGTTTTTGAAAAACCTTAGCTGGAAAGTGAATTTTTTGCAATGTGAAAGAGAAAGGCAGAGTCTTCCTGGGCCATACGTTAAAGTAATGGAAGAACTGTGTTTCTCAACAGCTCTGAGTAATACAAACAAAGACATATTTTCTTTACATTGCTTTTTGGAAAATATCTTTTTCAGGTGGAATGTAGACCCAAACATTAATAATGCACCTTTTCTCTGTAGTAATTCAACAACTAAATGCAGTAATAGGCTTTTAAACGCCTGGATCACTGACAAGCAAAACAAAGCTCACCATAAGCAGTCCTGTCATAGTATTCCTCAAAGACAGGTTTCAAGATCACTCACCCCAAAGTATTTGATTAGTGCCACTTTTGTGCTTCAGTAACAAGCTACTCACACAAATTAATTCAAGATACAGAGGATAGTTCTTGATTACATGGGGCTATGAAATATAAAGCTCAGTACAATAAAAAGCTTTATACGGAGATCGGGATTAGCTTCTCCATGTGGGAAAGGGATCAGATTTAACACATAAATTAAACTGCACCTTCTCTACTAAGAAGGAAGCAGCATTTCCAAAGGTAGTTGTCAATACAGAGAAAATAAAGTCTCCTGAATGTGTTGAGGATCAAAACACTTATGAAGAAAACTGAACTCATTCCTATGCTCATTGCAGAGGAGTGGGGGAAGCCATTTAAGAAGCAAACACAATTTTCAGTCCAAGTTCTTCCTTTGTGATTGAACCCTGAACAGTGAGACCCCCAAAGACAAAGGGGACGATCTACCACGTCAGACCCTACAGATGTTGCTGGGTTTTGGACCTGGTGACACACATAGATAAGACATCATTTTCTTCTTTCCTGTTATTTGGGCCTTTATAAACCTTCACAACTATGCTAGCTGTCTTGGGTTTTGTAAACAAACATTTTCATTTCTTCATAGCTTTTGCCTGACTTGAATGAAGGATAATTTCAAGGAGACTCTCTAACACCCAGGCGTTGCGTTTCTACATATTCTTCCCACTGCGCGCAGCATGCCAATAAATTTCTCCAAAGCTCCTGAGGAGTAAAAAGGCAGCCCGTGCACCATCCACACAAGCCTCACAGAACCTGGTAGCCGAGGAGCCCGAGCACAGCGATTTGTCTTTGGGGGACTGCTATTCTTTAGGAAATCTCCTGGAGCAAGTTACTTCAGAGAATTCCTGAGTTCAGAAGAACACACAGGAGTTTGTCACAAGCTCGCCATTAGTCCATTCCATCTTTTCAAAAGTCTAAGATCTCAGTTCGTTTTGAGGGACTGGGAATAAACTAAATTTTTCATTTGTACTAAGAACTTATTTTGATACGGTGTTTCTCCTTGTGTTCTAAGAGCCTGGCCAAGGGGAAACCTCTAAACATCTGATTAACACTTTGTTGGAGATCTCAGAGATGATTCAGATCATTATTCTCCTCTGGATAAATGACCCATTTTAGTTTTGACAAACGAATATGCACAAAGCAGACTTATGAAAAAAACATAGCTAGTTCTTTTTGTATTGCATTTCCAGATTTACATCTCCATCTCTTCTTTGTAGAAGCAGCACATTCCTTTTTTACTTTTCCTTTCCAGTAGAATTCCAATTCATCTTTAGAGTGAATCAAGTTACTTTTGCCTTCAGATACTCATTGACAGGGCCAGTTCTGGAACTTCCTTTGTCTTAGAAAAATTGTTCCCTCTGCCAGTCTGTAATCCCCCCACATAAGTGTTCACTGAACATTTTGCTGCCACAATATTTTGTCATTCCATATGACAGATTTTCAGTCTGTGATAGAGCCTCCTCTTGAAAGATGGTTCAGTTATAAAAAAAAAAAAACAAACCACAAACTTCCAAAAGCAAGTATACTTTTTTTTTTCTTTTTTTCAAAATTTCAACTGGAAAAGCTTCCAGAAATTACTGCATTTTTCCCAGATCTCTAAAAAGAGAGCGGGATCTCTGCTTTTTAGGAGTACTGATCCAAGCGAAGCTTTCACTCTGATCGTTCATACTCACCAGCACATAGAGAGCCCTGTTTGTACAACCAACTGCTAAGAGACCGGGGATGCACTATGTTCACGTGAAGCATTTTAATTGTGAGTTTTTAATAGTAACAGCAGACGTGCAACAAAAGCCACATACTCCACAAGGACAACATACCCTTGAGACTAGAGTGCCCCAAGTATTCACAATGTCTCCTAGCCCTTGCTTGTGCAAGACTAGGTTCCAACTGCAGGAGTGCAAAAAAGAAAATAATAATAAAAAAATGGGGTTTTGCCACTCTTTGGCAATTGTGAAGCAGCAAATATATTTTTTCACGTTAGCTTTGACAGAAATAACTCTCTTATCTTTGAACCTCCATAGAGTTCAATAGAGCTTAACTACATTGCTCTAGGGCTTCTCGATGCAGTCGCAGTACAAATGCTCGTAAAATGGAGAGAGGCTGATGAGTTACAAATACCAGTTTGAAGATCAAGTGATAAAGTACTTTCCAAGGCTTCTAGGCTGAAATTGTAAATAACAGACTGTTACTAATGATACTGTCCAGCATCAACACATTTCATCCCCTCCTCTGTACTTCTCGACAGCAAGAAAGAGAAGGGATAAAGAAAAGCTCGATCCTGTCTGACCTTAGCATTTTATTGTTCATTTTTTCATTTCCTGATTTTGAGTCTTTACCTAAGCCATCGTGAGGTTTAGCAGTGTTTATCTGGACAAGAAGCAATTGAAATTGATTTGTCCATATTGTGATGTATCTGCTTTTTTGGAAAAGGATAGAAGAGTTTCCAGTCTGAATTTGCAAATCTATTTTTAGGTATTGCTGCAAATAAAATGAAAGAACTTAAATTTCCCTCAGCTGTTGTCACTGATAAAGCTGGGGTATGATTTTTACTCCTTGTTTACAAACGAAAGGTTATTTCTCCTTCTATTCACATTATACAACATACACTGTCTTGAACAGCAATATATTACTAGTTTCTCCCTGGAAAAAAAAAAAGTCTAAACAACTGCAGACCAATAAGAGTGAAAATATGGTGAGTGAGAGCAAACAGACTCTTCTAATTGCATTAGTACAAATATATCTTAATGACCACAGGATCAAAAACTTACTAATTTTCTCATAGCATAAAACCAACTGACAGGCAGATATGGTTTCTCATTTTCACCTTTTTCCATGTCTCTTCACCAATCCCTATGTCACCTTTTCAACCAGGGTGAAGACAGAGTAACATACGCTGTAAATAAACATACTGTAGTCAAGGTAAATAATATACCTCCACCCTTCAGGTGAAATTGCCCCCAGTAATATTTAACGATGAAAAGCTATCCTATGCTTGCTATAGGTCCAGATTTGAGAGACACTTTTTTCCCTACCACGTACACAGCTAATTTTCACTATGGAAGCTGATGTTAAAGCTCACTCTACGGGACCAGGTCGAGGTCTGGGCACGAGCTGTGCCTGCGGTAGCTGCAGAGCTGCGAGTGGTGCAGCTGGTAGCCCGGCGCTGAGCCCCAGTGAGGCAGTGGTACTGGCCACCGGCTCTAGCCTGAGCAGAGATGCTGGTACCCCACTGCGGGGACTGGAGCCGCTTCTCCCCAGAACATTTCCCTGTGTAAACAGAACAGCATTCTTCAGGATCTTTGCCCTGTGCCATTTTGTTAGTGGGAAAGCATCTGTAACCTCAAGCTACCCTTCAGAGACAAACGCATCGCAGCATCCATTTTACTGCTCCAGCTCTGGAGCCCTCAACATCAGAAGGACATGGACCTGTTGGAGAAGGTCCAGAGGAGGACCACTGAGATGCTCCAAGGACTGGAGCCCCTCTGCTATGAGGTCAGGCTGAGAGAGTTGGGGGTGTTCAGCTTGTAATGGACGGAATACATATTGGAAATACCATTTGATACTGATTTTTCAGGCTGTTTCCCCATTTTAATTTTTTTTTACTATTTCAGCTTCTTTTTGAAGACAGTATTATTTTCCTAAAGTAAAAAATATTACTATGCTATCTCAGTGAATTTCTGTTCATAGCATCCTAGTAAGCAACATGCTTATTTCAACTGAAGTGAAATGAGAACAAGAAATTAATGATAAAACCCATTAGTTTTTGTCAATTTAGATGTCCAATTTTAAACACCTGTAGTAAAAGAAATACATATTTCTGAGGACTTCATATTTTATCACATTTGCTTCTTCTGACTTTTCCTAATTTCTGTTTCCATGGATGTTTAAAAAAGAAAAAAATATTATCTGATTTTAATGTTTTCTCATAATCTTACTCTGAAAAGCAGTGTTTGCTGAAATTCACCAAGATAATTCAGTCTGAAGAACATGGTAAGCACAGAAAAACTGACTCCAACCAATTAAAGTATAGAAAATATTGGAATGGAAATGTATGAAATCATAATGGAATACAACATGTTAAAATGGAAAATAGTGGGCGAATTTAGCTCTGGCAGCATAGGTAATTATTCATTTAGGTAATGTGTTTTTTTAAAAAAAAAACACACACAAAAACCTCCAACGCTTTCAAATGAGCAAGTTTGCTTATTAAGTTTCTATCCAGAACAGACTTCAAGAAAACTCTGGTTTGGATTTTTTTATATAGAAATGCTGGTATTTGATGTTGTAGATGATATTTTATTGCTTTACAAGCTTGGAAAAGAAGCATATTGCAATGAAATCATGTAATCCCAAGAAATGGGGATGAAACATTGAAATGGATGTTTTAGCATTTGCTATTTCTCCTTGCTGTCAGTGAATTTGCGAAGTTGTAATTTTGGGAGGGTTTTATTTGTTTACTTTCCTCTTTTAGTACTCAGCTTCATATTCTGATGGCTAAGGTTTTTTCTCCCCACTAATAAGCCTGTGCTGGTCATCTTTATCTAATGTGAAGTATTTTCTTCTGGTGCTTATCTGCTCTTGACACTAAGTATTTGATATTGTAGCATATATTTTTCTCCTTTGGTCACAGCTCATCCTACAACTTAAAATACTGTGTTTTAATGAAAAGTGTCTTTCATTCCAACTCCAATTTGGCTTGAATCTCAGCTTAAGTACCAAGAAATTATTTTCTGCACCATTTATAAAATATCTTGTTTAATTAACAGAGGATCAATTATGGCTGTACTCAAAATTTCATTATATTTATTGCTAAATTAGTTTTACGTTAAATTTTGTCCCCTTTTTAAAATTACCTACACCTTTCACAGCAAAATTCTTTCTGGGTTGAAATAGTCTTGTTTGGTTTCACTCTGAAAGATTAATTTGTTTGGTTTCACTCAGAAAGATTAATTTGAGTAGAAAAAAAAGAGTCACAAAACTATTCCAAAGCTGTTCTTAAGCCCCATTCTCAATATGAACTGTTACAAATTGAATTTTAGACAATCTTCTTTTGAGCTTGTTTGTTCTTATAACCGGTCATCAAAATCCCTGTGATCACCATAACCAGGAAGCTTAAGTAGCTCAAGGTAAATTTGTAGCTCATATACCCTCAGGAAATTGAACACAATTAGAAATCATGTTTGTCTGACCACGTATCGGGAGCAAATCTATATGTGTGAGTTCCTCTCTCTCCCTGGCTTAACTGACAAACCCTCAGCCATCACCACAGAGCAGCAGAAGATACGACATATACTTTCATAGACACTTAGCAGAAGCACGTATGCTTTTTTCCTTCATAAGCCCATCACTGATTTCTTCCTCTTTCACCAAAGAAGCAAAATATTTCTTGCTAATTTATCCCACACTTTTATATTAGAGTTGCTTGATACCTTACATCAACAGCATTTTTTCTTTTACAGGACACAAAGACAGGCACAGTCCTTTCCCAAGGCATTTGCACAAGAGGACACAATTTTTTTGCTTACTAACATTCCCTGATACTGCTTTCCAAACCAAGATATATAGAGGGAATTCACAGAAACTAACAAGAACACAAAGGAAATATATTTATGAAAGGCTCATTAGAGTTAAAGACTTGGTTAAAGTTAGGTACTTGGATTGATTAGCTCTGGACCAAACTCTGCAGGCAAGCTTCCAGATTAAGCTACATAATATTTAAGAGCCAATTTATAATTTCTGTCATAAATCAAAAGCCAATTCATATCAACAGTAATGACTGGTACGCTCAGAATCAGAACTCATAAAATTAAAATTGAACTTCCTACTGCCTTGTGTGTATGCCTTAAAACATGCTCGGTAATTTTGTCATGCTTAGTTTGTGATATTTCAAATACTTTATAAGCTGGTCAGGGTAAAAACACAGCCTAATTGTTCAAGTGCCATAAAAGCTACAGAGGCAGCATGTGGTGATGCAAGCAGCGCTCTAGAATCGAGCGCAGAGAACTCCAGGGCTGACCTTACAGCTGGTCAAGTACTATCCCTTGCCAGAAGAGGAGTTGAGGTGCATATGGTGAGTCTCAATACATTCCATTTATCTAGGAAAAAGTGAAATGACATCATGATCATATTTTACAAGAGGTTATTGTGAAAAAGATTCATGGTAGGAAAAAACATAAGGAATTTTCGCACTTGTAAGTAGAAATCAGATATACTGGTAAGGGAAATAAGATTTCAGGTTTTAAAAGTGGGTTATGTGTAACCAGGAGAGGGGAAAGAACACACCAGTTTCTGAACAACTTCAGGCCTTTTAGGTTGTGCCTTTTTTAATACTTTAGAGTCAGGCACAGGTCTCCTGCGCAGTATATGGCCTATGGGGGCAATGGTCCAGCTCAGCAGTGTGACTTCTATCGCCTTCTTTCTCCAGGGAATCCCAAAAGCGTGCGGCAAATTGGCTACAAAGAATGTTGATTTTTCCAGTATCACTCAGCTGATTCCCCACCATCAGTGGAGATGAACAAGTACTTCTGGGTGTGTGGTGAGTACACAGTTATATGATACAGAACATGCATGTCACATATCAGGACATGTGAAAGAGGGTACACACATGTTGGGCACGTGGTGTGAAAGAGACTGGTACCTACATATAAACTCTAATAACAGGATAAACACCAACAGCAGGACAAAATTCCTTCATATGTAAACACAACGCAGTAAAACCATGGAGAGGGGGAGAGAATTAAAGCGGGGGGAATAAAAGAGGGAAGTGTAAACAAGAAAGAAGTGGCTTCCAAGAGAATTTTTGAAGAGGGAAATGGAGGGCAGAGTTAAGATTGAGCACAAATCACTGCATGACTTCTGGGTCCTTGTTTCTTATATTACACCGACCTAATTAATTTTACATGGAAAGTATGTATCAGAGGCTTTTCCCTGGATTTATCTTACTTTGAAAAAAATCACTTGAGCTGTTTGGTCACTGGTGGCATTATTAACCACACCAAACCACTTCTGAAACAGGAACATTTTACGCTTAGTTTTCATGCAGTACCATAAATGTAAGGTGGACAAAACATCCAAGTCAGACAGGCAGGTAGCAAGTACAACAAGAGCCAGGTTAGGTGAATGCGCCTGTACTCTGTCGGGCACCTAACTGCATACGGAGTGCTGCGGGCAACAGAGATGTCTCTGAACCCCCATCAGAATTTGGACCGGACGTCGGAACTAATACCCCTCCACACACCAGTGGTACTCTGCAGGGTATCGATTGGCCAGAAAATACCAAGACTTGAGGCAGTCTAAAATTAAGGCCGTCCTAAGGTTTTTCCAAAGTGTGATGAGATGTTTATGTATTGCTAATAATAAATTAGTAAGAGAATCCTGCTTACTGAATGAGCAACATTCCCTTTCACATTTAAATCTTCCTTGGCCCTTTCCCAGGCAAGAATTAACCATGTGCTGCTTAGCTTATAAAACTGGACAGTCTGAGGTAAGATGTTAGCAAGTAATAAGAATGCTATTTTGGTAATTTTCATATTTAAAAAGGTTAGGCTTGATGTCACTTAATTTTCTAACTGAGCAAATCTGAACAAGCAGGACCTGCTTTTACAATCTCTGTCTTACACACAGAGGTTGAACATATTATTGATTCCATGAATATGCTTATCTTCTAAGTTTACCTCTTCTTGTTAATTTACGGAGCGTGACGAAGCATTACAGGCCTTTTGAGGCTGACAGAAGCAACCCCCTCATACACAGGGTACTCCTTCCCATTTCTAAATGCTGAGTACCAGCGACACGCGGAACGCATCGGTAACATGGTGCAGGAAGCCAGGTGCCAACCCGAGGGCATTTCTGAGGGGTTACTGTCTTTTTCAGTCTAATTTAGGGTTTCCTGGGAAGAGCGTTTCCGGTAGGTTTGATTTTCTCCATGTCATCTATGGGAAAGAACAAGCAGCCAAGTGTCAGGTCAAGTTCATTATCTTGTTACTCAAAAAAAACCCCTCCAAAATCAACCAGAGAAAAAAGGAGAAGTGAGCCCCTTTCACAAGCTCAAATTCCTCAGATTATCTAACAAGACCATAAGCCACCGAACAAGATACAGCTTTGCCTTTTGGGAACCGAGACATTTTCTTGTCATCTGTAAAAGAAAGAAGGAAAGCAATCTCACTTAAACCAGCTCATGCCTCTTTAGCCGTGTTGCATGGGTCCCATCAGCTCAGGAATTTCTACCTCCGGAGATGTCTTCCAAACAGATATTAGTTGTACTGACTGCTGCTGCTCTACTTCAGTATCCTTTCTGTGAAGTGCTTAACAAGCTGTTATTGTCTGCAGATACATTAATGAGTTTTGAGTGTCTTACTTTGCATTTTATTTTGCATACAAGAAGCAAGTTCACTTGCTTTATTTATCGATTCAACTCCTGACAAATATCCTGGCTGCCTCAAGTACTACTGCGTAGGTTGCCTTGGGGAGATATCGTGATAAGCAGTTCTTTCCACAAAGAGCAGAGTAAACTGGTCTTCAGCAAATACATTCTGAACAAATAGTATTTTGGAAAAAAAAATATATTATTTTCAACAATTCTAGTGAAAAATACTGATCAAGTTACTGGAAAAGCAGCTTGGCCTCCTTCTAAGAGGAGCTCAAGACTTTTCTGTGAATTCATGATCCCTGCTAGGACTGGAAATTAGTCTTTCATGCTTCAGTCACTTTGAGAGTCACAGCAGACCTTTGTTGCACATAGAGCAAAAGTAACAGCTTTGCCGATAACTTATTTCTACCTAAAATCAGCTCACGTATGAAAACAGCCAGGTGAACCTCTGGCTTTGTAGGCTTTGCCCTCCCCTCACGCCCTTCTTCTCCACAAGTGACAAGCGGTAAGAGGGAGAGAAGTTGGGGGACACACCCTCCGCTTTGAAGCTCCATTCCAGAAGCTTCTGCCCCTCATGCCAAGGACAGACGGGGCCAGCCTGGAGACTCCAGTCCCCCTGGTAGCCATGGCTGCCGTTAGCCCCCGGCCTCCTCGCCCTGCTAAGTCAGCCCCACACCAAGAGCAGGGCATCCTGGCAAGGGCCGACTCTGCTTTAGTGACAGCAAATGAAAAATAATTTTACTAATTGTAAACTTGCAAAGTTTAAATTTGGAGAGAAGAGGTAGAGAAATGAGGAAAAAAAAAATTAAGATGTTGAGAAGAAGGGAGGAGGAAAGCAAAGCATGTCTTCACCTTCCTATTTTCTTCCTGCACTATCTCCCTCCGCTTCCCTTTCCCATTCCTAGGAGCGTTCCCAACACGCAGTCGCTTGGGATGACACCGGACCCGCATCCCGGCAACTTTTCCTGGCCCGCCGCCGCCACTGTACCGCCGGGGAAGCGGGGCCGAGGGCCGGGGCTGCCCCCGCGCCACTTGGCCGACAGACAACCGCTCCCGCCCGTGCCCGCCGAGCAGCCCCGCGCTCCCAGCAGGTCCCGCAGCCCCCGCACGGCCGCCCCAACCCGGGCTGCTTCTCCCCGGCACGCCCGGGGGGCCGAGGCCTTTCCCCCCCCCCCCTCCCCGGTCCCCAGCATAGCTGCAGCGGGGCTCTCCCCCCACCGAGCCCCCGCAGGAGGCAGCGGCGGCTACTTAAAGCGCATCCCCGGCCCAGGCGGGAGAGCGGCGGGGCTCCGGCGCGGCAGCCGCAGCGGCGGGGCGGGCGGGCGGGTTCCCATGCCCGGCTGTGGGCTCGGCGGGGGCGCGGGCGCTGCCAGGCGACAGGCTCGGCCGGCCGCGGCTGGGGCAGGGCGGGACAGGGACAGCCCCAGCGCCCGGGCGGTGGCGGGGCTCCGGGCGGCACCGGCAGCCGCAGCCCCCGGCGGCTCTGCCCTCGCTTGGCGGCGGGAAGCCCAGCGCCAGCAATGGCGGCTCGGACGAGGAGCCGCGGCGCGCCTGGGCAGCGGCAGCCGCCGCCACCGCCGCTTTAGGAGGGGAAGAGCGGAGCCGGCGAGGGGGGCTGGTTTCCGGCGGGTTATTTATTCCTTCCCTCTCGCTTAAGTTCCCAGCGGAGCGGGCTGGCCAGCACCTGCGCCCCCCCCACCTGCTTCCCGGCGGGCGGAAAGGTACGGGGAGGCCATGGAGAGCCCCGCCGAGAACCCCAGCAAGGCGGCGGAGTACCTGAAGGAGCTGAACAAAATTATCGAGACGCAGCAGGAGCTGCTGGAGAAGCAGAAGCGGCGGATAGACGAGCTGGAGCAGCAAGTGGCCAAGTTGTACCACGAAAACGCCTGCCTGCAGGACGAGCATCACCGGCACCTGGCCACATGCAGGCTCCAGCAAGGCGGCCCCCCCGCCTACCCGGGGGTGCTGAGCGCCATCCAGGAGAACGCCAAGCACGAAAAGTAAGCGCTGCCCGGCTTCGTTTGCCTCTTTTTTATTATTATTATTTCCCCTGAAGATGGTGTTTCTGTAACGGGGCTTTCCCTTTATTTCGCCTCCCGCTTTCGGGTCCCTAAAGCCGCCCCGGGACGCGGCCGGTGCCCGGCAGCGAGCGGCGCTCTGGGCGGTGGGCAGCGCGGGAGGGGGCGGCACCCGCCGCCCCTCTGCCCCACCGCTTCTCTCCCGGCACCCCGGGGAGAGCGGGGGAGCCGCGGCAACACGGCTGCCCTGGGCGGGCTTCTCCGCCACCGGGCCCCACCGGCCCTCGGCGCTCGGGGGGGCGCCCCGGACACGCCGCCCCTAGGCACAGCGGCGCTAAGTGGGAGCGGAGCGAGCTCTGCCCGTCTCCCCGTAGCCCGCTTGGGCTACCCCGGGCCGCCGCTGGCCCCGTGGGGGACGGTGCCCGCCGCGCTGTTGGGGACCCCGGGGAGCGCGGAGAGCCCGCGCTGCCGCCGGCAACGAAAGTGACCCGGTGGAGGGGTCAGTAAACATTGGCAACTAGCCACCGGCCGGGCTGGCCCGGGCGAGCTCGCCCCTCTGGGAGAGCCGTCCGCTCCCGGCCTCCGCCGCTATTTCCAGCCTCGATAATCTGTAATTAATCGTGTGCTCCTTTACGGAGTAGGGAAAGCCGCTTAATTGCGCGCCGTTCTTAAGTAACGGGAATTCGGGAATAGCAATAACTAGAGCCGTGACGCTTTCCCGACGGGTTTCTACTGAAGGAGAAGTATTTAAGACTTAGTTTTACTTGACTGGAGTGGAAAAAGCATGCATAAAGAGCCCCCTTTGCCGCTCCGATGCGACGCAATGGGCTATTTGTAGCCTCGGTTCCCCGTGCTTCCAGCTGAGCACCGGGCTCCCCGCGGCGGGTTCCTCCCGGTGCGGGCGAGCCGGCAGCCGAGGCTCCTCGCCAGCCCGGGTCGAGGGCTGTGGGGGCTGCCCGGACGGGGTCGTCCCCCCCCTCTCCCGCGGCGTGGGGCGGTTTCGGGGCTGCCGTGGGCGGTGCGGGCTGGGCGCGGCGTGGGGTGACACGTGTCGAGGCACAGGGCAGGGGTCCATCCATCCCTCCATCCTTCCCCCCCATCCATCCCTCCCTGCCGGTTCAGTAGCGGGGGCGAGGAGTCGGGGGGGAGGGATGCCATGGCCCCATGGCTGAGTACGTGTGGGGCCGTTAGGGTAGGGGAGGGAGTGCCGCGGCTCAGAAAGCCCTAAAATTGTGGTGCTGTGCAATGGTGTGTTGTCAGCGTGCTGGTGGGAAGGCTGAAGGAGACATGGAAGGGGGCTGTTGGTCGCTCGGTGCCCCCCTGGCCTTGTACCTCTCTGGTGTTGTGGAGTGGAAACGGGAGTGACTCTTCTTCCCCGGCTCCCTTCTTGCTGTCAGAGCGGGGTTGTGGTAATCGTTTTAGGCTTTTCTTACATATGGAGATGTCTCTATGAAAGCTAAGCGAATCGCTCCTTAAACAGACTGGAAAGCATCTGCTGTCACTTAACAATCAGTCCCATAAGGAGAAAGAGCTATCTCCAGAAAGTATGGAGTATTTACACAAATCCTACCCTGTGCATCCATGTCCAGTATCTGAGGATTGTTTGTGGCTGTGCTTCTAGTACAAGATGTCAACTCAGCTATCTTGTCCCATTTGTCTCCTGCAAACGACATTACTAAAAATTGTACAAATGGCTTGCCTTGTTTGATAATATTTCTCCTCTCCAGCCCAAGACTCGTTTGCAGAGCCCTCTTTGGGCAGGGAGCTCTGGGGACTCAGAGGCTTTTAAGTCTCTTAAGTGGATTTGATGCTGGGATCAGAATTAATCTGGGATATTTCTGGCAGAGTTGTATCGCTTTGAGGCATAGCCCTCAGGGCTTGGTGGGGCGACAGCCCCCTCTGCGAGCCTGGTCCTGAGCTGGGCCCTTTGCCCACATGCATGTCTGTGGGGACTCAGATTTTCAGGGCCACCTTCATCTGGGGAAAACAGTCCCTGCCCAAATCATCCCGTAGCCAGCCATGGCATCCCCCTCCCTTCATAGGGAGCAAGGCTGTTCTCTTCTCCAGGAGATCCTACCTTGCTGGGTGGGGGCATCTCACCTGTGGGCTCCAGCCGCCTGGGAGCTGGGGCAACAAACTGGCCATGGGATCCATTTGCTCTCTGACTGGATACAAAAGATGAAGGAAGTCTCCAGTTTGGAAAATAGAAAATACTCTTGCCTGAAAGCCTTCTCTCAGTCAGGCAGTTATCTTGGCTTTGTGAAAACAGAACTGGCAGATTTTGGGTGTCTGTAGCTTCCTGTTCGAAAGCTCCGTCTCTGTTCCCCCAGAATTAAATGTCACGTGCACCTTGCATGTGTTTGGGTGGGGAATGAGGATGCCTTCTTTGCTGAAGTTGAGTATCAGCTGCCAGCGATGCTTGCTGTGGGGATGGCTGGCATTAGGAGAGAGGCAGCATGTGAAGTGGCATGTCCAGCTTGTTCCCTCCTGGTCCCCCTCCTTCCCGAAGCAGCAGAACTACTTTGTGCCCCAGCACCGGTGGGGATCACTGCTCTTCCACACCCTTCAGTCCCTCAGAGCTAAACTGACTGGAATCCCTTTTAAAGGAAACCTGGCTTCTCTTAGACAAAACCTTAAAGAAATCAGTACTTCTAGGAAGTCATCTACAGCTCAACTTGTGTACAGTGGGTGTGGATCACCGACTCTGTAGTGTTGACACAGTTGTTTCATATAACCATATAACTGAAGACTGCTTAAATAATTTGGAAAAGCTGCCATATCTGTAGAGATTCTTTACCTTGATCTCTTGTGGGGTAGGGGACTGTTAATAATCCCTGTAATAGACTTCTGGAAGAAAAAAAAAAAAACCACCAGCTCAGTAAGGTAAAAACGTTCTGGGTTTTGTCCTTCCAAAAAAGGACCTGAGTAGAAAGACAGTTTGATTTGTGTGGGTGGTATCTGAGGGAGGGAAGAGGGGAAGGATGGATCAGCAGGTGCGGATGTGCTTGTTATCCTGCAAGGAGGGTATACCAAAAGAGGCTTGGGTGCGGTTTCACTTAATTTTGTAGTAATTTGCTGAGTGCAAATCAGCCTTAAAATCCACAAGTGGATACAATTGAGGATAATTAGTTGATTACAAGGCTTTGTTAGATGTAATGAATCAGCATGTTACAGATAACAATAGGTATTTAACTCATTAAGTTGCATAAGGCAAATGAAATGGATTAACTGAAAATTAAACATTTGAGAAAACAACAAGTTCTGAAACTCGGCTCCTCGGTGTAAGGGAGACAGGTTCAATACATCCACTTTGGTAATGCACCTTTTAGTGCAAGTATGTTAAAACAAATGTACTGGATCTTCTCAAATCTGTACAAGTACAGTTTTCCCAGCTCTGAAAATTCAACACTGGCATGTTATCAGCTTAGGGAGTAATATTTGTACTTAACCTAATCAAGTTAAAAACTATGCTGCTTTTCCGCTGAGAAAGTGCCTGGGAAGAGTTGGAGCAGGGGGGAGAGAATAACCGTCTGAGAAGATAGAATAATCTTGGAGGGCTGTTATTTGCAACTCAGTCTAAATTCGGCACCTGGCCTGACTGATTTATTTTTAAATTAATCTAGGACTGGCTT
This sequence comes from Vanellus vanellus, assembly GCF_965231255.1. Lineage (NCBI taxonomy): Eukaryota > Metazoa > Chordata > Aves > Charadriiformes > Charadriidae > Vanellus > Vanellus vanellus. The sequence continues at coordinate 24,035,921 of NC_138914.1, read as the reverse complement.
TGTTCTCCAGGGAAAAACAGTCACAGTTCAGAGCTTTAAGAAATCCTCGCTGTGTTTAGAAGATGCTCTCAGTCTCAGCTGAGGTGTACTTAGTGCAATCTGGTAAGTGGAAGTTGTTGCTCGGGTGACAGTCACATGTGAAGGCTGCTTTATGGCCTACATAAAATGAGCTCGTGGCTTCGCATGTCGCTCCTGGCATGGAATGCCACCCTTGCACAGAGGCTCAGCGGGGAGCCAAAGATTGCATTAGTGTAGAGACCAGCCTGACTTTCCCCTCCAGAGATGTCCTTTACCGAGACAGACTGTTCGTATGACGTAAATCCTGTTTCATTGCCTGTGCTGCGCTTGAACAGCAGCTCATTTTTGTTTGCTTTGGTGAAGTAGAGGTATCCAGCATCTGTTAAAGTATGCTCATGTTTGGGCAAGATTTTGCTTCCTCTGCCTACACTGATGTAGTTGAAGTGCTTTTGTGAGGTCCTTTTTCCCCATCAGCTGTGCAGGGATGTGGGATTTGGGACTGAGAGTTGCTGGAAGAAGGCTGCTGTAGAAGTGCAGTTATTATTAAAAGATGTGCCTCTGCCTATTTAGCTTATTTCGCTGGTGAAGACTATATTTCCGTGAAAAGCATAGTTTGTGTCCAAAATGAACCCTTTACTACCCCAGTACATGACACATTCTGTCAGTCCTAGGGCGTATGGGGATGGTGCAGTTCTGAGGTTGGGCAGGATGTAAACTTGCCTCTTCGAAGAACTGAAAACAATTCTGCTCACTTTATTTTCAATACGTAACTGGAACAGTGTGACTACTGAGCTGTGAGAATTAGGATTTGACACTGAAGGGAGCGCTTTTGCTTTTTGAGGCAGTCATTTCAGCATCGTTAGTGTGGTTTGTACATCAGCAGATGAGCAAGCATCTCCTCGAACAGGCGTTTGTTGTTCTGGCAGGCTGTAGGAAATCAATAGTGGGAAGATGTATAAGACGACCTGAACTTGCTAACTAACCTCAACTAAATTATTTTGGATCTCTGTTGCAATATTGGCAAATTCTTTTACTTAGCATCTGCTAAATGATAACTTGTTAAGACAAATTAATTTGAAAATTGATGTGTACTGTATCACTAATAAAACAAGCATTAAAAAACAAGTATTTGTGTGCAAAAAACCATCAGCGGTGACCAAATAGTGTGCTGGTATCAAAAAAAGTTCCTGGAAATTGGAGGAGGGAGAGAAAATATTGGTATGTAATGAAAACGGCAAAAATACATGCTATTTTGGGAGAGGAAAAGAAATGCAGCAGGAAGTAACCCATCCTGTAACACGATGAGTTTAAAGATGGTTTCAAAACTCAAAATAAAGTAAACCTGTCCCATTTAAAGCAGACCAGACCTAAGGAAATGTGAGTACTCAGTGGATCTGAAATCCTTCTGTAATGGAGCCTTTTATTCTGCTGACACAGAACACAACTTTTGAGCTTCCAAACTTTGGAGTTCTTGTGTTCTGAACTTTAACAACAAAGTACGTTTTCATTCTAGTTAGTGCTTTGATGTTCTTCCTTACGAATTTACTGCCAAGGGAATTGAAACGTGCTTCCAAAGATCTGCTTGTGGGAAACACTTGGCAATGTTCATGGGTCCTGGGTCCTCAGTGAGCAAATGAGAGCTGCTGTAATTACTGCAAGTCAAGTCTCCAATGTAGTAATTCCCACTTGTCAACAAAGTACATTTTCGCATTTTTAGATGATATTAGAGGGATGACACTGAACAGCCGCGTAGGAACCTGGGGTGAGGGGGAGCAGGAGCAGACCTGTTCTTCACAAGGGAGCCAAGCACAGTGGTTTTGAAGAACTTTGCTTCCTGTTGAGTGAGGGATGCTAAACTTCCTCCGTATTCACTGAAAGTAACAAACTTTTGGGAGAATAAGAAGTATAGACATATGCATTCCGGAATCTGATTTATGGTCTTGTTGGCCTGCTTATTTGCATAGGAAAGCAAAGTTCCACCAGTCCTTAGGGAAGGTGTCTTCCCGCAAAAAGTAAGTTGCAGCTTTTTTGAAAACCTGAAGCAAAATACATCACACTTTAAGAAGTATCTGTGGGAAGAGCTTATTCAATGGCAGATTGCAGAAGCTACGAGGAAAAAAGAACACGGTATTTCAAGGTGCTTTCTTACAGCATACTGATAGGGGGAGTAAATTATTAAAATTAAAATAGTAAATTATTCAATGCTTCTTGCAAGTAGCATCTCAAAAAGCTGAATTTATTTTTTTTCCTCCCAGTAAAACTGGGTGGCTTTTATTCATGTGCTGGTCAGTGACGCTAAACTGGAACTGCTGTGCTGGGTTCAGTGGCCCTGAGATGCTGAGTTTCTGCGGAGAGCGGTTGCAGAAGTACGTGGGTTCCTCCAGGCCTTTCGTAAGGGTATGAAGCTGGTTAGGAACAGCCACAGTTGCTTCCTCTGCGCTTCCAATTTTGACCCTATTTAATTTTGTGGGGCCCTGTATGGTACAGCTGTGCAGACCTGCAAAGCATCGCAGTATGCCGAATTTCCCCTGAGTTTGTGGCTCATTGGGGATTACAGTCCCTGGTATGGGAAGAGTTGCCTATACAGTAGGCAGCCCATAGCCAGATGACTTAAGTCTTTGTTACTTAGAGCCTTTTTCTGTTTGAGGGCTCCTGCCTTCTGTGTGCGGGTGGCAAGGAGGTCATCTCATGCTATTCACCAAGGGGGTGTGTGGGAAGCTGCTTAGGTAAGTGGATTTTGCAGGCCAGAAGTACTTCCTGAGATGCAGCCCACACTTGCATTATTCTAATTTGATCCTATCATTCCTACTCATACCCTCTCTATTATGTTAATTCTGCCTTTTTTTGTGTTTTGCAGCCTGCAGATACTTTTAGGCTATTCTTGCCAGCACTCCTGTCTTTCATCTTCACGCAACGAGCCCATGAATGAGGTTGTCATCCTTTCCTTCTGCCTATAGCCTTGCCTAATTGCGCTGTTTTTCTCAGGAGAATTGTTGAATTTTAGGTTGGATTTTGGGTAGCTGTCCCTGATGTGGGCTGCTTTCTTTTTTTCTTTTTACCACCCCTTTTGCTAGGAGATACTTCATGGTATTTCCTTGAACTACTAGAAATCTCAGCTGCTGGAGCTTACTGTGTTACAGTGGAAGAAATGCTGGTTTGTGCTAGCTAGAAATCTGGATGAGAATTTGTTCCTCTTTTACAGTCATCACCGTGGTTTTGAGATTAAGGACAGAAGTAGGAGTAAGAGGTGTTTCTTTAGTCCTATCTGGTGACCCGTTGTTTGCCCTTGGCCAAACGAAGCACTGATGATGACTGCTGGTTTACAGCTGGGCAAGTGGATGTTAAAGTTAACGATCATCTCTTAATAGGTGGTTCAGAGATTTCGTGAAAAATGATTGTGTTAAATATTTCGCTTGAGAGAAACAAGCTGTTTTAAAGCCTGGGTGCCTTCATGGCTATATACCAACTTGTTTGCTCTTAATGATGTTACTTGTATCGTTAGCATAAGGAGAAACTAATAATGTTGCTGCGAAGTGGGCAAAATATTTTAAGAGGGTGAAGGCCGGAAAACAGAACAGCTTTCACAGCAGAATGTGAAAACCTGAGTGTTACCTTCTTCAAACTGCTGGGTCTAGAACTGTACGGTTTGGCTATCAGGCTGGAGTTGTGGAGGGAGTCCCATGCCTCCCCAGCCCCACACCGCAGCAGCGGTTCTCACTGACTTGTGCTCCCTCTGCTGCCGCCTTCTTAAACTGCTTCCCAGCTCCCTTCGGGAGAGTGCCTGTACATTCCTCTCCATCCAGACGGGGTGCAGCCTGCTTTGGGATGGCAGCAGCCGGACCACTTCTGCATCTCTTCAAAGCATGAAAAAGACTACTATGAATGTAGACTTCTCATGAGTTAAGTGTTTGTTTTTTTTTTTTTTTTTTTCTTTCTGGTGTCTTAAAGTGCAGAGATAAACTTTCCTTTCAAATAGTACCAGTTTAAAATGTAGACAGAAAATAAATTACTCCGCTGTAAGGCAGCTGTGGAGGCTGAATGAGTCTTACTGCTGTGCTAGTTAAGGAAAGCACTGCTACCGAGTAGCTCACTATAGCGATTGATTGAAACATAATTTACATTATTTGCATGTTAATAAGATTTCTAGTCAGATTTCCCTGACAAACTTGAGTAGAGACAAAGGCATGTGTGTAATACATATTTTACTGCACCGCAGAAATCCAGATTTACTAATTGTCAATAGCCTTTTATTTTGAATAATTGGACAAATGAAGCAGGGGAAGGTGGGGAAACAATCCTCCTGTCCTTCAAAATTTAAGATGCAGCTGGGAGCTGATGTTTGTCAGGGTTTAGCCATCTTTGCTGGATTTCTGCTAGCTGGAAAGAACTGCCAGTGGTGTGGACAACTCATAGTTAGGAGCTTTTAATTACTCTTTTTGGGCACTGGAACACAGAGCTCTGGGGTGAACAGACTGAAGTTTTGTGAACAAGCCAAGCTTGCCGAACCATCAGCACTTCGCTCAGGGTGCGGGACCTGCTCGTGTCTATCTCTGGAAACTGACTTCTGCCCAAAGAGGGTTTTTAACTGACAAGCTGGAGTGTCAAATGGTGCTTGGTACTCATGCTATGTGGGATGGGCTTGGAGTTGTGGAGGGTCTTGGCCCAGAAGGCTTGGTAAAAACTTTAGGCTAACGAATCCCCTCCCCTTCCCTACAGGATGGGAACCACTGTCTGGTGGACACAGTTTCACAAGTGTGTTTTCAAGGAAGAAACTTGACCATTTAATGTGTTGTGTGTTTTTTTTTTTTTTTTTTTTTTTTTTTTTTCTGAGCCACCTCTACCAGTTTTCTCTCTCCTTGAACAATGTTTTTCTTTACTGGGAAGATGGCTTATTAGTTCTGCAATGTAGTTTCTACAACTGTGCCTCTTTTTGCTTTCTCTTTATTGGGTATATCTAAAATTTAGGTGTAAACTTGAGTAGCATAAAATCCGTGTGTGTTGAAGTGACTGTTGATCAAGATGAGATAATGACCCGATTCTTGAACTTTGTACTAGTGTACATTTGCACTAGCACTTAAACCAGTCATTTCAGGATCCTATTTGGAGTCTCTTAAAATACCATATTTTGATGTTGGCAGCCTCTGTGTGGAGTTTGCTGTACTATTTTTGCTGGGTGGATGGAGTTGTGTAGCACTCCTGCCAACCATCAAGCAGTTCTCCTGCAGTAATGCTGCCATAGTAAACAAATCCCTACTGAGCTTCCTGGCCATTGGCGCTCAACCAGTATGAACCAAGCTGTATATCTGAAGAAGTTTGAATTGGTGGCAACCTGAGTTGGTTTTATTTTCTTTCTGCTTCTTGTGAATGATGCTAAAGCTGCCATTTGTGCCACCCTCTGTTAATGTCTCCCACCTCTAATTTTCAAGCAGTTCGAGTTCAGTGAAACAGATCTTTCATTTTGCTGCCTTACAATCAAATTCCAGTTCCTGGCAGGACTTTAGTTTTCTCTTGCATTTTTCCATTGTGGAGTAGTGAACAGACAGATTGAAGAGTGCGGGAGGGTTTTGCTGGTACTATTCTGCAATGTGGCTCTGAAGGGAGCGCCTGCCAAGAGAGGAGCCTGAGGGGCACCGGCCAAAGTGCTCTGGGTACCCTTGGCTGTGTTATAGAGCACCATGGGGACCATCGTAGGGTCCAGCCTGTGGGGAAAGCTCTTTCATGATCTTAATTACAGAATGACTCTTAGTTTGGCACTTGCTCGATGGGTTCAGAGTTGAATTGGGGAATTGGCCAGTGTCTACTGCTCTTGCCTCATCAGCTGGTGCCTTGCAGGGCCTGTTCCTCAAAGACTTCAGTGGCTCTTTTGTGCTCGCTAACAGTGGGGAAAACAGGAGGAGGAATCCAGCTTGGGTCTCTTACATAATATAGAGGGTTGGTTTTTTTTTTTTAGTCCTTAAGATTATTGCCTCAGTCAACTTTACTGTTGGAATAGTCTTTCAAATTGACAGCAAACAAATTTCATCAGCCTTCAGTGAACGCTATAAGGATACTGAGTTGTCCTGGAGCTTGGCTTCTGCTATGGTGAAAGTGGAGTGTTTCCAGGTTAGAGTTTTAGATTATTTGTCATGCCTAGGAGATGCTATTGTAACCAAAGAAGAATCTCTTTGAAGTTCTGACTGCGTTTAAATTAGGAGAGCAGTGATTGATTACTATTGAAACACTAAGACAAGGCGTACTGGAATGGTAACTCCTGTGTGAGGGTGCAAAGGGAGAGTATCAGCCTGGGTGTTGGCATTTCTTCTGTCGTGGTGGTCCTCAGCAGTCACCAGGAGAAGCTGAAGGGGAATCCTTACCCATTGCCAGGTGTGATCCTCTTGCCTGGGAGAAATACTGAAGTGTGACAGCGGTGGACTGTGCACTCCTGGATCAGTAGAGGCCAATATCTAGTTGGGTCTGGTTACAGATAAGAAATGGGATATTTTAATAAGATGAGGTGAACATGACCTCTGTTCACTTGACTAGTCTCAGTTGCCTCCATTTCAGAGGTTTCCTGCAGCAACGTTTTGTTTTTCTTTGTCTTTCTAGGGTTTCTGCTCATGCTTGGGGAATACAAAATCTTCTGTTTGGTTGTCTTCTGTGCACTATTAATGACCCCGAAAATACAGCAAGTGTCAAGGATGTGCGTGAGAGATTCTAGATAAATGATTGTCTTCCAGTTTAGGTTCAAGCATGCCACATCACTCTGCAATTTTGATCTCACAGCATGGCCTTTCTGAATTTAGAAACTTATGTTTCACAAGAATTAAGAATTTTTGATAAACCAAAAGCAAGTAAAATCACTCCTAATGTATTGCAGTATGTAACAGTATTCTTTTAACATGGTTTCTTGGTAGCATAGACGCATATAGCATTGAACCTTAAGGGCTTCTAGGAATTTTGCACGCACTCAAGCCCGTTGCGGGGGTAACTATTATGTCTGTTCTGTGGACGCACTCTTTGATATAGTGTTAACAGTTGAACTGTGCAGGTGCCACTTGCGCTCCATGCACATACCTGGAAGTGAAAGGTCTGAGTCTGTGGTGCCTGTGACCACTCCGGGATGTGTGCGGTTGCCGTGCATCATGTGTCCAGGGGAGCCTGCAACAGGCATTCATCTCCCACCCTGCAATGCAGCTGGCATGTTGTAATTGTGCTAAATTCAGAGGGGCTTCTTAGCAATTCTGGTCACGGTGGCTGCAGTGGAGGGATTGCAGAGAGCCGAGCTATCATTCTTCTTCATTCTTGCTGCTTACCTTGCGATATTCACTTCATCTTCCTTTCACCAATGATTCCAAAGTAGAAACTGTTTCAGACTACATTCTGCTTGATAGTCTTTTGTTCCTTCAATGGTTTCCTTAGTGAGGCAGACGTATTCCTCCAGAAATAAAATTCAAGTGTTGTTATTTGAATCCAAAACAACTTAGTATATGTCATTTTAAATTTTTGGCCTGAGCGTTGGGATCCATGAGCACCATGGACCCAAGGTGTGTGTGTGGTGTGCTCTATGTGTGTACTGCATTTTAGACTGGTTTTCCTGCCTTCAGAGTATGCAGTAGTGTCCTTTGTTCATGAGTAGATAGGGCTATTTATGTTAAAGATCATCATCGTGACAGTAACGTAAGAATTCACAGTAGTAGGAATATCCCTTTGGGTTTTTACTCCCTTGTGAGAGTTATGATTAATGGTTCCTTGTGGAGGATAGATGTATTTTGACTTTTTTCTTGTCATCCATCTTTATATATAGACGCATAGCAGAAGCATTTGATTAATCTTGTTTTCAAGTTGGGGGAAGTGTGTACACCTCAAAACATCTGCGTTAAGCTGTTGTTCTTTCTACTTGGCTTTCTGCTTGACCTAGGCAGGACTGCAGATGATGACTCTTAAACCATAAGTGTAACTTATGGACAGATGGGCTGAGGCCAATGGTATGAGGTTCAACAAGGCCAAGTGTCGGGTCCTGCACTTGGGTCACAACAGCCCCATGCAGCGCTACAGACTGGGGGCGGAGTGGCTCGAAAGCTGCCTGGCAGAAAAGGACCTGGGGGTGTTGGTGGACAACCGGCTGAGCATGAGCCAGCAGTGTGCCCAGGCAGCCAAGAAGGCCAACACCACCCTGGCCTGCATCAGGAATAGTGTGGTGAGCCGGACTAGGGAAGTAATCATCCCCCTGTACTCGGCACTGGTGAGGCCTCACCTCGAGTACTGTGTTCAGTTTTGGGCCCCTCACTACAAGAAGGACATTGAGGTGTTGGAGCGTGTCCAGAGAAGGGCTACAAAGCTGGTGAAGGGTCTGGAGGACAAACCTTATGAGGAACGACTGAGGGATCTGGGGTTGTTTAGCCTGGAGAAGAGGAGGCTGAGGGGAGACCTTATCACCCTCTACAACTACCTGAAAGGAGGTTTTAGAGAGATGGGAGCTGACCTCTTCTCCCTGGTGACAAGTGATAGGACAAGAGGAAATGGGTTCAAGTTATGTCAGGGCAGGTTTAGATTAGATGTTAGGAAGCATTTTTTCACTGAAAGGGTTATTAAACATTGGAATAAGCTGCCCAGAGAGGTGGTGGATTCACCATCCCTGGAGGTGTTTAAGAAAAGGGTAGATGAGCTGCTTAGGGACATGGTTTAGGAGTGGTGGTGTTTTTATCAGGGTAGGTTAATGGTTGGACTTGATGATCTTAAAGGTCCCTTCCAACCTCACTGATTCTATGATTTGTTAGTAAAACTTACTGCTACACCCAAACATTTCTGATGCTTGTCTTGATGTTACAAGATGCTATAGGCCATTTTTGCCTTTTATGTCTTAATTCATGCACATAACTTCGATAGCTGTGTAGCGTCCTGGAAGTTATCAGGCTGTAGTTCCAGAAAAGTAAAATGGTTATGTCCAACCCTTCCTGTCGTTGACATTTTGTGAAGTAGATAGTTGGGAGGATGTCCCTCTTCATAGTAGTCTTTTTTTCTTGCATGGATCTCCCTGGTTTAGAGACCCGAAGAGTGAGGCGTTTATATGCAGGGGCAGGGCTGTGATCAAATGCAAATGAACTGGCTAGATATGAATAAGGTAAAATCTATATTCTGCTTTCAGGCTTGATTCTATTTTAAGCTTTTAATTGAGTCCACCACTTCTTGAGTGCTTGAGGTTGTCATGTGTTGAGAGAATGACTTGGTCTTGCAGGAAAGGAGAAAACTGAGTTTTTTTCCTGGTTTGACTAAGGTTGTAACACTGGTGCTAGTACAATGTTAACGCTGAGACAGAATGCTCCCACGGCCTCGTGTGCTTGTATTTGTGGGATTAGTGGCTGTGCTAATCCAGTATTTGGAGATGGAAGTACTGATGGGGGAAGGGAGGAGAGTGAGTACCACAGAATTGTAATCCCAGTGCAAGACTTTGTCTGTGAACTCTCGTCCCAAACAGCTTGGGAAGAAAACTTTCATGGCAGGGATCTGAGACTCTTCTGAGACTGCAGGGGTAATTCAGGAGCTACTCCTGGCTTGCGTTTCAAAAACAACTCTGAAACGGTGGTAAGAACGGTCTCACGTTAGGTATGTGAGACTCCTTAAATATGAGCAATAACTAGTGACCTTTGATTTAATTCTAATGACGTGAGACTTGACGGGCCAATGCTAGGCTCCTGTGATAACCTCATCCCCCGTAGCTTTAGATGGAGTACACTGCGATGTGCTCACTCAATATTTAATCGGAGGCAGCAGGCAGCTGTAAACTCGGATACATGTAGAAGGGGGAGGCAGGGAAATGAATTGTTGCTCCTGCTTTCCCCATCAGGGCTGATGTTACGCCCTGTAGGTTTCCTGGTCTTTGCTGCTTAGAAAAAGGAATCGTTGGACCTGAGTCTGGATTCTCTGTTAAGCAGCACAGGTTGCTTTTAATCCTAAAAAGGTGATTTCCATGCTGAAATCTCTTCGTTGCAATATGATTAAAGGGGGTTTTGGTTATGCACAAGTATTCAAGCAGCACAATCTTCTGTCTAGTATTAACTCGGGCAATAGATGAAATCTCATGCTGACATGAAACAATTCATAATTATAAGCTGTACTGTACAATGAAGTCCCACAGGACTCTGCATTTTCCCCTTTGACCTATCCACACTCCATGGGCAGAAATAGTGCCCTCTGAGAGCCAAGACTTAGATTGTGTATATGAAGTCAGATAGCAGTCCAAATGTGCATGAACATGTAATTTTTAGTTGGATTTTTTGTGCTGAAATCTGATCGAGGCAGTAGACTAAGAGGCTGAATGACAGGTAAGTGTCTTCAGTGCTTGAGTTGGACCTCACACCTTAAAGGAAACCAAGAATCCTTATCAAAGTGGGGAAAAAAATGTCATGCCTTTTTCCCCCACGCTTTCAGCTCTCTTTCTCAATATAGTGACAACTTTAAGATGGTATAAATTTGCCTGTCTTAGAACTGAGAAACTGGTGCTGATATTGGTGCTCAAAAATTGGTATCAGGCTTTCCTCTCCTGGGGTTTTATGTGCTGGGTAGTGACTTTCCCCACCTGCATTTTTTCAACAATCTTATGAATTCCTACAGCAATCTGACCTTTATCCAAAGGTATCTGATAAGAGTAGCTCCTAACCAGGAGACTGGGGATTGTCTGTCCTCTTGCCTGCTCCCGCTGAAAGCAAGAAAGTATAATTTTTTTTTTTTTTAATGCATTGCAGGGTTACATAACTTTTCTTTGGGAAAGTGCTTTCTCGCACTGAGCTTTACTTATCCTGTAACATGATAGATCACCAGAACTTGCTGACATAAGCCATGATCTTCACCTCTAGTTGCTCATGAAAAACATATTATTTTTTTGACCTTCCTTACCTCTAAGGGCTATGCAATATTAGAAACTTGGCTGAGTATTTTACTCTAGAATGAGAAAAACTGCTCGTAAATCAGGGACCTTCCTTACCTCTAAGGGCTATGTGCAATATTAAACTTGGCTGAGTATTTTACTCTAGAGTAAGGAAAACTGCTAGTAAATCAGGTACCAATCTGGTTTGTCTGTGTGAGTAAGGCATAGTCCAAGTCTTGTATCTTTACTCCTGTGAGGTTGTCATTGTTTTAAGCAACTTTTTGCTACATGAATGTTTTTAAAAAGTGCTGCCCAGATTTTTAAGAAATGATCAGAAGTGATTTTTTTGTAAATGTGGCATGGCATGACCCTCTTAAGCTGTTTTATGAGTCATCTTGCTGTGAGTGAAGGAAATTATTAAACCTCTTTAAACTAGATGAAGAGTGCCTTCTAGATAATGTTATTGAATTGAGAATATACTTTGCTTACGATAAACTATGCAGTGAACCTTGATATTACCAACACATTTAATTAACTTTACAAAGATAAGAGACTTTTTGACAAAGGTTGCTGTAGCTTTGTTTAATACTATAGCTTGTCCAGGTTTATAATTTTGTCAGTTTTCATGTGTTGTGTTAATATATGCTCTTGTATTCTGGGTAAATGAATACATTGTGTAGAAGTGACTGTTTAGCAGCCTGCTATTGTAATAATAAAGCGTATCACACCAGTTTTACTTAAGATTTTGGGGTGAATCTAGGATCTGTAGGAGACTGGCCAGTAATCCCAACTGCAGGGTAGCCTTTCTTGCCTCCTCTGAGGAACAGTTATGAACTGTAACCAGCTTAACACGAAATATGTTTTGAACCAAGCCCTAGGAATATACTTCTGGATTGTTTGTGTTATTATTTAATTCAGAATCCAGAAAACTTTATGAAGTGGTTCACTCCTGTCTTGATAAAGCTGGTGCAAAATATGGAAGTTAGTGGCTTTCCTTTTAAAACTGTTTCATGAAAGGAACTAAAAAGGCCATTTAGAGACAAATAGCCAATTTGTAAGTTGTCATGCTCCTTGGTAGCTGAAATGCCAACAAAATATCTCAATTCTGTGTCATCTGCTCAACTAAGCACAGGATTTTCATTTTACTGCTTGTGCTCAGCTGAAGGGAAGTGTCTATTGGTGGAGAGTTAACTGGGCAAAACTCTCACTCTGGCAGAAATGATTGCTCATAGTCATCTCTTGACTATTACAAATCTGCTCCTTTTCCAAATAATGGGATTCTTTCAAGAAGTCTGTCTTAATAATTGATGTCCAATATATTATGTTATCTTCACCAGTTAAAATCCTTTCTTTATTTTAAGAAAGGGCAAGTAACAGAGAAGACTCAAGTGTGCCGCCTGTGGCTTTCTGCCAACTTACCAATAGTGATTTTTAGTTGGATTTTAATTCTTCATCAGCAACAGAGATTTCTGTTTTTCTTTAACTTCAGCAGGTTGCTTCTGTTTCCACAGAGTAATGACAATGTAGGGGAGCTTGATCTCTGCGTATTAGGTAGATTCCTGGGAGATGGAAAAAACTTCACTCTCTAATTAGAAGTCTGACTCGGTTGAAGTAGAACACTAAGTTGTAATAAGAAGTAATGCCTGGGATGCAGTGATAATAGCCAAAATAAACCGCAGTGCCTTGAGGATTGTGAAGCTTGTGATGCTGTCAAAAGAGATAAGTTGTTCTCTCTTGGCTATTTTGTATCTAATAGAATGTTCAGAGGTACTGTTGCTCTCCCCAATACACCTGAGAAAATGTAGGGAATGAAGAATGGTTGAACACGTTAGCTGCGGCTTTGCAGTTTGAGACCTCCTATATGGTAATTGTTCTTTGAATTGAAAAATATTCTTTTCAAGTTGATGAATTCCGCTGTTATTTTCCAGACACAGATGAGTGAATTGAGCTTAAGTGTCTTTGCAAGGACATGTTTAAAGTCAGAGGTCCTGTCTCCGAGTCCAGGCTAAGCGTAACTGAAAACCAGCATCTTCTCGAAGTGGGAGACCTGGCAGCAGGGTGACCTCTTGTTGGTGTGGGCTGAGACCCTAGTTAGCATCCAGCAGGTGGCAGGGAGGCTTTGTGGAGTGGGTTTGAAACTGAAAAAAAGAGGATTAAAACTAGAAGAATCACTCTGATGTACCTTTGATAGAAATTGTAGTCCCGGTATGGGAGTATCAAAGTAGATGCAGCATTGAAGAGTTTCCCTGACTTGAATAAAATAAATAGCTCTTGTTGCCTTACTCAGATATGTGGACTAAGGGATAGCAGCTCCAAATTCGTGTGTGTTTTGTTCTTATGCTACCTGAATGCCAGCAAAGGGAAGCTAAATAGAGGTCAGGGCTTCTGGAGATAGCTGTGTTTTATCACATTATCTAGCACTGTCTTTACCTGACATCCCAGGCGTGGATTCGGTTCATAAGAAGCATATGAATTCCCTTGCATGTCAGGCAAGATGGCTTATATGTGAGGACTTAGTAAGTGCTAGCTTGTTGTCTTGGTGACTGTAAGAAGGAAGAAAAAGGTCCTTCTTTCCCAGTTAGCACAGGCTCTGTTTCGGAGCTCACTGTTTGAGCTTTTGTAGGTCTCCTATGGAGGCTGTTCTTCAGTGCGCTAGCAAGGAGGGTGTTCTGTACGACTGATGCAGTTCTAGTAAACATTTGACTGCTAATCAAGTCCTATAATTTTGTTTATTATTAATTTTGTTATTCTTGTAGGGATGGGATGGAGTGGGCAAGCAAGCTGGCTTTTATGGTGCTGATCCCCTGCCACACGTGTATCTCTGACAAGCAGGAGGGGTTACATACTTAGGTAGCAACTGAACATCCTTGGCATATGTATGCGTAGCAAAAAAGGTATGTTCTGATATTCCTCAGTGTGTTTTGGAAAAAAAAAAAAAAATCAAAACCCCAAACACCGAAAACAACAAAAACCCCCCACCCAAACAGGCGTGCAGGTAGAAGACTAATTAATTAATCAGCTTAATTTATGATCTGTCCTGCAACTGCTGTATTTAGACAGCAAGTGGCTTTATTCTTGTTTTTAATTTTTCTTTCTACTGGCCAATCTCTCTTTCTGTTTGAAAGGTGAAGGCTCTTTCTGTACACGCCAGTGCTCTTTGGAGGCAGGTTTCCTTGTTCTAGAGGAGAGCTCACTTTCCACGTGCTGTTGTAGTTGGAGAGCAGCACTTCTAGGAAGCTTCCTTCTGTGCCTACTCTGCTTCGCTCTTCTCAAAGCACTGCAGATATCCCCTCCCGAACTTAACTTTCTGCGTTTGCTTAGCTTTCCGAAACTCCCGGCAGTTTATATTTAGGGTCCATCTGTTATCTTGGCTTTGCGTGACAATTTTACATGGGCTTGTTTCTTCTCACTTCCTTCACGTGGATGTGAGTTGTCTGGATTTATTTTCAAACCTAGCAGCAATATCTAATTCTTTGATGTCGTACTGCCCGCAGAGCTGCAGATATTTTTTATTTGGGTGTGACCAGTAATCCACTCTCAAGCATTGAAGTCAGTGTTGAAGACTTCCTATTGGTAAAACGGGATTATAAGCATCAAAAGGTAGCTACACAGCACAAACTTTTTAACTATTAATTATGTTATTTCTGTGTACAGTAGTTGCTTTTGGATTTCCTCCGTTAGTAGCTCTGGGAAAAGGGCTGTTACTGAGGTGGCTGGGTTATCTTCTGCACTATTGACGATGCGATTCTTCATAAGGTAGACTTTGAGCTGAATTAATACATCACTGCAGTAAGAAAGACTGAAGAACCTAGCCCTGCTTGCTAACTTGCTTTGACAGCAAGAAAGAAAATAAATCGCGTTTCCCTCCATAAAAGTAATGTGGAAATAACTTTCACTTTAGAAAACTTCCTTTCCATTTACCTGCTAGATTTTATTTAAAAAAAAAAAAACCAAAACAAAAAACCAAGAAAGCCCCAATCAAAAACCCACCACCAAAACATCTCCTTCTGATTCTAGTGGGTTTCTCAACTTGTGCTTTATTTTACCTTAGTCAACCAAACATGGCAAACCAGTCACCGATACCCTTTTGTCTTTGCTCATCCAGCAAAGTATGTGGTTGTTGCACAGTTGGAGTGAGTTCTAAATAGAGCACAGATAGTACTGAAGGCAAAAATAAGGTATGTCTGTGTTAAGCACCTCTCCCTCCTCCCTGGTTTCAGAGAGCGTTACTTTTTCGCATCTTCTCACTCTGCGCACTTATTGCTGATACAACCTGTCCCCTTGCTGGGCAAGAGCCTCATTCAAGGAAACTGTTGGGTGGCTGAGAAGGTGCTGAGAAATGAGTCTTAATCTTTTCACTGCCCCTTAGAATGAGCCCGGAATGCATCATTATTCTTATTCTTGAAGTACCTCGCTATGCAGAAGAGAAAGTCATTTCTCTCCTGCCTTCATGTGCTGTGAAATGTAGCCCGGCTCGATAAGCAGCGATGGCGGAGCTGCTGCCGAGTACAGCAGCTACAGGGGGTGGAGAGGGACCGACCTTCCTGCCCGCTATTTGAAACGGCAGTCATTTTCCCTCCTTGAAAATGCATTTTTGAGAGCTTTACGAAGAAGCGATATGGCACGACTTATAACTGGAGACACAGAAAATGAGGCACAGTGAGATTTTATGCTGAGATTTGTATTTTTATTAAAAAAAAATCTTTTAATGTAGTGTCTGCAGCGTATTTGACTAAACAATCCATCGTACCTTGTTTTTGTTTGTTGTTTTTTTTCAGCGGTTATGTTACTAACACATGAAACATCAACTACAGTTTCACCTTAGAAAGCCCTTAAATGGTCCTCCTGTATAGTAGCCAAATCCTCTTTTTTAAGTTGGATTTTCTTCTGGTTTTGGACTTTAAAGTATTTAAAGTTGAAGGCAGCTTTTTTCACTGCTGCTTTGGCAAACACTTTTCTACAACTGGTACTTACAATGGTTTCAGGTACACTCGCATTCTAGTATGTGTTCATAGAATTGGTTTTCTTGAGGTTTTTCCTAGTGTGTTTTTTTTTTAATCTGGTAAGAACTAACCAGTGGGCAGACCTTCTTAAAGTCAAAGCTACTTGCAGTTGTGGGTAACCATGAAACAATGTCCTAGTTCAGAAGTGTCTCGCTACTGTACAACACTATGCGCATGATGAACTCAATGAAACTTCACGACTAGATTATGCTAAAGAAGAAATCCTAGCACTGCAGTAGGAAAGGGCAGAAGAAATCATGGCATTGTAGTAGGAAAAGGGGAAAAAAAGGTAAGAAATGTGCTGTTACTTGGACTTCATAATGAAAAAAAATAAAACAACTCAGAGGTTTGTGATCAGCGGCACAGAGTCTAGTTGGAGGCCTGTAACCAGTGGTGTCCCCCAGGGGTCAATACTCGGTCCAATTTTGTTTAATATATTCATTAATGACCTCGATGAGGGGACAGAGTGTATCCTCAGCAAGTTTGCTGATGATACCAAACTGGGTGGGGTGGCTGAGACCCCAGAGGGCCGTGCTGCCATCCAGCGTGACCTGGACAGGCTGGAGAGCTGGGCAGAGAAGAACCTAATGAGGTTCAACAAAAGCAAGTGCAAGGTCCTGCACCTGCGGAGGAAGAATGTAAAGCACCAGTATAGTTTAGGGGCAGATCTGCTGGGAAGTAGCTTTGAGGAGAAGGATCTGGGGGTCGTGGTAGACAGTAAATTATCCATGGCCCAGCAATGTGCCCTTGTCGCCAAAAAGGCCAATGGAATCCTGGGCTGCATAGGGAAGAGTGTGGCCAGTAGGTCGAGGGAGGTCATTCTCCCCCTCTACTCGGCACTGGTGAGGCCACAACTGGAATACTGTGTCCAGTTTTGGGCTCCCCAGTTCAAGAGGGACAGGGAACTGCTGGAGTGAGTCCAGTGAAGAGCAACTAAGATGATTAAGGGACTGGAGCATCTCCCTTATGAGGAAAGGCTGAGCGAGCTGGGACTCTTTAGCCTGGAGAAGAGAAGGCTGAGGGGAGACCTTATTATGGCATACAAGTATCTAAAGGGTGGGTTGAAGTAGGATGGAGCCAGGCTCTTTTCAGTGGTTCCAAGTGACAGGACGAGGGGCAATGGGCACAAGTTAGAACACAGGAAGTTCTGTTCAAATACATGGAAAAACTTCTTTACGGTTCGGGTGACAGAGCACTGGCACAGGCTGCCCAGGGAGGTTGTGGAGTCCCCTTCCCTGGAGATTTTCAAGACCCGCTTGGATGCAGTCCTGAGTAATGTGCTCTGGGCAATCCTGCTTTAGCAGGGGAGTTGGACTCGATGATCTCTAGAGGTCCCTTCCAACTCTGAAAATTCCGTGATTCCATGAAAGCCCTAGTTCCAAAGCAAAATGAATTGCTGTCTGATCTTTTGTTTATAATTAAGTAAATGGATCAACCAGAAGCGCTAATAAGCGTGGCAGTTTTACCCTAGGAGCCTCAGTAGCTTGTATTGCTGACAAAGCAACAGTATACTTATTAAAATTGTTGAGTCTATATTTTGTTTTTGTTTGAGCTGCCAATGGAAGTGGATTACTGAAGAGCCAAGAATGGCATCTGCCAACAGACTTACTGGACTTTCTGCTTTCTATACTGGATGCTTTTTCCACCATTTTTATGAGGGTGTCTTGGAGATCCAAGCATAGGGTGATAAGGGATTAAATCATGAATGCATGTAAATGTAGCTAGTAGGGCCTCTGACACAGTTTCAGATGGAGTTTTGCCATTCATGTGTCGAGCATGTTGGTGAAATTGAAGTTTCATGAAAGGAGGTGTAGAAAACCTAGTTATAGTGCTAGTGCTTTTTACTGAAACCATCTGGTGCTGGATCTTTGGCATTAATGAAAAACTTGGGGTTTATGTAAGAAAGGAAAGAAAATCCTTCCAGAACAGTCAGCCCAGAAAATACAAGACTTCTGCCTCTTTCCTCTTCTCCCTCCCTCCAGAAAAGGAATTTGGAGAACCTAACCGCAAATACTGTGTGAAGCAATTTAAAGGTGTCTGTGACTAAATGTTCCCTCTTGCTTAGAAAACATTCACTGATATTTTTAATTCAAAGTCAGAAATTCCTACTGTGTTCCTGCTGTCAATACTCAAAAGCGTGTTTCAAGAAGAGGATCTGAAGATCAGATTGTCTGTGGTTATTTAGGGAGGAGGCTCCCAACCTTTAGACATTGAGGGCTGCAGATGTTTCTGGTTTTGTGTCAGCCTCAGTAAAAGCTGAGGGTGTTGAAGAGCTTCCTGAATTTCGGGAGCGAGGGGCTCAGCTTGCCTAGAAGTGCTTTTATTTTCTGGCCAGCTGGTATAGCAAGTATACCCTTTGTGGTAGTCTTGCTTCAGTATAATGAGTAACTGAAGAGTCTCAAGATGAATATTAACAATTAAAAACCAGTTTGGTACTTATAAATTAAAAGGGGAGGCTTGGTAAGTGAGAGAACTTCAGACTTCTTTCCCAAAGGAATTAAAAGATCAGATACTTTAGTACTGGGAGGGATGTTCAGGCCAAAGATGGTGATAAAATAAGAAGAGACAGTCATCCTTGAAGAGCAAGGAGCAGTCTGCATACAAGTGTATTTGTATCTCCATGATTATGGAAACCTTCAGTGATGGAAAATGGGGACAGGAGAATTGAGTAAACGTAAACATTGTATCTCAAAACTTTGAAGTATGTGTAGTTCTTGTCCCTTTGCCTAGGTAGTTGTGTCAGTCGGTACTGGCTGCGCCATTTGTTCTGTACAACACCTGGAACTCCAGTCTCCCAAAGAAGCCAGCGAGATAATTTAAACCTGCTGCAGATCATGTAGCTTCTCAACTAAAAGATTCTTTAACAGCAGGCTGAATTCACCTGTTCATGTAGCATACCTTTTCTTGGTGGAAGTATAAGGTGAAAATCTGGCTGAAAGATAGAGAAATAATTTGCAATTTAGTCAGCTTTGGCTCTCTAAATGCAATTACATTATTTTGATAATTTCATGCTGAGTTTGGAGCGAGGTGGTAGTTATCTGAAGCTTTTCAGAATCCCTAAGTACATCTTTTTCTGGTTTGTTTTGTTTTTTTTTCCCCTTTTTTTTCTTCCTGCTCCTGTGAGGGCTGGCAAACTGAACATGTTTTAAAACAAGTAGTGTCAGTGCTAGAGCGGTTGTCTGGTGTATTAATCCATGCTTTACAGCTTCCAGAGCTCTCTTTCTTCCCTGAAGATAGGTCATGTGTAAGCCTCTGCCTCCCCAGCACATCGCTTGGTGTTTTTATCACACATGTATCGTGATTTTTCTTCTCTGTGCGGTAATCCTTTTGCCAACATTTCCAGTTTACCTGTCTGTAAGTTGTCTCTGCTCGTTTGTTACTTCTACTGATTGCAATCAAATTAACAGAATTTAGCCAAGTAAGGGCAAAAAGGAAATTATGTACATACATGTATAGAAGAACTAAATGGTTATTAACGGTGACAAGCCAGCAAGCCTGAATTTTAAACTTCTTTTCCTGAGTGCATAGAGCAAGTGCAAGTTCCATCTTCCAGCCCCTTACCACTCTTAGTACAGAGCTCTCCTGTATTTGGCTTCATTTTACATTAAAAGCCGGTAAAATAAGCTAAATACTTTTGATATACCAAGTGATGAAGCTGTAAAGATACTAGGCAACTCCGTCTTCAGCTAACTGATGGCCTTAAATGTCAATAATTAACCAATGTTCTGCTGTTTCTGTTTTCTTTGCGCCTTCACTCAAAGCCTTGGGGCATGCAGGTGGGTATTGTTATTTCTAGCTCTTATGAAGTTTCTGTTGAAAGTTTGGGCTTGTTTTATAGACTGTCAGTTGCTCTAATACAAGTACTGGGTGAAATAACATCTGTTTGTCAGACCAAATAAGTGAGGACATTTTGGTCCAATTGTTAATTTCTTCTGACAATATTGGATGTGAACTGAAGACTTGGTTTTAAAAGGTTACTATTGCGCACTTTGTATAATCTTTCCTTAATCTTTCCGAGATTATCATACAGTGATGCATTCCGTCCGGTTTGGCTGTGCTCCTAAAGGTATACCATATCATCAAAACCAGGTATAGTACATTATCACTATGTAGAAATTGCATGTAGCGGAATAGCTACGGTGTCCTTGTTAATGTTTTTACACATCCCTTTAATTATCTGTTATATTGGTGACTTAGTTTGATATTCTGCAGTTGTTTCGATGTGTGTATTAGCATAATTTTGCTGGACTTACACAATTACTAATAAAAATGATACATCTGTAACACCTCTATCAGTAACTGTAGAATAAATGTAGTAGCTCATGTTTGTGTAGATGTTGACTTAGTTTTATTTGGAAGAGATTACAGTTAGTTTACCCCAGTAAACTTGAAATACAGTTTTGAGATTGAGCTAATGATTCTTTTGTCATCTTCTGTGTCTTCCAGCAGATTATGACCTCGTGCTGTTATGTGCCTTTTTATAGATAAGCTTCCCGGTTCCAGATCGTGTGTTTCGGGGCCACGCGGTGTAACGTGTCTTGGTAAATCAGCTTAACTGTAGCCTGGCCTGCACAACACGGAATGAGGATAGATTTCAAATTTAATAATATTAAATGACATCAAATCCTGGCAAGCTTCTAACCGTCACCCTTTGCAAATGGTTTCATTAGACTTGTAACTGATGTTTGAGGTAATTAGTGCATTCTGTAGGGTAGTGCATGATTTGAATTTTCTGGGTTGATCAACAGGCTGAATGTTAGCAGCATAAAATCAGTGTTTTGAGGGTTCGGAAGCATGATGAGGACATGCCGCAGCTCGCCAGTGATGTTTTCTTAACGCGAACCAGCAATGCATATTTTGGCTTGGAGAGGAATTTCGGGAGTAGAGTCGTGACTGACATTTTTGTCACTTATATCAAGAACTGCAGATGGGGAGGGAACCGGAGAGCTGTTTGTTAATAATACAGCAGGCATTTATCTTTGATGTAGAAATACGTGTAGCTGTACTAGAATCTCACAATAGATGTTTAAGGCTAATCTGGTATTAACATTTATATATGAAATGTGTTTAAGAACCCACTTTGTCTTTGAAATTGGGCAGGTGTTTGAATAATTTAATGCACACTGATATGGATAATTGAGGGCTGTTCTACTCTACTGGAGATGGTTTCGTGTGGAGTAAGATGCTCAAAAGGTGGGGATAACCTCACAACTCTTCTGTGTTTGCTTTAAAACTGTGAGTAAAACTGCTTTTGGCTTTAAAAGAGCTGAGACTTATGAATTACAGGCTGTAAGTTCAAGTGCGGGTTGTTAGGAATAAATGCTTCTGTGCAGTTCCTTTTAACAGTTTGAGTCTTAATAGTGTTTGGTTTCTCTCGTATCAAATTCAGTTGAAGCTTAGCATGAAGCCGGTCTAAGCTTTGCTAATCCTTTAAAAATGCGTTCACTTCATGCAGTCAGTGGGACGACAGGTAGCAATGCGCTTATGGATTCGGCTGAATTAGGATGTGTATTTTCTGGGGATAACCAAGAAACACTGGTGCTGTCGCTGTTTGTCTGTGCCTAAAGGTTTCTACCAGGACTCCTCTGCACCACTGTTTCCCTTCCGATGTAGAGCATTCGGCGTGCGTGAAAGCATGCTGATGTCGGCCAAAGCGCGCACTCTAGGACTAAAGAGAAAAAGAATAAAACAATCGTAAAGAGCTTCAAATATCCACCTTCTGTGCCAAACAAATCTCTTTCCAGCCTCTGGCTGAAACTCCGTAGCTGCGGAGGGGAGCGGGTCCATGGCCGGGAGGGACGCCAAAGCCAGCTGTCACGAGGAGGAGCTGGCAGCTGGGCGAAGCGTTTTAAAATAATCGTGTGGGGAGCACTCAGGAAAAGCTCTCACAGGTTTTTCTAGCCATACTTGGCATTTCAGTACATCCTTGATTTAAAGGAAAGAGGGGAGGGAAAAAAAAAAAAGAAGGAAAAAAAAAAATCTCCAATATAGTCATGTAGGAAGTGGGGGAGCTCGGTCACCTTCCAAATTAGAGGTTAAGGATTGAGGCTAAGCATGGTGTAAAAAGAGGGTAAAAAAAGTGCTGTTGTGTAGAGGGGGTAACCTTTGTCAAATCTCACAATATTGAGTATTTGAACTCCCACCTGCTACAGTCCACGTTCTGGTATTCTGGTTTTTATTTAAAGAGATGATGATATTTTTAAGCTGTCGCTGCTGTGTTTTGCTATGGCACATACTAACTTTTAATGCTCTGTGGGGACAATGTTTGGGTGGCAGTGAAATGACAGACTGGCCCATATTTTTATTTGCAAAGGAGAATATTTTGCTGAGGTCTTTGCCAAAAACCTGACACTTTTAAGGGCAGGGGTGTGAGGAAAGGGGCTCAGTATAACCAATTTATAGAGAAGCTACTGACTTCCTCACTGCAAATGTTCAGGTTTAAACAGACAGTGCTTTTAAATTTAAGCACAGTAGGTAGTTCTGCAGAAGCCTTGTGGTTAGCACAGTTGTTTTTTTTTTATTTTTTTTTTTTTTAAAAATCAGTAAATCTTTACTGACAGCACAAGCAATAACAGCATTTACAACTGAAATATAAGTCTGTAATGTTACAGCATTGAATTTTCATTTTTGTTTGCTGTGATGGAATTTTATCAAATAATCAGCTGCTGTTCTTTATCATATGCAAATGTTTTGCTTGTAGCCTCTTTTCCTCCTGTATTTCTTCAATACCCCGTTCCCCCCCGCCCCCCTGCCCCAGGATATAAAGCACACGTTAAAACTTAGTAGGCTTTGGAGCAGACCTGAAGTGCCCCGGTGTTCGAGGATCTCCAAGCAATTTATAAACGGGGCATTATCCAGGTTACATAAATCAGCATTTCTCAGCACTCCCCAATGCATCGTAGTGATGAGCTACTTCTGTTATGTCATCAGTGTGACCCATTTCTAATGTTCTCCACTTAGCTTACCAGCAAGGCTTAGGGCACCAATCTAAACTGATTTAAAATTATTTTATTTAAGGTTGTGCAAACTGCTGAGTAAATGCTTCTCACCAGGTGAGAATAATTAAATTGGTACAACTTTGATTCAAGTATAACCAGGGCAATTTAAATTGATACGGTTGCTGTTAATAGTGAAATTAATGTGGTGCTTTGGGCATTAATATTGTAATTACACTTTGAAGGGAATGTGTGTGTACCTATAGACATATTGCCTACTTTGTCACAGAGTTACATCTAAATTAAGTGTGACTGGTGTCATTTGTCCAAGACCAGGCTCGCCTGTGTTTGTCTGTCCCTGGGTGAAGCTGGTCCATCACGCCATGCGTGCCTTACCTCTGGATGGAGGAACGCTAAGGCAGCCTTGAAAGCATGGCACGGTTAGGAGCCCTCTCAGCAGCTGATCCACCCGATGCCATATTTACCCTCTTTTTCTGCAAGCTTAAGTGATATTTTTTGTTGTTTTGTTTTTGTGGGAGTGGGAGAATAGAGAAACTGAAGGGAGGGAAAACTAAAAGCAATATTGGCAAGCTTTCAGAAGCAGTTGCTTTCCTGTATTAAACTTGATTCTCATTCCTAAGCTTGCAGCTGAGCTCTATCAGCTTTTCAGTTGTCCTCATAAAACAGTGGCTTTGGGGGTGTTTATAATCTTAATGTGTCCAAAGTCTAGGAGATATTAGAAACAGCTTTCCTGACGTAAGGTTTCCATGAACTGCGGCCCTGGGACTCTTGCAGTATGGTGGGGTACTTGGCCATGCCTTGGGACTAGAGCTGGGTTTCAGTTGTGTGCTGCATTCTATTCTGTCCCCCCCCCAAAAAAAACCAACCCCTCCCCCCAAAAAAAAAAACACAAAACCCAACCAAACAAAAAGAAACCAAACAGAAACCAAACCAAACAACAAACACACCACAAACCCTCCAAACCAAGTAATCAACCAAAACAAAACCAAAAAAAAGCAACACCAAAAAAACCAACACCAAAACCATAACCCGGAACACTCTCAGTGTAAAGTTCTCTTTAATCTTTAAACCCCTGCATAAATTGGTTTTATTTGTAAGCAATCTTTGTTAATACCAAATTAGCAGTGCTGTCTCCTTATGTAGTTTATTCGACTGTTTCATAGTAGATACCAGTATTTCCAACAGATGGGGGCTTCTTGTTAATTTTGCTTGGTTTAACTTCACTGTATGGGTTCTTAAGCGAATGTAGAGGAGGGAAGAAGAAATTATTTTTATGCTTTAAATTACTGTTATTTTACGATATCCTTTCCATAATTATAGCCTAACTTATTGTACAAACTAGGATTTGATTTTAAACTTGAAATGGATGCATTTGGAAGCAATTTTAAATTTTCTTAATGTAGTCCAATTGTATTAATACAGGTTTAGTTTAAATGGCTAGTGGGGACAAAACGGCACTTGAAATAACAGTAGGTGCTGGAACTCCTTTAGACCTTTGTAGTAGGAACAAAATATTCTCGCTGAGGCGATGTACATGAACACCTGGAAAATCTCTGGCTCCAGACTGTGCTTATATCCCTTTCAGTTTTCAACCTGTGTGTTATTCTCTTAGACAGTGGTTTTCCTCGTCTAGGTAGGACCCCATCACCATAGGAACAGAGTGCTTTCAGAGTATTATTCTGAAAGGAAGAGACGTTTTACAGCAATTTCTTTTCTGCCTTAGCGTGTGGGAGAAATATCTTGACTTGTTTGTGTTTCACTTTATGTGAATAAATGTCTGTGTGGCAGGAGGCGTGGAAGAAACAACTTGGAAGACAGCTAGAGATGAGAGTTTAGTGTGAATTTCTAAAAGCTGCTGGTTCTGGGGTTTACTTTTATTCGTCTCCAGTAAATTTTGTGTCTTGGTTGGTTTGAGTGTTGTCTGTGGCGTTGTTCCCTGGGCGCAGGTCTTTGGCTGCCCCAGAGGAATGAGTGTGCCTATGGAAATCAACCTGGGCATTTTGGGTGAAACTATGTATTTGGTTGGACTTGATGATCTTAAAGGTCCCTTCCAACTGAGATGATCCTACGGTTCTATGATTTGGTCCACTGTCAATGAACATGGGTGTTCCTCCTCTCCCCCATTTGCTGGGATGGGGTGGCTGAGGAAGCCCCCATCCGCAAGGTGCACGTAGTGCTCGCCCAGCACTTGTGCGAACATCAGCTCTTTGGGACAGTCCCTACCAGTTCCTTATTCAGGTGCAACTTCTGAGCGGTGGGAGGAGGTGGGTAGCATCGCTGCCTCTTCAGCACGTGGATCTAAACCTGCAGCTTCATGCCAATTTTGACTAAGCAGTTGGATTTATAAGCAAGGGCTCACGGATGGGTTTTGCACACCTGGGAGTTTTCAGTTTTGATGTCCTAAATGGGTAAGGACAGCTGTATCTAACCGTGATGTCTATGTCTTGAATGATGTGCAAAGTTAGAGCCATTCTTCTTTAGTGGTACTTCCAAAAGGTCTGTGTTTTCTTCTGAAGTAGGAAGTGAAATACATGTAGGATTATGGTTGTGAAACTCATGGAAAATCATATGTGTGTACTTGTTTGGCACAAAAAAAAGAGTCTTTTAGCATCCTGTTTTAACTTAAGTTTAGACACTTACTCAGGGTTCACCTTCCATCCCCCTCGTGCCTTTCTTGTGCTCACGGGATGAGCAGAACATAATACGCCAGTGAACCGGCTGTCTCACAACAGGCTTTTACTTAAAAATCCAATTCTAAAAATCCTGCCTTTTTACATGGTACTTGATGCTATCTGTTGAAACGTGCACTCTGCATCTTTGTTATCCTTACAACCGCAGGAATGCTTCATCCCTTCTTTGAGGAGTCTTCACTTGCCAGCTGGTGCCAGCTCATTTTGCAAATTCTCTGTAGATGAGGCATGAAACAATCCATTCCTTTTACCAGATTCTTTTTTGAAAGGCTTGCCCGTGTCTTTAGCAGTATAAGCTGTCTTTGTGCCTTCAGCTAACCCCTTAGACTACTTGTCCAGATAGTTTTGTTTGGTGTGTAATTATCAGGGTGAAACTGAAGCAGACAGGGCTCTTAACCAGGGCCTTTTATTGAGGAAGGGGAATTTAGGTGAGAAAAATCTCAAGACTTGCGATACTGAAGATATCTACCTTGATTTGAAAGCTCTTTCCTGGGGAGAGTAGCGTGCTCCCGGTGAGTGGGTGCTTGTCCACATTAATACCTGGGTAGGAACATAAGCAATTGAGCAGTTTCACTTGTTAAATATGTTGGTTTGATTTTCTTAATGCCTAGATAGAATTTTTGCTACGGCAGCCTGGCCAGAATGCCTGTGCTGAGGCTGAGAGGATACATCACTGCTAGAGCAGCTCAGAGCTGGATTAACTTCAAACCTCTAAAAATAGCTTGCAAGCCATCAAAAGCAAAAACGCTTCTTCCTCTAGTGAATCATGTATTCCGAAGGGAGGGCGTATGAAAATTAATCTGTGCTGCCTTCTCTGTGGGGTCTTGCAGAGAACTGGCTAAACAATAGAGCACAATGCTACTGTGCGCTTTGAATAGGTGGAATTTCTGCAGCGGTATTACAGCATAATACACAGCAAATGGTGTTTCAAATCTGATTATATTAAAATGAAATACTACAAGATATCTTCTGCTTCTAAATGCTCTTTTTTCCCACCGGCTTCTAAGGTTGCGTTTGAGAGACGATTAGGTCCCAATATTTCATCGTGTGGATGATTATGAATAGCTTGAATTCATCCTTTTTTTTTTTTTTTTTTTTTTCCCCCTGCAATCGTCTTACACATCAGCATTTGTAATAATGCCTTTTGTGTAGCTGGTCATTAGTGATCCCTGGTATCGATTAGGTGAACTGGAGCTGAGCGGGCTGTTCCAGGTCTGGGCTTCCTGGCACGTTGTGGGAAAGGCTATTACCTCTCTCACTCCTTCGCCTCTTATCCCAGAGTGATAAAGCAGGACTAATTGTGCTTTATTTGACGCTATCGCAACTTTTCAGCAGATGATTATCCGTAGAAATACAAACTTGAGCTCTTTTTGAGCAGTGTTATGCTTGGTGCTTTTGCCAGAAGAGTAGTAACAGCATGTAAGTGGTTTGCACAGGTAGTCGCTTTTTCTTATCCAAATATTGTTTACAGTTTCCTATTAGGTTATGCTATAATCTGTGAATGGGATTAACTAGCAATTTACACTTCAGAGTTTTGCTTTTACTTACAAAAGCTGTAGAGGAATAAACTAGAGAAACAAATTGAGTCAACTGCATTGTCAATGATGCAAATGTCCAGTTGTGGTCTGAATACTGTGGCTTTGCCGGCTCGAAGGACTGATTCTTACTTGTCAAGCTAGGAGAAGTGGAATTGCTATCTAAGACTGCTTTTAGTAACAAGATGAAGAGCAGAGGTGTTAAGAGCATGTAAAGCAACATTTGGTATTTACAGGAAGTGCAGTTAACCTTATGGGCAGGATGAAGCTGGATATTCCCATCTATATGTAATTTATAATGGGCTGTAGAAATGCCGTTTGTAACGGTTCGGCTGCTATCCTTCTTGGTAATGGTGTGAAAGTATGTGTTGGCTACACATTTAAAAATAAAACAAATGTTACTGTTAGTGGGTTGGAAAGTCCTTGTTCTTTCCGTGCTGGTTAAGAACCTAATTACTCTGGAGCAGATCCTTTTACAGCTGCTAGCAGTGAGCAAACAGGAACACCGTGATGAAGGAACTACTCCTGAGCATATATTTTCAGTTAATGGGGTTTGGAGTAGCTAGTGACTTGAGACGAGTGCTATTAAAACACCCCGTCTGATGGAAGAAATAGTTGCTCTAAGTCACTGCAAACTTGAGCTGCTCTTTCAATTATATATTTGATGGATGGAGTGACTATGGAAAAAAAATAACAGGTTTCTATTACACAAAGTGTCTGTTCTGAAACATCTTTTAGATGTGGACAGGGCTTTGCCATGCTTATTTTTGACTTTGGAGCTATGAGGAAGCAAACGTCCTAATAATAAAAATCACTTTTTAAGGATTGTTACTGTACAACTTCTTTAAGCATTGGTCAGAATTACTGTGTGGCATTATCTAAAATCACCTAAATTTTAGTTTAAAGTACTTCACATACTGGCACATCTCCAGCACCAAGTTTGGTTGTCAGCACCAAGTAAATTGAGTCTCTCCTCTGTGCTGTCAAAAGTGATGGGAATGGAAGAGGAATTCTCATCTCACTTAACATAAATGGATACATACGTTAAGCCCACAATCTTATTTTTGTGTTGAATTTAATCCAATAAGACCTTCTATTATAGTCACGGGGTTTTTCTGGTTGGTTTTTCTAAGGCCTTGTATTTCTGTTGTCTTTAAGGAAGCAGAGAACAATGCAATAGCTTTCATTTTCTTACTTGAGAGCTGTTGCAAACAGAAGTGGTTGCTGTTGTGCTTTCTACCCGGCTGAAGCTGGATAGGTTCATTGGCTTAAAACAAAGCGAGGTTAAAGGATACTTACATTTTTCAGCTCCACTTGGTGGCTGAAATTCATTGTGTCTGTTTTTTAAAAAGAATAATACACTTCACGCACTGATGGTACCATGAAAAGACTTAGTGTTTTTCCATTCTTTTAAAGAGGGTTTTTAATTTGTAGCAACTGGTTAAGCACTGTAGGTGGCTGCATGAATAAAGGTGTCCAGGAAAATGTCTATATAGCATGTGGAGAGATGGACCATTGATCCTGAGTAAAACGCAAGTGATTGTTAAACTAAATATGCAACGCTTATGCACGTGTGGCTTTTAAACCTGCCATGGAGAAGCTTTAAAAGGACCACTTAGGACTGTGTTTCCCTTTGGAGGATGTCGATCAACTTGCTATGTTATTTAGTCTTCCTCCTGTAAGCTTCCAAAGCTTGTGTTGACTATTTAGAAATAGAGAAATTTCTCTCCTTTGAGTTTCAGAATTTCAACATCTTTTTGGAACTTAATTTAAAAGCCTTTTCTTTTTTTAAGTCATGAAGAAATTTATCTGTTGAAGCGGTTTATGTACTAGTCTCTTGCTGAAGAGCAGCAGATGTTGTTCACTCTTTGAATTCCAAGCTTTATTTTCCAAATAGCTACTTTTTAGTAAATGCTGCTGCTTGTCAGTGAAAAGCAGTTGGGTTTTGTAGGGGAAACTTAATTTCCTTATAGCTAGTCTCATCCAACTTCTCCACTGACTCTATTTTCGTAACCCTTAAGCTGACTTTGTCCATCTTTAAGAGATGTGTCAACAGAAGTGACATTGGTAACTGAAACTCGGTGACACTGTCATGTGAGAAGCAAGATAACATCAATTCAGTGTTAATATTGAACTAACTCAGCTCCTGGCCTGTTGGGTTTTTTTAACTTCTCAGTGTACATATTGTTGTATACAAGCTATAAGGAGAACTTGTTGGTTTTGAAAAGATTTATTCAGTTGCACCTTTATTGTGATTGCGCTGTATCTTAAACGGAGGAGACCAGAAATTTCTTCCCTTGAGGCTGAGCTCTCAAATACTGCAAATACCAGTTGCAGCCAGTTTGAATGTGTGAGGCTAGGGAAAAGTAAACAAGTTCTGCGGTTTATCTGGATCCTACAGGATCCTGCACACAGCTTCAACCTTTGGATTCTCAGCTGAGCGGTTGTTCCCAGTTCTTTACTTACCGTTCTCTTGCTAAACCAAGGGGGCTCTCCTAGGAGGCATCCTGCAGGTATCATCAGTCAGTTGAAACAGAGCCACCGCAGACACCTCCAGGTTTGGCACCGCATTTGGAGCTGCTCTGTCTTTGTGTGGAGGGTGGATGTTGCGTACCAAGCAAGCGGAGGGTGCGTAGTCGAAGACTTGCCATCTTAATCTGACTGGGCGAGATTGCATTTCCCATTTTGGAAGTGTCCGCTGAGCTGCTGGCAAACCTTCCCAGAGTACCCTTCTGTGGAGTGTCTCTGCTTCCAATGGCCTGCGTTCTTTATGGCTGTATGTATTCAGTTAATAAGAAAACAGCTTTTGTTCCCCGATCTCTATCGATAAAACAACAGTAACTTTGGAGGAAGGGGACTTAAGTGCAGAGCTATTAATGGGACTATTAAAGAGCATGTAAAAACTGCCAGAGGTAGGAGGAAGATAGGTCGGTGTTCTGACCATAATTGTTCACTTGTGAGACTTAATTTAACCATCGGCAGAACCAAAACAGCAAGTCTTAAACAATTACTTCCTGAATCATCCGTCTGGGGGCAGCAACCTGATGTCAGTGGCATATGGAGATAAATACTACTTTATATAATTGGTACTAATTTATACTATAGTAGTAAATGATATTATATAATTTATATATCAATTTGTATAATTAGTAACAATTTGTGTGATTAATATTAATGTTAATATGAAATTTGGAGGGTAAAAATTAGATGCTTAATAACACACTGATAATAAACACTGTAAATATAACTCCACAGAATTATGCTTTAGGATTGGGTAGAAGATGCCTGAAGTCTGGCTATGTAAACCCACCACAGACATGTGAGAACTTGGGATTTCCAGCTTTCTTTGGAAAGTCTTGTTCCTTTAGCCTCACTTGTTTACCTACCTAAACATCAACAGTTTGAGGTATTTGTATTTGACCTCTCTTGAATAAGTTATTTGTTCTTATTTTGACACATCTTTATTCATCCCAATTAAATGAAAAACAAGTCAAACAAAACCCTGCATGCACTTTGGAGGGATGTTAAATTAATGCAGGCACGTTCCATTGCTAAGTAATAACAGGATCTCTGTAGTAATTTAGCAAGGATCTATAAAATGCCTCAAACTGTGAAAGTTTTAGGTGCTTATGATTTCAGCATCAAACTGTTAATACTGTATGTGCCATTTAATCTGCTAGTGAGTTTGATGCTTCAACAATAGCCTGACTGAAGAAATTTTGAAATGAATTGAACAGTCACCATTGTGAAGAATAGACAGAAGAATAGATATTGTGTAGAATCACTACTAAACTGCTCTGTAAAAGGTGAGAGCACTGAATGAAATGGTCTTTGACATAATTGCAGTTCAGATTCACAGACAGGCAGATACAAAAACCAATGTAATGGAAATTTGAGTTATCGTTAGACAAATAACGAAACAATAGTCTCCCTGAGGTATTTTAAGAAGGCCTTTAAAAATAAGACTTAGTTGAATGCTATATGTAACTCTGAGTTGGCACAGTAAAAATTAAGTTAATGAATCCAAAATACTTTTTGTACTTTTTCAAGGTACTTCAATAAAACAGGCTGAAGTAAGAGTTCTCACCGGTAAGGAAGGCCACAGTGTTCCATGAATCCTGAATAAATTGAGAGGGGAAGGGTCAAACACATGGACTTGGGGAATTAAGTCTTTAAAAACTATGCATTATGGTATCGATTACCAGAACTACATTTTAGCCTTGAACTGTTTTGGGTCTCGGAACTAGCGGATTAAGTCCAATTCCTATGCATAAACACAAATAGCGCTATCCCTTTTAAATGTGGGATTGTTTCTGTAAGAATCCTAAGATTCCCCCCCACCCCAAGGTAATGAAGTCCTACAGAAGAGTGTTCCAGTGCCTTCTCCAGTTTGCAGTTAGTCCTTCTGCCTGATGCTTTCAAAGCTCTGTGGCCCTTGGTGGGACTATGCCGTACCGGTAGAGGCATGAGCTTCATTGGCAGGTGAGTGCACTGGAGGGGCTTTTTGAGTGTTTTCTTTGACTCAGTATTGCGTTGACGAGTATCTGGCTATGTGACAGGAGGTCTGTCGTACATTCTTTCTGTACGTTAAGTAGATGAGATATTAAAAGCCTGGCTTGAGAAATCTGTTCTTTTTTCGGCTTTTAGGGAGTGCGTAGTGCTTTACAGCTCTCTTTGTAGATTATAGTGCAAGTATGTCCCCAGTTTTGAAGCCAAGCTGTTGAGCATTTAGTGGTGTCAGCCACTCATACAATTCTGCCAAACCACATTTAGAATATGCTTTAGAGACTCAAACTCTAGGTTTTCATAACGCAGAAACTGGACTTCTTGTAGTCAGCTTGTGGTCCTTAAATGAATTTACCTAATCCTGTTTGTTGCTAGAAGTAAAGGATGTGGTTTGGGGGTTTTAGTCTACTTTAAGTACTAAAATACTCCATTTGGGCTCTGTGATGGGCTTTGGTGATGCTAAAGCTCTTTTAACTATGACCTGCTAGGACAGACACCTGAGTGTTCACAAGGGTTGCGCTGGTTGTGGTCAGGACTTTTTTGTTGAACATTCTAGCTAAAAACATGTGCTAGGCCTTACCAGAACTTATGATACTTTCATGTATGAATATAATGTAAATATTGCAATAAAGATGAAAAGAAGGGGAGCAAAAATGGTCTTAGTGTGAGAGAAGTAGACACTAGAAAGTTGTTGGTTTTTTTTCTGAGAAACTTTATTTTTTCCAGGTATTTAGTGCCTGTGGTATTGATCTGTCACTGCTGGGTAGATATTAATCTCTGTCTTTCAGTGCAGCCTCCTGTACGCTGCATGTGTAGGGTCTGAGGAAGGTCAGTGCTGGGAGTCTTCTGTAGCTTGAATTAAGCTTGGTCAACCTGTCAATAATTAGTGTCACATGGAAAGGTGAAGGTGGTGTCATCTGGGAGAGGAGTAGGCTTCCTGGCCCTGTGGCTGAAATCTGTTTATGTTTGGTGGAAAACTCTTCTTAATTTACTCTATAACTTTTTAGCTATAAAAGGTCCATGTGCCATATTCTCTGAAAGTAATTTTATAACTGGAACAGATTTCTGTTAAAACATGCCTGAAATACATTAGTCTTGAGTTTTTGCTGGGAGGAGATGGCACATTTGGAATAGTCAGATGTTAATTCCATATTTTTATTTTTATAGCTCATACGTGACTAGTTGTTGCATGTGCATGTCCATCTTGGATGGAACAATTCATGAGCACAGATGGCTAAATAGATCACAAGGCCATTCAGTGGCACTTCTGGTGTAACAGGAGAATATTTTTGGTTCTTGTTCTCAATGCTAAGTTACCTTATTGCCTCTACAAATTACTGTCATCCATAGGGCTGTGTCCTTGGCAAAGGACTAGGGAGTATGGTCATCATTCTTCTCCAAAAGATCAGAGACTACATTCTCTCTAGAAATACCAATTTAGCTCTTGTGCCCTGATCTGTTTTCTCACAAGTGTACTTTTTTTCCTGCATTTTAAAAAGTCAATGAAAGCATGGATGGTGGGTTTTGAAATTAAATATCATAATATTCATTGTATGCTTAAACTAATTTACTGCTTATTTAAAGTAATATCTCTTTATCATGTTAATTTGCTGTATTGATGGGGAAATAATAATGGAATGTTTTTTGTTTTGGTTTGGTTTGTTTTTTTTTTCCCCCACATTTCTCAAGCAGAGAGAAAGGCAGCTTTGTTGTACAATTTTCCGAGCAGAAAGGGTTCCTGATGAAATAATAGAATAACTTTTTGAAAGTCGTCTTTGGTCTGTAGAGGAGTATTTGGCTTTTTTACTTGGTTCTCTTTTTAAATGGACAATAAAGACTTGGAGTAATTTAAAATACAATTTGAAAAAAATCTGGGAATTCAATAGATAATGTCTTGAATTTTTGTGTTTTGCTGGGAGAGCAAAGCACACGTGCAGAAACTTAAAACCTAAAATGGTACCACATCTTACTTTCCCCTCTGAAATACAGATTGGTCCCCTTAATGATGTGCCAAGCAGTCTTGTATTATTTGGGAGCTGGGGGCTCCTGAGACTGTTAAACTGAAGGACTGGGAGCTGGATCAGGCCCTGTTCTGCATATTTCTAAAAGCTTTGATTTAGCTTCCATCTTTCTCTCATATCGGTTGTTGCCTTCCCACTGATAAATCATTGCTGCGGTGATGAAGGTGTGGGAAGTTGCTGACTATTTATAGCTGTTGGTGTTTTCATGGCATACAGGGTAGGGACTCCAGGTTTTGTGCTCGCATTGTGATCGACACTGCTCCTCGTTAGCTTTGCTGGATCATCCTCGCTGCCTGAGAGCGCCTGCCAGCTGTGGGTATACAGCTGGAGGGGAAACCTCCTCTGATTTTTATTTTTTTTTTTTTTTTTTTCCTTCTAGGAGTTAGCGACTTAATGGCTCTGCAGTACTCACCAGAAATACGTGGCATCAATTATTGAAACACTGTTTAGGGCAAAAAAAAAACCCCAACTTTGATTCAATTTGACGATTTTCAGAAGAAAACTGCTGTCCTTTTGTGTACGCTTTTGGGGTGGTTTATGCTGTTTGAGGCACACTGGATCAGAGCTAATGCATTTTTTTTGTAATGCAATACAGTATAATAAACCATATGGACACTTGTGAGACTTACGGACAGAATCTCTTCAGCAAAAGACTGAGATAAGCTCTTGTGGGTACTGGTTTTGCATCTCATTGGCAGGATACCAGACAGTGGCCTGGCTGAGGAGGCAAAAAATTTGGATTCCCAGTTGCTTCCTTGTGTAAAATGAATGGATAACGCCTTGCTGGCAGGGCAAGGTGGCCCCTGGGAATAGATGGTGCTCCTATGGAGCCAGCATCGTGGTCTCCCTTGGCTGCTCTTTGTATCCAGTTCAGAGCTGTGTTGAGCTGAGAAGTAACTTGGATGCTAAATGGGGAGATGATGACTTTTGTTTATTCCTCCTGAAAAAAATACATTAGGCAGTCAGCATGCTCTCCCAACCGCCCTGTGGTTATCTCCTTGTTATGTGTGTAAGTTACTGTTAATTCGAAGGTACACTGCGGCCAGCGTGTCTCTGGAAGAAAGGCTTAGTCTTTCCTTTTCGCCCTACAAATGTATTGGAAAGATGAGTAACGACAGTATGATATCTTGGATGTCTTTGTTGTACAAAGATAGGAGGTATAATTTTTCGTGTTTCATAGAAAAGGTTCTGCAGAAACAATGTTTAGTGATAACCCGATCAGACTGCATAACTGGGACGCAAATTGGAATATACCTTTATAGTATAAGTACTAATTGTGTAAATAAGCAATAGGAGGCCTGTTTACCGCCCATATGGTGTTAAATCTGCTTGATAGAAAGCTAATCTTTTTAATGGATCAGAATGATTAATATTGGATCGTAGGGCAAGTGCTGCTTTTGTAATCTGAAGTGTTTGAAAAACAAAATGAGAAGTCTTGGAGGCAGTGGTTACCATAAGCCTGTGCCTGATATGTAACGATCACTTTCTGTGATAGTAATTAATGAACTGTTTAAGTTATGGAGGACATTCATATTATTGACACTGATGTATGTACGAGCTGAATTTTTAATTGAGTAGATGTGCTGACTGCAGTAATACTGTTGGATAAATCAGACTAATTTTGTGCATTCATTTTGTACTTGGAGCTATATAGGTATTTTTAGAAACACAAGATGATTTGCATAATCGTTAGTATTGAAATGGACATTTTAAAACAAGTGGTATTTGTGTACACGAATTGCACTTACCAGTTTCCCCTTCCACTACAGGCACACAAATATTGTCTTTCCATCAAGTGTTTGTAACAATGCAGGGAAGGGTTAAGGCAGAAAGGTCACCAGAGGCTGCGGATGCGATGCTGAGAAGTCCCTTGGCAAAAGATAATGAAATGCCCTTGCAGTTTGTTTTGATATTGTGGTCCTGTACAGATCCTCTCTCAAGGGAGCAGCATGTGCAGTGTGTTTTGGCTATTGGGCAATCTTCTTTGTTAGTCACCATCTAAAGATTTCCTCCTTTCCCTGGGATACTCTGGTGAGAAAACTTGTTTTATAGTTCTCTGCTGCTGGAGAAACATGAAAAAATAATAAAACTGAATTATCTCTCTCTCTCTCAAAAAAAAAAAATAATCCCCTTTTGGCATTTCAAATGAAAATTGTTTAAACTTGGAGCATAAATCTAACCAGACATTTTATTTGAAGTGTTCTATGCTATGATAAATAATTTCTGTACGACTTCTTTATTGCTGGGTTTAGTTATGGTATCGAGATAAAACAGAAAATTGGTCTGCTGTAGAAGTTGAGAGAACATTACTTGTAGTTGTAGCAAAACTCTCCTGAGTACTTACCTGAAATAGCCACCGACCTTGAATTGCTCTGTATCTCGACCACTGGAAATGTTGTGTGAATTATGTAGATGGGACACACAGATTACGGGTGAGAAATTGTATGCAAAGATAGTAATGCCTTGGAAATAACAATGCTGTCCTGAAGGTGCTCTATTTTATTTCTTAATCACAACAGATGATAGGGGATACAGGATTAAAAGACAAAATGGCCAGTGAAAGACTTTTGGGTGGTGGTGTTTTTTTTTTTCTTTTCCTCTTCCTGACAGATGGTTTTGGTTTACTTATGTTACTTTATTTGGAGGCCTTTTTCACAGTTAATATAGGTGGGTGATTAAATTAGAGGTTTGAGCAGTCAGATGTGGAATGAATTTTCTTACAACTTCAGGTAGAAGTTTGCTAGTTGACTTTTTGGTATGATTTTGTGTCTAGAGATGAGAAATTGCTCTCTGGGTGTATATGCATATATATACCATACATGCTATCATATAGTTGATGAGTGTGGAGGAATAGCGCACGTGCACTGTCAGGTTGTATGTTTTAATGTACAGCCACCTTTTGAAAGTTTTGGGTGTGAGCGGTCATATTTGTGATGAAATTCATCTGGACCTCATACTAAATGAATACAGAAGCATTTAGCCCCTCAAGCAGGAGCAAGAGAGCATCCCTGTTATGGGTTAGTGGAAAACTGGTAGCTGATAAGACCCTGCTATGAACAGAACAATTTCCCTAAAGATTTGGTAATGGACTTGCTCTGTGAAATGCACTTTTGAAATGTAGATTAGAAAGAAATAGAATGTAAAATAGAAATGGAGAGAAGTTAGCAAGAAGGTTCACCTCATCGGTGTAACTCTCTAGTTCTAGACACACTAGGCTAGAACTTAAAAGATCCTAGTGTAAACCTCGGTGTTACCCAATGCATTTGGTACTCTTTCAATGACTCAAACGTGCTTCAGGGTTGCATCAGATGACGTCAGCAAGTAAATTGAGATGTGAATTTTTGTGGCTTAAACTAAATCTGACTTTCTAGCTGAGTGTTCTAATAACTTCTTGCTATTTGTGGGTCAAGTGAGAAGTTAACAAGTTAACTTCATTTGAAAGGAGTAACTTAGGTCTCACAAACTTGTACAAATGCTTTTTCAGTTGAATGATAACTTTCAATTTTCTGAAGGTTGGGCTTTATCTTTTGTTCCGCTCCTCCACAGAAGGTGGTATGTGCATCCCCTCCGTATTTCCTTTCTAGAACTGCCTCTGGTCAGCTACATGAGTGTGAGAGAGCTGTTGGGGGGGAAAAAAAACCAACAAAACAAACAAATATTTCCGTAACAGTGTCTCTGACTTGTGTAAGTTGATGCCATTGACGTGAGATTAAAACCAAAATGGCCTGATATGCTTCAGTCTGTGCAGTTCAACTATAATACACCAAATGGCTCTGCTAAACTCTGCAGAGAGAAAAGCTTTTCTGTATGTGTGTGTAAGGCCTTTTACTGGGTCAGATGGATGCTAGGAGCCCGTAAGATCTTTGGAACATTAATGTCAATCATCTCTAATGAGAGAGATCATAAAGGAGTAAAAATATTTTTGTAGCCTGTATGGAACACTACTCTTGCTTCCTATTTGGAGGGGAAAACAATGCTTCCATTTTTTTACCTTTGCGTGAAACTAGAAATGCTGCTTCTTTGCATTTAGTATGTTGACTGAACTCCAGTATCACTAAAAATAACTGTTCTTGTTCATGCTTTGAAAATACGGAAGTCTTATAGTGGCAGACATACATGGTTGGTTGGAAAGAGTTTATTTTTAACCATGCTAGTTTTGGTCCTGTCACTTAACTGGAAGGTTTTCTCCTGTGTTTTGACAGTCAAACTAAGACTTGACTTTGAGTGAAACGGACCTTTTTTGTGGGTGCGAAGGAAGCTATTGTAACTGGTTTTATCAGTTACTTTTGGCTGGAGAACCAGATGGGGGCATGGTAGTGCCATGTTCCAAACACTTCATGTTCTAGGTCTGTAAAATGAAACAGGCCTTGGAGTATTTTACATATAAAAAGAACTTACTGAATTTTATGCTACCCAGAAAATGTTGTGCATGGTTCTTTTATGCTGTTTTGGAGAGAAACACTTCATTTGTATGTAAAACCCCCAGCAGAAAATGTTTTACAGTAGTTCTGGAGAATGAGACTAAAGGGAACATCTGGCTTGGTTCTACTTGTAAGACAGACATCAAGATTAACTGTGTGGGTTGACTTGTCTTTCTTTTCTGTCCATCTAAGTAAGCATCCTTGAAGTATTTTACATTAAACAAACAAACAAAAGAACTACCCCAAACCTTTTTGGTGCACAGAATAAGAATAGGAAAGTTTCACTGATTGTGAAACTATTAACAAATGTACCGAACACTTAATGTCCATTGCTATGACCTGCCCAACGTAGCTCTTCCTAATCTTTGAGTTGCCCCTGTCTAAACTATCTTAAAGGCTGCCCAGAGAAGCTGTGGCTGCCCCATCCCTAGGCCAGGTTGGATGGGGCTTTGAGCAACCTGGTCTAGTGGGAGGTGTCCCTGCCCATGGCAGGGGGGTTGAAACTGGATGATCTTTAAGGTCCCTTCCAACTCTAACCATTCTATGATTCTGTGAAAGTGAATTATTTTTGTCACATAAACAAAATCACTAAGCATAAACTATTGTGGAAGGATATAAGCATTACATGTGGAAGCATGTAATTCAGTTATCCCATTTGTAAAGTATTGGTTAGTGTCTTAGAATTACCTCGATAGACTAATTGCAATAACTTACCCAAAGTGATACGTAACATCCTTCTAGGAACAGAAGCCTGCAAAGGTGCGTTCCTCATGTAAGGTCTCTGTTCAGACTGCCTGGTTCACTGCTCTCTACTAGAGCTTTGTGTTAGTTCTGTTTGGTGTTGGAGTGGAGAACTTAAAAACAGGCTATCCACCAAAGCTGCGGCGCAGTGTGCAACATGCAGCCCTTGCACCCTTCCTTGAACCTTTATCACGAGGCCGAAAGTCTCTTCTCGTTTCAGTTACCTGTTCTCCTACAACAGTTACTGACTTCAAGAGCATCCCATTCTGCTGAG
Organism: Vanellus vanellus; assembly: GCF_965231255.1. Classification (NCBI taxonomy): domain Eukaryota; kingdom Metazoa; phylum Chordata; class Aves; order Charadriiformes; family Charadriidae; genus Vanellus; species Vanellus vanellus. Next base: position 23,996,913 of record NC_138914.1, on the reverse strand, counting down.
CAGCTGCAATGCAGTTTTCATTTAGAACTGAAAGCAGTCGTGGGCATAGTGCTGCTGGAACAGGTGCTATACCTGCTGAAGAGCTATTTCCAAATATAAATACGTAGAATTTCTTTTCAAGTATTACAAGGTTATAGCCTATTGTGAAGACCAGTTAGTTGTGAAAACACCCATGCAATGGCATGTTGTGTGAAACCTGTCATGAATGTCCAAAAAAGAGTCAATTTTCCTGATGTATAACTTAGACAATGCAAATGGAAAATTTGGCTATTGTGTTTCAGTCTATGACTCATCTTGGGAAATGTTAAGGCCTGTAATAAATCCTACTGCAATAAATTGTTCTCGTTAGCTTTCTTTGTGTCGGAATTTCCTTAGTCTCTACTAGTAGGTGTGTTTCCTTTGCTGATGGGAGAAAAATGCGTAGGATCCGATTCAGTGACGTACTTAAGTGTCTGTCTTCAGCTTCAATCCTGTGAAACATTTGGCTGGAAGGAATGCCACCCTCGTTCGATCTGCACAGCTCTGAGTCTAAGCTCCACACAGCGGCCCACAGGGTAAATCGCTCTTCAGACAAGGACTGTAGGGGAGAACAGCGCTGGGCTTTCCTGCACGTGAATATAGAATCAGTGGTTAAGATAGAATTGCTGTGGGCAGTGAGTTTTGGTTTTTTCTTCTCTGCAAGCTTGGAAAATCATGTCTCAATTCTTTCACTTCAGTGAAAGTTATGAAATAGAGAAATACTTTTGTAGTTGATGTCAACTGATGAAGTTCTGGCAATGCTGTCACTTAAGTTATTGCTTAAAAATTGTGTACCGTTTTTCATCCCATAGCCTCACACGAATGTGAGTGAGAGGGAAGGCAGTTTCTGGTGTTTGGAACTATGGGAACCCCTTCTTGTAGAGGCGGACCACCTGTAACCACACAAACTTCAGTTCTTCCCTCTTTACCTCTCCTCTTCCCCTACCTGTGTGCTGAGCTGCACTAACTTTTCGTAACAGTCCTTCTCAGTAACTTGAAGCATGACAAGTGTTTCTACAAATACTCAACAGAAAGTAAGTTGTGATTCTGGGTAGTCTTGATGGTGGTTCAAATCCCTGTATTCAGCAGCAGCCTTGGCCTTCTCTAATGGCTCCAACACGTCGTATGGTCTGTAGTTGTGGTAACTAGCATCGCTCTTCAAAATATCCAGAGATAATTGCTTCTTACTTTCCTGTTCTTCTGTGCCCTTGGCTGATTACAACAGTCACTTGGACCGTGAATTTTCAACTCAGCCACCAATAACTGTATAGACAATCTACGGCCTGGTACTTGCTGTTAGCAACCAGCTAAAGGAATGCTGGACCCTGCGGTCACTGTTACTGCAACAGAAATGTTTCTGGTTATACTGGTTATCTTTCTCCATCAACATGCTATTTAAACGTGGGTCCTCTGCTGAATCTGACTGTAGTTAAGGAGGCACGTTTGAGTATGTTCCATTGGATTAAAAAAGCCGACCCAAAAGCTGAGCATGTGCAGTGTGCTTGTCTCTGCAGCTTTCACAGCGCTTAATGCTGTAGACGAGGCAGCGAGGTGGGGACACGCCGCTGGTGATGAAAGCGGTACCTTGGCTGAACAACTGGCCTTGCAACCCGTTTTGCCAGCTCCGTGTTAGCGATAAGCCAAGCGGTGTCACAGAAGATGGAGGCAGCCCGTGCTAGCAACTGTCACAGGCTGATCCCAGTCCTGCCGAGACAAAAATGTTTCTGGCAGCTTGAATGAGGAGGAATCTGAGGAGGAAAGCTGTCAAGGGTTGATGTCGGTACTTTTTGGGGAAAACATAATGACAGGAGCACAGAGAAAGAAGGAAATAAAACTGCATGATGGGAAACTTCCATAGTTTTCTTAATTTCTCTTTCAGCAGGGGAATTTTTAATAACGTACTTTCTGGCAAGGACTGTGGCTGGCTGCTTGAGGAAGCCCGTTCCTGTGGAATGTTCTTGTTGGGCTTGTGTTTTAGTGGCTTCACCTGACTTCCTAAAACTTCTTTATGTGGAAAACCAAAACATACCGTAGTACTAAACCAGTAGCTTTTTCCATCTGCGTTAGCTGAAGGTCAAAGCACAAGAAGTTATTCTTAAATGTCTTAATATATTAAGTTAAAGGCCTGGAGGGTTCCCTTCCCTGGCAGAAGTAGTCTTTTTCTGTTAAAGATGTCTTGTTTGGCAGCTCTGATGCTTCCTGTGCTGTGTTTGGTATTTTGGTTTGGTATTTCCATTTGTTTTGTTTTGTGTTTGTTTTTTTTTTTGGTTTGGGGTTTGTTTGGTGGTGTTTGGTTTGTGGTGTGTGGGGTTGGTGGGTTTTTTTGGTTGTGGTTTTTTTTTTTTTGTGGAATAGCATGTTTTAGTACTTAACAGCTGGAGCAGTCTACTTTCCAGTTAGATGTATTCACCCTCACGTAATCCCGAGTGTTAAAATTTTTTAAGCCGCAGAGAAATACAGGCTAAGATTTGGGGGAAAAAGAGCCACTAGAAAAGGCTCAAGAAACTGAAGATTGATGTAACACTGAGACACTGAGAAGGGCTCATAGCTTTCCGGAGAACTGCCGGAAACAGAAGGTGCTTTCTTTATACTGTGCAAATCGCAGTAGAAGCATTGGGTTTAGACTGAAGCAGAGGGACTGAGTTTAGACATCTCTTGGGAGTTCAGTGTTTAAGCCCTGGAGCAGCGTTACTCCATTCTTTGGGATACCTATTTCACTGGAGCATAGTGTGTTTTTTCAACCTATTCAAATATAAAATTAGCATCCCTTACTTTGGGAATGTGTCCGTACCATACCTTTTACTCCAGTCCTGAAGTAAATTGTCTAAAAGAGTTACAGAATATCCTAAACACCAATGCTAAACTTTACTTCTCCAGCATGCAGCCGATTCAAATTATTTGGCTGTAACAGTTCTGTAGTATTCAAATTGGCATCTAAGTCAATATGAACTATATACACGATAACATCACTGAGCTGATGTATTAATTTTGCTAATCTTTAAGGACTTCATCCTTTCAAGGCTTCAATGTTCTCACTAATTAGGACTGAAAAAAGACAGTTACTCTAGTTGGCATGTCTGCAGAAGCATTGAGTATTCACGTTCTTTTTCAATCCTGTGTAATCAAGCTGCGAGTTAATTGATGCAATGCAATGAATGTGTTATGTAAGACAGCTTCTTTTTGGCAAATAGAAGTCTCTGATACTTCTCAACTTCTATAGATCCAGTCTTCTTCCTTCACTCTGCAGAGTAAGTTGGTCACCAAGAGGCTCCTGTGAAACAGATGTCTATTAAAAATCATTGCAAGTTTTTTTTCTAATACAGCCATTCCCGTGCTGGACGTATGGAAGTGTCTTTAAGTCTCCTTTCCTCATCAATTCCTTATTCTGATCTACTTCTCTTCCATCTTCTCCATTAATGAGACACTGACCAGGCAGGGAGCACTGTATATATTTCAGGTATTAACTTTTGCAGCAACAGTGTTGTAAATAACATGGCTTAATTTTTCTGATGTTAGAACTAGTCATTATTTCACATCAGTAGATAACAGAAGATGAGGCTTTACATATGAATACTCCTGAAAAAAATTATAAACTTTGCCTTTTGCACCCCAATAGTCACAATAATTGTTGCTGTAGTTGCAGCATAGACTTTTTCCAAATGTTGGAGACTGTAGAATATCTCATTGCTGAGAATGCCATACGCTGGGAATTCTTTTGGAAAAGTGCACTAAAGAAAAATTTATCTTGCAGTCCAAATTACCTGAAGGTTTGCTGCATAATAATTTGTTCTAGATAGGGTAATCTTCTTTACATACCTAACTTTCTGCAAATTAATTACCTTAAAGCAGCGACCTTCTGAATATAGAATATATTTTGACTCATACCTGCATTGTACAACTCCAGATCTATGCATTGCCTGACTCTTAAAAATTAAGTACTATGTGAAAAAAAAAAATAATCTAATAAACTTATATATTCACAGTACTTTTGACAGAATCAAGATGTCCCAAGAGCTGATTATCCTTGTGGAAATTGAGGGACCAATACAATCTATTAAACATTGGCATAAAATGCAGAAAACTTTATTTGCATACCTCTCAGGTGACAGCTCTCAGAAGGCTCTTGGAAGTTAACAAATGAAAAGAAATTTTTAAGGAATTACCGAAGGTGAGAAATGGAACAGTTTCCTCTTGACTGCTATTTAATTTAAGAAGTAGTAGACAACGGGAGGGAAAACAATGGATTGCTTTTGAAAATAATAAATTCAAGGATAGCCTGTGACCGATTGCAAAGCCCAGTGTTAAAAATTCGTCTGGATTCTCTGAAATACTTCTAATAACTTTTATTAAATCATATTCCTGACAGGGAATGTACTTTCTTGGCCATAAAGCAAAGCTGTGGTGTTGGGATACAGTCCCACTAGATGTGTAATCTAAGCAGCTGGTTTATTCACTCTAGGCTTTAGATCAGGGGTCCGGCAAAGCTTGTTTTAAACACGGCGCTAATTGGAATGCAGGACTAATCATATGGATACTCCTAGCTCTTTCAGGAAACCTGCAAGTGCTGAGCTGCCTGAGCCAGCTGTATTGAGCGTGCTGTCCTGTTCAGTGGCGCTTGCTCAGTCTTTGACAGCATCTCACCTTTCACGTGTTTGGCGTTCGGCTACAGGGTTCTCCGAGCACTCCCTTTCCCATGCTGACGCATCTGCCTCAGCTCTGTTCTTCATATCGGTAGTGCCAACCCCGGGCTGGTGCAAACGTAATACTTCTCAGTTTAATTTCATAGAATTACAGAATGGATTGGGTTGGAAGGGACCTTAAAGGTCGTCCAGTTCTGCCCCCCTGCCATGGGCAGGGACACCTCCCACCAGCCCAGGTTGCTCCAAGCCCCGTCCAACCTGGCCTTTAATTTTGGATAATTTATAACCCACGCTAGCCTAAGGATTTTCACTGTCTGGGTTGGCTCTTTCATTAGGACAATCCTTTAACTATGAACTACATTTCTGCTAATTAGACATACCAGCACAGAATCTCTCCATGTGTTGTTTGTCATGATTAGCTCTAGTTTTGTGTTCTTTAGGCAATGCGAGATTGTTTAAAATCTTAAAAACCAACCAACCAAAAACAAACAAAAAAGACAAAAAAAAAAAAAAAAAAAAACCAACAAAAAAACCCACCCCAAACTTCAATGCTTAAGTGGTAGGAGCTGCAAAGGAGACCAATTCACAAGCAAATGGGATGCCGAGCCTGGGCCTGCCCTTAGCTGGGCTGGGTGGGAACCACGGCTACCCACGGCCCGGCATCCCGGGCTTACAAGAGCCCCTTTGGGTGTGAAGATGAACCTTATATGTTTGTAAGGTTCCAAAAAAGCTCTAAAAGCAAACTTTGTTTAAACCTTGGTTAATCTGAACGTTTGGGAATGTTTCTACGTGTGTTTACCGGTGAACCGAACTAAAGATTATTTTTGTAAACCAGTGTGGAATCTGCAAATTCAGTACTCTGAAAAAGTTCTCTGTAGCTTAAAAAGCTGTTTCGCAGTTAGTGCTAGTGTATGAATGGCTTTTAATGACAGGTTAATATTTGTCAAAATGTTGTGAATGCGAAGAAACCAAGAAATTAAATTTCACACTTGCTTCCTCTGTTCATAATTCACTGTTTCGGTAACGATAATTTTATTAGCAACTTCCTCTTAGCTGCCCTTAAAACTGTATGTTTTACAGGTTTAAATGTAACCTTAATAAATGTGTATTTAGGCAAATGAAAATTGTAAAATTGTTCTTCCTGCCTGCTAGTATCACCACTGTGTAGGTATTCAGGTTTATTAAATTGTCTTAACTTAATTTCAGTTGCACTTGGCCAACTTTGCCCAGGTAGCCTGCAGATTCAGTGGGCTCTAGTGATAAGTAAAATGTTGTTAACTTTTTGGGAAATCAGATACAAATATTTTCCTTAATTTGACATCAGTGTAGCGCAGTAGGTCTTTAATGGTGTTTCTGTATACTCACTTCTGTTATCAAGATAGCTTTTATCCTTTATTGCTGATTCCTTTCAATTTAAAATTAAATATTTTAAAGTAAGTGTATTTAAGTATTAGGAACTGGTAGAATAAGCAAGAATTTGGACTACCTTATTTTACTGCTTCTGCTGTTTACTAGCCTTTATCAGTTTTGGTTTGCTGCCCTTGGCGCTCGCTTAGGAAATAGGCTGCGGAACAGAGAGAACCGCTTGTCACAAAGCGGCAAGACTATCACACTGAAATATAAAAGCTTTATATAAACTCCCCGTGGTATATATGTTGGTGAATTGGAAAAGGAAAACTAATGCCTGTAGTCAAGAAAAAGGACTGCGGTGTGACTCAGGGACTGACAACAGGCAATTTCCAATTCAGGGATTTGAAGTTAACCCAACGACGAAGCTGATGGTTGGAAGTGATGGGTTGATAGCAAACGTTATCCCCATGAGTGGGCGGCCCTGGTAGCACACTGCCCTCGCCGGAACAGCACTCTGAGTGCTCTACGAGGCTGTGCGGACACAGCAAACTGTAGTAGGGAAGGGTGCTAGAGAAGTGCTGTACGAAGCAAAGACCTTTGAAGTCCCATTAGCTCTTACACGCAGCTGCAACTGTTAATTCTAATCGTTCCTGTCTATGCTTCCATAGTGGTGGTGGTGACATAGCGAAAGAGCTTTGTTTTGAACCTGGTGTTGCATAATTACAGCAATATATTCCAGGTCCGTACATAAGTGGAGTGAGAAGCATTTTGTATACCTGGTACAGTTCTGAGTCAGCTTTGTCAGAGGTACTGAGCCCCAGGGGACTGCTAACCCCGTCGTTGTTTGGGCTCTTTTGCATATCTGAAATCAGACTTACCTGCATTTTCAGAAGTGTCACTATTCCACAGCGTTTCTGAAAACCATACCCTCAATTTTCCCTTGGCATTACTGCAGAAGAGTTGAGTACATGATTTCAGTGAAAGTGATCCCAGAGTGACTTAAGTGGCACTTCTATGAGAATGTGTCTAAATCCTTTTAACTAAAGTTCAACCTAGAGGTGGACATGGAAAAAAAAAACCCAGGCTTTGCCCTTTCCTCAACTCAAAAATTTGAGTTTAAATGCTTATGGTTTTGGTGTGCTTTTGGCTCATACAGGAATAACGGTTGAACGCAAGTACTGATTTATTTCAGTGTAGTTGTGATAAAGAATATTAAAATATTCAGAAACTCATCTGAAACTATCCAAAATAAGGTTATAATCTGAGATGTCCCCTGTAAAATAAGCTTCCTTGAGGAAGCTAATGGTAACATATTCAAATGTATGCGGAGTTCTTTTTCAAGTGGTGATTTTTAGCTATAGCTTTCCTTTCCTCATGAAGGAAAAGGTTTTTGTTAACTCTTTGCTGGCAGAAGTGATAAGTCCTGTTACTTACATTCCTTAAATGTTGTTTTATTTCAGCTGGATGTGTTTTGCGCTGTAGAATAATACTTGATCTAAAATTACTTTACTGCCTTATTATTTTACTGAGGTAGGTCATTTGAGTAAATAACTCTTTCTGTAAAAAGAACCATGTCAATCCAATGTAAACCTGCATTTTTGGCAGAGATGAGCAGTATGTACAGTCTCACAGAGCACACCTGAAGCAAACCTGTACCACAATGGTGTACAACATATCTGGCTGGTGTGAGATGCGTTTTTCTGTGTTAACTCTTTTCAGAACATAGTTACTTATGGGAAAACTTGCATAAGGGTTTATAGAGGTGACGCTTGCCGTGTTAACCTTTAGGCAATTGGCTTTTGGGTCATATGGTGAGCAGGAAATGTTTTGCAGTATTTCTCAAGCCTTTGTGTCGGATTTTTAGTGAAGAGCCTGTAGACTTTTTCCCTGGTTTACTGCCCTGGGCCGCTGCCATTCGAACAGCTGTGGGAGCAAAATCATGTAGGATGAAATGGGGTGGTGGTTTGACAACAGTGCCGAGATTAGTCCCGAATTAGCATTTAAAGAATGAGATTTAACTGGCTGGCTTCCAAATGCGTTTCAAAATCGCACAGCCGATCATGTACCTGCAATTCCTGCGAGTGGAGAAAGTATGGCTGGTGAGAAAGGGGGTGGAAATGAGTTTACAAGACAGTATTTGCTGTAGTGTTTGAGGATGTAATTTCTGTAACATAATAATGAGAATGAACACATTTTTGCTGTCCTTTGACCTACACATGGTTCAGCTGCTTTAAGTCATCATGTGTTGCATGAGAGTAAGCTTTTTGCATTGCTGAATGAAAAAGCGGTGCTTCAGTGTAACGTGTAACTTGTATAAAATCACTGCTGTAGCATGAAAAGTTCAAAAGCAGATTTATTCTCATGTCTGCCAATAAATAGCCTATGTATAAAAGTTAGAAAGCACAGTAAATAGAGTGGAGCCAAACAACAAGAAAGTGACTGTTTAGTTCCTGGGTAAGTGAGTAGTTTGCACTAGTGAATGAAGTAGTTCATATAGGGGAAAAATAGTAAGATTTCTGCATGGCAAAAATTCAAGTATCAAAAATAAGCTACAGCTTTCAAAACTAACCTGCGACGTGGCTTCACTGTGCATATGTGGAGGCTAAAAGTGCTCTTGCATTTCACATACTTTCTGGTTGTTATTAACGCTTCACAGTTGAAAAGAAGAATACTTTGATTTTTAGTTACTGCTACCTGTCCATAGAGGAGTCATGGCGGTGCTGTGACATAAGAACATGTAACACCACCTGCTTCATGGAACCCTTCTCAAAACTAATTTTTTTGTGGGGAAAATGATTTTGTCCCAAATGACTTGTGGATTTCTTCAGATTTTTATCATTGCAATTACAAAATTCATGGCCTGCGGAAATCACAACTGATGCATCAGTAGCCTAATTAAATATGAACCTGAAGAAGTGAGGAATATTACAGTTTCCTTCTAGTTCCCTTTTGAAAAAGTCAACTGGGTGTCTAAACTTCTGTTTCCACACTTTAAAGGTGCTGCTCTCCTCCTCCCAGCGATCAGCGCTGCTTTCATGCAGTGTAATTCTGAAAGGATGAAAATGTGTTTCTGAGCGGGTGTGTGCTAGAGTTTGTGGCTGGCTGGAGCACTGCCATAAGGAGGTAACGTGAAAGTGCCACCTGTAATTGTGGACTTAAACGCTCAGCTTATTTTTAATCAGTCTGTAACTGTTATTCATTGGTATTTATGTATTATTACAAATTCATCCATGGATTAACAAGTGATAAAATATAAATCAGTCTGCCACAGCAGTAAAATTTCTTGACTCTTGTACAACTTTTTGGGGCACCGGATTGACAAAATTTTATTCTAAGCTACTGAGAACTTGTTTGGGTAGAAGAGCATCCAGACTGAAGTTTAGGGTTTTTTTTTTTTTGCAGAGCTATAAATGATGTTTTTCCATAGTGACTGTATTCACTTTCTAATTTTTTTTTTTTTTTTAAACACTCTGGTAGCATGCTTTAGAGCTGTGTAGCTCTGTACAGAGAAGCTATTTTAGGACTGAGATTTGTATGGGTCCTTGTGAGCTTATGCATTTGTGCTTGTGATAAAGGTGTTGCAAAGCCAGTCAAAGTAAAGGTTTTGAAACTTCTGACACAAGTCAGAAAATATGTTTTTTCTGGAGCTTATTGAGACCACAAGCAGAATCCTTGGAATAAAGTCTTGCTGGCCAAACCAAAAGATAGACGAGAGAGGGAATGGCTTTGGGTTTTTAACTTTCCCTCAAAAAAATAACCCCTTAGTCACCAAAAGAACAGTCTTGATCAAGTTCATTTTACTCCTGTATGAAATCTTGAATGCACTGACCTCAAAAGGCATACGCTGTAATGCTGAAGCACTTCAGGTCTTTCACTTAGTCTTCTAAACAGGAGTTCAAGGATCAGCTAAGTGGAACTGGAACTGGAAGTTTGCTTTATAGAGTCGTGCATATGGCGTCTCATGGGACTTGTGGACTTCAGCTGGGACGGCCACATGTTTCAGATTTGTTTTTACTGAACCAAGTGATGGCCGTTGTTCTTATTCCTAGCATTGTAAATATACCATGTTTACAGAAACTCTTTCCATCTTTCCATTAGAATATGCTGTGGTAGCGATTAGGTGCAAAACTCGGAAGTGGAAAGTTAGGAATTAGATATTGAAAGTGTTTCCCTTACAAGTGATGGATTTTTACTAATGCTGTCTTTCACCTAGTGCCATGATTTGAGTTATCCTCCAAGTATTAGCGTATCTTCTTCAGGCTTATCACTTTTGCATATATATCTCTGCATAAAAGCACTATTGGCTAAGTTATCTTTGGAAGCATCTCGAACAGCAATCTTGGTTTTGATATCTCTTGGAAATATCTTAGCAGAAAAAGTATGATTGAATCTATGTTGGTGGTGCAAACTGATGGGATCCTGAGTTGGGATCCAAATCCAGCCAGCTTGTACTGGCTCTGTCTTTACAACACTCACCCTGCGCTAATTTTCACAGGGAAAATATGTTCAAGCTTAGTCAGATGTTTTTAGAACTTCTGTTGGAGATGAGAGAGGCAGAAATACAACTTAACCCCTTCCACACACACTCCTCACAGTTCTAACCTACTTTTGGACTTGTAGTTGCAGCGAAATCTGCAGCTCCTCTGTCTCTAGGACGGTCTTTGGCTTGCTTTTCCTCTGGGCAGTCTGTAGGGTTTTTTTTTTTTAGTATGGCAGCTGAACAGCAAACAGAAGATAAATATAAGGTTTTTAAAGAGGGATGTAATCCACTAGCTAGGTGGTCATTTGTTCATATTACTGCTTGCATGAATGCAAAAATGAATCTTTAAATACTGTAAATTCAAGATCAACGCTTAAAGTAATACAATATCTTGTCTCTTTTTTCTTTTTTTTTTTTTTAAAGATTTCTATAGTATTACGACTACAAGACAAATCGTAGGAGTGCAATCCTCTTACTGCTTTCTCTTTAGGGTAAAAGCAATTAAGCGCTATTATAAATGCTAGAAATTAACAAGACATTGGTATATGTTGAGATTCATTAATGCACATTTAATTGAAAGCAGAAATGATCAGCAAACATCAGTATTAATGACCTGTACTAATCTTGACATGGTTGACTAATGAAATTATGCCTTGTCACTAGTGGTATGTGTTAATTTCATTGAGTTACTTGCCTATGAATAATCTTATTCATAAGATCTGAAAGCGGTACCATGCAGTCATCTTTTCATATATTCTTAGCCATTGCATGCAACTCTGTGAATTAACTTACTAGAAACAAACAAAAGCGCTTCTAGTCTTTCATAAGCAGGAAGTTTAAATGTCAGGAATGAAATCATCAAACTTAATAATACCGTAGGTGTGCCTCACAAGACTATCTTTCATAAAGAGTACAGAAAATAAGCACTCAAACTATTATATTGACTTTCTGTGGAAGTGATAAAAAGTATACGGTTTTTTGTTTTTTTTTTTTCATCTGCCTGCATGAATCTGCCACGTTCTTTCCTTTCTATTTGCTGTAAATGCTTGTAATGAGTATGGAATCAGGTGGAAAAAATCATGCTATAGATTCTTGGAACTGAATTTGAGTTGGAATGACTTGGAATTGCTTCCTAAGTGCTATATGGTAAAACGTTAAGGGGGGACTAAAGAATGGACTATATATCTTGAAGTTATTGAGGCGTATTTGAAAATTAGACAGTATCTTTTCGTTAGCATCTATTGAAGTGTTCTCATCTCTTCATACACGTCTGAAGTAGCTTCAGTAGACGTAGCCTGGACTCAGGAACCACTTTCTCGAGGCGCTCTCAGTCCACTTTAAAAACCCAGCTCTAATAAATGCTTGCTAGTTTCTTCTGCTCCTCCTCCCGATGACTGCACTGGGGAGCTGCGTACGCTAGGCTGGTAAACCTGACGAGGAATGGGGCACACCTGAATATTTTTATTTTTTTTTTCTGTAATGAGATCATACCTTAGTATTTGCTCAAGTGAAAGCAGCAATAAGCAAAAGAACAAGGTTCCCTTAGATGGCTTATCTCAGATAGGCAAATGGTCAATTAAAACAAAAAACCTAACCCACAGTATTAATATACCCTTTCAGTCTCGTGGTACTGCTTGTTTTCAGTGCCGTAGCTGATGTTTCTGGAGCCTTCTATAAGTGATGCAGAACAAGAGAAGGGAAGTGACTTGTTTGCTTGTGTTGTTTTTCTTGGCTTTTCAAGTTGCTGTCATCATTTGAGAAATAGGGTCAAAATATTGTAGTGCTTCAGCATCTGTGTAATTTTCTCAAACAGGTAATAGTAGCATTTGTGTAATTTTCCCAGTTTATAGTTACATTCAGTAAAATATAAAACCAACTTTGTTTTAGAATGTTTGGTTGTGAGCATACTTATGCTATCTGACATGGTCTTCTGCGTTACACGTACCCTTTCTCAAAGGCTCTCACCACGGCGCTGAGCAATGCTTATAGAAGACCTCATGCTTTCCAAAAGCCTGTGGTGATCTGCTGAATAACCACACTATGCGAACAGCATTATGTAGGAATTCTTTTCTGTAGATATCTCCTTCTGTAAGACACAACTAGTATGTTAAGGAGCAAAGATTTGGAAAAGGCATTTGACTCTTCAACTTTTCCTGGACATACTTTTCTTTAATTATGTTGGCTGGCTTGAATATCTCACTTGCCATACTGTGCCATATGTGCACTTAATTTTTCAAAATGTAGTTAGGGCAGATCAAGATAAATTGCCTGTATCATTATTTCAGTTCGTCGACAAGCAAAAGCAGTTGTGTACCTGCTGGGGCAGACCTCTTCACATGAATTGTGCCCGATTTGAGAACACTGGATACTTTCAGGCCGTCAGTTTTCAGGTGACTGTTAAAAAGCAGAGACAAATCTTCCCACTCTGTCTATGGATTACTGACACTTGTGTGCCGTATTACTTCTTGAGACATAGAATTCTTACTGAAGTCTCCTCTTTGTGTCTTGGTCTGCATTACCTAGAACTGAATATGATTTGATCTGTAATGATGTCTAATATGTTGCAGTTTAAAGTTTGTAAATTGAGTATTCTCTTAGAACCTGGAATGGAGACTAATGTTGTCTGGTAGTTGCCTTTTAACCTTCCACTAATCACTAAGAGACAAGGCCGACAGGTTCAGCACTTCCACATGGAAATTTCCATGCATAATATCCCAGAAAGTGAACAATCCCCAGTAAGCCATACAAAAGTATGTGCTACTGCTTTAAAAACTGGTGGTATTAACTTTTTTTAACCAAACCAGTTAATTGTTGTTTTTTTTTTTTTTTTTTTTAATGGTAACATTCTTGCTCTTTGTGCTTCTAATATATCCATCCTATTGAAGTGAGTGTAAATGAGTGAATGCAGGAAAATTGCTTTCTACCTTAGACATGACTTCAAACCACAGAGCTCTCTCTGAGAGGGCAGAGACCGGGTAGAGCTGCTCTGTGGCTAGAAAAAACCGAACGAACCGAGCTACTAAAGGCAGATAATAGAAGCTATGCCTGACAGTGGGGAAAAAAAAAAATAAAAATAGTTTGGGACAAAATGAGTATCTATCATTTAATTAAATTTTGTCAGACCTTAATTACATTTTCTAAATAAAATTCATCATGTTGGAAGTCTGTCTGCTTGAAGTTTATAACGTAAGCCCCCCCCCCCCCAGCTCTTTCCAGGGCTTTTGCTGTTCAGTGAAATATTAAGTAATGACAGGAACCTTATTTACTGTCTAAAGCTTTTGAGCCTGCTGAAGCAAACTGGAACGCTAATGGCAGTAGGAAGGCTTCCATCTTGCTGGAAAAAAGACCTAAATTTACTGTGGCCTCTCCACATCAAGAAGAAAGAAGTCTGAAATATGTGCTGTGTTGCAGATGAGAGATGGAAAATTAATTAGTTGGGACTGGTAGGTAGCATGCATTTTGAGACACTAAAATAAGGCTTTTTATAGGAATTTACCTTCAGAGTTAACTTTGGTATTATTGCCAAAGATTTAACTTTCTCACTTAAAATTTTAGGGTTGATCAGACTTTTTCCAGGAATGTCTGAACGATGCGGTTACCGTAAGTAGGACAGTGGTTTAGAGCCTGGGCTGTACTGATTTTTGCATTCTGAAAACCTTGCATAGGTTTGTAAACAAGTAGAGAAATTAGTACTTCTTGCTATAGTATAGTGGCAGACCTAAATTTGTCTCACAAAACAAGCAATTGGTCTGGTTTGCATGGTGTAACAACTGAGCTCCTGTGGTAGTGAAGCTTTCGTAATGAAGTTTACTTAAGAGGAGGGCTCCTAAACCCTCATGCTTTACTGGTGTTCAGAGCAGTAGAATTCAGAAGATTCTGTTCCTTCAGTAATAAGCGTTCATTTTTGGCGGTTTTCTTGGAGAATTCAAAGAATAAGAAGTCTTGATGACAATGGTGTGGAATAGGGTGATTTGTAGTTATGTTGCATTAATATTGTCTTTGGACAAGCTTAATGCTGGATTTGCAAGTGGATTGTAACGTTAACTATGCAGTTCACCCTAAGGATATTGAAGCCGAAATTGTAGGCTGGATAAAAGTACCGTACAGCTAATGGCGGGGGGAAATAATCAATGTAACTTAATCGTCAAGTGAGCACAGCACATAGGACGTTTGGCCCTGTGAGGTTTGGTGCAAATAGCTGAAACAAAAATAGCCCAGTGACAAACCGTATGGATTGCTTTTTTTTTTTTTTTTTTTTTTCCCAGGGAGGATGACTTGGCTGCTGGCTCACAGCTGCAGCCCCGCTCCTTCCCCAGGGGAAGAGCTGTGCGGAAGAATAAATGTTGCAGGGAAGATATCTCTATCCCTTTCGCCTTCCCAGGGAGCGTGCTATGACAAATGTTGAAGGGATGTTTGCGGGAGGGGAGAACTATCTCTGCAGTTCAAGGCGCGTTTGCGGAAAATATTGGCTCGTAGCCTGGATGCGGCGTTCGCAGCCAGCTCTCCATCCAGTTCACCAAACTGCTGCTTTGGAACTAGGGGCTAGGAATGCAAATTCCCAATCTTCAGCCTTCTCAGCAGAAGTAAACAGTGTTAGCAAGATAAAAGATGGTCTTAACAAGGTGTAAATCTGTACAGTGTACACTTTTCTGTACAGAAGTAACAAGGACCAAATGTCCTCTAAATCCTATATTGCGGGATTTATTATGCTATTAACTGTAATTGTATTTGGATATTTGTAGTTCTTTTGAAGAAACTTGCATACTTTGTTTCAGGTTAAAAAAAGAAATAATCCACAACTAACGGGCATATCTCCTAACTTTCTTCTCATTATAGCTTAAATAATTGTAACAATGAAGATGCAGCAGAAAAGGCTTTAGTTGCCTGAGGAAAGACCAAGCGTTTTTAGTAGAACTGGTACATTTTGTGCTGATGTTGCCATGGGAATCACTGCGTCCTTTCTGCTATGGTCTCTTACACTAGTTAAAGTTAATCCTGCTGTAGTTGTGTAGGAATTACACCTATTGATAGTGTCCTAACTTATATATCTATATAATGAGCAGGACAGACCTGCAATGCACAAAAATACCCTGTCTCCTGCTGTCTCCCCACCTCTCTGCTTCTGCGGACAAATTTGCTGCCACACAAGTGTATGGATGCCTAAAAGCTGGTGATTATCTGAAAATGGTATTGTACTGAAAATATTTTAGTTGCATGACACTTGATCTGGAGTTGTAAAGGTCTCTCTTGTGGAGTAGAAACTTTGTACTGCTTTCAAATGCACAGATGTGCTTTCAGGCAAAATGTGGGTACCCTATTGTATCTCTGCCCTTGGCCTTTGTTCAGCAGTGATTGAATACCACACCCGCAATAATCATAAGCGGAGACTCCGGAATCGTTATCCAGAAGAACTGTCTTTTATGGGGCGAGATTGGTTTAGGAACTCGTTGTGCCAGGTAGCAGTGATCCATCAAAATCATTTCATAAACTAAAGTGACTATTCAAATGGGACAGGTGATTTATTGTAAAAGAAAAGGAATCTTAAATTTCAATATGTATGTAAAGAAGCCTTTGGAGTATCATCAACGTTTGATCTTTGAGCTTAGCTATTTCCATGAGTGGAATGTTATTGCTTTTGGAATGTCAGAGTACTATAAAAATGGGCTGTTGATGGATGAGCATGTGAAAGGATGCTCTGCGCCCAGTTCTACACCTATTGCACATAGACTTGTGTTGGATTACAAAGTTGAAGATACTGAATTTCTTACATGTTGAGTGTTGACCCCCTAGAAGGCAAAGCCCGGTTAAGCATTTAATGTATTGAGTGCCAGACAAATATTATTATCATTTTATTTGCTTGTGCTTCTTTGACAACAGCCAAATAAAACCACAGTATCATTTTTTTTGGACAGAAGGCACAAAGCCAAGTGAGCGCTGTCTTTGAACTTGGCTAAAGCTTGCTGTTGTGTGGCTGAGACTGGTTATATGCCTGCTCTTTTTCCCCTCTCACCCCCATTTTGTTTCCTTTGTAAACATTTTCTTACTGGTGTCCTCTTACCTAAATATAGTATGTTGGTTTGCCGAATAAACAGCAGCTCCTGTTTTGCATTAGTGGTGCACATTACAGAGCCAAAAGAGACTAAAAGGTGGCAGCAAAGGGAACTGTTCAAGAAATGCGGGGCAGAGGCTTTGGATGTGTCTGTAAATCCAAAGGAAGGAGGTTGAGCGTGGACCGTAGACAGTCAGGCTTTGTTGCAGTAAACTCTGAAAAGTTAAATAATGGCCCAGAGGTCACCTGGGCTTTCCAGCAGTAGGGGAGTGGTGAGAATCTCCACGTTATTTCAGTGCAGCAAGTAAGGGCAAAAGGAGGTGAGGAAAGATAGCGAGGAGGATGAACGATGTCTGTTGTGATATCTTCAATTGGGTGATACTAAGGTTTAAATGTCCTGGAGCTGCGGAGCTCTGGAATGAATGCTGCTTTTAAGAAGTAAAAATGCTGAGATGGAATGTATTGGCAGTAAAAATAACACTGAGAATGTCAATGTGGGAATATTCCGTGCCGTATAAACCGGGCTTCATATCTCCCTGTATAAGGAATCTATAGGAAAGATGCAAAGTTATTGTAGAAGCTAGGAGCCGACTCTGCGTTCACTTCTCAGTCCCTGCCAAAGGGACGAAGAGCCACCCAGGTCATGGCCCTAGTGGGAGGTAGGGCTCGGATCCTCTGAGCTGCAGCGTTGGAGCTGTAGTGGGGCAGGTGGACCCGCGTCCATGTACATAAACTTGATAAGATAATGCTTAATGAAGTCCTGGTGTCCCCCTGTTCTTTAAAGGACTTTTTTTTTGGGGGGGTGTAAAAGGTTCCAAAATGTTTCTTAGCGGGAAGGACTAACCTCAAAGGTACAGACCCATGAATTTGCTCTTACTACAGCCAAATGGATAGAGAGATCATCTGCTTTCGCTTAAGGTAGCATGCTACCAAAAATCAGGACTGAAAGATCTTACTATGAAGAATGACACAAGATGTGATTTAGTTGTGTAATGCTGTGAGGATTTAAAAACTAGAACAACCAAAAAAAAAAAACCCAAACCCCCAACAACAAAACCTGTACAGACTCGTTGGCTGTGTCTAGGTCAGTATGAGCTGTTGGAGAGTGCTTTGATCTAAAGTAAAAAACCTCAATGTGTCAAACAGAGGGAAACCCGGGTAAAGCTGAGTTGCGGGGGTCTCTTGGGGAGTGTTTGAGTAACAATTACGGAGGATAAAGAAGGTATTTGAAGTAATGCTTCTAAAAGCTGAATGGATTAGGTGTTAAAACTCTCCCTGAAAGTTGTAATGGTACTGAAGCTTGTGTTTGGGGGACTGATTTTACGAAAGAAAAACAATCCATAAAGAAACTAAGCCATATAGAAATAAAATAAATACCCAAACTAAAAGCCAAACCAAACCAAAAAGAAACCCAAAAATCAATCAAACAAACAAAAATCCCCCAAGAAACTTTTAAGGCATTTTTCAGAAGATAAAATCAAGGCTGTGTTGCTCCATCCAGTAGCCAAAAATCATGTCAAGAAACTGTAACCTCAAGATTATCTAAGGAAGGGCGTTTTATATTGGGGATGGTTCAGTCCATAATCACTGCAGTTTTTAGGACAGATGGAATCTGACTAATACCAAGAAAACCATTAGCTGTAAGTACAGCCGGTATAATTGAAACTGAGGCCTCCAGGCATCTAAAAAGAAGCCAAGAATCCTGTCTGTGGGACTTTCTCTTCTGGTAGGGTATTTTTTTTTTTTTTAATTTCTGCATGCAAAGACTTAAATCTTTAGAAGCACTGCAATTTGTAACTATTAACTGAGTAGATGAGATCACACATGTTTAAGACTTAAATTCCATTCTTCCTGCCTTCTGCTTAATGATTTATAGTACTAGACTATATACTCGGTTTTGTCTTCATCTTTTCAGGTTTTCTAATTTAGTCACAATAGGAGAAAAGGCAACAATGTCAATAAATGGCAACAATTGATGGGTTTTGGTTATCAATGGCAACAAAACTCAGGTCGCAATTGGTATACCCATGCGGCCACTGAAATCAGGATGACTTCAGGGCCGGATTAATGTGTTTAGTTAGCAAAGAATGATTGGGGTTTAAACATCTACCAAAAATGATCTGGCAAGTCAAACAGCTCCTCTCTGAAGTGGTGGCATGTCTCTTCCCAGTGAAAGCCATATCATGTCCACTGGGAGTAAGTCGCATGTCTCCAAATGTTTCAGGTTGTCTTCGTATTTGGCGTCATCCCAAATACTGCCAGTGCAGGTGATGAGGTGTATCCCACGGTGAAGCATGTTAGGGCTTTAATACTTTTCTTGCATCTTTGTGTGGAATATAGTTTGTGCTCTAGCAGCGCCATTTGATTTTTCTAAAGGATAACTTTGCCATTTTAATGACAAATCACTCAGACTTCTGATAATCTGTGTGTGGAATTTAATGTGTTGATGCCTCTTTTGAAATATGACTTAAGTGTAGTTGACACTGAAAATTTTATCCATAAATTACTTTGGTTTCAATTGCACAGGGAGGTTTTAGATGCTGGATTTTGATTTGTAATTATTATTGGATCAATGGTTGAATGAATTCCTGGGATGGAAGGTTTACACCAACTGTGTCCCTGTAAGTTTTATTGTTTGTTCTTTCTCCTTATAGAAAAAACATAGTGAGATAGTGTCCTATATAAAAGATAAGTGTAGAGATGTAATGGCCTCCCAAGCCTGAGGATTAAAGACATAAATTCCATGTGTAGAGAATTGTTCATTCTTTTTGAAGGCTTCTTGGCTGCTCGCTCTAACTCTGACTAATCCACAGGTATATCTAAAATGCATTTTGACAACAATCCTCTGCAGACAGATTTTTATTAAGGAAAATAAAAATACTTGATACAAATAAAAGATGAAGCTTGATTTGATAATTTTCTAGATGTTTATGACTGACTGCATGTTTAGAGGCTAAATTGATGATAAAGTGTTCTGTTATAGAGATTTCCATATTCTGAAAAGCCTTTAGCTGCCATTAGAGGCCAGGACCTCTATAAGGGAGTATTTTGATTGGAGCCATGACTGTTGAAATGCCGTTCTCGCATCTTAACTGTTATTTTAAATGTAAGATAAAAGGACGCACTCCACAGCGAAACTCCAATTTTAAAGAGATTTTTCTTTCTTTGCAAGGCCTTACCTGTAAATGGAAAGGCAATCAGAAATAATCCTGTCTACTGGCTTCCCACTTACAATCACTTAATTTAAGCTAGAATAAGCTTAAAGTAGACAGTAAATTATCCATGGCCCAGCAATGTGCCCTTGTCGCCAAAAAGGCCAATGGAATCCTGGGCTGCATAGGGAAGAGCGTGGCCAGTAGGTCGAGGGAGGTCATTCTCCCCCTCTACTCGGCACTGGTGAGGCCACAACTGGAATACTGTGTCCAGTTTTGGGCTCCCCAGTTCAAGAGGGACAGGGAACTGCTGGAGCGAGTCCAGCGAAGGGCAACTAAGATGATTAAGGGCTTGGAGCACCTCCCTTATGAGGAAAGGCTGAGAGATCTGGGACTCTTTAGCTTGGAGAAGAGAAGGCTGAGGGGAGACCTTATTATGGCGTACAAGTATCTCAAGGGTGGGTTGAAGGAGGATGGAGCCAGGCTCTTTTCAGTGGTTCCCAGTGACAGGACGAGGGGCAATGGGCACAAGTTAGAACACAGGAAGTTCCGTTCAAATACACGGAAACACTTCTTTACGGTGAGGGTGACAGAGCACTGGCACAGGCTGCCCAGGGAGGTTGTGGAGTCCCCTTCCCTGGAGATTTTCAAGACCCGCCTGGATGCAGTCCTGAGTAATGTGCTCTGGGCAATCCTGCTTTAGCAGGGGAGTTGGACTAGATGATCTCTAGAGGTCCCTTCCAACTCTGATAATTCTGTGATTCTGTGATAATGCATCCTGTAGATATATTAAATACAGAGGAACACCATATGCTAGGGATAGACAAGCCTGTAGGTCGGAGGTGGAATAAGAAGTGGTTTGAAAAGTTTCAGCTGCATGGGGGCAAAAAAAAAAAAAATTGGCTCACTTGTGAAATAATTAATGTAATAAGAACGAGGTGGTTTTCAGACAGAGTTGAAGCAGATGCACCATTTCAATTTCTGTAATATTGATTGTTTTCTTATAAGCAATTGCAAATTACAAGTAATTGAATAGTAAGGGGGTAAAACAGTTTTGAGAGATCATAAACCCAAGATATTGTAATCGGTTATCTCTTCGGATTCAAGTCTTTATTCTGATGCTGACTTTAAGAGCACCCCCTGCTTACCAAGGCAAAATATTTACTTCCCTTCCATATGGCTCCTTGGCAGTATTCTTACTTAGATCATAAACTGACTTCACTGTGGATTCTAATTGCTTAATTTCAAGAGACAGGTATTGGTGCTGGACTTCGCGTAAAGCAAGTGGAAACTGCCGAGCCTTTTTAGCACAATGATGGGTTGTTCTGGAGGCGTTGATCTCCCAAAACCCTCACTGCTACCTGCTGCAGGGAAAGATAATAGGAAACTTTCACAAACAAAGCTTTGCCCCCGTTTCCCCGGTGTTCTGCTTGGCTGTATTCTCTATTCCATGGATCGTTTTCTGTCCTACTCCGTAGTGCACACGAAGGGGTTGTGTTCCGAATGAGCCCGGCTGCCGGGAGCACAACTGGCTGGGAACAGCGGCACTTCAGTGGCATGTGCCAGGCTTCTTGGGGGGGGATGTGAGGGAGGGGAGGCTTTTTAATTTATCCTCCAGCTTAATTGCTTTCCCCTTCTAGGGATGGACAGGAATGTAGAAAATATTTCTCAGTTGCTTTGCATTTAGCCCACTGCTGCTTCAGGCTGCACACAGCTTGTAGGGATGTGTTCCCGGAAAAGAAGCAGCTGCACGTCCCGTCCCGTCCCTAGCACCGATGGTTGTGTGCAGAGGATGAGGACACTTCTCCAGGTAACGAGAAGTGCCCTGAGGTAGCTGCATCTGTATGCTGACTTTTATGTGTATTTAACTGGCTTCGTTCAATATTCAGGTAGAGAAGGCTGTTCCAGGCTCTCCAGGTGGTGGTATGATGTAGCATCGTAGCATCTGCCCAGGGTGGGTCTTTATTTGCGTGCTGGAGGAAGCCTGTTCCTCTGCCTCTTGCTGGGCGGACAGATGGGATCTATAACCTTGATGTAAAGCACACAGTATGGGCTGTGGAGGGGGTTGTTTTTTCTGGGGCTTTGTATCCTGTCCGTTGCTTCAAACTATCTTCAGACGATAAGGAAAAAGAGAACCTAGGTTACCAAAAAAATGCATTCTGGATGAGCCAGGTGAGTGCAGAGAGGGTCCGTTGAGCCCAACTGTTCGCTGGCCTGAAGCTTGGTGGCATATGCGAGAGATTGATGGCTGGGCAGTGAAATCATGCTGATCTTTTTAAGAATCTCTCACCAGAGATTGCCGAGAGTTTGGAATAGGCGTTTCTTGGATGGTAGTGGCTGTAAGACAGTCCAGGAATAGATATAACGAGCTCTTTATGGAAAGCATATGCCAGTAGCTGCAGTTCCATGGCATTTATCATAGAGTATAGTAAGTTATCTATGGGAGAGAAATGTTTGCTCCTTCTCAGGCATTGAGAGACACGTCTGCTTTGGTTTAACAGTTTAGCTCTAAAAGACAAAAATGGCATCTACTGTCTAAGAAAGTGTCTGTTTTCAATGTTCTTGTCCAGGCTCGCACCTCGAATTGATTTTCTTAACATGATTACAAGAAACGTCTGTGTGTGTAATACCTTTGTAAGGACTAAAGAGGTTTTGGTCATCACTGCCACATGAGCAATGCATTCCAAGAGCTGGAATGGAAGGATGCTTCTAAGGATGGAGGTCTTCTCCACAAGCATGAGGGCATACAGGCAGACGCTTGAAGACCGCACATAGTAGACCTGTATTAAAAAACAAACAAACAAAAAAGCCCAAAAAACAAACCCCAAACACCCATGAGCATCTGCAGTATTACTCTTACTTAAGACAGCTAAAACCAAAGTTGCTTTCTTTAGTAGGAGTTGGAGAAAATATAGGGAGAAAAGAATGTGATTAATTATGTGAAAAAACATGCTGTTTCAGTGAACATTGTTAATTGGCGGTTGTATGTCTAATATCCAGCCAATTTGGTAAACTTACCAAATAGATCTTTTTTGAGCAGTCAGTCATATGCTGTGCTTCAACACAAAACTCTCTCATCGTACCTCCTTCCTCCCCAGCACGGTGGAATTCATTGCGCTGTTTTATGTCGGTGTACCTGGGGAGAATTGCCATAACCTGGTAATTCTCTGTTTACAAGTCCGTACTCAGAGCTGGTCATAGAGGAGCGGTTCAGCAGCATAACTGGTAATTACCTACTCTGTTGCTATGGTATACAATGGGAATTGGGCACCTGCTGTCTTTTTTTTTTTTTTTTCCTTCCTTTCAAAATGGTGCCTGAAAATGCAGCTTATATAACTTAGATGGGATCTTGCAGGTAATGATTCATATGTGTATTTACTTACCTTCATGCTGCCGTTTCATGTGGGAGAAGGTATACTTTCATGCGTGATCATGCAGACCCATTATTTGAAGTACCAGCCCAAATTTAGTTTGTCTATAGTTCTGATGGGAGTTCTAAGCTTTATACTGTTTGGGACTTCAATTGTGAACTCCCGTTTTCACTGTTGGTAATGGAAAATCACATCTAAAACTCTTCCTGCTTTTCTGCAGTCAAAATGTATCGGGTTGGGTTTTTTTTGGCGGGTACAGATGCACAGCATGCATGAGCAGTGGAATGGTGCCCAGAGAACTGAAGTGTACAAAGCATTAAGAATAATGAAAGAGAAAGCTTTCTATACACTCATCATAACATGAAACCAGTATTTAAAAGCATGGAATAGTATCAAAGAATACTTTTTTCCCCTGTGTCTTAGAGTGACCAGGAATCTTGAGGCTTTAGCATGAGGTTGGTACCATTATAACTCATGGAATTTCTTGGAAGACCCTGCATCCTGTGATGGGTTTGGTTTAATTATGTTGACGAAAAGGCATCTCCTCAATTTGACATTAGAAGCGCTGTAATAGTACAAGAAAGGATGTACTGTATTGGAAAAGAGCTCCTCACTTGCTAGAGACAAAGCTGTACATCTAGTAAGAATATCATGGGTAAAATATAACCTGAAACTACTGAAAGTGCCAATATAAATGTATTTATAAACTTCTGAGCTACAGTTCCATCAAATAATAGGGGGATGTCAGCTTTTACTGATAATCCTGTTGTGTTTCTCTTCGTAACGGAACGAACTGTCCTGCTACAAGTCCTGGACTGGTACAACTATAAGTCCAACTAATGTTTAGTAATTGGAGGTCCAGTTCTGCATTATTCACCTACTGCTGCTAGCACCGAGGAATTCAAGATGTGTATCTGATGTGGGAGTAAGAGGAGAATTCATCCTTACTAGCAACTCTGTTTATTATAATACAGATGATATGGTGCAAAATAGAGATTTCTGGTACTAGAAATTGGAAAGGCGTTTTGGAAAGTGGCTTCTGCTGAGTTTTGGTTAAGAGCAAGAAGAGAAAAGTGAAACAACTAATCTGATTTTAATTTATAGCATTGCTGCAGAATGAGAAGTGCACTGATTTTTATTTTTGGTTATATACAATGAAACTTGTATGTTTAAAAAACAAAAGTGTCAGGATTACACATGTCTGGAACACTCGCGCTTATCTCTTAGGTAAGAGCATCCTCTGGCTTAGGGGTAAAGGTTTTTCCTAAGCCTGTCACTGAACTGAAGCGTGCCTTTCCCGTGGGTTCTGTGATGACATTTTGCACTAACTGCAGTGGAAAGACACACACGCATGCGCACATGCAGTTTTTAACATCCTGGTGGAAGAACTGGAGGTGGACCAAAGCGACTGCTGGTCCTGGTACAGCGTACCAAGGGGAGTGTGATCCCGCTGTCGAAAAGTGGAGGGAGCCAGACTTCAAACCTACTCACTACGTGAATGACTTGCATTTTACTGTAGTGTGATTTTTTGTTCCATCGCCCATTTTATTTTCACTTAAAAGGATTTATCAGACATGCTTGTTAATGAGGTAGCAGTATTAGTCTGAAGGATTTCAGGCAGCAATTGTAAAGACTACCGAAAATGCTTGAGGGGAAGTGTTACAGCTCTCAGTCCTCCTGTAATTGGAAAAAGTGAAATATCTCATGAATGTTGACCCTGTGGTACCTTTCAAAGTGGTTTGGCAGTCTGGGCTGTGGGAGTGTCTTAATTAACAGACCCCCTCCAAGGTGATAGAGGCAATAGTTCCCGTGTCGGCCGGGTGCAATCCTGGCTGGTTGGTCCACAGCCTGCCTAGAGCTGCCAGGGGGCATGAGCTGGGGGCTGGCAGCCTCTCGTGAACAGGACGTGCATCCAAAACGCTATCTCCTTCCGCATGGCCTACAGGGCAGAGATGGATAAACACTGATTCCTGTGGTTAACAGGTCTGAGTCAGCTTTGAATCGGTGATGCCGGCTGCTTCTTCAGCATGACCGGTTTGGGGGCTCAGGGAAGTTGGAGCGTGCAGGAATCGCTGGGCTATCTTTATGTATTTCCCGATCTGAACTCCTCAATGGACATGGTCCTCTTTGTAAGAGGTGCAACTCTCCCCTTTCCCTACCCGTGAGCTCTCTGTATGCTTCGAGGAGTTACTATAATAGAGACTTCTGAAACGAGGGATGCTACAGATTAGGAACCTACTGCTGTTGAGATAGTGTTGCGTTTCCAAATGTACACAACAAAAACATCACAGGGGTTACCGGGCCCATCATTTCCATGGTATTGAAGCAGCTGTGATGTTAGTTGGTTGCTGTGCCTCTGCAGTCCCGGGTTTTGCTGTCTGTTCTCAGCTATATCCGTGGGTTAGTGTTACATGTGTGTTTCGGCAGCAGGCAGGAGGAGGCTGTAAGCTGATCACTCCATAGACTGCTGCTGAGTAAAACTGCTGGATCAAAGCACAACTGGGATGGTGCAGGCATGGAGGGAGAGAGGCACCAGTCCAGCGAGCAGTTCCGAGCCTTGGGCTCAACTGCCCCTTCTCTGGGACAAGCCTTTGAGCCAGGCGCTGGCTTTCTGATCAGGCCAGACCAGACCAGCCTGAGAAGGTAGCGGAGACTAAAGACTTCACCAGAGTCCTGCTGGAGTGTTCAGTGTTTTTACTGCTCACAATGGTATTGCTGTTCTACTTCTAGCGCTGGTGTTTGGGTGGTGCTAATTACTGCTATCCATCTCCTGTTCAATCCCTACAGGCTTTAGGGCGGAAGGAGGTGGATGCGGAGATGCTGTAACAACTTCTCTCATCTTGTATTAAGAAATTCCCCTGGCACTATCTCGTTGTTATTTGGGAGGTGAAGGAGTGGGGGCAGACAAAAGTGCCAGGTTGGAAGGCTGTTTGTTATATGCCTGTCCTTAAGTTTGCTGGATATCACTAGGTCAAATGCTTTGTGTTCACTAAAATTAAACTTAACATCATCCTATTCTATTGGGTAAATACTTGTTATGGTTTGTGACATTAGAACACTTCTGGCAGTTTGAGTTTGTTTTGGTTTTTTTGTTTGTTTTTTCAAAAAGTGAAAAATATCAGTGACAAGGAGGTCTTTCTATTATCATTCTTCTTTTCAAGGAAAACTTTGGTATGCTTTTTCCTGTTTTCAGTATGCAGATGACTTGATTTAATAAGTATAGCTCTGAAGGGTGAAGTAGTGAAAAGACCTTGATTGGTGTTGCAGCAGGGACACCCAGTTTAAGCTGTTTTTTCTTTTGATGTCTTCGAGCTTTCCTTTATTCTGATTTCACATCTCTTTCCAAAGATTGCTTGTTACTAGCAGCAGCTTACCTGTCTGTAACCCTAATGTGTATCACGTATGACTTACCAGATACAGCCTTCTGAAAGAAACGTTCTAAAAAGCTTTTTAGAGATCCTGTCCTGCAGGGTGCTGAATCGAATGCAAGTGCTATGTTCAAGGCAACCATTACTTTCTCATATTATTTGGAAAAGAACGAAAAGGCTATTAAGATATTGCTGTTCTCAAATAATCCATGAAAATAGCAGTTTTCCAACTGTGCAAGATAGGTGTGTTTTTATCTCCGTATTAAATCAAAATGCAGTGCAGTAATACTTCTGTAATTGATTTACTCTTTGTATTACTACTATGATGGGCAGGCCCGAGAGCATGTTTTTTGCACGGAGTGCTCATTCCTCCATTCCATCATGCATAATAACAGCATCTTGCTGACAAGGGCTATAATTAGTGGTGAAACGAATAAATTTTCTCATCCTGAAGCCTACCTTGTTAAAATGCTGCTGACTGGACAGGTCTTACTATTCTTAATATTTTATCATTTCTTTTAAGAGTCTTCAGCCCAGTAGAATTTTTCTGCTACACAAAGTCTAGCAAACCAGCCCATTTTTCGGAAGAGAAAATCTTCACCCCATATGTCTGTGTTCCTGGATGTACTGATTTGTACACTGCTGGCAATGCGCTGACGCTGATCTCAACCTCCTTAGCGGGAGGGCAAGGGCACGGAAGCAAGCGTGCTCTCCTCCGAGCTCAGTCAGGCTGGAGGTATCTCATCTGACTCTGCAGCAAGTGAGGCCACGCTTCTCTCTTCTCAGACTCCTGGAATAAGAGCGTTTCTTTACTTAAGAGTATTGCACAGCTGTTGTGATCCACAGGGGCACGTACCATCATTCAGACACAGTAGACTCAAAAAAAAAAGAAATCCTAGAAAGCTCTAATAGCCTTTAGATGGGGCTAGAAGTTTCCTGGCAATATCCACTTTGCTTCGAGTCGCTACTCTGAATATATACCCATGGAAACTTTGTACTGAAGCATGCTAATGCCTACTCGTGATGTAAGTAGTAGTGTTTAGATAGCCGTGAATTCTCCCTGAAGCTTTTTTCCTTGAAGGTAATCTCTTCATCAGCATTACAAATGCTGAAAGACATCTTCTACAGAAGGACAACCTGTAACAGGTGTAGTTTTCTTGGGGCAAATTCTGTGCTCAAAGCAAGGCTTAATCACATGCGTTCTAATATTGCTATATGAAGATTTGGTTCAATCTCTTCCTTTTTTTAAAAAAAAAAAAAATTGGAATGCTCTTTAATATGTGGCTACTGCATACTCATACCTGTAACCTAAACACTTGATCTCCTAAAATCTGTTTAAACAAAAGTATAATAAATTAGTTCTTGTGGCTTGCAAGAAGCTGTATTTCAGATAGAGTATGATTATTTAGCATGGAAGTTTGACATGCTGTTATACACCTTAACTTTTACCCAGTTCTTTGTATTCTGATGGGAGTGACAATTCTAAACAGGTGAGGAGATGTGACTTGGCTTACTACCACATGGGTGGCTGTGGGGCTGGAAAACTCTGTTAAAGTCCTGTCCGCTTGTGGGGTTTTACAGTAAGATTCTAGTTCTGCTTTTTCCTACCCTGCCATGTAAAGCAAAAATTTTGCATCCTGAACATGAATCTGAGACAAACAGTTTTAAAACTCTTGTTTCTACTTTCTATATACTCTGTTTTTATAGAACATTGCCATAACTCTACTCATTGCCCCAATAAAGTATCTGCTAAGCTTGAAGTTGTTGCAGGGGTAGTTGCATGCATCAGTCTCTATAATATGCCTTAATGGTTATGAACAATATTTTATTTTAAAAATGATTACTTTCATGAGTCAGACTGAAAGCTGGTCCTGAAGCTGCTTTTGGAAGCAGCTTTACATTGTGCTGTTCCACTTTTATGTATAGCTTTAAGTGTCAACAACAAATCAGATGACATAAGACTTTCAGGTTGCTTATTATTACTTTGAGGGGGGAATAATGGAGAGAATTGGATGTTTCCTGCTGGGGTGAGCCAGAGACTCGCTAAAATCTTTTGAGCGAGGAAAAGCCATTGAATGAGCTTCTGGGATCAAAGGCCCTACTCCTACCTAAACGAACAAGAGACTTGCTGATTGGGAATGGGCACCTCTCACAATCCCCAGTTTGAGGGGCTTTTCTGTCTCGTGCTTTTCACAAATAATTTCTTCAAAATTGTGATATTCCTGTCAATTTTTCGAGCTGACAACCTCCCACCAGGAGTGTTTTGCTGAGAAATTGCCAACCAACTCAGCAATTGGAAGCCAAGATCCTTTCTTTGTCATTTTCCTGCTTGTTGTATTTATAGGAGGATAGTGGTTACTGTCTCTGGGGTATGCAAAGCAAAAGGTAATGAGTCATTTTGGTACCGTGAATGGAGATGTTTTGTGAAACCTCCAGTTCTCACAGATGTGGACTGGCAGATGGAGGTTGATGGCAGTAATTCATTTAAACTTAAGCAAAAATCATTCAGGATTTCAATAGTCACTTTGGTTTTCTGCCTCCTCTAAGTCTTAAGTACTGGGGTTCTTGTTTTTCTTGCCATTTGGGTTTTGGTTCAAGGTTTGTTGTGATGATACCTGTTCCTCCTGCCTTCTGTTTGCAATGGAATTACGGTAAATACTGCTAACAGCAAAGTCCTTTCTGCTTCTGTTGACTATAACAATCTTAAAGAGGGTGTGTTTTGCCATATTTCTTACTGAGAATGAAGTTCCTGGGGTCAGGAAGAAGGCAAACTTGTACTTCACTGGGTTGTGTGCGTTAATATTTAGTTCTGCTCAAAATGAAATATTGGAAACCAGGCAGAGATGAGAAGAGAAATCTTGGAGAAAGTTGCATGACATTTATCCCATCGCTGATATAACTTGGATATCTAAATGGAATATATTCTGTTTAAAGTACTGTAGCATAGAAGATAAAATATATATTGTAGCCTTTTCTTCCTCTAAGGTCTACTTTAAAAGAAATAGTGCAATACATTGCCAGAAATTTTTTCACCTGTCTCCTTCTTTTGGCAGTGACGGTATCATTTCTTTTGTCTGGGTCAAAAGGAAAAAAAAATAATCCGGAGCCCAGCACATGCTTACAGCGTAAGCAGAAACATTAACTATTGATCCCAAATCCTGGTTTTAAAGAATGCTTAAAGAAAATCTAATGCTTTATTTCAAACTATAAGTAGTAGTTCTTTTCAGCAGTATGTTCATTCAGCCCTGAAAACCAATTACTCATTCCCTAAGTAAAATCGACCATCTCTGAGTAACTCTTTAGAATTTACTGGAGTAAATCTTTGCCTTGAAAATGCAAATTTAGCAGTTGCAAAATTTAGCAGCTTTTTTTTTTTTTTTTTTTTTTTTACCTTTGGGGAATCCTAAAACTGAAGAAAGGATGTGATGGTCCATCTTCCCCCATTGGCAGCTGTGCTGGGTTGGAAGGCGAGCAGCTTGGGAGAGCCGTTGGTTCCAGCCCTGGTGCCAGCCGGACACAACCCGGCAAAGAGTGCCTTGCAGAGATCCAGCCTTTACCTCCCAACTTGCCTTGCCTACAACACATGCTTTCCAATACTACTTGAGTTTTAGTGAGAGGAATTAGGGGGTTGCTGAAAAGGTCTTCTAGAATGGCTGGTTGTTGCTTCTAGTGACCCCAGAATGCTTTGAGCACTCAAAGAAAGCACTCAAAAAGACATTTTCCCTGTTCAGACAGTTTTGTTGTTCTGGTCAAAAGGAAAGGCAGAAAATTAAAGCACTAAAAATCCAGTTCTCGGCTATATTTGAAAACTCAAAAGTACAAGCAATTATATGTAACATCTTTTAGAGTTATAAGGTGGATGTTCTGCAAGATGTAATTTGCTGAAAACTGAGTGTGGGAAGGTGTCAGTTAAACACTTTATTCATTAATTTTTTCATTACTCCAGGGGATGTATAGGTGAGTTCATTTTTCTTCCTTCCCTTGTGTTCCTGTCACTTTCAGGAATAAGGTAGAAAAAGCTGCTTTGAAAAGTTACCTTTTGTCTATCGGGATACATATGTTGTATCTAAAACCCTAACAGCTTAAAGGGACCGGACAGGCTTTAAAAGACGAGAAGGGAAGCACAAGAGACTCGGGAGTTAAAACTGCATCAGCTTGGAGTTTGTAAAGCTGCAACCTGATGCTAGAATTAAGCCCTGTGCCAATCCTGTCCCCACCCCGGTCCTGCTCTGTCTTGCACGCTTTAAAAGGTACGTATGAAGATGGATGTCAGTGTTACTAGGGCAGGGTGCCAGGATGGAAATACAGACCGCTTCTGAAGTCTTGTGCCTGTCCATATGTCGAAATGTTTTGAATAAAATAAAGTAACGCAGCTGGAAGTAAAGCTCCTTGATAGCAGAGCCTGTCTGCATTAACCAGAACCGACAAAGTGCTATCTCTTAAATATTTAAGAGCTCTTCTGGGTGTGGATTTTCAGGGTTGCTTTTCCATTCTATAAAATCTTTTTAATATGCAGGAAAATAAATCTTGTGATAACAGATAGTGATGCCAGTAACACCCAAATTCTCAGAGCTCTTACGAATGTCGAGAGTCACCTTTTTACGGGCAGATACTGCACTGGGTACACAAAATGCTACACTAAGCTTTTATACTGGTAAATGAAAATCATCGTTCTTCCTTCAGTGAAGGGCACTGATGATTCTTCATCACCTCCAAGTAAAAGACAATTGTAACAATTTCAGAAGAGTGTTTTTTGAAACACAGCTAAGCTCGATGGCGAACCTTATGAGTTCTCGCACTTGCTGGGTGTTCCGTATTGAGAGATTGTGCAGCTCATCCCTCTTTCCAGGCAGAAGTTGATTCACTTGGCTCTGGGCAACAGAGTTTTCTGCTGTGCTAATTTCTGTTCTGTTCTGAAGTATGCTGTGATGTTAGCTGTCAGGAGCATCTGCTTAATCCTACTTGTAGGTAGACCTGGCCACCTTTCTCTAACCTGCACTCAGTCCGCTGAATTACAGCGCTCTTCTCGCTGCCTGAGGATCTCGCAGGACAAGAGACTAAATTCATTTTGCCTTCTTTCTTCCCTGCTTCTGCTTTTAAAAATCATCCAGATCTCTTTGAGCTTGAAGAAAATAAAGATAATGTTAGAGCATGGAATGAAGGGGGGAGAAAAAATTGTCAAATATTGGTACCTATTTCTACAATAGATGTTGAAAATTAGGTATTAGTACTGTTTGCTTTCTGGCATTAGACTTATGAAACTTTTACTAGCCATAACTTTTCTACTGCCTCTAGCACAGTATGCAAATTGACATTGGAGATTTGGAGATAGAAGTCATTCTAATAAGAAACTGGTCTCTCTTCTTCACACCCGGGTTGACTAGGGAAGATTCTTCAGTTCCTAAAAAACAAACAAACAAAAAAAAAAAAAACAAAAAAAACCAAAACAAAACAAAAAAAAAACCCTTAACTTTGATTTTGAGGAGGCAACTTTGGTGCTAGTTTATTGTCATTTAAGTGCTGGAGTTTGCAAGTTCATATAGATCACCTTTTTATTTGGCCCCAGTAAGATTATGACAGGGAAAGGGTGTTTTGCTCTGGAATCGCCTGCTTTGCTTTGTGTGTTTGATTCCTGTTTTTGCAGAGTCTAGTGATGTATTGAAGGTTTCTGTAGCACTGAGGCTGGACTGTTTTGGAGTGAGGAAGGAAAAGACTTGGGCAAATGGTTGTATGTTTTCTTCTGGATTTTGTTTGTTTATGGGACACTGGGAGTATTATGCTTCTGTTTCTCTTTGGAGGAGGAAACAGTGTCAGTATGAATGACATTAATTTAAATATCCTTACTTAAAAAATGTTGGGGGGAGGGAGAGAGGCTTTGTTCCAGTTCTGATTGATAAAATTATCTCACCTTGAGAAAAACGTGACCCTTAAAGAGCTTCTGTAACTTAGTATATCTTACTTTCATTTTTGCACGACTATGAAATTCAGACAAGTGCGGGTTTTAAAATATTTTAAATTACTTTTGTTTGCAAACCATAGCCTTTTCTGAGTAGTGCCTAATAAGCCTGGGGATTAGATTCCTAAACATATTTGCCTATGACCTCTTTTAACTAAGGAGTGAAGAAAGGCTAAAAAAAAAAAAAAAAAAAAGTACAAGCTAATCTGCTTCTAGAATAATGTCAGAGGCCAGTGCTTTTCACTTGCAAATATGGAACATAAATCTTTGTTATTGCATGTTTACAGAAGGTCTTTATTGAGGGTTCAGAGTGTCAGCATATATTTTAATACTGCAATTACTTACTTCAACTGTTAACGGTTTTTTAACTTCTAATAGATTTATTCTAAACCCAAGTAGACTGGTTTCTTTTGTGAATGTCTCATTAGTAGGGAAAGTACAACAAGCCGTAGAAAAACTAACAAATACAAAGGGAGAGAATGCATGAGAAGCTCTACCATTTTTAGACCATCTGGCTGATAATTGCTAGAAGTAATTATGTCCTAACTATTTGTGTATTACTTTACAGGTCTGAAGGTGAAAGTTCAAGAAGTGTCAGGTATGTGTACATCGTATTCTTTCTGTCTTGATGTCTTTGTTCTAAGAAAATATTTGAAAAGCATAACTTCATTTAAAAGCATTAAATAGGAACAGATTTTTAAAAACGTGTTTTTACTGGTTCTACCTAGCATGCCTTTTGTATTTTAAATAAAGGATGTTCTGCCTTGGATAAGTTCAGTAATAGATAACATGATGTTTCTTGAAGGCTTTCATCTCTAATATGGTTTAAGACTTGTGTTTGAGTTTTGATTAATTGCAAAAAATTATTTATAGCTAGTTTCCAATGTTTTCAATCAATGCTTACTAAATAGTTGTTTGTATTGAATTGTGAGCCAGCCGCCTGCCATTTTTGGGGGGCAACATCTGTGTTGGGGAGAAGTCCGTGTACTTGTTCGGGCTTTCTTAATAGCCTCCTCTTCTTTACAGTGAGTCCTGTCATCGACTCGTTACGACAATACTCATTGTGCACTTGCAAGATGCAGATAATTTAGAGAATTTAATGTACTTATCAGATTTTAACTTATTTAGTATTTTAGCCTTGTTACTTCGAGGGTATTTTTCTTTAAACCTACCTTTTTGCAAATGTGGCTGTGTGAGTCAAACTTGTAGAACTTGTAACAGTGCTCTAAACAGGACTGAAACTTTAAAATTACATACTTGAATCCAAAAGTGTTCCGCGTTCATTAGGCCATTACAATTAAGTAGATGCCTTGATTCTCAAAGAATGTGACCACTGATCAATGATAACAAGGTCCAAAATATGGGCTGTGGGTTCACCATAATTCCCTGCAGCTTGTTTTGGGGTTTGTCAGGACTTTGTATCTAAGGGTATTACATTTTATTTCTTTAAAAAAAAAAAAAAGCCAGGACTTTCACTTGCGGAATCACAAATCCAGTTCTTCCCCACAGGTGTGCAGACTATACACAAAAACAAGTGAACTGCAGAATAATCGATCTGACATCAGAAAAACAGAAGGCTGTAGGAAGTGATCAAAGATTCTCTGAAGTGCTTTTTTTCTTTCAACAGAAATCAAAATCAGCATGGTATTGACCCAAGTTCAAGGTGTGCAGGGGAAGCTGGTAGCATATTTTTAATATACAGGAACTGAACTGGACAAAATCACAAGCTGCTGTAGTTAAGATTGCAGTCAGATGCCTGTGCTTTATTCCTTGGGCTTGTTTTTAACTCCCAGTAGGGTTGCCAGTATGCTGGCAAGCTGTGGAAGGACTAATGCTGATCAGCTGACTTGTGAATTTACCCAACTATGACCACAGTCACGTTTCAACCTGTAATAGTCATTCTTGTTTTGAGCTGCTGAGTCTCTGGTAGGATTTGGTTGCTCGGATGGAGGGGTGTGTGTGGCATCACCGCTGCTGATGTGCTCTGGTAAGGGTCGAGTTCATTTATTAGAGAC
The DNA here is from genome assembly GCF_965231255.1 of Vanellus vanellus. Classification (NCBI taxonomy): domain Eukaryota; kingdom Metazoa; phylum Chordata; class Aves; order Charadriiformes; family Charadriidae; genus Vanellus; species Vanellus vanellus. The sequence goes on along the minus strand of NC_138914.1, from coordinate 23,962,514 downwards.
CATGTTTTGAGGTATTTAGGTAGCATATAGGCAGAGCTGAAAGCCTCAGAGCTGGTAAAAACTAAATATAGCTCTAACCCTTGCTCCCAGTACGCATCTTAATGAACTAGGATTAATCCATTGTGTGTGTGGGGGGTGTTATCTGACTGATGGGCTACGGGACCTGTTTGTGAGACTGATGGAGTAACGCTTGTATGTCTTGCCAGATAAATTCCAAACCTTAAAGGAAGGGTCTGCTCAGGCTTTGGTGTGTCTGTAGAAAGTGGCAATGCTGCAAGGGGCATATTTGTCCTGCGTACAGGCTTCAGGGTTGGAATGAGGAAAAGCAACACCATGTGTTCTCTGCAGAAACCTGCAGGCAGTCAGCAGGAGTCTTGGAGCACTGATATCATCTTCTGTTTTGAGGCTGTTCACTGAATTAATTCTGTTATTCAGCATGAACTTGAGTTACTCCGAGACAGTTCCAGACTTTTATGATAGTCTAAAATTAGGCTAACAGATGAAGGCAGTAGCAGGCAACTCCAGCAGAAGGCAGAGCCATACTCCTCCTGAAATGCTCTTTCAGCCCAACTCTTCCACCTTCCCTCTTAAATTGTGTTTCTTCAGAGCAGAGGTGACCCGTCACTGAGGATGTGCTTTTATTTTTCTGCTTGCGTAAAATCCTGGTCAGCTTTTTTCTTGTCGTGGGCAGAAGCTCACTTAGCTCTTTATCTGTGTCTAGGTAGCTTCTTTACGTTGTGGTTCATTTGCTCCATAGCATTTTCCTTTATTTCTGGCAAATGGAGATGAAATATAATAATTTCAAATGATAAGGTCAGTGTAGGGGATGGTGCTTAAACTCTGAAGAGAGACATCATCATTCCTACTCACAGAACTATCAGAAGAATGCCAGCAAATCAGTATGCTGACCAGACTATGCCCATGTCTTCTGCCAAATTGTTCAGTTGAATCCATGAAATGAAGTATAGGAAGGAGCTGCAAGCAGATGAGAAGCCAGGAACGAAATGTACTGTCTCAGCATTAGCTGGACAGATACCCTATTGAGTGAAATTAGTTAGGGGCTGATGTTTGCAGTTAATAAGCAAAAGTATTGGTTAGGATTGTAGCGTTTGACTCTTGGTGGCGTTAGCACTTAAGATTAAAGGATCACTAAAAAAAAAAAAAACAACTCTCAGATGTAACCATTTATTTTACCTCCTTTCTGCCAGAAGATTGTTTTGAGGTCAGATGGATGGTAGTTTGCCATTTATTTCTCTGTCACTCAGAACCTGAATCCTGTGAGAGTTGAGTGGCTTGTTGTGTAGAAGCAAGATCTTTCTCTGGTGCTCGATGCTACTTGGGCATGAGATGAACCAGTACTGCCATTAACTTTTATCTTTGTGTTTCTAGCAGATGTGGAGAGAGAAACAGGTCAGTCTATTGAATTCGGTGTGTGTCAGAACTGGTACACTGGAGCGACACAGGCTTGGCTTGTAGAGTAGGTCTGCTCTGAAGCAGACTCATCCTCGTGCCCTGCCAAACCTGCACCGTTGTCATCCTCGTTAAACATTTCAATTCGTCTAGGAGGACCTTTTTAGCAGTTCTCTCTGAGCAGCAAAGAGAAGAATTAGGATTCAAAAGGGCAGGCAGATGCATGTATCTTTTGGGTTTGCGTGGTTTGCCCCTGTCTTTCCCTCCTCCCCTCCCTGCCCCAAAGCTGTCATGTGTGGCTGGGTTTGGTGGGCCAGAGAAGTCCAATGCCAAACGCGTCTGGGAGTGGGAAGCCTGGGATTCGGTTGAGCCTCCTCCAGTTGAGCGGCTATAATCAGACTCTTGGCCCAGAGACTTGTTTTGGAATAGCTGGCTTTTTCCATACTGGGTGGAATGTCCAGTACAAGTGATGCCCTAGAGTTTTGTACTGTTGCTCAGCTGCAAAAGTTACTGCCTTGGTGGATTTGTTTTCAGTAGCTTTATAGCTTGTCATATTGATGAAAATTTATCCAAAAGATGTTTTGAAGTTCTCTGAACTGAAGTAAACACTGAATCTGACTATGCAGAGACAAGGTTGATGCAGAAAAGCAATATGATTCCAGATAATACTGAAACAAAAATAATTTTGTTTTTTTTTTTTTTCTTGGCTTTCTCATTGTGACAGAAAATAATAAATTTTCCCATTGTTTGTGCAAGCCCTTCAAATTCTTTCTGCTTATAATATTGTTGTACTGTAATAAACTTGCATTGGTTTCCTTTTGGTGAATGCCATGTAATTTTCAAGTCTAGGTATTTGTTAAATCTATTAAAATTGATAAATTGCTTTGAACATTTTGCATTCGCAGATGTAATGAACACATACAGAGTGTGAGCTATGAAATTGTCAGTGTGATGGTCCTTTTTAATTAGCTGTCTTTGTTCACGTCTTTTCAGTAGAAAATGCAATTTGTTTTACAAGTGATTTTAATATTTAGTAGTATGACCTGACAGTTACAGATAAGAATGTATATAGGTAGTAAATCTTTCCAGGCCAGGTTGGACAGGGCTTTGAGCAACCTGGTCTGGTGAGAAGTGTCCCTGCCCATGGCAGGGGGTTGGAACGAGGTGATCTTTAAGGTTCCTTCTAATATAAACCATTCTGTGGTTCTGCGATATAAAAGTTTGCAAGAATAGTATGTCTCGGGGTTTAGTAACTAGGAGATGTTCCTCTTGCCTCTGCTATGGGCCTTGTGTGTTTAATGAGCACGAGGCAACAGAACAGAGTATTCCAGCTGCAGATAAGGTGCGGAGGGACTCAGAAGATCAGTGAGCATCTCTGACTAGCAAACCTCTAAAACCTGCCCACAAACAATACTTCTCTTCTGGTGTTCCTTTTCCCATTTTCATTCTTATAAGAGATGAACGGCTTAAAGAAGTAAGGTTTAATTAACCATTTCTCTAAGTGTTCCTCTGCTGCCTTTCTGTCGGTAAAATAGGTGAGATGTGGCTCCGGTCAGCTCGGATGTACTTCTCATCCCAACTGTTCTGTGATAGTCCTCGTGGAGTACTTTTGCTGGAGCTGGTGCATTGGTCAGTTGTCAGCAGCACAGAGCACCTCTCAGCCCTCTTCCCAGCACCCATCCTGTGCAAAATACGTCATACCACTGGACTTCAGTCATACCACTGGACTTGACCTGTCCTCCTTGGGTTTTTAGGGTTTTTTTGTTCTTTCCCAGTTGTGCGCTTTTCAAAGGAGAAATGAAGTACAAGATGTAATGAGCTGTATGTAACAATACTGCATAAAAGCAGAGGGTCCCCCCCATGGCTGCTGAACTGAGAAGTGCCAAGGCTATTGCCAAAAAAGTGTGGTACTTTGTGAATACCCACATAATTTCAAGGTCCCTTCCAACTCTCGCCTTTCTGTGATTTAAGAAATATGCAAAGAAAGAGGAGAGACCCTGAAGGTTAGTTAAAGAAGAAGAAAAAGGGCAGTTGAAGTACTTGCTATGGAGAAAACATTGCATCAGCTAAATTATTTAGCTGAACCAGAAGAAAAGCCTTGGTCTATAATTCTTCTCAGTATGTAAATAGATGGAGGACATGGAAAGTTTTGTCTGTTGAGGATCGTGCAAAAAGGCTAATCTCTTGTAAAGGTGTACACTAGATTAAGTGGAAAAGTAATTGTCTAATTTACTTTAGAGCAGGGAAGAATCATAGAATATCAGGCTCATTCTGTGCTGTGCGGAGAGTGGGAGGAATGACTGCTAAACAGACCTTGACAAACTCCAGGAATTGAGCCAGAGAAAGTCTAGCAGGAAGCAACATTCTGGGGTTTTTGTGTTTTGTTTCACCCCAGTAAAATCTACTTTAACTGTGTGACTCAGCCTCTTCTCTGATAACCGGCAAAGTACAGGTTTGGGGGAATTAAAGACAGATAGATGTGTAAAAACTAATTTTCAAGTTCAAATGTGTTGCTTTGCAATCTAAATGACTTAGTAAATACATATAAAGAGGGCCTTGTCTGGCTGCTTTTAATAATTCCACAAAGACTTTTCTACAGTTTTATAACCAGTCCTTAAAATGTGCAACATCACCATTTGTTACTAATTTAGAAAACAAAATAAATTTCCTCCAATAGATTTCTACATAAATGTCAGGCTGACCCTCTACAGTAGAGTGGAATATGATGAGTTTCTTGGTGTTAATTTAAATTGGTTTTATTACTGCTGACAGAAGTAAAATATATGGAAACAGCTTCTAGTAGTTGAGATGGCTGTGGAGTTGCCAATGGCTTTAAAATTCCATGACTTAGCCTGAATTTCAGAGTGAAAGGACAGCAGTACAGTCGTCGAGTTATCCAGACTGTATCGGTGTCATCTTTAATACTTAACTCTACACTTGTGATGTTAATAAAAAGATTTTTTCCTAAAAATAGTACAAAACATCTACTTTTACAGAATACATGAGTGAAAAATAATAAAATAATATAACAATAACATTGAGAGTAAATATTTTTTAAAAATCTGTCATCCTGTGCAATTTTGAATCACATGAAAAGCGTGCTGTAACATATATGATTTTCCAGGAGTAGGAGGTGGTGTTGATATCAAAGTCTCAGTACAAAGTGCTCAAATCAGCACTCCATTTGTGGTTTCAGTTCTCGCTCATCTCCCTGAACAATATGGGCAATTCAACCTTTTTGCCACACACCATATGCTCGCTGTGTGTATTCACTTAATAAATATTTTGGAATTGACTGGCTTCATTGGCATAACTACTTTCATTCATGCCTTCATGCTTTGGTTTTGGACTGTGGGTTATTAGATGAAGTACAGTAGATACTTGTCCACCGAATCCCGGGGAAGGAAATCTGCCACGGCAATCTTCCTGAGGAAAAGATGGTTGGGAATAGAGAGTAACACAGCATCACTGGCTCATTTTGGGGATTAGGGCTCCAGTCCCGGGAATCCTGAACAGGCAGAAGTGCTTCATGCTGAAACAATAACTGGTAGAGGAAGACAGTGTGGATGTGAGACACCACAGGGTTGGTGACACAGCAATGAGCCGGTTTTCTGATTTTTTGGTCCCAACGTCTTGCCCATGAGACTTAAGCTGCATCCCTGCTTTTAATTATGCACTTTAACCGCACTTTGGGAACCGTATGATATTTAAAAGAGTGGAATGTTAAATTCTAGCTTTAGATAAAATTATGAAAGTGGTGAAGGCTAGAGATGCAAGTACTACTTAATGAGCATTCTTAAAGGGTGACTAATATATTCCCAGTAGATCTTCTCTTTAGTAACGCATCTCTTGTTAACATCTCAGAATTAGATTAAGCTGCTATTAATAAGCAACTGTAATTGTTTTTTTCCAGAAATTCTTGGAGCTGCTGAAAACAAATTAGCCCTATATTATCTGTTTCTGAAATCTTGTGCCAGCATTTGTGTTTATATGCCACTAGAATGTCCGTTCTGCTCTTCCGACTGCTAGAGGAGTACACACTTACCTATAAGAATTAGTATCAGACTGGATTTATTTTTTCCCCGAGACTTTGTATTAGGGTTATACCTTAGAAATTGTTTTATGCAACGATATGAGAAGGATTAGCAAGGCTTACTAAAATCAATAATTGGTAGAACCCAAAGCATTCAGCGGGTTTCTCATAACCTGCTTCTGCTAAGCTGTAGTGGTGCTTTTGGAACTTGTCTGTAAAAGGCTCTTCAGCCTTGTTAATCATTTCAACTTTTTGACTACTTATAAATCTGGCAGTTAATTGAAATCTCAGAAGCATAGCAACATCAGTGTTGTCTTGTGCTGTTATCTGTTTGACCGCTCAGAACTTAATTTGTAACTGGGAAAGGAACGGGAAGCAAAAGAAACAATTCAAAAGTTGGTAAAAACAACGTAGTCAACTGTCAAAAGCTGTGGCAGATGTTTGGATGATAGTAAAAGTAGGTGAACTCTCTGAATTATGCATACTAAACAGCATTCACCATTTCACCGCTGGGGAAAGTTCTATTGACATGAATCTATGGTAAAATTAAATATGTATTGTGGAGGGCTCTGTGACATCTATGGGATGCCTTTATGACACAAAATGAGTGTAAATTGTATGAATGGTGAAAGTCTTCATGATTAAACAGGAATTTCTGCTCCCTTCCCTGTTGCCTCAGTGAGGTTTGTCCCTCTAAGACGTGGTAAGAAGGCAGCAACCTGTGTGTCATGTGGAATAATTATGGTAGATGTCATGCTGCCTGCACAACAGCTCCAGTGGTGCGGGCTGATGGCAGTCTCTCTCCATCAGCCTTTGGAGGAAAGCCATGAGTTTCTTTGAGGGAAACGGACAAGTAGAGGTTTGGATGGTGTTTTCAAGGCCCTTGCCAAGTTGGAAGAGGAGAAGGTGATGCTTCGTGCAGGCTGGGTAGCTGGAGTTGGGCATTGCTAGGTGGCTGAAACCACCCCGTGGCCCACACCCTCTGCCCCACTCCTCTTGGTGTGCTGGGAGTGGATTTCATCACAGATTTTGGATGGTTCCAGAGAGCAGCAATGGCGGTATATATGCTCCAGTTGACAGGGAGTCATTATTGAGCTCTGTAATACAGTTTTCACAAACTTTTAACTTTGTGTTCTTTTCACTTTTAAGTGGAATGAACTCACAGTAGCGAAGCTTTCTCGTCAAGTGTAATTGCGTTCAGTATAGGAAAACAACTTGGCAGTGTCAGGAGTGGCATTTTAGGCACTTGATTTTCGGGAAAGGGATTACGGAAATTGATTGTAAACTGCGACTAGACCTTCAAGATTTCCTGGTGATACTGAGTGCCTTAATTCATTTTTAAGTAACCAATTTGAGGTGTTTTAAAACTTTCTGATTTTCAGAAAAGGCTGAGTGTGTACCGCAACAATTGGTCTAAGTGTTTCAAATTGCGTATCTGACTTGCCAAGCAGAATTACTACTATATTTTAAATAAGCCCTTGCCAGTCCAGTATTGATAGCTGATCAGAGTGACACTTTAGCATCGAGCGCTACAACAGTGGATGTTTTACCTAGTAAAATTTCAGAAAGTTAACAGTGTTAATGGAAGTGAGAAGCTTATTTTGTAGTTAATGTAAGTGAGAAGCACAGAGCTTATTTCATAAACCTTCTATTGTTTTTACATATCCTCTGTTGGAAGAAGAAAAACAAGAGAGTAATACTGTGCTTTTTTTGAGGCAGTTTAGTCAAGAAGCAAGTTAACTGAGTTCTAGTTCTCAGGCAATACAGACAAAATCATCTTATTGCCTCAAAGTATAATGTGTAAGTGCATGATAGTGCTAGGTAGTAGGAGGGAAGATGGTTGAGGAGACCTGTTTAACCTGGCAGTCTTCAAAAGAAGTCCGTGATTCTGTACTGCATGTTGCAAGCTTCTTATTTTTCTGGATTGCTTTGCAACATATTGAAGAATCTTCAGGCGTATTATAATGTTTCATGACTCAAAAAGCTTCCAGCACTGCAAATGATTCTAAGTATCACAGCCATGGCACCATCTATGTTTTGCAGGCAAAATATTCTGCTTGGACGAAGCAAAGTGGTTTTTTCCCTTTTAATATTGTTCCATTAGAATCAACAGGCAAGGAAATAAAACATCATTGTACTGTTAGGTGAATTAAAGGGAAAAGGGAGGAATTTTTTGTATAAACACAGGTAGGTGTGTCTTTGCAATTTAATGACATTTTTGCGTCAGGTAATGTATTATACTAATATTTTGACTTCAGAATCTCAGGAATTCAGATTTTTCTGCTGAGAAGTAGAATGAAGTCTTACTAAAAATCGGATACCATCCAGGTGGATAAACTAGCATACGCAAGCATTTTGTCTAAAATTATTTCCAGTGGAAATAGGCAGCTGTAATTTATGTAAGTTTAAGTGCTGATTGTGCTCAGTAGAATTCTCCTGACAGGCTGGTAGTTGTTGAATTTGCAATCTCAAAAAGACAAAGCTTTGTAAGTGGTTCCACATTAATTCAGCGCAGCTAATTTTTATACTCAATTCTTGAAGGAGTTGTTCTTGTTCAAAAGTGGTCCCATTGGTTACTATGTGAGATAAAGCTTGCTTAATGAGCAACATGTGTGCACAACTTAATTCAGTAAGTTGAGTGCTTGTAGTGCCACAGGATTTCTCTTTTGTGTAGATAAAGTAGTTTAAATTTCCTTCATGATTTTGCCATTCCAGGGTAAACTCTGAGTTGCTTTTGTTCTTTTTGATTAGAATTCACATGGAAAGCTGGCTAAATCTAGGGGGTAGAATAACGGTATAAAGAACAAAAACACGTAGAGCGTATTACACTTTCTGTGTGCTTAATAATGTTCTTCAAGGACTTTGGTTGAAGTTGGTTCTGCAGCATCTGCTGCTGAGCAGCTCGTAATTACCCAGTTGAATTCTCGTTTCTCTGCCCTCGCTCTAGTCAAGACAAGCAGTAGTGTGCGTTTTGAGTAGAGTCGAGCACATCTATTAGCCATTTGGTGGGACAGTGAGAGTCACCTCTAAATGAACTACTGTTACGGCAGGATGCAGAGGTCCTGCTATGCAGCTTGTACTAAACGAAGGTGCTTTCTGGCTTCTTTTTATATCCGCTTTTCAGAAGAACACAAAATGCGTGTGCCCTTGTGACACATAGCTTTCCCTGGTCTGCGGTGTAGGCTGAGTGATGTGCACTTCAGCTGCACACACATCTGGCTGAGGGATTTCATTTTCAGCAAACAAAATTCTGCCACAGTGAGGCCAACAGAACCACTTCTTCTACAGCTGTTGCAGGAGTTCCAGAGGAGGACAGGGTACAATCTGAAGTGGGGTTATTTTATCAATTTAAACTAGTTATTCATTCATTCTTTCTTTCTTTCTTTCTTTCTTTCTTTAATTATTATTAAATGGAGATGTGACTATATGCAGATATCTTTGTGAGGACAGGAGCAAAATCTGTCTTTAGGAACAGAATTAACTGGAATACTTTTCTGTCCAGAACACTGAACATAATCTACACTTACCTATCAGAAATCCATGTGTACCTGCAAACTGATAGGATCGTGAGTGGGAGGCAATATACTCTGTTAATGATTTGCCTCTATGCACTGGTGAAAAAGATATCTGCTTTCTTGCACTTAATCTCTTTCTTTCAAAAGAATTCCTATATTAGACACAGATACAATTTTAAGCCAAATTTAATTTTAAGCAATGCAGCAATTTTTATGTAGTAGTCTGCACATTGACAACTTCAAATCAAATAAAAGACAGAACTTTCATAGTTTTTCTTTCCAATCTCATTGCTTTACACAAGTAGTCATGGTTGGACTAAGTCTATCCAACAGGAAAATAAGCAGAAAAAAGTAGCTGTGTTTAAAAAAAAAAAAAAACAAAAACAAAAACAAAAAAAAAAAAACAAAACAAAAAAAAACCCAAAACACAACAAAACCCAACAAAAAACAACAACAAAACCAACCAAACAAACAAAAACAACCACCCCCCAAAAAAAAACCCCAAACAACCCACCCAAAAAAACCTACTGATAACTTTAAAGGCCCTTTTTTCCTTTTTGCTTTTTAAAATCTGTGTTCTAGGTAGTTTTATGTCTCAGTGTAATTCAACAATGATCCTTGGATTAGGATTTAAACATCATTTAGTTAGCTGATTCCTCATCTGAACTGTGTTAATGACGTTTTTGAAAGTATTCCACTAAGTGCAATTCTAAGTCAATGGAAGACAAAATAAGTGAACTATGTATTGTAGGAATTGAGAACAGAATAGTATGTTAATAAAAAACATAAAGACAAAAAGAACATTTTTAGGTTATCACAGTAAAGAAAAAAAAATATCCTAAAAGAAGCATTACAAATAATTGCAATAAAGGCTAAAGCTTCCTTTGTGATGTAACAGCTTCCTAGGAACTATTATAAGTAAGTTGGAGAGGTTGGCAACGTGTTTATGGCTGAGGTGGTGATTGCTGATTGTTTTTTCCTGCAGTTCTTGCTCTCATTTCAGAAGAAAGAGAAAAGTCAATTTTTGTTACGATTTTCACATCTTTCTCCTTATTCAGAGAGTTGTCAGAGGGTCCTGACTTGTGGTGGCAGCACACTCCTGTTTAGAAGCATGGAAAATATACCACTAGCGGAATTCCCTGGCAAAAATCCTGATGTGGATGTTGTTGCACTAATGCTGCTAACATCCCCAGTAACTTGATTGGTATTTTACTGCAGTGTAACCAGCTTTACCATTAGGAAATCTATTTTCCCAGTTGTTGTAGAGGTGTCAATAGTTCTAACCTGTGTATTGTGTATATCGAAAGCTACCATGTCAGCCTCTTGGCTGCCTTTGGGAAGTACTTTCAGAGTTGATATATGGGATTCGCAAGGTGCATCTGGAGAGATTTTTGTCCACGGGCTGACGTGGACAATAATGAGAAAGGATTAGGTGTCTGGTTCGTTGTGTACCAGTACACTGCTAACAAAACCTCTGTGTGGATTTGACAGAGCCACCTTTTGGGCAGCTAAATGATGAGAAGCAAGTTATAGAGAATGGGTGTTTCTAGCTGTGCCCTGCAGAG